>NC_137839.1:64846716-66106216 GCF_948465745.1 Chenopodium album | reverse complement strand
TAATGCAAAATTACCTAAAAATAAATTTTGGATGATACCTTTAATTCTTATTATTCTTCCTATTAATGTGTTCTTTTTTGTTGCAAAAAAAAAACATTCTAATTTAATTATGTAGACGAACAAGCTACCTTTTTAAATTTTTATAAATCTGTATTATTATGTAACACAAATTATACAGAGTAAGATAAAAATGTTCAAATACAGATTGTGTACGTTTTAAACAACTTGAACTACATACACTTCCGCTATTTTAAATTCTGTGAGATAAATTAAAATAAAAACAAATTTATACATATCCTGCTTCCACCGCTTCCACCGCTTTCTCTATCCTACGTTTATCTACTTCCCACCGCTTGGCCCTGCTCGCCGGCGAATTGGGTTAGCTAGGCCTTGCCGCTTCCTGTTCGCCGGTGAGCCTCAACCCTCTTCTCGTTCTTGGTCGCTGGGGGTTCCTTCCGCCGGCAAACCGATCTTCTCTGGGTGCTTTGTTACCCTTCTCTTTGGTTACTGCTTTCCTTTTTAGATCTTGGTTTCTCCTTTAGTTGGGATGGGTTGTGTTGTTTATATGATCTTGTTTTAGTTTTATATTCTTGCTTTTTTCCCTTGTTTAATTTATACGTTCATGTTTCTTTTTCTGTTCATGGATGATTTTTATTTGCCTCCTTTCTTTTTAAAAGACCTTGTTAGGATTTGTCTAGTTTCTTGTTATTTTTTCTTGGGTTAGTTTATCTCTTAAATAGTTTATTGATTTTATTTACTGTTTTGCTCTACAGTTTTCCTTTCTTTTTTTAGAAGTCGCTTGAGTAGTTGTGCTTGGTGGAGTTACCGATTCTCCTCCTTGGGTTGTTTGTTGTTCTATTTTGTTTTTTAGGTTCTTAGGTTAATTAGAGTTTGAGTCTCAACATGGAGTTATTTCCTACTTTTATTTCTTTTCATCTTCCCGATGATTTTGATGATGAAAGAGTTTTCCACCTTCTTTCCTCTATGGATAATCCTGGTGATGTTGTTGTATGTTCCTCAGAGTTCAAGGAGCAAGGGAACTCCTTGTTTAAGGATGTCAAGTTTAAACTTGCCTTTTCTAAGTATGAGTTGGCTAGTAAATTGTTGTGTTTTACAATGCCATGTTCCGTGGAAGCGTTTTCTTCATTTCGATCTTTGGCATTTGCTTTGCATCTTAATCTTGCAGCTTGTGCTTTGAAGCTTCTTGATTATTCTGCTGTTGTTAAGCTTTGTTCCTTTGTATTGGAGTTTGATTCCTGTCATATTAAGGCTCTTTATAGGAGGGCCTGTGCATTTTAAGAATTAGGCAAGCTTCGGTCCGTTAGAAAGGATCTGGTTAAGGCTTCTAAAGGTGATCCTAATAATTCGGAGGTGTTAACAAAATTACATTGTGTTGAGGGTATTCTTCAAGATGTGTCTTTGGTTGATCAGAAGCAAAAGGGTATGATGGTCCAGTCTGTTATCCAAGTTGAGTCGACTGCCCAAGTGCCCGATGATTGTGTTGTTGGTTGTCAAGTCATAAGGGATTGTTGTGTTGCGGATGTGGCTGCTCTGGTTGCTGATCTTCAATGTAGTGTGTTAGGTTCAGCTGTTGTTTCGGAGCCCGTATTAATGTCTAGTTCGTCTGGTGGTGATAGAGATTGTACTCTTCCACCAGAGAGTGTTGCTATGGAATGTGATTTCCATTCAGATTTAGTTGGTAATGACAGAAATACAGAGAGTGCTGATATGGAATGTGACTTCCAATCAGATTCAGTTGGTATTGACAAGAGTTTCAAGTCTTTACCACCATTTCGTCGGAAAGCTGAGGTCCCTCGTATGCATGAGTTTGTTTCTCGAAATGGTTCGAGCTCATCCCTTCGGCTTTCTTCCTCAAATTTGCAGCAGGTTAAGCAAGGCAATGTCATTCATTTCTACCATTCTCAGTCCATGTCGTTAATGTCTATTTGGGTTTGCCCGCGTCAAACTTCTATCCAGACAGAGGTCCCCCAAGTCGTAACTTCTAGGGAAACAGAGACCTCTATTGCTACTTCAGCTAAGTTTTCAGGTGGATTGGAACAACTGGCGGTGTCCACTTCAGAGTTCCTGTCAGCTCCCCTTTCGTAGTCCACGGGTACTTCGGTTTTACACTCGTATTCGGAGAAGGTTATCCCCTCTATTACGACAGAGGTCCCACAATGTGAAGTCCAGTGTAGCGATGTTTTCTACCTTTACTTCACTTCAGGTATCCTGTGATGAGGAACGGCAGACGGTGCCCATAACAGAGTCTCAACCGGTTCCCATTTTGCAACAGTCCTTAGGTGCTCAAGTAGCGCATAACAGTACGGAGTGCATGACTGCCCTTTCTAATGTTGATAATCATATGGGAGGGATGAATTCGCAGGAGTTTGTGGAAAAAGTTTGTGATTTTAGGTTTCAGTTTGCCACTTTGCATTCGAGTGCCAAGGCTTTGGGTCGACCATTTCGTTGTCACAGGTCTTTATTTCATCCCCGACTTAGGAAAATGAGTTCTTCGTTGGATCGACCTGGATCAACGAGTACTGCAGATTGCCAGGTGGTTCGTGTGGGTACAAAACATGATCATAGGCCTAGTGTGGACTTCAAGTACTCCAACTTGGCTCGAATAAGGTTTGCCCGCAAGTGTAACTTTCGTGTTTTTGCCTAGTGTAGTTTGTTAGTTGTCTTTGTTTTTGTATTTCTTTATTAGTACTTGTAGACACCCATTTGTATCTCCCTAAAACCAAACCCAGTGATGAGTACCTTTCACGTCGAATCATAATCGAATGAAGTGAAAGTGTGGAAAGTCTAGTGTTGCGGATAGTTTTAATTTCTTTTCTCTTCTCTCTGTTTTTGAAAACTTATTTTTAAGAAAACAGCCAATCCAGTTTGGTTGGTCCATGATATGGGTCCAATAATAGTGCAGTTGGATGAGGTTTGTCAAGAGCTTTCCAACAATATATTATAAGCCCAATTCCGATTAATATTGAGGAAGTAATGGCCAAATTACTGAAATGGGCCCGGTTTGAGCCTTATATGCGGCCCAATGATCTAGAGGAGGGCCTAATATGATTTATCATTCCTAATGCAATTAGGAATGGTTTTAGACTTCTAGATTCTTCTAGAAGGTTCTTTTCATTCCTAATTCAATTAGCATTGATAAATTGACTTTTGTTGACTTTTCAAAGTTTTAATTAAAATCAAATAGCATTTTCGAGGAAAATATATGATTTTATCCTCCAGTACGGCAAACTTATCTGATTTTCGAAAACGCGTTAAAAACAGGCTTGGCGCCTGACTCTAGGCATTGGCGCCTGGAACCAGGCCTGGCACCTGGCGCTAGCCATTGGCGTCTGGCGCTAGTGTTGGTGCCTGGCGCTAGTTAGCCAGGGTTGGCGCCAGCTCTGTTTTTTGTGCACCAGACTCTATTTTGTTTATTTTATCTTTTTGGCTGATTTTCTCTATAAATAACGTATTAAAAACTCCGTTTTCATTCACCAATTCTCACGAATATTCATCAACAACCAGTTTTCATTCGCAATCATTCAATTCTTTCTTTCTTAATTCATTCATCTTTCTTCTTTTCTAATTTGCTTTTTACATACAAAATTCCGCATTCATTAGATCTAGACACACCTAGCCGTATTCGAAGTTGCCTTCGCCCTAGACATGAAAGGTTTTAATTTCTAAGGGTTTGGTCCCAAATCTCTATTTCCATTATTTAATTTAATTGTTTGTTTATTTATTTTCCTTTAAGTTACTAACGTGTGTATTTTGTTATTAGAAAGAGGTACGAGGCATAAAAGTAAGTGCTTTAATGGTTTTAATTGATGTTATGATGTAGAAATCATGTTTATATTGTTATTATGATATTCCTAGTATCATGTCTAGGGTATTTTTAATATTAAATATGATTGCTATGATGCCTTTTATTCTCTTCCTAATATTTATGATTGCTAGTATCATGTTAGGGCTAAAGATTTGATTTTTATTGCTTAGTGACATGCTAGGATTTGTTATTAATCTTGTTAGTATCATGCGTAGGATCTTGCTATTATTATGCTTTAACATGAATATTATTATAATTATTATTATGATTATTATAATTATTATTAATTATGATTGCTATGATTATGATTTTATGGTTATAATGTTTATTATAATTGTTGTAGTGATGATCATTATTATTATTTTTTATTATGATTGTTATAATTGTTATGATGATTATTTATTATGTTGCTTAATTTTATTGTTATTGCTTGATCACGCCTTTTTATGCATGTTTAAAGAGAATTGGTAGTTGTAATCACGCTTAATAAGATATTAATAATCTTGTTAGGGTTAATTGTGATTATGATTTCAAGTGATCGCCAATAATAGTTTTATTTGTGCATTAATATTCAACCAACATAGATAAACAGATTTAGGGTTAATCCTATTGATTGCATGTTAGTCAGAAAGCGCACATGAATACGATCAGAATAAAGTAGAGGCCTATTATTAGGGCAGGTTCAATCTCTTTTAGCTTGGATTTGTACCTTCATCCCCGAACCCTTATTTCGTTCTAGACCTTATGGAGTTGACGATCTCTTGGATCGTTAAGGGGTGTCACCTTGACCCTGTGAACGGTTTACAAGTTCCTAAAACTTGTTGGCGACTCTTTTGCTCTATCTTCTTTCCCTTTGGATGCCACCGTACTTTAGTGTATGATCACAGTGGGGTTCAAGTTTGGGGTTAACGCTTGAAATATTCCCTACAGTACTCTTTGTCAAAAAAAAAAAAAAAAAAAATATTTTCTTATCTAAATAACGTTATTACGCAGCCACAATGGTAGGTAAAATGTTGAATGCATATATCCAAAACTCTGGCACATCTAAGAAGAAACTGCCTATAAAAGCATTATAGCTCGACTCTTCTTCTTCTCACCCAACCCAAAATCTATAATCTCTTACCTTAATTTAAAAAATGGTCTCTTCTAAAAAAATGCTTTTTAGCATTCTCTTTGCAGTCATTTTTCTCGTTTCCTCTAAGGTCTTAGCTCGTGAGTTATCCAACCCGATATCAACTCGAAAGACACGTAAGTTTCTTAACCTTAAATTTAATTTTTCCTGTACAGTAAATATGTTGCCCTCTTTGCTCGATGTTGTTGTAATGTGTGTACGTACCGCACCGTTTCCTCTCATTAAGGTTCACCATTTTTGAAATATACATGGAGTTTATGCAAAATTTCGTCAAGTAGGATTTGATTTGGGATACGGGCTACGGAGTACAACTAAATTAAAATAAGGAGCATGGAATGCAGAATGTAAATAACAGAAAAATAAAGGGAGAGGGAGGAGACATGATATGGTGACGCGGAAAACCCCAATGAAGGTGGGTAAAAACCGCGGGTGGCAGTGAGCCCACCAATCCACTATAATATGGGCATAAAGCCAATGATTACAATTACGTTGCATACTCAATATGTAGGAAATATAATGTAAATAAATACAAGTAGGCGTAGCAAATGACTTTCATAGTACAGATTTGTGTTATGGTTATATGTTTATATGGTTGCTCTTGAGGGAATAAAATATAGTAGATGGTTAGTGGACTTTACTATGGCATAGGAGAAGCTAAGCTATGAATTATACTAAGGTTGTATGGATTTTGTAGTGGAATACACACGTGGACAATGGACTAGGCTCATAGGGGTATTTCGTATGAGCAGTATTGTAGACACCCATTTGTGTCTCCCCAAAACCAAACCCAGTGATGAGTGCCTTTCACGTTGAATCATAATCGAATGAAACGAAAGTGTGGAAAGGTCTAGTGTTGCGGAAAGTTTTATTTCTTTTCTCTTCTCTCTGTTTTTGAAAACTTTATTTTAAGAAAACAGCCAATCCAGTTTGGTTGGTCCATGATATGGGTCCAATAATGGTATAGTTGGATGGGGCTTGCAAAGACCTTTCCAACGATATATTATAAGCCCAATTCCGATGAATATTGAGGAAGTTGTGGCCAATTTACTAAACTGGGCCTGGTTTGAGCTTTAAGTACGGCCTAATGATCTAGGGGAGGGCCTAATATAATTTATCATTCCTAATGCAATTAGGAATGGTTTTAGTCTTCTAGAACATTCTAGAAGGTTCTTTTCATTCCTAATTCAATTAGGACTCTTCAGAGTTTTAATTAGATCAAATAGCATTTTCGATGGGAATTATATTATTTTATCTTCCAGTACAGAAATTTATCAGATTTTGGAAAACGTGTTAGAAGTCAGTTTGGCGTCCAACCCCAGGCCTTGGCGCCTGGAATTGGGATTGGCGCCAGACGCCAGCATTGGCGCCTGGCGCTAGCCACTGGTTCTGGCGCAAATTAGCCAGGGCTGGCGCCAAGGTGTTTTTGTGGTCTTCAGACTCTGTTTTGATAAATTATCTTTTTTGGATGATTTTCTCTATAAATATCGTATCAAAAACTCCGTTTTCATACACCAATTCTCTTTATTCTTGAGTTTTAATAAATTCCGTTTTAATCAACTTTCTTCATTCACGAGTTCTCATCAACAATTAGTTTTAATTAGCATTCATCGATTCTCTTCATTCATCAAGCTTTCATTCTTTAACATTCCATTCTTTTCTTTTCTTTTCTAAACTTTGTTTTTTCATACAAAATTCCGCATTCGCAAGATCTTGAAAAACCTAGCCTTATTCGAAGTTGCCTTCGCCCTAGACGTGAAAGGTTTTAATTTCTGAGGGTTTGGTCCCAAATCTCTATTTCAATTATTTAATTTAATTGTTTTGATTATTATTTTTCCTTGAAGTTACTAACGTGTGTATTTTGTTATTAGAAAGAGGTACGAGGCATCCAAGTAAGTACTTTAATTGATTAATTGATTTATGATGTAGAAATCATGCTTAGATTGTTATTATGATATTCCTAGTATCATGTCTAGGGTAACTTTAATATTAAATATGATTGCTATGATGCCTTTTATTCTCTTCCTAATATTTATGATTGTTAGTATCATGTTAGGGCTAAAGATTTGATTTTTATTGCTTAGTGACATGCTAGGGTTTGTTATTAATCTTGTTAGTATCATGCCTAGGATCTTGCTATTATTATTATGCTTTAATATTAACATGAACATGATAATGATTATAATTGTTATAATTTATGATGATTGTGAATATTATTATTATTATTATTATTATTATTATTATTATTTTGATAATGATTATTTTATTTATGATTATTATTGTTTTGATTTTATCTATTATAATTATTATTCATGATATTGATTATTTATTATGTTGCTTGATATGTATCATATTTTATATTCTTTATTGCTTGATCACACCTTTTATTGCATGCTTAAAGGGAATTTGGTACTTGCAATCATGCTTAATAAGATATTTAATAATCTTGTTAGGTTAACTTTGATTATAAATTCAAGTGATCGCCAATAATAGATTTATTTGTGCATTAAATTCAACCAACATAGATTAAACAGGTTTAGGGTTAATCCTATTGATTGTATGTTAGTCAGAAAGCGCACATGGATACGATCAGAATAAAGTAGAGGCCTATTATTAGGGCAGGTTCAATCTCTTTTAGGTTGGATTTGTACCATCATCCCCGAACCCTTATTTGGTTCATGACCTTATGGAGTTGACGATCTCTTGGAACGTTAAGGGGTGTAACCTTCACCTCGTGAACGGTTTACAAGTTCCTTAAAAACTTTTTGGCGACTCTTTTGCTCTATCTTATTCCCTTTTGGACGCCACCGTATTTTAGTGTATGATCACAGTGGGGTTCAAGCTAGTGGGATTTTAAAGGCTTGAAACTATTCCCTACAGTTTTTGGCGACTCCACTGGGGTATTTGGATACCTTGATGAAACTTGCAGTTATTTGTTTTTGAACTTCTTCTTTTATTTTAAGTGCTACGTCGGGTTTCATTCGACGCAACTTTTGTTTTACAGGTTTCATTCCTGGTATTAATGGTATAGTGTGTTGAACTATTTCTCTGTTAATGCCTGGCATATCTTCATATGACCAAGCAAATACATCGATAAATTCTTTAAGCAAGTTAATTACATCGGTTCTTTCTTGTTTATTCAATGTTAGTCCGATTTTAACTTCTCTTTTATGAGTTGAATCATTTGAGATGTCAACTGTTTCAGTCTCTTCAATTATCGGTGCTTTATTTTCAAGTGTTTCCATTGCTTTAATAAATTCTTTATCTTTTTCATCGTTAGCTAAGCAATATTCGTCATCTTGGGTTAGAGAAGAACACGAGAAGTAAGAAGAATGAGCGATATTATTATACTCTGAGATCATTACATCAAAGAGCGATATGTCCTCAGGGACTTGATCACTAACTATCCTAGGAGAAGAGATAGGAAGGGGAGGCGTTAAAGATTTAGAAGACTCTATAGGGAAAGACTCTGACTCAGACTCTGACTCTGACTCCGACGATTCTTCAAACATCGGCCCTTGCCCTGTCGTGATCGATATCTTCCTTCCACTCGGAGTAGTCACCTTGATAGTCTTGCGCCACCCTTGCAGCGATCCTTCGGCTGGAGTAATCAGTTTTGAGGGGTCGAAGTTTTCGCTTTGTAGGACCGTTTGAATGAGTGAAGAGTTGTCTTCCTCATAAACTGACTCATCCTTTTCTCGCCCAAACAGTAATCCCATGACGTTAAAGTCAAAGCATGGGGGTGCTTTCTCCTTATGGACGGGAGTTGGGATTTCATCAGTATAGTAGCAATCCAAGAAAATCTCGAATCCTGGTTGTCGTATGCCATTTAAAACAAATGGTTCGGGAAATTCATGGCATGGATAGTCCTCTCCTTCTTTTATAAACTGACCATTAAGCGTAAGAGGGTACTGATCCATTGGAATTGCTTTCTTTTGAATACGAGCGTCCCTACATGCTTTCAATTTGTCCTGGGCTCGCTTGAGATCTTTCCGAGTTGGTTCGAAACCAAGTCCGAAAGTATCTAGTTTAGGGAAGCCAGGTGACTCTACCGATTTTTCTATCCCCTTCTTCTTTCCTAAGGTCATCCCAGGGAAGTGTCCTTGTTTCTTCAGCATAGTGTTGATAATCATGTTGGAATGGGGGTCGTGGCAAAAAGATGTCCTTTCATCCTCTTGGATTAAGGAGACTTCTTCGTTAAAGCCCCATAGGTCTTCATCATCTTCATCGTGCTCCACGTTGATGATTGGATTCTCTATTGATTTGATCCTCATTGGCGAAGCATCAATAGTGATGGGGATTCCTCCAACTATGGCTTTCACTTGTTGGTGGAGAGATGAAGGGACGGCCTTTAGATCATGGAGCCAAGGGCGTCCTAACAACAGATTGAATGAGGCTTTGATGTCTACCACTTGAAAAGTAGTAGCATGTTCTATTGCTCCTGCCGTCACATTTAGGGTTATTTTGCCAAGAGCTTGACGTCGAGTATTATCATAAGCTCTTATTCCTTGTGTGGACGGAGTTAAATCCTCATCTCTTATGCCAAGCATCCTTGCAGTCCTAAGTGGACATACATTAATAGCCGATCCATTGTCTACAAGAGTCATGGGAACATTCATCCTCTTGCATACTACCGTGAGGTTTAACGCCTTGTAGTGTTTGTCACCTACCGGGGGTAAGTCTTTATCAGAGAAGGTGATTAGATTAATCGGACTAGGGAGGTCACTCGTGAGGAAGTTAGCTAGTCCCTCAGGAGTGGTGTCAGAATCTATCCCGATTTTATCCAAGGCATTCATCACATCTAACCTATGTTCTCGAGATGTTGCCAGAAGTTTCCATACATTCATCTGAACTTTTGTCTTCTTGAATTTTTTAACGATGTCATTGTCTTCGATGATAGGTATGGGAACTTGTTGTACAGTAGGCATAGGTTGTGTTGAAACGGGAGGTTGTATTCTCCCGGATCTTGTGAGGACGTCTATTGATGAATCTTCTTCAGCCCAAATGTCGTCTGTGGTGTATGATACGGAAGGTGAAGGTCCTACTATGTCTTTTAGATAGACATCTTCTTCATCACTGTCCCATACTCCATTAACATTTATGTCCCCTTCTTGCTGAACTTGGACTAATTCCTTTCTATCAATCATTTTCTGCACCAAATCCTTGAACTTGAAGCAGTTTTCTAGGGTGTGTCCTCCTGACTGATGGTATTGACAGTAATATCTATCTGTCCTTTTTAATGATTCAAATGGTCTCGGTTCGAGAGATTTGACCTTGCCATTCTCGGAGAGAATTTCAAACATTTGTGTATACGGGATCCCAATTGGAGTATAAACTTTATTGCTCTTCTTGGATCTTTCGGTGACTTGTAAGGGAAAGTATTTTGCCTCATAAGTGGTTTTTACTGGTGTGAATTCTCTCTTAGGTTTTTCATCATATTCCTTGTGAAGTTCATTCAAAATTTTGAGAGTTTCATGTAACAGTTGCGATGTCTCCCTCTGATACAGTGTGAGCACTCGTATCTCTACCTCACTTGCTGGTTTTGGAAGATTATCTTCGACATCGAAAAAGGTCTCTTCTTCTTCCTCTTCGACATTGATTGCTTTGACAGGCTTAATGAGAGATGAGGGGTCAACTTCGTTTTCTTCATCAGAGATAGCCAAAGTATGAGCTAGAGGTGCATTGTCAATACTCGGCTTCTTACTGGCAGAGGGCAACGGTAGCTTGTTACTTCCAATTAGGTCTTGAATAGCTTCCTTAAGCTTCCAACAGCTTTCAGTAGAATGGCCCCTACCTTGATGATATTTGCAATGTGCATTGGGGTTCCAATTAGGCGACCTCTTCTCGACTGGTGGATCTCCAAATGGTCCAATGGGAGTTATAAGACCTTTTGCATTTAGCCGATCAAACGCGGTGTCATAACTCATGCCAATAGGAGTGAAGTTTCTCCTAAACGGTTTCTTTTGTCCTTGATTGTTCATGGCGAGGACTTCTCCTAGATTAAAGGCGCTAACATTATTTGAGTGGGCGGTTTTGGAAGAAGAAGGATTGTCGTTCTTCTTTCCTTTCCAGCCACTGTTGGAGTTATTGTTGGCAGCTTTAGATTTAGCCAAGTCATCTTCGATATTAATCCCAATATCATAAATAGCCTTAAAGGTATGAAGGTTATTTTGATATTTAAGATGTTTTGAATATTTTTCTTGGAGGTTTTTAATGAACAGTCTCACGGACTCTTTTTCACTTGGTACCTCAATCATTTTTGCTGAGGTTTCTCTCCACTTGTTAAAGAAAGATGTGAAGCCTTCGTTCTCCTTCTGCTTGAGAATTTCAAGTTCTCTATGGTCAGTTTCGACTTGAACGTTGCACTTGTACCTATCAACGAAAGCGTTTGCTATGGATTCCCAGGTAGAGGTCTTTTCTTTTTCGAGAGAAAAGAACCATTGTTGGCAAACGGTCTCGAGAGATAGCGAGAACAGAGAAGGGAAGACTTTCTTATCGATACCCTTGATACTCATTATTGTTTCAAATGCCCTTAGATGGAAGTATGGGTTGTCGATTGCCCTAAACTTTGGGATGTCGTTGGCACTGAACTTCTGCGGAAGAAGATCCTTATCCACCGAGACCCCTTGGGATGTGAGTTCTTGAAACTTGTAGTCGCTGGAAAACTTGCTTAGGCTTTCTTGCATGAGGTCCATTTGTTGTTGCTTTGCGGGATCTTCGATCTTAAGTGCGAGAAGCTTCAGTGTCTCAGTTACAGTAGCCAGTTGGTTCTTGAGATCATTAACTTCTTCCCGAGTTGCCATTATGACTCTTGCTTTCCTCTTGCGGGCTACAGGTTTGTCGAAAAGTTGGACTTGTACGAAGAGGTTATCTTTGATTAATCGTCCTTTCTTTCTTGACCACGCGCTGTAAATTAAGCCAGTTTGCGTTTTAATTACTTGACTCGAATCAATTTGACTTTATGGTTTTTATTTTTTAAAAAAAAAGGGTATGCAAAAAGTATGCATATTTTTAGGGAGCAATAATGTACATGTGTTTAGGGAACTTAAGTATTATTATTTATTGGAGGATTAATATCCGACTTACCCCCTAAAAAAAATGACGAAAAAAAAATGCGCCCACACAAGACTCCCTTAATCATGGTCAAGACATGTGTATTGGTGTGTGTATTGAGTGTAAGTGACATGCTTGGACTCTTGTGTAAGACCATGGAACTTAGTGCCTAAACTCGAATATTAATTCAATTAAGCATTATTGCCAGCAAAATTAACCGAATTAAACAGGAAACTGATTAATTAGACATTAGGTGATGACTCGACAAATAATCCGAACTGTCGGCTAAGCGACAGGACTGGCGTCACAATATGGTGGTTGGCGCCAGACTTTTTAGTAAATGTCTGGCGCTACACACCATACAGTGGCGCTACAGCTCAGATTTTGGCACCAATATTGGAGCCTCGATCTGGGACTGTTTTCGATATTATTAGTCAACTGGGGTATGCCTAAAGTCGTACTAGGTCAATTCCGATTAAAAGAACAAAAAACTTTATTGACTCGAATTAATTAATTAATTAATTAGGCAAAGTTCTTTAAGTCATTAATTATAATCTCAACACAAATCAACAAACGGTTAAGAGGAGCATAGGATATATATGCACAACAAATAATGCACAATTAGTCAAGTAGGCACAACATGATGCAATGAGTTCGCAACCTAACCATGGCTCTAGTTCTCTAAAGTTCGGGATATGGTTTAGTCAAATAGGGTCCATGGTTAATTGTCCAGATGCACCGCGTAGAAGCCTAACCGTGAAGGGTTAACGCGTGTGGATAGGACACCGCGAGCTTTTTTAGAAAAAAAAAACTCACTTCCATGGTTTGGTGAATTCAACCTCTCAGATGTACCCTTTGTTGCCAGGAGCGTTCAATCGGGTAGATAGAGCATGAATTCCCAGAGGGTTATGTCCATATGTAGAACACATATGGGTTTCAGAAAAGTGAGAAAAAATTCAATCAGGAAGTAGGATCGAGCAAACAATACGAAAAACCGGTCGAAATTAGAACGCATATTTCTGGCTCGGTATTAGGGGAAATTGGCGCCTGCAAACAGAGACTGGCGCCAACTTTTAACTGTAGCGCCTGGCGCCAATACTCGCGTCTGGCGCTACGGCTAAAAGTGTGGCGCCAAGCTCTGGCCCCTGACGCTACTTCCCACATGCCTCAGCAGCTTTCTGTGCTCAATAAAATCATCTTGTTTCGCGCGGTGTTATTTCAGTCCTAGTTGTGAAAGACATTTCTCAAATTTCCTACGTGTAAAAATCATATGTTTTTTACTCATTACGGATGGTCTTTCCAATGAGAACCTTTTTATGCATATGCCACAATGTTAATCAAAATTACGCACATGAAATACTTAGAACTTTTCGAGTCTCATCCACTCATTCTAAATCATTGCCGAAACAAATTCAGGAATTAAAATAGAAATTCTCCCCAGTGGAGTCGCCAAAAATTGTAGGGAATAGTTTCAAGCCTTTAAAATCCCACTAGCTTGAACCCCACTGTGATCATACACTAAAGTACGGTGGCGTCCAAAAGGGAAGAAGATAGAGCAAAAGAGTCGCCAACAAGTTTTTAGGGATTACTATGCATCTATTCTAAAATCCTTATAGTAATATGCATCTATTCTAGGGATTACTATCAGGTCTATTGCAGGGAAGCCTAAAATAGCACCAAATTCCTCTGGCAAAGGGCTAATTTCATCATACCCTATTCTAAAACAATGTGTATTAATGTTCCAATATTCCAAAGCGGTATGTACGAAGTCTATGTCTAGATCTACCCCTTTAATGCCATAAATTCCCCCCAAGTGAAATAAATCCAATTCTTTTCTTTCTCTAGCATTAAGAGATCGACACCATTCATGAGAATATTGGGTGAAGGTTTTAGTGGCTAAAGACATGATTATTATTATTTATTTTTTTTTTAAAGAGAAGAATAATTTTTTTGCTGGAATTTTGTGAATAATCGGCTGAGCAAGGGGGCTATTTATGCACAAATTACGAGGAATTTCAACCTGACTGGAATACGAAGTCAGCGTCAATTGGCGTCACACACCCGAAATTGGCGTCACCCATCAGCTATTGGCGCCACACGCTAGGTGTAGTGCCTGGCGCCACGCGCCACAGGCTGGCGCCAACTGGCGCCACATTAGCAGAAAAGTCGCGCGTGCTCAGTTGCGTTTTGATATTAAACTGGAGTCGGTTTAATAATTTTATGGCCCCGTTTTTATTTTTCTAAATATTTTTCTATCTTTTTTTTATTATTATTAATTAATTAAATATAGCAATTATTTTTAGTTAATTTTATTTTTATTTCTTCTTTTGAATTTTATATTAATTTTCAAAAATCAGCTTTTTTTTTTCTCCGTTTTGTTTTTCTTTTTTATTTTTCTTTTTTGGGGGAGAGAGTCGGATAATACCCTCCATCAATAATAAAAATGACGGAATTTTTGCGCAAAATTGTTATCACACTTGCACACACTAACATACACTAACATAATAGATAATAATGAATTTACAATAACATAACATAAAGTACAAAGTGTCTAAATAATAAGTCAAAGGCAAAGTTTTATAAAAAGTCAAAATAAAAAACATATACAGAAGCAAACTACGGCGCTTGAGGACGTAGGCCCATCATGCCATAAAACTGCGCCGTCCGAGGAGTCACCTCTCTGCCAGCTTCGGCCTCAGCACCAGCTCCAGTCTCCGTAGGAGGAGGGAAACTCAAAACAGGACCGCTCCAGCCAAGATCAACCTGAGGCTGAGACCGCGGAGGCTGCTGCGATGACGAGCCAACCTCGTACATCCCACCACCTCTGAAAGCCGAGGTAGCGTCTCCTACCGGTGCAGCAGGAGCACCCTCAGAAGATGATCCTAAGCCCTCAGCAACATCGGCTCGAGCAGCCTCAGAACGACCATCTCTACCTCCGGACGAAGTGCGACGACGTCTCGAGCTAGACCTCGCCGGATCTCTCCGCCCCTCAGGCCTCGTACGGGTGTGAGAAGCAATCGGCTGACCCTGCAAAAAGAATTAAATCAGAAACAAGATAAAACTGAAGCATAATGCAGAAATAATAAGTGAAGAAAAGTTACCTCTCGGACAGCGTCGTCTCGACGACAGGTAGCCGCATTCCTCATCCGAACGAGTTGGCTCCGGAAGGCATCTATGCATCGTGCCATAGCCGAAACCACCTCGCGTAAGAACTGTCAAGGAAAGTTAAGTCAGTAAAAATGCATGATAACTGAATACAAGATTCTGAATTAGAACTAGGCTTACCCTAGTCTGGTGACGAGGAATCGACCGCTCCACAAAGCGTTCGCCCTCAGGAGCCGGAGAAATCATCTCCTCGATCGGCCCGTACATCCCCTGGTAGTGGATGGACATACGGGGTGGCACAAACTCAGTGGGACCATCCTGATAAAACAGAAAGAAATCAGCAAGGTATTACTTGGGGGCTACTCGGCGAAAAAACAAAAAAAGTTAAGGATCTTACCCTCACATCCTCGGCCGGTACAAGGGCGGGAGCCAACAAAGGAAGTAGCTCTTCAGCATAACTCCACCCAAGGATCACATGGGACCGCCAGAGGGAACCAGCCTCCTCAGCCATGCTCGACAACTCTCTCTCGTTGAACATGTGACGTGGTAAAGGAGCAGGAACAACAAAAGCATCAGAAGAGTGCTGGATAGCAACTCTCTCTCCTAAGTATACAACCGCTCCGTAGGTCCCCAGAAAGTAGCGGCGCTCAGCAGAGTACTGTGCGGCTAATCCAGGGACTTTCCAACCATCCCATTGTCGGTATACTACCTCAGGTCCCTATAAAAAATACCAATCGGGTAAGAACATGTCCAAAACATCGCAGAAGAGCAAGGCAAACAGTAAAAGTCGTACCGAGATGATCCGACTCCGGACGCGTGCAGTAGACAGGTCCACATGGTGGCCGCCCCAAGAGGCGCTCACCGGATACCCCCTCGGCGATGGTCTCGCTGGCGCAATAGAAGGAAAATACTCGTAGAACCAGATCTACAAAAAAGCTAAGGCATGAGTAAATGCTGACTAACATATAGGGATAAACTTTATAGGGAATAATGTTTACCTCTACGACCTTCCAGAAAGCAGACAAAGCAATGTTCGTCCTAAAGGACCGGTGGCGACACGAGTCCCTCAGCGCGCGAACGAAGTCAGTGTAGGCCAAGCTGGCCCAATCATAAGTCCCGATCCGCCGGAGATCGCGAACATCAGGGAGGTAGTAAAGCAACGCCCTACTACCCCTGTAAGGGGAGAATGTCCCTGACAACAACATCAGTACAAAGATGCGCACCCGCTGCTCTCGGGTGGTTGCATCGTCGTCAAGAGCCGCTGCTAGCGTTGAGCGGCGAATCCCCCTAGCACTGAACTGAGTCGTCTCGACCTCAGCTCGGGCCCGAACAACAATCCTCGACCTCTGGAGAAAAGACGTCGATACCGCCGTCGAACGGCAGCGGCACAGAAGTTAACTCCAGTCCTGTGATGAGACTGAAGTCTGTAGGAGTGACCATCATCTCACCCCAGGGAAAATGAAAAGTGTTGGTGGTGTCCCAGAAGAACTCCACCAAAGCGCGTACTACATGGTGACCCCCGCTGGAGGCAACCATAGCCTCGGAGGTCTCAAGCAGGGCAACCAGTCCGCAAGACTCCCATAGGAGTCTCGTCTCTCGATCTCTGGCAATGTGCATCCTATACAAATCGCCTAGACCATCACAGCCAGAGCCGTGATGTCGTGTCCTCCCAGGCTCGGTTCCCCGTCTCACCCTCTCGGAAATGTGGTGGACAGGGGAAAAGAACAGGGTCTGCTCATCCCACTCTGGGAACCGACCAAGCGAAGTGGACGGTGTAGTGTCGTCCTCCACGGGCTCATGCTCCCGTCTAGTGTTTCGGGACCGTGAACCTGAGCCTCTTTGTCTAGCCATGCTACATTGTGCAGAATCATCATAAATTAAGGTTCTATAGTATCTAAAGGTTCGCCTAGCCGCATGATACTATGTTCGCAAAAAACAGAGTACGTAGTACTAAAACAGAGCACAAATTCAAATTGAGCATGACGGCATTTTTTCAAGCAATCAAACAATTTCTTGCAACACTATAGTGATTATTGTGACAAATTGAACAAGACATGCTAGCAAAAACATCAAGAACGGGTCATATTGTTCTTCACGACCTTAAGAGGTCCAACAATGGCGGATTGCTCGTTTCTTCACCAAATTGAGTCAAACAAGTCTCAAATTACTCCCAAGGCAATATACAAACATAAACCAGCAATTTCATGGCATGAAACTTGATAAACAAAGCAAATTGAGCATTGTAAGGTTCGAATTTTCATGAAATTTGTGAATGAACATGCCAAAAATTCATAAAAACCGGTGTGAGTTGGAGGAAAACTTACATAGATCGGGAATATGGATGAGAAGAGCTTTGATTTGCAACAAATTTGAGCGAATTCGGTTGAGAAATGAGTGAGCAACGATCAATTGAAGTTTTTGGACTTCTCTCGGGCTGTTTCGCGACGAACAGAGCAAGAAATGAAACGGAAAACTGAATTTAAAGGAAAATCCGTGCTGGCGCCAGTCCCTAGGCGTTGGCGTCACATTCTGTGCTTGGCGCCAGACGCCAATGCCGGCGCATGGCGCTAATGCCATATGGATGACGCTGATTGTTTTTCAGCGACGCCAAAGCAGCCAGCCACCTGTTTAAGTTGTGCTAGCCTTCTGCAATATATTTTGGGTTCCTTGGTACGCCAGTTAGCCCCTCTAAGCAATTTGACATGATTAGGTAATCGGCTTGATTACGTAAAGTGATCGACCTGATAAAAAGATCGTCTCACTTAGCTTAAAGCGCCTAAGCATTGGCTCATTAGCAAAAGGCACCGACATATAGGTTCAAGAGCAAAGGGCACCGACATACAGGTTCAAAGCAAAAGAGCGCCGATGTACAGGCATAACATGAGCAAAGTTCAGGCGAACTTTTAAGGATCGACAGGCGTGGATCTTCGGTAATTTCCTTTGGAAAATTATCGCATCAAATGAGGATGACTTCAAGAGAAGATATCTTCGGCATCATTCCCTGGCTTGCGGAAAAATATCACAAACAGCTGAAGGTAATTTCGGGCGAAATTGTCTTCGATCATAGTTCCTGAGGCATGGAAGATGATCATAATGCGGATGAGAATTATTTCAAAAGAAATAATTTTCGATGATATTCCCTTGGACGTGGAATATTATCATAGCGGGGAGGATAGTTTCAGGCGAAGCAATCTTCTAATTTGGAAGCAGTTACAAGGCGTAGCGGTTTTCAAGCGGGATGGCATTCTCTAGCTTGTAGGAGGTCGTCAAAACAACAGTAAAGCGGCAAATCGGTTACTTTCAGAGACGTGTGCTCGACGGTGCAAGATACGCGTTTCTTAACTCTTTTATCTATTTAACTAACGCTAGTTTTGCAGGTATCGGCGTTATAAGAGTGATTTAGGATTGCAGAACGTTCTGATTCTCCGTCCATATCGTTACTTTGACTTTCGTTTTCGAAATTTGCGTTTCTCCAAACTCAGTCAAAGTGGGGGCTTCTGTAGACACCCATTTGTGTCTCCCCAAAACCAAACCCAGTGATGAGTGCCTTTCACGTCGAATCATAATCGAATGAAACGAAAGTGTGGAAAGGTCTAGTGTTGCGGAAAGTTTTATTTCTTTTCTCTTCTCTCTGTTTTTGAAAACTTTATTTTAAGAAAACAGCCAATCCAGTTTGGTTGGTCCATGATATGGGTCCAATAATGGTATAGTTGGATGGGTCTTGCAAAGACCTTTCCAACGATATATTATAAGCCCAATTCCGATGAATATTGAGGAAGTTATGGCCAATTTACTAAACTGGGCCTGATTTGAGCTTTAAGTACGGCCTAATGATCTAGGGGAGGGCCTAATATAATTTATCATTCCTAATGCAATTAGGAATGGTTTTAGTCTTCTAGAACATTCTAGAAGGTTCTTTTCATTCCTAATTCAATTAGGACTCTTCAGAGTTTTAATTAGATCAAATAACATTTTCGATGGGAATTATATTATTTTATCTTCCAGTACGGAAATTTATCAGATTTTGGAAAAACGTGTTAAAAGTCAGTTTGGCGTCCAACCCCAGGCCTTGGCGCCTGGAATCGAGATTGGCGCCAGACGCCAGCATTGGCGCTTGGCGCTAGCCACTGGTTCTGGCGCAAATTAGCCAGGGCTGGCGCCAAGGTGTTTTTGTGGTCTTCAGACTCTGTTTTGATAAATTATCTTTTTTGGATGATTTTCTCTATAAATATCGTATCAAAAACTCCGTTTTCATACACCAATTCTCTTTATTCTTTAGTTTTAATAAATTCCGTTTTAATCAACTTTCTTCATTCACGAGTTCTCATCAACAATTAGTTTTAATTAGCATTCATCGATTCTCTTCATTCATCAAGCTTTCATTCTTTAACATTCCATTCTTTTCTTTTCTTTTCTAAACTTTGCTTTTTCATACAAAATTCCGCATTCGCAAGATCTTGAAACACCTAGCCATATTCGAAGTTGCCTTCGCCCTAGACGTGAAAGGTTTTAATTTCTGAGGGTTTGGTCCCAAATCTCTATTTCAATTATTTAATTTAATTGTTTTGATTATTATTTTTCCTTGAAGTTACTAACGTGTGTATTTTGTTATTAGAAAGAGGTACGAGGCATTCAAGTAAGTACTTTAATTGATTAATTGATTTATGATGTAGAAATCATGCTTAGATTGTTATTATGATATTCCTAGTATCATGTCTAGGGTAACTTTAATATTAAATATGATTGCTATGATGCCGTTTATTCTCTTCCTAATATTTATGATTGTTAGTATCATGTTAGGGCTAAAGATTTGATTTTTATTGCTTAGTGACATGCTAGGGTTTGTTATTAATCTTTTTAGTATCATGCCTAGGATCTTGCTATTATTATTATGCTTTAATATTAACATGAACATGATAATGATTATAATTGTTATAATTTATGATGATTGTGAATATTATTATTATTATTATTATTATTATTATTATTATTATTATTATTATTATTATTATTATTATTATTATTATTATTATTATTATTATTATTATTATTATTATTATTATTATTATTTTGATAATGATTATTTTATTTATGATTATTATTGTTTTGATTTTATCTATTATAATTATTATTCATGATATTGATTATTTATTATGTTGCTTGATATGTATCATATTTTATATTCTTTATTGCTTGATCACACCTTTTATTGCATGCTTAAAGGGAATTTGGTACTTGCAATCATGCTTAATAAGATATTTAATAATCTTGTTAGGTTAACTTTGATTATAAATTCAAGTGATCGCCAATAATAGATTTATTTGTGCATTAAATTCAACCAACATAGATTAAACAGGTTTAGGGTTAATCCTATTGATTGTATGTTAGTCAGAAAGCGCACATGGATACGATCAGAATAAAGTAGAGGCCTATTATTAGGGCAGGTTTAATCTCTTTTAGTTTGGATTTGTACCATCATCCCCGAACCCTTATTTGGTTCATGACCTTATGGAGTTGACGATCTCTTGGATCGTTAAGGGGTGTAACCTTCACCTCGTGAACGGTTTACAAGTTCCTTAAAAACTTGTTGGCGACTCTTTTGCTCTATCTTCTTACCTTTTGGACGCCACCGTACTTTAGTGTATGATCACAGTGGGGTTCAAGCTAGTGGGATTTTAAAGGCTTTAAACTATTCCCTATAAGTATGTAATAATAGTATGGGGAGGCTTGGCTATATCTCCTTAGTGGAATGTCTACATGGATATATATATGAGTAATAGTGTAGTTTTGGGGAGGTTAATACGTGGGATTGGAGTGGGTTTAATGAGAGTAAGACTTCTCTATTTATAAGACATTTGAAAGTAGGAGGTGGCGGTTGACATCTTTACTTGGTCTTCCGACGAACTTGGACTTCATTAGGGAGTACATAAATCGTAACAACCTTGAGTACTTATTCTTGTTGACCTATTATTTCTCCTTGACTTTAGGGACCACTACTAACTATGTTGACATGGTCTTGTATATCTTGGTCTTGAATGTCAACGTCGGTCAACAGTTGTACAAAATGTCCCATAACAATAGCCCCCATTTTCTTAGTTGGAGCACGGCAAAACTAGGAAAATTATACTTACTTTAATTTTGACTCCGTCTTCATTTCGATATTAGTATCATTGCCTTTTGTGTCTTGACTCTTGATTCCTTCAACGTTGATCTTTTTAGAGTTCATAATTTGTTCATATGTAAGCTTAAGTTGCTGCCATATCAATGTCAATGACGTCATTGGACGTTGTTCGTCGAGTCGAAAGCTAGTGTCAACTTCGGAAGCAAGTGTCGCCGATGACGGGCGAAAGATGGTCGTCGACGGACAGAAGCATATGTCGTCGACGAATGAAAGATGTTCGTTGACGGAAAAAAGGAGGTCGTCGACGGACGGAAGCCGATGTCGTCGACGGACGGAAGCTGATGTCGTCGACGGACGGAGGCTAATATCGTCAACGGACGAAAGCTGATCGTCGACGGACATGTCGACGGACAGAATTTGATGTCGTCGAAGTCGGAAGGACTTTGTCGATGTTGAACGTTGGTTATGATAATGGTCATGACGTTAGTTGAAGATTGTCAACAAATAATGAACTGGAGACAAGGCCAAAATAGGTGATTCGGGTGCTAAGACCATTGAATAAAGAGACGATGTCTGTGTACACCGGTGATAAAGCCAAATCTCGAATGTTGTAACATAGATTGAGTACTTGGACAATTAGATGATAGAATTACTTTAAATATGAATAATGATTGTAGAAAGACAGTAAATATACTTACTTTTGATCCTGCATCAACATGTCGAATATACGTATTTGCCAAGAGAAGAAAACCAATTCGCCGACGCACTAGCTAAATTAGCATCAATGGTGCGAATTCCAACGGATACAATCAGGATGCCGCTGACCATAGAAAGAAGATATGAACCGGCTTATGTTCACGCACTCGACGATGAACAAGAATCACAAGAAGAAGATGAAGAGCCATGGTATACAGATATCCTTAATTATGTGACAAGAGGAGAATACCCTCCTAATACTGATAAAAGGGCACGCCGTGCTTTGAGGCTCCTAGCCTCACAGTATGTGCTCATCAGGGGAGAACTCCACAAGAGAACCGTAATGGGGAGAAATATCTTATGCATAGCCAAGAAAGAAGCACACAGAACCATGGAAAACCTTCATGCCGGTATATGTGGAACGCACATGAATGCAAAGATGTTAGTCCAAAAGATTCAACGACAAGGTTAATATTGGACTACTATGGAGAGAGATTGTCACGAATACGTCAAGAAATGTATGAAGTGTCAAGTCTACGCAAATATACAGCATGTTTCACCTTCACTTCTCTACACATATACTTCTCCATGGCCTTTCTCCACTTGGGGCATCGACATCATTGGAAAAATAACGCCACCAAGACAAGGGGGGCATGAATTCATCCTCGTAGCGATCGACTATTTCACCAAATGGGTCGAAGCTGCCTCATATGCTAAGCTAACGGCGAAACACGTAGCTCAATTCATTGAGAAAAATATCATATGCCGTTATGGGGTACCTCATGAGATGATCAGCGATAATGGAACGCATTTCCAAGCCGAATGCGCGGAATTATTACAGAAATATCATATCAAGCATCACAAATCATCACCTTACAGGCCACAAACAAATGGTGCGGTCGAATCGGCCAACAAAAATGTGAAAACTATCATCGAAAAGATGACAGAAAATTACAAGGATTGGCCAAGCAAGCTACATTTCGCCCTTTGGGGTTATCGAACCTCTGTTCGTACATCAACGGGCTACCCCTTTCTCTTTTGGTCTATGGAGTTGAAGCTGTACAACCAATAGAGCTTAAAATCCCTTCTCTCCGAATCGCGTTGGAAAGTTAACTAGATGAAGTCGACTGGATTAGAGCAAGAAATGATGAACTACTCTTACTTGATGAAAAACGCTTGGCAGCTTTGCATCATGTCCAAACCTACCAACAGCGTATGACGCGACATTTTAATAAAAAAGTCAAGACTAGGAACATCAAATAGGGTGACCTGGTGCTTAAGGCACTTCGTAAAAATGTATTAGATCTAAGAGGAAAATTCAGACCGAATTGGTCAGGCCCGTATATTGTTAAAGTCATCTTGTCTGGCGGAGCGGCACAATTGGTAGACATGGACGGTAACGGTTTCCACAATTTAACCAACTTGGATCAACTCAAGAAATTCTATGCCTAGTCGCATGGGTTCATGACCCAATAGAGCTACGTTCGGCCTGATTCATTTTTAAGGATACGTAGGCAACCCCTCAAGGGGGCCCGACCACTTTAAAAAATAAAAATCCTCCCTCCGTCAATCAAGTAAACGCGTCAGTTCAGCATTGCGTCACGACAAAAAAAGAGGATTTCTGGCGCGACACGGGACATTCCACCGTGTCATGGTACAGCCCACCGTGGCACGGTGGACCAGAGCAAAAAAAAAAAAAAGGGATTTCTGCCGCGACACGGGACATTCCACCGTGTCACGGTACAGTCCACCGTGTCACGGTACAGTCCACCGTGGCACGGTGGACCTGAGCAAAAATAAATAAATAAAATAAAAAAATTTGCCGTGACACGGGAAGTTCCAACGTGTCACGGAAATTTTCACCGTGGCACGGTGGAATTTCAGATACCCGATTTTAGTCTTTGCGAATTCATTATTTATTCGATGGTTTTTTTATTTTCATTCTTCCATTGCGTCCGACTCCTTGACTCGGATAAATAAAAAAATAAAAAGTCATTTTAATTTTTTATTTAAGGCTAAAATAAATATGCTATTATTGAAATAAATGTGACTACAACTATTGGCATCATGTGCCTTATTTAAAAAAATTATAAATCATAAAAGCAAAGCAATACTGATCTAATCCCTCTTCACTTTAGGAACCTCATTCTCTTTTTCAACTAGGTCGGCCTTCACCATTAGTCGAACTTTCACCCCTTTCACCCTTCTTAAAATTCTTCGGTTGTTTCTCTCTATAGACCATCTTCTCTTTACCCTTTCCTTTCACATAATTCTTCCTTTTCGCCATTATAGGAGTCTTAAACTCAATCCCTTTTGTTCTTGGACCTAGACGATCTTTAGGAGGTGCTTTCCTATTTTCAAGACGACTCTTCACATCAGATTTCCGTGATCCAACTCGTTCCCTCCTACTTCTAGGATTCAACCATGCCTTGTATGCACTAGATAAAGGAGGAAAAGCTTGGTTACTTGCAGAAACGGTCCACAAAGGTCTTCCAATCCAATAAGTCTCGTATTTGTGAACGTTACTTTCATGCAATGATACTTCACGACGACTATCGTTATAGCACGGAACTACTTGTTCAAGTCCATACTGCCGCATCAATCGAGAAGGACAATAAAAAGTCAGTTTTGAGATACTAGGAACACGGCAATACGAAGTATCATTCGTACCAACCATCCTAGTAAGCCTCCACCAAGGCACCACCCAACGAATGGAAAATTCCCTCTTTGCAAAGAAATTTTTCCAGTCTTCATACGACATGTTCACAGAGTAATTCTTTTTCCTACGGACTAGATCGCTAGGGCCATAATTTTCAATATCGTCGGGGGCATCAAATAGTTTTAAACGCTCTATCAACCAAATCTGCGAAAAAAAAACATGCAGATTTCCCGTGACACGGCAGACTTCACCGTGTCACGGCAGACAGCCACCGTGACACGGTGCCTGTTTTGTGTCACGGGAGCTACTCGGAGCGTATTTTTACCTGAAGCAGTACCAGAGAGCCCTTCCTGATGGCTGTCCGGTCAGCTTTTGCAGCATCAAGGCCACGAAATGTTTCTCCAAGGCACGTAGGCATAGGAGATCTCCCAGATTCAATGTGTTCAAGCACAGACGCTAGACAAGCATGCCCTAACCTACCGTTTGCAAATAAAAGCTTGCTAAACATGCAAAAAATATATGTCCTTCTACGATATACATGATAAGACTCAGAGATAGGGCGATTAAAATATAAATTTGCAAGTTTTTCTAAGTCTACCTCATTACCACACACAATTCTATTTAAATCTGGATCTTTTAGATTCAGATGGCGTTCAAAATCTTGGTAATAATATTCACGTAGGGTAGGCATGGAAATAAGATTTCTAGCAGGAAATCCAAAGATTGCACCGAATTCCTCCGGCAGAGGACAAATTTCATCGTAATCAAATTTGAAACAATGTGTTTCTGGACTCCAATAGTCTAATGCTGCCTTAAGAAAATAATGTTCAATCGCCACATGCCTCAAGGCTAGTAAACCCCTGACATGAAACAATTCTAACTCTCTTTTGTCAGCATTGGTCAAAGAATAAGACCAGTCGCGCAATGTATTATCAAAATTCTGAGACATTATTATTGAAATATGAAATTCTAATTATTTTGTGTTTCGTAATGATGCATATCACGAATATACTGGTCCTATTTTATAGCAAAAGCGCTCGGAACTACTCAGATTTTATCTTTTCGTACGCGTAAACCACACCGTTGTAGAATACGCGCACCATGACACGGGGAATCCCACTGTGTCACGGGACCTTTTGCCGCGACACGACAGATTTTGCCGTGACACGGTGTACAGTGCCGTGTCGCGGCACGCCACCCGTTTTCTTTTTTTATCTTTTCCTGTATCTATCCGGATTTTTTTTTAGTATTTCATCTTCACCGTTTATTTTTCAGTTTTCTGAGAGTTTCATTCCTAATAAAATTCTCAACTTTTTTATTTTTATTTTTATTTTTTATTTTTATTTTTTATTATTATTTTTATTTTTATCATTTCATTTTATTTATTTATTCATTACTTTAGTATTTCATTCTTTTTATTTCTATTTTTTCTTTATCATTTATATATTTACTTTTTTATTCTATTTGTTATTTTCTTGTCTTTTTATTTCTTTTTCTTTTGGGGAAGGTCGGTACCCTCCACTTACTCCACTGACGTTTTTTGTCGCGTCATTAATAAATACACGATCACACACAATGAGTCTCAAGCACACACTAACACACACTAATAAATGCATAAACTGTGAATAATGTACAAAATGAGTCATAGTAAATAAGCAGTGTCAAGTGTCATCACAGTATATAAAAATAAAGACCCTCGGTCAAAAATTTGCAGAACTAGAAGAGTTAGGATCAGTATCATCTCCAGCCTGTGAATACGGGAACGGTGAGCCAAAGAGTCCCGCCATCATCCGAGTACGGGGAGTAGTGTCCCTACTAGTCCCTGTGACTCCAGCAGCAGTCAAACTCAAAGTAGGACCCGTCCAACTAGCAAACGGTGTAGACTGACTCAAAGACACAGGAATCGTCGGCGAAGGCATCGTCCCATACATTGGAACTGAGAACAAACCCGACACCGGTGGAGGAATCCCAGACGATGGAGCTGAAAATAAGCCAGGATCCACGAGAGTCAAAACTGGCCTAAACTCAGGCTGTGAAGGTTGCGAAAACGACTGTCGCTGCCTCTGACCCTGACCCTTAAAGCGCTGAGAGGACTGAGGCTGCTGCCACTGAGCTTCCTGAAATGGCTGAGTAATCGGAGGCTCCCGCTGAGACTGATAATGCCGATGAACCTCAGGAGATCGTCTACCACGACCAAGCTCCTCCTCGTCCGAGCCTCTATGCCTCAAGCACGAGCGGGACCTCCGTTGCACCTGAAAGATACAAAACCAAAAGGCGTCAACAATGCAAAATAAAACAAATGGTAGAAGTGTAAAAATGAGCATACCTCAAGAACATCGCTAGAACTGCTCCGACAACTCGCACCACGCCGAAGCTTGATGATGCAGTACTTCAGAACGTAAACCAGCTTCATGAGTCCTATCATCTCCGGGCGGTTAGGCTAAGAACAAAACAAAGAAAAATCAGTAACAAGCGGTGTTAAAAGGATAAATAATGCATCAAAATCTTACTGGCTTAAAAACCTCGGGCAGAGACTCCTGCGCCTGTCTGAAACCCTCTAACGCGTCAAGAATATGGTCCTTGATAATACCAATCGGCCCTGGGTAACGCACAGATTGAGGCGGAATCTGTATCCTCCCCACGGGGCGAACAGTCGTCTGAAAATACGATCGAATAATCAAGTTATTCGACTATTTAAACAGAGACTAGTGACAAAAATCCTCAAAAGAAATCATACCTCAGGAAGGCGGGGTGGAGGAGCCAAAGAGGGAAGTAAGTCCTGCGCATAATCACCCTCCATGTGCACAATCACCCCCTGTTTATCAACTCCCTAAGCAAGCGCGAGTCCAGCATCGACTCCGGTGGAGATGAGGGCACCACAAAGCAATCACCACTGTGCTGACGAACGACACGCTCCCCCAAATACCAGACAAAGCGTCCGGTACCAACAAAAACGGTGCGGTGCGCTGAAAGATGCAAGGCCTCAGGAAGATTAGTCATCCCAGCCCAAGGACGATACTGGACATCAATGGCAACCTGAAAACCATAAAAAGTTGTCATAAACACCGGAAATAACGTCAGAGAGGAAATAATAGAATACAAAACTAATTCTTACGCCAACAGAAGAGGTGCCTCGGCGTAGCAGCCCACGCAGCGCAGAGACAAACTCCACCTGTGACTCTCCTCGGTCACGCCAGCTAGCCCCGACAGGGAAGTCATGAACCGCTCCACGACGCCGTCGAGGAGCCAATCCTGGGAAGTACTCGTAGAACCATAGCTGCAGTGAAATGTAATCTTTGAGCATATGAGTCAAACAAATTAAAATAAAACAAGAAAAGGAAAGGATCATCACTTCTACGACTCTCCATAGACCGTAGACAGTGACGGGAGACTCGTCGTTCAGCTGCCTACAGCCATGACGTAACGACAAGAGAAGGTCGGTGTATCCGAGGCTGGCCCAGCTAAAGGATCCTATCTCATTGATCCTGACTAAAGAAGGGAGGTAGAAAAGGAGTGCACGTGAACTCCTATCTGGAGAAAGAGTCATGGAAATAAGAATAAGAATGAAGATCCGCACTCGCTGCTCAGCCGATGTCTCCTCCATGTCAAAACCACGAGCTAGAACCAAAGCTAGCTCCGATCGCCCGCTCCTAGGACCACCTCGAGACACTGGCCGGGTCCTGATATGCTGAACGATCGGACCTAACAAATCGGCTGCCTTAGCCGCTCCCCAAGAAAGGTCAGACATCTGTGCTACGGCCCAGTCAGTGAAGCGCAGCCCGCTAATCATGCTATAGTCCAGAGGGGTTACTGTCATCTCCCCCCAAGCAAAGTGAAAGGTGTTGGTAGTATCCCAAAAATACTCCAACAATGCGTGAACAACTGTCGCACCGCAACCCCGAGGGTTGCGAAACCCTACGACCGCCGAATAAAAATTCCCTAAACCAGCCGATTCCCATAAGGCGTTCGTAGCAGGATCCCTCGTGATAATCTGGTGAAGTCGAGGAATCAAATCTCCGGCTCCAGAACCGTGGTGGCGAAGTGTGCCGTCAACTATGCCGGCAAGTGGGCGATGAGAAACATGGTTCTCATGACAGAAAACCAACTGGTCTGGAGTCCACAGAGGTGGAACCCACCTACCTCTACCCGTAGAGGCCCGAGGCTCAGACTCTAAGACATCGTCGTCCATACCCTCGGGAATCGTGGGAGTGTCCTCCCGAAAAGCCTGACACCGACCATGGGTAGAAAGATAGCGATCCCGTCACCTAGGCATGCTATTATAAAAATAAAAAATCTAAATGTTTAGCTTCATTTCCTAAGACATTTAGTTCGAGTTGCATTTTAATAAAAAATCTAAATGCTTAGCATCACTTCCTAAGTTATTTAGCTATTTATCGCATTATATGCTAAAATTTTACCTCAAGGCTAAAAATTGGCAAAATAATGGAATTATTTATAGTATTTAGTTTCTCCATGACGAACTAATACTATGTTCTCCTAATTGCATGATACTATGTTCTCCATGACAATGTAGTACATACACAATACAAAGCATGTCTCAAAATTGCACAAAAACAATAGATCGGCACATCATAGCATATTTTACAGGATCTACAACCAACATGTCATCATTTCAAGTGCAAAAGAAACAACATGAACAAGGAACACCATTTACCACAAGTAGTACCAAAAGTGGTGATTTTGCTTAATTCTTCACCAAATCATGCAATTTTTGTATCAAATCGCTCACAAACACGCATACATACATATACAAGTAAATTCATAGCAAGAATTTCAACATAAACCACAAAATCAAAAAATCCCCAAATTGATTTTTAAGGGTTTTTCATGAAATTACTCATTTGAAGCAAATTCGAGGAAAAATCAAGGGAAACTTTCATAGATCCTTGTAGAGAATCGAAAATGAGGAAAGTAGCAAAAAATTAGAGCATAATTGATGAAGATTTGAGCTCCAAAAGCTCGAAAAAACCGTGAAGATCAGAGTAGCCGCCGCGACACGGTCAAGCAACGTCGCGACGCGGTGAGCAGAAAACGTGTCACGGGGAAAAGATCCCATGTCACGGTAATTTCAGGGGACGCCGGAGCTCCGATAAAACAGCAACAGCAACACGGCAGTGAGCAGCAATAAATAAGCAGCAAGCAGTAGCGAAAAATTAAAAAAAGGGGAGGAAGAAAAAGCGCAGAACCGCCGTGACACAGGAGGTGATTCCGGCTGACGGGAGAAAACTCCGAGCGCCGGTGAGCCGCCGCCGTGACACGGGATTCCGAGCAGTCAAAAAAGAAAATTTTTTGGGTGAAAACAGGACAAGAAAGAGAAATGGTGGATGAGCAAAATGGGAGAAATGGTTGATATTTAAAGCCAAAAGTAACCGTTACATGACCCCGTTACCGTTCCACATTTTCTGTTATCAAGCAACGGTGTTCAGGCGCGTGAAAAAAAGCGCGTGAAATTTTTTTGTTCCAAAAATTCCCGCGACACGGGAATTGCTCCCGTCTGACGGCAAAACACTACCGTGTCGTGGGATATGTCCACGTGGCACGGGGTTCAGGATGTTATTTTGCACATTTTTCGAAGCTAGCACGGAATATTTCTGGTATTTTGACCAAAGTTGCACGATTTTCCGCGCAAATTGGACAGTTAATTTTTCGGTAAAATTACGCGGAAAATTCTAACTGACGGTTGGAGGGTACCAAAATTACTATTTTGTCCCTAGAAGCATTAAAGTCAATTTTTGTCGATATTTTAAGCACATAATATGGTCGGATAATTGACTTGAAGGTGTGAATCATCTGTAGCCCACGTTCGGGGATAATCGAATCATCATACAGCAATTACATTAGTCGTCGGCTTTCCTCAAGCATGTAAAGCGTTATCGGTGAATTTTTCTTCAAGTATAGAAAACCGCCAAGTCGGCTTTCCTCAAGCATGGAAAGCATTATCGGTGGATTTTTCTTCAAGTATAGAAAACCGCCAAGTCGGCTTTCCTTAGCTATTCTTTTGCTTGGCTACCTTTAATGTCTAGAAAGGATTGTATTCTTGTGCATTTAGCCCATTGTTTGTGTTTGGTTTGAAATATCAAAACTCGAGTTTTCTTGATTTCACCTTTGCCTTGAATGTTATGTGTTGCCAAGAGTTGTGGGTTAAACCTCTTAGGAAACCCTCACGAGAGCTTACTCGTCCTCTTTGGCGACATAGGGGTTTAAAGGGCTTGATGCATACGCTAAATGCATCCGTGATTCCTACGACAATGAGTTAGTGTACATTCTTTCTCTTTGTTTCTATTTTGTTTCTTTTGCTTTCAATAATTCCATCTTGTTCTCTTTTGCCTTAGCTTTGCTCGAGGACGAGCAAAGGTTTAGCTTGGGGGAATTTGATGAGTGACATTTATGTCACTCTTAGGAAGTATTTTTGAAGTCATTTTCCCGTTTATTTTATCTTATTTTCCCTTTCTTTCTCCTGTTTTCTCTTAATAACATTTCTTGTTTATTTTGGTAATTTTGTCGTGTTTTAGTTCTTTTCGTAGTTTTTAGTTTATTTTCGTATTTTATTTGCTTTTGATTTGTTATTTTTCGTTCTTTATTTTTCCTTGAAAGTTTTCTAGTTTACTTTTATTTATTTTAATTAGTTTTGAGTCTATTTTATTTCACTTTCTTTACCTGTATGTATAGTTTTGTTTAATTTTTATTAGTTTAGTGTTATTTATCTTATTTTATTTTACCTTTATTTTATTTTATTTTATCTCTTAGTAATACCCTCGTGTTTTTGGTGTTCAGGTTGATGCTCGATTTTCAAGTTCAAATCAGGTTCAAGGTTCGAGGCACAAAATTTTGAGCCAAGCAAATTGTGCTGTGCTACCTCTTTGCTAGCCCCTTATCCTACATTCCACCGCACCTTACCCTACACCACAACTCAACCAAAACACAATCCTCTGCTTCTCCCCTGCTGCCACCAATCAAACACTACACCACCACAACCCAAACCAGCCAATTCAAGCACCTGCTGCCTCCCTCACGCAACAATCAACCCCACAACCACCAACAACAGCACACACAACCAAACACCACACATAACCAAACGCCGCACCACCACAGCACACAGCAGCCACGCAATCACCCCGCAACACCACCAACACACACCAGCACCAGCCACTACCTTCACGCTCAACCAACAACAACCATACCTCCAGCCCGCAATTCACCTCACAACAACAGCAATCACACACCAGCACCAACCACCTGACCACCGCAACTCAGAGCAATCAATCACCGGCCTCCAATCACAATTCATCTCCTCCTTCCACCACAATCAACGCACCTACACCAGCGTCAACAACCACCACCAATTAAGCAACCAATCGACCCAAAAATCAGAACAAATTGCAAATTAATCAAGTTCGAGCAAACCTGTGAGTGTTCGGCCGAACGTCGAGTCAGAGACTTTGGGGGTTTTGTTATTCGAAGAGGAGTGGTCGAACATACCCTTGGTTCGACCGAACCAACCCCGTAGTTCGGTCGAACCAACCACCGGTTCGATCGAACCATTTCACGAGACTCGCACATGGTTTTTAAAGAGGGTCGAACGGCCTCGATTTGATGATGATGGTTGATGAACGGTGGTGATAAGATGCGCTTCAATGGAGTTCAAACTTGAAGCAGCCAATGTGAAGGAGAAGAAGAAAAAAAAAACGTCTGATTGTTTTTTTGCTTTTGGGATTTAATTTTGTTTTTCTTTTATTTTTATTCTTATTTTAGTTTTCTATTTTTACTTTTCCTTTTTATTTTATTTTCTTTTCCTTCTTTTTTTTTCTATTTTCCCTAGTTTTATTAAGTTAGTATAAATACCCATTTTTGGGGTAATTAGAAAGATTCAATAACTATCTATTCTTCTCTCTTATTAGTTTTAGTTTTAGGTTAGGTTAGGATTAGTCTTCATTGGTAGAGAGAGAAAGTGAGGTTTTATTCATTAATGAACTTGGATTTTGAAGAAGGAGCTTGTTCAATCCTTTGTAGACCTTCATCTTCTATTAATGAGCAATCTCTTACTCTCTCTTCTCTATTTTTATTTGTTTTATTTTGATTATTATTTTAGTTGTTGGTATTGCTTGTTAATCATGTTTATTCTTGATTGTTTGTTAATTAATCTTGTTATTGATATGATTAGTGAGTAATTTCCCCATTAAGGGAATGGTTGTGGTGTAGTTGGACCTTGAGCATGTTCTAGGGTTTAGAATTGATTTATTTGTGATTAAAGTCTTTATATGCTTGATATTCTTTAATCTTCTTGCAAGTGCACATTGTTGGTTGATTAAAGGTGAATCTTTGCTAACAAGAAACGGAAGTTGACTTAGTTAAGGTTCATTACTATCGATTGTTATTTAATAGTACCTCCTAGTATATGGTTCTAATGTGGAAACATAGAGGCTATGTTAGGAGAAGCCAATTGACCCCGGAAGACGGCTAGATTGGATTCTTTATTTCGATATTCGAGCATGTTTAGTTCATAATTAATTCAATTTCTATGCCTTTGTTTATGTTCAAGTGAATGCTATACCTAAACCATTTTCCTTAATGTTTTATTTCTTGTTTTAGCATCTTTAGACTTTAGTTTATTTATCTCCTATTCCGGACTAGCTTAATTGTCGATAACATTTGGTGGTGTTTACCGTTCTCTGTGGTTCGACCCCTATGCTTGCCTTATACTCGTATTAGGTTTGTTTAGGTTGTATAAATTATATTTGATCTAGGGATAGACAATTGACGACGCGTTTATTCCCTTGTCACATAGGAAGCTGCCAAATTCATTTGTCACCGATACACTGGTGGCAGATACGTATTCTATCCTTTTACTCTTTTATTTGTAAGATTAACATTTTTCTGCAGGTATCGGCGTATACAGAGTGATATAGGATCGCAGAACGTCTTAAATCATTCTCCGTCCCTATCGACTACTTTGACTATCGTTTTCGAAACTGACGTTTCTACAAACTTAGTCAAAGTGGGGGCTTCTGTAGACACCTAAAAATGTCTCCCCAAAACCAAACCTGATAATGAACAACCTTTCACCGCCACTATTGGTCGGGTTCAGTATTTAATCCCGAGAGTGCTTAAAAAATTGTATTTGATTAAATTTGTATTTTTGAACAGTCCATGGATTAGTCTTGATGTTTGGTAAAAGCATAGTTTTAATTTCAGCCCAAATTTATTATTTAATTTTAGCTCAAACTTTTTTTATTATTTATTGTATTACTATTTATTTTTGGCCCAAACCTTTTATTTATTTTATTTAATTATTTTCTTATTTTATCCCAAATAATAATAAAATCATAAAAAGGCCCGAAATTATCAATCGGCACTTAAAATGCTGAACGAAATTCGGGTTAAAAATGTATTTAGACGGAAAAGCGGGCTGGGAATTCCTGCGCCACGGCAGGTACCCACCGTGTCACGGGAATCATTCCCGTCTGACGGTGGGATTTCCCGTGACACGGGAAATCTGCCGTCACACGGGAATTTCCGTGTCTTTTCCGCGTAAACCCTTAACGCGTTTTCTTCCCCGTTTACTAAAAATTTCCCGCGTCACACTAAAAATGCACCGTGTCATGGGAATGTTTCCCGTCTGACAGTGGGATTTCCCGTGTCACGATACAGTTTGCCGTGTCGCGGGATACTTTTTTAGGGTTTTTATCATTTTAGGGTTTCGTGTGCTCCCTCAGCACATTTTCTCTATAAATACCCCCTCATTTCTGATGTACGGGGCACCAATTAATTTTCTATTTTTCTCTCTTCTATGCTTGAGCCTTAACACTAGCCTACCCTTCTTATTTCAAAATTCCTTCTTCAAGTACTCCAAGGAGTCCATACTTTACTCGTGGTTCTGTCCTTAAGCCAAGGCGTGAAAGGTAGAACTGTTTGAGGGTTTGGCCCCAAATCAACTCTACTTAATTTAATTTAATTTAATTATTATTTTATTATTATTTTCTTGAAGTTACTAACTCGTTTATTATTTTATAGTTGCAAACAAACAGAATCAAAGTAAGAATTATGTTCCTTTTATTTCTATTATTTTTCTAACGATTTTATATTGTTGGAATTATTGCTAAATAGCTTCCAATATTAATGTTGATTCTATAATTTATTATGATCACCATATTGCATATTTAAGGGGAATATGTAATTGAAAATCACGCCTAATAAGATAATTTGGACAACCGGTTTAGGTTCCTTTTTAATCTTGTTATTAAATCAAGTGATCACAATATTTTAGAATAATGTGTTGCATTAATAGTAAACCAATTTAGCTTAATAATAGTTTGGACCAAATTGAATATTTTTTTTGTATGCCTTTGAGATCGCAGGAATCACTTTTCACTATAAGAATCGAGTAGAGGCCAATACGGGCAAATGTGACTCCATGACTCACTTCGTACCATCATCCCCGATCCTCTTTTCGTGGTTTCGAACCATATGGAGTTAGTAATATCATGGATTTTGAATGTTGTGTAACCTTCACGGGTCAATCGTTGTTGCCTATCGTTGTCCCTTTAATCGTGGTTGCCTTTTATGATCCGTGAACGGTTTACAAATTCCTTAAAAACTTGTTGGCGGCTCCCTACTCTCCTTGTCCCTAATCGTGTCCCTTATCGTATTATGTCAATTCCCACTTCCTATGAGTTCCAAGCATATTCACACATGCTTTTAACGTAGGCGCACTTCGAACGACGCCTACAGTTACGACCAATCCTTTCGGTGTACTTTTGAAGAATAACTTTAAAAAAGTTATACTATCGTTGTATGGCCATCATTGCATTGTGCGCCAATACCCCTTGCACCCTAGCGTCTGACGCTGAACACTGAGGATTATACTGCCAGTTTAGGTACCGGGCGTTTAGAGTCTGACACTAAGGTCTATTTTTCCCGGGATTCGTTTGCTACGATGTTCTTTTGAGCGGCAGTTTTCCTCATCCCTTTTGGGGATGTCAGTGTAACTGACGCCTTTGTGAGTAATCGTTGTTTGGAGCTTTGGTCATGAACTTTCTTCCTTTGACACCGTCGTTCATTGTATTTTTGGTGTCATCATGACCCTTGATCATAATTATCTGATGTTCCGATCTTTTGTCAATGTCGCTACAACTTGCTGGTGTGACCCTTGGTTGTCATCGCCACGACATTGAGGTTGTCGAGGTGTATGTTGTTTTCATACATAATATTGAAATCGTTATGCTTAATCTTGGCATCGAGTAACCTGTTCGTCATCAAACTAAGCACTAATGTCGGATTTTTGCATTAAGTCATAAATAAATTGAAAATATGAATTGTAAACGATGCGTAAAAAGATTTAGATATTGCATATGACGTTGATTCATAAACCAAGATGTAACCACATGTTTCATCACAAGAATTACTTATAATCAATTAATAAAAATAAGTAAGCCAAATAACGAAAACATACATTAATTATGTGTATTACTACGTCAATAAAGATGATAGACATAACAAGTAAAACTTTAAGGCGGTAGAATCATGTCAATGACAATGCTAATTAGAAAATTAAAGTAATAATACGTTTATGAAGATGATAAATGGAAATAGAAATAAATACTTTAAGCTAGGCAATAAATTAATGAGCATGTTCATGACAGTATAAATGTAAAAACTAAAAGCGATAATGTGGTGTACCTCAATAGTGTCGGTGACTACTATGGTTTGTGACAAGATTGATGGAATTCGACATACATTTTAAATAATAGAAAGTTACATTGATAAGAATTGATGTTATTTAAATCGAGCCCCCAATGTTGGATCACTCGGGAAGATTAAATCAGGTTTAGCCCCCGATGTCATATTTTAGATTGGTAAATTATCTACAAGAGCATTCTCATGTATACTAACTCTTTTGTTAATTATTCATGAAATAATAACAAATAACATTATCCACCATATGTATTCGAAAAAGCGTTAAACATTCATAATTACGTTAAGAATGAACCATTATCAAAGCATCGACATTTAATCAAAGTATAATGATCAAAGCGTCAAAAACTAAGGAAAAATAATCATAATAACCAAAGCATGATGTATCGAAGCATCAGGGATCAAATAACAAAATTTAATCAAAGCATTAGATTGATAATCAGAGCATATTATCTTGCCCCCTTGTGGCAACTTCATAAAAAATGCAAACAATATGGAATGAAGTTAGCCACAAAATATAATGTTACCGTCAACTTGTTGTTGTCGACGACAATACTCCGATGTCACAATCAATTAACGTTATAAATATCCACCTGTAACCTTACTTTATCTAAAAATACGCTTGGTACGACATAAATTAGTCATCATAAAATAAAAAATATAAGCATTACATAAGCTAATGTCATGAGTTATAAATAAAAGTCAATGAAATTATTTTTAGAATAGAATAGTCTTTAGTAATTAATCTGAATTTTGCATTTAGGCAAAAGCTTACTTGCAACGTCGTTTAAAACTACATTTGTCTTAATGTTGTCGTCATTGACTGATGATATTAGGTTGCTGACGACGTTACTAACTGGTGTCGCCGAAACTAATTAATGTCGTCGTCGACACTGGCTGTCGTCGTCAGAGCTGACTGTCGTCGTCGGAACTGACTGTCGTCGTCGGAGCTGATTGATGTCGTTGTCAAAACTGGCTTTTGTCGTCGGAGCTGACTGATGTCGTCGTCGAAACTGGCTTTCGTCGTCGGAGCTGACTGATGTCGTCGTCGACATTGGCTGTCATCGGAACTGATTGCCGTCGTCGGAATTGACTTTCGTCGTCGGAACAGGCTTCCTTTGTGGAAACTTTAATACTGTTTTATTTAGCAACAACATAGCCTAAAAATAATGTTAGTTAAACAAAAAATAATATTGTGAATGACGACAAACCCTGAATTTTTGTGGCATCATGAGACCCACGACTTAAAGCAGTGTTTTCCATGGCGTCCTTCCCTTTAAGTATGATTACTTTTTTGATGACGATATAATCTGTCATAGCTTAAAGAGACACAAAATAGTTAATTAAATTAAACCACAAAAAAAGAATATTACCAAATGTCTCGGGATCGTCAAAGATAATCGCCTATGTTGCAGCATATTGAGTTAAGTTGGCGTCGATCACCACTTCTCGTCGTCGAGACCACGAACAATAGTTCTTATAAAGTCACTTTACGAGATTAGATAAATCTTGATGATGGGAATGGGTTTGAATGTGTTTGGAAAGGAACTTTTGTAAGGTTGATATTTCAATCTAGCTGTAGCCCCACAGTGGGCGCCAAATTGTTTATGCTAAATTTCGTCAAGTAGGATTTGATGTGGGATACGGGCTACGGATCAACTAAATTAAAATAAGGAGCATGGAATGCGGAATGTAAATAACAGAAAATAAAGGGAGAGGGAGGAGACATGATATGGTGACGCGGAAAACCCCAATAATGAAGGTGGGTAAAAACCGCGGGTTGCAATGAGCCCACCAATCCACTATAATATGGGCATAAAGCCAATGATTACAATTACATTGCATACTCAATATGTAGGAAATATAATGTAAATAAATACAAGTAGGCATAGCAAGTGACTTTCATAGTACGGTAAGGAGGTATGCGGCGCATTTGTGTTATGGTTATATGTTTATATGGTTGCTCTTGAGGGAATAAAATATAGTAGATGGTTAGTGGACTTTACTATGGCATAGGAGAAGCTAAGCTATGAATTATACTAAGGTTGTATGGATTTTGTAGTGGAATACACATGTGGACAATGGACTAGGCTCATGGGGGTATTTTGTATGAGCAGTATGTAATAATAGTATGGGGAGGCTTGGCTACATCTCCTTAGTGGAATGTCTACATGGATATATATATATGAGTAATAGTGTAGTTTTGGGGAGGTTAATACGTGGGATTGGAGTGGGTTTAATTAGAGTAAGTCTTCTCTATTTATAAGGCATTTGAAAGGTGGTTGGAGGATAGTAGGGGTGAACTCCTTGAAAGTAGGAGGTGGCGGTTGACATCTTTATTTGGTCTTCCGAAGAACTTGGACTTCATTAGGAAGTACATACATCGTAACAACCTTGAGTACTTATTCTTGTTGACCTATTATTTCTCCTTGATTTTAGGGACTACTACTAACTATATTGACATGGTCTTGTATATCTTGGTCTTTAATGTCAACGTCGGTCAACAGTTGTACAAAATGTCCCATAACACATGGTATCATATAAAGGTCACATGAGAGCTTAAATTGATTTTCCCATTTCTCATTCTAGTCGTTCCTTATACATTTAACATAGAAACAAATTTTGTTTTTCACCATAAGAAACAGGAAATTTTCCTTTAATATTTAGCACGAGTTAATTTTAATTTTATTTATATTTGCAGTTTCCGTCGCAGAATCAAAGTACAGGGGTTATTCACCTACATACCCTTACAATGATCCACCTAGCGTTCACGATCCACCTGAGGGCGGCCCATACACGTGCTGCGATGCTGTAAAGAATCATAACTAAACATCCATCTATTATGGACATTGAAGCAATACGGATTTAGTCCGTACAACAATGTTAGATGGATTCAGAAATATTATCTTGATCTGATATAGGTCTGTTGTTTAATAAATTTAGTACGAGTACTTGTTAATTCTATGTTGTGTACTTGTGTACACTATGTACTTTCGTTAATTTCAGTTATATGTGTGTATTATCGAATGCTTTAGAATTAAATGAATGCTTTGATTTTAATTTAAAAAAAGAAAGAAGAGTTATATGTATGTACTTATGATATCAAATCAAAGCATGGGATCGTTAAATGGCTTAAATCGTTTGCAAATTTTTTTAATATTTTGCTCATTTATTTATTGGACCTTTTATTAATAATGTCTTATTACACTATTAACTTGTCAATTATTCCCCTCAAAAAATAATATATTAACTTGACTATTACTGATTTTGTATAATTCCACAAAAACTATTAATAATGTCTTATTACACTATTAACTTGTCAAATTAAAAATAGGAAATTTTAGAAAATAACAACAGAAAAAAACACAAATTTTGATTTTCACACCACAAAATTTAAAACTTTTATTGTAACACCACAAAAAAAACCAAAAAAAATTGATTTCACCACCACATACTAACGCCATCCAAAAAATCGTTAGTGGACCCCACATAGTATACGTGTCAGTTACATGTTGGAATAAAAAAAACAAAGATAAAAAAAAAAAGAAAAGAAAAAACCTAAAATCCTAACCCAGCTATCGTACTCACCACCGGCGTCAGTTCCTCCCGCCCACCACCGCTGCTGATTCCCCTAGCCGACCACCCACGACCAACCACATGAACGACGCTCACTACCAACGACACACCACCCTAATCCTTAAACGTCGTACCCAGCTCAGCCTCTGCCCCGATTGAAATCAATTTTCTGAAATGAGTTAGGGTTCAGGTGAGGGCGGTTCCTGGGATGGTGTGGGTAGGGGTTTCGACGACGGTTCTGGACAGGGGATAGAATTTCGACGACGATGATGGTGTGGGAACAGCGACGTGGGTGGTTTTTGGGTTATGTAGGAGAAGATTTAGCGGCGACTTGGGTGGTTTTTGGGTTGGTGTGGGAGAGGATTTCAGTGACGTGGGTGGTTTTCGGGGAGAGGGAAGGCAACATTCGGCAGCGTGGGGTGGTTTCGCCGATTTTGTTGGGGGAGATGGGTGTCGGTGGCTGGGGCAAGGTGGCGCCGTGGTGGGGCTAACTGTGTTAGGGATTTCCTTTTTTTAAAATTTTTTTTTTCATTTTATTAATTCAATTTTTTAAACCTATAGGCTATTACCACGTGTCAAATTATGGGTCCCACTAACAGATTCCATCCAAGAATCCATTAAATGGTGGTGAAATCAAATTTGTGAGTTTTTTGTGGTGTCATAATAAAAGTTTTTTTTTTTTTTTTTTTTTTTTTGTGGTGTTGTTAGTTGAGATGATTAATACAAGAGGGGGGGTGAATTGTATAGAGTTCCTAATGACTACTTTTTGCGGATAAATAAACAATGCGTATAGGAACTTAAGCAAACACACAGATTTTACGAGGAAACCTTCTAGGCCCAACTGGAAGTAAAACCTCGACCCTACCTTAGGGATTTCAAACACAAAACACTTCACTATAATAGGGCTAACACCAAGTTACAACCTATTAGACACAAACCTTTATTTCACAAGTTCCTCACTGGACTTGTTACTTGATAGGACCTTATCCTACCCAATCTAAGCACCACACTTAGATCCACTCGTACCACCAAAGTACTACTCGTACTACCAAAGTCAAAAAACACTCGTACCACCCCAGTACAAAACTCACAACCTCACCCAGAAGCTTACACAAAACTGTATATAACACAAACTATAAAATCACCCAAATAACCCAACCAATACAAATATAAGACGCCTATTATGATAGGTAAGCAACGCACGAAATCCGAAACTAATATGATAAGTTAAAAGCTTGGTAAACTTACTCGTTTAAAGCACTATGATTTCTCCACGCATAAACTCACAAAAACCTAAATCATTTTTGCTCTCTACTATTTATACAATTAACACTTGTATAGAAAGTAGGTTTTCTAAAAAGATAAATATGTTAACTTGACTTATCTTTATTAAACACGGTTTCAGTAAATCAAGTGGAATAAAATCTTTTCCGAAAATAAGTATAAAAGATATTTATTAAGAAAACTTATCTTTCTTAATAAACCGACTTTAGAGAAAAATAATCTTTTTGTTAGAAAATCTTTTCCTAAAATCTATCTTTTATTATTTTCCATATTTATTTTATTTACCAAGCAAACTTATCACGTTTCTAATAAATCTCATGCACTAACCTACTTATCATATTAACAATAATTTCTAAGAATAAACTTCAACAATTATTGCTGCGCCGCACTCTGATCAGATGAATTACTTGGGCTTCAAGCATATCAAGTTCCACCAAAGTACTTAACTGCTAGTCTTCAAGTTCCTGTTAGGGAACTTAGTTCTTGTTAGAGAACTCTTCCTCTGATTTGTTGAACTTCTTCAATAAAGATCTTCTTCATGTCTTCTTAGATTCAGATGGTTCTTCAATCACCAAGATTATTCTGCACCTTGACTAATCACACACTAGAGAATCTTTATTAGATGATTTTGATTTTAGTTTAAGTTCCTCATCATCAAAACCTTTATGCTTCAACAATTTCCCCCTTTTTGATGATGACAAACTTAAGCAAACTCTAGAATAAGTTAAACAAAATAGAAGGTCGTATTTTTGATTTTTTAATTTATTGACAAAAAGTAAAAACTCATAGAACAAAAATTAAACACACAAAAAAAAAAAAAAAACACACACACAAATAAGCAAAACAAAGTTAAACTTAAAACTAGCTATACTACTCAAGCATCATATCAGAGAATTCTGATACTTTATCAACTAAAACCCAGAACAACTATGGCCTCCAAGTTTGCTTCATCTTTTCCCCTTTTGGCATTATCAAAAAGTTCTATTTTTCAAGTTATTAAACATCTAGCCACAGCCCCAGAAGCAATTCATCGAGTGTGGGAAACTGAAGGTAGCGCTGATAAGCAACCTCAAGCAAGTTCTACCTTTCTGCATTAGTGTTCATTACACACATAAACACACAAGTATAAGCAAAGTTCCAACTATTCATTAAAAACCAATAGATTTATCATCCAGTTGAACAATTTAGAAAATTTACAAACAAAATTAATTGTTAAAATACTAAAAACAGAAATTAAAGATGTTCATGACTGAAACAGAAAAGATAGGCTAGGCTAAATATAGATTGAAAAAGGATTAGAGTAGGCTAGGTTTCAAGGAACTCCAGAATTTCTTGTAGTCCTCCTTTGTCTGTTGTGCAGAGCCTCCAAATTTTCTTCAAGACCCTTGAGTTTCACCAGGAACTCCTCCTTCTGTTCCTGTAGAGCCTTGTTCAGTTCTTGCTCTTGACACTTCTTTTGCTCTTGAATTTCCTTGTTCTGTTTTAGCACCAGCTTCTTGAGTTCCTTTAACTCCTTCCCCTGCTCCTGCACCAACTTTTCCAGGGTCAACACCTGAAGTTTTTCTGCAGAATCCTTCATTTGATTTTCAACCCTTTCCATTCTATCCACTAATTCAGCAACTTTCCCATTGAGGATATTTTCCTCAACATCCAACTCCAGTGGTTGTTCCATACTGGTTTGAGGAACAGCACTGGCAGAAATCCTCCTGCTCTTTCTCACAGGCTGCTCAGAAACAACCTTTTCCTTCCTCTTCCCTGTCATTTTCTCTTTCTTTTTCTCTCCCTTCTCTATTTTTTGAATTTTTCCTTGCACAACCTCCAAACTTAACCCAGCTAGGGTTTCCTTATTGATCACATTTTCTGGCTTTTCATCCAAAGCCCCATATTTACCCTTCAAAACTACTCCATCATTCTCAAATACAGTGGACAAAATGGCTCCATACCCCACTTTTGTCCTACTGGGAACACAGTGTGCTAAGTGCTGGTACATTAAGGAAGGAAAGTTAACCTTGATTTTCTTAGAAATGCAGAAAATCACAGCCATATCCAACAAACATGCTTTTCCCTTTTTAGCAGTTCTAGGCAAAATAGTCTTCTTCACCAGATTAAACAACAATTTGTTTAAGGGACTTAGATCATTATGACTCATGACCTTCTTCCCTCTTTGACCACCTAATGCCTCAACAATATCACCAGTCAAATAGTTACCTACATTGACACTTCCCTTTCCTTTAATATAAGTATCATACCCCTCAGTGGGTGTTTTTAGAATTTTACCTAGGGTTTCAATGTTCAATTCTATTTTTACCCCATTAACAGCACTTGAAATTATCCCTAATTTTGCTTGAAAATTTTGACAAAATTCAGTCATAGCAGCAGGGTACCGATAGTTTGCTGAAACTCTTGACAACAGAAATTCCCAACCTTGAAACTTAATTAAATCAAGAAAGTCTAAAAATCTTTCTTTCCTACACCAAACTACATTAATGCGATGTCCTACTACATACCTTCCTGCCTGTGACTCAAGTTTCGCTTGATCAGTCACTTCCTCCTCTTCATCTTCTTTTTCAGATTCTTCTTTTTCTGAATTCTTCTTCTCTTCTTTATCTTCTTCTTCTCCCTCACTCATCTCTTTTTCCTCTTCATTTTCCTGTTTTGTCTCTTCTGAGTTTTTCCCTTGAGCAAACTCATCAACTTCCTCGATTTGCTTTTCAAGAGACTTTTCACTTTGTTTCTTTTCTTTCCACTCTTTTAGACGTTGAAGAATGCTCGAGACAGAGGATTCCCCTTGATCGCTCTTACTTTCGACTTCTTTTGGTTTTTGAGGAGATTTTCTAGGGTTTTCGGGAGTTTTGTTCGAGGTAGAGGATGATTTGTAGTTTACCATGGCTAAGGGTGATGTTTCTTCTTGAATTGTATTTTCGGAGTATTGAGAGTTTTCTGAGGAGACGATTTCAGCAATGATAACCATTGTTGCGTTAGGAAAGGTTTTTAAAGGTTGAAAGTATTTTTACTGAGAAGAGTTTAATTGATTTGACAGTGAGGTGAAAGAAGTGGGTGAAATCAGCTTTTATAAGTAATGAAGCGGTGTGAGAGAATTTAGGAAGTTTCACTGTTCAGTCATTAATTGAACAAATTCAATTAATTTTTCAAATTTTAAATTACTGGATGAATCTTTAAAAAAATTTCTTTTCAAATTCAATTAACTTAAAAGAATTTTCTATAAAACACAATTGGAACACGCTTTTTACATATGTGCAATGTACATAATTAATAACTTATACAATTAAGCAATTTAATGAACTTACCTTTGATAGTTAACAACGGTGACACTTCAGCTATGCTTATCACACCAAAATTGTGGTAGATGCTCTTTTCGCTCTATTTCCATTATTTTTGATTTTGCCATATCTAGGAACTTCAGAAGCAATCAATTCAGCTTAATCATTCCAAGTTCCAGTCTCAATTTCTCAAATCTTTCTCTGTTTAAGGGTTTGGTCAAAATATCTGCAAGTTGATATTCCGTACTACAATATTCCAATTTAATATTCCCTTGCTCCACATTATCTTTTAGAAAGTGATGCCTAATGTGGATGTGTTTTACCTTAGAGCGCTGAGCTGGATCTTTAGAAATACATATAGCACTTGTGTTGTCACATTAGATAGGTACACATTCAAAAATAAGACCAAAATCTCTAACCTGTTGTTTTATCCAAAGTACTTGTGAGCAACATGCTGCTGCTGCCACATATTCAGCTTCAGCTGTAGATAAAGCCACTGTGTTTTGCTTCTTGGAACCCCAAGAGACCAAACAAGGTCCTAAAAACTGTACCATACCTGAAGTGCTTTTCCTATTCACCAAATCACCTGCATAGTCAGCATTAGTAAAGCCATGCAAATCAAATGAGTCACTTCTGGGATAGAAGAGACACAAGTCATCAGTTCCTTTCAAGTATCTAAGGATTCTCTTTACTGCTTTCAGGTGAGACTCCGTTGGATTTGCTTGGAACCTGGCACACAAACCTACACTAAAAGATATGTCAGGTCTACTAGCTGTTAAGTAAAGTAAAGATCCTATCATACCTCTGTACATAGGTTGATCAACACAAGTTCCAGATGGATCATCATCCAGTCTGGTTGCAATACCCATTGGAGTATCATTTGTCTTAGCATTTTCAAGCTTGTATTTCTTGATCAGTTCCTTGATATACTTTTGTTGATGGATCATGATTCCTTTCTCAGATTTCTTTATTTGCAGTCCAAGAAAGAAATTTAATTCTCCCATCATGCTCATTTCAAATTCTCCACTCATCAGGTCAGCAAAATACTTGCACAAAGATTCATTAGTTCCACTAAACAGAATATCATCAACATAAATTTGTACAACTAATATGTCAGTTCCATTTGATTTTAAAAACAAAGTTTTATCTATTTTCCACGTTTAAAACCATTATGTAATAGGAACTTTGACAATCTTTCATACCATGCTCTAGGAGCTTGCTTCAGCCCATAGAGAGCTTTGTCAAGCTTGTAGACATGGTTTGGGAACTCTGGATTTTCAAATCCATGAGGTTGTTCCACATAGACTTCTTCATTTAAAAATACATTTAGAAAAGCACATTTTACATCCATCTGGAACAACGTGAATCCCATATAAGCAGCAAAAGCAATAAGTAAACGAATAGCCTCTAACCTGGCTACTGGAGCAAATGTTTCTTCATAGTCTATTCCTTCTTGTTGATTGAAACCTTGTACAACCAGTCTTGCTTTATTTCTGACAATAATACCATGCTCATCTAGCTTGTTCCTAAACACCCACTATAGACCTATTGTCTTCTTATCTTTGGGTCTAGGTTCCAGATGCCATACTTTATTTCTTTCAAATTCATTTAGTTCAGCTTGCATAACATTAATCCAGTCTGCGTCAGTTAAAGCTTCAACATAATTCTTAGGTTCCATTGAAGATAAAAATGCATAAAATGCACAGAAGTTCCTAGGTGAGATCTAGTATGAGTTCCTTTTGTAATATCACTCATGATTGCATCAACAGGATGTGATTTCTGATGTTTCCATCGTTTAGGAGTAAAGTCCTTCACTGGATACAATCTTTCTTAATCATTGTTGACTGGTTCTTCTGTAGTTACTTGTTCTTGAGCCTCAATTGGAACTTCGACAAGATTCTCCTCATTCTGATTCTGATCTTGTTCCTGACCAGGAGTTCCTGGAGCATTCTCCATTTCTGGTACTTCATTTGCTTCCAGATTCGTTTGCTTACCAATTTCCACTTGCTGCTTCTGCAATGATGTTGATTTTTCATCTGGATCTGTCTTGCGGACAAGTCCAATTTCAAAATCATCATCACATTCCTGTACATCATTTAAAGACTGTCCAGTTTCATCAAATATAATATGTACAGATTCCTCAACACACATTGTCCTTTTATTATAGACTCTATATGCTTTACTATTAGAGGCATATCCTAAGAACACAGCCTCATCACTATGTTCATCAAACTTTCCCAAGTTCCTTTTACCATTGTTATGAACAAAACATTTACAACCAAAAGATCTAAAGTAAGAAATATTAGGTTTTCTCCCTTTGATCAGCTCATAAGGAGTTTTGTTGGTTATGGCTCTAACTGATACTCTATTAAGAATATAGCATGTTGTATTTACTACTTCTGCCCAGATGTTCCTAGGCAGACCACTTGAGATCAGCATTGTCCTGGCCATGTCTTCAAGGCTTCTGTTCTTGCGTTCCACCACCCCATTTTGTTCAGGGGTCCTAGGGGCAGAGAAGTTGTGATCCATTTCATGTTCAGTGCAGAATTCATCAAATTTTGAATTTTCGAATTCTGTGCCATGATCTGATCTGAGGTGAATTAATTGATTACCTGTTCTTCTCTGTTCTTTCTTTACAAAAGCTACAAATTCATTAAAAGTTTCATCTTTACTCACAAGAAAGAAAACCCAAGTAAACCTTGAAAAGTCGTCAACAATAACCATAACATATCTCTTACAACTTCTACTTTGGATTCTCATAGGACCACATAGATCCATATGAACAAGTTCCAAAGGTCTTTTGGTACTTACCATTTTCTTGGACTTGAAAGAAACTCGAGTCTGTTTTCCTCTAACATAAGCATCACACACTTTGTCATACAGGAACTTAATACATGGAAGACCTTCCACTAGTTCCTTAGATCTCAATTTATCAAGTAGAGTAAAGCTTGCATGTTCAAATCTTTTGTGCCATAATAAAGGATCATTCTCAATGACACTAAGACATGTTAAACTGCTATTAGGAACTTCGTTAAGATCAACAACATATGTGTTTCCTTTACGAATTCCTTCTAAGATGATGTTCCCAGTGTCATTATGAATGATTCTGCACTTATTAGAAGTAAAGCTTACAGAGTTACCTTTGTCACAAAATTGTGAAATACTCAACAAGTTGTGTTTGAGGCCCTCGACCAAGAATACATTATCAATTGCATGGGAACTTGACCTTCCTACTTTGCCTATAGCAACTATATCTCCAGTCATGTTATCACCAAAGGTCACAGTTCCCCCGTAGTAAGCATCCAGTGAGAGAAATCTAGATTTATCTCCAGTCATGTGCTTAGAACAACCACTATCGAGGTACCAAGTGTTGTTCCCCCTCACTGGAACCTGCATGAGAAATCAAACATTAGGTTCAGGAACCCAGGTTTCCTTGGGTTCCTGTGTAACAACAGTAGGTTTATTCTTTTCGATCTAGATCTGTTCTACATGCTTTTTGTTTTTCTGTGAACTCTTTTCCTTCTTAGGACACTTATTTTGTTTGTGTCCAGTATTCCCACAGAAATAGCATACTATACTACTAGGAAGGTCAACATACTTCTTTTCCTTTTGGAACTTCTTTTTAAAACCCAAACCTTCTGTTCTTTTGGTTTGAGCTTTGGTGATCCAGTCAGGAACTCTGTACTCTACAGGTTGTTTGCCTTTCCTGGCTTTCTCAAGTTCCCCCTCAAGTCTTGCTTTATCCGCTTTTATATTTTCCAAATCAGATTTTAGTTTTTCAAAATTCGGATATTGAGCAAGTGGTGGAACTTCAAAATCAGGAGCACTAAGACAGAGTTTCATCAAGGATAGTTCCACATTTAACATTATGTTATCATGTTTTAACCTGTCAATAGTTTCTTTTAAATAATTATTATCATCAAACAGACTAAAGAATCTATATTGAATATCAAATTTCAGATTATCAACCCACTGACTGTTTTCTTTAAAAGTAACCAAAGCTTCATCACTTTTATGTTTAGCTTTATGCAATTCTTTAAGATCTTCTTGAATCTCCAAGACAGCTAATATTAAGTTTTCTTTAGAGAAATGTCTAAGTTCTTTTCGAGAAAACCATACCTCATACTCTAGTTCCTTTAGCTTTGCCTTTTCATCAATTTTGGCCATCAAACATAGATGGGCAGTTTCCTCTGGTGGTTGTTCTTCCTCTTCCTCAGAATCTGAATCTCCCCAAGCAGCTAACATGGCTTTCTTTACGTTGTCCTTGGTGAAATAAGGTTTGTAGACCCTTGACTCTTTGGATTGCTCCTTGCCCTTAGTCTTTCCTTTCTCACTGTCTGGTAATGGAAAATCTTTAATGAAGTGATCTTTTGAGCCGCACTTGAAACATGTTGTGTTTCTGGAACTTGCATATTTCTTGTTCCTATCGAACTTCTTGTAGTTCATCATCCGTTTGAACTTTCTTACTAACATTACCATCTCTTCCTCATCAGCTTCTGATTCCTCTGAGTCTTGAGCTTTAAGAGCCAGACTCTTGTTTTTGGAACTCTCAAAGTTGGAACTCAGATGTAGTTCATGAGTTATCAATGACCCAGCTAGTTGTTCCATGTTGAACTTTGTTAAGTCCTTAGCTTCCTGCATAGCAATAACCTTCGACCTCCATCGTTCATCTTGTGGTAGACTCCTCAAGATCTTCCTAGCCTGTTCATCAATCGGAATGTGTCTGCCAAGGAAATTCAGTTCATTAATAATATCATTGAACCTAGTAAACATTTCCTCTATGGTTTCCTTTGATTGCATTTCAAACCTTTCATATCTAGACATCAACAAATCAATTTTAGAACGTTTTACCTCATTAGTACCTTCATGAGTTACTTCTAGTAGATCCCAAATCTGTTTAGCAGACTTGCATCCCATGATACGATTATGTTCATGAGGTCCAAGTCCACAATGCAAATACTTTATCGCTAAAGCATTCAATTCAAGTTTCTGATAGTCTTCTTTATCATAATTAGAAATAGGTTTAGGAACTACCTCTTTCTTTTCATTGGTTATGGTTATTTCAAAATCACCAGCTTCAATAACACGCCAAACCTGGTAATTTTCCGCCTTAATAAATATCTCCATCCTGTTCTTCCAGTAGGTGTAGAACTTACCATTGAACATGGGTGGACGTTGGGTGGAATACCCTTCTTCAAGTTTCTCTTTGTAATTCATCTCTCCAGGAACTTACTCAGCAAAGTTATTCACTTATACAAGAGTACCTTGCTCTGATACCAATTGTTAGTTGAGATGATTTATACAAGAGGGGGGGTGAATTGTATAGAGTTCCTATTGACTCACTACTACAAATCCCTTAGTTTCTAGACGCAGTTGGCTCGACGCAGTGGGGTGGGCGTCAGCTGAAAAATTTGATCCCGCTATTTCCCGACGCTTTTTAGCGTCGAACTGTTTTCTACACAGCAAAAAGCGTCGAGAAAAAGTCACGTGTATATCATTCTGCATTCCTCGACGCTTTTTGTTGTCTAGACTACAAATAGACGTAAAAAAGCGTCGAGAAATTGGCACATGTTTTGCACGTGGTAACATATATCGCTTTTCGTCGACGGTTTTTCGGGTCAACTAGTGCCCTTAAAAATAATTTTATATGAGTCGTGCCTTATTATTTTAGCCCGGGGCTTTTAAATTTTGTGAAAAATTAGGCGGTGCTTTTCAAAAAAAAAAAATCAAAATTACCAATGCAAATTAAATTAAAATATTAAAAATATATTATGAACTAGTTTCCTTAATTCCAAATAAAAAAAAACATCGATCAGTTTCATTACTCAGCTCCATCAAGAACGACCACGCTGCTACTTTCTCTCGTCTGGTGTCGTTCTTCAACTGCAGCAGTGATAAGGTAATGTAAAACCTAATTAAGTTTTTCTATAGATCACTCTCGCACTCATGAATTCTATCAATTCTTCATTATTTTGTAATTTGCAAATTTCTTAACAAATTAGGGTTTGAAGTTGTGAGAAGTTCTTGCTGTCAATTTCATCAATTTAGAGTAATCTTCTTCCCTTTCTTTATAATTTTGATGTCTTTATACTCGATTTTCGTTGTTATACCTTAAATTTTAATTTTTTTCTTCAATTTTCAATGAAATTGGGAATTGTTGTCCTAAGTCAAAACGAAAGTGAAGGGATCGAATTACGTTCGTATTGGAGCAGCTACAATAAAGACGCAGGACAAAGGGAATCCAAGCTTCAAACAGGTGAGTAGTATATTTTTGTTTTCTTATTTGATGCCGTGAATTATGTTGATGTTATGTTGCTTACGTGCTATTGCTGTTCTATTGGCTAGCTAGAGTCGTTTGTTGTTGTTTTGTATTTTGGGAAATAATATGTGTTGATTCACTTGAATTTTTCTATGAGTATGTCTCTGTTACTATGTGTTCTTTCTTTTATGTTTGCTGATTTTTTAAAGTCAATTATATTAGTTCTTAGCTTAATGTGCTTACTATCTTAATGGATTGTAATTTTGTAGTTGTTATTGAAATTATGTAATGATTTTCTAGGCGAGGCAGGGAATTCGGGTTGGATGTTCTGCTTATGATATGTTGTTGGATGATTGGTATGTTTTGGGGATACTTTTGGAAGTCTGATGCATTGTTGGTTGTTCTGCTGGAATTTAGTCTGTTGGTGTTAGTTATGCTTTGGTCCGAAGATACAATTGAAGACTGCCTCACACCAGTTTGTATGATCCTTGTTGTTTTTTGTTTCGTACTTGTGAAGTGTGGTTTGTTTTGTGGCAATGTGCTTCTGTTTGTTTTATGTATTGGGAGATGATGTTCTTCTGTTAGTGTTGTTCTTTCTTTTGTGTTTGCTGAATTTTTTTAAGTCAATTATATTGGTAAACTAAATTTCTCCATAGTTCTTAGCTTAATTATATTGATAAACGGAGGATACGTATTGTTGTTTAGTCAATTATAGAAATAGTTCCTTCCTGTGAACTAACTATTTTTGTCAAATTATACACTTTACCAAAAGAATATTCGAACAATAATAATAAAATGATCCATAATCTGGAATTATTTATATACCTGCAATTTAATGGTGAAATATTGTATAAAGCTAGATGTCAATGTCATTTTCTAAAGGAATAAAATCAAGACTTATGTGGGAAATTGGGTATTAGGACACGTTGAGTTTCTGTAAATGCAAATCTCATTGTTTACATCAATTGCATGGTATTATCACTACTTGTGTCAGATTATTTATTTGGACTATCTATATTGCTAGCTAGCTTTTCATATTCATAATCTTCTTCTTCTTCTTACATATTACTATATAAGACGGCAACCAATTTAATAATGCTAACACTATTAGTTAATAATGCTAACACTATCTATAATTATTTATTAATAATATTTTGTATAATAAATATTGATTAATAATTATTCATTTTTTTTGTAGACATGGATAATAGTTGGATAGATTTACCTAAAGGTGATCCTAACTAGTATAAAGGTTGCATGAAATTCTTAGACCTTGCTAAAGAGACTATTTCACAAAATACATTGTTAACTCGTTGCCCATGTAACAAGTGCAAGTTAAGTAAATGGTTTTCGGTAGATGAAGTTGGAGGCCATATTCTATTTAATGGATTTTATAAAAATTATAAAAATTGGGTATTTCATGTTAGAGATAAAGGGAGTACAACCTCTAGTATAAGTAATAGTCAAGAAAAGATCGTGGGTCGAGATGATATGGACGGGTTACTTAGAGCAGCTTTTAGAGTTGATGATCCACAACCCACTCAAGAACCCCATAATCAATCATTATCTGAACCTAGTATCGAGGATGTCGATTTGTGTGGCATGAATGAGGGGTTAGATCATAACACTCAATCACCTTTCACAGGTGAAGAACATGTAAAGTATAATAAACTCATGGAAGCTTCTGGAGAAGGCTTATATGAGGGTTGTACTACCTTTTCAAAGCTTTCATTTCTATTGCACTTGTTTCATCTAAAGTGTATGTTTCATTGGTCTGCCGAGTCATTTAATAAATTACTTGAACTTCTATTAGACGCATTTCCTATCATTAAGGAGTTTCCATCGTCTTATTATGAAGGCATGAAAGTAATCAATGATTTGGGATTGGGATATGAGAAAATCCATGCATGTCCAAATGACTGCATGCTATATTGGGGTGAATTTTCAGAAAAAAGTGAGTGTCATATATTCCATGCATCAAGGTGGAAAATTGTGAAAGGAAAGGAGGGTGATGTAAGTGAGAAAGGTAAAGAAACATGTAAGAAAGGTGAGCCGGCTAAAGTAATGCGGTATTTTCCCCTCATCCCTAGATTAAAGAGACTGTACATGTCTTCAAAAATAGCAGAGGACAAGAGATGGCATTATAATCTTGAAGATGATGGCATTCTACGGCATCCTGCGAAAGGAGAGGCTTGGAAGAAATTTGATGAAAAATATTTAGAGTTTGCCGCCGATCCTCATAGTGTTAGATTGGGCCTTGCTAGTGAAGGTTTTAATCCATATCGTCTAATGAATACCAACTATAGTACGTGGCCAGTGGTCCTTATTCCATATAATTTACCGCCATGGCTTTGCATGAAGTCGTCATCATTCATTCTATCTACTATTATTCCTGGTAAATCCGGTCCTGGTATGGATATTGACGTGTACTTGCAACCACTGATTCATGAGTTAAAATTGTTGTGGCTAGGTGTTGACGCCTTTGATTCTTATAGTGGAAAGAACTTTAAATTGCGAGCAGCCTTACACTCCACTATTAATGACTTCCCGGCATATGCTATGTTGTCGGGTTGGAGTACAAGAGGCTACAAAGCTTGTCCATCTTGCACTGATTCCACGTATTCATATAGATTTGGCGGTAAACTTGTGTACCCCGGGCATCGAAAATGGTTGCCAATTGATCACCCGTATCGTTCGCAAGCTAATTCATTCGACGGGAATGAGGAATATGGTCTTGCTCCGGAACCTACAAGCGGTACTGAAGTTTTGAAGCAACAAGATAAGGTAAAGTATGTTTATGGGAAATCCAAAAATGTTCCAAAAAAAAGAGGGAGAAAGAATGCTGATGATGATGATGATGACGCCGACTTAGTTCTTTGGAAAAAGAAAAGTACATTTTTTGAGTTAGAGTACTGGGAGCATAATCCTCTTAGGCATAATTTAGATGTTATGCACATTGAAAAAAATGTGTGTGATATTTTATTAGGAACTCTTTTAGGTATGGAAAACAGTAGAGATAATAGAAGTGCTCGAGTAGCCCTTGAGGGTAAAAATATAAAGTCTCATCTACGGATTGACCCTCAAGGTGACATCCCTCCAGCCCCTTACACCATGTCTAATGAGGAGAAGGAACGGTTTTTAAAAGTTTTAAAGAAGCTTAAAGTTCCTGATGGATATGGATCTAATTTGCAAAGATGTGTGAACTTGAAGCAGCGAAAACTTATTAATATGAAAAGCCACGATAATCATATCCTCATGCAAGATATCCTTCCTGTCGCTTTAAGGGCGTCGAATGCCACAAAAGTTATTGACTTGCTTGAGGAGTTGTCAGATTTTTTTAAAAAGATATGTTCAACCACTATAGATACAAGAGAATTAGATGCCATTCAGTCAAAGCTTGTGCTGACTCTTTGTAAGATGGAGATAGAGTTTTTACCTACATTTTTTACAATCATGGTTCATCTAATTATTCATTTAGTGGATGAGGTTAGACTTGGCGGACCAGTTCATTACAGATGGATGTATCCCATTGAAAGGTTTGTGTTTAAATACTTTTTTTTTCTTTTGTTATTATAGATAAAAATTCATTCCAATATTTTCCAAATTCTTTCACATTCACACACATAATCACTTTTTTTATTTCAAGGTACTTGACGTTTTTGAAATCTCATGTAAGCAATAAAGCGCAACCGGAGGGATCTATAGTAGAGGGGTATCTTTTATGGGAGACAATTGCATTTTGTTCGAGATATTTAGAAAGTGTTGAGACCATATTTAATAGACCAAGAAGGAATGAAGATGGCGTGCCCGACGATGAGAACTATCTGTTTAACTCTGGTGGTCGTGTTGTTGGAAAGAAAGAAAATGTTTGTTTGGATGATAGAATTTTAAAACAAGCACATCGCTATGTTTTACTTCATTCTGATGAAGTGACACCGGTGCTTGAGTAAGTAGCATTATAGTTTTTTTTTTTTTTTTTTCTCTTCGTTAGTAATTTGACATTTTGAATTTTCTATAGTGAGTTCATAACACTAAAATGACAAGGGAATGAAGTTGGAGGAAGCCAAGCAAATGAATCCATTGAAAATCAATGGATAATTAATGAATTTCCTGATTGGTTATTAAGCCAGGTTATATGCTTCAAAATTAGGAATTTCATTTTTCTTTATCTTTTTTTTAATACACCAATCTTAGATTAACTTTGTTCATATTGAATTATAGGTCAATAATCTAAATGATAGCACGGTAGAAGGTAAGTTAAGAAAAGCCTTAGCTCGTGGCTTGAGTAACCGTGTGAGAAGGATGAAAAGTCTTTTTATTAATGGCTATAAATTTGATATTACCGATCGTGAGAAATTTCGAACAACTCAAAATTCTAGAATCATGGTGGAAGCGGAGGGTCAACAGTATTATGGAAAAATGAAAGATATATTTGAATTAGATTATTACGGTTTTTGTAAAGTTGTAATGTTTCGTTGTGATTGGGTAGATATACATAGGGGTATCAAAACATACCCGAGCGGAAGTGTTCGTGTCAATTTCTCAAAGTTGATGCACACCGGTCGAAATTTGCATGATGATCCATTTGTTTTCTCATCTCAAACAAAACAAGTTTTTTACGTCGAGGACGAGATACAAAAAGGATGGTTTCATGTTGTTAAGACTAAGCCTAGGGACTTGTTTGATATACTTGAATAATTAGCTACTTTTAGATCTTTTTTATACTATGTTTGTTATTTGATATGACTTGTTGCCAATTTAGTCAGCTTAACAGAAGATTGATTTTTTTTTTCTATATTCTTATGTTATTATATTATATTCGTACATTTTATATTTGGTATGCTTATTGTTGCAATATATAGAATGATTAGTCAAAGCTTAAATTCCTTATTATCTTCTATGTTATTGGTTGGATCAATAATTAATTTAAAATTTGAGTGATCTTCTATGATTTGTTTTGCGCTGCTCCATTTATAGGTTGGGTAGTTTGTTTAACCCCATACAAGTGAGTTAATAAGGGAACCTTTTGATTCGGATTGCTTGATAGAGGAATAACTTTAATAAGTTTTTTGCGCTGTTCTTCTACTATTTTCTGCCGTTGCTGCTGTTCTGTACTGTAGTTGCTGTTCTTGTGCTGTTTTCTGTCGTTGGTGCTCTATAATTGTTGCTGCGTTTGCTTTCTGCTACTGGTTGCTTACTTGCTGCTATTATTTGCTTTGAATTTTTATTTCTCAATCATATTAATCTGCCTTCTGTTTCATATTTTCATTATTAATGTTATTCTCTTCACTTAGTTGTTGTCTTGCAAGTTTAACATGATCTTTTTGTATCATTTATCTTGTAGTGTTAGAAAAGATGACTTATCAAAGCAAGAGGGCAAGGGACATACTTGCGGCTGCAACTAAGGGACGAGATACTCTGTCGTCACAGCCTCCAAATACAACTATTGCAGACCAATCATCTGGAAGTGAAGCTGCCTCACAACCCACCAAAAAGCAAGTTGTTGGTTCATTAAAATTTGATGAGGTGCAGAATGAGAAATGGGGGCCATTTGGTCCACCGAAAACCACTACTTCTGCACAATCACCTTCTATCAATCCCGAATCTATTTGGAAGAAACCTCCTACTACACCAACACCAAGTTTAATTATGGAAGCTGCTAAAGACAAACAAGGTTGCTCGCAAAAAACTACACCCAAACTTACTGCTATAGTCTCACCTAATATGCCACCTAACATGCCACCTATTGCACCTGAACCATTCAGGCACCCTTCTACTTCTTCTCCTGCTACTCACCAACCATTCAGGCACCCTTCTACTTCCTCTCCTGCTACTCACCAACCATTTAGGCACCCTTCTACTTCCTCTCCTGCTACTCACCAACAATTTGACCTCCATCAACCTTCGTACCAAGGACTTCAGAACCAAGCTTCAAGTGCTGCCAAAAGTTCAAATGCAGCTCCACAGAATAAGAATCAAACACAACAAAACATTGGTGAAGCTTCAAAAGAGGTCCCGAAAAAATCCAAGTCTCTACGGCGTAAGTTACTTCCAGATTGGCGTGAAGACATTGAGTTCGATGACAAGGAGGAGGTTTTGACCATAGGTAATTTATCTTAATTAAATCTTCCGTTTGTAGTTTTCAATATTATGTCTTGTGAATATATAATTCTGAAGTTTAGGCTAATGATCAATTGTTGTTTCTTTTTGGTCGCCTTGTGTCTTGAATGGATGAATCTCCCGATGTTCATAATTTATTTTGTAAGGTAATTTAGTATAATGATTGACCTTTGCTATCCAGACGATGAGATTTTGTGAAGATCCTAGTGATTATAGAATGTTTTGGACCATTAGTTATTGATGCTGTCAATTGTTGACCTGGTCATTGGAATAATGATTCTCATATCTTTTCTTAGTTGACTTCTACCATATCATGTGCTACTCTATTCCCTCCTCGCTTGACAAATGACCAAATCATATCTTTTCTTAGTTGACTTCAACCAAATCATGATTATGTTGCTGATTTCTATCTTTGATAGTTTTACTGATTTATTGAGATGATATAATCTTATGATGTTGCCTCTGTTTTCTGTTAATTACCTTACATGGTATAGATGACAAGGGTAATACTACATTGGTGAGTGGTGTAATTCATCCAGTTGACGTTTTGAGTGCTAAAGGCTTCAAGTACGTTGTGGAATTCAATGATCTTTGCCAACCGATTAGGAAAGGTGGACATGTTTTGATTAAATTTATTGGTTATTTGGCAAAGATGGAGTCCCATTGTCCACTTGGACCAACAGATTGGAAAAAAATCGACGGGACTATAAAAGGGAATGTAGTTACAAATATGCGAGTACGTACAATTTTCCCCCACTCAAATTTCTTTTCTTTTCTTTCTATGGCGTACTATATACTTCACTATATTTCAGTGTGTTACACTATTTTTTTTTAAAGGACCACTTTGTGATTCCCGATGGTAAAGAATACGACAAACAAGCTTTGCAACGTGCCAATAAAGCATGGAGACAATATAAGTTTGAATTGAAAAGGCTATATTTCAAGCCAAAAGAAAAAACAATGGGTGAGATGAAAACACAACCACCAGCAGGAATTAGCCCCCTGAATTGGACAGCGTTGGTAGATTATTGGTATTCTGATAAAGCACAAGTAAGAACAATTAGTTTCATCATGTTTCTTGGAAGGATTTGTTGGAAATATTCCTTTATTTTAATTATTATTTGAATAAGTTGGAAATGAGGTTAGGGTATGTTGCTAAATCCGAAGTGTATTCTAAGTTTCTTAATAGTTTATGAGTTATGAATGAGTCTAATGACTTTCTCCAAGCCTGAGCAGATAGTGACATCATTTCTAGATAGGATTTTTAGTCCGCTACGTTAATAAGGAATTATTTTTTACAGTGCTCAGACCATCAGGCTTATGTGGTCGACTATCTAATTTAATTTTTTTAGTGTCATCTTATCTGATGCTTGTTTGTTGTCGACAACATAAGCCTGAGTTTCTGTTTATATGTAAGTGAATTCTTATTCAAGCTTTTAACTTCCTAACAAACTATATAGAAATTATTCTATAGGTTCAGGGGCTGTTTGGTTTTAGGCTAAGGGTAAGGGAATGGTTGGCAATTTTTATAGGATATTTGTTACGCATGTTATACCTAATTTGTTCTTGCTTACGCTTAATTAATGCAGAGTTTGGCAGAATGTGGAAAAAGGGCACGATCTTTCCTTAATCAAAATCACAGATGTGGCAGCAATAGCTATGCAAATCAACAAGCTGATTATGTACGGCTTATATACATATATGTTATTGTTATGTTTTGTCTTCATTCATTGTGCTTCTTGTTGATATTGCTATATCTCTTTAATACCCTTTGCATTTGCATTATCAATTCATAGGAAGACGAACATGGAGAGCCAATGAGCTTATTAGCTCTTTGGATTATATCTCACTCGGGTAGAGATGGAAGCTTTCTCCCTGGCACAGACACTGAAGATTTTATGGTACAATCTGATGTCATATTTTTTTTAGTTTATAAATTTTATAAAATGATGATGACTAATTGCATAATCCCTATTATTTTGTGTAGGATGATGTAAAAGCTAAGGTTGAGCAGCTTAGGTTGATGTACCCTACGAAGTCACAGACAGAGCTAGAAAATGAAGCTTTTGAGAAAACGATGTATAGCGATGAGATTCCCGATCGTCCTGTGGGTTATGGACAAGGGGTAAACAAGGGTGATATCTACGGAGTGCATGGTGTGTTAAGGAAAGAAGGGTACGGAAAATTCCAAAGAAGAGTTAATTTAATGGATAATGTTAAAGAAGATGTGGCTACTTTGTACAAAAAGAATGAGGTGCTTGAAAAAGAAAATGAAAAGCTCAAAGACCAAGTCTAAGAGAATAATTTTTTGCTGAAATATCTTGTTGGACACTTTTCTCAAATTGTAGGTAAAGTTAGTGAGGGTAACACTGATCCACATATGCTAAGACTTGCACAAGAAGTATTGGGTATGACACACCATCAGGTACATCATTTTGTTTCTTAGGTACTGAACTTTTTTACATTATGTTACATATAATTAAATTTTCCCTAATTATAAGAGAAAGTGTGAGGGAATTGATGTTTTGGTAATTTAATTCCTGGTGTTTGTATGTTTGATGGGATCAACAATTGGTACTTTGCCATTATATTTTTTTTTATGTCCTATGGGTAAAATCAATTTTGCGTTGTTGGGGTGTGGATTTTGTTGATAATAGGAGATGCCGGCAGTCTTGAATGCTGGTTCATTTGGATGATTTTCCCCTGTTTCCTCTGTTATTGTTGGAGAACTCAAACTCTCAATTGTTTGTGCTAGTATGAGGGGTTTAATGGCTGCTACTACCTGTCCTTCTGCTACAATAGCTCTCTTTAGGGCCGAATCTCAGCCACTGGTTTGTATGTGGCTACTAAAACTAAAGGTGGGCTTTGGTGGCTGTCAAGTGGTTCAACTAGTTTTAGGGGGTCTGAGAATATGGTGCCTTTGGTGCAGGACAAGTTCATATGCTACTTAGTCACTTTATCTTATTAAATTAAATGCAGTTAAACTTTGTATTTATACTATATAATAATTTATTGATTTATATTTTCTAATTTTTGTTGTAATTTTCACATATGAAGGTTGGAAGAGGTACGATGAAGGGGATAAAGCAGAAGGACAATGATAAAATGAGTTAGATAGTGGAGGCAAGTAGACTTGACAGCTAGCCTAATTCGGTTTGGTGCGACCACTCTATGATGTTAATTATTCTTAGTATATATTTGTTCTTATTTGGAGACACTAGTATTAATAGCAAACAAGGTTTCTAATAGTAATTATGTTGTTAATATTTTGGATCATTTTAGAATGATGTTAAAAATATGTTGGTTTAAATTTTTAATATATGTATTGAAGTTTTTTTTCTATATATATATATATATAATTTTAGGTCTAAATTAGATTGGAAAATATTTTTTTTTTTTGTAAAAAGGTACGAATAATCTCGATTCATATCCATGTCGAAAAATGTTAATTTAACTAAAATATGGACATGAAAAAGCGTCTCCACTTTTTTAGATTGTAGACATCAAAAAACGTCGACAACATTGAAAACATGAAAATAAAAATTAAAAAAATTAGAAATTGTGGTCATAAAAAAGCGTCGAAAATATCAGATATTGGAGACATAAAAAAGCGTCGACAATATTAGTTATTGGAGACACAAAAAAGCGTCGAGAAATTCTTTCATACGGCGCGAAATACAGAAAATTTAGACGCTCCGTATAAATATTAGGACGCAAAAAAGTGTCTAGAATCTCGACGCGTTTTTACGTCTTCATAAATTTCTCGACATCAAATTTCTCGACGTTTTTTGAAAGCGTCGAGAAATAAATTCTCGACGCTTTTAAACGTCGAGAAAAGGCTTAATAAGCGTCGAAAAAAGGCGGGATTTCTAGTAGTGACTACTTTTAGCGGATAAATAAACAATGCGTATAGAAACTTAAGCAAACACATAGATTTTACGAGGAAACCTTCCAGGGCCCAACTGGAAGTAAAACCTCGACCCTACCTTAGGGATTTGAAACACAAAGCACTTCACTATAATAGAGCAAACACCAAGTTACAACCTATTAGACACAGACCTTTATTTCACAAGTTCCTTACTGGACTTGTTACTTGATAGGACCCTATCCTACCCAATCTAAGCACCACACTTAGATTCACTCGTACCACCAAAGTACTACTCGTACTACCAAAGTACAAAAACACTCGTACCACCCCAGTACAAAACTCACAACCTCACCAAGAAGCTTACACAAAACTGTATATAACACAAACTATAAAATCACCCAAATAACCCAACCAATACAAATATAAGACGCCTATTATGATAGGTAAGCAATGCACGAAATCCGAAACTAATATGATAAGTTAAAAGCTTGGTAAACTTACTCGTTTAAAGCACTATGATTTCTCCATGCATAAACTCACAAAAACTTAAATCATTTTTGCTCTCTACAATTTATACAAGTAACACTTGTATAGAAAATAGGTTTTCTAAAAAGATAAATATGTTAACTTGACTTATCTTTATTAAACACGGTTTCAGTAAATCAAGTGGAATAAAATCTTTTCCGAAAATAAGTATAAAAGATATTTATTAAGAAAACTTATCTTTCTTAATAAACCGACTTTAGTGAAAAATAATCTTTTTGTTGGAAAATCTTTTCCTAAAATCTATCTTTTACTATTTTCCATATTTATTTTATTTACCAAGCAAACTTATCACGTTTCTAATTAATCTCGTGCACTAACCTACTTACCATATTAACAATAATTTCTAAGAATAAACTTCAACAATTATTGTTGCGCCGCACTCTGATCAGATGAATTACTTGGGCTTCAAGCATATCAAGTTCCACCAAAGAACTTAACTGCTAGTCTTCAAGTTCCTGTTAGGGAACGTTCCTGTTAGGGAACTTAGTTCTTGTTAGAGAACTCTTCCTCTGATTTGTTTAACTTCTTCAATAAAGATCTTCTTCATGTCTTCTTAGATTCAGATGGTTCTTCAATCACCAAGATTATTCTGCACCTTGACTAATCACACACTAGAGAATCTTTATTAGATGAGCTTGCTTTTAGTTTAAGTTCCTCATCATCAAAACCTTTATGCTTCAACAGGTGTTATTTTCAAAAATTTCCTTAAAAATATACAAAATTTTTAGTATAGGTTGATTTAACACTATAAATTAAAGAGACTATCAAGGTAGTAAAACGACTCGAGATATCTATACGGTTATTCAAGTTGAGTTCGATTTGAGTCATTCAGGTCTTGGGTCATGTTTAGATTGGGTCACGCTGGTCAATGGCCTATAGGTCGAGTTCAAGTTCGAGCCAGATCAAGTTTGACTCGGATCATGTTGGTTAGTTGTTTATCCTTTTGAGTGCAAGTCGAGTTTAATTTAATTCAAATTTGAGTTGTGCTTAAATTAATTTTGGGTTTTTTTTTTAAGTTGAGTTTGTAGCGAGTTTAATTTACAACGGGTACAGGTGACTATGGTATAAGACTATCCAGTGATATAAGGGTCATGCCAGATATTAAAGGGTCTTAACCTTTTAATTTTTCATGGATAGGTATGAATCTATGAGATACAAGGTCAATTTATAGGGTTTTTATTGACATCCCGTACAAATCAAAGGAAAAATAAAAGTCAATTGAAAAATCCGGGATCTGAAAAATAAAAAGATTTAAATTCGGTTGTAATATTCCAATAAAAAAAATCAAAAAATAAACTTTAAAGGAGTAGTGTCCTTTGGTCAAGTGTAATATTCCAATAGATAATTTAGTTAATTACGAAGTTCATTATTCAGTGAAGCCAAAAAATCAAAACTCTTGGTTGTAAGTTGCTTTCGAATAGTGAATATAATATAATTAGTCTCACATCTTGTTCTTGACTAAATTTATTAAGCCACACCCTAAGCACGAAATAAAACCATAAGACAAATTAGGCCAAATGCCCAAATACATCTATAAATATAGTTTATATATATACGTTAGATTTTGGGCTAGGAAACATGTACAACAAACTAGCAAGGCTTGCGCACAAGGACCGATAGCGAGGCTTGCACTGCCAAGCTTGCTAGAACGCAAGCTTGTAGCGCAAGACCCGACAGCGAGGCTTGCACTGCAATCTTGCTAGCACGCAAGCTTGCTACACAAGGCTCTTGCGGCTTCCTTGGTGCGCAAGCAATGGGCCCAACCTGTGTACGTGTGTGTATATATGCGGTCCACATGGTACTTGATGAGTAATTAATAACGCAATACTAAAACAGGCACCGGGAATGACACATATCACTTTCTGGTGCTATTTTTTCCCTCTAAAACTCCCCATCCCTTTTTAGCAAAACTATTTTGTTTTTGGAATATTTGTATGTTAAAACTATAATAATATTATTCCTCATCTTATATACTACCTCCGTTAATTATTAGGAAAATTTGTCAAAAATAACACCACTTTTGGGCGGTCTTCCAATAATAGCACCACCTTTTGATTATTTCAGAATAACATCACATTTCATATGCATTTGCCAAAAATGGTACAAAACCGGTTGGTAACCCGGTTTACAGGTTACCTATGACACTTGTCACAATCTCATTGGTTAATTCTTTTTATTTTTAATTTTGATTTAAAAAATAAAAGAAAAACATAAAAATTAATTTTTAAAAAACCTTAAAATTAAAAAAAAAAAGAAAAGAAAGAAAAGAAAATCACCCTTCCAACCCAACCCCCCTTCGGCCTCCACTACCCACACCGGAAAACACGAGCCTCCCAACCTAGCCCGCATCAGCGGCCCCCCACTTCATTGGAAAACACCACCCTCTATCAATTTCCGATGCACGACCCTCCCCTTCCCTTCCCCATTTCCTCCATTTTCGCTCAAGAATCAAAGTAGGTGCACCGCACACGACCCTCCCATTCCCTTCCCCACCCGATTGAAGCCGTACTCTAAATTCTCCATTGAAGCAGCTTTTGACTTTATGAGCGTTATGTTCTCCATTGAAGTAGGCATTAGCCAAGTCGTCAAATTGAAGCTTCAATTCGACAATCAAGGACAATATTTTTTTTTTGCTTCTTTCTGGAATTTGGGGCAGAAATCGGAATAGGGGAATGAAGGGGGTGCCAGAAAGGGGTCGGGAAGGGGAGGGGGTGCCAAAAAGAAGGTCGGGAAGGGGAGGGGTGCCGGAAACTGGGAAGAGGGCTGGGGAGAAGGTGGTTTTAGGTGGGAGGTCTTGGTGGGGGGCGGTGGTCCGGTGGATGCCGGTGAAAGAGGTGGGCAGGGAGGATGGGAATGTGGAAGGAGGGGTTTTTTTAATTATTTTATTTTTTTAATGTTTAATTTTTTAGGTTTTTTTAAAAAAAAAATCAAAAATATAAAAATATAAACTGACCAATCAGATTGGGACACGTGTTCCAAGATTACCTGTAAAATATGTAACCAGTTTTTTGTTTTATTTTTGGCAAATGCATGTGAAAGGTGGTGTTATTCTGGAATAATCAAAAGGTCCTGCTATTTTTGGAAGACCGCCCAAAGGTGGTGTTATTTTTGGCAAATTTCCCTAATTATTATGTGTAACTTTAGGATATTATTTGTGAGATATAAAATATTCCAAAGTTACACATAATAATTAACAGAGGTAGTATTATCTTTATAATGATTGTATTCATATTATTTCGTGTTCTATTTACTTAAAATAGTTACAAGATTTTGAGACCTCTTACTTAAGGGAGAATAAGTTTTAATTTAGAATGTTGAAATATAGTGGAGAGTATAAAATAACAGAGCCAAAAATACAATATTAACATTCAAATTACCATTATATATGTAGTTGTACAATTATGGCCTAATGGGGTTCAATAAAGAAAAACAAATAAAAACAGTTATATTCATGATGTTGATGTGAAATCTTATGAACCAACAATAATTGAATTAGTTTTCTATTAAATATTTCTGTAGATTTACCAACTTATATCTTTTTTCCTTTAAAAAATCTATTAACTATTACTATGTTAAATATGGAAGAGAAAATATAGAGAGATGAGGTAAGATTGTTACGTTATATTTCATATTCCATCTAGTACGGGATATATATACATGTATATTACCTAGGGTTCCAACAACGGATAAGACCAAATACCCAACTCTAGAGTATTCTAGACAGTACATGGGATAATAGTCATCCATATTTAGCCCCTTGGATGACTATATATTGAATAAAACAATAACTAACATTTACTATAAAACCCGTACAAAATAATACACTATAACGCACATAAGATGTTGACTCGTTAAAAACCTTACCAGGAAAACCCAGTGAGAAAAAAACCATGTTTAAGGAAAAAAGAGTGCAGAGCGCATTAACTCCCCCTCGTGACTACATCACTTGAGATCTTTAAGACGACGCAATCCAATGCCGTAAGCTAACTTTTTGAATGTTGCTGTCGGAAGAGCCTTAGTAAATAAGTCTGCTAAATTCTCACTTGAACTAATTTGCAATACATTTATATCTCCATTCTTCTAAACATCATGAGTGAAGAAAAATTTGGGTAAGATGTGTTTTGTTCTGTCGCCTTTGATGTATCCTTCCTTAACTTGAGCAATACAAGTTGCGTTATCCACATATAAAGTTGTTGGTGACTCTTTCCCAGATGATAAACCACAAACTTCTTTTATATGTTTAACTACCGACCTTAACCATACACATTCACGACTAGCCTTGTGAATTGCTAAAATCTCATAATGATTGGAAGAAGTAGCTGCAATGGTTTGTTTCATGGAACGCCAAGAAATGGCAGTACCACCATATGTGAACACATATCCAGTTTGTGACCGACCATTATGAGGATCAGATAAATAACTTGCATCTGCAAAACCAATTAAATTTTCTTTGGACAACTTTGGGAAAAATAAACCCATATCCTTCGTACCTTGAAGGTAACAAAGTAAATGCTTAATCTCATTTCAATGCCTTCGGGTTGGACATGAACTAAACCTTACTAATAAATTAACTTAAAATGATATGTCGGGTCGTGTATGACTTGCAAGGTACATTAGTTCTCCAATTGCACTAAGATACAGTACTTCAGGACCAAGAATTTCTTCATCATTTTCCCGAGGTCAGAATGGATCATTCTCTACTTCAAGTGATCTTACAACCATAGGGCTGCTCAATGGATGTGTTGTATTCATAGAAAATCTTTTACGAACCTTTTCTATGTATGTTGATTGATGCACAAGGATTCCATTCTCTAAGTGCTCTATTTGTAACCCCAAGTAGAATTTTGTCTTTCCTAGATCTTTCATTTCGAACTCTTTCTTTAAATAATTGACAGTCACTGAAATCTCTTCAGGAGTTCCAATGATATTCAAATCATCAACATACACTGCAATTATAACAAATCCCGATCCAAATTTCTTTATAAAAATACATGGGCTGATAGGATCATTCTTATAACCTTCTTTCAACAAAAACTCACTTAGACGGTTATACCACATACCGCCAGATTGTTTCAATCCATAAAGAGATTTGTTCAATTTAATACAGAAATGTTCTCGAGAACTAGATTTTTCTGCTTCTGGCAGTTTGAATCCTTTTGGGAGCTTCATGTAAATGTCATTATCTAGTGCGCCATAAATAATTTGTGACTACATCCATCAAACGTAAGTCAAGTCCTTTTCTTATTGCTAGACTAATCAAAAATCTAAAAGTAGTTGCATCCACCACATGAGAATATGTCTCCTCATAATCAATACCGGGTCTTTGTGAGAATCCTTGTGCAACTAAGCGTGTCGTATATCTTACAACTTCACCCTTTTCATTTCTCTTTCGCATTAAGATCCATTTATATCCCACTGACTTTACACCTTCAAGTTAGAGGTGATCAACATTAGCCCGGCCCGCTAGCCCGACCCGAAAATAGGGCGGGTTTGGGCAAGCATAAAACCATATTTTTAGTTAAAAAGCCCAAACCCGGCCCAAAAAGCCCGCTAATTTTTTACGGGTTTGGGCACGAGAAATTGTAATTCTGCTTCAATTGCTTCTTTCCATTTTGGCCAATCATTTCTTTGTCTACATTCTTCAATGGATTTTGGTTCATAATCCTCATTATTATCCATAACATCTAATGCTACATTGCAAGCAAAAACATCATCGACGTCGATTTGATTTTGGTTCCATATAATTCCAGACATGATATAATTTGTTGAAATTTCTTCATTATCAGATACTCGAATTTCTTCTTGTATCATGTCTAAGGTTGATGGGCGTTAGAACGGTCGCACATTCCACACTCAATCAAACATATTTATTAACAAACACCTTACAAACCAAGCATAATGACAAGTAAGAGTTCGGTCCACAAGGAACGGGATATGGTTGCCAAAGATCTTAACACTTAAGCTAATTCGAAGTCAATGGTGAATTGGGGTTCGTCAAGAAGACAAACAAACTATGGTTCTAAATCAATGGATTAAGGACACTAGGGAATGGGATCCACTCAACCAAGGCAAATAGACAAACGGGGAGTGAAATAGATAAGATATAGCAAGGACTATATGTAAGATCAACCTCATGCAATTAGGAAACAACTCACACTATTAAACTTAGATTCCTCATTAGTTTAGCAATAGAAGATACATAATCAAATTGCAATAAGTAATGCCATGCTTCATTCACATTTCCATGTCAAACTAAGCATATCATGCTATCAAGCTCCTAAATCAAGGGTAGCTAATCCTATCATTGAAGAACTAACAAGCAATCTCATATAATCAATTTAATTGCAATACAAACATCAATGCTTCTCCCACATTTGCATAATTAACTAACCCAAAAGGTTGAGCTTCACCCCACCCTTAGCAAGTAGACTACTCACAACTCATATTTATCAACATGCAAACAAGTATTAGGGTTCTAACTTCTTCTATAATTGGGGAAAAGTGATTAACAATTGAAATAACTATCATCCAATAACAAATTATCAAAAACTAAGAAGATTTAAATATCATGCAACAACAAATAAAATCAGAAATTGAATGGAGAAAAGTAGAAGGAAGTTACTAATTGAGGCTTGAAATTGTTGAATACAAAGTGCCAATCTTGAGAAACAAACTTGAAACAAACTATTACAACGATTGAATTGATGAAAATTAAGCTAAATTAACTAAAAGGAATGTTTCAAACTAAGAGGAGTATATAAAAACTAGGCTATTTCTGTCTCTCTCACAAATGAACTAAAGGGGAAGTATTTACACTCCCCGAAACAAATAGGGAAATCCGTCAAAAGAAAACGGATTCCTAGCGTAGGAGCGCCCGCTCCACGGCCAGGAGCGCCCACTCCAGAATGTTGCGCGCCCTCTCCAGCTGTCTTTAGAATACATACAATTTTTAAAGTTTGAGGAGTAGCGCCCGCTCCTCACAGGGTGCACTTGACATTAAGTTTGGCAGAAGGTTTGGAGCGCCAGCTCCTGAGGGGTACACGCTCGCTCCAGCTAGAGCGCCCTCTCAATTCTCAATTTTCCTTGCCTTGAACACAAACCATGCACCGGATGCTTGCCAATTGAGTCCATAAACCTGCAAAACATGGACAAACACAAACCAAGAAGGGGAAAGCCGAGAAAAAACATTTTCATTCAAAAAGGGGTTAGAAAGAGATGAAATGAATGCAAAATCGGGTCTAAATTGACACAATAAGTTGTCAAATAAACCACTTATCAAAGGTCTCCTCTCCAGATTCTTCGGAATTTGTTTCTTCAATTTGACCATCATCAATCAATGCTCCTTTTCTTTTCCGAGGATGCTTTTCTTTGGAACCTATTGGTCTTCCACGTTTCTGACGTGGTTTAGAGTCATTAGCAAATTTATTTTCTCCTTCCGGGACATCTATTTTAAATGGAGCATTTACAGCTGGAATATGTGACTTGGTCACTCTTTTTCGGTCAGCAAACGAGTTTCGCGATTGATTCGCTAAACTTTGTAAATGAATTATCTTTTGAACTTCCAGTTCACATTTTTTAGTTCAAGGATCAATATAGAATAATGATAATTCATTCCATTTAATTTCATTTTCCAGCTCTCTCTTTTCTCCCCCTAATGTTGGGAAAAGTGACTCGTTAAAATGACAATCTGCAAAATGAGCCGTAAATAAATCCCCTGTTGTAGGCGTCGCTCGAAGTGCGCCTACGTTAAAAGCATGTTGTGAATATGCTTGGCACTCATAGGAAGTGGGAATTGACATTACGATTAGGGACAACGATTAGGGACAAATAAAGTAGGGAGCCGCCAACAAGTTTTTAAGGAACCTGTAAACCGTCCACGGATCATAAAAAGGCAACCACGATAAGGGACAACGATAGGCAACAACGATTGACCCGTGAAGGTTACACCCCATTCATAATCCATGAGATTACTAACTCCATATGGTTCGGAACCACGAAAGGAGGATCGGGGATGATGGTACGAAGTGAGTCATGGAGTCACATTCGCCCGTATTGGCCTCTACTCGATTCTTATATTGAAAAGCATTCCTGTGATCTCAAAGGCATACAATAAAATATTCAATTTGCTCCAAACTATTATTAGGCTAAATTGGTTGAATATTAATGCAACATATAATTCTAAAATATTTGTGATCACTTGATTAAATAATAAGATTAAAAAGGAACCTAAACCGGTTGTCCAAATTATCTTATTAGGCGTGATTTTCAATTACATATTCCCTTTAAACATGCAATATTGTGATCAAAATAAATAATAGGATCAATATAAACATAAAAAGAACCAATTTAATCATAATTCTGACAACAGAAAAATTGTTAGAAAAATAATAATAAGAGGAGCATAACTCTTACTTTGAATCTGTTTGCTTGCAACTACAAAATAATAAAACGAGTTAGTAACTTCAAGGAAATAATAAAACAACAATTAAATTAAATAAAATAAAAACAAGGTTAATTTTGGGGCCAAACCCTCAAACGATTCTACCTTTCACGCCTTGGTTTAAGGACAGAACCTCGAGTAAAATATGGACTCCTTTGAGTGCTTGAAGAAGGAATTTTAAAGTGAAAAGGGTAGGTTAGTGTTTAGGTTAAGAGCATAGAAGAGAGGAAAAATAAGAATAATAGAATTCTGGTTGCCCCCGTTCATCAGAAATGAGGGGGGTATTTATAGGGAAATGTGCTGAGGGAGCACACGGAACCCTAAAATGATAAAAAACCCTAAAAAAATATCCCGTGACACGGTCAGACCGTACCGTGACACGGTTAGACTGCACCGTCAGACGGTACAAGTTCCCGTGACACGGTCAGTCTTTGGAGTGTCGCGGGAAATTTTTAGAAAACGGAACGGAAAACGCGTTAAGGGTTTGCGCGGAAAGGACGCGGAGCTTCCCGTGTCACGGCAGACCTCCCGTGTCACGGGAAGTCCCACCGTCAGACGGGAACTGTTCCCGTGACACGGTCAAGCCTGACCGTGACACGGTCAACTCCAGTCCATTTTTCCGTCTAAATTCATTTTTAACCCTAATTTCTTTCGGCTTTTTGAGTGCCGATTGATAATTACGGGCTTTTTTTCTGACTTTTAATATTCGGGCTAAAATAATAAATAATAAATAAAATTAAATAAAATATTTGGGCCAAAAATAATAATAAAATAAAAAGGTTTGGGCTTAAATTAAAACTATGCTTTTACCAAACACCAAGACTGATCCATGGACCTTTCAAAAATATGAATTTAATAAAATACGATTTTTTAAGCACTCTCGGGATTAAATACTAAACCCGACCAACAATGGCGGTGAAAGGTTATTTATCATCGGGCTTGGTTTTGGGGAGACATTTTTAGGTGTCTACAGAAGCCCCCACTTTGACTGAGTTTGTAGAAACGTCAGTTTCGAAAACGATAGTCAAAGTAGTCGATAGGGACGGAGAATGATTTAAGACGTTCTGCGATCCTAAATCAATCTGTATACGCCGATACCTGCAGAAAAATGTTAGTTCTACAGATAAAAGAGTAAAGGGATAGAATACATATCTGGCACCAGTGTGTCAGTGACAAACGAGTTTGGTATTTTCCTATACTTGAAGGAATCTACCGAGTGACATTGGTTGAAATGCTTTCCATGCTTGAGGAAAGCCGACTGAAGAGTTTGGTACCTTTCTAAGCCTGAAGAAAGCTACCGGATAATACTTTCCATGCCTGAGGAAAGTCGACAAACGAATTTGGTGTCATTCTATGCTTGAAGAATTCCACCGATAATGCCTTCCATACTTGAGGAAAGCCAACAAAGGAATTTTGTGGTTTTCTATACTTGAAGAAAAATCCACGGATGATGCTTTCCATGCCTGAGGAAAGCCGACTTGGCGGTTTTCTATACTTGAAGAAAAATCCACCGATAACGCTTTCCAAGCCTGAGGAAAGCCGACTTGGCGGTTTTCTATACTTGAAGAAAAATCCACCGATAACGCTTTCCAAGCCTGAGGAAAGCCGACTTGGCGGTTTTCTATACTTGAAGAAAAATCCACCGATAACGCTTTCCAAGCCTGAGGAAAGCCGACTTGGCGGTTTTCTATACTTGAAGAAAAATCCACCGATAACGCTTTCCAAGCCTGAGGAAGGCCAACTTGGCGGTTTTCTATACTTGAAGAAAAATCCACCGATAACGCTTTCCAAGCCTGAGGAAAGCCGACGAAAAAAAAATTGATAAGTATATGGTGGTTCGATTATCCCCGAACGTGGGTCGCAGATGATTCACAATTTTTAAGCCAATTATCCGACCATATTAAATGTTTAGAATGCCGAAAAATAGGCTTTGGCGCTTGCCAGAGATATCAGTTGGGATTTTCTGCGTAACCGTAGCGAAAAATCATCGCCCAATAAACTCGGAAAGTGAACCAAACTGGTCAAAAAAGCTAAGAATATTCCTTGACCAGGCTCAGATTTGCCGCGCCACGTCAGCAGGGTCCCGTGACACGGTCAGGGATTCCCGTCTGACGGGACTAGTATCCCGTGTCACGGGACACGTTCTTTTTTTTAATTTTTTTTTTTGCTGTTTGAATCAGTCAGCAACGGTTACTTTTGCTCCTTTTTGTCCTTTTCTGCCTTTAAATCCGCATGCTTGCTTTCACCATTTCACATTTCACATTTCACATTTCTTCTTCATACTTGTTTTCACACTTCACCATTTTTGCAACTTTCTTACTAAAAACTGCCGCGCCACGTCTGAGGTTAACCGCCGGCCGGTCAAAGCTCGCCGTGACACGGTAATTGGCAACCGTGACACGGTTGTTCTGATTTTCGTTTTATTATTTTTTTTATTTTCTTTTGTCGCGTTTTGCTGCTGCTGTTGTTTGCTGCTGTTGTTGCTGTGTCCGCCGGAACTGCCGCCTAAATTATCGGAGCTCCGTCGGCTTTGAAGCTCGCCGTGACACGGGACTGCTTCGCCGTGTCACGGTTGTTGTTGACCGTGTCGCGGCAGTCGTGCTGGTGGCCAGAAATTTGTTCTTGAATTTTGGAGTTCGATCTCACCAATTTGCTGTAATTCCTTGATCTTCTCCTTATTTTCGACTTTTTACACACATCCATGTAAGTTCCCTTTGATTTTTGCTTTGAATTTGCTTCATATTAACAATTTCATGACAAACCCTAAAAAAAAAATCAATTTGGGGTTTTTTTGATTTTGAAGCTTTATGTTGAAATTCTTGCCATGATTTTATTTGTATATGTGTACATATGTGTTTGTGAGAAATTCGAGATAAAAATTGCATGATTAGATGGAGAATTGAGCAAATCACCCATTTTTGGGTGCTACTTTTGTGAGATAATGTCCATGCTTTGAAATGGTGAAAAAATAGTGATGAATCTTGTGAAATGATGTGTTGATGTATATGTACTATATTGTCATGGAGAACATAGTATCATGCGACTAGGAGCACTGTAGTATTAGTTTGTCATGGAGAAACTAAATACTATAATTTTTGCCAATTTTTAGCCTTGAGGTAAAAATTTAGCGTATAATTCAATGAACAATTAAATAACTCAGGAAATGATGCCGAGTATTTAGATTATTATTTTGCAATTTAAAATGTTTAGGAAATGATGCTAAACATTTAGATTTTGACAATAGCATGCCTAGACGACGAGATTGCGACATTTCTACCCGCGGTCGGCGTCGGGCTTTTCGGGAGGACACTCCCACTGTCCCTGAGGGCGTGGACGACGACGTCTTGGAGTCCGAGCCTCGGACTTCTACGAGTAGGGGTAGGTGGGTTCCACCTCCCTGGACTCCAGACCAGTTGGTTTTCTGCCGTGAAAACCACGTTTCTCATCGTGCACTCTCCGGCATAGTCGATGGCACACTTCGCCAACATGGTTCCGGGGCCGGTGATTTGATCCCTCGACTTCACCAGATCATTACGGAGGATCCTGCTACGAGCGCCCTATGGGAGTCGTCTGGCTTGGTCGATTTCTATGCGGCGATTGTAGGGTTTCGCAGCCCCCGGGGTTGCGGCGCGACGGTTGTTCGTGCGTTGTTGGAGTATTTTTGGGATACTACCAACACGTTTCACTTCGCCTGGGGGGAGATGACGGTGACCCCTTTAGACTTCAGCATGATCAGCGGGCTGCGCTTTACCGACCGGGCAGTAGGCCAGATGTCTGATCTATCCTGGACATCGGCTGAGGTAGCTGATTTGTTAGGTCCGATCGTTCAGCACATCAGGACTCGTCCGGTGTCACGAGGTGGTCCTAGGAGTGGACGATCGGAGTCGGCTTCAGTTCTTGCTCGCGGCTTCGATATGGAGGACACGACGGCCGAGCAGCGGGTACGGATCTTCATCTTGATCCTGATCTCTATGACCCTCTCTCCTGACAGGAGTTCACGCGTGCTCCTCTGTTACCTCCCTTCTTTGGCCAGGATTCCCGAGATAGGATCCTACAGCTGGGCCAGTCTTGGATACGCGGATCTTCTTCTATCTCTACGTCATGGCTGCCGTCAGTTGAATGACGAGTCCCCTGTCACTGTTTACGGCCTGTGGAGAGTCGTAGAGGTGATGATCTTTTCCCTTTCTTGTTCCATTTCGGCTTTTCAATTCGTATGCTGAATGTTATTTTTGTTGCAGTTATGGTTCTATGAGTACTTCCCAGGCTTGGCTCCTCGCCGGCGTCGGGGAGTGGTCCATGACTTCCCCGTCGGGGCCAGCTGGCGTGACCGAGGAGAGTCACGGGTGGAGTCTGTTCCGGCGCTTCGTGGGGTACTACGCCGAGGCACCTCTTCCGTTGGCGTAAGGATTAGCTTTGTTGCGTTTTTTTTTTTTTTTTTTTTTTTTTTTTTTTTTCTGATGTTGTTTCTGTCGTTTCACGCCTAACATTTTATGGTTTTCAGGTTCCCATTGATGTTCAGTATCGTCCTTGGGCCGGGATGATTGATCTGCCCGAGGCCCTACGTCTTTCAGTGTACCGTACCATTTTGGTTGGTACTGGGCGCTTCGTCTGGTATTTGGGGGAGCGAGTCGTCCGTCAGCATAGCGGCGATCGCTTTGTGGTGCCTTCTTCCCCGCCAGAGTCGATGCTGGACTCCCGCTTGATCAGAGGGTTGATCAACAGGGGAGAGCGCTACACTTTTCCGTGGCAGGAGCTTGTTCACATGGAGAGTGACTACGCGCGGGATTTGCTTCCCTCTCTGGCTCCTCCACCCCGTCTTCCCGAGGTATGATTTCGAGAATCTTTTTTTTTTTTTTTGCTAGTCTCTGTTTTAAATAGTCGAATAACTTGATTATTCGATCATATTTTCAGACGACCATTCATCCTGTGGGGAGGATTCCGATTCCTCCTCAGTCTGTCCGCTACCCTGGGCCGATAGGTATCACGGAGGACCATATTGCTGACGCGCCGGAGGGTTATAGACAGGCGCAGGAGTCAATGCCTGAGGCTTTTGAGCCGGTGAGTTTTCTTCGACGTATTATCCACTCTTTTAATGATGCTTATTACTGATTTTTCTTTGTTTTGTCCTCAGCCTAACCGCCCGGAGGTGATGGGAATTATGAAGCTGGTGGACGCGCTGAAGTATTGCATCATCAAGCTTCGGCGTGGTGCGAGTTGTCGGAGCTCTAGCGACGTCCTTGAGGTATCACTTATTACTTTTTCATTTCCACCATTTGTTTTGTTTTGCATCATTGACACCTTTTGATTTTGTGTTTTTTCAGGAGCGACAGAGGTCCCGCTCGCGCTCGAGGCCCAGAGGCTCGGACGAGGAGGAGCTTGGTCGTAGTAGACGATCTCCTGAGGCTCACCGACGTTCTCAACGAGAGCCGCGGACTACTCAGCCGTTCCAGGAGGCTCAGCAGGGGCAGTCTTCTCAGCGTCCGTCATTTTCACAGCCTCCAGTTCCTGAGTTTGGGTCTCCTTTGGATCCTGGTTCATTCTCGGCCCCATTATCCGGGGTTCCTCCACCACTGTCGGGCCTATTCTCAGTTCCGCTATATGGGACGATGCCTTCGCCGACGATTCCAGTCTCTTTGGGCCAGTCTACTCCGCTTTCCGGCTGGACGGGTCCTGCTTTGAGCTTGACTACTACTGGGCCTGCGGGGACTAGTAGGGACGCTACTCCCCGTACTCGGATGGTCGAGGGACTCTTTGGTTCTCCGTTTCCATACACACAGGGAGGTCCACATGCACAGGGACAAGATGAGACTGATTCTAATTCTAGAGATTTTTGACCGAGGGTTTATGTGCATACTGTGATGACACTTGATACATTTATGTATTACGACTCTTTGTACATTATTTACGGTTTATATATCTACTATTGTGTGTGTTAGTGTGTGTTTGAAACTTTTTGTGTGTGATTGTGTACTTAGTTATGACACGATGAAGGAAGACATAAGTGGAGTAATGGAGGGTACCGACCTTCCCCAAAAGAAAAGAAATAAAATTACTTCCCCAAAAGAAAAGAAAAGAAAAGAAATAAAGATAAAATGATGAATAAATGAAAAAAAAATCTTCCCCAAAAAGAAAAATAAAAAATAAAAGCCATCGTAAAATAAAGATAAAGATAAAAAATAAAAAGCATCGTAAAATAAAGATAAAAATAAAATAAAAAAAGGTGAGAATTTTATTAGGAATAGAACTCTTAGAAAAGACTAAAAAAAACAAACGTTAAAGATAAGAAAATACAAAAAATTCGGATAGATACGGGAAAGATGAAACGAAAGCAGGCGCGTAAGGTGCCGTGACACGGCACTGTTTACCGTGTCACGGCAAAACCTGCCGTGTCACGGCAAAGGTTCCCGTGACACGGTGGAATTTCCCGTGTCACGGGAAGCTTATTATTCAGCAGATTGTTTCACGCTTGCGTAAAGATAAATTCTGGGCAGTTTCGAGCGCTTTTGCTATAAAATAAGACCAGGTTATTCATGATATGCATAATTACGAAACACAAAATAATTTAGAATTTCATATTTCAATAATCATGTCTCAGAATTTTGATAATACATTGCGCGACTGGTCTTATTCTTTGACCAATGCTGAAAAAAGAGAGTTAGAATTGTTTCATGTCAGGGGTTTGCTAGCCCTGCGACATGTAGCTATTGAACATGATTTTCTCAGGGCAGCATTAGATTATTGGAGTCCAGAAACGCACTGTTTCAAATTTGATTATGATGAGATCTGTCCTCTGCCGGAGGAATTTGGCGCAATTTTTGGATTTCCTGCTAGGAATCTTATAGCCATGCCTACCTTACGTGAATACTATTACCAAGACTTTGAACGCCATCTGAATCTAACAGATCCAGATTTAAATAGAATTGTTTGTGGTAATGAAGTAGACATAGAAAAACTTGCGAACTTATATTTTAATCGCCCTGTCTCTGAGTCTTATCATGTGTATCGTAGAAGGGCATATATTTTTTGCATGTTTAGCAAGCTACTTTTTGCAAACGGTAGGGTAGGACATGCTTGTCTAGCGTCTGTGCTTGAGCATGTAGAATCCGGAAGATCTCCTATGCCGACGTGCCTTGGAGAAACATTTCGTGGTTTAGACGAGGCAAAATCTGACCGGAAAGCCATCAGGAAGGGCTCTCTGGTACTATTACAGGTAAAATACGCTCTGAATAGCCCCCGTGACACAAAACAGTCACCGTGTCACGGTCAGGTTCTGCCGTGACACGGTCAAAACTGCCGTGTCACGGGAATCTGCATATTTTTTTTTTTTTTTTTTTTTTTTTTTTTTTTTTTTTTTTTTTTTTTTTTTTGCGATTAATGGTCTTTTTGTTTTTCTTGTTTTGCAGATTTGGTTGATGGAGCGTTTGGAATTATTTGAAGCCCCCGATGACATTGAAAAATATGGCCCTAACGACTTAGTCCGTAGGAAGAAGAATTATTCTGCGAACATGTCGTATGAAGATTGGAAAAATTTCTTTGCAAAGAGAGAATTTTCCATTCGTTGGGTGGTGCCTTGGTGGAGGCTTACTAGAATGGTTGGCACGAATGAAACACCATATTGCCGTGTTCCTAGTATCTCCAAATTGACCTTTTACTGTCCCTCTCGACTGATGCGGCAATATGGACTTGAGCAAGTAATTCCACGCTATAACGATAGTCCTCGTGAGGTATCGTTGCATGAAAGTAACGTTCACAAGTACGAGACTTATTGGATTGGAAGACCTTTGTGGACCGTTTCTGCAAGTGACCAAGCTCCTCCTCCCTTATCCAGTGCATACAAGGCATGGTTGAACCCTAGAAGCAAGAGGGAACGATTCGGATCACGCAAGTCTGATGTGAAGGGTCGTCTTGGAGATAAGAAAGCTCCTCTTAAAGATCGCCTAGGTCCGAGAACACAAGGAATTGAGTTTAAGACTCCTAAGATGCCAAGGAAGAAGACCTATGTGAAAGGAAAGGGTAAAGAAAATATGGTGTATAGGGAGAAACAACCAAAAAAGTTCAAGAAAGGTGAAAGGGGCGAAAGCTCGACAAGGGGTGTGACGGTTCGGGCTACAAAAGACACACTAATGGTGAGGGCCGACCTAATTGAGCAAGAGAAGGATATTCCTAAAGAGAAGAGAGATTAGATCAATAGTGCTTTGCATTTTATTATTTAATTTTTATTTAAAATAAGGCGTATGATGCCAATATTGTAGTCGCATTTATTTTAATAATAATAGCGCATTTATTTCTTAAATAAAAATTACAATGACTTTTATATATTATCCGAGTCAAGGAGTCGGACGCAATGGAAGAACAAAGCTAGAACCGGAAATTCGCGACGAATGCGCCAATAAATAAAACGGGAAACTAAAAAACTGCCGTGTCACGGTCAAAAGGTCCCGTGACACGGTTGAAGTTCCCGCGTCACGGCAAAACCCCCCTTCTTTTTTTTTTTTTTTTTTTTTTTTTTTCTTTTTTTTTTTTTTTTTTTTTTTTTCAGATTTTGCCGTGGCACGGGATTTTCTCCCGTCAGACGGAAATTCTTCCCGTGTCGCGGCATATGTACCCCTTTTTTTTTTTTTTTTTTTTTTTTTTTTTTTGGCCGTGACACAATGTTGAACCGGGCACATATTAAATCAATGGAGGGAGTATTTTTTTTTATTTTAGTGTGGCCGGGCCCCCTTGAGGGGTTGCCTACGTATCCTAAAAAGGAATCAGGCCAGACGTAGCTCTATTGGGTCATGAACCCATGCGACTAGGCGTAGAACTTTTTGAGTTGATCCAAGTTGGTTAAATTATGGAAGCCATTACCGTCCATGTCTACCAATTGTGCCGCTCCGCCGGACAGAATGGCTTTAACAATGTACGGTCCTGACCAGTTTGGTCTGAATTTTCCTCTTGGATCTAACACATTTTTGCGGAGGGCCTTAAGCACTAGGTCACCCTCCTTGATGTTCCTGGTCTTGACTTTTTTATTAAAATGTCGTGCCATACGCTGTTGGTAGGTTTGGACATGATGCAAAGCTGCCAGGCGTTTTTCATCAAGCAAGACCAGTTCGTCGTATCTTGCTCTAATCCAGTCGACTTCATCTAGTTGGCTTTCCAATGCAATTCGGAGAGAAGGTATCTCGAGCTCGATTGGTTGTACCGCTTCGACGCCATAGACCAAGGAAAAGGGGGTAGCCCCTGTCGATGTACGGACGGAGGTTCGATAACCCCAAAGGGCGAAATGTAGCTTACTTGGCCAATCTTTATAATTTTCCGTCATCTTTTCGATGATGGTTTTCACGTTTTTGTTGGCCGATTCGACTGCTCCGTTTGTTTGTGGTCTGTAAGGTGATGATCGATGATGTTTGATGTGATATTTCTGCAACAATTCCGCGCATTCGGCTTGGAAATGTGTTCCATTGTCACTAATCATCTCATGTGGTACTCCATAGCGGCATATAATATTTTTCTCAATGAATTGAGCTACATGTTTTGCCGTTAGCTTGGCATATGAGGCTGCCTCAACCCATTTGGTAAAGTAATCGATTGCTACGAGAATGAACTCATGCCCCCCTTGATTTTTCCAATGATGTCGATGCCCCAAGTGGAGAAAGGCCATGGAGAAGTATACGTGTAGAGAAGTGAAGGTGGAACATGCTGTAAGTTTGCATAGATTTGGCACTTCATACATTTCTTGACGTACTCGTGACAATCTCGCTCCATAGTAGTCCAATAGTAACCTTGTCGTTGAATCTTTTGGACTAACATCTTTGCATTCATGTGAGTTCCACATATACCAGCATGAAGGTTTTCCATGGTTTTATGTGCTTCTTTTTTAGTTACACATAAGAGGTTCCTTCCTGTTGCGGTTCTCTTATGGAGTTCTCCCCTGATGAGCACATACTGTGAGGCCAGGAGCCTCAAAGCACGGCGTGCCCTTTTATCAGTATTAGGAGGATACTCTGCTCTTGTCACATAATTGCGGATGTCTATATACCATGGTTCATCTTCTTCTTGTTCATCATCAAGTGCATGAACATAAGCTGGTTCATATCTTCTCTCTATGGTAAGTGGCATTCTGATCGTGTCAGCTGGAATTCGCACCATTGATGCTAACTTAGCTAGTGCGTCGGCGAACTGGTTTTCTTCTCTTGGTAAATACGTATATTCCACTTCATCTAGTTGCTCCGTGAGAGTTTCCAGATGAGCTTGATACGTAGCGAGACTTTCACTCCTCACTTTCCATCTCTTAGAGATTTGGTTAATGATTAGTGAGGAGTCACCATAGATTCTGAGTTTCTTGATTCCCAAGGCGACAGCTGTTTCTAATCCCAAAATGCATGCTTCATATTCGGCGGCATTATTGGTGACATCAAAGTCGAGCTTCATGGAAATTGGGATGTGTTCTTCATTGGGCGATACAAGCAAGACTCCCACACCACATCCCTTTTGGTTTGAGGCTCCATCGAAATAGAGTGTCCAACTATCGTCTTCGGTCATGAGTAAATCTTCGTCAGGGAAATCGTACTCATCTTCTTCTTTTTCAGCTTCTTCTAGCGGAAAGTCTGCTAAGAAGTCAGAAACTACAGAACCTTTGATGGCCTTTTGTGGTACGAATCTCAAGTCAAATTGAGCTAGATTGACTATCCACCTTGATAATCTGCCGTTGAGTGTTGCTTTCTCGAACAGATATTTGAGAGGATCCATCTTAGATACGACATGCACTGTATGAGTGAGCATGTAATGTCTCAGTTTTTGTGCGGCCCATACAAGTGCGAGACACAATTTCTCGAGTGGCGTGTATCGCGTCTCATATCCTTGGAGTTTCTTGCTTAGGTAATAGATTGCATTCTCCTTGTTTTCGATCTCTTGTGCTAGCATTGCCCCCATCGTTTCTCTTGTGACCGTAAGGTAGAGTCGAAGAGGAAAGTCAGGTATTGCCGGCGCTAGCACGGGTGGGTTTGCCAAATACTCTTTGATTTTGTCGAAAGCCTTTTGGCAGTCATTATCCCATGTGACTGGGACATTCTTCTTAAGCTTCTTGAATATAGGTTTGCATATCGCTGTGAGCTTTGATATGAACCTACTTATGTACTGCAACCTTCCAATGAAGCCTCGAATCTCCTTCTCATTTTTGGGTGGTGGCATGGCCATGATCGCTTTTACTTTTGAAGGATCTATTTCAATCCCTCGAGAACTGATCACATATCCAAGTAATTTGCCTGACGTGACTCCGAATGCACATTTTGCTGGATTTAATCTCATGTTATACTTACGGAGTCTTGCAAAAAATTTGCGAAGTGCGACAATATGGCCTGGGCGATCTTTAGACTTGACAATCATGTCATCAACATAGACCTCCACCTCTTTGTGCATCATGTCATGTAAGAGTGCTGTAGCTGCTCTTTGGTAGGTGGCACCCGCGTTTTTCAACCCGAATGGCATTACCGTATAGCAATATGTACCCCACTGTGTGATGAATGTGGTTTTCTCCATGTCTTCTTCGGCCATCAATACTTGATTATATCCGGCGTAACCATCCATGAATGACAGGAGTGCATGGTTTGCTGTATTATCGACCAGAATGTCAATATGAGGTAGAGGGAACCCATCTTTTGGGCTTGCTTTATTGAGATCCCTGTAATCAACACACATTCTGACCCTTCCATCCTTCTTTGGAACTGGGACCACATTTGCTATCCATTCCGGATACTTGGATACTCTGATGAAACCTGCGGCCAATTGTTTCCTGATTTCTTCTTTGATTTTGAGAGCCACATCTGGTTTCATTCGGCGCAGCTTTTGTTTGACAGGCTTCATACCTGGAATGAGTGGTATCGTATGCTGAGCTATATCCCTGTCAATTCCTGGCATATCTTGGTATGACCAAGCAAATACATCAACAAATTCACTAAGCAAGTTAATTAGCTCTTTGCGTTCATCTTGACTTAGCGTTAATCCAATTTTTACTTCTTTAACAGTCGTATCATTGGAAATATTAACTGTTTCTGTATCTTCAATAACTGCTGTTTTATTTTCGTGTTCCTCCATTGCTTTTATTATTTCTTTGTCATTTTTATCATTAGCAAAGCAATATTGATCAGGGCTAGGGAAATGGCACACATCGTAAGCAAAGGTATTCATTTTATTGAATTCACTGGCTAAAACATCAAGAGAGGCAAGGTCAGCTGCGACCTCACCAGAATTATTAGGACTAGAAAGATAAGGCTCAACAAGAGACTCAGGGCTGAATTCTATAGCAGAAAGAGGGTCGGCCTCAAACTCTAAGGACTCATCTACAGACTTAGACTCAGACTCGGACTCGGACCCAGATGATTCAGACTCATCAAACATAGGACCCTCGCCAGCGGTTATTTCCAACTTCTCTCCACTTGGCGTAGTGATCCTCAATGTCTTGCGCCATCCCCTTGAAATGTTGTCAGCTTGGACGATTAACTCGGAGGGATCAAACTCCTTGTTTGCTATGACCGCTTGAACGAGCTCAGAGCTATCATTGCAGACCGGCTTGGATTCATTTCTCTCCATTCCAAAAAGAAGATTAATTCCCAGATCACCAGAGTTCAGGTTGGCTGACTTCTCGAATGTGGAGAGTTCTTCATCGAGGAAGTCACAATCGAGGAATACTTCGAATCCTGGTTCACGGATCCCATCATGGACAAATGGCTCGGGGAATTCATAGCATGGGAAGTCTTCCCCTTCTTTGATGTACTGGCCGTTGAGAGTGAACGGATATGGATCCATGGCCATTTCTGTCTTCGTGATTCGAGCATTGTTGCGAGCCTTCAATTTCAAGGCGGCCCGTTTCAAGTCTTCCTTTGTTGGTTCGAATCCTAAGCCGAAAGTGTCTTTCTTGATTGCACCAGGATGGCCCCAAGATTTAGCCATTTTCTTCTTGAGCCCAAGGGTCATTCCAGGAAAGTGACCTTGTTTCTTCAGAATGGCGTTGATACTAGTGTTTGAATAAGGATCGAAGTCGAGATGACACTTTTCCTCTTCTTCGATCGCAAGAACATCATCTAAAGAAAAACCCCATAGGTCTTCATCTTCCTCGTCGTGTTCAACATGGACGATAGGGGTATCAATGACTTGAATGCGCATAGGAGAAGCATCGATAGTAATCGGAATCCCTCCCATTATGGCTTTCACTTTCTGGTGGAGCGACGACGGAATCGCCTTTAGCTCATGAAGCCAAGGGCGTCCTAACAGCAGATTGAAAGAGGCCTTGATATCCACCACCTGAAACTTGGTGCGATGCTCAACGGTCCCAGTGGTTATATTCAGTATGATAGTACCCACGGCTTGACGGCGAGTATTATCGTAAGCGCGAATCCCCTGAGTGGAAGGAGTCAACTCTTCATTCTTTATACCCAACTTCTTTGCAGTACGGAGTGGGCACACATTGATTGCAGAGCCATTATCAACCAGGCTCATAGGAACATTCATCTGCCTACACACCACAGTGAGGTGTAAGGCCTTATTATGTTGATCCCTTTCCGGGGGTAGATCCTTATCAGAAAAGGAAATCAGATTGCTGGTACTCGGCAGCTCAGTAGTGAGGAAGTTGACCAGTCCTTGGGGAGTCATGTCGTCATCGACTCCTATTTTCACCAGAGCATTCATTACAGCCTTTCGATGCTCGTGGGAAGTGGCCAAAAGCTTCCATACATTCATCTCCACCTTGGTCTTTTGTAGCTGTTTGACCACATCACTATTCACAGGGTCGATGGAATCAACTATCGGATTTGATTGTGGTGGTGGTGGAGGTGGGTTAGGTTGTTGCAACCGTCCACTTCTAGTGAGAACCTTGACCTCAAGGTCCCCCCAAACATCTTCACTGGTGCCGAGAGACGAACAGGCTATATCTTTGAGATAGATATCTTCATCATCGCTATCCCAAATCCCATTTACTTCTTCAGTGCTTGAGATAAATACAACTTCTGGCAGAGGTTCATTCACAGGTTGAATGAGTATCGACGGATCAAAGGAGACTTCATCTCCCATGATAGCCAGAGCATCAGAAAGAGGACCTGTTTGAATGTTAGGCTTCTTGCCCCCCGGAGGGACAGGAAGTTGGTTAGCATCTATTAGGTCTTGGATTGCATCTTTTAGCCTCCAACACTTCTCAGTATTATGACCCTTGCCTTGATGATACTTGCAATAAGCATTGGGGTCATAATTAGCGGTCCTATTCTCAGGTCGAGGTTCTGGGAAAGGTCCAATTGGCATAATCAATCCCTTACTATGAAGACGGTCATAAGCAGCATCATAAGTCATTCCCAAAGGCGTATAAATCCTCCTTTGCCTTTGGAATTTTTGAGGAGGAGCATTAAGGGCCAGCACATCACTAATGTCGATGTTGTTGGTAGCATTATTGGGCTTAGAAGACGAAGAAGAAGGAGTGTCGTTCTTCTTGTTTTTCCAAGTGCTGCTGTTATTGTTGTTACCAACAGACTTCATCAGTTCATCTTCGATATTGATTCCAATATCGTATACAGCTTCAAAGGTACTTAAAGGCAGAAACTTCAAGTGTTGCTTGTATTTATGCGTCAGATTGGAAATGAACAAGCGAACCATTTCCTTCTCCTTGGGAGGGTCTACCAGGAGTGCAGCTGTTTCTCTCCACCTACTTAGGTAAGTAGTGAAGCCTTCATTCTCTTTCTGTTTGAGAATGGAGAGTTCACGTTCAGAAGTCTTGGCCTGAATGTTGCACTTGTATCGGTTCATAAAGCTTTCAGCAACATCTTCCCAGGTCGCAACATGCTTAGATTCTAGGGAATAAAACCACTGTTGACAGGCATGCTCTAAGGAAAGAGGAAACACCGTAGGGAAGAGTGTCACATCTACTCCCTTAAGAGCCATAGTTGCAGAAAAAGCCTTCAAATGGAACAGCGGGTTATCAGTAGGCTTGAACTTTGGAATATCAGCAGTGGAAAATTTTTCAGGGAGTTTCTCTCTTATGGACGAGGAAGTGACAGGCTGTTCCACATAAGTGAACTCTTCTGAAATCTTACTCATCTGTTCCTTGATCTTGTCCATCGCAGCAAGAGTAACACTGTTTTGCTTGTCTTGTTCTACAGTGCTGACTCTAGTAGTGAGTGTCTGCATCATGTCAGACAACCTTTCGATTGTCCTGTTGAGGTTCTCGATGTCTTCCTTAGTGGCCATTGGTTGAAAGTAGACTGGAGACGGATCTTGTGGAGATGACTGAGGTGGTTTCCTTGTACGCCTCTTTGGTACAAGAGGTTGTTGAGGTATGGACTCGAACCGTAACAATCTACCCTTGCTTCTTGCCCAAGTGCTGTGACACCGAAACAAACACACCTTTAATGACCAAACTTGACCTTAACCTATCCGGATTAAAGAAAAAAAAAAAAAAAAAAATTTTTTTATCGAAGCTCTACTTATTAAAAAAAAAGGAAACATGGGAAACATGGGAGGATACCATCCGACTTACTCCGAAAAAAAAACGACACAAAAAAAACGAGACTTCCCTAAAATACGGTCAAAGTGATGTACGACTAAAAAGAAAAGTGTGTGGACATAACATGTAAGTGATTAGGTGAGTTTATAAACACGTGTTTTGACCGTATAACTAGACACGACTCAATACTGGACACAAAAATCGAGAAAAAAGACTGACGGGACACTTTCCTGGGCACCGTGTCACGGTACAGACTGGCGTGACACGGTTAAGGCTTACCGTCAGACGGTAGCCTTTACCGTGTCACGGCACTGTTCACCGTGACACGGCAGAAAATGCCGTGACACGGTGCGCAGTTCCAGGTCAGTTTTGTGATTTTTTTTTTTAGACTTTAATCGATTTTAAGTCCGTACTAATTACTATGTGAGAAAAAACCCTCGGTCATGGGTCAAACAAAAAAGCAAACACATTAGGGTTAGCACCGAACAAACACATAGCATGTAGGCACGATGATGTAAAAAAAGTTCGCAACCTAAAGTCAAGGTCTATGTTCAACTATTGGTCAAGCTTTGGGTGTCAAAAGGGTACCATGGTTAAGAGTTTGGACGCGTTAGCAAGGCAGCCTCCCTTGAGGGTGTATGCCAACGGGCGGCTCCGCGAGTTCGTGATGAAATCGAACTCGACTCCATGGTTTGGGTGGATTTAATAACTCGGATGAACCCTTATTGCCATGAGCGTTTTTGGGTTGATAGAGCTTAAATTCCCCGGGGCTAAGACGCATGTAGAACACATACGTTTTTTCAGAAAAATCGAAGGAAGTCGACTGTGGAAAAAGAAAATAGGTCACCGGACAGATTTTAGGACTGCCGTGACACGGCAGAAATTCCCGTGTCACGGTACAGTCTACCGTCAGACGGTACACTGTACCGTGACACGGCAGACTCTGCCGTGACACGGCAGTCAGAAAATCTGACTGGTGCCCTGTTTGCTTTTGCGCGCAACCGAGTTATCCAATTTTTCCTACGGGACAGACCTGAATGTGACGTTAAAACGTCTATGCAGATGCAAAAAATGCCAAATTAATCACAGGAATATTTTTTCAAGAATCTTTCAAGTCTCATCCACTCATCTTAATTAAATACCGATCACTCAAATCGATAAATAATTAAGAATCCTCCCCAGTGGAGTCGCCAAATTGTAGGCGTCGCTCGAAGTGCGCCTACGTTAAAAGCATGTTGTGAATATGCTTGGCACTCATAGGAAGTGGGAATTGACATTACGATTAGGGACAACGATTAGGGACAAATAAAGTAGGGAGCCGCCAACAAGTTTTTAAGGAACCTGTAAACCGTCCACGGATCATAAAAAGGCAACCACGATAAGGGACAACGATAGGCAACAACGATTGACCCGTGAAGGTTACACCCCATTCATAATCCATGAGATTACTAACTCCATATGGTTCGGAACCACGAAAGGAGGATCGGGGATGATGGTACGAAGTGAGTCATGGAGTCACATTCGCCCGTATTGGCCTCTACTCGATTCTTATATTGAAAAGCATTCCTGTGATCTCAAAGGCATACAATAAAATATTCAATTTGCTCCAAACTATTATTAGGCTAAATTGGTTGAATATTAATGCAACATATAATTCTAAAATATTTGTGATCACTTGATTAAATAATAAGATTAAAAAGGAACCTAAACCGGTTGTCCAAATTATCTTATTAGGCGTGATTTTCAATTACATATTCCCTTTAAACATGCAATATTGTGATCAAAATAAATAATAGGATCAATATAAACATAAAAAGAACCAATTTAATCATAATTCTGACAACAGAAAAATTGTTAGAAAAATAATAATAAGAGGAGCATAACTCTTACTTTGAATCTGTTTGCTTGCAACTACAAAATAATAAAACGAGTTAGTAACTTCAAGGAAATAATAAAACAACAATTAAATTAAATAAAATAAAAACAAGGTTAATTTTGGGGCCAAACCCTCAAACGATTCTACCTTTCACGCCTTGGTTTAAGGACAGAACCTCGAGTAAAATATGGACTCCTTTGAGTGCTTGAAGAAGGAATTTTGAAGTGAAAAGGGTAGGTTAGTGTTTAGGTTAAGAGCATAGAAGAGAGGAAAAATAAGAATAATAGAATTCTGGTTGCCCCCGTTCATCAGAAATGAGGGGGGTATTTATAGGGAAATGTGCTGAGGGAGCACACGGAACCCTAAAATGATAAAAAACCCTAAAAAAATATCCCGTGACACGGTCAGACCGTACCGTGACACGGTTAGACTGCACCGTCAGACGGTACAAGTTCCCGTGACACGGTCAGTCTTTGGAGTGTCGCGGGAAATTTTCAGAAAACGGAACGGAAAACGCGTTAAGGGTTTGCGCGGAAAGGACGCGGAGCTTCCCGTGTCACGGCAGACCTCCCGTGTCACGGGATGTCCCACCGTCAGACGGGAACTGTTCCCGTGACACGGTCAAGCCTGACCGTGACACGGTCAACTCCAGTCCATTTTTCCGTCTAAATTCATTTTTAACCCTAATTTCTTTCGGCTTTTTGAGTGCCGATTGATAATTACGGGCTTTTTTCTGACTTTTAATATTCGGGCTAAAATAATAAATAATAAATAAAATTAAATAAAATATTTGGGCCAAAAATAATAATAAAATAAAAAGGTTTGGGCTCAAATTAAAACTATGCTTTTACCAAACACCAAGACTGATCCATGGACCTTTCAAAAATATGAATTTAATAAAATACGATTTTTTAAGCACTCTCGGGATTAAATACTAAACCCGACCAACAATGGCGGTGAAAGGTTATTTATCATCGGGCTTGGTTTTGGGGAGACATTTTTAGGTGTCTACACCTGTTATAGGCTTAATATATTTAATTATTGACGGGGATTCAAACCCAACATATATCCTCAACTTCCTTTGAGGACCCATCTTAGAGCGTTGTGGTGGAGCTATTGGAACATAAACCGCACATCCAAAAATTCTTAGATGGGAAATATTTGGTTCCTGACCATAAACCAATTGTAATGGGGAGAACTTGTGATAACTTGTTAGCCTAATGCGAATTAGTGATGCTGCATGTAATATAGCATGTCCCAAAGCAGAAATTAGGAGATTGGATTTCATAAACAATGGTCTAGCAATTAACTGAATACGTTTTATTAATGACTCTACCAGACCATTTTGTGTATGAACATGTGCTACATGATGTTCAACATTTATCCCAATGGACATGCAATAATCATTGAAAGCATGAGATGTAAATTCACTAGCATTGTCAAGCCGAATAGTCTTAATGGGAGAATCTGGAAAATGTGTCCGTAACTTAATCAATTGTGAAAGTAATCTCGCAAACGCCAGATTACGAGTTGATAACAAATATACATGTGACCATTTAGTTGATGCATCACTTAAAACCATAAAATATCTAAATGGTCCACATGGGGGATGTATGGTCCCACAAATATCTCCTTGTATACGTTCCAGAAAACTAATTGATTCAAAATTAATTTTATCAGGTGATGGGCGAATAATCAACTTGCCTTATGAGCAAGCAGCACATGAAAAATTATTTTGAAGAATCTGTTGGCTTTTCAAAGAATGTCCACATGAATTCATAATTATTTTTCGCATCATTATTGAACCGGGATGGCCAAACCGGTCATGCCAAACAACAAAATTATCAGTAAACTTCTGGTTTACTATAGCATGAGCTTCAATAGCATTGATTTTTGGGTAGTACAAACCACTGGAGAATGTAAGTAGTTTCTCCAAAACATGTTTTGAGCCTTGAGTTATATTTGTGATTTGAAGGAACTCGTTATTTTCTTCATTGATTGTCTCAATATGATAACCATTGTTGTGAATATCCTTAAAACTTAATAAATTTCTTTGAGACAATGGGGAGTATAAAGCATCAATTATTTTAATTTCAGTTTCCCAAGGCAATTTTATAGTGGCTCTTCCGGAGCCCTCAATGATATTTGTACTACCCGATATGGTACTCACATTAATCCTTTTCATCATCAAATGAGAGAAATATTTTTTATTATTAAGTATTGTATGAGTAGTTGCAATGTTAGCAAGACATAATTCTTCACCATTCATAGAAAATTGAACTTGAGTAATATCCATGTTCTTTGGGATATTTTTTTCTTAGCTACCATACTTACGGAGTGATCAATGTAATAGTTTCGTTTAGAGTATGGTGCTGATAACGTGTTAAATATTGAAGAGAAAATATAGAGAGATGAGGGAAGATTGTTACGTTATATTTCATATTCCATCTAGTACGGGATTCATATACATGTACATTACCAATGGTTCCATTAATGAATAAGACCAAATTCTAGATAGTACATGGGATAATAGTCATCCATATTTAGATATTTTCATAACATACTAAAATTGGTCAAGATGACATCGATCACTTTGGACTTATGTCAAATTATCATTTTTAAAAATTCCCAAATACAATATATGATGTCACCTTTAAATTGTTTTTAAATTTTTTTTAATAATAATTACTACCTCCGTTAACAGTTATTTGCAACATTTACCAAAAACGGGTGCTACCTATTATTTGCAACAAAACTATTTCTTTCCTAATACAGTAACTTTTTTCTGATAAATTACCAAAATACCCTCATTTAAAAATTATTAACCCTTAATATCATACATAATTACAAATTATTATGACCCTAATCTAACTTAATCACCTAAACTTTTTTCCCCAAAATATCAGATTAATCCTAATTTCATCTACCTACCATCTTTCTTCTCCATCTTCATCTTCAATTCATCTCCATTTCATCATCATCTCTCATCTTCTTCGACCTTCTGATAAGAACTTCATTTCTTATCTCTCATCCTCTTCCTTCTTTATCTCTCATCTTCTTCTCCATCGATCGTCATCTCTCATCTCAGTTCATGGGTGGATGTTGGTGGTTTGTGTGAGGATGTTGGTGGTTGTTGGTGGGTTCAGTAGATCTGGTGGTAGTTGTTGTTTGTGGGTGGTTTTTGTGGTTCGTGGGTGGGTTTCGGTGATTCTTAGGTGGATTTCGGTGGTTTGTGGGTGGATTTCGGTGCTTTATGGGTGGCGGTTCGTCGGCTTTGGGTGGATTTGTTGGGTTTTGGCTAGGTTCGGTGGTGGTTTTCTTGGTTTTGGCAGGGTTCGTGGGTAGTTTTTTGGGTTTGTGGTCGGGTTTCGGTGGTTTTGGCTGGGTTCGTGGTCGGATTTCGATGGTGGTTTTGGGTTCAAAGTGTCGGTGGGTTTGTTTGTTCAGGTGGTTGTCGGTGGTTTTGGGTTTAGTGGTTCTAGGTGTCGGTGGTTATGGGTTTTTGTTTAATTTGTTTTTTTTTTCAAGTAGGATTAATACTTTACCAAGTGTCCCTATTTTTCAATAATTATACTTTAAAAGTTTTGCCTAGGAGTCCGTGTTACCCCCTTTGTTGCAAATAATTGTTAACGGAGGTAGTATTCTACTTAACTTATTTTTTAAAAGTGCATATATATATATATATATATATATATATATATATATATATATATATATATATATATATATATATATATATATAAACTCAAACGACATCGACATTGTATTATTTTATTGGGAATTACATGTATCATCAATGTAATATAATGCATACTATTTTAAATATTTTTAACAGAACTAATTAATAATAATATTTTTTTATTCTCAATTGTAGTTTTAATAATTTTTACCTTATTATTTCATCTCTCTTATATGCATTGCATTTTTGCTTATTTTACCTGAGTTGCCTCATTTTATATTATATCACAAATTAATTATGGGAAAAAAATTATTACTACCTGTAGACACCTAAAAATGTCTCCCCAAAACCAAACCCGTTGATGAACACCTTTCACCGCCATTATTGGTCGAGTTGAGTATTTAATCTTTGGAGTGCTTAAATCCATGTTCTATCCAATATATTTCATGAACCAATCCAATTTCTAGCTCATTTCCCTAAACCATAACCTATTTTTCACTTTTCGTGTCCACATCGCAAAACTGAGAGAAACTGATTTTATGGATATAAAATTTTGATCCAATTATTATTTTGTTGGATAGGCCTTTAAATAAGCTTTCCAAACATATATCATAAGCCCAATTCCGAGCTATAACGAAAAAGATATGAGCAAAACATTAAACTCGGCCCAAAACCGACACCCTTCTACTAAAACAGTCATATCTTAAAATCTACAAATTATTTTGACTTGATTCAAATTGGGTTGAAAAGTATACTTGATAAGATTTCCAATGATATATTATATGCTTTATTCTGAGTTACGGATCAAAAGTTATGATGATTTTAAAAACGGGTAAAAAACTGGAATTATCGCGCAGCAGCTAAAATGTCGCGACACGGTAAGATCTGACGTGGCACGGGAGAAATTCCCGTGACACGGTAATTTGGAGGGCATTTTCATGTTTTTTAGTGCCCAGTGACTTGGCATAAGTACAGTGACCCGGCGTCATATGCCGTGACACGGTGGACTTTGCCGCGTCACGGCGTTTTCTGCCGTGTCACGGTGGGTTGCTGCCGTGTCACGGTGCTTAAAACTTTCCCGCGTCACGGTAAACTGTGCTGCGACACGGGAATTACTGCCGTGTCACGGTGCCAGTGCTGTGACATGGGACAACTCCGTGTTTTTTCCGCGTAATCCCTTCACGCGTTTTTACTCCCGTAGGTCAAATATTTCCCGCGTCACGCTAATTTCCCCCGTGACACGGTAGAGTCTGACCGTGTCACGGTACAGTCTGACCGTGTCGCGGTAGCCTTTTTTAGGGTTTTTATCTTTTTAGGGTTCCGTGTGTTCCCTCTACTCATTTTCCCTATAAATACCCCCCTCCTTTCTGCAGTTCGGGGCAGCAATAATCATTCTCTCTCACCTTGCACCAAAAATCATCCTCTTCTCCCTCTTTAACCTAATTTCTAGCCTCCTTATTCTTCCATAATAATTCCCCTAAGCTCTCCAAGGAGTCTATACTTAATCCGAGGTTCCGTCCTTAAACCAAGGCGTGAAAGGTACAAATAACTGAGGGTTTGGACCAAATCAATTCTACTTTTTATTTAATTTAACTTTCATTTGCTTTATTATTTTTATTGAAGTTACTAATAGTTTATTCATGATGTAGCAATTTAAAGGAACGTGCGAAATGTGAGTAATTATTAATTAATTTAATTACTCTTATTTTATTTTCTTATTGCTAGTATCATGATTAGGTTATTTTATATTTGATTTGAATAACGCTATTATTGTTGAATTGCTTCCAATATTAATGTTTATTTTATTATATTTATGATCACCCTATTGCATGTTTAAAGGGAATATGTAATTGAAAATCACGCCTAATAAGATAATTTGGACAACCGGTTTAGGTTCCTTTTTAATCTTGTTATTTAATCAAGTGATCACAAATATTTTAGAATTATATGTTGCATTAATATTCAACCAATTTAGCCTAATAATAGTTTGGAGCAAATTGAATATTTTATTGTATGCCTTTGAGATCACAGGAATGCTTTTCAATATAAGAATCGAGTAGAGGCCAATACGGGCGAATGTGACTCCATGACTCACTTCGTACCATCATCCCCGATCCTCCTTTCGTGGTTCCGAACCATATGGAGTTAGTAATCTCATGGATTATGAATGGGGTGTAACCTTCACGGGTCAATCGTTGTTGCCTATCGTTGTTCCTTATCGTGGTTGCCTTTTTATGATCCGTGAACGGTTTACAAGTTCCTTAAAAACTTGTTGGCGGCTCCCTACTTTATTTGTCCCTAATCGTTGTCCCTAATCGTAATGTCAATTCCCACTTCCTATGAGTGCCAAGCATATTCATAACATGCTTTTAACGTATGTGCACTTCGAGCGACGCCTACAATTTGGCGACTCCACTGGGGAGGATTCTTAATTATTTATCGATTTGAGTGATCGGTATTTAATTAAGATGAGTGGATGAGATTTGAAAGATTCTTGAAAAAAATATTCCTGTGATTAATTTGGCATTTTTGCATCTACATAGACGTTTTAACGTCGCATTCAGGTCTGTCCCGTAGGAAAAATTGGATAACTTGGTTGCGCGCAAAAGCAAACAGGGCACCGGTCAGATTTTCTGACTGCCGTGTCACGGTACAGTGTACCGTCTTACGATACACTGTACCGTGACACGGGAATTTCTGCCGTGTCACGGCAGTCCTAAAATCAGTCCGGTGGCTTATTTTCTCTTCTCACAGTCAACTTCCTTCGATTTTTCTGAAAAAACGTATGTGTTCTACATGCGTCTTAGCCCCGGGGAATTTAAGCTCTATCAACCCAAAAACGCTCATGGCAATAAGGGTTCATCTGAGTCATTAAATTCACCCAAACCATGGAGTCGAGTTCGATTTCATCACGAACTCGCGGAGCCGCCCGTTGGCATACACCCTCAAGGGAGGCTGCCTTGCTAACGCGTCCAAACTCTTAACCATGGTACCCTTTTGACACCCAAAGCTTGACCAATAGTTGAACATAGATCTTGACTTTAGGTTGCGAACTTTTTTTGCATCAGCGTGCCTAAATGCTATGTGTTTGTTCGGTGCTAACCCTAATGTGTTTGCTCTTTTTGTTTGACCCATGACCGAGGGTTTTTATTCTCACATAGTAATTAGTACGGACTTAAAATCGATTAAAATCTAAAAAAAATCACAAAACTGACCTGGAACTGCGCACCGTGTCACGGCATGTTCTGCCGTGTCACGGTGAACAGTGCCGTGACACGGGAAAGTCTACCGTCTGACGGTAGACTGCACCGTGTCACGACAGTTTGCACCGTGACACGGTGCCCAGGAAAGTATCCTGTCAGTCTTGTTCTCGATTTTTGTGCGAATGCTGTGTCCAGTTTTGGGTCGTGTCTAGCTATACGGTCAAAACACGCGTCCATAACCTCACTTAATCACTCACATGTCGTGTTTACACACTTTTTTGCTTTAAGTCGTGCACCACTTTTTTGACCGTATTATAGAGAAAGTCTTGTTTTTATGTCTTTTTTTAAGTCGGATGGTATCCTCCCTTTAAAAAAAAACAAGCAACGTTTCAAAATTATTTGACCGTTTCAAAAAAAAAAAAAAAAAAAAATTGACCGTGACACGAGAATTTATCCCGTCTGACGGGAGAAGTGTCCCGTGCCACGTAACCCTTTAAAAAAAATAAAAAATTTGACTGTGACACGGGAATTTAAAGGAACGTGCGAAATGTGAGTAATTATTAATTAATTTAATTACTCTTATTTTATTTTCTTATTGCTAGTATCATGATTAGGTTATTTTATATTTGATTTGAATAACGCTATTATTGGTGAATTGCTTCCAATATTAATGTTTATTTTATTATATTTATGATCACCCTATTGCATGTTTAAAGGGAATATGTAATTGAAAATCACGCCTAATAAGATAATTTGGACAACCGGTTTAGGTTCCTTTTTAATCTTGTTATTTAATCAAGTGATCACAAATATTTTAGAATTATATGTTGCATTAATATTCAACCAATTTAGCCTAATAATAGTTTGGAGCAAATTGAATATTTTATTGTATGCCTTTGAGATCACATGAATGCTTTTCAATATAAGAATCGAGTAGAGGCCAATACGGGCGAATGTGACTCCATGACTCACTTCGTACCATCATCCCCGATCCTCCTTTCGTGGTTCCGAACCATATGGAGTTAGTAATCTCATGGATTATGAATGGGGTGTAACCTTCACGGGTCAATCGTTGTTGCCTATCGTTGTCCCTTATCGTGGTTGCCTTTTTATGATCCGTGAACGGTTTACAAGTTCCTTAAAAACTTGTTGGCGGCTCCGTACTTTATTTGTCCCTAATCGTTGTCCCTAATCGTAATGTCAATTCCCACTTCCTATGAGTGCCAAGCATATTCATAACATGCTTTTAACGTATGCGCACTTCGAGCGACGCCTACACTACCGTGCATCGCACGGGCTCTAGTCTAGTTGAATACTAATCCTATTCCTACTAGGTCTATACTTTTAAGGTGGAGCTTTTTTTATTATAAATACCAATGAATCATTAGGTGATCATACAATTAATTAGAAAATTAATATTGCCTCCTAAAAATGAGAACATGGATCTAAACACATAAACTCGAGGGATCTTGTGATTCTTGTCTGGTATTCTAAGCCAAAACATTCAAGGCGGCTTATATCGTGCGGATTTACTATCAATAGAGGGACTGCACTTCGGTCTTTGGCTCCCTTCGTATTTACAAGCATGTTTCAAAGGTATAATATTTAGTGTAGATTATGTATTTTAGTTAAAGTTTTAAATTATACAAAATATCGGGCATAGAGTTATTTCCGCGCTTGTAATTAAATTAAAGTAAAACCCAACAATTTCTTAATTGGCATATTCTAATTTTGAAGTTAAAAGGTACAAACTAGCTCCATTTTGATATATGTTTAAATTGGTTGGGAAAAACTTAAACAAATTACTTTTACTATAAGATACTCCGTAATTTCAAAATAGATCCTTTTTCATTATTGTGTTGTTAAATGGGACGAGAAGAAATTCTACCAGGAAATTAGTGGATTATCCATAATGCGTAAAATATCACAAAATTTGCTATCATCAACCTGTGTAAAAAAGTACCATTCAATAGAATGAACAAGTGGGACGTGGACCAAACTATATTGTACAAAAGCAATTATTGTTTGCAATTAATAATTACACAACGATTTTTCAAAGGTCGCTACTATGCCGTGTTACACAGTTTTTAGTTTGTCTTTGGACTGTCATTTGAGTCACAATCGCTAGAGAAAATTGTAAATTTTGCGAACAACTACCACAAAAGTTCCAACTTTTGCGAAAAACTACCTTTATCCTTTTTTTTTTTTTTTTGCGAACAACTACCACAAATTTTGTATTTGCTTTGTTACCACTACCAGTTAACGTTGGCCGTATTCTTGCCGTTTGTGGGGCCCACCTTTCGTCCTTTTCCCTCCAATAATAAAAGGTTTGGGTTTTAAAGTAAGGCAATTTTAGACTTCTTTACTTAATTTGACCCAAAATTACCCTAATTTGAACCAAATTACATGATTTAAACCTAACTTTAAAAAACCCCTATACTAACTTTAAAAAAAACCCTAATTCGTTCAATATACAAATAAATGAGCAATTAACCTGATATCATAAGAAAGATTAAGAAAATGAAAGAATATTGCTTGTTTTTTCAATCATAATAGCTTGAATTTGATCTCTAGGTGAGCCCCACAAACGGCAAGCATACGACCAACGTTAACTGTAGTGGTAACAAAACAAATACAAAGTTTGTGGTAGTTGTTCAAAAAAAAATAAAATAAAGGTAATTGTTCGCAAAAGTTGAAACTTTTACGGTAATTGTTCGCAAAATTTTCGAGAAAATTCAACAAGACGAAGTGACAAACAATAATAGTAGTGACTAGTGAAAGATAACTTTCAAAACTTAAATCATAGGTAGTAAAAGGACATAGTATATTAGTAGGACATAGTATATTAGTATGTTGTCTATTTGTTGGACAAAAAAGTGTGAAAATGGAGCACATGGTTAGAATGGTACAAGTACTTTTCCGGTATGTATTGGGAACTTGTGTTTGGGGGTCGGCACACTCCTATGTCCAGCCTAATCCCATACAACATTGCTTATGATTACGAACTCTTAATCAATATCTGATAATTTACTTGCAAAATATAGCATGAAAATATAGCATTATATTGACGTATGTAGTACTCTGTATAAGATAACACCAAATAAATAAATACAAAGTTTCATATGCGGCTGGCCTGCATCGTGCGGCCAGCCGTAATATATATATTGCAACAAAGGAATATTTTATATCTCACAAATAATATCCCTTTGTTGCAATTAACCATTAACAGAGGAAGTATATATTTTTTTTCTCTCTCTTCTCTATCTCCTATTCTCTTTCCTATTTTCTTCTTCCCACCTAAACACACCCCTTTCCTAAACTCTCCTCTCTCTCTCCTCTTTCTCTCTCCTATTTTCATCTTCTCTAGTTAGCCCACTCAAATTAAACAAGTTAAATGGAGCAGCAGTGGTAGGGGGTAAAGAAGCTCCTCGTACTCCGTTGCGGTCGAAAAACAAGCTAGAAGTTTTAAGGCCAAATTCAGCCATGAAAACTCCAGATTTAGAGTTTTATGACTGAATTTGGCCTTTTTAGCTACATTTTCAAGTGAAAATTCGAAGCCAATATTAATTTTGAGGTATTTGTTTGATTTAATTTTTTAAACAATTTTAATTAATTTCATAGTTGTGGGTTCAGTTTGGTTGGATCTGGGCTTGCTGATTTTTTTAAGCTTTGGTTATGGGTTTGGTTGGATCTAGGCGTGGTTCGTTGTTAGTGGTACGGGAGTTCGTGGTGGTGTGGTGGAGTTTAAGGTTTTGAGGAAGGCGGTTGAGAAAGGTTGGTGTTGGTGGTGGTTACGGTGGGTTTGGGTGTGAGTAAATGGTTACTAGGTCGGGGCTACTAGGGGTTACTAGGTTGGTCAGGGGTTATTAGGTCGGGGTTACTAGGTCGGTCAAGGGTTACTAGGTAAGGGGTTACTAAGGGTTAATAGATCGGCTAGGGGTTACTAGGTCGGTTACGGGTTACTAGGTCTGTTAGGGGTTACTTAGGGTTACTAGGTGAGGGGTTACTAGGTCGGGGGTTACTAGGTCAATCAGGGGTTACTGAGTCAATCAGGGGTACTTTGTCTAAGGGGTTAGTAGAGGGGTTACTTAAGTGGGGTTAATTGAGGGGTTACTAAAGGGGTTACTGATATGGCACCTTGTCGCACCGTGCGTTCAGCCGCACCAGAATCGCGTTGATAAATAAATTGTATATTGAGATTGATGCACTCAAAGGTAGTTTTTTGCTCATTTGATTATTTTTATTTATTTTAAATTTTAAGATTTCAAATTAAGCAAAAAATTGAATATTACCCTTATTTTTGTTTGAAAATTTTTTTACAAGATATTTTAATTTGAATATTATTAAAAATACTTTTTAAGGTTTTAAGTCTATGTACATATGTTACAACACAATTTACGTAGTAGCTTTTAGGTATTTTTTATTAATTTGACTTATTCAAGCAAAAAAAAAAAAAATGACTGTGGGCAATGTAGTGGTAGACTGGCAGGTGTAAAGTTTAGTGGTAGAAGTAACTTTTGTGAAAAGTTAATATTATTAGCTTTTGAAGATTGATAGTAGCTATTGGAATTTTTCTACTTTATTTTTAGAGTTTTACACTAGTCAATAAGTACTTTACCAAACATACATTCTTAGGGCTGTGCAGTGGTCCAAAACCGGACCGGGATCAGAATGAACCGGAATCGACTTTTTTGGGGACCAGGACCGGACCACAATTGGACCATAAATTTTTAATATTAATGATAAACTCATTGATAGAATTATTAATTAAGTATCAACCGGGACCGAATCAGAATTGGGCAGTAAAACCATAAAGTACGATGTAATTAAATTTGTAAACTTTGATACTTAAATAATATTTCTATCAATGAGTTTATCATTATATTTTTTTTTTACAATTTTTTTTCCAAAATTATTCAATTGGCCCAATTGGTACGGACTATAATTCTATCACAATTTTCCTTTATGACTACCCCCAAGCACTAGGGACCGGTATGAATTGGAAAGCTGGCATATTTATTGTGGTCCATAATTACATCCAATATACTACGAATATTAAGATAATGTCCTGGACTCAAACAAGCCAAGAACCAAAATGTGTAATCATCAGTGTGTGTATTAACTCAAAATTACGAGTATTAATATATTCAATTCATCATGGTGTCTGTCTTAATACTATTATTTTTGCTAGTTAATACCTCAAATTCGTTTCCAATTCTAGACTACACGAAATCAGATTGCTACAACTCATCATTATACCTTCTTAAAAGCTCGTATGACACCAATCTCAACAATTTGCTATCTAATTTGGTCTCCAAAATTTCTACTGCCAATGGTGGTTTCATTACACAAAAGCAAGGCTTAGAAAATCAAGAACCTACTTATGGCCTTGCCTTGTGTCGAGGTGACATTGATCGCGATGATTGTAACGATTGTGTTAAGATGGCTAGCGAGGAGGTAACAAGTGATGCGTGTCCGAGAGCAAGCCAAGCAATAATTTGGAAGGAAAGATGCATGCTTCGTTACTCTAACAAGTCCTTTTTTAATCTCCTACAAGAGCAACCCTACGAAGCGCTATACAACGTTAACAATGTGACGGACCATGTCCAAGATTGGATTAGATTGCTCCAGGATACGTTGAGTAATGTGTCGTCTATGGCAGCTTCCGCCAAGTCCGGTAACAAGTATGCCACTAAGGAGGAATGGTTTTCACCCATGAAAAAGTATTTGTACACTTTGGCACAATGTATTCCGAGCTTGACAATGGCGGATTGTAGCAAGTGCTTCAGTAAAGCTGTTGATCTTATTCCTAGCCTTTTCGCGCATGGGGGGATTGTGCTAACGCCTAGTTGTTTGCTAAGGTATGAAGTTTATCAATTTTATAGCTTAATAAGTTTGAGGCCACCACCAAATTCGAGCATAGCACCATCTACAGACATTATTGCCGGAACAAATCCAGGTATACATAAGTTTTGTTATGATGTGAAGTATATGGTGTTTTTGGTTTCAAGAAAATTTGTCAAAAACAATTTTTTAATTGAATCTTTGTGAAAGTTCAAAACAGTTGTAAAATGATTACAATTTTTTTTGTCGGTAAAGTAGCAGCTGATGCCAAATTTTGGCATTAACTTTAGGCTTTGACCCCCCGACGTGAGAGGCATGTGACCACCAAAACACCCTTTCAACCACCCAAACACTTATATAAACCATTTAACCTGGCCTCCTAAAAATCATCTAGCCATCTCTATGACCACCCGCTCACCACTTCAGGATTTTTAGTCATTTAAAATTCAAAATTCAAAAAATAAAGGATTTTTATTCATTTTATGGTTGTGTATATACATACTTTTCTTTAATCTAAATTTGAATATTAATATACTACCCAAGATAACATAGCATTACAAAATAATTCGGATTTATACAATGTAAATTGACTTTGTATAATAGGAGTGGTTAAAAGTGTAGAATAGTGTAATTCTCCTTAGTTGAGGCTTTCTCATTAATTCAATATATATAGGATTTACAACCTAATTATGAGATAACCTAAATTACACAAAGATATATTTTACAGAATATTCACAAGATAATATAAACATATTACCTAACACACCCCCGCAGTCGAAGCGGGAGGAGGTCGAATATTGAGACTGTCTCTGAAATCTAGGAATAGTTGGCGAGGTAACCCCTTTGTGAAAATATCCGCATACTGATATGAAGACGGAACATGTAAGACCTTGATCTCACCAAGAGCGACTTTATCGCGTACAAAATGAATGTCCATCTCAATGTGTTTGGTACGTTGGTGTTGTACTGGATTAGAAATTAAGTAAACGGCAGAGATATTATCACAATAGACCAAGGATGCCCGTCGAATAGGGCAATGTAACTCAAGAAGTAGGTTCCGGAGCCAACATAATTCAGAAACAATATTAGCGACACCTCTATATTCTGCTTCGGCACTTGATTTGGACAATGTAGCTTGTCGTTTTGCTGACCAAGAGACCGGATTGTCACCTAAATAAACACAATACCCTGAAGTGGAGCGTCGAGTGTCCGGGCATCCTACCCAATCGGCATCTGTGTACGAAGTAAGTCTCGTAGGAGCAGAACGGTAAAAATGTAGACCATGATCATAAGTGCCTTTAATATATCTGATAATACGCTTAAGAGCGTTAAAATGAGGTTCCCTAGGAGCATGCATAAACAGACAGATCTGTTGGACAACATAAACAATGTCAGGTCTGGTAAAAGTAAGGTACTGTAGAGCACCTACAAGGCTCCTGTAAAGAGAGGGATCCTTCATTAGCTCACCATCATGAGCACTGAGTTTCGCCTTAGTGTCGACTGGAGTGACAACCGACAACCGGCAACCGGCAAACATGTGTGGGAGCCTCGGGATTTACAAATCCCGGTGGTTGATGCATATAAACGGTCTCTTTTAAGTCTCCATGAAGAAGCGCATTTTTGACATCTAACTGATGAATAGGCCAGTCCCTACCCAAAGCAATACTCAAAACAGTACGAATAGTCGCCGGTTTCACCACAGGACTAAATGTCTCATCACAATCCACACCAACCTGTTGAGACTTGCCATTCACAACAAGTCTTGCTTTGTGTCTCTCCAAATCACCATTTTCCCTATATTTGTGTTTAAATAACCACATACAACGAATAATATTGACCCCTTCCGGTCTTGGAACAAGGTCCCAAGTATGCTATTTAGTAAGAGCATTAAATTCCTCATTCATGGCGGCATTCCAATTATGGTCAAGCATGGCTAATTTCGGGTTTTTAAGAAGTGGGGAAATAGAAGGAACCGTAATATGAGCTTGATATTTGGGGTTCGGCTTAAAAATCCCGTCTTTAGCACGTGTGGTCATAGTGTGGGAAGACCGAGAGATAGGCCGAGAGTGAGGAGAGTTGACCGGGGTGGGGCTCGGTAGTGAACCGAATTGAATTGAAGGTGAAATAGGAGAGTGAGGTGGGCTAGGAGGTGATATTTGTGGGCTAGACAGGGGGGTCCGCACAATTAGTATTATGTGCACCATGGTGCACCTAAAAATAGGTGCACCATGACTATACTTTTGAACATTTAGTAAAAAAAAGTTGAACATTTAGTAAAAAGAATATGAACACGTCACAAAAATTGAACATAAACATGCAATTTTTATGTTCATATTTTATCAAGAAATGTTAATTTTGTATACATTAAATGTTCAGTTTATATTACAAAACTATTGAATCATTACGAGTCAGTTCAAAATTTGTCTAACTCGTAATGATTCAAAATTTGCGATTGTTCAAATTTTTTTACTAAATATTCAAAAAAATTTATTGTTCATATTTTTTTACTAAAAGTTCAAAATTATAGGCGTGGTGCATTGCGATTGTTCAAATTTTTTTACTAAATGTTAAAAATTGTGATGTTCAGATTTTTTAACTAAATGTTCAAAATTCTTGATTGTTTAGATTTCTTTTACTAAATGTTCAAAAGTATAGGCGTGATGCATTACAATTGTTCAGATTTTTTAATTAAATGTTCAAAATTTGCGATGTTCAGATGTTTTTACTACATGTTCAAAATTTGCAATTGTTCAGATTTTTTTTCTGATTGTTCAAAAGTATAGGCGTGGTGCACCTAGAAATAGGTGCACCATGGTGCATCTTAAAATTTGCCGGGTCCGCAGGTGGCTTGCGGTTGAAGAAGGAATTCCGCGGCCCACCTGCGGAGTGGACTGTAAGTCCGTGGGAATTGGGGAATTAGTGGGTTTTGTGGGATTTTGTTGTGGGCCAAGTGTATTAGTGGGATTTGAAGGATTTTTGTGTTGGAAAGTTTGGCAGTGAGTTTGCATGAGCAAATTGTTACTGTCACACGAATAAAAAAAAACTCATAATCATTTTCTTTAAATTGCTGAAGGTTTGAGAAGGGGAATTGATCTTCAACAAATGTTACATGATGAGAAATAATTATTTTGTTTAATGATAAATCATAGCATAAATAACCCCGATGATTAGAAGGGAATCCCAAGAAAACACATGGTGTGGACCTAGGTGCAAGCTTATTAGGAGCGGTGGCACAAAGGTTTGGGTAGCAAAGACAACCAAAAATACGAAGATGATCGTATGTGGGCACTCGACGAAATAAGATTTCGGTTGGTGTTTTATTTTGTATGGTTGTGGAGGGAAGAATGTTAAGGATATATGCTACCATATGCACCGAATAAACCCAAAAAGAAGGTGGAAGGGAGGCATGAAAGAGAATGATTCGAGACATATTGTTAATTGTGCGTATAATTCTTTCGGCTTTGCCATTTTGGGAAGAAGTGCTTGGGCAAGAGAAGCGAAAGATCATGCCATTATTAGCACAAAAAGTACGAAAAGGAGAATTATCAAATTCATGGCCATTGTCACTTTCAAAAGTTTTAATGTCCTTTTCGAATTGGGTTTTAATATATGCTCAAAAATTGACAAGAATATTATATACTTGCGATTTATATTTCAACGGAAACACCCAAATAAAATGTGAGAAATCATCAAGCAAAACTAAATAGTATTTGTGTCCCAATTTCCTAAGAATAGGAGATGTCCATAAATCCATATGAATAATGTCAAATGGTGAAAAAGTAACGGAAGTAGAGGACTTAAAAGGAAGTCGTACATGTTTACCCAAAGGACAAGAATAGCAAAATTGAGAATTATTTCTCTTATTTCAACGAATGAAATTGTTTTTCCTAAGAAAATCAAAAACTGGTTCGCCGGGGTGTCCAAGTCTATGATGCCAAGTTGAAGGAGAAATAGCAGCTAGAGAGAGTTGACTAATGCCATTTGATGCGGAAGAGTTGGAAAAAGGATAGAGGTCCCCCACACTATTGCACCTCGCTAGAGTTGTCCCCGAATAAAGGTCCTTCACAGAAAAACCGAGAGGGTCAAACTCAACAGACACAGAATTATCACATGTAAATTTCCTAACAGAAATTAAATTCTTGATAATATTAGGAACATGTAAGACATTTTTGAGGGAAAAAGGTGGATTAGGTGAGGGAGTAGTGGTAGTGTCATAGCCATGAATTGGAATACGTTTACCATCACCAACTAAAATAAATTGAGGAGTGCTCAAATTAAACAGGTTAGAGAGATTACCCGAGTCACGAGTCATGTGAGAAGTCGCACCCATGTCCATGTACCATCTGTTGTCGGGAGGTTGGAGACTCATCGAACTGTAGGCTTGCCCCAAATCAGTAGGTGACATAAGTTGACCATAACCGGGTAGAGCTGGACCGGCATAATAGGCTTGAAATTGTTGAGGTCTGGGCCCCAACACGGATTGTTGTTGTGACAGGGTAAAGTCGTATCCCCTAATCAAAAATAATTACCTAATTCACTAACTAAAGTAGATAGGGAAGTAGGGTCGATCTCCACAGGGAAACAAGTCTTTTTACTCCTAATTAAATATTATAATCTAAATTATTTAAGTAACCAATATTAAAAGTTGAATATGAAACTAAACTAAAAAGAGTAGGAAAAGGGAGAAAATAATATATAAAAGGATCTAGGGTATAGGTTCACCAATAAATAATATTCCGGGGCAAAATAGGGTAATCAATCATTGACATTGCACAAATAACATGATTAACAGGCTCTCGCAATTTATTAACCAACATAGACCTAACAGGCTCTCGCAATTTACTAGGTCTAAGTTCTTATTGAAAATAGCCTTTAATATCAAATTAACATCTGCTCGATTCATCAATTTAATATTGCTATACTTTTACAAGCCGCAATTGTAAAACATTAAAACAATCCAATAAGAAATTATCATGCAATACCAACAATCAATAATAGTCAATCATCAATGCATCAATTAACCAGATTGTAAAGGGCTCTCGCTACTTATTACAATCACACAATTAATTTATCGGTATTAAATCTCATCTCTCGAATCTTGACTTAACCATTTATAAATTAACTTGCCTATTGAAACTAGACCTAAACATTAATTCTCATCTCTCGATTCTTGAATCAATATTGTCAAACTCATGCATAAAAGATAGGCCTAATCTAGTCACAGAGCATTAAATCAATCAATAGGAAATTAATCTAGCATTGATAAATAACAACAATAAATTTACCCCTTCATATTATTTATTAGATCCCCATAAACCCTAGAAATTAAACTACTCACACATAATTAGATATAGACTAAGCAAAGCAATAAAATAAATCATGATCAAAGGAATAAAATAAATAACTAAGATTAAGGGAAGAGAAATCGTCACCAAAATAAATCTGGAATTAATCAAAGAAATAAGAACAAAGGTTTTGGGAGAGAGTTCAGAGAGAGAAAACTAAGTAGAGAGAGAAAGTCTAAGAGAAAAGATTAAGAGAAGAAGAAGAAGATCCCCCAAAAAATCGTATTACGGAGGAGTATTTATACTCCGTACAAAAATCCTAAACTGAAACAAATTAAAACGACGTTAATCGTCTCCTAAATAAACACGCGCCCGATCGGGCGAGGCACCGCCCGATCGGGCGCGCCTTTTTTTCACCTCTAATAATAATCTCGCGCCCGGACGGGCGCGTCACCGGGCGCTCTTCCCGCCCGGCCGGGCGCGCCTCCGGGCGCCAGCCTTTTTGGCCGGGCGGATCATTTGGGCCAATATTTGGACTTCGATTGGGCTCCAATTCTTCGGGCCAATCTGGGTTTCCTCTTTGGGTCTTGAATACTCGGTCCAAACGCCCCGGTATCACCTCTACCGAGCCCTTAATCACCGATTCGATGGCTCCAACCGGCCCTGGGCTATAAAATCTGGTCGTGCTTCTCCAGTGCTCGTGATTGCTCCTAAATATCTCGGGAAAATACTCCAAAAGCATAAATCCCTGCAAAAGTCAACCAAATCTACGAAAACACTAGAAAACACCAATTAGTAATAAAAGTGGCTCTAAAGAGCCAAAAACACTACTAATTATGACCAAGGGACGGGGGTAAAATAATATATAAAATGGATACATCATGTTGATTGCCACAAAACTGGGCCTGCCAGTTGGGTAAGGACAGGGTGGTGAAGCCAACTGCCCTTGCTGCTGCTATTGTGACCAACTGGGCTGCCCCCTGTGAGGAACTTGCTGTTGGGCCGCTTGAGTAGGCCTAGTAGGCTATCCGTGGCTTTGTTGTTGCGAATTGCTGCTGGTGCCTCGCCCACGACCCTTTGCTTTCCCTTGCTTGGAGTTGCCGCGTCCACAACCTTTGCCACCCCTACCGCCGCCGCGCTGCTGGTCGGCCGCCGCGGGCTGGGTGGTGGTTGACTGTTGGGCTTGCGAGCTTTGGGCCATAAAAGCTTGACCTTGGTCTTTTTGCTTGTTCTTTCTAGTTTTGTAACACCCCAATAATTCTCCCATTTCCAAACCACTTACTTTAAATAAAAATAGAGGAGAACCATTGGCATCTTACCGCCACGTGTTAAAACGTTAAGGCTTTATCAAAGTATTGCAGCGGAAATCTAACTTAAATATTAAAATAATATAATTTAAAAAACCAATAAGTCAAAGCTTACAAATTGGAACCATAAAGGCCCTTCTTTAAAACCAAATCAATATTCAAAATCCCAAAACATAAATGAAATAGCAAAACATAAATAAGTTCAACACAAAGAACGAATACTCTCAATCACACCAATCCCTTGACAATGCGTATGTCAAATCCCCGAACTTCACATCATCAAGCTAACCTGTGCAATACTGCTCCCCAATAATACAAGTGTAATAATTGGATCATCACAGGGTCATTGAAAGGCGAAGGCCTTGACCAAAAGAAAACACACAAAAGCACGCAATCAGCAAAGCTGAGTACATACAAGCTACAACGCACAAAATCTAGCATGCTAAACTAGTTAAAGTAAATAAATATACAACTCGAATTCATTAATCAAGACTCTACACTTAAACAATTCAAACGACTCAACATACTTGCTAATAAATTCCAAACACTTGACTCTTTATACTTAATTTAATTAATTTTGTTTGGAGTAAGAAATAGACGAGGTTGTCCAATCCATCAAATCATTTTGGTCCTAAATGACCATTTAAAATAAAAGTTTAGCGCGATGCAAGAATGGGCGCGACTCCATTCTCACAAAGTTAGTCTAGGATCCCATCTAACTTTCATTATAAAATAAAAATGTAAATACCAAAAGAAAAGAGGACATGTTGATCAAACAAGCCTCGGAAAGCCACGGGCTACCACCGTGTACCCCAACCCATAATTGTCAATACTCTAGAAGTGTACGCTTTCTAGAGTTTTATTGCTCACCCATGTTTCACTTTATGTGATTACAATTTTAATTAATAGCCGACTCAATCAAATAGACCATACATAAAAATCATACATCAATTTACTTTTAATCTTATTAGGACAAGGGTGATCACATAACAAATTGACTTTTAATTTCATTAAACTTCTAAATTATCCAAATTATTGAACATAGTCAACTCACCTAGCCATTTCGGCTTAATCCACTTTTACTCAATATACTAAAGTCATGCTTGATTAATAAATCGAGTATGCTTGTTATCATGAAAAATCTCCTCGAGACGGGTCCATAGTTCTAGAGCGGTGGCACCCGGCTTAATTATAGTTTGGACTAGGTCCTTAGAAATGGTTCCATAGATCCAATTTTTTACAATTGCATCAAGTCTCTTCCAAGTTTCATCATCAATTCCCGCCGGTCGAGAAACCTTAGAGTCAATGTGGTTTTGAAGGTTGTAAGCACACGTTAGACATTGAAAAAGCTCTTCCCATGTAGCATATTGGGCTTCTTCTTGCTTGGTCGAGAGTAATGCTCATGAGGTTTTTGATGTGAACGGTGAAGGATGGATGGAATGTCTTTGAGGGAGGAGGAGGAGGAGGAGGAGGAGGGGTATCACCTATGGCCATGGAAGAAGAAGGAGAGGGCACGGTGATGGTGGTGCACGACTAGGGCACGGCTAGGGTCCTAAGGATCGATTAGGGTTTGAAAGAGAGAAAACAACGAAAAACCCTAAAAGGAATCTGATACCATGTAGAATAGTGTAATTCTCCTTAGTTGAGGCTTTCTCATTAATTCAATATATATAGGATTTACAACCTAATTATGAGATAACCTAAATTACACAAAGATATATTTTACAGAATATTCACAAGATAATATAAACATATTATCTAACAAAAAGAAGCCAAGACCGATCGTAAAAAAACGGGATGATTTACAGTAATCGTTTGAAAAATGACTACCATATTATTTTAATAGTATACAATATGATTGGTTTATTTTTTTTTCACCTTATAAAATGGTCACAATTAGTCTTATAATATCTACTATGCATACATATTTATTGAAAATTTTAATCCAATATATAATAATTTTTTTTCGAGAAACTATTAAATAAGAATAAAAATTACATAAATGTTGCTAAAAATTTGATAAACCAAAAAAATGTTGATAATACTATTTTATACCTAAAATTAAGTAAAATAATTAATTATCTAGAAAAAAAATATATCAATTATAAATTGTATAATCATGAAAACATTATGATAGTCATATTTCAAATGATTACTATCTTGGAAAAGTCAGAAGTAAAAGAAATATAGTATATAGCAGATTTATGTACTTAGTTACTACTTGTCTGGATGTGGGACAACACTTTCACTTACATGTAGGTTTTCTCATGGGCTCAACACTCCCCTAACATATGAGTTGTCCATAATATTGGCCCAAATCACAACACAACTTGGCTCTGATACCATGATAAACGAGCCTGGACCACACCTGTCACAACTGTCCACTTTATACGACCAAGGAGATTCCACCTCAAAACCATATGACAATGAAGGGAGTAGCCCCTTAGCCTTATAAAGTGGACATGACTTTCTCTTTTTTTCAATGTGGTATACACATCCCAATATTTCTCTTCACTTTTATATTCTTTTAATGTGGGACAGCACTTTCACTCACATTTGGGTTTTCTCATGGCTCAACAAATACCTACACTTTAAGCTAGTATACTTGATCAGGAAAGAAGAAGGCAACTGCAAAGAAAGTAGCTGTGGCGACCATTGTGCCGTTAGCGGTCATAGGATTGTTAATAACAACCATTTGTGTCTTTCAAAAGAAAGCAAAGAAGTACCCTTCTCCAGACGTTAAAAATGGTACTTATCCAATTCATTCACAGTCTGAATTTTTACTGAACTATGCAGAATACAATGAAGTTGGCAAATGTCTCACATATTGCTATATATAGTGCTTGATGATTTGATAACTGCGGAGTCTTTAATGTTCGATTTGAGGACACTCGAAGCTGCCACGAACAACTTTTCTAATGACAACAAGCTTGGTCAAGGCGGATTTGGCAGTGTTTACAAGGTAACCATTGGGTCAAGTGACTCAGGTCCTTCAATTCCTATGATTAGAATATATATAACGTACGGAATGAATTAGCTATCACATATTCACATTATTGTTTGAACGAACTAAGATACTCAATCTGTTTCTTTTTAAATGGATCACTAACAAATGTAGGGATAGATGGTATTTCTTTATGTGGAAATTAAAGTAAAAATGAAATACTACCTTCGTTACACATTATTTCCAACGGTTAGACATTTTTCCTTTAAACTTTATGTCAAATCGTTCAAATAATGTGTAACGGATGTAGTAGCTAGGTTGAGTGGGGAAAGTAGGAGAGAAATACTTATTTCGTTCTTTAGTGCAAAAATTACCATGTAACAAAATTTTACATATTTTTCAACAATACTATTGAAGAAAATTTGAAACCTCCAACAAAATTATATTTATGTATAGTATGAAAGGGGATATATACTTGATATTCTATAATGAGTATAGTGTAATAATATTTGTGATATTTACTTGGTGAAATTTATTTTTCGTGACCTCGTAACTGAATGCCTTTGTATCATAGGGAACTCTGGAAAATGGACAAAAGATAGCAGTTAAAAGGCTATCAAAGGTATCTAGCCACGGAGCAGAAGAATTCAAGAATGAAGTTGTATTAATTGCCAATCTTCAACATAGAAATTTGGTAAAACTATTGGGATTCTGCTTAGCAGGAGAAGAGAAGTTACTCGTGTTTGAATTTGTTCCCAACAAAAGCCTCAACTACTTTTTATTCGGTATGTTCAATATCAAACTAACTCTGATAAATAACTTAATACATACCCTTGTTCATTGTTAAATTTTTGTGTTCGTAATGATCATTAGCATAACTGTTAGACTTGTTATTGTAACAACGCAATTTATGTCACAATATATTCTGAATGAGTTTCATGAACACGTACTCCATGGAAATATAAAACTTGATCAGCCTTGGTAATTATAAGTATGTAACGCTATATTATGCATTTATATACCTTGTAGATGCACAAAAGCAGGGAGAATTAAATTGGTGTACGCGCTATGAAATTATACGAGGCATTGCTAGGGGATTACTTTACCTTCATGAAGATTCTCAGCCTAGAATCATCCACCGTGACCTTAAATCTGGAAATATCTTACTTGATGCAAATATGAACCCAAAGATTGCTGATTTTGGTTTGGCAAGAATCTTCAAGGTTGAACAAACTGTTGATGACACAAGCAGAATTGTTGGAACATAGTAAGTTTATTTATTTATTTACTTTTTCTTTGTAAAAACTAATTTTTATTTCTCGTAAAATAATTGAATGTCTCATTTTATAAAAATATTTAGTTTTCATAATATGTAAGTATTCCATAATAATGAAGAACATGAAAGATGTTTATTGCAACACTAAATAATGTCACATTTTTAAGGAAAAATTGGAAGACATAAGGCTTCATTCACTTTATTTTAAGATTTTTTAAGAAAGCAGAGCAAGTAATATCTTGTTTCTAAGAAATAAATATTACAATTTTGTACAAAAAATTATGTCTGTAGTAATTGTTTACATTGCCTTGTAGCGGTTACATGGCTCCAGAGTATGCAATGCATGGACAATTTTCTGTAAAAACCGATGTTTATAGTTTTGGCGTGTTAGTTTTGGAGATTGTTAGCGGTAAGAAGGTTAGTGCAAGATTCCATCCATCAACTGGAGACCTCTTAACCTATGTGAGTATAAATAATTCATCTATGCTACTTCATATTTGATTCAATCCAATTTCAAGCTAAATAGGAGATCAATTCAAAATCAAATTCATTCTCTTTATGACAATACTTTTCTTAGGCATGGAGAAGTTTAACAGAGGACAAACCCTTGGAATTCATGGACCCGACATTGAACGATTCATACTCGATGGAAGAAGTGTTGAAATCCATCCATTTAGGTTTATGGTGTGCGCAAGAGAACACACAAGCGAGACCAACCATGTCAACAGTTGTCCATATGCTCAATAATGGCTCTTCCATCAACACAATGCCTATACCTCAATGCCCTCGATCCTTTTTTCAAAGTAGTAATGAATCATCTCTTGTGTCAAGGTTAAGTCGACATTCAACGACAACAACGAGCAGTTCTAGTGCTAATATGTCAACACCATTTTCTGAAAATCAAGACACAGTTAGTGAGTTACACCCGAGGTAACACTAAGCTAGCTCACTGTTGAAGAGAAACCTTTAAGAATTTGCTTTGCGAGCTAGCAAGTTATGCGTTTAACTTCTTATACAAAGCAAAATATATTTTCCTTAACATATGCTTTATTTATCCTTTTGCAATTATGTTCTTGTATGGTATAATTTCCTAATATTTGTAGTTAATTAAAGTCTATATATATATATATCTATATTAACTAGTGGGTAGCTTGGGCGTTGCACCGGTTGCTACTTTAATTAGACCTTGTGATTATCAATTATATACATTTATTTTCTTATTTATAACATAGCTTATGATTGGCTTAGATGGTTAAGTAACTCTCTTTCTTAGAAAAGGTTGGGTGTTTGAATCCCCTTATCATTATTTTTTTTATATGAAGAAATATTATAGTTGATTGAGTAGTGATAATGTGGCATAATGTGAAATGGAGTAGGTGACGTGGCGTGGTGTACGTGGCACAACAACGTTCTTAATAACGCCTTTTAATATACTAGTATAGATATTCTTTTTAACAATGTTCAACAAGATTAGGTGATTAATGTTGTATGTAGTCTTCAATTAATGAGTTTTTGTGAGAATATTGTCCCACATAGAAAGAATATGAAACGTTGGTCTTGTTTATTAACTAGTGTGTACTATGTGTATTATGAGTTGTGAGCCGTTTTTGTGTGGGCTTGATCATGGGCTTACTAGTGAATAAATAGTGACCCTTATATTAAATATAGTAACTTTAATTTTAACATAGTAATCTTCAATTAAATTTGTGTGATTTTTAATATTGTTGCAAACTTGAAGTATGACGTTATAATCCTAATTTTAACCTAGTGACCTATATTATTCATATTGACTGCTATTTTAAAATTTTCATTAAAAAAATTAATCTATAAAAACATAATAAATATTATTTTAACATAATGACTTTTTTTTAATTAATAAAACGACCATAGTAACTCTACTATAAGTGGTCCACAATATATTAATGTGAACCGAGTCTATTTAAGAGTTTGTAATAATTAGTAGTATATTTATCAGAATATGTACTAATCATAGGCACGCACTTAGCACACGTGCGATCATTAATTAATTATGACTAACACGTGCCAATTATTTAATTAATATTTTTAAATTTTCAAATAATATAGGAGGCAGTTATTTTATCTTTAGAATAGCACTTAGCACACGCACGATCATTGATTAATTATGACTAACACGTGTCAATTATTTAATTAATATTTTTTTAATTTTCGGATAATATAGGAGGCAATTATTTTATCTCAAAAATAACTGCCATACTTATCTTTATATAATGGTTTGATTGGCAATGAAATTTTATCAGCTTTTTATATTCTTTCTGATAAACGTTTTCCTAAAAAAAAAACATGTCCATGGAGAGTGAAAATTATGCTGTGTTTTCATTCTTAGAATTAGGATAATCCTGGGGGTAAATTAGCATTGGAATTCCCATCGGCATCATAGTGGGGGTTAATATTGTCTTAAGGACAGATATTAATCGCGTCCTATTCAGTTTGTATTTTCATTGTAATTAGTTTTCATATTTTCTGTAATTATAATTTCTAACAATTAAGACCAATACTTAACTACCAAGATTAACTAGACTAGAAATGTATTAAATCTGTATAAAGGCCAGTATTGAAATAAAATGAAACTAAACATGACCTTATTACTAATGTGTGGTTGGTGCATCCAGGTGCATCATACCAGAAAGAATATTAGGTATATTTAAAAGAACATGGGAGAAAAAAAGAACGTTATAGACATTTATAAAGAATGTCGAGCAGACTATTATCTTTGAGTTTGATTATTAAACTCTTTGAGTTTGAACTATGTGTTCTTTACATTAAACAATATGTACTTTAGTGTATGTACATTAAAAAAAAATTGTTAAATTCAACCATTTGGAGTAACCATGAAAAAAACATGCTCTTTGATGTATTATCACCATGTTCTTTTTTTAAAAAAACTTTATGTTCTTTGTCTAATGATGATCATAGTTAGCTCAGCAGCTGGCCAGACCTTTTTTTTTTTTTTGGCGGCTTTGGAAATGTGTTTTTATGCATTTTTAGTTATTTTTTTCCTAACCCAAAAAGTTCACACAGCCCAACCATTTTGAGCGGGTTTGGGCACAAAAATTCTATCCTAAAGCTTCGCCCATCCCGGCCCTGTCAGAGAAGTGGGTAGGTTTTTAAACCTCGACCCCACCTGCCCAATGAACTCCTCTATCCTTGTTAAACACAAACATGTTTTTTTTTTCAAACATAAGGTTCTTTTTCAAACACATTTAACCATCTAAGTAACCATGATAAATAACATGTTCTTTAATGTATTATCCTTTTTTTTTGTAAAGATTTTATGTTTTTTTGTAATGTCATTTTCTTTTGTCAAACACGAGTATGTTCTTTTTAAACACAAATATGTTCTTTTTAAAACACTAGTATGTTCTTTTTTTCGCCCATATTCTTTAAAATGTGTGTAATGTTCTTTCCAGGTTCATCATGCGCATGGACATGCGGTGTCGAAATGAATTGAACACAAATTAATAATAATTACTGCAGGGAATATTTCAAGCATCTTACACTTGAGCCCTAGTGTAATCATACACTTAAGCATGGGTGGTGTCCAAAGGGAAGGAAGCTAGAGCAAAAGAGTCGCCAACAAGCTTTAGGAACTTGTAAACCGTTCACAGGGTGAAGGTTACACCCCTTCACGATCCATAAGATCGCTAACTCCATAGTGGTCCTGAACCATGACTGGATATTTGGGGATGAAGGTACAAATCAAACCTAAAAGAGATTGAACCTGCCCCATATAAGCATCTACTTTATTCTTCTCATATTCATGTGCGCTTTCCAATTAACATATAATCAATATATTAATCCTAGACCTGTTTAATCTATGTTGGTTAAATATTAATGCACAAATAAATCAATAATTGGCGATCACTTGAATTAAAATTATATTAATTATCTTATTAAGCATGATTTCAAGTACAAATTCCCTTTAAACCTGCAAAAGAGGACGTGATCAAACATGTACAATAGTATATATCAAGCAACATAATAATATTGACACAACAAATCATCATCATAATAATCTTCTTATCAAAGCATAATGATATTATCAAGATCCTAGGCATGATACTTAAATGATTAATAACAGACCCTATCATGTCACTAAACAATAAAAATCAAAGCTTTATCCCTAACATTATAGAAAAAATAGGAAGCAACCTAATCATGATACTAGAAAGCAATTCATAGCATCCTGACATAATATTAGGAATTAATAAAATCTAATCGTGATTTCTATATCAAAAGAATAATTAAGAAGTAATTTAGGGCTTGTTTGGCATCAATTTTGGTTTTCAGTTTTCTGTTTTTTGAAAACCAAAAACTAAAAACAGGAAACAAGAAAAAGGTGTTTCCACTTTTCTATTGCCAGTTTTAAAAATTATCATAATATTAATAAGTTTATATAATTTTTGATTCATTATGGGAATCATATCATTTACTTCTAGAAAACAAAAAACCAAAAAAACAGAAAACCATATCAATGCCAAACGAACCCTTAACTACTTTGATTCCTCGTATCTCTTTCTGTCAACACAATACACACGTTAGTAACTTCTATAAAGCTATTAAATCAAATAATTAAAAAATAATAATTGAAATTGGGATTTGGGACCAAACCCTCATAAATTGTCAACCTTTCATGTCTAGGGCGAAGGCAACTTCGAGCATGGCTAGGTGTGTCTAAGACTCGTGATGGACGAATGGTGTTTTTTGAAAAGGCAAGGCTTAGAAAAAAGGGGAAAGAATAAGCTTCTAGCTTTGAGAGAGAGAATAGAAAGATAATTGTTGATGATTGTTAGTGAGTAAAAACGGAGGAAAAAGGCCCTATATATAGAGAAAAACGACTGAAAATGATAGGCGTGTCGCGTACCTAACAAAAATAAACCTAACAAGACCACAACTATGTAGACGGGCAAACAAGGGTCGGATCCCAAGAGACTATGGTTCAACTAATTAAATAGACTCAAGCAATTACTAAGCAAGTAACCAAATCAAATAAGTGAGAATCAATATCTAAAGAACTAATTAAAACGATTAAATCTAAACAATATGACAATTCAATGAGAAAACATCCAAGATCAAGCATTACCACGAATACAATTAATGCAATAGTCGTTCTACCCCTAACACGTAATTCAATTAATTAAAGAGGAAAAGTAATCCATGAATAGTATCAATGGTCTCTACCGAGTTATCAATGGCTTCTCTAATCACAATCAAGCCTACTTCCGTGGAATCATGTAAATTAAAGACCTTAATTGATTTATTCTCTAATCACATTACTCTTACTTCCTAATCATCCATTCAACTACTCCCGTGATGAACTTCAAACCCTTAATTGATTTATTCAAATCCGTCAAAACCCAACTCCCATTGCGATTACAACAAAGGATTAATAACAATACCAATTATCCCTAATCTAGCATTGGAATAAACATAATCAATTAAGCATATAAATTACAATTATTATTAGGGAATTTAAAGAATTAAATCATGCATTAATCATATTCGGGTTCCGCTAGATCTTGGTATAAGAAAACTACTCACACATTTTAACGAAAACAAAAACAATATTCAATGAAGAAAACATGATTAAAAGGCAATTAAAAGTAAAAGAGAAAGTAAAGATGAATACCAAATACTTGAATGAAGAAAAGTACCTATTGTTGATGAACAAAGATCAAAACTTGAAAATGCAAATTAATCAAGATCTAGAGAGAATATTAGGGTTCTAATGAAGGTTTAAAAGCTGGAAAATAATAACTCAGTCTCTTTTAGTCGGGCTTTACAAAGGGTATTTATATCCCTTAATTAAGAAATCCTGAAAAAAAAAAAGGAAAACGAGGTTGTAATACCCCGTATTTTCATACGTATTTTCTAAATAATTAATTAAGAATTATTTTATAAAAAGGGTATTTTAGGAAATTTATTATTGGGAGTTAAAATAATATTTGAATTTTGGCGCCAAAAGTATTTTTATTTTTTTGGATAAGATATATTATCCATTTATCCTATTTTAAAAAACCGGATTATTTACATATTTCGGATTTTTTAATTAAAGAAAAATAATATTTTATTAATTATTTAATTATGCCCAAAATTTTCCAATAATTAGCGAGTATTTTCGGATTTTCCATGTATGGAAAATCTAATTTTTTTTTTATTATTCATTGGTAAACAATTTGTAATTAATTAATTATTTATTTATTCTATATTATTTATACAATTATTTTATTCCTTAAAAACCAAGAAAAATGTTCCTAAATATATTTATAGGAGTCCAAAAATTTGAGCTATGGTAAGCTTAATATTTTCGGCCCTACTGAATTATTTTGGGGGAATTTAATTGGTAAAGTTATATTTTTAATTATCTCCCAAAATCTCTTATTTTCCTTAATTTTATTCTCCATCATTTTAATATCTAATCATCATATTTTCTCGCTTTTCATTCTTTTTAATTATTCCCCAATTACTTTTAATTTCTTTATTATTTTTCATGACATACATACCTTCCATATTCAAGTATACACAATCACTTTAATATCCAAACTTTCCTTAATTCTTTTACTCACTCCTCCAAGTAATCCCTTAAACCCTACTAACTAGAATTCTTACCATATTCTCTTGCCATAATTCTTGCATAAGCAAGCCTATAAATACCCCTTCATACCTCTCACATTCTTCACACCAATTCTCTTCTTTTCTTCTCCTGAATTTTACACAAATCATCCCATTTATCTTTGAAGCCAATTTTCGGGTACTTCTGCTCAGTTTTTGGGGTATTGAAGTGTCAAAGAAGATTGTTCCTCTTGAAAATTCCTTGAGGTTGGGATCAAGAATTACCCAATTCGGAGTTATATTGAAGGAGTTATAGCCTCTGCAAGTTCTGCCTATTCTTTCCAACTCAAATCAAATTAATCTCTTTTCCTTTGTTTCTTATCTTTTCTTATTCTCTTCTCTTATTCAATTATTATTATAACTATGGGGGATTTATAAATAATTATTATGAGTTGAATTGTTTCGGGATTTTTTTGGATTTCCTCGGATATTGGTCACGCTTTTCGAGCAATGAGACTGGGACACCTGCAAAATAAACGAATATTCCTTTACCGGAATATTCGCCTCCGACGATCAAGTTAGAGATCTGAAACAGAAAATTCTAGAGAGAGAAAGTAGAGAGAAGTTCGAGCTATTTAATGCTCTTGCTTGTAATGTTGTAATCCCCCCTCCCATCATAAATGATTGGGGTATTTATAGGGGTGGGAGTTTGTGCCCCTTTAGGATTTGTACCCTAAAATTTTGTGACGTGATTGGCTCCGCAATCACGCGATGCCACGTGTAATATGGGGGCGCCGTTTTGCGGCTTCCATGAATATCTCTCGGAATTTGAGCCATGATGTAATAAGGCCTTTTTAATGCTGATTTCAGGGGTTCTGTATGCCTTAGACTCGTGGCATCTTCCCATAGTGACACGTGTCACCCTTTGATTGGGCCACGTGTCGCTACGGGATTAGTCCACGTACATGGGATATTTTTACCCTGAACATTTGCCCCTCAGAGGGGGTGGCTCGTATGATAACGACCGCCTCTTTTGATCTTGTTGGACTTAATGATTTTGATGATGACACAACCTCACTTACTTACAAACTAATAAGTGCTTGATTGTTTAAGTGTGTACTCAGTTACAAAGACCAGGAGAATGAAGTGTCTTGTAAAATTACCATGAGGAACAAGAAGGCCAGAAGCAGAGCTAACCATATAGAAGAGTTCCCTCACAGGAACTGGCGCTTCAGAAATGAAGACTGGAGAAGAGAAGGTTCCCTCAGGGAACAGAAGCTTCAGAGAAGAAGCCTCATCAGAGAAGAGAAGTTCCTCCCAAGGAACAGAAGCCTCGAAGTAGAAGCTTCATCAGAGAACATGAAGACTAAATATATTTGTATATTTTAGGATTTATGTAAGTATAAGATATTAAATGGCACTCGAAAAATTTGTGTGGAATTGGTCTAAAGAGATAAAGTTGTGCATGCTAGTTTTTAGGTAAGTGGTTAAATCTTTTAACGATTATCTTTTTCTTAACCAAAAAGATTTTATTTCTGATTTTCTAAAAATATCTTTTGCAAATAAAATCTCCCACGGTTTCTAAAAACTTGCGGCTACTCCTCCATGATTTTCTTCAAGTCATGGCCGTGCACATTAAGGAGTTCATGGTTCCTTAATTATAGGGACATGATCTTCTTAGTGGGTTGGAGTAGTGGCGTAATGGATTTGCTGCCCAAAGAAGTTTTTCCTAAACGAATTTTGGTCTATAAATAGTTGTTGATTTCAGATGGAAAATCTTACCTTGCTCACATAAGTTTTCAAGCTTCAAATCGAGTCAAGTGTCAATTCCACACAAGTTCATTAGAGTGTTTTAATGTTCTTATACTAGAGTTTGTTTTTCTTTCGAGTTGTAATTTGGGGAATGAGGAAGTTCGAGTGAACATTTGTGTATGAGAAAGAGAAGAGAGAGAGAGAGAAGAGAAAGAGAAAAGAAAGAGAAAAGAGAAAGAGAAGAGAGAACAGAGAAGTGAGAAGAGAGAAAGAGAAGAGAAGAGTAACAAGTTGGGTGACTTGTTTCTCAGGGTCTCAAGTTCGTAGAGGAACTTGAGTTTGAGTCTTTAGCTTGTAATAGATCATTTGCCCTATTATAGTGAAGATTCTTTTCCCAAAATCCCAAGTGGTCGTGGTTTTTCTCCTTGTTAGGGCCAAGGAGTTTTCCACGTAAAATCTCTCTTGCATTCTTTAGTTCCTTTAGTTAATCTCTCAGTTCCTTTAGCTAACTTAATTTTAATTCCGCAAAAAGTTTGGCTAAATTCTCATACTACAATTCAACCCCCCCTTCTTGTAGTATTCTTTGGAACAACAATTGGTATCAGAGCCTAACTTCTAGGAAAATCAGGAAACCCTGAAGAAGAAAGGTCTTGGAGAAAATGAATACTCATGAGAAGCTCGAGGAAGGATACTCAACACAGAGGCCTCCTATGTTCAATGGAAAGTTCTATACTTACTGGAAGAACCGCATGGAGATCTTTATCAAGGCAGAGAACTATCAAGTCTGGAGGGTCATCGAGGTTGGTGATTTCGAAGTCACCAAAACAAATGCTCAGAACGAGGTAATCCCTAAGCCTATGTCTGAATATGAAAAAGAGGACTTTGATAAAATGGAAATAAATGCTATGGCTGTGAAATTGCTCCGCTGTGGACTTGGACCTCACGAACACAATCGTGTTATGGGGTGCAAGAACGCTAAGGAAATCTGGGATTTGCTGCAGATTACTCATGAAGGAACTAATGAGGTTAAACGCTCAAAAATCGATCTACTTATGTCTAAGTATGAACGATTTGAAATGCAGCCTAAGGAAACCATTCAAGAGATGCTAACCCGTTTTACTAACATCATAAATGAGTTGGTTTCCCTTGGTAGACAGATTCCTACAAATGAGCAGGTTAGGAAGGTTCTTAGAAGTCTTCCACAAGATCAGAGGTGGAGAGCTAAGGTGACAGCCCTTCAGGAAACGAAGGACTTTACCAAGTTCAATATTGAACAGCTAGCAGGTTCTCTCATGACTCATGAGCCACACCTTGGAGTCAACAATGAACCCATGAGGAACAAGGGTTTGGCTCTTAAGGCTGATGAGGAGGAAGACTCAGAAGTGGACGAGGATGAGGCTACCCTAATTGTGCGAAGATTTAAAAAGATGTTCAAGAAAGGCCGAACCTCAAGGAACTTCGGGAAAAAGACCTCAAATCCAAAGCCTGGCTACAACTGCCACAAGTGTGGATCTCCATATCACTTTATCAGAGACTGTCCCCTTTGGGAAAATGATAAAGGGAAAGGAAAGGCTAAGGAACAGGGAAGAGAAAAATTCAGCAAAGCAAACTATCAAAAGTCAGACATGAGGAAGGCCATGATAGCAGCCTGGGGAGACTCAGAAAGTGAAGAAGAAGATGATGACCAACCAGAAGAGGAGACAGCCAATCTCTGTTTGATGGCTAAATCAGATGATGAAAAAGCTTACCTTGAGGAACTCCAGAAAGAGGTATTTCTTGATCCTAAACAGCTTAAAACTCTCTCTAAAGATGTCTTAATAGATATATGTCTTGAAGAAGAAGAATTCTTTAGAGATACATGTGTAAAGTTGAACAAATGTGAAAAAGCTCTTAAGGTTTGCAAAGAACATGGTGCTTGGTTGGAAACAGCCTATGCCAAGTCTCAAAGCAAATTAAGAGAGCTTGATTTTAAATACAAACACATAACTGAGATAGCTGATAGGATTAGGAATGAAAGTATTCTTCTGAATGTTGAATTAACTCAGTATAAGCTCATAAATTCTGATATCAGTTCTAGCAGTTCCTCAAGCGATCAGTTGCTTAAATTCAATGTTGATTTTGAAAATTTGAAAAATGAGCTTTCTACTTTAAAAACTCAAAAGGATCAACTTGAATCTGAACTGAATGCTAGAAAGGATAGAAGTATTGACCCAAAAGTCATACCTAAGTGGATAGCTGAAGCTCAAGGAAAAAGAACTGAAGGCCTTGGCTATATAACCAAGAGGAAAGGTAAGAAAAAGAAATATGTTGAGCTTCCTAGCATGAAGGTATGCACTTTTTGTGGTAAGTCTGGACATCTCTATGGACAGTGTAGGATAAGAGAAGAAGCTGATAAAAGAAATGTAAAACAAGTGTGGGTCAAGAAAACTGATATTGCATCCACGTCTAAGGAACCCAAGGAAACCTGGGTTCCTGATCCTAATGCTTAGTTTTCTTGCAGGTCCTAGTAAGGGGGAACAACTCGTGGTATCTCGACACCGGTTGTTCAAAGCATATGACAGGTGATAAATCAAAATTCCTCTCACTAGAAGACTACCCTGGAGGAACAGTAACCTTTGGGGATAATAAGAAGGGCGAGATCATTGGAAAAGGAAAAATTGGTAGATCAAAATCTCATTCCATTGATAATGTGTTCCTGGTCGAGGGCTTAATGCACAATTTGCTCAGTATATCACAATTTTGTGACAAAGGAAACTCTGTAAGTTTTACTTCTGATTCTTGTAACATCATCAACAACAAGTCAGGAAAGGTTGTTCTAGAAGGAACAAGAAGAGGGAACACTTATACAGTTGACCTCAACTTAATCCCAAGGAACAACCTTACATGTCTGAGTGTTGTTGAAGATGATCCCCTGCTATGGCATAAACATTTTGGACATGCTAGCTTTTCATTACTGGACAAGCTAAGGTCAAGTAACTTGGTTGTGGGACTTCCTATTATCAAGTTCCTACATAACAAAGTTTGTGATGCATGTGTGAAAGGCAAGCATGTTCACTCATCTTTTAAATTGAAGAAAATGGTGAGCACTACAAAGCCTTTGGAATTAATCCATATGGATTTGTGTGGTCCCATGAGAATTCAAAGCAGGAGTGGCAAGAAATATGTTTTGGTTATTGTTGATGATTATTCTAGATTCACTTGGGTTATTTTTCTTGCTAGTAAAGATGAAACTTTTAACGAGTTTGTTGCCTTTGCCAAGAAAATACAGAAAATCAGTGGTCACTCCATAGTCCATCTCAGATCAGATCACGGAACTGAATTTGAGAACTCAAGATTCGATGAGTTTTGCAGGGAAAATGGCATGAATCATAACTTCTCAGCTCCAAGGACTCCCCAACAGAATGGAGTTGTAGAAAGGAAGAATCGAACCCTTGAGGAAATGGCTAGAACGATGCTGATTGCAAGTGGATTGCCAAGGAACTTCTGGGCTGAAGCCGTGAATACAGCATGTTACATCCTTAACAGAGTAACAATCAGAAGTATCATCAACAAGACTCCCTATGAACTATTCAGGGGAAGAAAGCCAAACATATCTCATCTTAGAGCCTTTGGTTGTAAGTGCTTTGTACATATCAATGGTAAGAAAAACCTAGGGAAATTTGATGAAAGAAGTGAAGAGGCCATATTTCTAGGATATGCCTCTGATAGCAAAGCTTATAGAGTTTACAATAAAAGCTCAATGTGTGTTGAGGAAAGCATTCATATAATCTTTGATGAAGTTAACCCGTTTGTGAGTGTACAGGAACAAGAAGATGATAATGATTTTGAAATTGGATTGATAAGAGACAGGGATGAAGAAGAGACCCAAAAGCAAACCAAAGAAAAGCAGCCTGCTCCAGAAGAGAATCATCAAGAAAATGGAGAGGTTCCTCAACCAAATGAACAGGTGAATGAGGAACAAGCAAAAGAAGCAGAAGGAACAGAAACAGAAGCTCCTCAAATTGGAGTTCCAGCAAGGGAATTCCAACCCCGACCATTCAGGTATCGAGGTTCCCATCCAACTGATCTAATTATCAATGATATAGGAAAAGGAACTCAAACAAGATCATAGATGAGGAACTACTGCGCATTCCATGCATTTTTGTCCATTCTCGAACCAAGAAATCATCAAGAAGCCTTGGGAGATGCTGATTGGATAGTGGCCATGCAAGAGGAACTCAATGAGTTCGAAAGGAACAAGGTCTGGCACCTTGAGCCAAAGCCTAAGGGAAAGAAAGTAATTGGGCTTAAATGGGTGTTCAGGAACAAGCTTGATGAACATGGCACCATAGTAAGGAACAAGGCTAGATTGGTTGTGAAGGGCTACAACCAACAGGAAGGTATTGATTTCGATGAAACCTTTACTCTTGTAGCTAGATTAGAAGCTATTAGAATTCTAGTGGCTTTTGCTTCTTTTATGGGTTTCAAACTCTATCAAATGGATGTGAAATGTGCTTTTCTAAATGGTTTCTTAAATGAGGAGGTGTTTGTTGAACAACCTCCAGGTTTCGAAAATCCAAAATTTCCAAATCATGTTTTTAAGCTTGATAAAGCTCTCTATGGGCTCAAACAAGCTTCAAGAGCCTGGTATGAAAGGCTTTCAAAGTTCCTACTAAAAAATGATTTCAAAAGAGGAAAAGTAGACAAAACTCTTTTCCTTAAATCTCGAGGAACTGATTTGTTAGTTGTATAGATCTATGTAGATGATATTATATTTGGTGCTACTAACAATGGTTTGTGCAAGTAATTTGCTGAGCTAATGGGTGGTGAATTTGAGATGAGCATGATGGGTGAATTGAATTTCTTCCTTGGACTTCAAATAAAGCAAATAGCTGAAGGAATAATGATTCACCAACAGAAGTATGTCAAGGAACTTCTGAAGAAGTACAACATGGAAAATGCCAAGACAAATCATACACCTATGGGAACAGCAACAAGACTTGATGAGGATCCACAAGGAACAAGTGTGGATCAAACCACTTACAGAGGTATGATTGGTTCATTGTTATATCTAACAGCCAGTAGGCCTGACATTTCCTTTAGTGTTGGATTGTGTGCTAGATTTCAGTCTAATCCTAAAGAATCACATCTAACGGCTGTTAAGAGAATTTTGAGATACCTCAAAGGAACAGATGACCTGTGTCTGTTCTATCCTAGAAGTGATGACTTTATGCTTAGAGGATTCACAGATGCTGACTATGCAGGTGACCTAGTCAATAGGAAAAGCACCTCAGGTATGGTTTAGTTCCTTGGCTCTTGTCTAGTTTCTTAGGGTTCCAAGAAACAAAATACTGTTGCATTATCTACTACAGAGGCTGAGTATGTAGCAGCTGCTTTTTGCTCTCAAGTCCTCTGGATAAAACAACAGTTACGTGACTTTGGTATTAAATTTAATTGCATTACTATCTATTGTGATAACACTAGTGCAATTTGCATATCTAAAGATTCAGTCCATCATTCAAGAGTTAAGCATATTCATATAAGGCATCATTTCCTTAAGGATAATGTTGAAAAGGGTTTGATTAAATTAGATTTCTGCCAAACTGACAATCAAATTGCAGATATATTAACTAAACCCTTAAATAGAGAAAGGCATGAGAAGATGAGAATGGAACTTGGGATGATTAAGTTATACTGAGAAAAATGCATCAAGTTCCCTCAGGTATGAAACTCAAACTGACATGCTTAATCTGTTGTATACTGTGCACAAGTGTTATATGTTTAATTACATAGTTAAGACAGGTTGTGAGCAGGAGTAATATTTACTGAGGGCATGTAAATTTGAAAGTCATAGAATATGAAGAGTCCAAAATTGGTTGCATGAGCCTTGTTGATTTGTTCCGTGTATCAAGTTGTATTTGTAAGTGTTCTTTACTGATAAAATTCAAGAGATAAAATTGTTGTGTTTATCTATTTTTCAAAATTCCAAATTCTTATTATCTAAACACAAAAATCGGATGAATGCATCTAAATTCATCATTATCTTTTGTTCAAAAAGTAGCCCACTTACATTACTCTCTTCAAACACGGTTTGCGTTTCCCTAAGCATTAAATAGGAGTGTCTAATCAACTAAATTCACCTCACCTCTCAAAATACACCTCACTTATTCACTCCCTCAAGTTACCTCCACCATAAAAACATGTCAGCCTCACCAAAGTTTACACCACTCAAAAATTACCTTCTTTCTCATCACTCTAATCAAAACTACTCTCCAATGTCTACCTCTCCAAAAACCCAAATTGAAGCCGACCTTAACACTAACCCAATTCCAGAAATCACCATGGAAATCATCCCCGAATCTCCTACTGAAAAAGAAAAATCGAGAACATGCAAGAAGAGGAGGAAAGCGTTTCGGAGATGGGTGTCAACTATCGAGACAAGCCTACCTCTATGAAGAAACAGGAGAAAATCTGTGACCACTTCGTGACAGGTTTGGCACTTAATTTACCTTGGTGTAAATCTGTTAAGCTTTATGAATTGTTGGATTTGCTTGAAGCTCAAAATTGGGTGAATTTGTTGAGTAAATGCTTTAATCGGAGTATGTATGTTGATGCTATGAAAGATTTCTGTAAAAGCTTTAAGTATTCTAAAGGTATAATTCAATGTTGTGTGCTTAAGAAGGATATTGAGTTTGATGCTATGTATTTGGCTGAGTTGTTTGATGTGCCCAATACTGGCTATGATATTTATTTCAAAAATAATGTGATAAGGAATCCGATTCCTGATGCTAATATTGATGAAATAGTGGAGTATTTAGGAGGAGACCCGAAGGAAACCTACATAAACCACAATGACCTAACTCCTCTTGACAAAATCCTGCTGAAAGTTGTGTTCAATGACATAATCCCTCGTTCTCAAAAGAGAGACAGTGCCAACAAGCTTGACTCTGTCTTAATTTACTGTCTAGCCAAAAAGATCCAAATAAATTTCCCCTCTATCATGATCCAACACCTGTCTCATTGTGTTCCTAAAGGTTGGAAGGTTGGATATGGTAATCTACTTACTTATGTGTTTGAAAGTTTTGGCATTTCCTTCGCTGACAAAGAACCCCTGCCCCTCAAAAACACCGAATATATACAACCCATTTTCCTTGAAAACCATAAGATGAAAGTTGTAGATGGGTGTTTTGAAGTTTTGCAGGAAGATAAGAGGCCAAAAGAAGTAGGTGGACCAGTTGAGGGGGAAGTAGATGAAGATCAGGCAGGAGAGGCCATAGGGAATGTTGTTCAGGAGTTGCAGGAACAAGAGGAGGTAGAGGAAAGGCAGGTGGAAGAGGTTATTGAGACAGGGGGAAGGAGGAAGAGGAAGAGTTTGAGGTTGATGAAGAAAAAGGAGGCCCCAACATCTATCTGCATTGATATAACTGGGGTACAGGAGGAACTGCAGAAAATTACCACCTCTCCTACTTCGGGCAAGTATGCATCTACTTCAGGTTTTGCAGCATTTAGTTCCCCACCTAAGGTTCCCAGCGAGGATGTAAAGGAGTTGAAGGAGATACTCCAGAGGGTGCTGAAGGAATAGGAGCAAACAAAGGTGAAGATGGAGGAACTGAAGAAGAGTGTGCTCACTCTTGATGCTGATCTGAAGAAACTGGTCACGAGCTCAGAACAAGGGAGACAGTTCACAGTGAGGGACATTGTGTCTTAAATCAGCAAGAAGCTGGAGGATCTTGCTGTTGATGATGACCAGAGCACTGCTTCCTAATCTCTCTTTCCTTGCAGCCTTTTTATGATGAAACTTCTGTTTATTTGCTTTTGGGAACAATTTTTATTTGGTCTGTAATATTTTGGGCACTTTTTATTTTCTTTTGGTAAACTTGCAAAGTTGGTACATTTGGCCGATGTTTTTAATCGGTTTTGGATGATGAATGTCTATGTTTCTTTTGCCTATATGCTTTGTGAATGTTTTCTCTCTATGCATGCTTCTTGTATTAACACTAAACCACTAGTTGGTGCTGTGTTATGGTATACTATATACTTGTGTGTTAGTTTTTGATAATGCCAAAAAGGGGAAAAGGATGCAAACTATCAAGGGAAACTTAATCATTCTATGGTCTCTGTTCGAAATATTCACAAGCTGCCAAATCTCTACAAGCAGGTATAATATATATACAAGTGTTTTCAAGTTTTTCAGTTTTTCCTTAAGTTATTTATTTATGCATTGTTTTTATTTTCTTAACTTAGTTTCTATTCTGCATTGTATCTTACTTTTGCATTTTCTTTCTTTAGGAATAAAATGGTTTATCTCTGTTTCCTTGTAAGTAAGTTTGGTTTGTTTGTCATCATCAAAAAGGGGGAATATTGTTGGACTTAATGATTTTGATGATGACACAACCTCACTTAATTACAAACTAATAAGTGCTTGATTGTTTAAGTGTGTACTCAGTTACAAAGACCAGGAGAATGAAGTGTCTTGTAAAAATACCATGAGGAAAAAGAAGGCCAGAAGCAGAGCTAACCATATATAAGAGTTCCCTCACAGGAACTGGCGCTTCAGAAATGAAGACTGGAGAAGAGAAGGTTCCCTCAGGGAACAGAAGCTTCAGAGAAGAAGCCTCATCAGAGAAGAGAAGTTCCTCCCAAGGAACAGAAGCCTCGGAGTAGAAGCTTCATCAGAGAACATGAAGACTAAATATATTTTTATATTTTAGGATTTATGTAAGTATAAGATATTAAATGGCACTCGAAAAATCTGTGTGGAATTGGTCTAAAGAGATAAAGTTGTGCATGCTAGTTTTTAGGTAAGTGGTTAAATCTTTTAACGATTATCTTTTTCTTAACCAAAAAGATTTTATTTCTGATTTTCTAAAAATATCTTTTGCAAATAAAATCTCCCACGGTTTCTAAAAACTTGCGGCTACTCCTCCATGATTTTCTTCAAGTCATGGCCGTGCACATTAAGGAGTTCATGGTTCCTTAATTATAGGGACATGATCTTCTTAGTGGGTTGGAGTAGTGGCGTAATGGATTTGCTGCACAAAGAAGTTTTTCCTAAACTAATTTTGGTCTATAAATAGTTGTTGATTTCAGATGGAAAATCTTACCTTGCTCACATAAGTTTTCAAGCTTCAAATCGAGTCAAGTGTCAATTCCACACAAGTTCATTAGAGTGTTTTAATGTTCTTATACTAGAGTTTGTTTTTCTTTTGAGTTGTAATTTAGGGAATGGGGAAGTTCGAGTGAACATTTGTGTATGAGAAAGAGAAGAGAGAGAGAGAAGAGAAAGAGAAAAGAAAGAGAAGAGAGAAAGAGAAGAGAGAAAGAGAAAAGAGAACAGAGAAGTGAGAAGAGAGAAAGAGAAGAGAAGAGTAACAAGTTGGGTGACTTGTTCCTCAGGGTCTCAAGTTCGTAGAGGAACTTGAGTTTGAGTCTTTAGCTTGTAATAGGATCATTTTCCCTATTATAGTGAAGATTCTTTTCCCAAAATCCCAAGTGGTCGTGGTTTTACTCCTTGTTAGGGCCAAGGAGTTTTCCACGTAAAATCTCTCTTGCATTCTTTAGTTCCTTTAGTTAATCTCTCAGTTCCTTTAGCTAACTTAATTTTAATTCCGCAAAAAGTTTGGCTAAATTCTCATACTACAATTCAACCCCCCCTTCTTGTAGTATTCTTTGGAACAACAGATCTTTACTTGCCTTGATGTATACGAACATATAGGGATTTGGCAGACTGCTAAGGTGCTTGGGTCTGTACGTCCCATTTGAAGTTGGTCGTATTTGGATGACATGCTACTTTCGTCCGCCTAAGAAATCTCTAGCGGACGCCTATCTTTGAAAAAGAAGCGGACAGGGTAAACCGCCTCGATTTTCGGGGAAAAGCGGACGTCTATCTATTGAGATGGACGCTTTGGTTCCGTCTATTTTGTCTGTAATTTCGGACGCGCCGTTATTAGGTCGTTTCTTTTTCCGTTCATTCTAACAGCGTTGTCCTTTTACCCCCTCAAATTCTTGGTTAATTTTTCAAATTATAATCGTTCAGCTTCTTTAGGCGGGAAAGGTGAATTTACCATCTTGCCCCAATAAATTTTGCCTATATATAAAGGGGTTTTGACGTCATATTCACACTTTGGAACTTTGTGTTTTTTAGAGAGAGATCAGAGCTTTTAGAGAGATAAAGTGCTTTTTTCTTTGAATCTTCAAGAGCTCCGCCGTGCATTTGAGTTTTCCGGGGGCATTTTTGAGTTTTCCGGTCAACCCTCAAGACTTTTCAAGTTTTCTACACGTATAGAGGTAGGCCGCCTATTTTCTTTTCCTTTTCCTTGTATTATTTTTTTTGCTTTTCATTTTTAAATCTGGCTCAACACTCGGCTTCGTCCGTTTCTCCTCATGAGACCGGCTGTTCGCCTAGGACTGAGAGTCTAGATTGGACGGAGATGGTTCGTCTCCTTCATGGAGTGGGTCCATTTCTAGTGCGTACCAACTCACCTCCACCTATTCTTTTCTGTCCCTACAGTTGAACATGGCAAGAACGATGCAGACACATGATTTTCATGCGGCCAGATATCCAGACGATAGTCTGGTGAATCCTAGGACTCCATATGACCCAAATAATACTAACTTAGAAACTCCTTCTACTAGTCCTACGACCGCTTCCACGAGTAATCATTGCTCGGCAGTGCAAGTAACTTCATCTTTTAAGGAGCGCCAACGTGCACAGGGCGTCTCTTCTGCAGCTGGGGTGTCCGGGCCAACCCTTGAGCCTAGGTCCTCTCAACAAGCCAAATCGGCCAGACAATCGGCCGGGTTGCGATCTCATGAGAGACCTCCTTCCTCTTTTAGGGCGGCCGTTACTGGGCCGTCCTCTTCAGCTTCCTTAACACCCCATCTCCAACATAGCAGGTCGGAAAGGCCAAGAGTTGGAATTTCTATCAACGAACCGTTCGACCTGCCCCCTCGCAGTGGCCCTTCTTCGGAATCTAGGGCGGCCACTGCTAAAGACAAGGGTAAAAGTCCCTTAGTTTCTAAAGAGCCTCCTTCGGCTAGGGGCGGCCATGTCTCTAGAAGCCAAAGCTCGCCAAGGCAACTGACTTGGACAGAGTGCTATTATCCGAATTTGGTACTGCCCCTCACCAAGAGAATGAGGAAGCTGAAGAAGAGGCCGAGGCTGAAGGCGAAATGGACGAAGGAGAGGAGGAGACCGAGGTTGCGGTCGCCAATATAGACAACTTTAAGGATCCGTACGCCTATACAAGGGGTAGCACAGCCTTGAGCTAATTTAATGACGGATTCAAAGAGTATAAGGAGTTCCTCCATTTGGGTGAGGGCTTCGAACTGGCGGCGCCACGAAAATCTCACTCCGTGGCCGCGTGGGAGGATGAGCGGCCACGACGCAAAGCCTTCTGCATCTATAGGGCCTCCTTTGATGTTGGGCTCCACTTCCCCCTGCACCCTTTCGTCCGCACTGTTCAAGACGAATACAACATAGCCCTCTTCCAGCTGATTCCTAACAGCTGGCTGAACGTGTTCGGGTACTTGGTGACATGCATCCGCAAGGGCTTCAAGTTGGACTTTCTAGTTTTTTGCGAGATGCACTCCATGACCAAGATGGAGAAGCACACGGGCGGCTGGTTCATCCTTAATACCACCAAAGACTATATGGTGGTGGTCGACCGTGTCTCCAAGTGGTGAGACTGGAAGAATCAGTTCTACGGCGTCAAGACTAAGGATGTGGAGTTCAACCTTAGGAGGAACCGATTTAATGCCAAGCCAATCCAACGTGGCTGCGGGGTCCACAAGTCGTACAAGCAACCCGTCCATCCCAGTCAAGCATACCAGCTTGAATACTTTGGGGTCAACAATATTAACAAGGATGGCAAGATGGAGGTCGTACCTAAGAACTGGGTCCCTTTGGCCAGTTGGCTTAGGGATCCAACATTTATGTCGGCCTGCGGCTTGTACAAGAACTTGCCTTAAGGTGGGATGTCTAGGTTTCTCTTGTACGCTTATTATTTTGTTTGAAAAATTTTCTAACTCTTTTTCCTTTTCTATTTTGCATCGGAGATGTACGCTATGTTGGATCCTGAACAAAAGGGGGAGGTTGACATGTCCGACATTGACTTGCTCATTAAAAGGCTCGTCAAAAGATGTACAAGCAAACCAAGGAGGTATAAAACCTTTCTGGGTTTAGCGTTCGTGTTGATAGGTTGGAAGGAGGCTTCTTCCAGAGCCTACACGGACGCTGTTCCGAATATATATATGTTGTTTTTTTTCGTCCGAGTTGGTATGTTAGGAGCAGGATCCCAGCTGTATCTACACGGACGTTGACAAAGTTTTATTGAGTTTAACTTTTGCTTGCTCTTCACAGCTGTCAACTCCAACCCCCAAGGCCAAACGAAAGCATCCATCCTCGGCTGCAAAAAATGACAAGGACAGAAAGGGGTCCAAGCAAAAGAAGACGGTCGCAACTAAGACCACTTCCACCATTGCGGCAATGACTACGTCGCGGACTGCTACTAAGCAGTCCAAAGGAGAGCAACCCTGGCTTGGTGATAGCGGGGTCTCCAAGTCTGTGGATCTGGCCGCCGCGCCGGTCCATGATGAGTCCGAGAAATCGGATGATAGGTGTAGGGAATATTTGAAGCGTTAATCCCTAGCTTGAACCCCACTGTGATCATACACTAAAGTACGGTGGCGTCCAAAGGGAAAGAAGATAGAGCAAAAGAGTCGCCATCAAGTTTATTAGGAACTTGTAAACCATTCACGAGGTGAATAAGGTTACACCCCTTAACGATCCAAGAGATCGTCAACTCCAATAGGTCTTGAACCATGACTGGTAGTTCGGGGATGAAGGTACAAATCCAACCTAAAAGAGATTGAACCTGCCCTAATAATAGGCCTCTACTTTATTCTGATCGTATTCATGTGCGCTTTCTGACTAACATGCAATCAATAGGATTACCCTAAACCTGTTTAATCTATGTTAGTTAATTATTAATGCACTAATAAAACTATTATTGGCGATCACTTGAATTATAATCATATTAACCCTAAACAAGACTATTAATTATCTTATTAAGCGTGATTACAAGTACAAATTCCCTGTAAACATGCATAAAAGGTGTGATCAAGAAATAACAATAAATATACAGCAACATAATAATCATCATAAATAATAATCATAATCATAATTATGTTAAAGCATAATAATAGCAAGATTCTAGGAATGATACTAACAAGATTAATAACAAACCCTAGCATGTCACTAAGCAATAAAAATCAAAGATTTAATCCTAACATGATACTAAAAATCATAAATATTAGGAAGAACATAGGAAGCATCATACTTTTAATCATACTTGATATTAAAGTTACCCTAGACATGATACTAGGAATATCATAATAACAACCTAAGCATGATTTCTACATAATAACATCAATAAAAATCATTAAAGTACTTACTTGGATGCCTCGTACCTCATTCTAATAACAAAATACACGAGTTAGTAACTTCAAGGAAAATATAAAACAATTAAATTAAATAATTGAAAGAGAGATTTGGGACCAAACCCTCAGAAATTAAAACCTTTCACGTCTAGGGCGAAGGCAACTTCGAATATGGCTAGGTGTATCTAAGTCTTGCGAATGCGAAATTTTGTATTTGAGAAAAGACTAGTTTAGAAAAGAGAGAGAGAGAGAGAAAGAGTAATCAAGAGAATCTTGATGAGAGTTGGTGAATAGAGAGAATTGGTGAATGAAAACGGGGTTTTTAGAAGGCTATTTATAGAGAAAATCAACCAAAAAGATAAAAAATCAAAACAGATCTGACGCGTAAAACGAGGTTAGCGCCTGACGCTGACATTAGTGTCAGGCGCTAACGGTAGCGCAAGACGCCAAGCTTAGCGTCAGGCGCTAACGGTAGCGCAAGACGCCAAGCTTAGCGTCAGGCGCTAATGCTGGCGTTTGGCGCTAACTTAATTGTTGACGCGTTTTCTTAAAATCAGATAGAAATTGCCGTACAGGAGGATAAAACCGTATTTTCCTCAAAAACGTTCTTTTATTCTGATTAAAACTCTAAAAAGTCAACAAAAATCAATTTATCAATGCTAATTGAATTAGGAATGAAAAGAACCTTCTAGAAGAATCTAGAAGACTAAACCATTCCTAATTGCATTAGGAATGATAAATCTATACTTGGCCCTCCTCTAGATCATTGGGCGGCATATAAGGCTCAAACCGGGCCCAGTTCAGTAATTTGGCCATAACTTCCTCAATATTTATCGGAATTGGGCTTATAATATATCGTTGGAAAGGTCTTTTCAAGCCCTATCCAACTACACTACTATTGGACCCATATCATGGACTAACCAAACTGGATTGGCTGTTTTATTAAAATAGGTTTTTTAAAAACAGAGAGAAGAGAAAAGAAATTAAAACTATCCGCAACACTAAACTTTCCACACTTTCACTTCATTCGATTATGATTTGACATGAAAGGTACTCATCACTGGGTTTGGTTTTGGGGAGACACAAATGGGTGTCTACAGAAGGCCCCACTTTGACTGATTTTGGAGAAACGCAGGTTTTGAAAACAAAAGTCAAAGTATCGATAGGGACGGAGAATGATTCAGAACGTTCTGCGACTCTAAATCACTCTTGTAACGCCGATACCTGCAAACTAGCGTTAGTTAAAAAAATAATAGAGTTAAGAAACGCGTATCTTGCACCGTCAAGCATACGTCTCTGAAAGTAACCGATTTGCTGCTGTTTTCCTGTTTTGATGACCTCCTGCAAGCTAGAGAATGCCATCCCGCTTGAAGACTGCTACGCTTGTAACTGCCTCCAATTCCGCTATGACAATCTTCCGCAAGCCAGGGAACACTATCGAAGATTGCTTTGCTTGAAACGATCCTCTTCCGCTTTGTGACCATCTTCCACATCTTAGGGAACACGATCAAAGACAACTTAGCTTGAAATCACCTTCAGTTGTTTGTGACAACTCTCCGCAAGCTAGGGAACGCTGCCGAAGATATCCTCGCTTGAAGCTATCCTCATTTATTGCGATAATTTTCCAAAGAAACTTACCGAAGACCTCCGATTGTTGATCTTTAAAAGATCGCTTGAACTTTATTTCCGCTATGCCTGTACATCGGCGCTTTTGCTGCTTTTGAACCTGTATGTCGGTGCCTTTTGCTGAATTATGAACCAGTATATCGGTGTCTTTATGAATGAACTAGTATGTCGGTGCCTTTTGCGATGAGCCAGTGCTTAGGCGCTTTAAGCTAAGTGAGACGATCTTTCATCAGGTCGATCACTTTATGTAATCAAGCCGATTGCTAAAAATCGTGTCAAATTGCTTAGAGGGGCTAACTGGCGTACCAAGGAACCCAAAATATATTGCATAAGGTTGGAACAACTGTACTAAGTGGCTGAATGTTCTGGCGCCGTTGAAATAACATCAGCGCCAATTATCTGGCTGTAGCGCCAGACGCTGGAGCTAGCGCCAGGCGCTAAGCTTATCGACTGACGCCAAGGTCCGACGCTTGGCGCTAGAGTCGGGTTTTCCTTAAATACCCTTTTCTTCCTCATTTCTGCTGCTGTTGCTCGTGTTTCTTGCTCGAGAATTCTCAAAACTTCATTTGATTCGTTCTTGCTCGTTTCTCAACCAAATTCGCTCAAATTTGTTGCGAATCAAAGCTTATTCCATCCATTTTCCCGATCTATGTAAGTATCCTTCAAACTCACACCGGTTTTAATGAATTTTGCATGTGTTTAGTCACGAATTTCTTGAAAATTCGAAGTTTAGAATGCTAAATTCTCTTTGTTTATCAAATTTTATGCCATGAAACTACTTGATTATGCTTATATATTGCCTTGGGAGTAGTTTGAGACTTGTTTGACTTAATTTGGTGAAGAAATGAACAAATCACCATTGTTGAACCTCTTAAGGTCGGGAAAACAATGTAGCTTGTTCTTGATGTTTTTGCTAGCGATTCTTGTCCAATTTGTTGCAATGATTACTATATTATTGCAAGAAATTTTTTGGTTGCTTGAAAATGTCGTATATGCTCAATTTGAATTTGTGCTCTGTTTTAGTACTACGTACTCTATTTTTTTTTTTTTTTTTTTTTGCGAACATAGTATCATGCGGTTAGGCGAACCTTAGATACTATAGAACCTTAATTTATGATAATTCTGCATAATGTAGCCTGGATAGAGAGCGAGGTTCTGAATCACGGTCCCGAGACGTTCGACGGGAGCACGAGCCCCTAGAGGACGATGCCGAACCATCCACTTCGCTCAGCCGACTCCCTGAGTGGGATGAGCGGACCTTGTACTTTTCTCCCGTCCACCATATCTCTGAGAGGGTGAGACAGGGCATCACAGTTGGGAGGACACGCTGTCATGGTTCCGGTTGTGACGGCTTGGGCGATCTGTACAAGATGTACATCGCTAGAGACGATCAGACGAGACTTCTATGGGAGTCTTGCGGTCTTACTGCACTGTTTGAGACCTCCGAGGCCATGGTTTCCTCTAGCGGGGGTCACCCTGTAGTCTGTGCTCTGGTGGAGTTCTTTTGGGACACCACCAACACTTTCCACTTCCCCTGGGGTGAGATGATGGTCACTCCTACCGACTTCAGTCTCATTAAGGGACTGGAGTTTAGCTCCGTGCCACTGCCGTTCGACAGCGGGATCGACGTCTTTTCTCTTGAGGTCGAGGAGCTCTTGGGTCCGATTGTTATTCGGGCTCGAGCTGAGGTAGAGTTGACTCAGTTAAGTGCTAGGGGAATTCGCCGCTCGACTCTAGCAACGGCTTTTGACGATGGTGCGACTACCCGAGAGAAGCGGGTGCGCATCTTCACACTTATCTTGCTGTCAGGGATGTTCTCCCCTGACAAGGGTAGTAGGGAGCTGCTTTACTACCTTCCTGCTGTCCGTGATCTACACCGGATCGGGACTTACGACTGGGCCAGCTTGGCCTATGCTGATTTCATTCGAGCGCTATGGGACTCGTGTCAGCATCGGTCCTTCGCAGGAAACAATGCTCTATCCGGCTTTTGGAGGGTCGTAGAGGTATACTTTATTCCCTAAGTTTAGCTCTACATTTTAGTTAGCACTTGCTGATAACTTTTGCCTTTTGTAGATCTGGTTCTACGAGTACTTCCCCTCAGCTGCGCCGGCGAGACCGTCGCCGCGCAGGCTTCCATTTAGTGCTTCCTGGGGCAGTCGCCGTGTGGGGATGTCCACTGCCTATGTCTGAGATTGGATCATCTCAGTATGATTCTTTTCTTATTTGACATTTTGTGATTGCTTGGCTGGATTCTTGCCTGATTGACACTCTTTGCAGGAGCCTGTGGTGCTGTACCGACCGTGGGTCGACTTGAAATTCCTTGGGTTAGCCGCGCAGTATTCTGCGGAGTGTCGCTATTTCTTGGGGACTAACGGAGTGGCCGCGTATCTTGGAGAGAGGGTTGCTATTCAGCATTCCTCCGATACCTTTGTCGTTCCTGCTCGTCCACCACGTCACATGTTTATGGCACGAGGTTGGTGAGCATGTCAGAGGGAGCTGGTACCCCTTGGCGATCTTACACGATCCCTGGGCGATGCTATGAGGAGGAGCTACTGCCGTTGTTAGCTCCAGTTCCTGTACCTGCTAAGGATGTAGCGGTACGATTTTCGGCTTTTACCTTAAGTTAAGTAGCCCCTGAGTGAAGCTTTACTAATTTTGTTTTTGCCTTGTCAGGATGATGCTGCTGATTTCGTACCACCCCATATGTCTATCCATTGTCAGGGGAAATATGGGCCGATTGAGGAGATGATTTCTCTGGCTCCTGAGGGCGAGCGCTTTGTGGAGCGGTCGATTCCTCGTCACCAGACTCGGGTAAGCTTGTTTATTCACAACTTTTTGTCCATATATGTTATGCATGTTTACTGACTTATTTTTTTGACAGTTCTCACGCGAGGTGGTTTCGGCGATTGCACGATGCATAGATGCCTTCCGTAGCCAGCTCGTTCGGATGAGGAACGTGGCTACCTGCGTCGAGACGACGCCGTTCAGGAGGTAGTCTTCCCTTCTTGTGTTTTTGTATGACCGCTTCTATTTTGCCTGTTTCTGATCTTAGTTTCTTTCACAGGGTCAGCCCATTCCTTCTCGTACCCGCACGAGACCTGAGGTGCGGAGAGATCCGGCGAGGTCTAGCTTGAGACATCGCCGTACTGGTTCGGGAGGTCGGGGCGGTTGTTCTGAGGCTGCTTGTACTGAGGCGGTAGAGGGCTCAGGCTCTTCATCTGAGGGTGCACATGCTGCGCCGGTAGGCCAAGTAGAGGCTACCTCGGCTCTTAGAGGTGGTGGGATGCACGAGGTTGGCTCGTCATCGCAGCAGCCTCCGTAGCCTCAACCTCAGGTTGATCTTGGGTGGACGGGTCTTGTGTTGAGCTTTCCTCCTCCCGAGGAGACTAGAGCTGGAGCCGGAGCTGGTGGAGAGGTTACTCCTCGCACGGCGCAGTTCTATGAGATGATGGGTGTACGTCCCCCGGCGCCGTAGTTTATTCCAGTGCTTTTTATTATTTTATTTTGACGTTGTATAGAACTTTGCCTTTTAATTAGACTCATTATTTAGACATGTTTTGTATATACATACTATTATGAGTTTATTCCTTATTTATCATGTTTTTCATTTTTTATTATTATTATGTGCATGTTTGTGTGTACAAAGAAATTTTGCGCAAAAATTCCGTCATTTTTATTATTGATGGAGGGTATCCGACTTTCTCCCCCAAAAAAGAAAAAATGTAAAAAGGAAAAGTCAAATAAAATATTGGATTTATAAAAACTTGGAAGTTAGTCTAAATAAAATCTAAAAAAAAATATACTTAATATAATAGCTATATTAATTAAAAGAGAGGAATAAATGAATATTTGGAAAAAGATAAGGAAACCGTAAAGTCATTAGCAGACTCGAATTAAGTCAAAAACGCGGTTTTTTGGAAAGTGCGTACGATGAGGCATATTGGCGCCAGCTGGCGCCACGAGTTTTAGTGTAGCGCCAGGCGCTACACTTAGCGTTTGGCGCCAATAGTTGGTGTCTGGCGCTAAAGAGCGCTGACTCCGAATCCTTCCTGGATTAAAATTGCTCCGATTTTGTGCATAAATAGCCCCCTGCCCAGCCGATTTTCTTCATAATTTCAGTAGATAAAATATTTCTTAGCTTTTAGAAAAATAACATCATGTCTCTAGTCTCCAAAAGTTTTACCAACTACACCCATGAATGGTGTCGGTCTCTTAATGCCAAAGAGAAAAGAATTAGATGTGTTTCACTTGGGGGGTATTTATGGTATCAAAGGGGTAGATCTTGATTCAGATTTTATTCATACCGCTCTAGAATATTGGGATGTAGATACTCATTGCTTTAGAATAGGGTATGATGAAATTAGACCTTTGCCGGAAGAATTTGGTGCTATTTTAGGTTTCCCTGAGCTAGATCATGTAGTAATCCCTAGAATAAATGAGTATTATTATAAGGATTTTGAACGCTTCTTCAATTTAAAAGACAAAGATCTATCAAAAATAGTAGATGGTAGCATAGTCAATTTGAAAGAATTTGCTCGCCATTATTTTGATAAACCTTATTCTGAATCTTTTCATGTTTATAGAAGAAGGGCTTTCCTGTTTTGCATGCTTAATCAATTTTTTCTTACTAGTGGTAAAAATAATGAGGGTCAGTCAATTATATCAACTGTTTTAGAACAAAATGAATCAGGGAGAAATCCAATGCCTTTAATAGTTGGAGAGACTATGCTTAGTCTTGATGAATTAAAGAGAAATCCAAAAGCACCTTTTCGGGCTCTCCAATTTTATTACAGGTAGAAAAATAATATTTTTAATTACAGAAATCAAAAATATATTTTTGTATAGTAATAATAATTTATTTGCATTGCGATTTTTACAGATGTGGCTAATGGAAAGACTGGAATTAATTAGCCCTCCGGACAACATTGAGAAGTATACTCCAAATTGTTTCGTGAGAAGGAAGAAACGCTTCTCTAAGATAGGGCACCATGAATGGAAGAAGGTCTTCGAGTCTTGTAATTTTTCCATCAAGTGGGTCATCCCTTGGTGGAAAATAGAATAGATGGTTGGTGTCAACAAGCAACCTTTCTGTCGCCTTCCAAGCTTGTCCCGTATGACTTTTTATTATACATGCAGGGTAAAAAGAGAATACGGCTTACTTCAGACTATTCCTTCCGGTGATCTTCGTCGTCCATACGAGTTCCATGTCTCCCAGGAAGTAGACAAATTTGATGCTTATTGGAGCGCTAGACCTTTATGGGAAGTAATTACCCAAAAGGTTCCTCCTTCCTTGCCCAATGATGTAAAAAAGTGGCTGCTGAAGAAACCTTCAAAGGATGTGAAGAAAAATCAGAGTAAAACTGATGTGAAGAGCCGTCTAGGTGACAGGGTGATTCCTGTTAAGGAACGCTTGGTTGAAAGGATCGAGTTCAAAACACCTATAATGCCTAAGAAGAAGAGTACTGCAAAAGATAAAGGAAAAAGGAAAGCTGACACCACAGAAAAGAAAGCTTGGGTAGAAAAGAAGCATGAAGTCCTAGCTGAGGGGGAAACTATTTACTCCAAGATTGAATGTAGGTCCTCTAAAGGATGCCTACTAGCTAAGGTTATGGATGAGGAAGAAGAAGCACGCAAAAATTGGAAAAGGGCTAAGAAAGAGAAAGAAGATTAAGAGCATTGCTTAATTTCCAATTATTAGACTTAGTTTTTTTTTTTTTAAAGTTAATTTATTTAAGCCTTATTTAAATTCCATCAATAATGTAATTTATTTTTATTAATGAAATTCCAGCTTTGTATTTAAACTATTCATTTTAAATTTATTTTATTAAAGCAATGAACCCGAAGAATTAATTTTCCAGAAATTTTTTTCGAGTACAGAAGTCGAAAATTTTTCGAAAAACACCGAAATGTTCCCATATTTTTAACTGTAAATTGGCGCCACAATTTTGCAACTGGCACCGGCTGCGGCAGTCTGGCGTCAGGCTATGGATGTCGTCGTCTGGCGCTAACGATCATCGGCTGGCGCCAGAATTTTTTCTGTGACGCCGATGTTTCTTCTGTCGAATTTTCTTTTATTAATTGTGGGATGCGAGATTAAAAAAAAAAATAAAGTGGCCGCACCCGTAAAGGGTTGCCTACATATCCTTTCTTAAGGAATCAGGCCAAACGTAGCTCTCTTGAGTATCCTACTCAAGTAATTATGGGTAGTATTTATTAAGTTGGTCAAGATTTGTCATGTTCGCGAATTCATTGCCATCCATATCAGTTAATTTTGCCGCACCTCCTGATAGGATTGGTTTGACAATGTAGGGTCCGGACCAATTAGGTCTAAATTTTCCCCTTGGATCTAAAACATTTTTCCTAATGCTTTTAATACCAAGACTCCTACTTTGATATTTCGTGTCTTGACCTTCTTATTAAAATTCCTAGCCATACGAGTCTGATAACACTGAGTGTGATGTAGAGCTTCTAGTCATTTTTCATCGAGTAGAATTAGCTCTTCATATCTCGCCCTAGTCTATTTGACTTCATTGAGTTTGCTCTCTAACGCGATGCGTAGAGATGGAATCTCTAGTTCGACAGGTTGTACGACATCCATTCCATAAACCAAGGAAAATGGCGTATTTCCTGTTGATGTGCGAATTGACGTGCGATAACCTCACAATGCGAAGTGAAGTTTATTAGGCCAATCCTTATACTTTTCCGACATTTTCTCGATGATAGTCTTTAGATTTTTATTAGCTGCCTCGACTGCTCCATTTTCTTGAGGCCTATAAGGGGAAGAATGATGATGTTGAATGCCATATTTCTGTAGCAATTCTTCACATTCAGCTTGAAAGTGAGTTCCATTGTCACTTATCATTTCATGTGGGACTCCGTATCGAGAAATAATATTTCTCTCGATAAAGAGTGCTACATGTTTTGTAGTGAGTTTAGCGTATGATTGCGCTTCGACCCACTTTATGAAGTAATCAATTGCCACTAGGATATATTCATGGACTCTTGTTCCTGGGGGAGTGATTTTGTCGATGATATCAATTCCCCATGTAGAGAATGGCCATGGCGACGTGTAGGTGTAGAGCAAGAATGGAGGAACATGTTGTAAATTGCCATAGATTTGGCATTTAGGGCATCTTTTTACGTATTGATGGCAATCCCTATTCATTGTAGTCCAATAATATCCTTCTCGCATTATCTTTTGGACTAACATTTTGCCATTTATGTGAGTTCCACAAATTCCTTCGTGGACTATCCTCATTGCTCTTTGGGAATCCTTTTTTCCTACACATAAGAGAGCTCGCCCCTTAGGTACCCTTTTATATAGCTCGTTGTCTATGAGTACGTATTGGGAAGCCAAGAGTCTTAATGCTCGTTTTGCTTTTTTGTCAGCATGGGGAGGGTATTCTCCTTTGGTGACATAGTTGAGTATATCCGTGTACCACGGTTCTTCTTCTTCTTCATCTTGGACTGCTTCATCTTCTTCTATAGCTTGAATATATGTTGGTTTGTGCCTTTTTTCTATAGTTAGAGGCATTTTCTCGATTTCCATGGGAATCCTAACCATCGAGGCTAGTCTTGCCAAGGCATCAGCAAATTGATTTTCTTCCCTACGTAGATATGTGTATTCTACCTTCTCTAACTGATTAGTAAGAGTTTCTAGATAGGTTTGGTAAGGGCTAGACTTTCGCTCCTTACTTTCCACCTTTTGGATATTTGATTGATGATTAATGAAGAGTCTCCGAATATCCGTAACTTTTTTACTCCCAATGCCAAAGCTGTTTCAAGGCCTACCACGCATGCTTCGTATTCAGCAGCGTTGTTGGTAACGTCGAAATCAAGCTTTATGGAGATTGGAACATGCTCTTCTTTAGGTGATACTAGCAATACTCCATCGCCACACCCCTTTTGGTTTGAGGCTCCGTCGAAGTATAAGGTCCAAGTATCATCTTCAGTGACCATTAAGTCTTCATCTGGAAACTCATTGTCTTGTATTGGCGTCGAGTCTTCTATTGGAAAGTCCGCTAGAAAGTCTGACACCACATATCCTTTGATAGCTTTTTGCCGCATAAACCTTACATCAAACTGGGCTAATTTGACTATCCATCTCGATATGCGTCCATTGAGCGTAGATTTCTCGAATAAATACTTGAGTGGATCTAATCGGGAGACTACAAAGACGGTATGCACTAACATATAATGTCTTAACTTGGTTGTGGCCCACACCAAGGCGAGGCACAATTTCTCAAGTGGTGTATAACGTGCTTCATATTCGAGCATTTTCTTGCTTAGATAGTAGATTACATTTTCTTTGCCTTCTACTTCTTGTGCTAGCATAGCTCCCATTGTCTCTTTGGTAACTGTTAAGTACAACCTAAGAGGTATACCCGGAAGTGTTGGTGCTAATACGGGAGGATTTGCGAGATAGGCTTTGATCTTTTCAAAAGCTTTTTGACACTCGTCATCCCATATTACTGGTACATTCTTCTTAAGCTTTTTAAAGATTGGTTCGCATATCGTTGTCAATTTTGATATGAACCTACTTAAGTATTGCAACCGGCCAATAAATCCTCGAATCTGCTTTTTGGTTTTGGGCGGTGGCATTGACATGATTGGTTTGATCTTGGTTGGGTCTATCTGTATTCCTATAGAGCTTATGACATAACCCAAAAGCTTGCCTGAGGTGACTCCAAAAGCACACTTAGATGGGTTCAACCTCATATTGTATTTTCTTAGCCTTTCGAAAATTTTTCTTAAGGCTACTTGATGGCCTGAGCGGTCTTTAGATTTTACAATCATGTCGTCTACATACACTTCGACTTCTTTATGCATCATGCCATGGAGTAAGGCAGTCGCTGCACGTTGGTAATTGGCACCCGCGTATTTCAACCCGAATGGCATTACTGTGTAGCAGTAAGTGCCCCATGGTGTTGAGCTATTTCTCTATTAATGCCTGGCATATCTTCGTATGACCAAGAAAATACATCGATGAATTCTTTAAGTAAGTTAATTAAATCGGTTCTTTCTTGTTCATTAAGTGTTAGTCCGATTTTAACTTCTCTTTTATTGGTTGAATCATTTGAGATATCAACCGTCTCAGTTTCTTCAATTATCGGTGTTTTCTTTTCAAGTGTTTCCATTGCTTTAATAAGTTCTTTGTCTTTTTCATTGTTAGTTAAGAAATGCTCGTCATCTTGGGTTAAAGAAGAACACAAGGAGTAAGGAGAAGAAATTATATTATTATACTCTGAGATCATTACATCAAAGAGTGATATGTCCTCAGGGACTTGATCACTAACTATTCTAGGAGAAGAGATAGAAGATGAAGGTGCTACTACTAAAGACCTAGATGACTCTATAGGGAGAGACTCTGACTCTAACTCTAACTCAGACGACTCTTCGAACATCGGTCCTTGCCTTGTCGTGATGGATATCTTTCTTCACACTTGGAGTAGTCACCTTGACGGTCTTGCGCCACCCTTGTAGTGATCCTTCCGCTGGAGTGATTAGCTTAGAGGGATCGAAGTTTTCACTTTGTAGAATCATTTGAATGAGCGAGGAGTTATCCTCTTTGTATGTTGGCTCATCCTTTTCTCGCCCAAATAGTATTCCCATGACGTTAAAGTCAAAGAATTGGGGTGCTTTCTCCTTATGGACAGGAGTTGGGATTTCATCTATAGCAATCCAAGAAAATTTCAAATCCTTGTTGCCTTATGCCGTTTACGACAAATGGTTCAGGAAATTTGTGGCATGGATAGTCCTCTCCTTCTTTTATGGATTGACCATTAAGGGTAAGAGGGTACTGATCCATTGGGATTGCTTTCTTTTGAATACGAGCATGCCTACGTGCCTTCGATTTTTCCTGGGCTCGCTTAAAATCTTTCTAAGTCGGTTCGAAACCAAATCCGAAAGTATCTAATTTAGGGAGGCCAAGTGACTCCAATGGTTTTGCTATTCCTTTCTTCTTTCCTAGGGTCATCCCAGGAAAATGTCCTTGTTTCTTCAAAATAGCATTCACGATCATGTTAGAATGGGGTTCGTGGAAAAGAGGGGTCCTTTCATCCTCCTGGATTAAGGAGACCTTTTCGTTAAAGCCTAATAAATCTTTATCATCCTCATCGTGCTCCACGTTAATTATTGGGTTTTCTATAGACTTGATTCAATAGGTGAAGCATCGATGGTGATAGGAATTCCCCCAACTATGGCTTTTACTTGTTGGTGGAGAGATGAGGTGACAGCCTTTAGGTCATGAAGCTAAGGGCGTCCCAACAGTAAATTAAATGAAGCTTTGATATCTGCTACTTGGAAAGTAGTAGCATGTTCTATCGCTCCCGCCGTTACATTCGTGGTAATTTTACTAAGAGCTTGACGACGAGTGTTGTCGTAGGCTCTTATTCCTTGTGTTGACGGGGTAAGTCTTCATCCCTTATTCCTATAATCCTCGCAGTTCTAAGTGGACAGACGTTAATGGCTGATCCATTGTCTACAAGAGTCATAGGGACATTCATTCTCTTACAAACCACTGTGAGGTTTAATACCTTATATTGTTTGTCACCTTCCGAGGGTAAATCTTTGTCAGAAAAGGTGATCAAATTGATGGGACTAGGTAGATCACTCGTGAGAAAGTTAGCCAACCCCTCAGGAGTGGTGTCAGAATATATCCCTATTTTGTCCAAGGCATTCATTACAGCCAACCTATGTTCTCGAGATGTGGCCAGAAGTTTCCATACGTTCATTTCAACTTTTGTCTTTTTGAACTGTTTGACGATATCATTATCTTCAATGATAGGCATGTGAACTTGCTGTGTGGTTGGCATGGGTTGTGTTGAAACAGGAGGTTGCATTCTCCCGGATCTTGTGAGGACGTCTATTGATGAATCTTCTTCAACCTAAAAGTCATCCGTGGAATATGACACCGAAGGTGGAGGTCCTACCATGTCTTTTAAGTAGACGTCTTCCCAAACTCCATTAATACTTGCATCCTCTTCTTGTGGAACTTGGACTAGCTTCTTTTCATCAATCATTTTCTGAATTAAATCCTTGAATTTAAAACAGTTTTCGATAGTGTGACCTCCTGATTGATGATATTGACAGTAATATCTATCTGTCCTTTTCAATGATTCAAATGGTCTCGGTTTGAGAGGTTTGATCTCGCCACTCTCGGAAAGCATTTTGAACATTTGCATATATGGGATCCCAATTGGAGTGTAGAGTCTATTACTCTTCTTGGGTTTTTCGGTGACTTGTAAAGAAAATCGTTTCGCCTTGTAAGTCGTTCCCATGGGTGTGAACTCTTCTTTGGGTTTACTTTTCGGGAGTGGAACTTCGTCATATTTCTTCTGAAGTTCCTTTATAGCCTTGAGAGTTTCACGTAGCAAGTGCGATCCTTCCATCATAGACAGTGCGAGTGATTGTATGTCCTCTTTACTTGCTATTTCTGGAAGGTTATCTATGGCGTCGATAAAGATCTCCTCCTCTTCTTCGATGGCATGGATTTCTTTAATAGGTTTGATGAGAGACGAGGGGTCAACCTCGTTTTCCTCATCAGAGATAGCCAAGGAATGAGCGAGAGGCGCATTATCAATACTTGGCTTTTTAATGGCAGGGGGCAACGACAGCTTGTTGTTGTCGATTAAGTCTTGGATAGCTTCTTTAAGCTTCCAACAGTTTTCGGTGAGATGGCCCCTACATTGGTGATACTTGCAATGTGCATTGGGGTTCAAGTTAGACGACCTTTTTTCGACTGGTGGGTCCCCAAATGGACCAATAAGAGTTATAAGACCTTTTGCATTTAATCGATCAAATGCGGTGTCATAACTCATGCCAATAGGAGTAAAGTTCCTCCTAAATGGTTTCTTTTGTCCTTGATTATTCATAGCAAGGACTTCACCTAGGTTAAAAGTGCTAACATTGTTTGAGTGGGTGGTTTTTGAAGAAGAAGGATTGTCGTTCTTCTTGCCTTTCCAGCCACTGTTGGAGTTATTGTTGGTAGCTTTCAACTTAGCCAGGTTGTCTTCAATATTGATTCCAATGTCGTAGATGGCCTTGAAGGTACGGAGATTATTTTGGTACTTGAGATGCTTGGAGTAATTTTCTTGAAGGTTTTTGATGAATAACCTTACAGATTCTTTTTCACTTGGCACCTCAATCATCTTAGCCGAGGTTTCTCTCCATTTGTTAAGGAAGGAGGTGAAGCCTTCATTCTCCTTTTGCTTGAGGATTTCAAGTTCCCTATGGTCAGTCTCAACTTGAATGTTGCATTTGTATCTATCAACGAAAGCGTTTGCTATAGACTCCCAGGTGGAGGTTTTTTCTTTCTCGAGAGAAAAGAACCATTGCTGGCAAACGGTCTCGATACCCTTAATACTCATTATTGTTTCGAAGGCTCTTAAATGAAAATAAGGGTTATCGGTTGCTTTGATTTTCGGGATGTCGTTGGCATTGAACTTCTGCGGAAGAAGATCTTTGTCCACCGAGACCCCTTGTGAACTAATCCCTTGAAACTTGTAGTCGCTAGATAGCTTGCTTAGACTCTCTTGCATGAGGTCCATGTGTTGTTGTTTCACGGGTCATCGATCTTAAGGGTTAGGATCTCTAGTGCTTCAGTCACGGTAACCAGTTGGTTCCTGAGCTCATTGACTTCTTCTTGCGTTGCCATTACTATCCTAGCTTTCCTCTTACGAGCAATGGATTTGTCGACAAGTTGGACTTGTACGAAAAGATTGTCTTTGATTAACCGCCCTTCCTTTCTTGACTACGCACTGTAATTTAAACCAGTTTTGTTTTAATTACTTTACTCAAATTGACCTTGACTTTACGGTTTCAAAGAGGAAAAAATAAAAAAAGTAGGTGCATATTTTTTGGCAAAAATAAGGTATATATTTTAGGAACCACGTATGGTATTTAAATTGGAGGATTAATATCCGACTTACCCCTCTAAAAAAATGACGGAAAAAACGCGCATACAAGACTTCCTTAGACATGGTCAAAGTATGTGTATTGGCTGTGCGTTGAGTGTAAGTGACATGCTTGGACTCTTGTGTAAGACCATGGGACTTGGTGCCTAAACTTAATTAATGACTTAACAAGGTATTATTAACAGGAAAATTTAACCGAATTAATTAGCAAACTGGTTAATTAGACACAAAGAGATGACTTGATCAACAATCCGAACTATCGTCAAAACCACAGGATTGGCGCCACACTCCACAGAGTGGCGCTACAGTTCAAACTTTGGCGCCATTGCTGGAGCTTCGATCTGAGATTGTTTTCGGTATTATTAATCAACAGGGTTATGCCTAAAGTTGTACTAGGTCAATTCTGATTAAAATATTAGACTTTATTTACTCAAATTAATTAATTAATTAATTAATTAGGCAAAGTTCTTTTAGTCATTACTTTATTTAATCTTAGCACTAGTTAAACAAACGGTTAGGAAAAACATATACCATATTAACAACAAGTAATGCAGAATTAGTCAAGTAGGCACGATATGATGCAATGAGTTTGCAACCTAACCATGGCTCTAGTTCTCTAAAGTTCGGGATATGGGTTAGTCAATAGAGGGTCCATTGTTAATTGTCCGGATGCACCGCGCGGAAGCTTTACCGTGAAGGGTTGGCGCGAGTGGATGGGACACCGCAAGTTTTAGAAAAAAACTCGCTTCCATGGCATTCTCGGATGTACCCTTTGTTGCTCAGAGCGTTCAATTAGGTAGATGGAGCATGAATTCCCACGGGGTTATGTCCATATGCAGAACACATATGGGTTTCAGAAAAGTGAGAAAAACTCAATTAGGAAGTAGGATCGAGCAAACAATGCTAAAAAACTTGTCGAAATTAGAACGCATATTTCTGGCTCGGTATTGGAAGAATTTGGCGCCAGCTTTTCGCTGTAGCGCCTGGCAATAGAGCTGCCGTCTGGCGCTACAGTCAAAATTCTAGTGCTAGCTTCTGTTCACTGACGCTAATTCCTACATGCCTCAACAGCTTTCTGTACTCGATAAATTTTTCCAGTTTCGCGCAGTATTATTTCGTTCCTAGTTGTGAAAGATATTCCTCAAATTTCCTACGTGTAAAAATCCTATGTTTTAACTCATTACGGATGGTCTTTCCAATGAGATCTTTTTTATGCATTTGACAATAATGTTAATCAACATTACGCACATGAAATACTAAGAACGTTTTGAGTCTCATCCACTCATTCTAAATCATTGCCGAAATAAGTTTCAGGAATTAAAGTAGAAATCCTCCCAAGTGGAGTCGCCAAAAACTGTAGGGAATATTTCAAGAGTTAATCCCTAGCTTGAACCCCACTGCGATCATACACTAAAGTATGGTGGCGTCCAAAGGTAAAGAAGATAGAGCAAAAGAGTCGCCAACAAGTTTTTTAGGAACTTGTAAACTGTTCACGAGGTGAAGGTTACACCCTTTAACGATCCAAGAGATCGTCAACTCCAATAGATCTTGAACCATGACTGGTAGTTCGGGGATGAAGGTACAAATCCAACCTAAAAGAGATTGAACCTGCCCTAATAATAGGCCTCTACTTTATTCTGATCGTATTCATGTGCGCTTTCTGATTAACATGCAATAAATAGGATTACCCTAAACCTGTTTAATCTATGTTGGTTGAATATTAATGCACAAATAAAACTATTATTGGCGATCACTTGAATTATAATCTTATTAACCCTAAAAAAAAAGACTATTAATTATCTTATTAAGCGTGATTACAAGTACAAATTCCCTTTAAACATGCATAAAAGGTGTGATCAAGCAATAACAATAAACATAAAGCAACATAATAATCATCATAAATAATAATCATGATCATAATCATGTTAAAGCATAATAATAGCAAGATCCTAGGCATGATACTAACAAGATTAATAACAAACCCTAGCATATCACTAAGCAATAAAAATCAAAGCTTTAATCCTAACATGATACTAACAATCATAAATATTAGGAAGAACATAGGAAGCATCATACTTTTAATCGTACTTAATATAAAGTTACCTTAGACATGATACTAGAAATATCATAATAACAACCTAAGCATGATTTCTACATAATAACATCAATAAAAACCATAAAAGTACTTACTTGGATGCCTCGTACCTCTTTCTAATAACAAAATACACACGTTAGTAACTTCAAGGAAAATATAAAACAATTAAATTAAATAATTGAAAGAGAGATTTGGGACCAAACCCTCATACATTAAAACCTTTCACGTCTAGGGCGAAGGCAACTTCGAATATGGCTAGGTGTATCTAAGTCTTGCGAATGCGGAATTTTGTATTTGAGAAAAGGCTAGTTTCAAAAAGAGAGAGAGAGAGAGAGAGAGAGAGGGAGAGAGAGAAAGAGAGAGAGAGTAATCAAGAGAATCTTGATGAGAGTTGGTGAATAGAGAGAATTGGTGAATGAAAACGGGGTTTTTAGAAGGCTATTTATAGAGAAAATCAAGCAAAAAGATAAATAATCAAAACAGAGTTCTGACGCGTTGTAGACACCCCTTTGTGTCTCCCCAAAACCAAACCCAGTGATGAGTACCTTTCACGTCGAATCATAATCGAATGAAGCCAAAGTGTGGAAAGTTTAGTGTTGCGGATAGTTTTAATTTCTTTTCTCTTCTCTCTGTTTTTGAAAACTTATTTTAAGAAAACAGACAATACATTTTTGTTGTTCCATGATATGGGTCCAATAGTAGTGTAGTTGGATGGGTCTTGACAAGAGCTTTCCAACGATATATTATAAGCCCAATTCCGATGAATATTGAGGAAGTTATGGCCAATTTACTAAACTAGGTCCGGCTTGAGCCTTATATGCGGCCCAACGATCTAGGGGAGGGCCTAATATGATTTATCATTCCTAATGCAATTAGGAATGGTTTAAGTCTTCTAGATTCTTCTAGAAGGTTCTTTTCATTCCTAATTCAATTAGCATTGATAAATTGACTTTTCATTGACTTTTCAGAGTTTTAATTAAAATCAAAGAGCATTTTTGAGGAAAATATGATTTTATCCTCCTGTACGACAATTTTTATCTGATTTTAAGAAAAAGCGTAATTTTCCAGATTAGCGCCAAACGCCATCTGTAGCGCCTGGCGCTACGCTTGGCGCCTGGCGCTAACGTTGTCGCTGGTTCTGTTTTCTGTGCGCCAGACTCTGTTTTAATAATTTAATCTTTTTGGCTGATTTTCTCTATAAATAACGTCGTAAAAACTTCGTTTTCATTCACCTATAACCAGTATTCACTTACAGCTAGTTTTCACCTACAACCAGTTTTCAATTATCTCTTATTCTCTACATCCACCAAGTCTCATCAAGTTTTCCTTGATTACTTGCTCTCTCTCTCTTTTTCTAAACTAGCTTTTACATACAAAATTCCGCATTTGCAAGATCTAGAAACACCTAGCCATATTCGAAGTTGCCTTCACCCTAGACGTGAAAGGTTTAATTTCTGAGGGTTTGGTCCCAAATCTCTCTTTCAATTATTTAATTTAATTGTTTGATTATTATTTTCCTTGAAGTTACTAACGTGTGTATTTTGTTATTAGAAAGAGATACGAGGCATCAAAGTAAGTACTTTAATGGTTTTATTGATGTTACGATGTAGAGTTCATGCTTAGATTGTTATTTTGATTCATAGTATCATGTCTAGGGTAACTTTAATATCAAGTATGATTAAAAGTATGATGCCTTTTACGTTCTTCCTAATATTTATGATTGTTAGTATCATGCTAGGGCTAAAGATTTGATTTTTATTGCTTAGTGACATGCTAGGGTTTGTTATTAATCTTGTTAGTATCATGCCTAGGATTTTGCCATGCTTTAACATGATTATTATTATGATTAATATGATTGTTATATTGATTATGATTATGTTGCTTGATTATTTATATTTATTGCTTGATCACGCCTTTTATGCATGTTTAAAGGAAATTCGGTACTTGTAATCACGCTTAATAAGATAATTAATAATCTTGTTTAGGGTTAATGTGATTATAATTCAAGTGATCGCCAATAATAGTTTTATTTGTGCATTAATATTCAACCAACATAGATAAACAGGTTTAGGGATAATCCTATTGATTGCATGTTAGTCAAAAAGCGCACATGAATACGATCAGAATAAAGTAGAGGTCTATTATTAGGGCAGGTTCAATCTCTTTTAGGTTGGATTTGTACCTTCATCCCCGAACCCTTATTTGGTTCAAGACCTTATGGATTTTACGATCTCTTGGATCGTTAAGGGGTGTAACCTTCACCATGTGAACGGTTTACAAGTTCCTAAAAGTTGTTGGCGACTCTTTTGCTCTATCTTCTTCCCTTTTGGACGCCACCGTACTTTAGTGTATGATCACAGTGGGGTTCAAGTTAGGGGTTAACGCTTGAAATTTATTCCCTACAGTTTTTGGCGATTCTTTTGCTCTATCTTCTTCCCTTTTGCTCTATCCAAGACTTGATTGACAACAACAAACTGTCGTTGCCCCCTACCAGTAAGAAGCCAAGCATTGACAATGCACCTCTAGCTCATACCCTGGCTATCTCCGATGAGGAAAACGAGGTTGACCCCTCCTCTCTCATTAAACCTGTCAAAGAAATCAGTGCCATAGAAAAAGAAGAGGAGATCTTTTTCGATGTCAAGGATAACCTTCCAAAACTGGCGAATAAAGATGATATACAATTGCTCACACCGTCTATGAGGGAGGTATCGCAATTACTACGTGAAGCTCTCAAAGTTATGAACGAACTCCATAAGAAATATGATGAGCTTCCACTTTCGAAAGATAAAAGAGAATTCACACCCATAGGTTTGACCTACGATGCTATTTTCGATCGTCTCTATGATCAAGGACTAATCATACCTATTGGTCCAACAGAGGATCCAATATTAGAAAAGCGATCTCCCAGATGGGATCCCAAATCCTACTGCAAATACCATCGAGGAAACGGTCATACCACTGATGAATGCTACAGGTTTCAAAACCTCATTCAAGATCTTGTGGAAGCTAATAAGATCTCATTACCTCTAATTAGCAAGGGAACGACTTATGAGGCAAATCATTTTCCCTTACCAGTCACTGAAAAATCCAAGATGAGCAATAGAATCTACACTCCAATTGGGATCCCATATGCGCAAATGTTCGAAATGCTCTCCGTGAGTGGCGAGATGAAACCTCTCGAACCGAGACCATTCGAGTCATTGAAAAGGACAGATAGATATTACTGTCAGTATCATCAATCAGGGGGTCACACTATAGAAAACTGTTTCAAATTCAAGGATTTGGTATAGAAAATGATTGATGAAAAGAAACTAGTCGAAGTTCAACAAGAAGAAGATGCAACCATTAATGGAGTTTGGAACAGTGATGAAGAAGATGTCTATCTAAAGCACTTAGTAGAACTTCCGCCTTCTGTGTCATACACCACAGATGACATTTGGGCTGAAGAAGACTCATCGATAGACGTCCTCACAAGATCTGGGAGAATGCAACCTCCCGTTTCAACACAACCTATACCAACCACACAACAAGTTCCCATACCTATCATTGAAGACAATGACATTGTTAAGCAGTTTAAGAAGACAAAAGTTGAGATGAATGTATGGAAACTTCTGGCGACATCTCGAGAACATAGGTTGGTTGTAATGAATGCCTTGGATAAAATTGGGATAGACTCTGACACTACTCCTAAGGGACTAGCCAACTTCCTTACAAGTGACCTTCCAAGCCCGGTTAATTTGATCACCTTCTCTGACAAAGATTTACCTCCAGAAGGTGACAAACACTACAAGGCATTAAACCTCATAATAGTTTGCAAGAGGATGAATGTTCCTATGACTCTTGTAGAAAATGGATCAGCCATCAACGTTTGTCCACTTAGAACCGCGAGGATGCTCGGCATAAGGGACGAAGATTTAACTCCGTCTACACAAGGAATAAGGGCCTACGACAACACTCGTCGTCAAGCTCTTGGCAAGATTACCCTAAATGTAACGGCAGGAGCAATAGAACATGCTACTACTTTCCAAGTAGTAGACATAAAAGCTTCATTCAACTTATTGTTGGGACACCCTTGGCTTCATGATCTAAAGGCCGTCTCTTCATCTTTCCACCAACAAGTGAAAGCTATAGTTGGAGGAATTCCAATCACCATCGATGCTTCACCTATGAGAATCTAATCTATAGAAAATCCAATTATTAATGTGGAACACGACGAGGATGATGAAGACCTATGGGGCTTTAACGAAGAAGTCTCCTTAATCCAGGAGGATGAAAGGACCCCTCTTTGCCATGACCCCCATTCAAACATGATTGTCAATGCCATGCTGAAGAAACAAGGACACTTTCCTGGGATGACCCTAGGGAAGAAGAAAGGAACGGCAAAACCGCTGGAGTTACCTGGCCTCCCTAAGCTAGACACTTTCGGACTTGTTTTCGAACCGACTCGGAAAGATCTCAAGCGAGCCCAGGAAAAGTCGAAGGCACGTAGGGACGCTCGCATTCAAAAGAAAGCAATTCCAATGGATCAGTACCCCCTTACGCTTAATGGTCAGTTCATAAAAGAAGGAGAGGACTATCCATGTCATGAATTTCCCGAGCCATTTGTTGTAAACGGCATACGTCAACCGGGATTCGAGATTTTCTTGGATTGCTACTTCACTAATGAAATCCCAACTCTCGTCCACAAGGATAAAGCACCCCCATGCTTTGACTTTAACGTCATGGGATTACTGTTTGGGCGAGAAAGAATGGGCCAACTTATAAAGAGGATAACTCCTCGCTCATTCAAATAGTCCTACAAAGTGAAAGCTTCGATCCCTCGAAGCTAATTACTCCAGCTGAAAGATCACTATAAGGGTGGCGCAAGACTATCAAGGTGACTACTCCAAGCGGAAGGAAGATATCCATCACGACAGAGCAAGGACCGATGTTTGAAGAGTCGTCTGAGTCAGAGTCCGAGTTAGAGTCTTTCCCTTTAGAATCTTCTAAGTCTTTAGTAGTAACACCTCCCCCTCCTATTTCCTCTCCTAAGATAGTTAGTGATCCAGTCCCTGAGGACATATCACTCTTTGATGTAATGATCTCAGAGTACAATAATATTTCTCATTCTCCTTACTTCTCGTGTTCTTCTCTAACCCAAGATGACGAGCATTGCTTAAATAACAATGAAAAAGACAAAGAAATTATTAAAGCAATGGAAACACTCAAAAAGAAAACACCGGTAATTGAAGAGACTGAAACAGTTGATATCTCGAATGATTCAACTCATAAAAGAGAAGTTAAAATCGGATTAACATTGAATAAACAAGAAAGAACCGATTTAATTAACTTACTTAAAGAATTTATCAATGTATTTGCTTGGTCATATGAAGATATGCCAGGCATTAATAGAGAAATAGCTCAACACACTATACCACCAATTCTAGGAATGAAACCTGTAAAACAAAAGTTGCGTCGAATGAAACCCGACGTAGCCCTTAAATTTAAAGAAGAAGTTCAAAAACAGATAACTCCAGGTTTCATCAAGGTATCTGACGAGTGGAAAACTAGGTCGTTATCTAATCTTCCCTCTGTCAAACTAAATTTATAAACACTTAACAAACCTAAATACTAGTATAGAGGCAAGTCAAGGGTCGAACCCAAAGGAACGGTAATGTTCAAGCACTTTCAATTATGCCCCTAAGCTAGGTCGAAGACGAAGGTAAGAGAAAATACTAACAACTAACAAAACAAGTAACCAAGGAAATAAAACACTAGGAACGGGGATCAACAAGTAATCATGTCAATTGCAACAACATGGGAAGAGCGTGCCAATCAAAGGTTGTGAGGACTAATGATAAGAGCAATCAATAGGAATCAAAAAGCTATCTCCTAATTGTTAAGCTAGGGTTCACTATGAATAACAAACTAAGAGAATCACAATCAAAACCAATTGATATTTGGAATTCCTAAATCAATTGTTCATGTCATTAGCAATTATAATGCAATCTAGCATAATTCTCAAGGCCAAATTGAATTACACACATGCAAACCTTCACTAATCACTTTAATCTCAACAATCAATCAACATAATCCCCAAATTAATCACAATTAATCAATCATACAAGTTTCACCCAATTCCTAGCCAAACAACTATTCAAGAATCATCATCTATCAACTAACAACGATGGAAATCAAGAATCAACAAAATACCAAGAACAATTACACTAATCAAGCATCAAACATCAAAATTAAACCAAACAAACATGAAATTAAACAAAGAAATAAGGTGAGATAGAGTTAAGAATGCTCATTGATAATAGAGAAGATCTTGAACACAATTGTCACACTTGCATCTTCAATCTCTCAATCACCATTGAAATTCCTCACTTTCTCTCTCTAAAACTACTCCTAATCTAACCTAATCTAGAGAGAGAAGCTCTCAACCTAAGAGAGAGAAAACTATTCTAAAACTAAAGAAATACATCAATTAAGAATAAAGGAAACCAAAAACTATATAAACAAAAGGATAAAAGAAGCTTAAAATCGTAAAAGACCCAGAAACCCGCGCCCGCGGAGGGGAACGGACACCCCGATAGCCGCACCCGCGGCCCAAGCCCGCGCCCGCGTGGCCAAGGCCCGCGCCCTCAGGGATCCCTCGGGACAACCGCGGGTTCTTACTGCCCAAATACGACAGTTTTGGAGCCGCAGCAACCCCGCGCCCGCGGGTACTGTAGCCCGCGCCCGCGGCAGTTTTCTAGGGCCAAGTTCAGAAGGCTGTAACTTCTGATCTAAGAATCGTATGAAGGCGTGCGACCTATCATTGGAGAGCTCTTCAAGTCTAGTTTCCAATTCAACTTGAATCACCCTAATCCGATCTGTAGAACTTGAGATATGACTAAAACAATGCACAAAGGTCCTATTTGATACTTTGCAATCCTTCGTTTTCCTTTGTTTCAAACTCAAATTCATTTCCGAAAAGTGCATATTGATCCTAGTGGGTGCTATTTTCAATTCCCATGGATATAGACCGCGACGTACCTACAAAACAAGACAAAGAAACGGAGAAGCAAGAGAAATAGCCGAGAAATGAATAAAATGATAAGAAAGCCATTAAAAGCATGCATTTCTCTAAACAAACACAAAAACACGCCAATCGAGCATTATTCTCTAAAAACACGACATAAACGACTACAAAGGAGCATAGAAATATAAAGAAAACATAGCCTAAAGGTGCCATAAATGGCACGGATCAGTATCCAAATTCCCCCAAGCTAAACTTTTGCTCGTCTTCGAGCAAAACAAAATCCAACCCAAGGGAAAAATGATGACATTATTCAAGCAAAGAAAGAAACGAGAAAACTAGAGAAGATGGGAATATACACTAACTCACTTTCGTAGGAATCACGGTCAATTTTAGCAACTAAAGACAAGCCATTTAAACCCCTAGATTGCCCTAGAGGACGAGTGATGCTCTCGTAAGGGTATCCTAAGAGTTTACCCATAACTCTCATAATAATACAAACAAGGCAAAGCATGAAAAAGAAAACAAAATACAAGAAAAGGAAACAAATGTTCATGAAAGGACTTTTGCAAATGTACAAGCACAATGAATGCAAATCTTTCTAAACAAGTAAGGGAGTGCACGCTATAAGATACCTAAGGTTGATAGAAACATAAAAATGTTAAGCATAGGAACTAGTTATCACACTCCACTTTCATCCCAAACGGTCTTACCGCGTTCCCCCTACTAATCTCATATCTCTCCATAGTGAGCATCTCATAGATTCCGCGAAGGAACCGGAAAAAGATCAAATTTTTGGGCTACTCGACATCTTGACTTCGCATCCCCTTTCCTTAGGCAATGACCCATGATTCCCTCCCCTGAATAGTGACTCAACTTTCTAGGTCGAAAGGTCTTTCCCCAAGGTTGTAACATAAGGCATAAAGGGTGAAGGTAGGCTAAATTTTAAAATTTGGAGGTTTTCCTAAAAAGTGAAGCAAAAGGGTGATCAATCCTTAACAACACGATCAAGAAATCACCAAGCAAAAGCAACACCCCCAAGCTTATTTGAAGCTATACTCACAAGAAATATATACAAAAAGCGTAAACGCTTCTCCCCCAAGCTTAAATGAAGCATTGTCCTCAATGCTTAGAAGGAGAAAAGAATACATCAAAATATTTTTGAATTTTCACTTTTTTCAAATTTTTTTTTTCTTTTTTTTTTTTTTTTACTTAAACTTGCAATGTTCTCGCCTTTTGCTAAATTCGGACGGCTTTTTCTATAATGAAATTTATTAGTCCATGCCTTTTATGATTAAGGACGACTTTTACTCAAACACTTGCCATTATTTACAAAGAAGACTTAATCACAAACTAGCACTCATAAAAACCAAATTTCCAACTTATCCACCACAAACTCCATCATACGTGATCAATTTGCTTCACAAAAAACCAAGAATAGAAAGAAAATGAAACAAAAGGCTAAAGAACTAAAGATGTGGCTTGAAAAGAAGGTATAAGGCTCAAATGGTTGCAAGAAGGCAAATGGAAACCCAAAAACAAATATGAATCAAACTAACCTAAAAATGAAAAATACCACCCCAAAAAAGGTGCCTTTGTCCTCCCTAGATAGCTCGATCTCGGGTTTAAGAATCATACATCAAGCTTTATAGATTAGGCTTGCAAAGTCAAGGACCCCATGCCGCTCATGCAAAAATATGATGAAAGCTTGAACAAATATAAATCTCACATGGTTGTAGCAAAAACTCACTAAGGTTGTCAAATCGAAGATAGGGAGCAACTACCAAACATGCCACAAACAAGTAGAATCCGGCTTCATGATCCCCCTAGTTCTAGACAACTACCTTAGCATGCTTTATCCTAGAATCAACCAAACGTAATCTCAAACCGTGCACACCACTACCATTTAGGAAGAAAAGCATTCAATTATACAAGTCCAAATGTTATTATGTCCAAAGCAAGAACAAAACAAAACACATTGCAAATTTGCCTTGATTGAAACAAAAATCTTTTTGGAGTTTTTCAAAATATAAGAACATGGAAAAGCATATACAAAGGTGCATAGCATACATGAATCAACATCCCACTAAACATGATAGAATACCCTCCCCCAAGCTTGAATGAGACATTACACTCAAACATAAATCATATAATCCATGGGAGGGGAAAACAAGGAGATCAATCCAACAAACCAACATATGTCCAACAAGTCATCATCCACTAGAGAAAGAGCAAGGAAGGATATTACCGGATATTAGGTGGGTGTAAATACCCGCAAATGACCCAATTTAACCTTTCAAAGCTAATTTCTCAAGATTTAAACCTTGTTTCCATATGCTAGCAAAAATAGGAGTCGAACTTCCTCGATTCTTGATCCAAATCGAAGCACCGAAGTATATCAACTCATGTACCTAGCAAAAAGGCACACAAAAATTTCCATGAGAGAAAATCTATTCTAAAAACAAAAGAAAATCTATTCTAAAACACGGGTTACTTCTCGAGAAAGGCTTGCTTAAGGTCCAAGCTTGACCGCTCTAGTAAAATAATATTGCAACGATCGCAAGAGCTTGTCAAATGCACTACTACACATTTCATATGATAGAAGGTAGGCAAATGATGGAAGAAAAACGTGCAACAACATCATTGCACGCAAGTGAGAAGGGAGGTGCCAAAAGAAAGAAGAAGAAGGATCAAAAGGAAAAACAAGAAAATAAGAAGAAGAAGAAAAGAAGGGGGAATAAAAGAATGGAAAGAAAAAGAAAAAGGCAAATCCTCCTCACTAAAATATTTTTGGGTGGCAACATCACCCTTTTCCTCAACAATAGACGAATGAGGGAAATTAAGATCATCATAGACAAGGGAGTCCCCAATAGGCTTATCAACAAAGGAAGGGAGAAAAATAGGGCAATAGGGGATGTGGTCAAACCTTTGAGAAAAAGGGGTATGAGAAATAGGCAAAGGGTTCGCGACTCCCTCAACACAAGGTCTCACATCGCCAATGAGGGCATGAAAATCAATCATAGAGTCCTCAAATGAAGTCCTCTCACAATCCACATCTCCCTCAAGCTCAAAAACTCCAAAGGAATCAACCTCATCCTTCTTTGCACCACAATAAACAACCTTTCCTTCCACAAACTCAAAACCCAAGTCCTCAAAACCGTGCATGAATGGATGCAAATATAGCTCAAAATCATCTCTCTCCCATGAAGCACCATCAATGAACTCACTTAGAAGGCTATGGGTTTTCATTTGACTCTCAATAAACACATTGGACATAATCTCAAACAAGTCCAAACACTCATGGATAGAAGAGTCGCATTCATACACTTAAGACTCATCATAATCAACCAAGGAAGAGGAGTTTAGATTCACAAAATCATCATAATCATCATCACTCTCAACTCCCTTTCCTTCACTCCTTTGCTCAACAATAGGATCCTCACACACTCTTGGTTGTTCAAAATGATCATCATCATCATCCTCAACACACACATCAAATTGAGATTTTTCACAAACAAGCATCAAGGATGACAATTGGCTTTCTAACTCATTTTTTCTTCTCTTTCCCTCCTCAAGACGCTCCTCATTCTTTTTCATTATCTCTAATTGACCTCTCACAGATTGAAGAATCATCTCCTTACTAGTCCCAAGATCATCATTAAGCTCAATGTGCCTAATTTGAGACTCAAATATATCAACAAGAGATTCAAAAGATGTAGAAGGTTGAGGCTCAACAAGAGGAGAAGAAATACAACCAAGATTGGAAGAATTAACATTAAGATCATGAGCATATTCATCACAATGGGGAGTAGGGGCATAATCAAGGGTATGAGATTCATCATCAAGGGAACGAAGCACATCACAAGAAGGCATGGTAAATAATGAAGAATATTGAAACACACCATTAGCATCAACTTGAGCATGTACTTCATCGTCATGAACAAAAGGGGAAATGGAGTTGAAATCATGTGTTCTAGGTTCACTAATGGGATCATGTGACAAATCATGGGAAATCATGCAAACATTAGAAGAATCAAGGTATTGCACATCAATATTATGAACATGATTATCCCTATTATACACATCCCTAGCAAACCAAACATAGAAATCCCAAGCATCATCAATTGACAATGCTCTAAATTCACCATTATGCACGCATTCTACTTCATCCCTAGTTTTCTCATTCAAACCAAAATGACAAATCTCACAAGCCTCCCAAAGACTACAACAATTATAATCAAGAAATCCCTCTAGTCTATTAAAATATTCACAAAAAGGCTCATTGTCAAATTGAGGAAATGAGAGACATGCCATTTTTTTACAATGCAAACAAAAAGAAATAAAAGAAAAGTATACACAAAGACCTAGACTCAAGCAATCAAAAACGCTCAAACATAGACACCGTTCCCCGGCAACGGCACCATTTTGACGAGGGGAAAACTAGGTCGTTATCTAATCTTCCCTCGGTCAAACTAAATTTATAAACACTTAACAAACCTAAATACTAGTATAGAGGCAAGTCAAGGGTCGAACCCAAAGGAACGGTAATGTTCAAGCACTTTCAATTATGCGCCTAAGCTAGGTCGAAGACGAAGGTAAGAGAGAATACTAACAACTAACAAAACAAGTAACCAAGGAAATAAAACACTAGGAACGGGGATCAACAAGTAATCATGTCAATTGCAACAACATGGGAAGAGCATGCCAATCAAAGGTTGTGAGGACTAATGATAAGAGCAATCAATAGGAATCAAAGAGCTATCTCCTAATTGTTAAGCTAGGGTTCACTATGAATAACAAACTAAGGGAATCACAATCAAAACCAATTGATAATTGCAATTCCTAAATCAATTGTTCATGTCATTAGCAATTATAATGCAATCTAGCATAATTCTCAAGGCCAAATTGAATTACACACATGCAAACCTTCACTAATCACTTTAATCTCAACAATCAATCAACACAATCCCCAAATTAATCACAATTAATCAATCATACAAGTTTCACCCAATTCATAGCCAAACAACTATTCAAGAATCATCATCTATCAACTAACAACTATGGAAATCAAGAATCAACAAAATACCAAGAACAATTACATTAATCAAGCATCAAACATCAAAATTAAACCAAACAAACATGAAATTAAACAAAGAAATAAGGTGAGATAGAGTTAAAAATGCTCATTGATAATAGAGAAGATCTTGAACACAATTGTCACACTTGCATCTTCAATCTCTCAATCACCATTGAAATTCCTCACTTTCTCTCTCTAAAACTACTCCTAATCTAACCTAATCTAGACAGAGAAGCTCTCATCCTAAGAGAGAGAAAACTATTCTAAAACTAAAGAAATACATCAATTAAGAATAAAGGAAACCAAAAACTATATAAACAAAAGGAGAAAAGAAGCTTAAAATTGTAAAAGACCCAGAAACCCGCGCCCGCGGAGGGGAACAGACACCCCGATAGCCGCGCCCGCGGGGCCAAGGCCCGCGCCCTCGGGGAGCCCTCGGGACAACCACGGGTGCTTACTGCCCAAATACGGCAGTTTTGGAGCCGAAGCAACCCCGCGCCCGCGGGTACTGTAGCCCGCGCCCGCTGCAGTTTTCCAAGGCCAACTTCAAAAGGCTGTAACTTCCGATCTAAGAATTTTATGAAGGCGTGAGACCTATCATTGGAAAGATCTTCATGTCTAATTTCCAACCCAACTTGAATCACCCTAATCCGATCTGTAGAACTTGAGATATGACTAAAACAATGCACAAAGGTCCTATTTGATACTTTGCAATCCTTCGTTTTCCTTTGTTTCAAACTCAAATTCAATTCCGAAAAGTGCATATTGATCCTAGTGGGTGCTATTTTCAATTCCCATGGATATAGACCGCGACGTACCTACAAAACAAGACAAAGAAACGGAGAAGCAAGAGAAATAGCCGAGAAATGAATAAAATTATAAGAAAGCCATTAAAAGCATGCATTTCTCTAAACAAACACAAAAACACGCCAATCGAGCATTATTCTCTAAAAACACAACATAAACGACTACAAAGGAGCATAGAAATATAAAGAAAACATAGCCTAAAGGTGCCATAAATGGCACGGATCAGTATCCAAATACCCCGAATGGGTCGCCAACGTCGTCCCAGTTCCGAAGAAAGAAGGAAGGGTAAGGATGTGTGTCGACTATCGAGATCTAAATAAGGCAAGTCCAAAGGACGACTTCCCTTTGCCACACATCGATATTCTGGTAGATAACACGACAAATCACGTGCTTCTCTCGTTCATGGATGGGTACGCAGGTTACAACTAGATTCTCATGGTAGAACAAGACATGGAGAAAACAACTTTTATAACGCCATGGGGCACTTACTGCTACACGGTAATGCCATTTGGATTGAAAAACGCGGGTGCTACTTACCAACGTGCAGCAACTGCCTTACTCCATGACATGATGCATAAAGAAGTCGAAGTATATGTCGACGACATGATTGTAACATCAAAAGACCGTCCAGGACATCAACTAGCCTTAAGGAAATTTTTCGAAAGGCTAAGAAAATATAATATGAGGTTGAATCTATCAAAGTGTGCTTTTGGAGTCACCTCAGACAAGCTTTTGGGATACGTCATAAGCTCTAGAGGAATAGAGGTAGACCCAACTAAGATCAAAGCAATCATGTCAATGCCACCGCCCAAGACTGAGAAACAGATTCGAGGATTTATTGGCCAATTGCAATACATAAGTAGGTTCATATAAAAAATGACGACAATATGTGAACCAATCTTCAAGAAGCTCAAGAAGAATGTACCAGTTATATGGGATGACGAGTGTCAAAAAGCCTTTGAAAAGATCAAAGCCTATCTCGCAAATCCTCCCGTATTAGCAACAACACTTCCCGGAATACCTCTTAGGTTATATTTGACGGTTACCAAAGAGACAATGGGAGCCATGCTAGCACAAGAGGTAGAAGGCAAAGAGAACGCAATCTATAACCTAAGTAAAAAGATGCTCGAATACGAAGCACGCTATACACCGCTCGAGAAGTTGTGTCTCGCCTTGGTGTGGGCCACGACTAAGTTAAGACATTACATGTTGGTGCATACCGTTTTTGTAGTCTCCCGATTAGATCCACTCAAGTATCTATTCGAGAAATCTACACTCAATGGATGCACAACAAGATGGATAGTCAATCTAGCCCAGTTTGATGTAAGGTTTATGCCACAAAAAGCTATTAAAGGATCCGTGGTGTCAGACTTTCTAGCAGATTTTCCAATAGAAGACTCGACGCCAATACAGGACAATGAATTTCTAGATGAAGACCTAATGGTTACTGAAGATGATACTTGGACCTTGTATTTCGACGGAGCCTCAAACCAAAAGGGATGTGGCGTTGGAGTGCTACTAGTATCACCTAAAGAAGAGCACGTTCCAATCTCCATAAAGCTTGATTTCGACGTTACCAACAATGCTGCTGAATATGAAGCATGCGTGGTAGGCCTTGAAATAACTTTGGCATTGGGAGTAAAGAAGTTAAGGATATTCGGAGACTCTTCTTTGATCATCAATCAGATATCTAAAAGGTGGAAGGTAAGGAGCGATAGTATAGCCCCTTATCAAACCTATATGGAAACTCTTACCGATCAATTAGACAAGGTAGAATATACATATCTACTTAGAGAGGAAAACCAATTTGCCAATGCCTTGGCAAGATTAGCCTCAATGGTTAGGATTCTCATGGAAATTGAGCAAATGCCTCTAACTATAGAAAAAAGGCACAAACCAGCATACATCCAGGCTATAGAAGACGACGAATTAGTCCAAGGCGAAGAAGAAGAAGAAGAAGAAGAACCGCGGTACACGGACATACTCAACTATGTCACCAAAGGAGAATACCCTCCTCATGCTGACAAAAGAGCGAAACGAGCATTGAGGCTTTTGGCTTCCCAATACGTACTCATAGACAACGAGCTACATAAAAGGGTACCTAAAGGTCGAGCTCTCTTATGTGTAGGAAAGATGGATGCACAAAGTGCAATGAGAATAGTCCACGAAGGAATCTGTGGCACTCATGTAAATGGCAAAATGTTAGTCCAGAAAATAATGCGAGAAGGATATTATTGGACTACAATGAATAGGGATTGCCATCAATATTTAAAAAGATGCCCTAAATTCCAAATTTACGCCAATTTACAACATGTCCCTCCATCTTTGCTCTATACTTACATGGGGAATTGACATCATAGGCAAAATCACTCCCCCAGGAACAGGAGGCCACAAATTTATTCTAGTAGCAATTGATTACTTCACAAAGTGGGTTGAAGCGCAATCATACGCTAAACTCACTGCAAAACATGTAGCACTTTTTATCGAGAGAAATATTATTTGCCGATACAGAGTCCCACTTGAAATGATAAGTGACAATTGAACTCACTTTCAAGCCGAATGTGAAGAATTGCTACAAAAATACGGCATTCAACATCATCATTCTTCCCCTTATAGACCTCAAGCAAATGGAGCAGTCGAGGCAGCTAATAAAAATTTAAAGACTATCATCCAGAAAATGATGGAAAATTATAAGGGTTGGCCTGACAAACTTCACTTCGCATTGTGGGGTTACCGCACGTCAATCCGTACATCAACAGGAAATACGCCATTTTCTTTGGTATATGGAATGGATGTCGTACAACCTGTCGAACTAGAAATCCCATATCTACACATCGCGTTAGAGAGTAAACTCGATGAAGTTTAATGGACTAGGGTAAGATACGAAGAATTGATTCTACTGGACAAAAAACGACTAGAAGCTCTACATCACACTCAGTGTTACCAGACTCGTATGGCTAGGCATTTTAATAAGAAGGTCAAGACAAGAAATATCAAAAAAGGAGACTTGGTGTTAAAAGCACTAAGGAAAAATGTTTTAGACCCAAGGGGTAAATTTAGACCTAATTGGTCTGGACCCTACATTGTCAAAACAATCCTGTCAGGAGGTGCAGCAAAACTAACTGATATGGATGGCAATGAATTCTCAAACATGACAAATCTTGACCAACTTAAGAAATACTACCCATAAGTACTTGAGTAGGATACTCAAGGGAGCTACGTTCGGCCTGATTCCTTAAGAAAGGATACGTAGGCAACCCTTTACGAGTGCGGCCACTTTATTTTTCGACATCTCCGCGTCCCAGAATTAATTAAAAATTCAACAGAATATCGGCGAGTTATCGGCGTCGCAGAAAAGAACCTGGCGCCAGCCAGCAGTCATCAGTGCCAGACTTAAATGACAGACGCCAAATGCCAATAACTGGCGCCAATTCGGAAATAAACTCTGGGAGAATTTCGGTGTTTTTCGGAAAATTTTCGACTTCCGTTCTCGAAGAATTTCTGGAAAATTAATTTTTTTTTTTCGGTTTTCATTGCTTTAATAAAATAAATTTAAAGTAAATGATTTAATTAAAAGCTGAAATTTCATTAATAAAATAAAATTACATTATTGATGGAATTTAAATAAAGCTGAAATAAATTACTTTTAAATAAAAAATAACAAACTAAGTCTAATAAATTTAAGGACAAGAAATGCTCCTAATCTTTCTTTTCCTTTCCAGCCCTTTTCTAATTTTTGTCTGCTTCCTCCTCCTCATCCATAACCTTAGCTAGTAGGCACCCTTTAGAGGACCTACATTCAATTTTAGAGTAGATAGCCTCCCCTTCAGCTAACACTCCATGCTTCTTTTCCACCCAAGCCTTTTTATCTGTGGTGTTAGCTTTCCTTTTCCCTTTATCTTTGGTAGCATTTTTCTTCCTAGGCATTGCAGGTGTTTTGAATTCAATTCTTGCACCTAGGCGTTCCTTGGCAGGAATCACCCTGTCACCCAAACGACTCTTCACATCAGTTTTACCTTGATTCGAATCCTTCAAAGGTTTCTTCAGCAACCACTTCTTCACATCATTGGGCAAAGAAGGAGGAACCTTTTGGGTGATCACTTCCCATAAAGGTCTAGCACCCCAATAAGCATCAAATCTGTCTACTTCTTGGGAAATAGGATACTCAAAGGGAGGACGAAGATCCCCGGAAGGAATATTCTGAAGCAAGCCGTATTGTCTTTTTACCCTGCAAGGATAATAATAAGTCACACGAGACAATCTTGGAAGACGACAGAAAGGTTGCTTGTTAACACCAACCATCCTTTCTATTTTCCACCATGGGACGACCCACTTGATAGCAAAATCACGTGATTCGAAGACTTTTCTCCACCCATGGTGCCCAATCTTAGGGAATCGTTTCTTCCTTTTCACAAAGCAATTGGGAGTATACTTCTCAATATCGTCCGGATGGATAATTAATCCTAGCCTTTCCATTAGCCACATCTGTAAAACATTGCAATGCAAATAAATTATTATTACAATACAAAAATATATTTTTTGATTTCTGTAATTATAAATATTATTTTTCTACCTGTAATAAAGTTGGAGAGCCGCGAAAAGGTGCTTTTGGGTCCCTTTTCAATTCATCTAGACTAATCATAGTCTCTCCAACTATTAATGGCATTGGATTTCTCCCTGATTCAATTTGTTCTAGTACAGTGGTTATAATTGATTGACCTTCATTATTTTTACCACTACTAAGAAAAAATTTGTTAAGCATGCAAAATAAGAACGCCCTTCTTCTATATATATGAAAAGATTCAGAAAGAGGTTTATCAAAATAATGGCGTGCGAATTCTTTCAAGTTAACTATGTTGCCATCTACTATTTTTGATAAATCCCTTTCTTTTATATTAAAGAAGAGCTCAAAATCCTTATGATAGTATGCATCTACTCTAGGGATTACTACGAGGTCTATTGTAGGGAAGCCTAAAATAGCACCAAATTCCTCTGGCAAAGGGCTAATCTCATCATACTCTATTCTGAAACAATGAGTATCAACATTCCAAAATTCTAAAGCGGTATGTATGAAGTCTAGGTCAAGATCTACCCCTTTGATGCCATAAATTCCCCACAAGTGAAATAAATCTAATTCTTTTCTGTCTCTAGCATTAAGAGATCGACACCATTCACTACAACAAATCATCACTTGTGCCACGAATTATGCCACGGGAACTCCAAATTCGTGGCATAATTTCATCTAGCCACGGGAAAAATGAAGTATGATATAAAATCTAAATAAGAAGAATTATCCTTGCAGGGTAAACAGAATTACCCGTAGTGTGAATTTTCATCATACGCGAAATAATTCTGGTTCATTTAGCTTTACATTATTTTTTGGCTTTTTGGTCCAATTATTTGTGTTAAATGCTTTAATTTCTTAGGAACTGATGAAAATTGGTTAGCAGTTTAATTTTGATGAATCCTATTCCCCCCCGAAATTCTATATTTTCCTATGTAATTAGGTGAAACAAATCTTTAATTTTATTCATTTCTATTGATTTGCTACCTTTGGAACAATTTGTTTTTAAGTTTTTTTTCTTCTTAATTTAATTTCAATTTAGTTCCATTATTCGTGATTGAACTTGTGAAACTTTTTTAAAGGTGAAATTCCTTATTTTTTTTTCTATTAATTTGGTGTTTTTTTAAGGTACTTTCTCAATTCGTGTATGGATTAATCTATACAATCTAAGCGTATTAAATTACTATGTTTTAGCATACAATTCATGCAACTAACTTACTTAAGTATAGGCTAGCTAGAGCTCCTGTCATCTTCTTTGTCACTTCATAGACTTTGTAATTTTGCCATTGTTATTACTTTGCATGCAAAAAAGAGAGATATTACTAGTAAAAGACTGTCAGCTTGTGACTTCTAAGTTTCTAAGTTTTACTTAAGAGGAACGCAAAGTGAGGTCTCTGCTTTTTGTTTCATTTAGGCCTCCTCTCTCCTTCCCTTTCCATGTTTGTTTTCTTCTGTCTTTTGTAACCTTAATGCAATCAACTTTGAAATGGTTTTCTTTTTAGTTTTTTCTCTTTTTCCTATCTTTTGTCAATTTGAGGAGAAGGTTGAGAAGACAAATGGTGCAAAGACACTACAAAGCCTACCAAGTACCTTAGATTGTAATGATTTTTCAAATGCCATGGCAGAGAATGAAACCAGTGACAATCAAATAGAAGTGCATGGACAAGAAGCCCACAAGATGAGCTCAGATGGCAGGGCCCCTCATGACTTAAGTGGAATCATGAAGATCATATCTAAAGTTCATATAAGTTCAAACTTCGAGCTTATTGATTGTCAATTTAAGTTAGTTTTATTTGAGAACTTTTATATATTAAATGTTTTTGAAGATATACTTGTATATATTATTAAGTTTACTTTTGCATAGGCTGGATAGTAGCTAATAAATTAATCCTTGTTGTTTGGTCACAGAATGATGCAGATTACTGATTGCTATCTGATACTGATCTTATTAGCATCAGTGACATGTGGGGAGCAGAATGTATCCTTTCAATTTATATCACCTTGGTTAAAATTTAAGTTATTCAATCATAATCTTTGATCTCTGTTTGGTAATCAAATTACATTTTTACATTTTAATTTTGTGATTTTTTTATAATCAAATTAGCTATGTTTCCTTAATTTGGTTGATGGATATTTGTTATGTCTATCTGCATTTGATTATAAATTCTGGTCATTTGTGATATAAGTGGTTGTTGATGAGTAGTTGAAGGTAGAAATTGATGCCTTCACATTTTACAATTTGTGATTTTTTTTTTTTTTTTTTTACCTTTGTTTGATATAATTTGCTATGAAACAAACTTAACAATTGTGAAGGTTGATTGGTTGAATATTGACAATCACCATTATCCTTTCCAATGCAACATATGCCAAGTTGTGACTTGTAAGATTGATTATTTGAGCTTTTAGTAAATCCGACTCCTTTAAATGAAATTGTTTGATTAGGAACAAGTTAATTTAGAAGGATGTGAACTTATGACTACTAATAAGATAAGGAACTCGAGTTTCTGTTTATTAACAGGTCCATACATATCCTGATGTGGGTATATTTGATCGGGGAGGTAACATAGACTTCCTAAATTAAAAGTTGTGATATCAAGTTTGTTAAATCATGTGATGAATGTAAGTTTATCCGTTTCAATTATTTAACTAATTTTCTAACTTTCTTTCTGAAATCAATCTATTAATCTTGCTCCTTATAAAATTATCTGGGACTGCAGTAGCAACTGTGACTCCACAACACTACCTTGTTCTTAATATGATCTCTTTCTTCCAAGGAGGCTTGCCAGTGCTCAAATGGGAAATCCATAGTATGTGCTTTCAAATTAGTAACAAATCAAAATACTTTCTTGGGATTGACAGGTTTGTCCTTATGAGAGGTGGAAGAACGAATGTTCTTGTGGATGTGTTGGAATCTTTGATGCTCATGTTGCTCTATTACCATATGTCAAAATATTGGAAGAGTTATGCAATCTTATAAGAAGTAGAGGTGGCTCCAGGGCGGTTGGAACAAGCAAGGTGTTTTAAAAGCTCCAGGGTTTGCCACTCTTGCTGTAGTTGGGCGCTGCTGCTGCTACTGCTACTGCTGGAACATTAATTTTTTTTTTTTGGATGAACAATGTATATTTAAAAGCAGTTAATGAAAATATCTTAATTTTTATGGTATATGTGCAATATGTCTGTTGATCAATTTGGGTGAAAAAATGCAAAATCGGTGCCTTATTGCTTTTTTTTGTAATAGTGTAAGTAGCCACGGTAATATTTATTGCAACATCGATTATTTACCAATGTAGTATTTGTGGCGAACAAGTTAATTAGGCATGATAATATATGTGGCAACAATGTTTATTAGCCATGGTAGAATTTGTGGCAAATAATTTGTTAGCCACATTAATATTTGTGGCAATTAAATTTATTTGCCACGTGAATACTCGTGGTTTAAAAATTTAAATTTGCCACGACATCCGTTTTCCCGTGGCAAAATCCTAGCCACTGCCTCTTGTGCCACAAGAGTTAATTTCATAATTCCCGTGGCTAAATTACATAGCCACGGAAATTTGAAACTTATGCCACGATTTTACTCGTGGCACAAAGGTTAATTTGTTGTAGTGATTCATGAGTGTATTGGGTGAAGGTTTTAGTGACTAAAGACATGATTGTTATTTTTTCTAAAAGAATTATTTTATTCGCTGGAATTATGAGAAGAATCGGCTGGGTAGGGGGCTATTTATACACAAATTGCGAGAAGTTTTAATCAAAATTAAATACGGTATCAGCGTCAATTGGCGTCAAAACCCCGTAATTGGCGCCAGCCGCCAGCGCTTGGCGCCACACGCCAAGTGTAGCGCCTGGCGCCACGCGCCATATTGTGGCGCCATCTGGCGCCAAGTTGCCACATCAGCCGCGCATGCTTAACTTGCGTTTTTAATATTAAACTCGAGTCGGCTAATGACTTTATGGCTCGGTTTATTTTTCCTAAACATCTTTTTTTATCCTTTTTTAATTAATTAAAATAGCTACTATTTTCATTCTTTTTTTGGATTTTATTTTAAATTTCAAACACCCGACATTTTATTCGACTTTTTCCTTTTTATTTTTTTTCTTTTTTGGGGGGAGAGAGTCGGATACCCTCCATCAATAATAAAAATGACGGAATTTTTGCGCAAAAATTGTTTGTCACACTTTTCTTGCACACACTAACATACACATAATAATAACAATCAAATAAACTCATAATAGCATAAATATACAAAATATGTCTAAGAATAGTGAGTCTAAGGCAAAGTTCTATGAAAAGTCAAAATAAAATATACACAGGAACAAACTACGGCGCCGGAGGACGTATGCCCATCATATCATAAAAATGCGCCGTACGAGGAGTCACCTCTCCACCAGCTCCAGCTCCAGCTCCAGTCTCCGTATGGGGAGGAAGACTCAATGTAGGACCACTCCAGCCAGGATCAACCTGGGGATGAGGCTGCGGAGGCTGCTGCGATGACGATTCTATCTCGTACATCCCACCACCTCTGAAAGCCGAGGTAGCCTCTCCTACCGGTGCAGCATGAGCACCCTCAGAAGAAGATCCCGAGCCCTCTGCAACGTCGGCACGAGCAGCCTCAGAGCGACCACCTCTACCCCCTGACGAAGTGCGACGACGTCTCGAGCTAGACCTCGCTGGATCCCTCCGCCCCTGAGGTCTCGTGCGGGTGTGATAAGCAATAGGCTGGCCCTGCAAAAAAAATTAAATCAGAAACAAGGTAAAATTGAAGCAGCAATGCAAAAAAATATATATATATATAAGTAAAGAAAGGCTACCTCTCGGATGATGTCATCCCGACGGCAAGTGGCCGCATTCCTCATCCGGACGAGCTGGCTCTGGAAGGCGTCTATGCATCGTGCCATCGCCGAAACCACCTCGCGTGAAAACTGTTTGAAAAATAAGTTAGTAAATATGCATGATATATGAACACCAAATTGTGAATATCTAGGCTTACTCGAGTCTGGGGCGAGGAATCGACCGCTCTACGAAACGCTCGCCCTCGGGAGCCGGAGGAATCATGTCCTCGATCGGCCCGAACATCCCCTAGTAGTGGATGGACATACGGGGTGGCACGAACTCAGCAGCACCGTCCTGATAAAACAAGAAAAAATCAGTAAAACATTACTTGGGGGCTACTTAATGGAAAGTAAAAGCTGAAAAATCTTACCCTCACATCCTCAGCCGGTACGGGGGCTAGAGCTAACAAAGGTAGTAGCTCCTCAGCATAACACCGCCCGAGGATCACATAGGACCGCCAAGGGGTACCAGCTCCCTCAGACATGCTCGACAACCGCGCATCATCGAACATATGACGTGGTGGAGCAGTAGGAACGACGAAGACATCAGAGCAATGATGTCCAGCAACCCTCTCTCCTAAGTACGCGATCGCTCCATAAGTCCCCAAAAATAGCGACGCTCTGCAGAATACTGTGCGGCTAACCCAGGGACTGTCCAACCGCCCCACGGCCAGTATACCACCTCAGGCCCCTACAAAGAGCATCAATCAGGCAAGAACATACCTAAAGCACCGCGGAAAAGCAAAATAAACAATAAAAGTCGTACCGAGATGATCCAGTTCCGGACATGTGTAGTAGACATATCCACATGATGGCCGCCCCAAGAGGCGCTCACAAGAAATCCCCGCGGCGATGGTCTCGCCGGCGCAGCAGAAGGAAAGTACTCGTAGAACCAGATCTACAAGGAGTTAAAAGTGTGAGTAAATGCTAACTAATATATAGAGCTAAAATTTATAGGGAATAATGTTTACCTCTACGACCTTCCAAAAGTCAGACAAAGCGACATTCGTCCCAAAGAACCGGTGTTGACACGAGTCCCTCAGCGCACGAACAAAGTCAGCATAGGCCAAGCTGGCCCAGTCATAAGTCCCGATCCGGTGAAGATCACGGACAGCGGGAAGATAGTAGAGCAACACCCTACTACCTTTGTTAGGGGAGAATGTCCCTGACAACAACATCAGCGCAAAGATGCGCACCCGCTGCTTTCGGGTGGTCGCATCGTCATCAAGAGCCGCTGCCAGCGTCGAGCGGCGAATTCCCCTAACGCTAAACTGAGTCGTCTCGACCTCAGCTCGGGCCCGAATAGTGATCGGCCCCAACAGCTCCTCGACCTCCGAAGAAAAGACGTCGATTCCACTGTCAAACGGCAGTGGCACAGAAGTGAACTCCAGTCCTGTGATGAGACTGAAGTCCGTAGGGGTAACCATCATCTCGCCCCAGGGGAAATGGAAGGTGTTGGTGGTGTCCCAAAAGAATTCCACCAAAGCGCGCACTACATGGTGACCCCCGCTGGAGGCAACCATAGCCTCGGAGGTCTCGAACAGAGTAGCTAGTCTGCAAGACTCCCATAGGAGTCTCATCTCAAGATCCCTGGCGATGTACATCCTGTACAAATCGCCTAAACCATCATAGCCAGAGCCGTGATGTCGCGTCCTCCCGGGCGTGATGCCCCGTCTCACCCTCTCAGAAATGTGGTGGACGGGGGCGAAGAACAAGGTTCGCTCATCCTACTCCGGAAGTCGACCAAGCGAAGTGGACAGCTCGGCGTCGTCCTCCACGGGCTCATGCTCATGTCTGGTGTTTCGGGACCGTGAACCCAAGCCTCGTTGTCTAGACATTCTACATTGTGAAAAATCATCATAAATTAAGGTTCTATAGTATCTAAAGTTCGCCTACCCGCATGATACTATGTTCGCAAAAACAGAGTACGTAGTGCTAAAACAGAGCACAAATTCAAATTGAGCATAACGACATTTTTCAAGCAATCACACAATTTCTTGCAACTCTATAGTGATTATTGTGACAAATTGAACAAGAATTGCTAGCAAAAAACATCAAGAACAAGCCACATTGTTCTTCACGACCTTTGGAGGTCCAACAATGGCAAATTGCTCATTTCTTCACCAATTTGAGTTAAACAAGTCTCAAATTACTCCCAAGGCAATATACAAACATAATCAAGCAATTTCATGGCATAAAACTTGACAAACAAAGCGAATTGAGCATTATAAATTTCGAATTTTCATGGAATTTGTGAATAAACATGCAAAAAATTCATAAAAACCAATGTGAGTTTGAAAAAAACTTACATAGATCAGGAAAATAGATGAAAAGAGCTTTGATTTGCAACAAATTTGAGCAAATTCGGTTAAGAAACGAGCAAGAACCGAGCAATTGAAGTTTCGGGTTTCTTCGAGCAGTTTCGCGACGAGCAAAGCAGCAAAATGAAGAAGAAAGGGGTATTTAAGGAAATCCCCGTGCTGGCGCCAAGCCCTATGCATTGGCGTCAAAAATTAGGCTTGGCGCCTTGCGCCAATATCAGCGCCTGGCGCTAAGGCTAATAAGGTGGCGCTGATGGTTTTTCAATGGCGCCAGAGCACCCAGCCACCTGTTGAGGTTGTTCTACCTTTCTGCAACATATTTTTGGGTTCCTTGGTACGCCAATTAGCCCCTCTAAGCAATTTGACATGATTTAGTAATCAGGTTGATTACATAAAGTGATCAACCTGATAAGAGATCGTCTCACTTAGGTTAAAGCGCCTAAGCATTGGCTTATTAACAAAAAGCACCGACATATAGGTTCAAAAGCAAAAGAGCACCGACGTATAGGTTCAAAGCAACGGAAGCGCCGACGTACAGGCATAGCGGGAGTAAAGTTCAGGCAAACTTCTAAAGATCGACAGGCGTGAATCATCGGTAATTTTCTTTGGAAAATTATCGCATCAAATGAGGATGACTTCAAGTGAGGATATCTTCGACGGCATTCCCTAGCTTGCGGAGATTTGTCACAAACAACTGGAGGTAATTTCGGGCGAAGTTTTCTTTGATCATATTCCCTTAGGCATGGAAGATGGTCATAATGCGGTGGGAGATTGTTTCAAGAGAAATAATCTTCGATAGTATTCCCTTGGACGTGGAATATTATCTATGCGGTTGGAGATTGTTTCAAGAGAAATAATCTTCGATAGTATTCCCTTGGACGTGGAATATTATCAAAGTGGAAGACGATCGTTTCAGGTGAAGTAGTCTTTTATATTGGAAGCAGTTACGGGCGTAGCAGTTTTCAAGCGGGATGGCATTCTCTAGCTTGCAGAAGATCATCAAAACAAGAATACGGCAACAAATCGGTTACTTTCAGAGACGTGTGCTCGACGGTGCAAGATACGCGTTTCTTAACTCTTTTATCTATTTAACTAACGTTAGTTTGCATGTATCGGCGTTACAAGAATGATTTAGGATCGCAGAACATTTTGAATCATTCTCCGTCCCTATCGCTACTTTGGCTTTTGTTTTTTGAAACTTGCGTTTCTCCAAACTCAGTCAAAGTGGGGGCTTCCGTAGACACACATTTGTGTCTCCCCAAAACCAAACCCAGTGATGAGTACCTTTCACGTCGAATCATAATCAAATGAAGCGAAAATGTTGAAAGTTTAGTGTTGCGGACAGTTTTAATTTCTTTTCTCTTCTCTCTGTTTTTGAAAACTTATTTTAAGAAAACAGCCAATCTAGTTTGGTTGGTCCATAATATGGGTCCAATAGTAGTGTAGTTGAATGGGGCTTGCAAAGAGCTTTCCAACGATATATTATAAGCCCAATTCCGATGAATATTGAGGAAGTTATGGCCAATTTACTAAACTGGGCCCGGTTTGAGCCTTATATGAGGCTCAATGATCTAGGGGAGGGCCTAATATGATTTATCATTCCTAATGCAATTAGGAATGGTTTTAGTCTTCTAGAATTTTCTAGAAGGTTCTTTTCATTCCTAATTCAATTAACATTGATAAATTGACTTTTTGACTTTTCAGAGTTTTAATTAAAATCAAATAGCATTTTTGAGGAAATTATATGATTTTATCCTCCAGTACGGCAAATTTATCTAATTTTCGAAAACGTGTTAAAATCAGGCTTGGCGCCTGACCCCTGGCTTTGGCGCCTGGAACCAGGCCTGGCGCCTGGCGCTAGCCATTGGCGCCTGGCGCTAGTCGCCTGACGCCAGTTAGCCAGGGTTGGCGGCAACTCTGTTTTTTGTGCGTCAGACTCTGTTTTGTTTATTTTATCTTTTTGGCTAATTTTCTCTATAAATATCGTATTAAAAACTCCGTTTTCATTCACCAATTTTCACCAATTCTCACCAATTCTCACGAATTCTCATCTACAATCAGTTTTAATTAGCATTCTCTAATTCATTCATCTCTTTCTTTCTCTTTTTCTTCTAAACTTTGTTTTCTCATACAAAATTCCGCATTCACAAGATCTAGAAACACCTAGCCATATTCAAAGTTGCCTTCACCCTAGACGTTAAAGGTTTTAATTTCTGAGGGTTTGGTCCCAAATCTCTCTTTTAATTATTTAATTTAATTGTTTGTTTATTATTTTCCTTGAAGTTACTAACGTGTGTATTTTGTTATTAGAAAGAGGTACGAAGCATCAAAGTAAGTACTTTAATTGATTAATTGATATTATGATGTAGAAATCATGTTTACATTGTTATTATGATATTCCTAGTATTTTTAATATTTAATATGATTGCTATGATGTTTTTTATTCTCTTCCTAATATTTATTCATGTTAGTATCATGTTAGGGTTTAATATTTGATTTTTAAAGTTTAGTGACATGCTAGGGTTTGTTATTAATCTTGTTAGTATCATGCCTAGGATCTTGCTATGTTCATTGTGCTTTAATATTAACATGAACATGGTTATGATTATAATTGTGATAATTTACTATTATTTTGATGATGATTATTTTATTTATGATTATTATGATTATTATTATTATGATATGATTATTAATTATTATTCATGATATTGATTATTTATTATGTTGCTTGCTTATTTATTTTTATTGCTTGATCACCTTTTATGCATGTTTAAAGGGAATTTGTACTTGTAATCACGCTTAATAAGATAATTAAAAATCTTGTTTAGGGTTAATTTTGATTATAATTCAAGTGATTGCCAATAATAGTTTATTTGTTCATTAAATTCAACCAACATAGATTAAACAGGTTTAGGGTTAATCCTATTGCTTGCATGTTAGTCAGAAAGCGCACATGAATACAATCAGAATAAAGTAGAGGCCTATTATTAGGGAAGGTTCAATCTCTTTTAGGTTGGATTTGTACCTTCATCCCCGAACCCTTATTTGGTTCTAGACCTTATGGAATTTACGATCTCTTGGATCGTTAAGGGGTGTAACCTTCATCCTATGAACGGTTTACAAGTTCCTAAAAAAACTTGTTGGCGACTCTTTTGCTCTATCTTCTTCCCTTTTGGACGCCACCGTACTTTAGTGTATGATCACAGTGGGGTTCAAGCTAGTGGGATTAAAGCTTGAAATTATTCCCTACGGGTACAAGTGCAATATTCAAGTTGAAATCGACCATAGACAACTTGAGATGCTAAGACAAAAAGAGAATGAAGGTTTTACTTCTTTCTTTAATAAGTGGAGGGAAACTTCCGCTAAGATGATTGAGGTCCCCACCGAAAAAGAATCTGTGAGGATGTTTATTAAGAATCTCCAAGAGAAGTATTCGAAGCATTTGAAATATCAACACAATCTGAATACTTTCAAGGTCGTTTATGACGTCGGAATTGAAATCGAAGATGACCTCGCAAAGCAAAAAGCTACTAACAATAGTAACCACGGTGGCTGGAAAGGAAAGAAGAACGACAATCCTTCTTCTTCTGAAAACGCCCACTCTAGTAACAATGTTAGTACCTTTGATCTCAGTGACGTTTTAGCCATAGATAACCAAGGATCTAAGAAGCAACTAAGGAAAAACTTCACCCCCATTGGGATGAGCTATGATACTGCCTTCGATCGACTCCATGCCGAAGGACTCATTACTCCCATTGGACCTATTCAAGATCCCGCACCTGAAAAGAGATTGCCTAGTTGGAATCAAGACGAACACTGCAAGTACCATCAAGGTAGGGGTCATACTACTGAGAGCTGTTGGAAGCTAAAGGAGGCTATCCAACATTTCATTGATAATAACAAGATTCCCATGCCTCTAGTTAACAAGAAGAGCGAGTGATGATAAAAGAAACAACACAAGACAAGAGGCGAGCTTGAACGACAAGATTTCGTGACCTCTTTTTTCTATTTCGTTTTTTTTACCTTTCCCTTATAAGTCTAGCATAGGCACCTTTTTATTCTCCTTAGCTTTATTTTGTAGGATCATTATATATTTTCTTTTAATAAAATGAGCATTTATTTCCTTGCATATGATCATTTCATTTCATTAAAATAATAATAATAATAATAATAATAATAATAATAATAATAATAATAATAATAATAATAATAATAATAATAATAATAATAATAATAATAATAATATCCATGTCAAACTAAGCACAAGGTATACCAATGATTTGAGGCACCCCTTGTAGCCACATCATATTACCTTTCACCTTTCTGATATGCAATCCTTTCTTCATAAACCACTTTGAGCCTCGTCTAACGATAGACCTTTCTTTTTTCAACCCGCATTTACCTAACTTTGGAATGGGATGGTGTGCAACTTATGCAATTCTAAAAAGCTTGAGTGATTTCAAAAGAAAGAAATAGCAAAAAAAATAAAAGCAAAAAATAAATAAAAGTGTACCAAAGGGCAAGTGTTCCAATGTCTTTGATATGAAAATGTCTTTGATAAGAACACGTCTCAGATTGCGTCTCTTATCGAGTGCTCGGTACCGTGCCTGAGAAACATGAATGCCAAGTGAGTGATAGACTGCATGATCGGGATTGCCCACACTTGCAAAAATAAAATAAATGCTAAAGCAAAAAGAAAGAGAGCTAAAAAAGAGTAGAAATTCAAGCATAAAAATATAAAGATTCAAAAGCAAGGTTGCACACCTTGGGGGCTTATCTAGAGTTTTGAGCCTTTATCCCCTTCATCTTCAGCCTTTAGCCTAACCATGTTACAACCCTTAAAAGGACCTTTTTGAGGTATACACACTTGTGCGAGGTTCGGCTAGAGATACATTCGTCCTGATTCCTAACGGATACATAGGTAATCTCACATCGAGGTGCGGCTGTAATAAAAATGCATTCTTTTTCACATTCACACACTTACACCATGATCATATCAAGGGATCTCCTATGATCATCCCTATTCATGAGCTAGACATGGGGGCTTGATCCCTACATCATTAGCTTACCTAGCCTAAGAGTCACCATTATTTGACTCTTCTAAAAATAATATTTTTCCACACACTTAGCCCTTGCGGCCTAACTTTAGTGTCACTTTCACACACTGCACAGATACATGACCAAATATACTTCCCTTAGGAACCCTTTGTCATGGAATCTTAACACAACGCTAAAGCATGCCTTGTCACATCACTCATCAATCATAATTGTCATTGCATCACGAAGTATGAAGTGCTTAGCCTCCGTGCCTAAGTTACCCAAATACTTTCATCATTGAGTCAACATTGAGATAGCCTAGGATGGGTTAATCCTTGAACCTCGAGAGATAGTATCAAACAACATTTGACTAAGCTCATTCAACATGCACCTTTAAAAATTTCGCTTCTTTCTTTTTTTGCGTCTTTCTTTTTCGGGAGAAAGTCGGTACCCTCTACAAAAATGACGGAAATTTTTTGTTTTTTTGCATTTTCGAGTCGCACAATCACAATATAATGCACACACGGGTCATGAGTCACACGTGTCATTTCACTTCGAGTCGAGTCAACCTCGAGTCAGTCAATCATATCGAGTCAAGTTTATACCTTGAGTCGTGTCAAGTCGATGAGTCAAGCGACGTTAACCCTTAGGTCAACCCTAGGATAATTAAAGAGATTGGAAAAGTTCTATAGTAAAAAATAATAACAGGTGCAGCGGAACAGGGAAGACCCTACTCTAGCGCCGGACGAAAATATCTAGCGTCTGGAAATAGATTTCAGCGCTGGGCGCTAAACCACAGCGTCTGGTGACAGAGCCAATTCCTGGCGCCGGAGATATTTTAGCAGAGATAGAGCTCGAAGCCTCTCAGAACAGCAATTTTGGGTTCCTTGGTACGCCAGTTAGCCCCTATAAGCAATTTGACATGATTGAGTAGTCGATTTGATTACAACCGCAAATAAGTGATCGACCTGACGAAAGATCGTCTCACTTAGCTTAAAGCTCCTAAGAATTGGCTCATCACGGAGACACCGACATACTGGTTTTAGCGGAAGCAGAGTTCAAGCGAGCTTTAGAGATCGGCAAGCGTTGGTCTTCGGAAATTTTTCTTCGGAATATTATCGCAACAACTGAGGATGACTTCAAGTAAAGTTATTTTCGACAGCATTCGCTATGATTGTGGAAGTTTTCACCAAAGATTTGAGAAGATAGCACGAGATGGGCGGTCTTCGACGGCATTCGCTAAGATTGTGGAAGTTGTCACCAAAGATTTGAGAAGATAGCACGAGATGGGCGGTCTTCGACGGCATTTGCTAAGATTGTTGAGGTTGTCACTAAGATTTGAGAAAAGATTTGAGAAGATAGAACGAGATGGGCGGTCTTCGACGGTGTAGACACCCATTTGTGTCTCCCCAAAACCAAACCAGTGATGAGTACCTTTCACGTCGAATCATAATCGAATGAAACGAAAGTGTGGAAAGGTCTAGTGTTGTGGGAAGTTTTTTATTTCTTTTCTCTTCTCTTTGTTTTTGAAAACTTTATTTTAAGAAAACAACCAATCTAGTTTTGTTGGTCCATGATATGGGTCCAATAGTAGTGTAGTTGGATGGGGCTTACAAAGACCTTTCCAACGATATATTATAAGCCCAATTCCGATGAATATTGAGGAAATTATGGCCAATTTACTAAACTGGGCCCGGTTTGAGCTTGATGTGCGGCCCAATGATCTAGGGAGGGCCTAATATGATTTATCATTCCTAATGCAATTAGGAATGGTTTCGGTCTTCTAGAATCTTGTAGAAGGTTCATTTCATTCCTAATTTAATTAGCATTGATAAGTTGACTTTGTTGACTTTTCAGAGTTTTAATCAAAATCAAATAGCATTTTCGAAGAAATTATATTATTTTTTCTTCCAGTACGGCAAATCTATCGGATTTTTGAAAACGCGTTAAAATCAAGACTGGCGTCAAACCCCAGGCCTTGGCGCCTGAAACTAGGCTTGGCGCCAGACGCTAACCATTGGCACCTGGCGCTAGCCACTGGTGCCTAGCGCCAGCTAGCCAGGGTTGGCGCCAACCTTGTTTTGCGTGCGTCAGACTCTGTTTTGTTAAATTATCTTTTTTGGCTGATTTTCTCTATAAATATCGTATCAAAAACTCCGTTTTCATGGAGGAATTGCCTACAATCATCGATCATCTACATTCATCATTCACGAATTCTCATCAACAATTAGTTTCAATTAGTTTTCATCAACAATCATTAATTCTTTAGCATTCTTTCATTCATTCAATTCGTTCTTACTTTTTCATACAAAATTCCGCATTCACGAGATCTAGAAGCACCTATCCATATTCGAAGTTGCCTTCGCCCTAGACGTGAAAGGTTTTAATTTCTGAGGGTTTGGTCTCAAATCTCTATTTCAATTATTTAATTTAATTGCTTTGTTTATATTTTCCTTGAAGTTACTAACGTGTGTATTTTGTTATTAGAAAGAGGTACGAGGCATCAAAGTAAGTACTTTAATTGATTAATTGATATTATGATGTAGAAATCATGTTTATATTATTATGATATTCCTAATATCATGTCTAGGTTATTTTTAATATTAAATATGATTGCTATGATGCCTTTTATTCTCTTCCTAATATTTATGATTGTTAGTATCATGTTAGGGCTAAAGATTTGATTTTTATTGCTTAGTGAAACGCTAGGGTTTGTTATTAATCTTGTTAGTATCATGCCTAGGATCTTGCTATGTTCATTGTGCTTTAGTATTAATATGAGCATGATTATGATTATGATTATGATTATAATTTTGTGATGATGATTTTATGATGATTATTTTATTCATGATGTTTATTATAATTATTAAAATTCATGTTTATTCTAATGATTGATTATTTATTATGTTGCTTGCTTATTTATTTTTATTGCTTGATCACGCTTTTTATGCATGTTTAAAGGGAATTTGTACTTGTAATCACGCTTAATAAGATAATTAATAATCTTGTTTAGGGTTAATGTGATTATAATTCAAGTGATCGCCAATAATAGTTTATTTGTGCATTAATATTCAACCAACATAGATTAAACAGGTTTAGGGTTAATCCTATTGATTGTATGTTAGTTAGAAAGCGCACATGAATACGATCAGAATAAAGTAGAGGCCTATTATTAGGGCAGGTTCAATCTCTTTTAGGTTCGATTTGTACCTTCATCTTCGGACCCTTATTTGGTTCATGACCTTATGGAGTTGACGATCTCTTGGATCGTTAAGGGGTGTAACCTTCACCTCGTGAATGGTTTACAAGTTCCTTAAAAACTTGTTAGCGACTCTTTTGCTCTATCTTCTTCCCTTTTGGACGCCACCGTACTTTAGTGTATGATCACAGTGGGGTTCAAGCTAGTGGGATTTTAAAGGCTTGAAATTATTCCCTACAGTTTTTTGGCGACTCCACAGGGGAAGATTTCTATTTTAATTCATGAATTTGTTTCGGCAATGATTTAGAATGAGTGGATGAGACTAAAAAATTTCTAAGTATTTCATGTGCGTAATTTTGATTAACATTATTGTCATATGCATAAAAAGGTTCTCATTGGAAAGAACATCCGTAATGAGTAAAAAACATAGGATTTTACACGTAGGAAATTTGAGAAATGTCTTTCACAACTAGGACTGAAATAACACCATGCGAAACTGGAAGATTTTATCAATCACAGAAAGCTGCTGAGGCATGTGGGAAGTAGCGTCAGGGGCCAGAGCTTGGCGCCACACTTTTAGCCGTAGCGCCAGATGCCAGTATTGGCGCCAGGCGCTACAGTTAAAAGTTGGCGCCAGTCTCTATTTGCTGGTGCCAATTTCCCCCAATACCGAGCCAGAAATATGCGTTCTAATTTCGACCGGTTTTTCGTATTGTTTGCTCGATCCTACTTCCTGATTGAATTTTTTTTTCTCACTTTTTTGAAACCCATATGTGTTCTACATATGGACATAACCCTCTGGGAATTCATGCTCCATCTACCCGATTGAATGCTCCGTGCAACAAAGGGTACATCCGAGATGTTGAATTCACCAAACCATGGAAGCGAGTTTTTTCTAAAACTCGCGGTGTCCCATCCACTCGCGCCAACCCTTCACGGTTAGGCTTCCGCGCGCTGCATCCGGACAATTAACCATGGACCCTCTTTGACTAAACCATATCCCGAACTTTAGAGAACTAGAGCCATGGTTAGGTTGCAAACTCATTGCATCATATTGTGCCTACTTGACTAATTGTGCATTATTTGTTGTGCATATATATTCTATGTTTCTCTTAACCGTTTGTTGACTTGTGTTGAGATTAAATAAATTAATGACTTAAAGAACTTTGCCTAATTAATTAATTAATTAATCTGAGTCAATAAAATCTGATTTTTCAATTGGAATTGACCTAGTACGACTTTAGGCATACCCCAGTTGACTAATAATACAGAAAAAAGTCCCAGACCGAAATTCCACTATTGGCGCCAAAGTCTGAGTTGTAGCGCCACACTATGGTGTGTAGCCCCAGACGTTAACTAAATTGTCTGGCGCCAACCACAACAGTGTGACGCCAGTCCTGTCGCTTGGCCGACAGTTCGGATTATTTGTCGAGTCATCATCTAAAGTCTAATTAATCAGTCTTCTCTTTAATTCGGTTAATTTTGCTGACAATAATGCTTAATTGAATCAATGATCGAGTTTAGGCACTAAGTCCCATGGTCTTACACAAGATTCCAAACATGTCACTTACACTCAATACACACACCAATACACATGTTTCGATCATGATTAAGAGAGTCTTGTGTGCGCGTTTTTCCGTCATTTTTTTTTAAGGGGGTAAGTCGGATATTAATCCTCCAATATAAATAATAATACTTAGTTCCCTAAAAATATGTACATTATTGTTGCCAAAAATAGGCATCCTTTTTTTTCAAAAAAATAAACCATAAAGTCAAGTTGATTCGAGTCAAGTAATTAAAACGCAAAATGATTTAATTTACAGCGCGTGGTCAAGAAAGGAAGGACGATTAATCAAAGATAACCTCTTCGTACAAGTCCAACTTTTCGACAAACCTATAGCCCGCAAGAGGAAAGCAAGAGTTATAATGGCAACTCAAGAAGAAGTCAATGATCTTAAGAACCAACTGGCTACTGTGACTGAGACACTGAAGCTTCTCGCACTTAGGATCGATGATCCCGTGAAACAACAACAAATGGACCTCATGCAAGAGAGCCTAAGCAAGTTGTCCAGCGACTACAAGTTTCAAGAACTCACATCCCAAGGGGTCTCGGTGGATAAAGATCTTCTTCCGCAGAAGTTCAACGCCAACGACATCCCAAAATTCAGAGCAATTGACAACCCTTACTTCCACTTAAGAGCATTTGAAACAATAATGAGTATCAAGGTATTGATATGAAGGTCTTCCCTTCTCTGTTCTCACTATCTCTCGAGATTGTTTGCCAACAATGGTTCTTTTCTCTCGAGAAAGAAAAGACCTCTACCTGGGAGTCTATAGCAAACGCTTTCGTTGATAGGTACAAATGCAACATTCAAGTCGAAACTGACCATAGAGAACTTGAAATCCTCAAACAGAAAGAAAATGAAGGCTTCACTTTTTTCTTTAACAAGTGGAAAGAAACCTCAGCTAAAATGATCGAGGTACCAAGTGAAAAAGAGTCCGTGAGACTGTTCATAAAAAATCTCCAAGAAAAATATTCCAAACATCTTAAATATCAAAATAACCTCCATACCTTTAAGGCTGTTTATGATATTGGCATTAATATTGAAGATGACTTGGTTAAGTCTAAAGCTGCCAACAATAACTCCAACAGTGGCTGGAAAGGAAAGAAGAACGACAATCCTTCTTCTTCCAAAACCGCCCACTCAAATAACGTTAGCACCTTTAATCTAGAAGAAGTCCTCGCCATGAACAACCAAGGACAAAGGAAACCATTTAGGAGGAACTTCACTCCTATTGGCATGAGTTATGACACCGCATTTGATCGATTAAATGCAAAAGGTCTTATAACTCCCATTGGACCATTTGGGGATCCACCAGTTGAGAAGAGGTCGGTTAACTGGAACCCCAACGCACACTGCAAGTATCACCAAGGTAGGGGCCATTCTAGTGAAAGCTGTTGGAAGCTTAAGGAAGCTATCCAAGACCTAATCGACAATAACAAACTGCCGTTGCCCCCTGCCAGTAAGAAGCCAAGCATCGACAATGCACCTCTAGCTCATACTTTGGCTATCTCCGATGAAGAAAACGAGCTTGACCCCTCATCTATCATTAAGCCTGTCAAAGAAATCGATGTCGAAGAAAAAGGAGAAGAGATCTTTTTCGATGTCAGAGATAACCTTCCAGAACCAGCAAATAAGGAAGACATACAATTGCTCACACTGTCCATGAAGGAGGCATCGCAACTATTACGTGAAGCTCTTAAAGTTATGAACGAACTTCACAAGAAATATGATGAGCCTCCATGTCCAAAGGAGGAACCCAAAAGAGAATTCACACCAGTAAGAACGACTTATGAGGCAAAGTACTTTCCCTTACAAGTCACCGAAAAACCCAAGAAGAGCAATAAAGTTTACACTCCAATTGGGATCCCATATGCACAAATGTTCGGAATGCTCTCCGAGAGTGGCAAGGTCAAACCTCTCGAACCGAGACCATTTGAGTCATTAAAAAGGACAAATAGATATTACTGTCAGTACCATCAATCAGGGGGGCACACCATAGAAAACTGTTTCAAATTCAAGGATTTGGTGCAGAAAATGATTGATGAAAAGGAATTAATCCAAGTTCAACAAGAAGAGGACATAACCGTTAATGGAGTGTGGGACAGTGATGAAGAGGATGTCTACCTAAAGGACATAGTAGGACCTTCACCTTCTGTATCATACACCACTGACGACATTTGGGCTGAAGAAGATTCATCAATAGACGTCCTCACAGGATCCGGGAGGATGCAACCTCCCGTTTCAACACAACCTATGCCTACTGTACAACAAGTTCTCGTACCTATCATCGAAGACAACGACATCGTTAAAAAGTTTAAGAAGACAAAAGTTGAGATGAATGTGTGGAAACTCCTGGCAACATCTCGAGAACATAGGTTGGCTGTAATGAATGCCTTGGATAAAATCGGGATAGATTCTGACACCACTCCTGAGGGACTAGCTAACTTCCTCACAAGTGACCTTCCTAGTCCGTTTAATCTAATCACCTTCTCTGACAAAGATTTACCCCCAGAAGGTGACAAACACTACAAGGCATTAAACCTTACGGTAGACTGCAAAAGGATGAATGTTCCCATGACTCTTGTAGACAATGGATCAGCTATCAATGTTTGTCCACATAGAACTGCGAGGATGCTCGGCATAAGGGATGAGGATTTAACTCCGTCCACACAAGGAATAAGAGCTTACGATAATACTCGCCGTCAAGCTCTTGGCAAAATAACCCTAAATGTGACGGCAGAAGCAATAGAACATGCTACTACTTTTCAAGTAGTAGATATCAAAGCCTCATTCAATTTGTTGTTAGGACGCCCTTGGCTCCATGATCTAAAGGCCGTCCCTTCATATCTCCACCAACAAGTGAAAGCTATAGTTGGAGAAATTCCAATCACTATTGACGCTTCGCCGATGAGAATCAAATCCATAGAAAATCCAATCATCAATATAGAGCACGACGAAGATGATGAAGACCTATGGGGCTTTAACGAAGAAGTCTCCTTAATCCAGGAGGATGAAAGGACATCTTTTTGCCACGACCCCCATTCCAACATGATTGTCAACACCATGCTGAAGAAACAAGGACACTTCCCTGGGATGACCCAAGGAAAGAAGAAAGGGATAGCAAAATCGGTGGAGTCACCTGGCCTCCCTAAGCTAGATACTTTCGGGCTTGGTTTCGAACCGACTCGGAAAGATCTCAAGCGAGCCCAGGACAAGTTGAAAGAACGTAGAGACGCTCGCATTCAAAAGAAAGCAATTCCAATGGATCAATACCCTCTTACGCTTAATGGTCAGTTTATAAAAGAAGGAGAGGACTATCCATGCCACGAATTTCCCGAGCCATTTGTTGTAAATGGCATACGACAACCAGGATTCGAGATTTTCTTGGATTGCTACTTCACCGACGAATTCCCAACTCCCGTCCATAAGGACAAAGCACCCCCATGCTTTGACTTTAACGTCATGGGATTACTGTTTGGGCGAGAAAAGAATGAGCCAGCTTATGAAGAAGATAACTCCTCACTCATTCAAATGGTCTTATATAGCGAAAACTTCGACCCCTCGAAGCTAATTACTCCAGCCGAAGGATCAATATAAGGGTGGCGCAAGACTATCAAAGAGACTACTCCAAGTGGAAGGAAGATATCAATCACGACAGGGCAAGGGCCGATGTTCGAAGAATCGTCGGAGTCAGAGTCCGAGTCAGAGTCTTTCCCTTTAGATTCTTCTAAGTCTTTAGCAATAACACCTCCCCTTCCTATTTCTTCTCCTAGGATAGTTAGTGGTCCAGTCCCTGAGGACATATCACTCTTTGATGTAATGATCTCAGAGTATAATAATATTTCTCGTTCTCCTTACTTCTTGTGTTCGTCCCTCACCCAAGATGACGAGCATTGCTTAGCTAACAATGAAAAATACAAAGAAATTGTTAAAGCAATGGAAACACTCGAAAAAAAAACACCATTAATTGAGGAAACTGAAACAGTTGACATCTCGAATGAATCAACTCATAAAAGAGAAGTTAAAATCGGACTAACATTGAATAAACAGGAAAGAACCGATTTAATTAACTTACTTAAAGAATTTATTGATGTATTTGCTTGGTCATATGAAGATATGCCAGGCATTAACAGAGAAATAGCTCAACACACTATACCACTAATCCAGGAATGAAACCTGTAAAACAAAAGTTGCGTCGAATGAAACCCGACGTAGCACTTAAAATAAAAGAAGAAGTTCAAAAACAAATAACTGCGGTTTCATCAAGGTATCCAAATACCCTAAATGGGTCGCAAACGTCGTCCCAGTTCCAAAGAAAGACGGAAGGGTAAGGATTTATGTCGACTATCGAGATCTAAATAAGGCAAGTCCAAAGGACGACTTCCCTTTGCCACACATCGATATTCTGGTAGACAACACGGCAAATCACGCGCTTCTCTCATTCATGGACGGATATGCAGGGTACAATCAGATTCTCATGGCAGAAGAAGACATGGAGAAAACGACCTTCATCACACCATGGGGCACTTAGTTCTACACGGTAATGCCATTTGGGTTGAAAAACGCAGGTGCTACTTACCAACGTGTAGCAACTGCCTTACTCCATGATATGATGCATAAAGAAGTCGAAGTATATGTCGACGACATGATTGTGAAATCAAAGGACCGTCCAGGCCATCAAGTAGCCTTAAGGAAATTTTTCGAAAGGCTAAGAAAATATAATATGAGGTTGAATCCATCAAAATGTGCTTTTGGAGTCACCTCGGGCAAGCTCTTGGGATACGAGGAATAGAGATAGATCCAACCAAGATTAAAGCAATCATGTCGATGCCACCGCCCAAGACCGAGAAACAGATTCGAGGATTTATTAGCCGGTTGCAATACATAAGTAGGTTCATATCAAAACTGACAACGATATGTGAACCAATCTTCAAAAAGCTCAAGAAGAATGTACCAGTAATATGGGATGATGAGTGTCAAAAAGCCTTTGACAAGATCAAAGCCTATCTCGGAAATCCTCCCGTATTAGCACCAGCACTTCCCGGAATACCTCTTAGGTTATACTTGACGGTTACCAAAGAGACAATGGGAGCTGTGCTAGCACAAGAGGTAGAAAGCAAAGAGAATGCAATCTATTACCTAAGTAAGAAGATGCTCGAATACGAAACACGCTATACACCACTCGAGAAATTGTGCCTCGCTTTGGTGTGGGCCACAACTAAGTTGAGACATTACATGTTGGTACATACCGTTTTCGTAGTCTCCCGATTGGATCCACTCAAGTATCTGTTCGAGAAATCAACACTCAATGGACGTATTTCAAGATGGATAGTCAACTTAGCCCAGTTTGATGTACGGTTTATGCCACAAAAAGCTATTAATGGATCTGTGGTGTCAGACTTTCTAGCTGACTTTCCAATAGAAGACTCGACACCAATACAGGACAATGAATTTCCGGATGAAGATTTGATGGTCACCGAAGATGATACTTGGACCTTGTATTTGGACGGAGCCTCAAACCATAAGGGATGTGGCGTTGGAGTGCTACTAGTATCACCTAAAGAAGAACACGTTCCAATCTCAATAAAGCTTGATTTCGATGTTACCAACAACGCTGCTGAATATGAAGCATGCGTGGTAGGCCTTGAAACAGCCCTGGCATTGGGAGTAAAGAAGTTAAGGATATTCGGAGACTCCTCTTTGATTATCAATCAAATATCTAAAAGGTGGAAAGTAAGGAGCGAAAGCCTAGCCCCTTACCAAACTTATCTAGAAACTCTTACCGATCAGTTAGAGAAGGTAAATTACACATATCTACCTAGAGAAGAGAACCAATTTGCTGATGCCTTGGCAAGATTAGCCTCAATGGTTAGGATTCCCACGGAAATCGAGCAAATGCCTTTAACTATTGAAAAAAGGCATAAACCAGCATATATACAGGCCATAGAAGACGACGACTCAGTCCAAGACGAAGAAGAAGAACAAGAAGAAGAACCATGGTACACAGACATACTCAACTATGTCACCAATGGAGAATACCCTCCTCATGCTGACAAAAGAGCAAAGCGAGCATTGAGACTTTTGGCTTCTCAATATGTACTCATAAACAACGAGCTACATAAAAGGGTACCTAAGGATCGAGCTCTCCTATGTGTAGGAAAGGTGGATGCACAAAGAATAATGAGAATAGTTCACGAAGGAATCTGTGGAACTCATGTAAATGGCAAAATGTTAGTCCAGAAAATAATGCGAGAAGGGTATTTTTGGACTACAATGAATAGGGATTGCCATCAATACGTGAAAAGATACCCTAAGTGTCAAATTTATGCCAATTTACAACACGTCCCTCCATCTTTGCACTACACCTACACATCGCCATGGCCATTCTCTACATAGGGAATTGACATAATTGGCAAAATCACTTCCCCAGGGACAGGAGGCCACGAATTTATTCTAGTAGCAATTGATTACTTTACAAAGTGGGTTGAAGCGCAATCATACGCTAAACTCACTGCAAAACAGGTAGCACTCTTTATCGAGAGAAATATTATTTTTCGATATGGAGTCCCACATGAAATGATAAGTGACAATGGAACTCACTTTCAAGCCGAATGTGAAGAATTGCTACATAAATATGGTATCCAACATCATCATTTGGCCCCTTATAGACCGCAAGCAAACGGAGCAGTCGAGGCAGCTAATAAGAATCTAAAGACTATCATCGAGAAAATGACAGGAAATTATAACGATTGGCCTGACAAACTCCACTTCGCACTGTGGGGTTATCGCACGTCAATCCGTACATCAATCGGAAATACACCATTTTCTTTGGTATACGGAATGGATGTCGTACAACCTGTCGAACTAGAAATACCATCTCTACGCATTGCGTTAGAGAGTAAACTTGATGAAGTTGAATGGACTAGGGCAAGATATGAAGAATTGATCCTACTCAACGAAAAACGACTAGAAGTTCTACATCACACCCAGTGTTATTAAACTCGTATGGCTAGACATTTTAATAGGAAGGTCAAGACAAGAAATATCAAAGTAGGAGATTTGGTATTAAAAGCACTAAGGAAAAATGTTTTAGACCCAAGGGGAAAATTTAGACCTAATTGGTCTGGCCCCTACATTGTCAAAACAATCCTGTCAGGTAGTGCAGCAAAACTAACTGATATGGATGGCAATGAATTCTCAAACATGACCAATCTTGACCAACTTTAAAAATACTACCCATAATTACTTGAGTAGGATACTTAAGAGAGCTACGTTCGGCCTGATTCCTTAGGAAAGGATACGTAGGCAACCCTTTATGGGTGCGGCCACTTTATTTTTCGACATCACCGCGTTCCAGAATCAACTTAAAAGTCAACACAAAGTCGGCCAATTATTGGCGTCGCAGAACAGAGCCTGGCGCTAGCCATAAGTCATCTGCGCCAGCCAATGGAATTGGCGCTTGGCGACAGACTTAAATGGCAGGCGCCAAATGCCAATGACTGGCGCCAATTCAGGAATAAAATCTGGGCGAATTTCGGTGTTTTTCGGAAAATTTTCGACTTCCGTATTCGAAGAATTTCTGGAAAATTAATTTTTTCGATTTTCATTGCTTTAATAAAATAAATTTAAAGTAAATAATTTAATTGAAAGCTAAAATTTCATTAATAAAATAAAATTACATTGTTAATGGAATTTAAATAAGGCTGAAATAAATTAACTTTAAATAAAATTAACAATCTAATAAATCTAAAGCTAAGCAATGTTTTTAATCTTTTTTTCCTTTTTGACTCTTTTCCAATTCTTTTCTGTTTCCTCCTCTTCATCCTTAACTCTAGCTAGTAGGCATCCTTTAGAGGACCTACATTCAATTTTAGAATAGATTATCTCCCCTTCAGCTAGTACCCCATGCTTCTTTTCCACCCAAGCCTTTTTGTCCGTGGTGTTAGCTTTCCTTTTTCCTTTGTCTCTAGTAGTATTTTTCTTCCTAGGCATTGTAGGTGTTTTTAATTCAATTCTTGCACCTAAGCGTTCTTTGGCAGGTGTCACCCTGTCACCTACACGATTCTTCACATCGGTTCTACCCTGATCAATTGAAGATTTTTTCAGCAACCACTTCTTTACATCTTTAGGTAAAGAAGGGGGAACCTTTTTGGTAATCACTTCCCATAAAGGTCTAGCGCTCCAGTAAGCGTCGAATCTGTCTACTTCTTGAGATACGGGGTACTCATAGGGAGGACGAAGATCCCCGGAAGAAATATTTTGAAGTAAGCCGTATTGTCTCTTTACCCTGCAAGGATAATAATATGTTACGCGAGACAAGCTTGGAAGACGGCAAAAAGGTTGCTTGTTAACACCAACCATCCTTTCTATTTTCCACCATGGGATGACCCACTTGATAGCAAAATCACTTGATTCAAATACTTTTCTCCACCCATGACGCCCAATCTTAGGGATGCGCTTCTTTCTTCTCACAAAGCAATTGGGAGTATATTTTTCGATGTCATCCGGAGGGCTAATTAACCCTAGCCTCTCCATTAGCCACATCTGTAAAAAATTGCAATGCAAACAAAATTATTATTACAATACAAAAATATATTTTTTTATTTCTCTAATTAAGAATGTTATTTTTCTACCTGTAATAAAATTGGAGAACCGCGAAAAGGCGCTTTTGGGTCCCTTTTCAATTCATCGAGACTAATCATGGTCTCTCCAACTATTAATGGCATTGGATTCCTCCCTGATTCAATTTGTTCTAGTACAGTGGTGATAATTGATTGACCCTCATTATTGTTACCACTACTAAGAAAAAATTGATTGAGCATGCAAAATAAAAACGCCCTTCTTCTATATATATGAAAGGATTCAGAAAGAAGTTTATCAAAATAATAGCGTGCGAATTCTTTCAAATTAACTATATTGCCATCTACTATTTTTGATAAATCCCTTTCCTTTAAATTAAAGAAGCGTTCGAAATCCTTATAGTAATATGCATCTACTCTGGGGATTACTACTAGGTCTATTGCAGAGAAGCCTAAGATAGCACCAAATTCCTCTGGCAAAGGGCTAATCTCATCATACCCTATTCTGAAACAATGCGTATCAATATTCCAAAATTCTAAAGCGGTATGTATGAAGTCTAGGTCTAGATCTACCCCTTTGATGCCATAAATTCCCCCCAAGTGAAATAAATCTAATTCTTTTCTTTCTCTAGCATTAAGAGATCGACACCATTCATGAGTGTATTGGGTGAAGGTTTTAGTGGCTAAAGACATGATTATTATTTTCTGAAGAAGAGAATAAATTTTTTCGCTGGAATTATGAGAAGAATCGGCTGAGCAGGGGGCTATTTATGCACTAATTGCGAAGAATTTTAATCTGAATGAAATACGTAGTTAGCGTCAATTGGCGTCAAAGCCCCGACATTGGCGCCACCCCCCAGGGCTTGGCGCCACGCGCTAAGCATAGCGTCTGGCGCCACGCGCCATAGTGTGACGCCAGCTGGCGCCAAGTCACCATGGCAGCCGCGTGTGCTCAGTTTGCTCGGTTAATGACTTTATGGCCCCGTTTAATTTTCTAAATATCTTTTCTATATTTTTTCTTAATTAATTAAATATAGCAATTATTTTTAATTTATTTTATTTCCTTTTTTTTGGATTTTATTTTAATTGTCAAAAAAGGGCATTTTTTCCGTTTTCTTTTCCTTTTTTTTTCTTTTTGGGGGAGAGAGTCGGATAATATCCTCCATCAATAATAAAAATGACGGAATTTTTGCGCTTACGATAACATAAAAATACAAATGCGTCTAAATAATGAGTCAAAGGCAAAGTTCTATAAAATTCAAAATAAAATATATGTACAGAAACAGACTACGGCGCCGGAGGACGTAGGCCCATCATGCCATAAAACTGCGCCGTACGAGGAGTCACCTCTCCACCAGCTCCAGCCTCAGCACCAGCTCCAGTCTCCGTAGGAGGAGGAAGACTCAAGATAGGACCGCTCCAGCCAGGATCAACCTAAGGCTGAGACCGCAGAGGCTGCTGCGATAACGAGCCAACCTCGTACATCCCACCACCTCTGAAAGCCGAGGTAGCCTCTCCTACCGGTGCATCAGGAGCACCCTCAGAAGAAGATCCCGAGACCTCAGCAACATCGGCTCGAGCAGCCTCAGAGTGACCGCCTCTACCCCCTGGCGAAGTACGGCGACATCTCGAGCTAGACCTTGCCGGATCTCTCCGCCCCTCAGGTCTCGTCGGGTGTGAGAAGCGATAGGCTAGCCTTGCAAAAAGAATTAAATTAGAAACAAAGCAAAATTGAAGCCATAATGCAGAAATAATGAGTAAAAAAGGTTACCTCTCGGACAACGTCGTCCCAACGACAGGTGGCCGCGTTCCTCATCCGGACGAGCTGGCTCCGGAAGGCATCTATGCATCGTGCCATAGCCGAAACCACCTCGCGTGAGAACTGTCAGAAAAATAAGTCAGTGGAAATACATGATAAAAGAATAAAAAATTTGGAACTTAAACTAGGCTTACACTAGACTGGTGGCAGGGAATCGACCGCTCCACGAAGCGCTCGCCCTCGGGAGCCGGAGAAATCATCTCCTCGATCGGCCCGTACATCCCCTGGTAGTGAATGGACATACGGGGCGTCACAAACTCAGCAGGACCATCCTGATAAAACAGAAGAAATCAGTAAGGTATTACTTGGGGGCTACTTAGCGAAAAATAAAAAGCTAAAGATCTTACCCTCACATCCTCAGTCAGTACGGGGGCTGGAGCTAATAAAGGTAGTAGCTCCTCAGCGTAACACCGCCCGAGGATCACATGGGACCGCCAGAGGGAACCAGCTCCCTCAGCCATGCTCGACAACCGTCCCTTGTCGAACATGTGACGTGGTGGAGGAGCAGGAACAACGAAAACATCAGAAGAGTGTTGTCTAGCAACTCTCTCTCCTAAATACGCGACCGCTCCGTAGGTCCCCAGAAAAATAGCGACGCTCAGCAGAGTACTGTGCGGCTAATCCAGGGACTGTCCAACCGCCCCACGGTCGGTATACCACCTCAGGTCCCTATAAAAAGCACCAATCAGGTAAGAATATATCTAAAGCACCGCGGAAGAGCAAGATAAACACTAAAAGTCATACCGAGATGATCCAACTCCGGACACGTGCAGTAGACATGTCCACATGGTGGCCGCCCCAAGAGGTGCTCACCGGATATCCCCTCGGCAATGGTCTCGCCGGCGCAACAGAAGGAAAGTACTTGTAGAACCAGATCTACAAAGAGTTAAAAGTGTGAGTAAATGCTAACTAATATGTAGGGCCAAACTTTATAGGGAATAATGTTTACCTCTACAACCTTCCAGAAAGCAGACAAAGCGAAGTTCGTCCTAAAGGAACGGTGACGACACGAGTCCCTCAGCGCACGAACGAAATCAGCGTAGGCCAAGCTGGCCCAGTCATAAGTCCCGATCTGTTGGAGATCACGGATAGCAGGGAGGTAGTAAAGCAATGCCCTACTACCCTTGTCAGGAGAGAATGTCCCTGACAACAACATCAGCACAAAGATGCGCACCCGCTTCTCTCGGGTGGTCGCATCATCATCAAGAGCCGCTGCCAGCGTCGAGCGGCGAATCCCTATAGCACTGAACTGAATCGTCTCGACCTCAGCTCGGGCCCGAATAGCAATCGGCCCCAACAACTCCTCGACCTCTGAAGAAAAGACGTCGATCCCACCGTCGAAAGGCAGCGGCACAGAAGTGAACTCCATTCCTGTGATGAGACTGAAGTTTATAGGGGTGACCATCATCTCGCCCCAGGGAAAATGGAAGGTGTTGGTGGTGTCCCAGAAGAACTCCACCAAAGCGCGCACTACGTGATGACCTCCGTTGGAGGCGACCATAGCCTCGGAGGTCTCGAATAGAGTAACTAGCCCGCAGGACTCCCATAAGAGTCTCGTCTCGAGGTCCCTAGCGACATGCATCTAGTACAGATCGCCTAGACCGTCACAGCCAGAGCCGTGATGTCGTGTCCTCCCGGGCTCGGTTGCCCGTCTCACTCTCTCAGAAATGTGGTGGACAGGGGCAAAGAACAGAGTCTGCTCGTTCCACTCCGAGAGCCGACCAAGCGAAGTGGACGGCGTGGCGTCGTCCTCCACGGGCTCATGCTCCCGTCTAGTGTTTCGGGACCGTGAACCTGAGCCTCGTTGTCTAGCCATGCTACATTGTGCAAAATCATCATAAATTAAGGTTCTATAGTATCTAAGGTTTGCCTAGCCGCATGATACTATGTTCGCAAAAACAGAGTACGTAGTACTAAAACAGAGCACAAATTCAAATTGAGCATGATAAGCATTTTTCAAGCAATCAAACAATTTCTTTCAATACTATAGTGATTATTGTGACAAATTGAACAAGAATTGCTAGTGAAAACGTCAACAAACCACATTGTTCTTCACGACCTTAAGAGGTCCAACAATGGCAGATTGCTCATTTCTTCACCAAATTGAGTCAAACAAGTCTCAAATTACTCCCAAGGCAATATATAAACATAAACAAGCAATTTCATGGCATAAAACTTGACAAACAAAGCAAATTGAGCATCATAGAATTCAAATTTTCATGAAATTCGTGAATATTCATGCCAAGGATTCGTAAAAACCGGTGTGAGTTTGAGGAAAACTTACATAGATCGGGAAAATAGATGAGATGAGCTTTGATTTGCAACAAATTTGAGCGAATTCGGTTGAGAAACGAGCAAGCAATGAGCAATTGAAGCTTTCGGTTTCCTCGAGCAGTTTTCGCGACGAACAGAGCAGCGAAATGAAGAGAAAACGGGGATTTAAAGAAAATCCCGTGCTGGCGCCAGTCCCTAGGCATTGGCGTCACCATCTGGGCTTGGCGCCTGGCGCCAACATCAGCGTCTGGCGCTAACACCAAATGGCTTGCGCTGATGGTTTTTCAGCGACGCCAAACCACCCAGCCACTTGTTGAGGTTGTGCTAGCCTTCTGAAACATTTTTTTTGGGTTCCTTGGTACGCTAGTTAGCTCCTCTAAGCAATTTGACATGATTAAGTAATCGGCTTGATTGCATAAAGTGATCGACCTGATAAGAGATCGTCTCACTTAGCCTAAAGCGCCTAGGAATTGGCTCATTAGCAAAGGGCACCGACATTGGCTCATTAGCAAAAGGCACCGACATATAGGTTCAAAAGCAAAAGGCACCGACATAAAGGTTCAAAGCAAAAGAACGCCGACGTACAGGCATAGCGGAGGCAAAGTTCAGGCGAACTTTTCAAAAGATCGACAGGCGTGGATCTTCGGTAATTTCCTTTGGAAAATTATCGTATCAAATGAGGATGTCTTCAAGAGAAGATATCTTCGACATCATTCCCTAGCTTGCGGAGAGTTGTCACGAACAACGGAGGATTATTTCAAGAGAAATAATCTTCGATAATATTCTCTAGGATGTGGAATATTATCAATGCGGATGAGGATTGTTTCAAGAGAAATAATCTTCGATAATATTCCCTAGGATGTGGAATGTTATCAATTCGGAGGAGGATAGTTTCAAGGCGAAGCAATCTTCTAATTTGGAAGCAGTTACAGGCGTAGCGGTTTTCAAGCGGGGTGGCATTCTCTAGCTTGCAGGAGGTCATCAAAACAAATCGGTTACTTTCAGAGACGTGTGCTCGACGGTGTAAGATACGCGTTTCTTAACTCTTCTATCTGTTTAACTAATGCTAGTTTTGCAGGTATCGGCGTTACAAGATTGATTTAGGATCGCAGAACTTTCTGAATCATTCTCCGTCCCTATCGATACTTTGGCTTTCGTTTTTCGAAACTTGCGTTTCTCCTAACTCAGTGAAAGTGGGGGCTTCTGTAGACACCCATTTGTGTCTCCCCAAAACCAAACTCAGTGATGAGTACCTTTCACGTCGAATCATAATCGAATGAAACGAAAGTGTGGAAAGGTTTAGTGTTGCGGGAAGTTTTTTATTTCTTTTCTCTTCTCTCTGTTTTTGAAAACTTTATTTTAAGAAAACAGCCAATCCAGTTTGGTTGGTCCATGATATGGGTCCAATAGTAGTGTAGTTGGATGGGGCTTACAAAGACCTTTCCAACGATATATTATAAGCCCAATTCCGATGAATATTGAGGAAATTATGGCCAAATTACTAAACTGGGCCCGGTTTGAGCTTTATGTGCGGCCCAATGATCTAGGGGAGGGCCTAAAATGATTTATCATTCCTAATGCAATTAGGAATGGTTTTGGTCTTCTAGAATCTTCTAGAAGGTTCTTTTCATTCCTAATTCAATTAGCATTGATAAGTTGACTTTGTTGACTTTTCATAGTTTTAATCAAAATCAAATAGCATTTTCGAAGAAATTATTTTATTTTTTCTTCCAGTACGGTAAATCTATCGGATTTTTGAAAACGCGTTAAAATCAAGACTGGCGTCCAACCCCAGGCCTTGGCGCCTGGAACTAGGCTTGGCGCCAGACGCTAACCATTGGCGCCTGGCGCTAGCCACTGGTGCCTAGCGCCAGCTAGCCAGGGTTGGCGCCAACCTTGTTTTGCGTGCGTCAGACTCTGTTTTGTTAAATTATCTTTTTTGGCTGATTTTCTCTATAAATATCGTATCAAAAACTCCATTTTCATGGAGGAATTGCCTACAATCATCGATCATCTACATTTATCATTCACGAATTCTCATCAACAATTAGTTTCAATTAGTTTTCATCAACAATCATTAATTCTTTAGCATTCTTTCATTCATTCAATTCGTTTTTACTTTTTCATAAAAAATTCCGCATTCACGAGATCTAGAAGCACCTATCCATATTCGAAGTTGCCTTCACCCTAGACGTGAAAGGTTTTAATTTCTGAGGGTTTGGTCTCAAATCTCTATTTCAATTATTTAATTAAATTGCTTTGTTTATATTTTCCTTGAAGTTACTAACGTGTGTATTTTGTTATTAGAAAGAGGTACGAGGCATCAAAGTAAGTACTTTAATTGATTAATTGATATTATGATGTAGAAATCATGTTTATATTATTATGATATTCCTAATATCATGTCTAGGTTATTTTTAATATTAAATATGATTGCTATGATGCCTTTTATTCTCTTCCTAATATTTATGATTGTTAGTATCATGTTAGGGCTAAAGATTTGATTTTTATTGCTTAGTGAAACGCTAGGGTTTGTTATTAATCTTGTTAGTATCATGCCTAGGATCTTGCTATGTTCATTGTGCTTTAGTATTAATATGAGCATGATTATGATTATGATTATGATTATAATTTTGTGATGATGATTTTATGATGATTATTTTATTCATGATGTTTATTATAATTATTAAAATTCATGTTTATTCTAATGATTGATTATTTATTATGTTGCTTGCTTATTTTTTTTTATTGCTTGATCACGCTTTTTATGCATGTTTAAAGGGAATTTGTACTTGTAATCACGCTTAATAAGATAATTAATAATCTTGTTTAGGGTTAATGTGATTATAATTCAAGTGATCACCAATAATAGTTTATTTGTGCATTAATATTCAACCAACATAGATTAAATAGGTTTAGGGTTAATCCTATTGATTGTATGTTAGTCAGAAAGCGCACATGATTACGATCAAAATAAAGTAGAGGCCTATTATTAGGGCAGGTTCAATCTCTTTTAGGTTGGATTTGTACCTTTATCCCCGGACCCTTATTTGGTTCATGACCTTATGGAGTTGACGATCTCTTGGATCGTTAAGGGGTGTAACCTTCACCTCGTGAACGGTTTACAAGTTCCTTAAAAACTTGTTGGCGACTCTTTTGCTCTAACTTCTTCCCTTTTGGACGTCACCGTACTTTAGTGTATGATCACAGTGGGGTTCAAGCTAGTGGGAAATTAAAGGCTTGAAATTATTCCCTACAGACGGCATTCGCTAAGATTGTGGAGGTTGTCACCCAAGATTTGAGAAGATAGCGCGAGATGGGCGGTCTTCGACGGCGTTCGCTAAGATTGTGGAGGTTGTCACCAAGATATGAGAAGAGAGGTTCATGATGAGGCGGTCTTCGATGACTTTTGCTATGATTGGAAAGGTTGTCACTATGGTTCAAGAAAAGGCTCGAGATGTAGCAACATTGATCGACGGCGTTCCCTAGATTGTGGAGGGTTGTCACAAACAACTGGAGGTGATTTCAAGAGAAGTTATCTTCGATAGCGTGCCCTAGATCGTGGAAGGTTGTCAACAACGGCAAATACAACAATGCAACAACAACATATCAGTTACTTCCAGAGACGTGTGCTCGACGGTGCAAGATACGCGTTTCTTAACTCTTTTATCTATTTTAAGTAACGCTAGTTTAAAGGTATCGGCGTTACAAGAGTGATTTAGGATCGCAGAACGTTCTGAATCATTCTCCGTCCCTATCGCTACTTTGACTTTTGTTTTCGAAACTTGCGTTTCTCCAAACTCAGTCAAAGTGGGGGCTTCTGTAGACACCCATTTGTGTCTCCCCAAAACCAAACCCATTGATGAGTACCTTTCACGTCGAATCATAATCGAATGAAGCGAAAGTGTGGAAAGTTAAGTGTTGCGGATAGTTTTAATTTCTTTTCTCTTCTCTCTATTTTTGAAAACTTATTTTAAGAAAACAGTCAATCCAGTTTGGTTAGTCCATTATATGGGTCCAATAGTAGTGTAGTTGGATGGGGCTTGACAAGAGCTTTCCAACGATATATTATAAGCCAAATTCCGATGAATATTGAAAAAGTTATGGCCAATTTACTAAATTGGGCTCGGCTTGAGCCTTATATGCGGCCAATTGATCTAGGGGAGGGCCTAATATGATTTATCATTCCTAATGCAATTAGGAATGGTTTTAATCTTCTAGATTCTTCTAGAAGGTTCTTTTCATTCCTAATTCAATTAGCATTGATAAATTGACTTTTCATTGACTTTTCACAATTTTAATTAAAATCAAAGAGCATTTTTGAGAAAAATACGATTTTATTCTCTTGTACGGCAATTTTTATCTGATTTTAAGAAAACGCGTAATTTTCCAGATCAGAGACAAACGCCAGCTGTAGCGCCTGGCGCTACGCTTGGCGCCTGGCGCCAACATTGGCGCTTGGCGCCAACAGCCAGCGTTGGCGCTGGTTCTGTTTTCTGTGCGCCAGACTCTGTTTTAATAATTTTATCTTTTTGGCTGATTTTCTCTATAAATAACGTCGTAAAAACTCCATTTTCACTTACAGCCAGTTTTCACCTACAACCAGTTTTCAATTCTCTCTTATTCTCTCAATCCACCAACTCTCATCAAGTTTTCCTTGATTACTTGCTTTCTTTCTTTTTCTAAACTAGCTTTTACATACAAAATTCCGCATTAACAAGATCTAGAAACACCTAGCCATATTCGAAGTTGCCTTTTCCCTAGACGTGAAAGGTTTAATTTCTAAGGGTTTGGTCCCAAATCTCTCTTTCAATTATTTAATTTAATTGTTTGATTATTTTTTTCCTTGAAGTTACTAACGTGTGTGTTTTGTTATTAGAAAGAGATACGAGGCATCAAAGTAAGTAATTTAATGGTTTTATTGATGTTATGATGTAGAGTTCATGCTTAGATTGTTATTTTGTTTCCTAGTATTATGTCTTGGGTAACTTTAATATCAAGTATGATTAAAAGTATGATTCCTTTTACGTTATTCCTAATATTTATGATTGTTAGTATCATGCTAGGGCTAAAGATTTGATTTTTATTTCTTAGTGACATGCTAGGGTTTGTTATTAATCTTGTTAGTATCATGCCTAGGATCTTGCCATGATTTAACATGATTATTATTATGATTAATATGATTGTTATATTGATTATGATTATGTTGCTTGATTATTTATATTTATTGCTTGATCACGCCTTTTATGCATGTTTAAAGGAAATTTGGTACTTGTAATCACGCTTGATAAGATAATTAATAATCTTGTTTAGGGTTAATTTGATTATAATTAAAGTGATCGCCACTAATAGTTTTATTTGTGCATTAATATTCAACCAACATAGATAAACAGGTTTAGGGATAATCCTATTGATTGCATGTTAGTCAAAAAGCGCACATGAATATGATCAGAGTAAAGTAGAGACCTATTTTTAGGGCAGGTTGGATTTGTACCTTCATCCCCGAACCCTTATTTGGTTCAAGACGTTATGGAGTTGACGATTTCTTGGATCGTTAAGGGGTGTAAACTTCACCCTGTGAACGGTTTACAAGTTCCTAAAACTTGTTGGCGACTCTTTTGCTTTATCTTCTTCCCTTTTAGACGCCACTGTACTTTAGTGTATGATCACAGTGGGGTTCAAGCTAGGGGTTAACGCTTGAAATTTATTCCCTAGACGCGTAAAACGAGGTTAGCGCCAGACGCTGACATTAGCGCCAGGCGCTAACGCTAGCGCCAGGCGCCAAGCTTAGCGTCAGGCGCTAATGCTGGCGTTTGGCGCTAACTTAATTGTTGACGCGTTTTCTTAAAATTAGATAGAAATTGCCGTACAGGAGGATAAAATCGTATTTTCCTCAAAAACGTTCTTTTATTCTGATTAAAACTCTAAAAAGTCAACAAAAGTCAATTTACAATGCTAATTAAATTAGGAATGAAAAGAACCTTCTAGAAGAATCTAGAAGACTAAAACCATTCCTAATTGCATTAGGATTGATAAATCTATACTACACCCTCCTCTAGATCATTGGGCCACATATAAGGCTCAAACCGGGCCTAGTTCAGTAATTTGGCAATAACTTCCTCAATATTCATCGGAATTGGGCTTACAATATATCGTTGGAAAGGTCTTTTCAAGCCTTATCCAACTACACTACAATTGGACCCATATCATGGACCAACCAAACTTGATTGGTTGTTTTCTTAAAATAGGTTTTTAAAAACGGAGAGAAGAGAAAAGAAATTAAAACTATCCGCAACACTAAACTTTCAACACTTTCACTTCATTCGATTATGATTCGACGTGAAAGGTAATCATCACTGGGTTTGGTTTTGGGGAGAACCAAATGGGTGTCTATAATAGGGGTAAGTCGACCCCGGCAAAACCGACCGGGCCCAAAGTGACTCCGCCCATCCAAAGAGTCCAAAAATCTGATTGGCTTGAGGCCTCTCAGTCGGCCGGCGACCAGCCTGGCCGCACAGGTGAGGAGGGTGACGAGCCTGCACCGCCTCCTTCATTCACCTTTAACCCTCTTTCTCCTCCGAGCTTCTCAGACGGTCAGTTTAAACAGCTTTGCACACTCTTTCTTTTTAAGTCTGCTTACTCAAGCTAAACTCTTTGCGCCCGTGTGTAGATATTACGGAGGAGCTGAATATGAAGTTGCCCGGCCAGTCTCTTACTTGGGCGGACAAGAAGGCCATGAGGGAAGCCCTGGCCAGGGTCGTCCCTACTGAGCAGCGACACAAGCTGCGGGGGATTCATGAGGGCTTCCTCGGCCCTATGATTAACTGTACCGCTGAGGTAGCTTTCCCAACTTTCATACTTATCCAATTTTTTCATTCTTATTTTGCTAACTTGTTTTGTGTTGTACCCAGCTCTTCATGTGGATGACCGCCTTCCTTGAGTGGAAGGATAAAGAAAATGAGAAGCTGAAGCGAGCCTGGGATAAGGTCCAAAAGGCCTAGGACGCCGTTACTAGGAAGACTGCCGTCCAGCACCGATACTTTGAGACCAAATCAATGCGCTATTCAATAAGGCAGCGCGACAAGCTGAAGATCTGGTGAAGCTGGGCAAGGCTCTCGAATAAGAGACCTTGGCTAGGGATACCATGAGACAGGAGAGGGATCAGGCTGTCCTGGACAGCCAGCGCTGGAAAGAAGGGTTCGAGGTTTCTAAGAAGATTAAAAGCGATGTGGCCTTAGCCCAAAAGAATTCGAAAGAGGCCTTGGATGAGGCAGATGCTCTCCGGGCCGAGGTGGAAACTTTAAAGAAGTCCGTTGAGGACTTAACCCAACAGCTGAAAACATCTCGGCCCCCTAGCGTAGATGAGGTCGTCCGCATCGAGCAGAATGCTCAGGATAGGTTGAAGAGCCACTTCTTCAAAGCATTTGAGCTCATGGTGGATGAAGGTGAGGTTTCCTACTATCAGGAGCGCTTCACCAAACGCCTCAACTTCATCTGCCTCAGAGAAGAGGCTAAGAAGGCCGGCCAGCCTTCTCCTGAGCTGGACGTTACACCAGCTACCTCAGAAGATGAGGAGGGGCAGACGGAGATGAGGGCGAAGAGCCCGCTGATGATACGTCCCTTCTTGCCTCCAAGGAGCCCATCCAAGGCCAAGGCCCGAGTAACTAGAGCCCAGGCCGTCCCCTGATTTCAGCTTTTCATTTTTTTGCTTTTGTGAAACATTTTTTCTTTTTATTAAGTGCCGCCTTTTTTTAGCGTTATTTTGTAAGATATTTTGCCTCCTTTTGAGCGGTTTTAATTAATGCATGTTCTATCGCTTTATGAGCGGTTTTCTATCTCATCTATTTCGTACTTAGCATATTTTTTACATTTTTTGGGTTTTCGTACGATGGGAGGGTATGCCACTTTAATCGGCGTTCGCCTAGTCCATATTCAAAATGGTTTTATTGACTTGGTAGTTTTTATACTTCAAAGGGTATGACTACTAACAAGTTAATCAAATCATAGTAATGATTGCCCTTGGACTAGGTGTAACGCCGAATCAACTACTATTGCGGCTGCATTCTGGGCTTAATGTGAGCCGTCCATTGAATCTATCTCTTAGACATACTCAGGAAATTTCAAGTAATATCTCAACTTTAAAATTTCTAAGTTTTGCTGGGTTTTTTTGCCTAGGTATGCCCTTGCTCCCTTTTAAGAAGGTAAATTTCCTTGACGGATTTAGGGTACCTTGTGCCTTTCTTTGTCCGTCCCAATGGGAGACGGACGCTTATCTGTACTTATCAAAGTACATATTATTTTGCAGTCTTTGTGATCGTTTTGCATATCTTAAATTATCTCGTTTAGCTTTAATAAACCGTGTTGCTATGTTTCAAGAAGCATTGTTATAGCATTTACCCGGCCTTTGATTCATTTAATAGGGACGTACGCAATGCAAAAACAAATAACTCAATAAGATAACAATGCATGACTTTTCATTAACTTTGCCAAGATTACATTGTTGGGTCGTACGACTTTAATTACAAGGCTCGGTTATCAAGACCTAGCTGTATATACAGCTTTTTGGCTAAGTACATAAACTTCTAAACATGATATTTTTTGAGGTTGTCCGTATTCCATGTATGCGGAATTGGACGGCCGTTCAAGGCTTCGAGACGGTAAGTACCATCTCGGAATTCTTCGCTGATTCGATACAGCCCTTCCCAGTTTGGGTTCAGTTTTCCATCTTCATTTGCCTGGCCTATCGCCTCCATTTTCCTTAGTAGATCTCCCATTTTTAGCGGACGCTATGACACTCGGCGATTATATGCCCTTGTCATCCTTAAGAAATAAATTTCTTGCCTAAGCGCCGCATTGCCCCTAGCCTCCGGAAGGAAGTCTAGGGCAGTCTTCATGGCCTCCCAATTGGCCGTTTCATCGTATAACATCACCCAGAGAGTAGGCTCGTACATCTCAATTGGGAGAACTGCCTTAGCTCCATAGACCAAAAATAATGGGGTTTCTCCTGTGGAGCTCTTTGCTGTTGTTTGTATGGACCATAATACATTGACCGGCTCATCAGCCCATAGGCCGCCTGCTTTTTCAAGCTTGCGCTTGATACCATTGGAGATCAGCTTGTTGTATGCTTCTACCTGGCCGTTGGCTTGCTGTCGGCCGACCAAAGCAAAGCAATGAGCTATGCCCTGGTCTCCCAACCATTCCTTGAGTTGAGGTGTTTCGAACTAGGGTCCATTGTCGAACACCATTGACTGAGGTACGCCAAAGCGAGTAATTGTGCTCTTCCATATGAAAGCTGGGACATTTGTCCACTTGATGCGCCGGACGGCCTCGGCCTTTACCCATTTTGCGAAGTAGTCTACTGCTACAAACACATATCGCGTTTGGCCAGATGCTAGCGTGTAGGGACCTAAGATGTCAATCCCCCATTTAGCAAAGGGGAGCGGACTACTTATGGCCGACACACTGTCAGCTGGGCGATGGATCAAGGTTGCAATTCTCTGGCACTTGTCACATTTTTTCACCATTTTCATGGTGTCCGACTTTAAGCTTGGCCAGTAGTACCCCAGATGGGTAGCCTTTTCAGCTAGGGCTTGTCCTGCAATGTGGGAGCTGCACTGCCCCTGGTGAAGGTCGTCCAACACATCATGCCCCTTTTCAAAGGTAATACACTTCAGGTACGGCTTCACAAACGCTTTCTTAAACAACTCCCCCTGCTTCATTTCAAACCAGGCCGCTCTCTTCTTCATCAGCCAGCTCTCTTTAGGATCGGCCGGGAGTAATCAATCCCTCGGGTAGGAAATGATTCCGTCCATCCAAGTAGAGCTTCTATCAATGATTTATACTGGCTCGGCATCAATACTCCTCCTTTCATTCACTTCCCAAAACACTGATCTGGGAGTATCACATGATGCCGAGGATGCTAATTTAGAGAGGGCGTCCGCCTGATGATTAGACGAACGAGGAACTTGTTGCAGAGAAAAATGCTTTAGGCCCTTTGCCTCCTCTTTGAAATTCTTCAAGTATTTCATCATGGCCAGATCCCTTGCCTTAAAGTCACCATTCACCTGGCCGACTACTAGTAGGGCGTCTGAGCTCACGTCCACTTTTGGTTCCTCTGCCGCCTTACACATTCTAAGGCCGACCAGGAGATCTTCATACTCGGCCTCGTTGTTAGAGGCTTGAAACTGAAATCTCAATGCATATTCAAACTTATCCCCTTCGGGGGATTGATAAATAATTCCAGCGCCACATCCGGTCGCTGTTGCACTACCATCTACAATCACCTTCCAGATCTGGTCTCCGGCCGGTTGTAAGTCTGGCTGTGTCATCTCAGCCAAGAAATCAGCAAAGGCCTGCCCCTTTATGGCTTTTCTGGGTTCGAACGCAATGTCGAAACCCCTTAGCTCTAAGGCCCACTTAAGCATGCGGTCACTAGCTTCTAAAGTTGCAAACGACTTTTTGAGTGGTTGATCAATATAAACCACTATTGAATGTGCCAGGAAATACGGCCGCAACTTTTTAGATTCCATGTACAGTGCTAGCCTAAATTTTTCAATAGGGGGGTACCTAAGCTAGGCATTTTGTAGCACATGGCTAATAAAGTAGACTGGGATCTGGTGGTCGTCCCTTTCAACAAGCAGGACGACACTTAAGGAATGCTCTGAGATAGCGAGGTAGATGTACAACTTCTCATCCTTGAATGGACTGACGAGCCGAGGCAATGTATGTAGATGACTTTTTAACTGTACGAATGCTTCCTCTGCCTCCTCCGTCCACTCAAACATAGCTTTCTTTTTGATGGGCTAAAAAAAGTATTGGCATTTGTCCCCTGATCCTAATAGAAATCGACCGAGTGCTGCCAAACAGTCGGTCAGTCTTTGCACTTCTTTGATTGTTCTTGGAGACTTCATGTCCAAGACAGCTTGAATTTTTTCAGGGTTAGCCTCAATTCCACGTTGATCAATTAAAAATCCGAGAAATTTACCGGACTCAACACCAAAGACACATTTCTTCGGGTTTAACATCATCTTATGTCGCCTGATTTTGGTAAATGTTTCTCGTAGATCCTTCAGATGGTCAACCGGCTTCTTTTGACTTAACAATCATGTCGTCAATGTACGCCTCCATGTTCCGGCTGAGCTGATCTCTAAAGACCGTTTTGACAAGTCGCTGAAATGTTGTAGGGGCATTCTTGAGGCCGAACGACATTACCTTATTGCAATACGGCCCCTACTCAGTCACAAATGCAGTCTTCTCTTGATCTTCTTCCCATAGAGGAATTTGATGGAAGCCGGAGTATGCGTCCATAAAGCTCACGAGGGCATGCCCGGCCGTAGAGTCAACCAAACGGTCAATCTTTGGCAAAGGAAAGCTATCCTTTAGGACATGCCTTGATCAAATCGGTATAGTCTACGCACATTCTCCAAGTTCCATTCGGCTTCTTCACAAGTACTACATTAGCCACCCAATCAAGGTAATAGCATTGCCGAATAAAACTGACATCCAACAGCTTTCTCACCTCAGCGGCGGCCGCCTGATTCCTCTCTTCTCCATGATTTCTTTTCTTCTGGCAGACAGGTTTGACGGCTGAATTCACAGCCAACTTATGCATGGCCAGGTTAGGGCTTATACCTGGCATTTCACTAACTTCAAACGCAAAAACATCCTTGAATTCTCTCAATAGCTGAACCAACTCATCTCTAAGCAGACCCATAGCTTTAGTTCCAACACTGACCGTCCGACCTGGTTGTTCGGGGTCAAGCACTACATCTTGTTGGTTGCCGGCCGGCTAGGGTCTCAGTTCATCGGGTCGGCCTACAGCCATTAGTTGTTATGCTTGGTCGGCCATGACCTACTTTCGCTTTTGGCCGACCTGGTATGCTTGGAGTGGAGGTTCTTCCCCTTTCAACTCGAACGGCTTTTCATGTCCGCAAATCGTTGGCTTAACAGCTATCTGGTTGCACTCTTTTGCCATTTTTCGACTTCCTTGAATCGAACCAATCTTTCTGTTGGATCGTTCAAACTTTAACAGCATTAAATGGGGGACGATCACAGCCTTTGCAGCATTTAGGGTGGGACGGCCGAGTATGAAATTGTAGCCAGTCAACTGCTTTACCACCAGGAATCGAACGACCATGTCCCTCTCTTCTCCTTTCTGCCCAAATCGGACTAGCAGATCTATCTGTCCGACTGGGTGAATAATGTTTCCCTTAAATCCTACCAAGGGATGAATGATGCCCTTAAGAGCATCTTCTAGGAACTTGAAATTTTTCAGGGCGACCAGACTAATGATATCGGATGAGCTACCCAAATCTATCAGTATTCGGCCTACCTTTAAATTGGTTATCTTCATAATGAATACCATTGGGTCATTGTGCAAGGCTTTGACTTCCCCCCGGTTGGCTTCAGACACAGTTACCTCGGGAAAGGGTTCAGCCTTTACAGCGTCCGCCTGCATCATGTTTCCCAAATTCCAGGTGTTCTGCTTAATTCCCTTCATGGTGGGGCCGCCTGAGGCAAATCTCCCCGATATCACGGCCACAAAGCCTGAATTGGTACTGTAGACACCCATTTGTGTCTCCCCAAAACCAAACCCAGTGATGAGTACCTTTCATGTCGAATCATAATCAAATGAGGTCAAGTGTGGAAAGTCTAGTGTTGCGGATAGTTTTTATTTCTTTTCTTTCTCTCTATTTTTCAAAATCTATTTTAAGAAAACATCCAATCCAGTTTTTTTTTGTCCATGGTAAGGGTCCAATAATGGTATAGTTGGATGAGGCTTGAAAAGAGCTTTCCAACGATATATTATAAGCCCAATTTCGATGAACAATGAGGAAGTTATGGCCAAATTACTAAATTGGGCCCGATTTGATCTTTATGTGCGGCCCAATGATCTAGAGGAGGGCCTAATATTGATTTATCATTCCTAATGCAATAAGAATTGATTTTAGTGTTCTAGATTCTTCTAGAAGGTTCTTTTCATTCCTAATTTAATTAGCATTGATAAATTGACTTTGGTTGACTTTTTAGAGTTTTAATCAGAATAAAAGAGTGTTTTTAAGGAACATATGATTTTTCCCTTCTATACAGCTAAATTTTATCAAAATTAAGAAAACGCGTGAAAACGACTATTAGCGCCTGACGCCAGTTATTAGCGCTTGGCGCTAACCTTCAGCGCCTGGCGCTAATGTCCAGCGTCTGGCGCTAATCCTGTTTTATTCTCGTTGAAACTCTGATTTGTTATTCTATCCGTCTGGCTTATTTTCTCTATAAATAGCCTCCTTAAACCTCCATTTTCCATCATCAAAAATCATCAATTCTGATTAATAATTAATCAATTCTCTTTATCACCAACTCTCATCAAGAATCTCTTGATTATTCTCTCTCTCTCAAACTAGTTTTTGCATACAAAAATCCGCATTCACAAGCATTGGAAACACCTAGTGTAGAAACCCATTTGTGTCTCCCCAAAACAAAACCCATTGATGAGTACCTTTCACGTCGAATCATAATCGAATGAAGTGAAAGTGTTGAAAGTCTAGTGTTGCGGAAAGTTTTAATTTCTTTTCTATTCTCTCTAATTTTGAAAACTTATTTTAAGAAAACAGCCAATCCAGTTTTGTTGGTCAATGATATGGGTCCAATAATAGTGTAGTTGGATGGGGCTTGCAAAGACCTTTCCAACGATATATTATAAGCCCAATTTCGATGAATATTAAAGAAATTATGGCCAATTTACTGACTGGGCCTGGTTTGAGCCTTATAAGCGGCCCAATGATCTAGGGGAGGGCCTAATATTATTTATCATTCCTAATGCAATTAGGAATGGTTTTAGTCTTCTAGAATCTTCTAGAAGGTTCTTTTCATTCCTAATTCAATTAGCATTGATAAATTGACTTTTGACTTTTCAGAGTTTTAATTAATCAAATAGCATTTTCGAGGAAATTATATGATTTTATCCTCCAGTACGGCAAACTTATCTGATTTTTGAAAACGCGTTGAAAATAGGCTTGGCGCCTGACCCCAGGTTTTGGCGCCTGGAACCAGGTCTGGTGCCTGGCGCTAGCCATTGGCGCCTGACGCTAGTGTTGATGCCTTGCGCCAATTAGCCAGGGTTGGCGCCAACTCTGTTTTTTGCGCGTCAAACTCTGTTTTGTTTATTTTATCTTTTTGGATGATTTTCTCTATAAATATCGTATTAAAAACTCCGTTTTCATTCACCAATTCTCACCAATTCTCCCCAATTCTCATCAACAATCAGTTTTCATTCGCAATCATTAATTCTTTAATTCTCTCTTAAATCATTCAATTCTTTCTTTCTTTCTTCTAAACTTTGTTTTTGAATACAAAATTCCGCATTCACAAGATCTAGAAACACCTAGCCATATTCGAAGTTGCCTTCGCTCTAGACTTGAAAGGTTTAATTTCTGAAGGTTTGGTCCCAAATCTTTATTTCAATTATTTAATTTAATTGTTTTGTTTATTATTTTCCTTGAAGTTACTAACGTGTGTATTTTGTTATTAGAAAGAGGTACGAGGCATCAAAGTAAGTGCTTTAATTGATTTATTGAAATTATGATGTAAAAATCATGTTTATATTGTTATTATAATATTCCTAGTATCATGTCTAGGGTAATTTTAATATTAAATATGATTGCTATGATGCCTTTTATTCTCTTCCTAATATTTATGATTGTTAGTATCATGTTAGGGTTAAAGATTTGATTTTTAATCCTTAGTGACATGCTAGGATTTGTTGTTAATCTTGTTAGTATCATGCCTAGGATCTTGCTATTATTATGCTTTAATATTAACATGAACATGATTATGATTATAATTGTTATAATTTATGATTATTATTATTATTTTGATGATGATTATTTTATTTATGATGATTATAATTTTATTATCATGATATTCATGATTATTATTATGTTGCTTGATTTTATTGTTATTGCTTGATCACCTTTATTACATGTTTAAAAGGAATTGGTACTTGTAATCACGCTTAATAAGATGTTTAATAATCTTGTTAGGGTTAATATGATTATATTTCAAGTGATCGCCAATAATAGATTTGTTTGTGCATTAATATTCAACCAACATAGATTAAAAAGGTTTAGGGTTAATCCTAATGATTGCATGTTAATTAGAAAGCGCACATGAATACGATCAAAATAAAGTAGAGGCCTATTATTAGGGCAGGTTCAATCTCTTTTAGGTTGGATTTATACCTTCATCCCCGAACCCTTATTTGGTTCTAGACCTTATGGAGTTGACGATCTCTTGGATCGTTAAGGGGTGTAACCTTCACCTCGTGAACGGTTTACAAGTTCCTAAAAAAACTTGTTGGCGACTCTTTTGCTCTATCTTCTTGCCTTTTTGACGCCACCGTACTTTATTGTATGATCGCAGTGGGGTTCAAGCTAGTGGGATTGAACTTTGAAAATATTCCCTACAGTTTTTGGCGACTCCACTGGGGAGGATTTCTATTTTAATTCCTGAATTTTTTTCGGCAATGATTTAGAATGAGTGGATGAGACTCGAAAAGTTCCAAGTATTTCATGTGCGTAATTTTGATTAACATTATTGTCATATGCATAAAAAAGATCTCATTGGAAAAACCATCCGTAATGAGTTAAAAACATAGGATTTTACACGTAGGAAATTTGAGGAATGTCTTCCACAACTAGGACTGAAGTAACACTGCGAGAAACTGGAAAATTATATCGAGCACAGAAAGCTGCTGAGGCATGTGGGAAGTAGCGTCAGGGGCCAGAGCTTGGCGCCAGCATTTTAGTCGTAGCGCCAGACGCCAATATTGGCGCCAGGCGCTACAGTTAAAAGCTGGTGCCAATCTCTATTTGTTGGCGCCAATTTCCCCCAATACCAAGCCAGAAATATGCGTTCTAATTTCGACTAGTTTTTCGTATTGTTTGCTCGATCCTACTTCCTGATTGAATTTTTTCTCACTTTTCTGAAACCCATATGTGTTCTATATATGGACATAACCCTCTGGGAATTCATGCTCCATCTACCCGATTGAACGCTCTGTGCAACAAAGGGTAAATCCGAGATGTTGAATTCACCAAACCATGGAAGCGAGTTTTTTCTAAAACTCGCGGTGTCCCATCCACTCGCGCCAACCCTTCACGGTTAGGATTCCGCGCGGTGCATCCGGACAATTAACCATGGACCCTCTATTGACTAACCCATATCCCGAACTTTAGAGAACTTCATGCATGAGTTGGTATTTTCCGTCGTTTAAGTTGGGGGTACATTTTATTCCTAGTTCTTCATATCCCTCCATCTACATCATTTTTCCTCCATATTCTATTCCATTTTTTTTCTTCACTTCCTCCATCCATTGCATGTTGAATAAAGTTTGAGTCAAATAATTAACAATAAGTATCCCCAAATTCCTTTTCCACAGTACTTGGTCGAGGAGAGAAGGGCGATTAATCAAGGACAACCTCTTTGTTCAAGTCTCATGTTTTGATAAACCGATTCGTCAAAAGAGGAAGGCTAAGAAGATAATGGCAACTCAACAGGAAGTAATGAACTTAGGAGTCAATTGACTAACGTGACTGAGACACTGAAGATACTCACACTCAAGATCGATGATCCCGTGAAGCAACAACAAATGGACCTCATGCAAGAGAGTTTAAGAAAGTTGTCTAGCGACTACAAGTTTCAAGAGCTTACATCACAAGGGGTCTCGGTGGACAAATATCTTCTTCCGCAGAAGTTCAACGCCAACGAAATCCCAAAATTCAGAGCAATAGATAACCCTTAATTTCATCTAAGAGCTTTCGAAACTATAATGAACATTAAGGGTATCGATAAGAAGCTTTTCCCCTCTCTGTTCCCACTATCTCTTGAAACCGTTTGCCAACAATGGTTCTTCTCCCTTGACAAACAGAAAACCACTACCCGCCAAGATGATTGAGGTCCCCATCGAAAAGGAGTCTGTGAGGATGTTTATCAAGAATCTCCAAGAAAAGTATTCAGAGCACTTAAAATATCAACACAACTTGAATACTTTCAAGGCCGTTTATGACATCGGAATTGAAATCGATGATGACCTCGCAAAGAAAAAAGCTACTAACAATAGTAACCACGGTGGCTGGAAAGGAAAGAAGAGCGACAATCCTTCTTCTTCCGAAAACGCCCACTCTAGTAATAATGTTAGTAACTTTGACCATAATGGTGTCTTAGCCATGGACAATCAAGGATCTAAAAGGAAACCCAGGCGAGAGTTCACACCCATTGGAATGACCTACGTTGCTGCTTTCGATCGTCTCTATGATCGAGGATTAATCAAACCTATTGGCCCTACCGAGGATCCAACACCAGAAAATCGATCTTCAAGATGGAATCCAAACTCCTATTGCAAGTACCATCGAGGGTGCGGTCATACTACTGATGAATGCTACAGGTTTCAAAACCTCATTCAAGATCTCAGAGAAGCAAACAAGATCCCATTGCCTCTAGCTAGCGAGAAGACTGGGTGATGATGAAGCGAACAACACAAGACAGAGGCGAGTTGCAACGACAAGATTTCATGACCTCTTTTTTTCTATTTCTTTTTCATTTTTTTTTCCTTTCCCCAATAATTTTAGCATAGGCACCTTGTCTTTTCCTTTAGATTAATTTTGTAGTTTTTTTTTTCCTTTTCCCTTTTTTTAATAAAATGAGCATTTATTTCCTTGCATATGATCAGCGCATTTCATTGCACCATTTAAAAAAAAAACAAAAAAAAAAAACCATGTCGAATTAAGCACAAGGTATACCAATGATTTAAGGCACCCCTTTGTAGCCATACCATATCTCCTTTCACCTTTCAAATATACATCCTTTTCTCATAAGCCACTTTGAGCCTCGTCTAACGATAGACCTCTCTTTTTCAACCTACATCTACCTAACCTTGGGATGGGATGGTGTGAACTTATGCAATCTCAAAGGCTTGAGTGAATTCAAAAGATTAAAATAGCAAAAAAAAAAAATAAGTAAAAAATAAATAAAAGTGTACAAAAGGGCAAGTGTTCCAATGTCTTTGATATGAAAATATCTTTGATATGAGCACGTCTTATATTGCGTCTGTTATCGAGTGCTCGGTACCGTGCCTGAGAAACATGAATGCCAAGTGAGTGATAGATCGCATGGTCGAGATTGCCCACACTTGTAAAAATGAAATAAATGCTAAAACAAAAGAGAGCTAAAAAACAGTAGAAAATCAAGCATGAAAATACAAAGATTCAGAAGCCTAACCTTTAGCCTTTATCCCCTTCTTCTTCAAACCTTTAGCCTAACCACGTTACAACCCTTAAAAAGACCTTTTGAGGTATACACACTTGTGCGAGGTTCGGCTAGAGCTACGTTCGACCTGATTCCTAACGGATACGTAGGCAACCTCACATCAAGGTGCGGCCGTAATAAACATGCATTCATATTCACATTCACACACTTACACCATGATCATATTAAGGGATCTCCAATGCTCATCCCTAATCACTTAGAGCTAGACTTGGGGGCTTGATCCCTACATGATGAGTGACATTTATGTCACTCTTAGGGAGTAGTTTTAGAGTCATTTTCGTGTTTATTTTATCTTATTTTCCTTTCTTTCTCTTTAATAAAGTTTCTAGTTTATTTTGGTAATTTTGTCGTGTTTTAATTCTTTTCGTAGTTTTTAGTTTATTTTCGTATTTTATTTGCTTTTGATTTGTTATATTTCGTTCTTTATTTTGATGAGTGGCATTTATGCCACTCTTTTATCCTTTTTCTCTAAGGATTCTCCCCTCGTTTGCACTTGTTTGGCCCTCTTTCTAAGCATTTTTACTTAGCTTTGCTTTCTCTTTTCTTTCTCCTTTATCCTCCCTTTTCTTAGTCTTCCCGCTTTGTTCTTATTGTGCTTTCCATGCTTATGCTTTGTAGGAACCATCGAGATTTTCAAGAGGAGGAAGCTAAGCTCAAAGGAAGCTAGAGGAAGCATGATTCAGAAGAGGTTCGGCCGAACCTCCTGATGGTGTGGCCGAACCAAAGTGTGGCCGAACCTGCTCAGTGGTTCGGCCGAACTTCGAGGCAGGGGCAAGATGAAAATTGGCAGTTTTGCAGGAGTGGCCGAACCACAGGAGTTCGACCAGACCAGGATCAGGGAGGTTCGACCGAACCTACCCATGGTTCGGCCGAACCTACCCTGTAGTCCGGCCGAACCTTCCCATTTGTTCGGTCGGACCTCTCCTTTTCTCAGCTGACTCTGTACGGACTATATAAGTCCCTTTTTTAGAACGTTTTGGGGGAGAATTGAATAACTATCTATTCCTCTCTCTAGTTAGTTTTAGTTTTAGGTTAGGTTAGGATTAGTCTTCTTTGGTAGAGAGAGAAAGTGAGGTTTTCTTCATTAATGAACTTGGATTTTGAAGAAGGAGCTTGTTCAATCCTTTATAGACCTTCATCTTCAATTAATGAGCAATTTCTTACTTTCTCTCCTCTATTTTTATTTGTTTATTTTGATTATTATTTTAGTTGTTGGTATTGCTTGTTGATCATGTTGATTCTTGATTATTTGTTGATTAATCTTGTTATTATCATGATTAGTGAGTAATTTCCCCATTAAGGGGATGGTTGTGGTGTAGTTGGACCTAGAGCATGTTCTAGGGTTTAGAATTGATTTATTTGTGATTAAAGTCTTTATATGCTTGATATTCTTTAATCTTCTTGCAAGTGCACATTGTTGGTTGATTAAAGGTGAATCTTTGCTAACAAGAAACGGAAGTTGACTTAGTTAAGGTTCATTACTATCGATTGTTATTTAATAGTACCTCCTAGTATATGGTTCTAATGTGGAAACATAGAGGCTATGTTAGGAGAAGCCAATTGACCCCGGAAGGCGGCTAGATTGGATTCTTAATTTCGATATTCGAGCATGTTTAGTTCATAATTAATTCAATTTCTATGCCTTTGTTTATGTTCAAGTGAATTCTATACCTAAACCATTTCCCTTAATGTTTTATTTCTTGTTTTAGCATTTTTAGACTTTAGTTTATTTATCCCCTATTCCGGACTAGCTTAATTGTTGATAACATTTGGTGGTGTTTACCGTTCTCTGTGGTTCGACCCCTATGCTTGCCTTATACTCGTATTAGGTTTGTTTAGGTTGTATAAATTGTATTTGATCTAGGGATAGACAATTGACGACGCGTTTATTCCCCTGTCAAATTGGCGCCGTTGCCGGGGAACGGCTTCCATTACCGTCATGTTATCTTATTGAGACTAGTCCGTTGTTTATATTTTCTTTTGATTTGTTTTTGTTCTCTTTGTTTTGTTTGAGAAAAAAATGGCTTATATTTCTATTCCTCAATTTGATAATGAACCGTTTTGGGTGTATTTCAATAGACTTGAGGATTTCCTAGATGGTGTTAAAGGTTTAACCAAGGGTGATTATTGTGAAATCATCAATTTGGGATTAAATGAGAATTTTAGAGGAGTAGTTGATAATATGTTAAATGGTAAATTTCAAGACATGTCTTCAGATGAAGCTTGGGATTTCTATTCATGGTTAGCTAGGGATAATTATGATTGGGAGAGGGCCAATCATGAGACTTATGTTCGGGATTCTCATGCTTTTAATGTTTATGCTAATTGTCATGATTTGTCTAATATGAATTCCCATGATGTGCTTGATGCTCCCCATAGTGACCATGTAATGCATGATTTCAACTCCCCTCTCTCTATAGCTCAATGTAATGAGGTACACTCTAATGATGATGAAGTGCATGCTCTTTCTCATTTTGCATCCGATTTTTGCATGAATTCTAAAGGTGTGCCCCATAGTCCCCTAGATGATTCCAATGAGCAAGCTTTTGACTCGTCTATCCATGATGATTTGGACTCATTTGAGATTATGGCCCAAATTTTTCTTGAGTTTCAAACGGTAGCCCATAACCTTATGAGTGAGTTCATTGATAAAGCTTCATTAGAAAGAGATGAGTTTGAGAGAAATTTGCCCCCATTCACTCTTGATTTTGAGATAGTAGAAGGAAAGGATGTTTATTGTGTTGAAAAGGAGGATAAGGTTGATTACCTTGGAGTTTTTGAGCTTGAGGGAGATGTAGAACATGAGGGATCTTCATTTGAGGATTCCATGATTGATTTTCATTCCCTCATTAGTGATGTGAAATCTTGTGATGAGGGATTAGCTACCCCTTTTTGCCTTTCTCATACACCTTTTTCCCAAAGGTTTAACCATATCTCCTACTATCCTATGTTCCTCCCTTCTTTTCTCAAAGAACCTCTTAGGGATCCTCTTCCTTTTCAAGCTTCCAAAGCCCCTAACCCTTTCATTGTTGATGAGGAAAAGAGTTATAATGCCAACCAAAAAGATTTTTGTGAGGACTTTTCTTTTTCTTCTTCTACTTTTTCTTCTTATTTTCTTGATTTTTCTTTTGATTCTTTTACTTTTTCTTTTCTCCCTTCTCTCAAGCATAAAGTCTCCTTGTATTTTATGTTTGCTTGTCATATGAGCATCGCGTATGCTCTATTTCTTGATATGTTTGCCGGTGCATATGACAAGTTATTGCGTTCTTTGTCGGGTTATTTACTAGATTTGTCATGCTTGGACGTTAAGCAAGCCTTTGCGGGAAGTAACCCGTGTTTTATTGCTTTCTTTTTCTTTCTTTTGTGTTTCTCATTTTTGTTTACTCTCTTGTCTATGTGTATAGGTACTCGATGCATATACTCATGTGCAAAGATTTTGGATTGAGCTCCTTGAGACGAAGCACACCAATGATTGCTTGCATTTGGAAAAGCAACAAAGACGAGGAATTAGATGAAATTGTGGACAATGTGCTCAATTGCGGGTTTCAACACCCACCTCACATTTGGTTTACTCTTTCCTTCTTCCCTCATCTTGGATTTTCTTTCTTAATTGCATTTGGATTGTATGATTATGAATTGTTGTGTGAATTAGTTTTCTTCCTTCTCCTCCCACCCACCCTTTGTGCCTTTATTTTGAGCATTGAGGACAATGCTCCATTCTAGCTTGGGGGAGTAGCTATTCGCTAGCTTTGGGGGGTTATCTATATCTCTTGGTGGTTTCTTAATCCATAGTCTCATGATTGCTTGATTTATTTCTCTCATACTTGCCAAAGTCTATTATTGAGATTGGTTTTCTATGTTTGGATGGCCATGAGCGCCTTATTGAGTTGACTTTTGGTATATGTAGTTTTGATTGATCATGCTTTCATATTGCACTATTGTATATGAATTCTTGAGTATTGTTGGTTTTGTGAATATTTGTGTGTATAGTGTCTTTCCATGGCATTCAAGGCAAGTTTCAAAATGTTTTGTTTTAAACTTGGACATAATTGGGCTTTAGCACCTAGAATACCCTCTTTGCTAGTTGTTAGAGGTTTCCGTGCACTTGAATGTCGAGGTTGGTTCACACATATAACATTGCCAAGGTAGTAGAACTTAAGGGCTATGAGACCTTAGCTCACTTGGTTTGTGGTAAGATGGTTGTCGCTCTCTAGCTAGTTGAAGCTTTAAAGGTGATTTTTGCTACTCCACTACCGTCATTTTTGTGAGAATGTGTCTATTTTGTTCTAGCCTTCTACATTTCTTGCATGTGTGGCGTTTGGATCCTTGGCATTGCTAGCTTATATCGAGAATTTGGCTTAATCTACCCAAGATCAAGACCGAACCAACCTAGGGGAAGACAAAGGCAATTAGGATTTTTGTTTTGTTTTATTATTTTCTTTTCTTTTATTTTTCTTTTGCATTTGCTCATTTAGTAACCCAATTTGAGCCATTTTCCCTTCTTTGGCATAACCACATTACAAACCAATGGACCTTTGCTTTATTTTCACCTTTTTTAGTTTTTGTGAAGCATTCTTGGGACTTGATTTGTATTTTTGGTTAATGAAAGTGAGAAAAAGAATGAAAAAGAAGTGAAAAACTCAAATTTTGGTACTTGAGATTATTTTTGTTATGTTGAATGGTTTGAGTAAATGAAAAGAAAATAAAGGAAATGAAAGAAAAAGCCGCTCAAAGTTAAAAGAGGCGAGAGCAAAGAATAAAAAGAAATGAAAAAAAAAAAAGAAAATATTGAGAAAATACAAAAATATTTGTTGTTTGGTTGAAAAAAGAATAAGCTTGGGGGAAGAGTTGCTAGAATTTTTTATTTGAAAGTTGGTAGTTTATTGAGTTTGAATTGAGGAATGATCAACCTTGCTTCACTTCTAAGTTTACCACCAATTTCCAAATTTATTTCCACACCCTTTACCCTAGCCTAAATGTTTCAACCCTTTTAAGACCTTTTGACCTTAGTGAGGTTTAGTTACTACCGATGGAGGGTAATCAAGCCAAGCCTATTGAGCGAGCTATCAATGCCAAGATGTCGGGTAGCCTAAATGTTTTTCATTGATTATTTCTTCCGATTCCTTCGAGGAATCTCGAGATTTCACCTTAAAAGTGGATGCAAAACTAGTGAGGATGCGGGAGTTTGGTTGGAGATAAGGAGGAGTGTAAGTCCCTCTAAGTTCTCTACCCTTTGCATGCTTTATGTGTGTACCAACCTTAACTATTCTTTTGCTTGGCTACCTTTAATGTCTAGAAAGGTTTGTATTCTTGTGCATTTAGCCCATTGTTTGTGTTTGGTTTGAAATATCAAAACTCGAGTTTTCTTGATTTCACCTTTGCCTTGAATGTTATGTTTTGTCAAGAGTTGTGGGGTAAGCTCTTAGGAAACCCTCACGAGAGCTTACTCGTCCTCTTTGGCGACATAGGGGTTTAAAGGGCTTGATGCATACGCTAAATGCATCCGTGATTCCTACGACAGTGAGTTAGTGTACATTCTTTCTCTTTGTTTCTATTTTGTTTCTTTTGCCTTTAATAATTCCATCTTGTTCTCTTTTGCCTTAGCTTTGCTCGAGGACGAGCAAAGGTTTAGCTTGGGGGAATTTGATGAGTGACATTTATGTCACTCTTAGGGAGTAGTTTTAGAGTCATTTTCGTGTTTATTTTATCTTATTTTCCTTTCTTTCTCTTTAATAAAGTTTCTAGTTTATTTTGGTAATTTTGTCGTGTTTTAATTCTTTTCGTAGTTTTTAGTTTATTTTCGTATTTTATTTGCTTTTGATTTGTTATATTTCGTTCTTTATTTTGATGAGTGGCATTTATGCCACTCTTTTATCCTTTTTCTCTAAGGATTCTCCCCTCGTTTGCACTTGTTTGGCCCTCTTTCTAAGCATTTTTACTTAGCTTTGCTTTCTCTTTTCTTTCTCCTTTATCCTCCCTTTTCTTAGTCTTCCCGCTTGGTTCTTATTGTGCTTTCCATGCTTATGCTTTGTAGGAACCATCGAGATTTTCAAGAGGAGGAAGCTAAGCTCAAAGGAAGCTAGAGGAAGCATGATTCAGAAGAGGTTCAGCCGAACCTCCTGATTGTGTGGCCGAACCAAAGTGTGGCCGAACCTGCTCAGTGGTTCGGCCGAACTTCGAGGCAGGGGCAAGATGAAAATTGGCAGTTTTGCAGGAGTGGCCGAACCACAGGAGTTCGACCAGACCAGGATCAGGGAGGTTCGACCGAACCTACCCATGGTTCGGCCGAACCTACCCATGGTTCGGCCGAACCTACCCATGGTTCGGCCGAACCTACCCTGTAGTCCGGCCGAACCTTCCCATTTGTTCGGTCGGACCTCTCCTTTTCTCAGCTGACTCTATACGGACTATATAAGTCCCTTTTTTAGAACGTTTTGGGGGAGAATTGAATAACTATCTATTCCTCTCTCTAGTTAGTTTTAGTTTTAGGTTAGGTTAGGATTAGTCTTCTTTGGTAGAGAGAGAAAGTGAGGTTTTCTTCATTAATGAACTTGGATTTTGAAGAAGGAGCTTGTTCAATCCTTTGTAGACCTTCATCTTCAATTAATGAGCAATTTCTTACTCTCTCTCCTCTATTTTTATTTGTTTATTTTGATTATTATTTTAGTTGTTGGTATTGCTTGTTGATCATGTTGATTCTTGATTATTTGTTGATTAATCTTGTTATTATCATGATTAGTGAGTAATTTCCCCATTAAGGGGATGGTTGTGGTGTAGTTGGACCTAGAGCATGTTCTAGGGTTTAGAATTGATTTATTTGTGATTAAAGTCTTTATATGCTTGATATTCTTTAATCTTCTTGCAAGTGCACATTGTTGGTTGATTAAAGGTGAATCTTTGCTAACAAGAAACGGAAGTTGACTTAGTTAAGGTTCATTACTATCGATTGTTATTTAATAGTACCTCCTAGTATATGGTTCTAATGTGGAAACATAGAGGCTATGTTAGGAGAAGCCAATTGACCCCGGAAGGCGGCTAGATTGGATTCTTAATTTCGATATTCGAGCATGTTTAGTTCATAATTAATTCAATTTCTATGCCTTTGTTTATGTTCAAGTGAATTCTATACCTAAACCATTTCCCTTAATGTTTTATTTCTTGTTTTAGCATTTTTAGACTTTAGTTTATTTATCCCCTATTCCGGACTAGCTTAATTGTTGATAACATTTGGTGGTGTTTACCGTTCTCTGTGGTTCGACCCCTATGCTTGCCTTATACTCGTATTAGGTTTGTTTAGGTTGTATAAATTGTATTTGAACTAGGGATAGACAATTGACGACGCGTTTATTCCCCTGTCACTACATCATTAGCTTACCTAGCCTAAGAGTCACCACCATTTGACTCTTTTAACAAATAATATTTTTTCCACACACTTAGCACTTGTGGCCTAGCTTTAGTGTCACTATCACACACTGCACAGATACATGACCAAATATACTTCCCTTAGGAACCCTTTGTCATGGATCACCGTTGAAGCATGCCTTGTCATATCAACATCACTCATCATTGCATCACGAAGTATGAAGTGCTTAGCCTCCGTGCCTAAGTTACCCAAATACTTTCATCATTGAGTCAACCATTGAAATAGCCTAGGATGGGTTAATCCTTGCACCTTGAGAGACAGTATCAAACAACATCTGACTAAGCTCATTCAACATGCACCTTCAAACTTCGATTCCTTTTCACGTCTTTCTTTTTCGGGAGAAAGTCGGTACCCTCCACAAAAATGAAGGAAAATTTTTGCTTTTTTGGCATTTTCGAGTCGCACGATCACATTACAATGCACACACGAGTCAGGTACACATTGAGTCATGTCATGTCATATCACTTTGATTTGAGTCACACATGTCAAACACTTTGAGTCGAGTCAACCTCGAATCAGTCAATCAGCGAATCAAGTTTATACCTTGAGTTGTGTCAAGTCAATGAGTCATGCAATGCTAAACCTTAGGTCAACCCTAAGATAATTGAAAAGATTGGCAAAGTTCTATAGTCAAAAATAAATACAGGTGCAGCAGAATAGGGAAGACCCTACTCCAATTCCTAGCGCCAGAGATATCTCAACAACGACAGAGCTCGAAGCCTCTCAGAAAGGTGATTTCGACCTCATACAACAATTTCGGGTTCCTTGGTACGCCAGTTAGCTCCTATAAGCAATTTGACATGATTAAGTAGTCGGTTTGATTATAATGGCAATAAGTGATCGACCTGACGAAAGATCGTCTCACTTAGCTTAAGCGCCTAAAACACTGGCTCATTACAATCGGTTCAAAAGCAAGCACTTAAACGACAATATTTCCAAATATGGATTGTCGCGCATTCTTATTAAATGACAAAGTTTTCCAAAAATTGGATTATCATCCCCAACTGATAATATTTCCAAAAATGGATTGTCGTGCATCTTCTTCAACGACAATTTATCCAAGATTGGATTGTCATCTCTGGCAAAGTTTCCAAGCGTGGATTGTCGTGCTCCTTCTCTGTCTGGCAAGTTTTTCCAAGTTCGGATTGTCATACATTCATACATCGCTGGCAAGTTTTCCGAGATTGGATTGTCATGCACCCAGTTCCCTATGGCAAAATTTCCCAAAGGATTGTTGTAGGTTTCTATTCATCATAAATATCGACAAAGGTTCCTTAACGTGGATTGTCATTCATTTCAGCAAGTGGCAAATTTTCCCGAAGTGGATTGTCGGTCAACTCTTTTTTTGCAAATGTTCCAAGACGCGGATTGTCAATAGTGGCAATATTTTCCAAAAAGGATTGTCGCATAGCGTTGACAAATTTCCAAGGTGGATTGCTTTCAAGAGTTATATTCCAAGATGTGGATTGTCGATCGTAGCAAAGTTCTTATGAAAGATTGTTACGAAGCATTGGCAACTTTCCCTAAATCGGATTGTCATACATCATACAAGAGTTGTGTTGGCAACTATTCCCAAAATAAAAGAGGATTGTCGACATAGTGGTTCACAAGCAGCAAAGCGCCGACGTATTGGCATGGCAGCATTAAGGATTAAGAAGCAGTGATCTTTTTGAAGAATATCACAGCGGAAATTGAACATATCAAAAGGAATCTCTTTGTTCAGAGACGAGTGAACATCGAAACAGCAAGGTGGCGTTCCCTAGATTGTGGAGAGTTGTCACAAACAACTGAGGATTGTTTCAAGAGAAGCAATCTTCGATAGTGTTCCTTTGGACGAGGAATATTATCATTGCGGATGAGGATTGTTTCGAGAGAAATAATCTTTTATGATGTCCCTTGGACGTGGAATATTATCATAGCGGAGGAGGATCGTTTCAGGCGAAGCAATCTTCTGTATTGGAAGCAGTTACGGGCGTAGCATTTTTCAAGCGGGATGGCATTCTCTAGTTTGCAGAGGTCATCAAAACAACAGTAAAGCGGCATCAAATCGGTTACTTTCAGAGACATGTGCTCGACGGTGCAAGATACGCGTTTCTTAACTCTTTTATCTGTTTAACTAACGCTAGTTTTGCAGGTATCGGCGTTACAAGATTGATTTAGGATCGCAGAACGTTCTGAATCATTCTCCGTCCCTATTGATACTTTGACTTTTGTTTTCGAAACTTGCGTTTCTCCAAACTCAGTCAAAGTGGGGGCTTCTATAGACACCCATTTGTGTCTCCCCAAAACCAAACCCAGTGATAAGTACCTTTCACGTCGAATCATAATCGAATGAAGCGAAAGTGTTGAAAGTCTAGTGTTGCGGAAAATTTTAATTTCTTTTCTCTTCTCTCTGTTTTTGAAAACTTATTTTAAGAAAACAGCCAATCCAGTTTGGTTGGTCCATGATATGGGTCCAATAATAGTGTAATTGGATGGGGCTTGCAAAGACCTTTCCAACGATATATTATAAGCCAAATTCCGATGAATATTAAGGAAACTATGGCCAATTTACTGAACTGGGCTCGGTTTGAGCCTTATGTGCGGCCCAATGATCTAGGGGAGGGCCTAATATGATTTATCATTCCTAATGCAATTAGGAATGGTTTTAGTCTTCTAGAATCTTCTAGAAGGTTCTTTTCATTCCTAATTCAATTAGCATTGATAAATTGACTTTTGACATTTCAGAGTTTTAATTAAAATCAAATAGCATTTTCGAGGAAATTATATGACTTTATCCTCCAGTATGGCAAACTGATCTGATTTACGAAAACGCGTTGAAAATAGGCTTGGCGCCTGACCCTAGGCTTTGGCGCCTGGCGCTAGCCATTAGCGCCTAGCGCTAGTGTTGGTGCTTGGCGCCAGTTAGCCAGGGTTAGCGCCAACTCTGTTTTTTGTGCGTTAAACTCTGTTTTGTTTATTTTATCTTTTTGGCTGATTTTCTCTATAAATATCGTATTAAAAACTGCGTTTTCATTCACCAATTCTCATCAACAATCAGTTGTCATTCGCAATCATTAATTCTTTAATTCTCTCTTAAATCATTCAATTCTTTCTTTCTTTCTTCTAAACTTTGTTTTTGAATACAAAATTCTGCATTCGCAAGATCTAGAAACACCTAACCATATTCGAATTTGTCTTCGCTCTAGACGTGAAAGGTTTAATTTCTGAGGGTTTGGTCCCAAATCTCTATTTCAGTTATTTAATTTAATTGTTTTGTTTATTATTTTCCTTGAAGTTACTAACGTGTGTATTTTGTTATTAGAAAGAGGTACGAGGCATCAAAGTAAGTGCTTTAATTGATTTATTGATATTATGATGTAGAAATCATGTTTATATTGTTATTATGATATTCCTAGTATCATGTCTAGGGTAATTTTAATATTAAATATGATTGCTATGATGCCTTTTATTCTCTTCCTAATATTTATGATTGTTAGTATCATGTTAGGGTTAAAGAATTGATTTTTATTGCTTAGTGACATGCTAGGATTTGTTATTAATCTTGTTAGTATCATGCCTAGGATCTTGCTATTATTATGTTTTAATATTAACATGAACATGATTATGATTATAATTGTTATAATTTATGATTATTATTATTCTTTTGATGATGATTATTTTATTTATGATGATTATAATTTTATTATCATGATATTCATGATTATTATTATGTTGCTTGATTTTATTGTTATTGCTTGATCACCTTTATTGCATGTTTAAAGGGAATTGGTACTTGTAATCACGCTAAATAAGATGTTTAATAATCTTGTTAGGGTTAATATGATTATATTTCAAGTGATCGCCAATAATAGATTTGGTTGTTAATTAATATTCAACCAACATAGATTAAACAGGTTTAGGGTTAATCCTAATGATTGCATGTTAATTAGAAAGCGCACATGAATACGATCAGAATAAAGTAGAGGCCTATTATTAGGGCAAGTTCAATCTCTTTTAGGTTGGATTTGTACCTTCATCCCCGAACCCTTATTTGGTTCTTGACCTTATGGAGTTGAGGATCTCTTGGATCGTTAAGGGGTGTAACCTTCACCTCGTGAACGGTTTACAAGTTCCTAAAAAAACTTGTTGGCGACTCTTTTGCTCTATCTTCTTCCCTTTTGGACGCCACCTTACTTTAGTGTATGATCACAGTGGGGTTCAATCTAGTGGGATTAAAGCTTGAATATATTCCCTACACCTAGCCAAATTCGAAGTTGCCTTTGCCCTATACGTGAAAGGTTTTAATTTTTGAGGGTTTGGTCTCAAGTCTCTATTTCAATTATTTAATTTATTTGTTTGATTTTATATTTTCCTTGAAGTTACTAACGCGTGTATTTTGTTATTAGAAAGAGGTACGAGGCATCCAAGTAAGTGCTTTTAATTAATTTATTGATATTATGATTCCTAGAAATCATGTCTAGGTTGTTATTATGATTCCTAATATCATGTTAGGGCGTTTTGATCTTCCTAATATCATGTTTAGGGTAACAACTATAATTTCTAATATCAAATATGACAATTGTGATTCCTGCGATGCTTCCTATTCTCTTCCTAATATCATGTTAGTATCATGTTAGGGTTAAAGCTTTGATTTTTTTTGTTTAGTGACATGCTAGGGTTTGTTATTAATCTTGTTAGTATCATGCCTAGGATCTTGCTATTGTTATGCTTTAACATGATTATTATTTTAATAATTATTGTTATTTATGTTTATTATTATGCTGCTTGATTTATATATTATTGTTATTGCTTGATCACACCTTTTATGCATGTTTAAAGGGAATTTGTACTTGTAATCACGCTTAATAAGATATTTAATAATCTTGTTCAGGGTTAATTTGATTATAATTCAAGTGATCTCCAATAATAGATTTATTTGTGCATTAATATTTAACCAACATAGATTAAACAGGTTTAGGGTAATTCTATTGATTGCATGTTAGTCAGAAAGTGCACATAAATACGATCATAATAAAGTAGAGGCCTATTATTAAGGCAGGTTCAATCCTTTTTAGGTTGGATTTGTACCTTCATCCCCGAACTTCCAGTCATGGTTCCAGACCTATTGGAGTTGACGATCTCCTGGATCGTTAAGGGGTGTAACCTTCACCTCGTGAACGGTTTAAAAGTTCCATCCTAAAACTTGTTGGAGACTCTTTTGCTCTAGCTTCCTTCCCTTTGGACGCCACAGTACTTTACTGTATGATCACAGTGGGGTTCAAGCTAAGGATAATGATTGAAATGATCCCTACAGTTTTTTGGCGACTCCGCTGCGGAGGATTTCTATTTTAATTCCTGAAATTTATTTTTGCAGTGATTTAGAATGAGTGGATAAGACTCGAAAATTTCTAAGTATTTCATGTGCATAATTTTGATTAACATTATTGTCATATGCATAAAAAAGATCTCATTGGAAAGTCCATCTGTAATAAGTTAAAAACATAGGATTTTTACACGTAGGAAATTTGAGGAATATCTTTCAATTAACAACTAGGATCGAAATAATGCTGTGCGAAACTGAAAGATTTTATCGAGCACAGAAAGCTGCTGAGGCATGTAGGAACTAGCATATGAAAACAAAGTCTAGCGCCACTGATTTGACTCTGGCTCCAAGCGACAGCTTTTGTCGCCAGGCGTTTAAGCCAAATCGTTGGCGTCGATCTCTATTTCCTGGCGCCAAGTTCTTCCAATACCGAGCCAGAAATATGCGTTCTAATTTTGACCAGTTTTTAGCACTGTTTGCTCGATCCTACTTCCTGATTGATTTTTTCTCATTTTTCTGAAACCCATATGTGTTCTACATATGGACATATCCTTCTGGGAATTCATGCTCCATCTACCTGATTGAACGCTCTGTGCAACAAAGGGTACATCCGAGAATGTTGAATTCACCAAACCATGGAAGCGAGTTTTTCTTAACTCGCGGTGTCCCATCCACTCGTGCCAACCCTTCACGGTTAGGCTTCCGCACGGTGCATCCGGACAATTAACCACGGTGCACCCGAACTTTAGAGAACTAGAGCCATGGTTAGGTTGCAAACTCATTGCATCACATTATGCCTACTTGACTATTTGTGCATTATTTGTTGTGCATACTCTATGTGTTTTTCCTAACCGTTTGTTTCACTTGTGTTAAAGATTAAATAAACTGCTTAATGGCTAAAAGGACTTTGCTTAATTAATTTAATTAAATTCTAATAATTTAATCAGAATTGACTTAGTACAACTTTAGGCATACCCTATAGAGTAATAATACCGAAAGCAGTCCCAGATCGACGTTCTAGAAATGCCGAGATTTGGACCGCAGCGCCACTCTGTGGAGTGCAGCGCCTGGCGACAGTTCTGTCGTCTAGCGCTACACTGCAAGTAGAAGCGCCATTGCTGTCGTTTTGACAACAGTTCGGTATATTTCTCCAGTCATCACTTTGCGTCTATTTAGACAGTTTGCTAATTAATTCGATTATTTTTATTAATGATAATACCTTGTTAAGTCCTTAATCGAGTCTAGTCACATAGTCTAGCCACATGGTCATGACATGAGTCTTAATATGTCACCTACACTCATTAGTCTTAGCACACACTTTGAGTATATATCACCATGACCATGTCTTAAGTTCATGCATGAGTCGGTTTTTTCCGTCATTTAAGTTGGGGGGTACATTCTACTCCTAATTTTTCATATCTCTCCATATACATCATCTTTCTTCACATCACAATCTTCATTCTTCCTACCTTCTTCCATCTTTACATGTTGAATAGATTTTGATTCAAATAATTAACAATCAATATCCCTAATTTCCCTTTCCACAGTACTTGGTCAAGGATAGAAGGGCGATTAATCAAGGACAACCTCTTTGTTCAAGTCTTACTTTTCGATAAACCGATTTGTCAAAAGAGGAAAGCTAAGAAGATAATGGCAACTCAAGAAGAAGTCAACGAACTTAAGAATCGATTAACTACCATGACTGAGGCATTGAAGGTTTTAACCCTCAAGATCAATGACCCTGTGAAGCAAAAACAATTGAACCTTATGCAAGAAAGCTTGAGCAAGCTATCTAGTGATTACAAATTTCAAGGCACCAGCTCACAAGGGTTCTCGGTGGACAAGGAGCTTCTTCCGCAGAAGTTCAATGCCAACGACATCCCGAATTTCAAGGCATTAGTTAACCCTTATCTTCACTTAAGAGCCTTTGAAACTATAATGAACATTAAAGGGATTGATAAGAAAGTCTTTCATTCCTTGTTTTCTTTATCTCTTGAAACTGTTTGTCAACAATGGTTCTTCTCCCTTGACAAAGAGAAAACCTCTACCTGGGAATCGATAGTAAACACTTTCATTGATAGATACAAGTGTAATATTCAAGTTGAAATCGATTATAGACAACTTGAGATGCTAAGACAAAAAGAGAATGAAGGCTTTACTTCTTTCTTCAATAAGTGGAGGGAAACTTCTGCTAAAATGATTGAGGTACCTTTCGAAAAAGAATTTGTGAGGATGTTTATCAAGAATCTCCAAGAAAAGTATTCAAAGCACTTAAAACATCAACACAACTTGAATACTTTCAAAGCCGTCTATGACATAGGTATCGAAATCGAAGATGACCTCGCAATGCAAAAAGCTACTAACAATAGTAACCACAGTGGCTGGAAAGGAAAGAAGAACGACAATCCTTCTTCTTCCAAAAACGACCACTCTAGTAACAATGTTAGTACCTTTGATTTCAGTGAAGTTTTAGCCATGGATAACCAAGGATCTAAGAAACAACTAAGGAAAGACTTCACCCCCATTGGGATGAGTTACGATACTGCATTCGATCGACTCCATGCTAAAGGACTCATTACTCCCATTGGACCTATTCAAGATCCCGCACCTGAAAATTGATTGCCTAGTTGGAATCCAAAAGAACACTGCAAGTACCATCAAGGTAGGGGTCATGCTACTGAGAGCTGTTGGAAGCTAAAGGAGGCTATCCAACATTTGATTGATAATAACAAGCTTCCCATGCCTCCAGTCAACAAGAAGAGCGAGTGATGATAAAGAAAACGACACAAGACAAGAGGCGAGCTTCAACGACAAGATTTCGTAACCTCTTTTTCTATTCTTTATTTACCCTTTCCCTAATAAGTCTAGCATAGGCACCTTTCTTTTCCCTTAGATTAATTTTTTAGATTCTTTCTTTTCCCTTTTTAATAAATGAGCATTTATTTCTTTGCATATGATCATTTCATTACATTGCACAAAAATAAATAAATAAATAAAAATCCATGTCGAATTAAGCACAAGGTATACCAATGATTTGAGGCACCCCTTGTAGCCACATTATATCACCTTTCACCCTTCAAATATACAATCCTGTTTTGATAAACCACTTTGAGCCTCATCTAACGATAGACCTTTCATTTTTCAACCCATATCTACCTAACCTTGGGATGGGATGGTGTTCAACTTATGCAATTTTCAATTTCATAAAAAGCTTGAGTGATTTCAAAAAATTAAAATAGCAAAAAATAATAAAAAAAAATAATAATAATAAAAGTGTACAAAAGGGCAAGTGTTCCAATGTCTTTGACATAAACATGTCTTCGATATGAACACGTCTCAGATTGCGTCTCTTATCGAGTGCTCGGTACCGTGCCTGAGAAACATGAATGCCAAGTGACTGATAGACCGCATGATCAAATTGCCCACACTTACAAAAATAAAATAAAAAAAGAAAAAAAAAAGAGCTGAAAAAGAGTAGAAAGCCTCAAGCATAAAAATACAAAGATTTCAAAAGCAAGGTTGCACACCTTGGGGGCTTATCTAGGGTATTGAGCCTTTGTCCCTTTCTTCTTCAACCTTTAGCTTAACCACGTTACAACCCTTAAAATGACCTTTTTGAAGTATACACACACTTGAGCGAGGTTCAGCTAAAGCTACGTTCGGCCTGATTCTTAACGGATACGTAGGCAACCTCACATCGAGGTTCGGCCGTAATAAAAATGTATTCATATTCACATTCACACACTCACATCATGATCATATCAAGGGATCTCCTCTGCTCATCCCTATTCACTTAGAGCTAGACTTGGGGGATTGATCCCTACATCATTAGCCTACCTAGCCTAAGAGTCACCATTATTTGACTCTTCTAAAAATAATATCTTTTTCCACACACTTAACCCTTGCGGCCTAACTTCAGTGTCACCTTCACACACTACACAGATACATGACCAAATAGTCTTCCTCCTAGGAACCCTTTTTCATGAGATCTTAACACGACGTTGAAGCATACCTTATCATATCAACATCACTCATCAATCATAATTGTCATTGCATTAAAAAGTATGAAGTGCTCAGCCTCCGTGCCTAAGATTACCCAAATACTTTCATCATCGAGTCAACAATTGAGATAGCCTAAGATGAATTAATCCTTGCACCTTGAGGGATAGTATCAACCGCAAACATTTAACGGGCTAAGCTCATTCAACATGCACCTTTAAAAACTTTGATTCTTTTTCACGTCTTTCTTTTTTGGGAGAAAGTCGGTACCCTCCACAAAAATGACGGAAAATTTTTTCTTTTTTGCATTTTCGAGTCTCATGATCACACTATAATGCACACACGAGTCATGTACACATTGAGTCATGTCGTTTCATATCACCTTGATTTGAGTCTAACACATGTGTCAAACACTTTGCTTTGAGTCGAGTCAACCTCGAGTCAGTTAATCATAGTAAGTCAAGTTCATACCTTAAGTCACGACAAGTCAATGAGTCAAGCAACACTAAGTCTTAGGTCAACCCTAAAGAAAGATAAGAAAAGTCCTATAGTCAAAGATATAAATGCAGGTGCATCCCAGCAAGCGAGGACATTCCCGGATTTTTTTAAAAAAACTGCGAATATGACACAGGAGATTCCTCCAAGATAAGAGGAGTTAAATGGATTAGTAAATTAGAGATGGAGAGCTTTAATTTACAAAAGATTTGAGCGGATTTGGTTGAAAGGAAACGACCATGTTCAAAGTTTGAAGCGAAACTGAGCAATGAACAGCGACAACAAGAGCAGAATAGGGAAGACCCGACTCCAGCGCCAGACAAAAAGGTTGTCGCCTAGCGACCATCTATCGTCTGGCGACAGAATTCAGCGCCTTGGGCTAGATCCCAGCGTCTGGCGACAGAGCCAATTCTTGGCGCCAACGATATTTCAGCGGCGACAGAGCTCAAAGCCTTTCAGAACGGTTATTTCAACCTCCTACAGCAATTTCGGGTTCCTTGGTAAACCAGTTAGCCCTTATAAGAAATTTGACATGATTGAGTAGTCGATTTGATTACAACCGCAAAAAAGTGATAGACCTGACGAAAGATCGTCTCACTTAGCTTAAAGCGCCTAAACATTGGCTCATCACAAAGGCACCGACATACTAATTTAGAAGCACTGACGTAATGGTTCGTAGCACCGACATACTGGTTTACAAGTAGTAGAAGCGCCGACGCATTGGCTAAAGCAAAGTTCAAGCGAGCTTTAAAGATCGACAAGCATTGGTTTTCGGTAGTTTTCTTCGGAATATTATCGCAACAACTGAGGATGACTTCAAGTAAAGTTATTTTCCACTACTAAAAATTAAGGTTTTTGCGACCGCCTCTAACGGTCGCAGAAAATAGCAAAAACGGTCGCAATTCATAATTGTGACCGTCAACGGTCGTAAAGGGGGTGTCGTTATTTACTTGGTCGCAAAAAAACAAAATTGCGACCGGTTGACAATCGCAGATTTTTTGCGACTGTTTTTAATATTTTCAACGACCGTTAGGGGAACGGTCACAAATATTAATAATTGCGACCGTTTTAATCGGCGGTCGCAAAATTGGATTTTAGCGACCGCTTAAAGCCGTCGATAAAAGTTTTCAAAAAAAAACAAAAAAAAAGCACCCACAGCCAGCCTGTACTTCACAGGGAGCCCCATCACCAATGTCCACCTAAAACAAACTAGCCACCACCGATACACCACCCAACCACCTCGAAAGCACTAGCCCACCCCATAAATCTCACCTTGCCACTCCCGTAAATCCATCAGCCACCCCCATAAATCTCACCCAATAGAAAAAAAATAAAATTGAAAAAAAAACGTTCTTAGCAAAACAAATTATACCAAAAATCAAACAAAACCAAAAAAATCAAACAATAGCAAACAAAAAACCTAACAATACCCACAAAATTAACTAAATAAAAAATTCGAACATTCTTCAAAAAAAAATCGAACAAGCAAAAAAAAATCGAAGGACATTCAAACACACAAAACCCACAAAAATCCAGAAAAACAAAGGGGAAAAAAACAAGAAAATCAAGCTAAAAAAAATCCAGAAAATCAACCCCCAAAATATGAAAAAATTTACAAAGTATACGAAAACTAAAATCAAACTCAAAATCAACAAAATTCGAACATCAACGAAATTGAAAATCAAACCCAATATCAACGAAATTCGAACAATATATGAACAAAAGTCATGAAAATAGAACAAAATTAACAAAAAATATAATCAAACCCAAATAACAGAAAATCGAATAATATATGTAAAAATTCATGAAAATTCAAACAAAATTAACAACAAATCAGAATCAAACCCAAATCAAATAAATTTGAATACAAACTCCAATAAAAATCACAAAAATCGATAAAACACGAAACAAAACCACAAAAATAGAAAATAAACAAAAATTTTAGAAAAACCAACATACCCAATATTTCTTCCTCTTTGGGTTTATATGTTCAAATTCGACCATAAAAACTCCAGATCTGGAACTTTTATGGGCGAATTTGACCATGAAACCCATAATTCGTTTGTTGAAGATAAACCCTTTTCCATAACTTGTTTGTTGACAAAAAATCCGAACACCCAAACTCAAGATCTGAAAAGAATGAAGAAAAAAAAAAGGGAGGGTCGTGAAATCGAAGGAAAGAGGAAGGAAAGAAGAAGGAACGAAAGAGAAGGAGGAAAGAAAGAAGAAGGAGGAGGAACGTGAGATAGAGAAAGGAAAAAGTAGAAAGAGAAAGGAGAGAGAAGAAAGAAGAGGACGTGAGATGTGAGCGGCTATCAACATATTATGGTTAGGAGTAGAGCTCTTTTATACCCTTTTTTAAAATAAAATAAAAAAACACTTTTGTGACCGGTATAGCGGTCGTAATTTTGCGACCATTTGAGAAGCGGTCGCAATTGTCGCATTTTGCGAACGGTATAGCGGTCGTAATTTTGCGACTGTTTGAGAAACAGTCATAATTGTCGCATTTTGCGACCGGTATAGCGGTCGTAATTTTGCGACCGTTTGAGAAACGGTTGTAATTGTTGCATTTTGCGACCGCCATTAACGGTCGTAACGAAATTAATTTAATTTTGAATTATTTTTAACATGAATTTTATTTTTAAAATATATTTAAATACCTTTGTGACCATTTTATAACCCAAAAACGGTCGCAAATTTGCGACCGCCTTATAAACGGTCGCAAATAACACATTTTGCGACCGTTTTCATGACGGTCGTACAAAAACGGTCGCAAAACGGCCGAATTTTAGTAGTGTTCGACGACATTCGCTGAGATTGTGGAGGTTGTCATCGAGATTTGAGAAGATAGCACTAGATGGGCGGTCTTCGATGGCATTCGCTATGGTTGTGGAGGTTGTCACCCAAAGATTTGAGAAGATAGCACGAGATGGGCGGTCTTCGACGGCATTCGCTAAGATTGTGGAGATGGCACCAAAATTTGAGAAAAGATTTGAGGAGATAGCACGAGATGGGCGGTCTTCGACGGCATTCACTAAGATTGTGGAGGTTGTCACCAAAGATTTGAGAAGATAACACGAGATGGGCGGTCTTCGACGACATTCGCTAAGATTGTGGAGGTTGTCACCAAGATTTGAGAAGGGCGGTTCTTGATGAGGCGGTCTTCGGCGACTTTTGCTATGATTAGGAAGGTTGTCACTATGATTAAAGAAAAAGGCTCAAGATGTAGCAACATTGATCGATAGCGTTCCATAGATTGTGGAAGGTTGTCAACAATAGCAATACAACAACAAATCGGTTACCAGCGAAGACGTGTACTCGACGGTGCAAGATACACGTTTCTTAACTCTTTTATTTGTTTTAACAAATGCTAGTTTGCAGGTTTCGGCGTTACAAGAGTGATTTAGGATTGCAGAACGTTCTGAATCATTCTCCGTCTCTATCGATACTTTGACTATTGTTTTCGAAACTTGCATTTCTCCAAACTCGGTCAAAGTGGGGGCTTCTGTAGACACCCATTTGTGTCTCCCCAAAACCAAACCCATTGATGAGTACCTTTCATGTCGAATCATAATCGAATGAAGTGAAAGTGTGGAAAGTCTAGTGTTGCGGATAGTTTTTATTTCTTTTCTTTCTCTCTATTTTTAAAAACCTATTTTAAGAAAACAGCCAATCCAATTTGGTTTGGTCCATGGTAAGGGTAAAATAATGGTATAGTTGGATGGGTCTTGAAAAGAGCTTTCCAACGATATATTATAAGCCCAATTCCAATGAATAATGAGGAAGTTATGGCCAAATTACTAAATTGGGCCCGATTTGATCTTTATGTGCGGCCCAATGATCTAGAGGAGGGCCTAATATTGATTTATCATTCCTAATGAAATTAGAATTGATTTTAGTCTTCTAGATTCTTCTAGAAGGTTCTTTTCATTCCTAATTTAATTAGCATTGATAAATTGACTTTGGTTGACTTTTTAGAGTTTTAATCAGAATAAAAGAGTGTTTTTAAGGAACATACGATTTTTCCCTTCTGTACGGGTAAATTTTATCAAAATTAAGAAAACGCGTGAAAACGGCTATTAGCGCCTGACACCAGTTATTAGCGCCTGACGCCAGTTATTAGCGCCTGGTGCTAACCTTTAGCGCCTGGTGCTAATGTCCAGCGTCTCGCGCTAATCCTGTTTTATTCTCGTTGAAACTCTGATTTGTTTTTCTATCTTTCCGGCTTATTTTCTCTATAAATAGCCTCCTAAAACCTCCGTTTTCCATCATCAAAAATCATCAATTCTCATCAATAATCAATCAATTCTCTCTATCACCAACTCTCATGAAGAATCTCTTGATTATTCTCTCTCTCTCAAACTAGTTTTTGCATACAAAATTCTGCATTCACAAGCATTGGAAACACCTAGCCAAATTCGAAGTTGCCTTCGCCCTAGACGTGAAAGGTTTTAATTTTTTAGGGTTTGGTCCCAAATCTCTATTTCAATTATTTAATATAATTGTTTGATTTTATATTTTTTCTTGAAGTTACTAACGGGTGTATTTTGTTATTAGAAAGAGGTACGAGGCATCCAAGTAAGTGCTTTTAATTGATTTATTGATATTATGATTCCTAGAAATGATGTCTAGGTTGTTATTATGATTCCTAGTATCATGTTAGGGCGTTCTGATCTTCCTAATATCATGTTTAGGGTAATAACTATAATTTCTAATATCAAATATGACAATTGTGATTCTTGCGATGCTTCCTATTCTCTTCCTAATATCATGTTAGTATCATGTTAGGGTTAAAGCTTTGATTTTTATTGTTTAGTGACATGCTAGGGTTTGTTATTAATCTCGTTAGTATCATGCCTAGGATCTTGCTATTGTTATGCTTTAACATGATTATTATTTTTATAATTATTGTTTTTTATGTTTATTATTATGTTGCATGATTTATATATTATTGTTATTGCTTGATCACACCTTTTATGCATGTTTAAAGGGAATTTGTACTTGTAATCACGCTTAATAAGATATTTAATAATCTTGTTTAGGGTTAATTTGATTATAATTCAAGTGATCGCCCATAATAGATTTATTTGTGCATTAATATTCAACCAACATAGATAAAACAGGTTTAGCGTAATTCTATTGATTGCATGTTAGTCAGAAAGCGCACATGAATACGATCAGAATAAAGTAGATTCCTATTATTAGGGCAGGTTCAATCTCTTTTAGGTTAGATTTGTACCTTCATCCTCGAACTTCAAGTCATGGTTCCAGACCTATTTGAGTTGACGATCTCCTGGATCGTTAAGGAGTATAACCTTCACCTCGTGAACGGTTTACAAGTTCCTAAGTTGGCGACTCTTTTGCTCCAGCTTCCTTCTCTTTTGACGCCACAGTACTTTAGTGTCTGATCACAATGGGGTTCAAGCAAGGGATAATGCTTGAAATATTCCCTACATGTACTATTCCCATCATATTTATCATTTTTCTTCTTTTTCTCGGACGTGTTGTCTGTCCGGGTGTATGTGAAATTGGACTTTATCACATAAGAGTTCAGCATGTCCTTCTTGGCTAACTTGTCCAACAATCTCTTCAAATTGATGTCATCGTTCGTGTCATGTCCCACGTCCTTGTGGTAATGACAATACTGGGGCTGGTACGTCTTTGATTTCCATCAGGATAGAGTAACAGTCCTTGTTGAACTCATACTGGGGCTGGTACGTCTTGACCTTCTTGGAATTTCGCTGCTGGCCGTCGGCCACCCAGACTTCTTTCCTTTTGTTTCCATCTTTCTTTTTTCCAAACAAGTCTTGCTGAGTGGATTGTTTCTTCTCAGCTCCCTTGGCCGGTGCCTCTGCTTTTGTAAGAGAACAAAAGTCGGCTGCCTCAATATAAGCTTCGACTTCCTGCAGAACACCTACGTATGTCCGAATCTTTTTTCTTACCAAGTCAAACTTAAAACCATTATGCCTTATGTTGGGGTTTGGTGAGTCCGACTCACCGCGGAAACAAACCCCGACTCAAGGAACCACTCGCAATAATTAAAATCATAAAGCATAAATAAATAATCACAAAGAAAAGATAACGAATCTTACCCTCGAACCGGGGCTCTTACTTGAAAGCTACGAGCACGTCAAGCGCCGCGCCTCCGACGGTATCCACCCACAAAAAGGCAAACACAACTCTAAGGTCTACTACCTGGGGGTTAGCGAGGTCCGACCAAAACCCGAGTGTTATATGAGTTTAAGAGTTTTCCCAATATTATGGAATGCTCTTTTTAACTCCCAATCAAGCAAAGAATTCTCAAGCCATGCCATGACTATTTATAAGGAAGTATGCCTTGTGAATTTCACTCATCTTTCAATATGGGACTTTTCACAAAAAGATCCCACATGGAAAGATTGGTGAATTCAACCCTTAGTTAAATAAACAAAGGAACAAGTAACAAGTGTCACATGGTTAGGTGTGGACCACTTTCTCACTTGGTCCCCAAGGCATTTCACATGCAATGTGAACTAACCATGTGTCACCCAACCTTGAGCCCCAAGTTGGGTTCGGTTGGCCCATTTTATTTTGGCCCGTGTCCATGACCCATCAACCCGGGTCCACGGCCATTGCCACATGTGTCGCCACCGTGGCGCGCCGCCACTTGGTGGTTGCCACTAGGTGGCTGCCAATGTGGCGGCTGCCAACGTGGCTTCCACGTGGCGTTTTGCCATGTGTGCTTCCACGTGGCATGCTCCTATTGGGCATGCATTCCTAGCCTTTCGCGTGGCTAGGATTTTACTTGTTACTTGATGCATTTTCCCGTCTCGCCAAATCCTAAATTTTGGCTCGACATTTGAGATTCTTCGACGCTCGGTTTCGACGCTCTAAGCTCGAAATTCCGACGTCTAAATGTTTAACACTCGGGCGAAGAATTAATTTCTTCCGAATTAATTCGTCGAGTTGGTTCGTATATTTTGCTTGGGTGTGACCCGAAGGGTTCAGTCAAGATTAAGCTGTAATATTAATTATATTAATATTACTGATCGGAAGCGGCCTCCACCCAGGCATTCCGATCACTTGACCTTACTGAATATATTAGCTTTCCGGACAAGTGTGCATTTAGTGTATAGCCCGTATCCTATGTCTCTTCATGTCTCTTCATGAACTACAAAGTAAGATTACTAGTCATCTCTGTTACGTCCAGAAGTGTTTCTCAAAATCCGAGTTTGACTGTTAATAAGCAGATGATTTCTAAAATCCATCTGAGCACGGCCATACATTTTTCACAGTCTCGCTCTTCGAGAGGCCTTGTAAACAACAAGACATGTTCCCTATTGTTAGTAGGGGGACATTTCCAGTCTTGTAATGTAGCTTCTCTTACTAATAGGACTCACCCGCCCGATATCTGTCTTTATAATCCCCAGTTACGGCAGACGTTTGGCGGATACCAAAGCGGACCAGTACTCAAACAAGAGATCTCCCACTACTCATGGTCAAAGGAAAAGAGTTCCGATAGTAATAATGAGAAAATACTTATGACGATTTTTAAATCTCTTAAAGTATCCTCATAGGTCGATCCAGTATGGTTCTAAACCAATACCTGTGCAAATGATTTATATCCTCATAGCACAAGAAATAGTGCTACAAATCATACTACACACTAATCTCTGATGGTCATCAATTGTCCACAAAATATGACCTTGATTAGGGATAATTTTCGATTAAAATATTCAATGTTCACTTAATAGGTGTTTCTTTATCCAAGCCATTGACTTGATACCCTATTTTGAATATTTATTTAAAATCGAATGGATTCATTATTTAATTCTAAACCACAATTAAATAGTTTTGTGGAATATTTAGAAATATTTTATTCCACTATGAAACTTTACAATGTTTTATCTTATGATAAATGGTTTTTCCCAAATGTTTTAAGAGTAGTACTCTTCATAAAACATTCATAAAAATCACACTCATATTTGATATGCTTGATTTCTTTCATGCAATTATGAATGTTGTCGTTCACTTATTGCATAGGTTTAGTTATAATTACTTTGCAAACCTTAGCATCTTCATTATCCACCATTTCCATAATAAGATGATAAAATTTTGAGAGTATTAATGGATTACATGTGATTCAGGATTTATTGTCCAAGCAATGGCTCCCACTCATTTTTAGGATTCGAGACCTTCTACTTGACAACCTACAATCATCAACGTTCAACAACGAACTTTTCCATTTAACATCTTTCCTTATTATTGCCTTTAATGCAACAATATTCTCAACATATATTTTAGTAGACTCCCTGATGATGCCTTGCTTGGGTTTCACTCCATGCGACTCACAACGATTTGGGATACCCTAATCACTTGTGATCATGGAAATTTTCCTTAAATTCCCGCACATTATACATGGATGCACATCCATGTTACCATTCTCAAGCCACGACACTTCTTGCCTCGTGCTTATAAATGGCTTCCTTGCTAAGGATCTAATCCTTGTTAAGGTTTGTGCTTGCAACATCAAAACTCAAATTATATTTGTTTCCATGCGTCAAGAACTCATCCAACTACTTATCTAAGTTCTTTGGATGTTCTTGACTATAATCTAATGATCTAATACTTAGATTAATGTCGATTGGTATTATATACGTACTTCACATGCTCTAAGCATGTAAGTCATCTGACGATTCCATATCATAGCCTTACATGATGGATTTAATTCTAGAATGATTCTCAATTTTATTCCATCCATGTGACATTTAGCTCATACACTGAGTCTTGCCAAATTGTTCGCTATATGATATGATTGAAAGTCTCTTACTAGAGTCTTTCTTGTTTGATTTAGTACTTAGCCTAGCTTATACTTAGTTCAAACATTTACTTAGCTTCATACATATGGGTCGAAAGCCTTTCAAAGTCTTTCATGTTTAACATGGTAATTTCTTTTACTCATTTAAACATTTGATTAAGTCTATACCATAGAACTTAATTCCCAACATGTACTAAGTATCGTCTTTAGCTCGGTCCATTGTCGAAAATACTTTTAAATCTAAACATTTAGCATTTGATGGTTGTTTCACAATAGAGTTCGTAAACTTCTTGTTGGACCATTACTTTTGCTCCCACTAAACTTCTTGTTCATCAGAATTTTTATGTTTCTCCATAAGTCAATCCTCTTATTAACTTTATGAGAAAACACGTTCCAATTCCTTCATACAATGCTTCCTTTAATACCATGACGGATTCCATGTGCTTGCTTTCAAATCTAGCATTATTTAGATTTTCAAAACCCTTAGACTATTCCATAGTCACTTCCAAAATTCCATTTTGGGAAGGAGGTTTTGGTATCTATTTTTCCATATTTCATATGCGCAATTTTGCTAGATCAATCACAAAAAGACTTGAGCATTCCGATTGGTGAATGGGATTTTATTAAAATCAACTCCTTAAAATTAATTATATCCTTTACAACCAATCTAGCTGTGTATGCATATACATTTCCACATTTGTTAGTTTTCTCCTTGAAAAGTTATTTGCAATCGATGGGTCTTTCACCTTTCATGCAAATTAATCAAGTTTCAAACATGATTTTCAAACATGGAGTCTATTTCGGATTTTCATGGCTTTTAACCATTATTCGGAATTTGAATTTGTCGTAGCTATCTTACAAGACATTATTCCTTTACTATCTAATAGTAAATAGTATGCTTGTAAGTCTTAGGTTTGTTTCTAACTTAATAGAAAATTTATAGGATTCAATCCAAGCCTTTGGTGAATTCTATACCTATACGGGGCATCAAACACTGAGTTTTAAGGCGCTTTCAAAGCCCTTTTATTATGTTGATCTTACTCCAACATCTTTAATGTTTTGTGAGTAATGAATTCTCTTTTAAGGCACTTGTAAAGTCCTTTTGAGTATTCTTGATCAAGCATTATCACGAAGTCCTTTAAGGTCATCTGAGATTCTCAATTCTAGTTTGTTGCTAAGATCGATGGTCATCGAGTTCATTTTCCTCCCACTTGTCGTTTTGGAAACGTGTTACTTTCCAAAAAGACACTACTTAGAGCAACAAACAATTTTTGTTCTCAATTAGGATGTGGAGGTAATACCCGTAGTCTCACTTGAATGCTTACAAAGAGACATGTATATTGTCTTTGGGTAAAAGTTCGTTGTGAAACAAATTGTTAGCTCCTACTTGAGCTATCTTAGTCTTTATTGAGCCATTCAGCTCCCACTGAGTCACCTAGCTCCCACTGAGCCACTTTGCTCCCACTGAGCTAGTGAACTCCCACTGAGACTAAGAGCCTTAGACATATACTTTAAAAGACTTTTAGAAGTTATTTCTATCCATAACTGAATATGGCGTCCTTTCTTAGCTTCGACACATTGTTTAGTGTAACATTAGTCATTTGTGCAAATCTTTAAGAACTTTATAGGAAGGGTTGTGAACCATCAATGTTCGAGTCATTTTCAAATGACACGGAGGTCTCCATGAAGACACACCATGTTCTTTGTGGAGTTATTTATGAAAATTTCCATTCATAACTTTGAGATAGTCACGCTTGGCTCAAGCAAACATTGCTCGATCTAATCTAGACGTTTTGATATCTTGCTAAGTCGATTTTGTACTTCACTGAACTCTTGAGCTACTCAAGTCAACTTTGTTCACATTTGATGAATATATCCATATCCTTTCAAATTTTTTGTGAAACGTTGAAGTAATTGAATCCTCTTTAGCCTTCGGAGTCAACTGTCTATACCAAGAACAATAGCTCTCTGTTTTGTCGGTTTCAACAAGTAAGACTTGCTTCTTTTAGAACGATTCCAAATCGAGCAACTATCAAGAGTCTATCTAATAGAGCCTTTGAGTACGTTCTTGTCGATGTGACATTGCTAAAGATGTTCGGAATGCAAATCAAGCCCATGACTTGAACTTAGTGAGTTTATCATGTTTAGGGAAATGTTTGTTTATAATCAGGCATTCTTGACTCAATGCTTGGATAACCATGCCATTCAAATAAATCTCGCAACTATTGCTCATTACTTTGAATGTGAGTCTTTCCGTGTGTAAACGGATCAATTGCTGATTATGGGACATAATAACCATTACTTGTTCCAGCCTTTGGCTTAAAAGGTCTTTAAACAAAACATACGACCTTACAACTGATGTAGCTCTTCTTGCTTCATTCTAAGCTTGTAAGTAGATAACTTATCTTAACTTCAATAGTTTGATGTCACTATCATAGTGGAACACTCAAGCAGTATCCGATACTTGTGAAGATAACGAATTGCTAAATAACATGAACTCATGAGTTGAAATGAAATCTAATTCCTTTTCTTCGTTCCTTCTTTCCTATATTTCTTATCATACAACATCTCATAATCTTACTTTAAGAATAATTTCTTTAAGTACCTTGACTCTTATACTTTGTTAGGCATAATCAAGCACCTAGTGCGCCGTAAAACAAAGTTCCATCTTTTCCATTAATTCTTACTCGAATTACTACATCAATGAGTCCTACTCAATTGTGATGCGAAAAGATACGTTGGTTGTCAAACATTGACAATCTTGAGTTTGCAACTCAATACCTCATGTTTTATCAAAACTACTTAGTATTTTGAATACATGATGTCCAACCGTCCTTTCGGACTTAATTATAAAAGTCATTTATGAGAATTGTATTTTAGAAATGCTTTTCCTTTCTTTGAGAACTATTCTCAAGGATTTCCTTTACCAATCATGGAAACCATATTATTTGATTTAGAATACTATAAATATAAGTGCAAAGTATAACCATTTATCAAGAACATAATAAGTTTGAAATTTAATAGCATTCATGCAAACTTCAATCTTATTAAACGTCTTATTTACGCATAAAAAAATGTCCCTATTTGGCGAAAATAAGGCGATTCCAAGATCCGAAGAAACAAAGAGTGGTTAAGCATGCTTTGGCTTGTCTTAAAAACTCAATCTTCTAGGGTAAGCATTGCCTTGCTAATGGCTCTAAGCCACTCTTGGTTAGACAATCGTCGCATCTAATGCATCTTTGACGATGTATCTCTTTTTCCACGGTATGTGAGGACTCCTCACTCATACCGATGAGTTAAACCAAAACCAACGTGCACACCCGGTGTGCCTTATGCCCCTTGGAGAAGTGATGGCACCTCGCTTTGGCGTAGCCTACCATCACTCTCGTTCGGTTAGTAAGTGCTGTTTTGGAAAGGCAAGTTTGACTCAATATTATTAGGGACCTAGGATTTCTATGTTGGTTGATTTAAGCGAACTTAACTAATCATCGCAACATCAAGAAAACCTAAACATTCATCTAACGAATAATTCACACATATATATATAAGCATAAAATATAAAGCGAAATTATAGATGCATATTGGCAACTAGCATGACCCCTTGAGTTCTTCATATCTTCAAAAGGTCTTCATTTGCAATTCAAGGCTTTGTCTTCCAAGATACGCCGTCTTCAAGACTTAACCAAACTATGCAAAAACTAGTGTCTACAACTAGGAATAATCTAAATATTAAAGTACAAAAATACTTAACGGTGCGTAGACCGTATTTAGATTTACAAAAATACATAACGGCACGTAGTCCGTATTTTCTATCCTAGTCGGGTCCCACTAGTTGCCATTTCATAAAACCTGTGAGAGAGAATATATATATATTCCATTCATCCATTCACTATTTTTGAATGGCCCATGCAATTTACAAATTAAAACAAAGTAAAATGCATTTAAACAACGCGCGCACTAGTAACTAATCTAGGTGGTTAATCCGATTAACACGCCTAATTAAAACTAGTCAAAGTTGTTTAACCGATTATATAATTTACGTCATTAATAATTGAAGCTCCCACTAAATTCCGCATTTCCTTAATTAATCTAATTAATTAAGTCAGTAGCACCCAAACTTTGTCAAAATGAAAATTTTGCCAATGCCGCTCAAAACCGAGGCCTAGCCTCCCAAAATTTTAATTAAAATAAACAAAATTAATTAAAATAAATAAAACGACAAAATAAGCAATATTACGGCTAGTCACCTCACCGCACCAAGCATACGCACATGCCAAAAAAAAAAAAACACGAACACACGACCCACGGCACAGCCCCGCGTGCTGCTGCCGCGCGTGTGCTGCTGCCGTGCGTGGCTGCTGCCGCGCGTGTAGCCGCAAGCAAGGCGGCGCTGCCACCTTGGCAGCCACATATGGGCTGTTGTGCAGCCCGGCTCGCCAAGGTGATGCATTGCCTCGTTTTGCGTGCCACGGCCTCGGGATTTGATCCCTTTTCGCGAGACAACAATAATTAATTCTAAATTAATTTTAGAACTAATTTAGAGAGCAAAATAAAATTTTAAACAAGTCGAACTTAATAAAATTTTCAAAGTGCAAATAACCAAAATAATTCCAAGAACCATTCTTAATTAAATTGGTTTAGCTTGGTGCAACATAAAATTGAGGCAATTTCTCACTTTCTATTTAATCAATTTAAATTAAACTTTAGAATTTGACAAAGTAAAGGGAAATTGGAAAAATATGAACTTTAATGTTCAAATGAAAATTCCAACATCTAAATTTTGTGAATCCTTGAAAATTATATCTTCCAACATGAAGATAACCAAATTTCTATCACAAAAATCGAAACTTTATGTTTCCAATCAACTCAAAATGATTAAAACATCAAAGTTTAACACAAAATAACATGGAATTTAGTGGTTTTTAAAGTTTCAATCACTTATCACAAATAAAGATTGAATCTTTAACACTTAGGAAGCCTCAAAAATAAAACTTTCACACTAAAAAGCAATTAGTTTGCAATTATGTGAAAATAAATCAACCTTTAAGCATCAAATACTACCAAGTTAGTGTGCTTTAAGGGGACATAAAAATGCAGAAAATAATGCAAATAATCAACCATATAATCAACAATTTATGCCATTAATTTCAAGGTTAGAAAATACTTAAAATTTTTCGTCAAAAACAAAAAACCCCTCGAAAAAGGCATTTCTGGTCAGAATTTGGCTAAAATCACAGCCCCCTTACGGATAAAAAACCTTTCCAGAACACGTTTTCCACCCAAAATTCACTAGTCTTGGGCGAAAATCTGGGTTCTGGGCCAAAATCGACATTAAAACGGGATTAAAATAAATAAAACCGAGCTACTAATCTAATTAGCAACTTAAACCAGAAAATTAAGCCAAAATAAACCTTGAATAACATGATTATAAAAATAAACGAGCGGGGCTCCGATACCACTGTTGGGGTTTGGTGAGTCCGACTCACCGCGGAAATAAACCCCGACCCAAGGAACCACTCGCAATAATTAAAATCATAAAGCATAAATAAATAATCACAAAGAAAAGATAACGAATCTTACCCTCAAAGCGAGCTTCGCCCAAAAACCGGGGCTATTACTTGAAAGCTACGAGCACGTCAAGCGCCGCGCCTCCGACGGTATCCACCCACAAAAAGGCAAACACAACTTTAAGGTCTACTACCTGGGGGTTAGCGAGGTCCGACCAAAACCCGAGTGTTATATGAGTTTAAGAGTTTTCCTAATATTATGGAATGCTCTTTTTAACTCCCACTCAAGCAAAGAATTCTCAAGCCATGCCATGACTATTTATAAGGAAGTATGCCTTGTGAATTTCACTCATCTTTCAATGTGGGACTTTTCACAAAAAGATCCCACATGGAAAGATTGGTGAATTCAACCCTTAGTTAAATAAACAAAGGAACAAGTAACAAGTGTCACATGGTTAGGTGTGGACCACTTTCTCACTTGGTCCCCAAGGCATTTCACATGCAATGTGAACTAACCATGTGTTACCCAACCTTGAGCCCCAAGTTGGGTTCGGTTGGCCCATTTTATTTTGGCCCGTGTCCATGACCCATCAACCCGGGTCCAAGGCCATTGCCACATGTGTCGCCACCGTGGCGCGCCGCCACCATGGCGCTGCCACTTGGTGGCTGCCAACGTGGCTGCTGCCACTTGGCGGCTGCCAACGTGGCTGCCACGTGTGCTGCCACATGGCGTTTTGCCATGTGTGCTGCCACGTGGCATGCTCCTATTGGGCATGCATTCCTAGCCTTTCGCGTGGCTAGGATTTTACTTGTTACTTGATGCATTTTCCCGTCTCGCCAAATCCTAAATTTTGGCTTGACATTTGAGATTCTCCGACACTCGGTTTCGACGCTCCAAGCTCGAAATTCCGACGTCTAAATGTTTAACACTCGGGCGACGAATTAATTTCTTCCGAATTAATTCGTCGAGTTGGTTCGTATATTTTGCTTGGATGTGACCTGAAGGGTTCAGTCAAGATTAAGCTGTAATATTAATTATATTAATATTACTGATCGGAAGCGGCCTCCACCCAGGCATTCCGATCACTTGACCTTACTAAATATATTAGCTTTCTAATAATTCTGAACCCGCTATCAGAATAATACACTTGTTCGAAGGAAACCATTCCTTTCACCTTAACCCCCGGAGAAATTCAGAGTAAGCCATTTCATCCGAAAGATTATGAATTTGAGCTTTTTCTTGGTTAAATCTCTGGACGTACGACCGTAGGCCCTCATTTTTTCCTTGGACAATTGTTGCCAAATTAAGACTTGTCTTTCAAGGTGGTATGTTGTAAGAAAAATTTCCCACGACCAGCAAACTAAGAGTAGTAAAGGAATTGATACAGCCGGCCGGAAGGCTATTAAACTAATCTTGCGCCATACCCTTCAAAAAGGTCGGGAAGAATTTGCACCAGGTAGCATTATCTACACTTTGCAAGTACATCAGGTTTCTGTACGAGGTGATATGTTCCTCGGGGTTGTCCGTGCCATCATAGGCTCCCACGAGTACACTTTTCACCTTCGGAAAAATATATATCCTGCGAAAACGGAGGCGACTTATCTCCAAGAGTCAGTAATTGCATCTGCCAATCAATTGGCTGAGGCTGCACAAATTGTCCGGCCAAATAGGGAGTCTGGCCAAACGTCTGACCGAACGGCCCATACTGTCAAAAGACCTAGGGGCTCGGCTGTAGAATGTCGTTAAGACCCTGAGGGGGCTGATAATGAGGCAATTGCACTGGAATGGGGGTTTGAGTTTGCACAGCTTGACTCGAGCTGGAGATGGCCGAATTGCTATGCTGGGAAAAAGAGTGGTTGAAAAATTCATTCGGCATTGTGGGAGTAGAGGCCCTGTCCAAGTAAGCGGCACGTTCCCGCTGCTTATGCCAAAGATAGTCCCTTGCATCCTTCCATCTTCTAGACGGCTTTGTCTCCTCTCTTTGAGGTCGTATATTCCTCCCCCCCCCCCCAGTCGACTTGGTTTTTGCCAACAGATCAGGGAAATTCGTCCGTGGCACCCTTAGATACCTTCCATTCGGCCGGCGAAATGGGGTGTTCCTAGCATCTCTTGCATTAGTTCCTTTATTTTGAGCTTTCTTTGGAGCTCTTTCTCCCTCCTTCCTGGGCGGCTGCCTAGAGGTAGAAGCTCGATTGCTCTCAAACTCCTTCCGAAGTTTGTTAAGCGCGACCTTCAGAGAGGTTGCGGTAACAGGAGGATCATTGGCCTCTTGAAATGAGGTGGTCAGCGGATCATTGGTAAGTATTTTAGGGACTATGTCCTCTACATGGACGTCCTCGCCCGGACGAGGGCCGGGATTAGGTGTCTGACCATCTATTGCCATAACGGACGAGTATCCCCACATATGGCGCCAAATGTTTTGGGTGTTTTTTTTTTTTTTTTATTTCCTTGGATACTGGTCACGCTCTTCGGGCAATGAGACTAGGACACCTACAAAATAAACGAATATTCATTTACCGGAATATTCGCCTCCGACGATCAAGTTAGAGATCTAAAACAGAAAAGGCTAGAGAGAGAAAGTAAAAAGAAGTTGGAGCTATTTAATGCTCTTGCTTGTAATGTTGTAATCCCCCCTCCCATCATAAATGATTGGGGTATTTATAGGAGTGGAAGTTTGTGCCCCTTTAGGGTTTGTACCCTAAAATTCTGTGACATGATTGGCTGCGCAATCACGTGATGCCACGTGTAATATGGGGGCGCCGTTTTGCGGCTTTCATGAATATCTCTCGGAATTTGGGCCATGATGTAATAAGGCCTTTTTAATGCTGATTTCAAGGGGTTCTGTATGCCTTAGACTCGTGGCATCTTCCCATAATGACACGTGTCACCCTTTGATTGGGCCACGTGTCGCTACGGGATTGGTCCACGTACATGGGATATTTTTACCCTGAACATGAGTATTTTTAATTATATAAAATCATATTTTTAATGATGTTTATGAGAAATTAATTTAAAAAGTTCATGCACATATAGTTGATTGGGGGTTTTTAATTATTTGTTAACCTTATATTGATTAAGGTTATATTTATTTGTAGGGTGCGTTCGATCAAGGTTCTTGAGGTTCTTTGTGTGTGGTTTTTCTAGCAAGGATCAAGGTACGTTTAGGTGGCTAGATACCTTTGAAAGTGATTGATTTGAATAACATGTTTTACATGATTTGATTGGTGATTGAATTAAATTGATTTGAATTATGATTTTGAAATAAATTATGCTTGAAGGTATTGATTTTAATAAAAGTATTTTGAATGATTGATTTTTAAATCATGTTTTGAATGATTTGGATTACTTATCGTGCTTAAATAAAGGAATTGATTTTAAAAGGTTGGTTGAATTAAATAGAGGTTTTTCGTTGATTTTTAAAAGTTATTAATATGAGACTTTATTCTCAAGTATTTATTTACAAGGTTTGATTTTGAAAGTATGTGGAATTAATTAAAAAGAATTTTGAATTATATTGGAACTATTGGATATTAAAAGGATTTATTGAACCATTGAATTATTATTATTTTTAATGCTTTATAAGCATGTTAGTAATCTCACTATGCGGATTTGGTTTACTGATAAGGCCTTAAACTTTGTTTGACCGGGTCTTTCCTTAAGAATAGTCTTGTAATATAATGAGACTAGCTTGGGGGTGTGCACACTTGGGTGAGGAATTGGATTAAAAGGAATTGGTTCTTAATAAAAGAATTGGTTTTATTAACTATTATTTTGAATATTAAATCATTGGAATCGGTTTTGGAATAATGAGTTTTGAATTTATTGGATTAATTATTGGAATTGGTTTTAAAAGCATGTTTGCAAATAAATTGAGTTTACACTATCTTGCACTTATCGTACTTAGCATAATTTGCTAATCCGTATTTCTTATTTGTTTTGGTTCGCCCTGTTTACCGTAATGGTAAGCAGTGTTGACTATTTTCAGGTGGAGTCACAAATGAGCATATGGGAGTCCCGAGATTTGCTTCACCTAGTTTAGGAATGTTGGTCTTGTCCTTATTTTTTTAGTACTCATTACTATAGTTACTATTTATGGTTTATTATTTATAAAAGAAGAGTATTGAAGTTTTCCGCTGCAAAGTATTGGTGTTATTTAGTAAGTTTTGAGTAGCCTTGCGTAATCACGCGGCGGTAATACGCCCAAGTCTATCTCTACAATATATTTATACTTATTATACTGGTATTTTCGTAGAGGGATATTTGGGGTTTTACAGAGGTATTTGACACATTGCCTGGGCTAACCGGGCAAGGCTTCCTGGTCGGGCGCAAGAATCAAAATCGACCTTACGCCTTCAAGAAATCCTTCATATGCAGTGCTTTTGTCCGCCCGGTCTGCCAGGGCAATGCTGCCCAGTCGGGTGCGCAATACACACTCCATGGCTGACCTTCGAAGCTTGTAACCAATACAAATCTTCTCCACCCTGGCTGCCAGGGTGATGAGAGGAAGATGCTTCGTAGTAATCATTGCTTGTCTCTTCTCCTTCTTCCGCCCTGACTATCAGGGCAAGCACGGGAAATCACTCCTCCATCTTAACTCTTGTGACCATCCAAATTAGTCTCGTTCATCCTAAAAATACATCAAAAACAATGAAACTACCCATAAAATCATAACATGATCACAACCAAACCAAATCAAGCTAAGATAAGCTAAGCTATGAACAACTAATCTAGACTCGAAAACTACCCAAATGGACTCTAAAAACATGCTTAATATACAACTTATTAGAATTCTATTAGAAAAGTGTCAGAATTCGAATCGGATTAAAATGTCTTTTATTGCGGCATGATAGATTTATCGCGGCGCGATGGCTCTATCGCGGGGCGATAGATTTATCGTGACGCGATAAGTCAGTTTTTTGCGGATTTTGTTTTTATCATAACTTTTGATTTAGTAGTCAAAATAAGCCATGTAATATGTCGTTGGAAAGCTCTTGAAGTATCATTTTCAACACAGTTAGAATCAGATTAAAATATTTTATATAATAAAATATATATCCGAAATAGTGGAAGGGTGTCATTTTTGATAAAATTTCGTATTTCTTTCATATATTTTTCGTTATAACTTAGAATTAATATTATAATATATCATTGGAAAGATAATTTCAAGAGATATCCATTCATATATGATTCGGGTAAAAATTATGAAACAAAAAAAAATATCTGTCTGCCTTTGAACGTCATTCATTTCGAATAGAATTAGGACTTTCAAAAAGAGGAGTTTTATTCAATTTCAAATTCTTTAATCTTATCTTTTCAAAAAGGATAATTAAGATCTTTTAGAAACTCATAGAAGCTTCTAATTAATTCAAATTGGTTTAGGAATATAATTAAAATTAATGGTTAGATCCAGTACCACTTTTACTAACCCTAACCAACAGATGACCATTATACTACGAGTAAGGAATTTAACCCCATGATAGCATTAGGAATTAGGAAAACATCAAGCCTAGACAACCATAACATTATTGGAACATGATTTCACCTAGATCAAGTATTACTTTACAATTAAAAGAGTGGAACGTCCTCCTCTACAATTGGTTTCTACTTCATTAATGCTCTCAAGCAATTGCGGACTTAGTTTCGTTAATTAGCGATAGAAATCAGATCCAAACAATTAATAGTTGTACACCTACTTATAAGAAATCATCCATCATATAAATAAACAGTAAATCAAGAATACTCAAAAGCATTAATTATTAAAACAAATAATACTCGCCTCAAATACTTATTACATGGTTTCAAACTAATAGTTACTGAGCATAACAAGCTAAGGACTCCTAACACAAAGATAAGAAAAGAAAACGAAACAAGAACCCATCAAGTTCCTCGTATTCAGATCTAAGTTCCTCTCGGGTTGCTTCGAGTTCCTCCGCTGCAATGTATAATAATGAACGACTCCTAACCCTTGAGACTTTGAGAGGTTTAGAGTAAAGTCTCCCTTCTCTAGAGTCTCCCCTTTTCTCTCTGATTTCGTGGCTAAGAGATGAGTTGACATCTTTCAAAGATAAAGAAATTAAATAGATAAGATTATGAAAATATATTTCTTTCCATACCATAATCAATTGATAAGATCTTCTTTTTAATCAAATATATCTTTTCCATCTAACTGTTGTAGATATTTTAAATTATACCCAAAGACTTTCCAAATTTGTGGATTTAACGAACCCAGACGAACAAAACGTGCCCAACAAGCTCTTTTCATCTCCGCCAGTTTCTCAAGTTCCTCCTAGGGAACTTCCATTTGTGTTTCACATTTGCTCCTTTATTTGGTTCATCTTCTTATCTTCTGAAACCACTTAGTAACCTATGAAAATTTAAATAAAGACACCAAAATGCTAAAGGAACTAATTCAACCTAAAATCTAAGGAACATAGATATAATACAATTCGAAAATGACACTCATCAGTGCACTCGGGTGCACTATACTATACTATTTTCACCTTATTACAGAGTAGTCGTCGTTGTTGACAATTAATCAACAGAGAACAAATTAAATGTTAGATGGGGCCCTTAGTAGCTTGGTTAGGCTAAATTAATGATAATATAGTGTTAAAAAAGTATACATATATATATGTTACTTCAAAGTTTAGACTTTGCACTTGTATAGACCAAAATCCTTAAGGTAGTCCATGGAAACCCAACCACATGCGTATTCAGTGTGGGCGATTCCGCCGGAACACGTGAAAGAGAGACTGAAGAAGCTGATGGACACACTCCGATCAGAGTTCGGCGGCCCCGAGCTTGTTCCTCACCTTACAGTTGTTCGGGCCGTTACCCTGACGCCGGAAGATGCACTTGAGAAATTCAGATTAGCTTGTAAGGGACTAAAGGCCTACAGTGTTCAAGCTAGTGGCGTCTCAACTGGAACTTGCCCTTACCTCCTATTCGACGCTACTCCTGAGGTACATCGATCTAATGATGTGTTGTTATTGCCATTATTCTAAAAAACATTAATTGTCAACTCAAATTTTGGATCGATGACATAACTTTTTTGGATCTGGATCTTAAAAATCGTAAGATTCAGAAGACTATAACTAATCACAATAACTATGTGTGTAAGTGTGTTGCAGGTTGTTGGAACTAGTGATCACTGTTGTGGCCATTTTGGATACAACCGCACCGCGTGTAAGTTCATTTACACTTCAAATTTTAGCTAGGCGTATTATTGGATAATATGTTGGCTAGTTAAATTTTCTATCCAATTAGTTTAATTTACATTTAAGAGGTAAACTTCAATATGAAATATACAATTATACGAGTAGTGATTAAACATTTGTATTTGTTGAGAATTTTCGGTCCAAATAATGGTAAAGTTGTAATTTAGTAAGAGCTAATATGCATAAAGTTTTAGAAAAGTAATGTAATATGCACAATATAAAGAAGATGAGAGAGTGTGAGAGAGAATGAAATATATTACAATAACGGAGGGAGTTCTTCATATAAGGCTCGCTATTTCATTTTTCTCATGACCTACGTACTATATTCTATTTTGTTCACCTTATCTTTGCTTGTCTTATACTACCTCCGTTACTTTTTAGTTGTCACGCATTTTTTTTAGGAAGTTTTTTTAAGTTGATACGTTTTCTTTTGGGGTAAATTTTTTACCTTACACTTATAAGCTACTTACACTCTCTCATCTCCTTTATATATGTTTCTAAATCAAACAAGTCAACTAATTAATTAAAACGGAGGAAATATGATTTAAATTTATTTTTTATGGTCTAATCTGATATGAATTTATTTTTCAAATCAGAAGGTTTTATGTGAGTCCGTTTCACGTGAGTCCGGCTTATAACGTACTCCCTTGTCACAAACCTGGGCCAGGCACAACCTAGAATCAGTCACCCACTCCTCCATGGCGGCGATGATGCTGCCATCTCCGACATACCCACTGCCATCACTCTCCCTCTTCCCCCTAAAACAACACTAAAACCAAATAAAGTGCGATCGGAATCGAGAAAAGCAGATCAAACCTTGGCAATGGTAGCAGGACCAGGGTGATCGAAGAACATCGATGACCCAAAATGTAAAAAAAAGAGCAACGGAAAACAAATTAGGATTTATGAAATCAAAAATTTACAATTAAAAGAAAAGAAAATGGAAAACCAAGTAATGAAAACTGATGAATTGCTTCCTAGAAAGAGTGACAGCCTTTTCCACCATTATGTTTTCTCTCTCTCTCCTCTGGTGCAGGAGACTTGCGGTTGATTTCCACCTTCAAGGTCCTGGTTTAATATCTGATATTAGCAATTCAACTATTTCATATTGTTTAATGTCTGATATATATTACCTAATTTCTGACCATTATAATATAATTTCTGATTTGTATAATCTAATATTTGACCATTATAATCTAATTTCTGACAATGAAAACCTATAATCTGACAATAATAAGCTAATACCTGATAAGCATAATCTAATATCTGACCATTATTATCTATTTTCTGACACTTATAACCTAATATCTGATAATTATAATCTAATATCTGACTATCATTATCTTATTTCCGACAAAAAAAAATTTAAATTTTTTTCTGTTTGTATGACCGGACTCACATGAGTCCGTTCTACACAATACTTTACCAATATATAAAACGGGGTATTGATATATTCAGAATGATGTGTCTAGCTTTTTATTAATATGTAATTTTATTAATTTTTTATTATAAAATTAAAGATTTGTAACATTTTATAACTGTACATAAGTGATGATATAGTATGTATGAGATTTTTTTTTTTTGGACCGAACTTATTTTTACTGATTTGAGATAAGTAAAATCTAATAAGGAGAACTAAACAAGCCAGACATGGATGTTTGTGATTGTGTTTTCCGAAACATATATATAATGGGAACTAAACATATGAGGGGATTAGGATCAGATCGTTAGGATCAGATCGTTGGATCGTATAATTCTACTAACTAGTGAAAATAATGTGGGGACAAAATAAACACTTTCCCTAATTCCCTCCAAACAGCAAGTGTTAAAACAAAGTAAGCTCTTACATCTCCTTGCCTGCTAGTCTATCTTATCATGGGCCTTGGCCCATGCTCCAACAACTAATTCTTAAAAGTAATAACAATAGGTGGATGAAGTTTAAATTGAGCAAGTTAGACCCATTAGTTAGCATACGGGGATGTGACATATATTTTGAAACAGTAGCCGATTTTTTTTAGTTCATTACATTTATAAATTACTTTGATTTATTATAATAATCGAATTTTGCAGCTTACAAACCACACATGAGCCTTCTGTATGCGGACTTAACAGACGAAGAGAAGAAGAAAGCAGAAGAGAGAGCTACAATTTTGGATGAAAGCATTGTGAACTTGAGTTTTACGATAGATTGTCTGGCACTCTACATAACTGATGAAGATAAGACTCTCAAATCTTGGAAGAAGGTGTCTGAATGTGAACTCAAAGCCATTTAGGCTTTTGTATAATTTACTACTTGTAATTTTAAACTTCTAAAATCTTTAATTAGCTAGTAATGAAAAAGTTTTTGTCATTTGTAGACGCCTTGCATATGTTTGCTATTGTGATTTGTAAACATTTGCTTCCTATAATAAAATTCTTAGACCTATATGAAGGGTCTGTTCACATTTACTTAATTTCAGTTCAATTCAGTTTAATTCAGCTCAAATTAGTTCAGTTCAGTTCAACTCCAATCAGTTCAGCTCGGTTCAGTAAATGTGAACATGCCCGAAGTTACTTACTTTTTTTTTACAACTAAGAAAACAACAGAAGAAATTATCCCTTTCTAGCCTTCAAGGCCAGATTATGGGCTTCTACTATAATACATCTACTAGTCTTTTTAATCATTAGTAAAGCTAAGGAATCGGCAATACTCTTGATGACATTGATTATCGACTTAATTAATCTCTCGATCCGCATCGACCGAGTTCTTGAGACCGTGAATGAGGTTGTTGCAATCAGTTAGAATAAACGCACTCTTACCTCCGAGGTTGTAGCTCTGCAAAGCTTGGAGGGCAGCCGTTGCTTCTGCCTGGATGGGAGAATGAGCGAGGATTCTACTACTCCCTTGTTTCATCTTGCTGCCATCCTCATAAATCACCCACTCTACTGCGGCTTCCCAATCACTTTCTTTCCATGTTCTCCCTTTCTTCCACGCTCCACCAATTTTCATCTTAATCGTAAGATCAAGTCTGCTATTATTATAGCACCAGATCATACCATGTTGTTGTCATTGTTGCTGTTGTTCCTGCTTGATTTTTTGTGCATCTAATACTCCTCCCTTGCGTCCATCTGTACTTCCAGTGCTCAACTTGCTTGAGAATATTCCCTGGCTCATGGCTTACATTTCTAAATAGAGCATTATTTCTTGCTAACCAAATGCTCTAAAGTGTGCAGATAAACTCAATAAGAATATCATCACCTAAGTTCTCACTGTTCAAGAATAAGAAGATAAAGTTCCTGACCCAATCCCTCACATTGATATGTTGTCCATTATCAGTGTTGATACCCAGACTGCCACCTTTCCACACTTTCTTATTGATCTCACAGCTTCGAAACAAGTGTTCTGTGCTTTCTTCTTCATTGTGGTAGAGGTGACAGTTGCTTCTAACATCAATTTTCTTTTTCACCAGGTTATCGTTGGTAGGAAGGGAATTGTGAATAATTTTCCACACAAAGAGCTTGTGCTTTGGCCAGATTGTAGACTTCCAAAATTTGTACCAGAAGGTACCATGCATGTTCATGTTCATCACTTGATCTTCCTTGCATGAACCAATATCCCGATTTCAGAGAGCAATTTCCTGATTTGGTTAGACCCCATTCCATATCCTCGTTCCTCTTGAGCTTAGGAAGATGGGTGGCCTGGACTTCCCTTGCAGAGTAGTAAGGAAACCATTTCCTAACAGTAGCAAGACAATTGCTATCCATCAGATCAGCTACCATAATTGGCTTGTTAGTTTCGTCGCTAGTAGAATGTTGCCTCATTGTAACTCTCCCAGAATTTAGCCAAGTATCCTCCTCAATGGAAGTCGATTTCCATCATGAACAACTCTTTGAAGCCCTCCTTGCATTTTATTAATGTTGTTCAGAATACTCCTTGCACCCCAAGACACTAAACGAGGCATTCCATTATTAGTCCTTCCTTCGTTGAACCGGTCCTAACCAAGTTTATTTTAATAAGTCAGGGTGGCTTAAATGGAGAGCGGCCACGGGAGTGTTATGCGACCGCAGCATTCCCTTAAAGTTGAAGGGAAAATTCTACAGGACTGCCATAAGACCAGTGTTGCTCTATGGTACAGAATGTTGGGCTTCTAAGAAAGAGCATATTAAAAAGATGGAGGTTACGGAAATGCGCATGTTAAGGTGGATGTGTGGAAACACTTTAAGAGATAGAATCAGAAATGAGGTTATTCGCAAGAAAGTAGGTGTGGCGGGCATTGTAGATAAATTAAGGGAAAATCGTCTGCGTTGGTTTGGACATGTAAGACGGAGACCCGAGGGTGCACCGGTGCGAAGAGTGGAAGAGTGGGACCATGGAGGGATTAAACGAGGAAGAGGGAGACCAAAGATGACTTGGTTGGAAGGAGTGAGGAAGGATATGAAGTGCATGGATTTACGTGAGGATGAAGTTTTGGATCGTAAGGGATGGAGGAGAAAGATTTATGTTGATGACTACACGGAATAATCAAATTTGGTTCATGTTAGCCGACCCCACTTTTGGGATTAAGGCTTTGATTGATTGATTGATTGATTGATTGAAATAATTTAGATGATAGATCTTATTAGAACAAGCTTTACTCTAGTGAACTCAATTTAAATTTGAATGTCAAACATCCCAAACCCTTGAGAGAGGAAAAAGCCTTTATTATTAGTATCTTTTGTATATAACCACCCTAAAAGCACCCCTGTATTGAACTAACCATCCTTTTTTTCCAAATTAAAAAATATCACCCATAAATGTCAAAATCAATTTCGCTATTCAATCCTTCTCTAATTCCGGCCAGTTTTCCGACTTAGGGGCCCACAAAATGTAAAATCAAAATTAAATTATAATTTGATACTTATATAAAAATTAAGCAATCAATACTAGTGGCTTATAAAATAGAATTATACATAGCAAACAGATTTGATGAAAAGATTGAAAGGTTGAATTTGAAGTTATACATACGCTATGAAAGTATGAAAACACATTGCATTGTAAATTTGTAATTCCCCTATTTCAGTCCTTCCAATTTAAAATGTGCTTTATAAAATGATGAATATCTTGCAATAATATGCTTTTTCCTTGGACAAATGGACAGGTAAGATAATAAGGGATTCGATTGGAATTCAGTGGTCAAAAAGTGTTATTCTACGCTTAATTATTATGATAATTAGCCGCGTAACGACAAAGCAACGTAACACAAAGTTATACTCCACTGATCCACTCCCACTTGTAACAATTGTAGTCTATCAACTATGTCATCTTCTCATCTACAAAAAACTATTGTAATAATAAACAGACTTGTATAATCTACTACCTCTACTTTTTAAAAAATTTCATTACTTTGACTTTTTCATTATCCATACTCTTTTTACTTATTATTTTACTATTGTGAAATGAATATGTGTTATTAATGTAATATATTATTAGATTAGTTATAATGTCTAATTTCATAATTTAATTTTTTTATAATAAAACATAAATCTCGGTAAATATATTCTCACAAAGATGATCCAACTCTACCCGTATGTGCGGACATAACGTAAAACGTGAAAGCATGATTGACATACTAAAAAACAAATAACATTTGCCAGGCTTATAAATACAAAACACGACGTATAATTCCTACATCAAAAAAACATATAATTCCTAAATCCACAAATTCGTTACCATTTTTCTCTTTCAAAAAGATTAACCTCATTTGTATCCGTCAATGTCTGATCATACGATAGATCGGAAGCCATCAGGTGACGAGGAGGGGGCGTACGCAGTGTGGGCGACTCCATCAAAGGATGCAAAGATGAGGCTAAAGAAGTTGATGAGCGGCCTACGATCGAAGTTCGGTGGGCCCAAGTTTGATCCTCATCTTACTGTTGTAGGGCCAATCAGTTTAACGGGGAAAGATGCAAAAGAGAAATTTCGGGCAGCTTGTCGTGGGTTGAAAGCTTATCCGGCTCAAGCTCAGGAAATTTCTACCGGAAATTCTTTCTGGCAGTCTGTTTACCTCCGCCTCAACGCCACCCCCGAGGTAATTCAAGTTATTCCACAAAGTATTTCATTGGATTATAAATCTTGTTATATTCATCTTAATATAATAATATATACTACCTCTGTTTTTATTTAGTTGACACGTTTTGACTTTAGCACTATTCATACACTTCCTTTTGATCGTGTTTTGTACTTTATACATAATGAAAAATATAGTCATGTAGGATCTTGTTAGATTCGTCACGTTATATACTTTTAAAATATCAACTTTTCATAATTTTTGCTTATCGATAATTAAAGATATTAATGATTGAATAAGTGCATTGACAGACGTGACTAAAGAAACGTGTCAACTAAAAAGAAACGGGGGAAGTATAATTTTTAAATATTTTTTTAATAAAATTTTAGTGTTTATAGAATGACTACACTTCTAAAATTTGATTGGTCTATTTTATAAAAAATACATTTTTCTTCAAGAATTTAATTAAAAAAAGATTTTGGATAATTTAGAAAATTAATTTCTAAAAAATCTGAATCTTTAAAAAAGAAAATTCATTTTCTATAAGTTTGCCCAACAAAGAATAAATCAAAAATTTGCCAATGAAAATTAAGTATAGTGGTAATTATTTGAAGGATGATTATTGTACAATTTTCAATTAATATTGTATAACCGTAATGACTAATGTGTATTGAATACAATAATTCTTTTATATATGCATGGAAAACTAAGAAAGCAAATGATAGAAATAAAAAGAAACTTGCGTTATTTAGAAACAATGTTTAGAAAATTTATATTTCAATAACAAAGTGTTTTATGTGCGGTGATCATACCATATATGTCCTATAATATTGATGGAGTAACTCTATCACAGTGACGAAATTATTCCTATGATGGTTAGTCAAATAGTGTGACCAATCACATATAAAAGTTACCGATTTTTTTGATAAACAATAAAATAAGAATAAAAACTACAAAAATGAGATTAATATTAGATAAATGAAAAAATATGTATAATTTAGGAAAAATGGAAATTAAAAATCCAACTTTTGCGCGGTCTGACAATAAAAATCCAACCTTCGTTTAATCTCAGAAAAATCCAACCTTTATACCCCACCTTCATCTACAGATCCATTACCTGTTGATGACCAGTTTTTGTAAGTTATATGCCACGTGTCAGTTACTAATAGGTTAATTGTTTTTTTAATTATTAAAAAAAATTAAAACAAAAACAACCAAAATCAAATCCCCTTTTCCACCACCACCACCACCTTCCCCTGCCACCACTACCACCTTCCCCTGCCAACACTCCTTCTCCCCCTCCCTCCCCGGCGTGCAACTCCCCTTCTCCTGCGCGCGCAACGCTAGCCACCCATCTCCAGCGACCCTAAATTGACCCTAATCCCTACCCTGTCCCGACCCTTTCTCCACCTCGACCCTAAACCGACCACCACCTGAAATCGCATCCCCCATTTCGCCTGAAAAACCGTAACCCATCCGATCCCCTTTTGCTAAAACTCGTAACACCCATAATTAGCCATTTACATGGTTTTAATCCAATTTCAACAAAAAAAAAAAAATACACAAATTAATTCAAGGGAGAGGGGGTGGTCGAATTTTGCAAGGGACGGGGAGGGATGATCGGATTTTGTAGGGGAGGGGGTTAGGGTGGTCGATTTGGGGATTAGGGTGGTCGGGTTTTCATGGGAGAGGGGGTTGGGGTGGTCGGTTTTCATGGGGGAGGGGTTAGGGTGGCTCGTATTTTTTTTTTTTTTGGGGGGGGGGGGGGGGGGAGGGGTTAGGGTGTGGGTTCTAGGTGGTCGTGGTTGGGTGGTCGTGACTTGAGTGGTCGTGGTTGGGTGGTTATGGTCGGTGACCGGAAATTATGGAGGAGAAGGAAAGAGAAAGGAAGGATGAAAGAGAAAGAAAAAAAGGGAAAATTTTTTTTAACCTGTTTAACAGGTTCAACATCAAACGGATCTGTAAAAGAAGGTGGGGTATAAAGGTTGGATTTTTTTGAGATTAAACGAAGGTTGGATTTTTATTGTCATACCGCCCAAAGGTTGTATTTTTAATTTTCATTTTTCCTATAATTTATTATTATTTGAGAAAATTGTGTCAATTATGAATTAAATAATTATTTTTAAAAATATATATATATATATATATATATATATATATATATATATATATATATATATATATATATATATATATATAGTAGTCATATTTCAAACAGCCATTATAAATTTTTCTAAAAGGGTAGCTCTAATCTTATCTTCGCATTAAAAAAGATATTCTCAACATTTGCTTGTCTAAACTTATATTCTGACTTTTACCGTATGTAATTTTGAGTTACTCCATATTTACTTATCTAAATTTATGTTATTTGTTATATAATCTCTCATAGGTGCTTGGAATTAGTAGTCATTTCGATGAACACTTTGGTAACACCCGTACAACACGTAAGTTTGAAATGTTGATTTGAGCTTATTTTATTAATCGTTTTACATTTTTACCTTATTAACCATTTTTCATTTCTGTAACTAATAGATTGAGTCTAATTCACTAATGCTTGTATTTGATTTAATACGAACGATAATAAATTTTTGCAGCTTACTTACCACACATGAGCCTTCTATATGGAGACTTAACGGATGAAGAGAAGAATGAAGTTATAGAGGAAGCTAAAACCCTAGATGACACCATTGATACCATGAGCTTCGCGATAGATCGCCTAGAACTGTACATTACTCCTGATGATAAGACTCTCAAGTCCTGGATTAAGGTGGAAGAATATGAGCTTTGTGCACATTAATCTACATTTTTCCAATCTTAATTATTTGTACTGAATATGTGGCATTATACTTAGTGTCCATGTATTGTTGAAGTTCAAGTTGATGTTTCTGAAAGGAGGACTACTAATGTATGTTGTTATGCGTACCTTATGCTGTTAAATTGAAGTTTTTCATGTTGCTTTTATTTGGTGCTCTTGGTTATATTTTAGGGAAAATACACTTTAATAATCCCAACTTTGCTCAGTTTAATTTAAATAGTCCCTTCAATTATTCTGCAATGATCCTAACTTTTGCTTGCATATTCTTTCTTCAATCCCGTTTACTTTTTTTGTAAAAATATATAATTCCTCCATTTTTTTAGTTGACACGTTTCTTTAATCACGTTTGCCGATGCACAAATTCAATCTTTAATATCTTTAATTACCGATAAGCAAAAATTATAAAAAGTTGATCTTTTACAAATATATACATTGTGACGAATCTAACAAAATCCCACTTGACTATAATTTTCTTCACATATAAGTCACAAAACATGGTCAAAGGAAGGTATAACACTACAAGAAAATAACCTTTTCGTAGCGATTATTTTAACCTTTAGTATCGATTGTAATTGGAACAAAAAGCTTTCCCAACGAATGGTTATTCGATACAATATCCCACGTTGCCTTAGCCTTTAGTAGTGGTTTTCAATATCGCTGGGGTTGGCCTCAATAATCGATACGAAAAACTACATCCAATCGTGGTGATTATTGTAGCGATTACAATCGCTATAAATGTTCAACTCATTTTCTTCAAAAAAAAAAAAAAAAAACATGCGTATGATCTTTACAAGATTCGAACATGCAACCTCAAACTCTTATATTAAATGTTTCACCAATAAGCTATGATATATTTTATGTATTCTTTGTCAAACAATATTTATATATCTAGTGTTGAAAAGGCTTTTCGTATCGATTTTTAGGATTTAGTGGCGATTGTAAATGATACGATTTCTCAAAATTATATAAATGTGTAAAAATAGTGTGGATATATATTAATATGTTTTCCGTATCGATTTTATATGGGAAAACCATGGCGATTGTAAAAATGATACGACATCCTTAATTATTTCATAAACATACTTTCATATTGTAGCGAATGTACAATCGCTACAAAATAATCGCTATGAAAAGAGATTTTTCTTGTAGTGTAAAAATAGTGCTAAAGTCACAAATTTTAGAATTATATGTTGCATTAATATTTAATCAAGTAATGCATTGGACAATAGCCTTGTCAACTTGAATTAAATTGGTTAAATATTAATGCAACATATAATTCTAAAATTTGTGATCACTTGATTAAACAATAAGATTAAAAAGGAACCTAAACCGGTTGTCCAAATCATCTTATTAGGCGTGATTTTCAATTACATATTGCCTTTAAACATTTAATATGGTGACAAAAAATAATAATAGAATAAACATTAAAATTGGAAGCAATTCAACAATAAATTGTTAGTCAAATTAAATAATAATAATAACCATAATCATGGTACTAGCAATAAAGAATAAATTAAGTAATTAATTAATTACTCACATTACGCGCATTCCTTAAAATTGTTACATCATGAATAAATTGTTAGTAACTTCAATAAAGATATAAATCAAATTGAAATAATTAAATTAAATAAAAAGTAGAGTTGATTTGGACCAAACCCTCAGTTAATTTTACCTTTTACACCTTGGTTTATGGACGGAACCTCGGATTAAGTATGGACTCCTTGGAGTGCTTAAGGGAAGTATTATGAGAGAATAGGGTGGCTAGTATTTAGGCTAAAGAGGGAGAAGAGAATGATTTTAAGATCAATCTTGTTGATAATTCAAAAAGGGGTGATATGAACTCTATTTATAATGAAAAAAAGAAGGCTTGAAGAATCAAGAAAATGTATAAGAATTCGAATCGGATAAAACTCTTGCGATAGAAAACAATTTTTGCGGTTTTTGTTTTTATCATATCTTTTGATCCAGAAATAGGAATAAGATAAAATAATATGTCGTTAGAAAGCTGTTGAAGTCTACTTTCTAACCCAATTAGAATCAGATTAAAATAATTTGTAGAATAAAAAATATGGCCGAAATAGTGGGACAGTGTCGGTTTTGGATAGAGTTTGGTATTTCATTCATATCTTTTCCGTTATAGTTCAAATTTTATATTAATATATCATTGGAAAGATAATTTCAAGGGCTATCCAATTATCTAATATTTGGATGAAAACTATGAAACACGAAAATCATATCTGACTATCTTTGAACGTCTCTCAATTAGAATATAATTAATTAGGAGTTTCAAAAAGAAAAGTTTTATTCAATTTCAAAGTCTTTAATCTTATCTTTTCAAAAGGATAATTAAGATCTTTTAGAAACTTGTAGAAGCTTCTAATCAATACTAATTGGTTTATGAATTCTATTAAATCCTTTGGCCCTCCACATGATCATTGGGTCGTAGGTAAGGTGGGCTTAGGTTCGGTTTGGGCTCAGTTTAGTATTTTGACCATAACTTATTCGTTATAACTCGATTTGGGCTTATAATATATCGTTGGAAAGATATTTTCAATCCCTACCCAACTATTTAATCATTGGACCCAATCATGGACAAAAATAAACTGGTGTAAACATTTTTATAAAAAGGACACGAAATGAATGATTTAAAATACACGAAATGAATTATTTTGGGTTTAAAGGCACAAAAAAGAGGAAAATAAGTTATGGTTTGGGGAAATAGGCTAGGAATTGGGTCGTTTTATGAAATGTATTGGGATTGAATATGGATTTAGGCACTCCAAACATTAAATACTCAACCCGACCAATAATGGTGGTGAAAGGTTGTTCATCATCGAGTTTGGTTTTGGGGAGACATTTTTAGGTGTCTACAGAAGCGCCCACTTTGACTAAATTTGTAGAAACGTCAGTTTCAAAAACGATAGTCAAAGTAGTTGATAATACGGAGAATGATTTAAGACGTTTTGCGATCCTAAATCACTCTTTACACGCCGATACTTGTAGAAAAATGTTAGTTCTACAGATAAAAGTGTAAAGGGGTAGAATGCTTATCTGACATCAGTGTATCGGTGGCAAATATGTTCGATAGTATTTGACAACATTGTATCAATGACAAATGAGTTTGGTAGCTTCCTATGCTTGAAGGAATCCAGCAGGTGACGTTTTGTTGAAATACTTTCCATGCCTGAGGAAAGTCGACTGATGAGTTTGATAGCTTTCTATGCTTGAAAAAATCTACCGGATGATACTTTCCATGCTTGAGGAAAGTCAATAGATGATATTTGGAGGTTTTCAATGCTTGAAGAGATCCACCAGATATTACTTTCCATGCTTGAGGAAAGTCGACAGATGATTTTGGTAGTTTTCTATACTTCAAGAAACCCACCGGTTGAGATACTTTCCATGCTTGAGGAAAGTCGATAGATGATATAATCGTTGACTTTTCCGCCTTAAGAGGTGGTGACGACCGATAATTTTCCATGCTTGAGGAAAACTTGTCTAATGAGATATTACAAGTCTCTGTGTATTGAGAACCTTGCACCGTGAAATGATGGTGGTTTGATTGTCCCCGAACGTAGGTTGTAGTTGGTTCGCTTGTCCCTGAACGTGGGATATAGTTGGTTCCTTGTCCCCGAACGTGGGATGTATTTGGTTCGATTATCCCAAAACGTGGGCTGTAGATGGTCCGCTTGTCCTTGGACGTGGGCTGTAATTGAGACCTGCAACATAAAATTTGCCAAGGGACTTGTATAGACTATGATTGACTTGACCAACTGACTAGACCAATTACTTGACCAATCTTGACTTTACATGACATGATATGTGTATAACTTATTGTTGTGTGTGTATATGGCGAGTGTGTGCAGACACAAGCAACCGAAAATGTAAAAGCAAAAATTTTCCGCCATTTTTGTCATGAGACGAGTGGAGGGTATCGACTTTTTCCCAAAAAAGAAAGACGTGAAAAATGAAATTTTATTTTCGAACTTCCCTCGATGAGAAAATTTTGAAAAAGTTTTTGAACTTCCCCAAAAGAAAAGGCATAAAAATGGAAGAAGTTTTGAACTTCTTCGTTGAGCAAGACGAAATGAATCGCATGGATTAAATTGCTTGTTTTGAAAATAATGTATGCATGATGCATGTTCTTAGGCCAGGAGGCTAAGAAAAATTACATCATGTGACACGATACATGATTGAACTTAGGTCATGGAGCTAAGCATCATATATGGTGTAAAGAAATGATCTTGAACGTCAATTAGGTCTGGAACATAAGCACGTATATAGATGAAGTGATTAATGCATAATGAATGTTTCTTACGTCGAGGAGCTAAGAACGATATGCTTTGTATGATTACAAATCATTGATATATAAATGTTGCTCAGCACATTATGTGATGCGTGAAACAATGAACATTGCTCGGGTTAGGAAGCTAGGCAAGTATACAATGTTTCTTTTAAAGAATGTTATCTTGAAAGATGATGAAGCATGCGGGGTAGAGAAATAAGATTTCATGATAAAAGGTTCCTAAGGGAAAAATGATATGGTTATGGATGTGTGAGTGAAGTGTGTGAATGTGATACTAAGGCTAGCTGCAAAGGTTATGGTGAGGGAAATAGATGTGAGAAGAGTTGAGATGGTGACTCTTTAGTCTAGGTAGGCTAAATTATGTGGGTTCAAGCCCCCAAATCTAGCTCTAGATGGATAGAGTCATAGGGATAAGCATTGGATATTCTTTGACTCAGTCATGTATATGAATATGATCGCACCACTATGTGAGGTTGCCTACGTATCCATTAGGAATCAGGCCGAACATAGCTCTAACTGAACTTTGCACAAGTGTATGTACACCTCAAAGAGGTCTTTCAAGGGTTGTAATGTGGTTAAGCTGATGGTTTAAGGAAGAAAGGGGTAAAAGGCTATAGACCCGAGAGAAGCCCCCAAGATATGCAATTATAAATTGGACTTTGCAATACACACACACACACACACATACACACACACACACACACACACACACACACACACACACACACACACACACACAATGGAACACTTGCCTTTAGACAAATTTTTTTTTTTATTTACTCATTTTTTTAAATTTTCTTCTTCTTATTTTTTATTATTATTTCTTTATTTGAACTTGCTTTCTGATTGTTACACAAATTGCACACCTTCCCATCCCAGGGTTAAGTGAATGTGGGTTGAATAAATAATAAGGTCAATTGTTAGACGAGGCTCAAAGGGGTTGTGTAGACACCCATTTGTGTCTCCCCAAAACCAAACCCAGTGATGAGTACCTTTCATGTCGAATCATAATCGAATGAAGTGAAAGTGTGGAAAGTCTAGTGTCAAGGATAGTTTTAATTCTTTTCTCTTGTCTCTGTTTTTGAAAACTTATTTTAAGAAAATAGCCAATCCAATTTGGTTGGTCCATGATATGGGTCCAATAGTAGTGTAGTTGGATGAGGCTTGATAAGAGCTTTCCAACGATATTTTATAAGCCTAATTCTGATGAATATTGAGGAAGTTATGGCCAAATTACTAAACTAGGCCCGGTTTGAGCCTTATATGCGGCCCAATGATCTAGAGGAGGGTCTAATATGATTTATCATTCCTAATGCAATTAGGAATGGTTTTAGTCTTCTAGATTCTTCTAGAAGGTTCTTTTCATTCCTAATTCAATTAGCATAGATAAATTGACTTTTGTTGACTTTTCAGAGTTTTAATTAAAATCAAACAGCATTTTTGAGGAAAAGATACGATTTTATCCTCCTGTACGGAAAAATTTATCTGATTTTAGAAAACGCGTCAAAAACAGGATTAGCGCCTAACGCCAGGCATTGGCGCCTGGCGCTAAGCCTGCCGCCTAGCGCTAGCATTGGCGCCTGGCGCTAATGTTGGCGCCTGGCGCCAATAGCTGGCGTTGACGCCAGCTCTGTTTTTCATGCGCCAATGCTCTGTTTTGTTAATTTTATCTTTTTGGCTGATTTTCTCTATAAATAACGTATTAAAAACTCCGTTTTCATTCACCTACAACCAGTTTTCAATTCTCGCATTCTCTTTAATCATTCACCATCTCTCTCTCTCTCTCTCTCTCTTTTTCTAAACTCGCTTTTTACATACAAATTCCGCATTCATTACATCTAGAAGCACTAGCCATATTCGAAGTTGCCTTTCCCTAGACGTGAAAGTTTAATTTCTGAGGGTTTGGTCCCAAATCTCTCTTTCAATTATTTAATTTAATTGTTTTGATTATTATTTTCCTTGAAGTTACTAACGTGTGTATTTTTTTATTAGAAAGAGGTACGAGGCATCAAAGTAAGTGCTTTAATGGTTTTTATTGATGTTATGATGTAGAAATCATGTCTAAATTGTTATTATGATTCCTAGTATCATGTCTAGGGTAAATTTAATATTAAATATGATTGTTACGATGCTTCCTATGTTCTTCCTAATATTTATGATTGTTAGTATCATGTTAGAGCTAAAGATTTGATTTTTATTGCTTAGTGACATGCTAGGATTTGTTATTAATCTTGTTAGTATCATGCCTAGGATCTTGCTATTATTACGCTTTAATATTAACATGAATATGATTATGATTATAATTGTTATAATTTATGATGATTACTATAATTATTATTATTATTATTTTGATGATGATTATTTTATTTATGATGATTATTATTATGATCATGATTATTTTAATTATAATTTAATAATTATTATTTTATTATTATGTTGCTTGATATATTTATTTTTATTGCTTGATCACACCTTTTTATGCATGTTTAAAGGGAATTGGTACTTGTAATCACGCTTAATAAGATAATTAATAATCTTGTTTAGGGTTAATTTGATTATAATTTCAAGTGATCGCCAATAATAGATTTATTTGTGCATTATATTCAACCAACATAGATAAACAGGTTTAGGGTTAATCCTATTGATTGCATGTTAATCAAAAGCGCACATGAATACGATCAGAACAAAGTAGAGGCCTATTATTAGGGCAGGTTCAATCTCTTTTAGGTTGGATTTGTACCATCATCCCCGAACCCTTATTTGGTTCAAGACCTTATGGAGTTGACGATCTCTTGGATCGTTAAGGGGTGTAACCTTCACCCTGTGAACGGTTTACAAGTTCCTAAAACTTGTTGGCGACTTTTGCTCTATCTTCTTCCCTTTTGGATGCCACCGTACTTTAGTGTATGATCACAGTGGGGTTCAAGCTAGGGGATTAACGCTTGAAATTTATTCCCCACAGTTTTTGGCGACTCCACTAGGGAGGATTTTTATTTTAATTTAATTCCTGAATTTGTTTCGGCAATGATTTAGAATGAGTGGATGAGACTCGAAACATTCTAAGTATTTCATGTGCGTACTTTTGATTAACATTATAGTCATATGCATAAAAAAGGTCTCATTGGAAAGACCATCCGTAATGAGTTAAAAACATAGGATTTTACACGTAGGAAATTTGAGAAATATCTTTCACAACTAGGGCCGAAATAACACCGCGCGAAACTGGAAAATTTTATCGAGCACAGAAAGCTGCTGAGGCATGTGGGAGGTAGCGCCAGGGGCCAGAGCATTGGCGCCAGACTTTTAACTGTAGCGCCAGACGCCTGCATTGGCGCCAGGTGCTACAGCTAAAAACTGGCCCAGTCTCTGTTTGCTGGCGCCCACTTCCCCCAATACCGAGCCAGAAATATGCGTTCTAATTTCGACCGGTTTTTCGTATTGTTTGCTCGATCCTACTTCCTGATTGATTTTTTTCTCACTTTTCTAAAACCCATATGTGTTCTACATATGGACATAACCCTCTGGGAATTCATGCTCCATCTACCTGATTGAACGCTCTGTGCAACAAAGGGTACATCCGAGAATGTTGAATTCACCAAACCATGGAAGCAAGTTTTTTCTAAAGCTCGCGGTGTCCCATCCACTCGCGCCAACCCTTCACGGTTAGGCTTCCGCGCGGTGCATCCGGACAATTAACCATGGACCCTCTATTGACTAAACCATATCCTGAACTTTAGATAACTAGAGCCATGGTTAGGTTGCAAACTCATTGCATCATATTGTGCCTACTTGACTAATTATGCATTATTTGTTGTGCATATATTCTATGTTTTCTTAACCGTTTGTTTGACTTGTGTTGAGATTAAATAAATTAATGACTTAAAGAACTTTGCCTAATTAATTAATTAATTAATTAATTAATTAATTAATTTGAGTCAATAAAGTCTAATATTTTAATCAGAATTGACCTAGTACGGCTTTAGGCATACCCCAGCTGATTAATAACACCGAAAACAGTCTCAGATTGAAGCTCCACCATTGGCGCCAAAATCTGAGTTGTAGCGCCACCCTGTGGAGTGTGGCGCCTGGCAACAACTCTGTCGTCTGGCGCCAAGCTACACAGTGCGGCGCCAGTTCTGTCGTTTTATCGACAGTTCGGATTATTGGTCGAGTCATCACCCAGTGTCTAATTAACCAGTTTACTAATTAATTCGGTTAATTTTTGCTGTCAATCATGCCTTGTCGAGTCATTAATTGAGTCTAGTCACATTTCTAGCCACATGGTCATGACACGAGTCTTAGCATGTCACTTACACTCATTAGTCTTAGCACGCACTTTGAGTATATATCACCATGACCATGTCTTAGGTCCATGCATGAGTCGGTCTTTTCCGTCATTTGAGTTAGGGGGTACCTTCTATTCCTAATTCTCCATATCCCTCCATCTACATCTAAATATTCTTCACATTTGATTCCAATCTTTCTTCATTTCCTCCATCCATTGCATGTTGAGTAAAGTTTGAGTCAAATAATTAACAATGAATACCCCCAAATTCCTTTTCCACAGTACTTGGTCGAGGAGAGAAGGGCAATTAATCAAGGACAACCTCTTTATTCAAGTTTCACTTTTTGATAAACCAATTCGTCAAAAGAGGAAGGCTAAAAAGATAATGGCAAGTCAAGAAGAAGTCAATGAGCTTAGGAACCAATTGGTTACCGTGACTGAGACACTGAAGCTACTCACACTCAAGATCGATGATCCCGTGAAGCAACAACAAATGAACCTCATGCAAGAAAGTTTGAGAAAGCTATCTAGTGATTATAAATTTCAGGGCATGAGTTCACAAGGGGTCTCGCTGGACAAGAAACTTCTTCCGCATAAGTTCAACGCCACTGACATCCCTAAATTCAAGGCAACAGATAACCCTTACTTCCATCTAAGAGCTTTTGAAACTATAATGAGCATTAAGGGTATCAATAAGAAGGTTTTCCCCTCTCTGTTCCCACTATCTCTCGAAAGCGTTTGCCAACAATGGTACTTCTCCCTTGACAAAGAGAAAACCTCTACCTGGGAATCAATAGTAAACGCTTTCATTGATAGGTACAAGTGCAATATCCAAGTTGAAACCGACCATAGACAACTTGAGATGCTAAGACAAAAAGAGAATGAAGGTTTTACTTCTTTATTTAATAAGTGAAGGGAAACTTCCGCTAAGATGATTGAGGTCCCCACCGAAAAAGAATCTGTGAGGATGTTTATCAAGAATCTCCAAGAAAAGTATTCAAAGCACTTAAAATATCAACACAACTTGAATACTTTCAGAGCTGTCTACGACATCGGAATTGAAATCAAAGATGACCTCGCGAAGCAAAAAGCTACTAACAATAGTAACCACGGTGGCTGGAAAAGAAAGAAGAACGACAATCCTTCTTCTTCCGAAAACGCTCACTCTAGTAATAATGTTAGTACCTTTGACCATGATGGTGTCTTAGCCATGGACAATCAAGGATCTAAAAGGAAACCCAGGCGAGAGCTCACACCTATTGGAATGACCTACGATGCTGCTTTCGATCGTCTTTATGATCGAGGATTAATCAAACCTATTGGCCCTGCCGAGGATCCAATGCCAGAAAATCGATCTTCGAGATGGAATCCCAACTCTTATTGTAAGTACCATCGAGGAAACGGCCACACTACTTATGAATGCTACAGGTTTCAAAATCTCATTCAAGATCTCATAGAAGCAAACAAGATCCCATTGCCTCTAGCTAGTGAGAAGACTGGGTGATGATGAAGCGAATGACACAAAACAAGAGGCGAGCTTCAACGACAAGATTTCATGACCTCTTTTTTTTTTTTTTATTTCTTTTTCATTTTTTTCTTTCCCCAATAAGTCTAGCATAGGCACCTTTTTATTTTCCTTAGATTTATTTTGTAGGATCATTATATATTTTCTTTTGATAAAAATGAGCATTTATTTCCTTATATATGATCATTTCATTGCATTGCATTAAAAAAAAAAAAATCCATGTTAAATTAAGCACTAGGTATACCAATGATTTGAGGCACCCCTTGTAGCCACATCATATCTCCTTTCACCTTTCAAATTTACAATCCTTTCTTCATAAACCACTTTGAGCCTCGTCTAACAATAGACCTTTCTTTTTTCAACCTACATCTACCTAACCTTGGGATGGGATGATGTGTAACTTATGCAATCTCAAAAGCTTGAGTGACTTCAAAATATTAAAATAGCAAAAAATAAATAAATAAGCAAAAAAATAAATAAACAAAGTGTACAAAAGGGCAAGTGTTCCAATGTCTTTGATATGAAAATATCTTTGATATGAACACGTCTCATATTGCGTCCCTTATCGAGTGCTCGGTACCGCGCCTGAGAAACATGAATGCCAAGTGAGTGATAGACCGCATGATCGGGATTGCCTACACTTATTAAAATAAAATAAATTCTAAAGCAAAAAGAGCTAAAAAAAACAAGAGTAGAAACTCAAGCATCAAAATACAAAGATTTCAAAAGCGAGGTTGCACACCTTGGGGGCTTATCGAGGGTCTTGAGCCTTTATCCCTTTCTTCTATAACCTTTAGCCTAACCACGTTACAACCCTTAAAAGACCTTTTTGAGGTATACACACTTGTGCGAGGTTCGGCTAGAGCTACGTTCGGCCTGATTCCTAACGGATACGTAGGCAACCTCACATTGAGGTGCGGCCGAAATAAACATGCAGTCATATTCACATTCACACACTTACACCATGATCATATCAAGGGATCTCCTATGCTCATCCCTATTCTTAGAGCTAGACTTGGGGGCTTGATCCCTACATCATTAGCTTACCTAGCCTAAGAGTCACCACCATTTGACTCTTTTCAATAATATTTTTCCACACACTTAGCCTTTGCGGCCTAACTTTAGTATCACTATCACACACTGCACAGATACATGACCAAATATACTTCCATTAGGAACCCTTTGTCATGAAATCATAACGTTGAAGCATGCCTTGTCATATCAACATCACTCATAATCATCATTGCATCGAAGTATGAAGTGCTTAGCCTCCGTGAATAAGTTACCTGCATACTTTCATTATTAAGTCCATTGAGATAGCCTAGGATGGGTTGATCCTTGCACCTCGAGAGATAGTATCAAACAACATTTGACTAAGCTCATTCAACATGTCTTCAAACCTTCGATTCTTTTTCGCGTCTTTCTTTTTCGGGAGAAAGTCGGTACCCTCCACAAAAATGACGAAATTTTTTTGCTTTTTTTGCATTTTTGAGTCGCAATACAATGCACACACGGGTCACGAGTCACACATGTCATTTCACTTTGATTCAAGTCAACCTCGAGTCAATCACAGCGAGTCAAATTTATGCTTTGAGTCGTGTCGAGTCAATGAGTCAAGCGACGTTAAACCTTAGGTCAACCCTAAGATAATTAAAGAAATTGGCAAAGTTCTATAGTAAAAAATAAATACAGGTGCAGCAGAACAGGGAAGATCCTACTCCAGCGCCAGACGAAAACATTTAGCGTCTGACAACAGTTTTTAGCGCCTGACGCTAGATCCCAGCGTCTGGCGACAGAGTCAATTCTTGGTGCCAGAGATATTTCAGCAGCGACAGAGCTCGAAGCCTCTCAGAACAGCAATTTCGGGTTCCTTGGTACGTCAGTTAGCCCCTATAAGCAATTTGACATGATTAAGTAGTCGGTTTGATTACAGTCTAAGTGATCGACCTGACGAAAGATCGTCTCACTTAGCTTAAGCGCCTAAAACACTGGCTCATTACAATCGGTTTAAAAGCAAGCACTTAAACGACAATATTTCCAAATATGTATTGTCGCGCGTTCTTCTTAAACGACAATTTTTCCAGAAATTGGATTGTCATCCCAAACTGACAATATTTCCAAAATATGGATTGTCGCGCATCTTCTACAAACGAAAATTTTTCCAAGATTTGATTGCCATCTCTGGAAAAGTTTCCAAGCGTGGATTGTCGTGCTCCTTCTCTATTTTGCAAGTTTTTCCAAGCTCGGATTGTCATACATTCATGGATCTTTGGCAAGTTTTCTGAGATTGGATTGTCATACACGCATTTCCCTATGGCAAAATTTCCCAAAGGATTGTTGTAAGACTCTATTCATCATAAATTTCGGCAAAATTTCCTCAACGTGGATTGTCATTCATTTCAGTAAGTGGCAAATTTTCTCGAAGTGGATTGTCGGTCGACTCTTTTTTGCAAATTTTCCAAGACGCGGATTGTCAATAGGGGCAATATTTTCCCAAAAGGATTGTCGCATAGCGTTGGCAAATATCAAAGGTGGATTGCTTTCAAGAGTTATATTCCAAGACGTGGATTGTCGATCGTAGCAAAGTTCTTGTGAAAGATTGTTACAAAGCATTGGCAACTTTTTCCCAAAATTGGATTTTGGCAATGTTTCCGAGATACGGATTGTCGCTTCATCGTGGAAACATTTCCAAGGATGGATTGTTACGTGGCATTGACAACTTTCCCTAAATCGGATTGTCATACATCACACAAGAGTTGTGTTGGCAACTATTCCCAAATAAAAGAGGATTGTCGACGTACTGGTTCACAAGCAGCAAAGCGCCAATGTACTAGCATAGCAACATTAAGGATCAACAAGCAGTGATCTTTTCAAAGACTATCACAGCGGAAATTGGAGGCATATCAAGCAAAAGCTCTTTGTTCAGAGACGCGTGGACATATCATCAAGCTCTACTGCTCCAGAGACGCGAGGACATATCAAAAAGAAGCTCTTTGTTCAGAGACGAGTGAACATTGAAACAGCAAGGTGGCTTTCCCCAGATTGTGGAGAGTTGTCACAAACAACTGAGGATTGTTTCAAGAGAAGCAATCTTCGATAGTATTCCCTTCGACGTTGAATATTATCAATACGGATGGAGATTGTTTCAAGAGAAATAATCTTCGATAATATTCCCTTGGACGTGGAATATTATCAAAGCGGAGGAGGATCGTTTCAGGCGAAGCAGTCTTCCAAATTGGAAGCAGTTACAGGCGTAGCGGTTTTCAAGCGGGATGACATTCTCTAGCTTGCAAGAAGTCATCAAAACAATCGGTTACTTTCAGAGACGTGTGCTCGACGGTGCAAGATACGCGTTTCTTAACTCTTTTATCTGTTTAACTAACGCTAGTTTGCAGGTATCAGCGTTACAAGAATGGTTTAGGATCGCAGAACGTTCTGAATCATTCTCCGTCCCTATCGATACTTTGACTTTTGTTTTCGAAACATTCGTTTCTCCAAACTCAGTCAAAGTAGGGGCTTATGTAGACACCCATTTGGGTCTCCCCAAAACCAAACCCAGTGATGAGTACCTTTCACGTCGAATCATAATCGAATGAAGCGAAAGTGTGGAAAATCTAGTGTTGCGAATAGTTTTAATTCTTTTCTCTTCTCTCTGTTTTTGAAAACTTATTTCAAGAAAACAGCCAATCCAGTTTGGTTGGTCCATGATATGGGTCCAATATTAGTGTAGTTGGATGAGGCTTGACAAGAGCTTTCCAACGATATATTATAAGCCTAATTCCGATGAATATTGAGGAAGTTATGGCCAAATTACTAAACTGGGCCCGGTTTGAGCCTTATATGCGACCCAATGATCTAGAGGAGGGCCCAATATGATTTATCCTTCCTAATGCAATTAGGAATGGTTTTAGTCTTCTGGATTCTTCTAGAAGGTTCTTTTCATTCCTAATTCAATTAGCATTGATAAATTGACTTTTGTTGACTTTTCAGAGTTTTAATTAAAATCAAAGAGCATTTTTGAGGAAAAGATATGATTTTATCCTCCTGTACGGCAAAATTTATCTGATTTTAGAAAACGCGTCAAAAACAGGATTAGCGCCTAACGCCAGGCATTGGCGCCTGGCGCTAATGTTGGCGCCTGGCGCTAATGTTGGCGCCTGGCGCCAATAGCTGGCGTTGGCGCCAGCTCTGTTTTCGTGCGCCAATGCTCTGTTTTGTTAATTTTATCTTTTTGGCTGATTTTCTCTATAAATAACGTATTAAAAACTCCGTTTTCATTCACCTACAACCAGTTTTCAATTCTCGCATTCTCTTTAATCATTCACCATCTCTCTCTCTCTCTTTTTCTAAACTCGCTTTTTACATACAAAATTCCGCATTCATTAGATCTAGAAGCACCTAGCCATATTCGAAGTTGTCTTCGCCCTAGACGTGAAAGGTTTAATTTATGAGGTTTGGTCCCAAATCTCTCTTTCAATTATTTAATTTAATTGTTTTGATTATTATTTTCCTTGAAGTTACTAACGTGTATATTTTGTTATTAGAAAGAGGTACAAGGCATCAAAGTAAGTGCTTTAATGTTTTTTATTGATGTTATGATGTAGAAATCATGTCTAATTGTTATTACACTAGCACAAAAATGACCTAAGGTAACATCACATGGTATCACTTTGAAAGCTAGAGATTGTACTAAGTTATAGGTAACACTATTGTAACACTTTAACATTAGGTAACACTTGATTGTAACACTTTAATATTAAGTAATACTTTATTGTAACACTTTGATATTAAGTAACACTATTGTAACACTTTGAGACATAAGTATGCTCACTAACCGAAGGTATTATTTTAATTAATTTTTTTAAAAAAAAGAAATGCCCTTTTTCATTAGCTCCTTAAACTTGTTATTGGCATTTCGATTCTTTCTAACTCACTCGCATTTCATTATTTCAGTCTCTCTTCGCACTGCATTCTCCACCACAACCCCCTCCACCGCAACCGCCTCCTCACTGGTGCTCCACCATAGCTCTCCTCCACCAGAGCCCTCATCCACCGTAGACCTCGGCCTCCAACACGTACAACTCCTCGTCTTCCTCTCTTTCCCAATGAAGCGCACTCCATGTTCTCCTCTGAGGCGACCTCATCTGAAATCAATTGAGCCGAATTGTGATATCAATTGAGGTGAATTCTCTCGGGTAAAAGTTGATTCTGTATGCAATTATCGAATCTCAATTTCGCAATCTAGGGTTTATTCTTAATTTAGTTGTAAGTATATTCAATTTAGTGTTCTTTTAAACTCGATTATTATAATAAACTATTGCTTATATTTAATTTCTATTGAACTATTGCTTGTAAACTTAATTTTTACTGCCCTAGGTGTTGGAAATATGCATGTGATTACTGTTGCTGTAGATTTCAGACTCCAAGAGGAAAATTTTTCTATTTTATTTGGATAAATTTTTCTGATTTCAATTATAAAATTTGTGTTTCCATGTAATTTGCAATTTGATAATTATCTGAAATAGATGATGGAATATTTACTAATTTGCAGTCTCAATTGTTTTTAGTTATGTTTACCTTTGGCTATTATTTTTTAGATTTAATCTTTAAAATTATTAATCGAAAATGTTAATTTTATTAATATGTTCTTCCCTGAATAAAAGTGTTCTAATTAATTGAGATAAACCCCAAACCAGCAGCAATTTGATGCAACTTGTTAGATGATGTGGAGTTCTGTTACTGGATTTGTTAGAGGAAGAATAATCAAGTAATTTGGGGGAGTTTGTTATTTTTGTTATCACTATTAGTTTGTTATAAGTGAATTTTGTAACAAATAGAAGGGAGGGAAGGGTAGTAAGATCATTCAGAAAAGTTGTAAGTAGAAGTTTTGGGAGAGAATTCCTTCCTCTTGAAAGACATAAATTGTGAACTGGTTGAATTCTGTTTCTGTTTTTTGGGTCTGATTTTATTCACTTCAGTATTATGTGTTTGTACTTGTTGTCATGCATAATTAATCTAACCGGGGACTTAAGAGTTAAAAACACAGCTCAAATTAAATATCGAGTTATCCTTTAGTTTCACTGATGTTAACATGGGAGTTACGAGCTTTGCAGTTAAGATCCTTTAGTTACGAGCTTACGTACAACTCTATGTTGTCGTTTGCTTTAATCATAGCTTCTCAGTGGTTTAGGATCTTTGATAAATATGATGTTGTTTATGCTGTTTATTTGTTTAATCATTAGAGTGCGATATTCTTCCCTATTTAGTGTGATAGTTCTTCAGCCAGAAATGTGATAGTTCTTAAGCTAGAAATATAATCTCTTCAAATGCATCCTGTGTAATGCCAAAATAATGACCATGTCGTAGAAGACACCTATCAGCCGAGCATGGTGCGTTTTTGAGTCAAGGTATCATCTCTATAAATGAATAGGGAAATCCCGATGAATAATTTCAGACTTGCTTCAGAAGTCCTGAGGCAGGTTTTTTCTTCTCTTTGTCGGAATCATGGAGCTGCAATAGAAGAGAATTATAGACCATAAAAATTGAACTCAAAGCCATGAGCACACCTGATATAATTAAAAATAAAAAGAAGCAATCAGTAAGCTTTTATAGGCAGACAAATACTTGCTACTTCAAGCGTAGTTTGGGATGTCTTAGTATCAAATAATTGAGTATTAGCAAAATTATTTTACCTCAGACTCAGCTTTATAGGAAGACTATTTATAAGCTTTTATAGGCAGACTATTAATTGAGTACTAGGTTAGGTCCCGTGCCATGCACGATTATTGACAAAAAAAAATTATGTACGTATTATTAGTTGTCATATATTGTAATATCTTGTTTTTAGTCATTAAATTTTGTCTATCTCAATCGTATCCTTGAAACGAATATTATGTTTGCCACATAAAAACTTATAGTAAAAGATTGTATTTTTTAAAAAATATTTACAAAGATTATATTTTGCTATTCTATTTTCCATATTAATTAGTTAATTTAATGTAAATATAGAAAAAAGGTAAATATCATTTTATTTATATAGTAATTAAATTTTACAAATAATTTCCTTAAATAAATTTTCTATTAAATATTTTTTTAAAAAAAATACTAAGGACACACTAGAAATTGACATGTGTCATTGCTGGTGTGTCTTTTAGTATATAGTTATTGATTAATAAGCTTCAAGCATAGTTTGGGATGTCTTAGTATCAAATTATTGAGTATTAGTAAGCTTCTATAGGCAGACTATCAATCTTGCTAATAGTTTGAGGTAAATTAATCTTGCTAACAGTCTGAATTCTGCATGTCCTAGCTCTTATGTGAAGTCAAGTGCTCAGGTACTCTTTTTGTGCTCAGGTGCTCGAATCTGTAGTCAGGTGAGATCTTGTCTGCCTAACAAAGGTAATAAGCTCTTAAATCCGTATTCTAATCAGTGAAAGTGACCAGTAGAGGTCCTATGACATGCATGCATAATTCTATAGAACAAAGTCAATGCATAGATTTGTGAGTTAAATGCATGCATCTGATCCATGTAGGGAGAAAACCTTGAATTTGAACTTAATGCCTGCAATATCTGTGAGCTAGTCATATATGAACTTTCCCTAGTAGGTATGTTTCCATTAGCGTTAAAACATGTTAACATGGTGTATCAATTAAGCAAATATCAATTCTAGTTATTAATAATTCAACCCATGAATAATACAATGATTACTCTCACTTGATCATTTCCATTTTGTCATATTTACAAAGGAATCGAACAACCCTTGACAGTAACACAGGACCAATCAGGTTGAAAATTGCTTACACAAATAATCAAACACTAATTCATCTATTAAATGGGATAATGTTTGAAGTTGTTAGTTATTCGAAAATAGCTAAATTAGCATGCCCTAATGGCTGTAGGAATCAGACTTATATTGACTCTCCCAAATGATTTACTGATAAGAATTTATGCGTTCATAGAATATGTAAAGGCTGTACGGTTCTTATTTTCATCATATTTTGAGATGAAGAAATACAAAAAATGTGTATCATATAATCTACCATGATAATTTTGTTTCTATATCTATTTTGCAAATTTTGATGTAAAAATGTGCCTATTTGACTAGTTACAGCCCCTCATGGATGTAATGCAAGTTTGTATGCATTGTTCCTCAATGGTGAATGAAAACTATAGTTTTTTTCTGGCCACTTTTATAATCTGCCAACAGTGAAAATTGGACATAGTTTTGTTCTGGCCACTCTCTTTTGAGGTAAATCAGGAAGGTGGAATTAGCAATGTAAACTCTGAACATCAGACTAATAATCTGCTAGGGGTCTGATACTCTGAAAATTTGTTTGTCATCAATAATGTCCGTCAACTGACTGTCTTGTGTGTTCTTTGTAGGAAGCAAGATCTAGATGGCAGAATATGAAAAACTTAGACAAGCAAGGATAGAACAAAATAGAAGCACAATGAAGGATTTAGGGGTTATATCCATGGCTTATGAAATGAAAGAGTCGATGAAGGGCTTGAAACAAACGAATAAGCACTGACTCTTATTATTGCGTTATTATATTTTTGCTCTAGATGTTTTATATATGATGCTTTCACCTATGGAATCAAATGGATCAAGATGAAGAATTGGGATACAAGTGATGATGCTACAAGAAGCACTTACTATTACTGTTGTTTTGCTGCTGCTACTGCTGTTTTGATGTTGTTACTGCTATTTTTTTGCTGCTACTGCTGTCTGTTGCTGCCCCCTGCCACTGTTGTTTGCTGCCACAGCTACTGTCGTTTGTTGCCACTACTGTCTGCTACTGATGTTTGCTGTCACATAATGTTGTGTGCTGGTCTGTTATAGCTGCTGTCGTTCTGCTAGCTAGCTGCTGCCGCTATTTGCTGTTATTATCGCTGACTGTTTTTTTGAAATTTGGAAGTTTTTCTTATTTCCTCACTTTTTCCAAGCTAGAGATCGAAGTTGATTTTCTTTTTGTTTGGATTATTATATTGTTTGGCCAAACATTAAATTTGGTGTTTATGATTTTTTTTTTATAAGACTATGAAATTATTTCAATCCAAATTGTTGTCCATCATATATGTTAATTTCTCATTCATAGTTGTTGTACATATTAATACTAATTTTATATTTTAAAAATAATAATAAAATAATAATTGTAATAATAATAATAATAATAATAATAATAATAATAATAATAATAATAATAATAATAATAATAATAATAATAATAATATTATCAATTAATTAATAAGGTGTTACATTAGTTTGCAAAAAGTGATACATAATGTCAAAAAAAGTGCTACAATATGTTCAAAGATGATTGAAAAATGTTACCTAATAATCAATAAAGTGTTACATTAGTTCAGAAAAGTGATACATAATGTCGGATAAAGTGATACTAGATGACTGAAAAATGTTACTAAAGATAAGTAAGTGTTACATAAGAAATAAAAGGTAACACTTTAAAAATGATACTAATAATATAATAAAGTGTTACATAAGAGAGTTTATAGTAACATTTTAAAAAGTGTTACCATAGGTTACCCAAAGTGTTACATAAGACCTTAGGTAACATGGGCGGATGTATCACCCACTAAAGTGTTACCTATTGTCTATAATAACACTTTTACCACTCTATGTAACACTTTTTGGGTGTTACTTAAGGTTAGTTTTGTACTAGTGTTATGATTCCTAGTATAATGTCTAAGGTAAATTTAATATTAAATGTGATTGTTACGATACTTCCTATGTTCTTCCTAATATTTATGATTGTTAGTATCATGTTAGGGCTAAATATTTGATTTTTATTGCTTAGTAACATGCTAGGATTTGTTATTAATCTTGTTAGTATCATGCCTAGGATCTTGGATCGTTAAGGGGTGTAACCTTCACCTCGTGAACGGATTACAAGTTCCTAAAACTTGTTGGCGACTCTTTTGCTCTATCTTCTTCCCTTTTGGATGCCACCGTATTTTAGTTTATGATCACAGTGGGGTTCAAGCTAGGGGATTAACTCTTGAAATTTATTCCCCACAGGTTGACGAAGAAATGAATATGCGATTGAATGGTTAATAGGGAATGACAAGATTACAAAAGTGCCTCAAGTCATTGGTGTACCTTGTGTTTAGTTCGGTAATTGGTTTTTTTTTTTTTTTTTTTTTTTTTTTTTTTTTTTTTTTTTGCTATTCACATGATCGAATGTAAGAAAGAGATGCTCATTTATGAGCTGGGTAAGAAATGTGACACATAGACACATGGATAAGGAAAACCTATGTTAGACTTTTTATGGGGGGAGGGTTTGAAACAAAAGAAAAAAAAAGCATGAAATCTTGTATGGAAACTTGTCTTGTGCTTCGTCTTCATGGTTGCTTATGAATTACTTGTTACCATAAAGAAGGACAAGAAGCTTGTTATTGCTGATGCTTTGATTGGAAGAAAAGAAGGAAGGAATGACGTTCCCCTTATTCTTCCAACTCTTGCCTAGTGATTCTTAAACTTGACTACTATGGAACAAAATGAGCTCACTTAATGTATTGACTCAATACTCGGATTGGAAAGGAAGAGTGTATGAAAGAATTTTATAAACCGATGGGAAATACTCCATTCATTCCTATTACGACGGAAAACAACGCATGCATGGTCCTAATATACGATCATAAAAAATATAGTGCATTACTCGAAGACAAAGTGTGTGAAACGACTCAACATGTGTGATTAGGTGGATTTATTAAGACTCGTGGTATAACGACTGACACGAGGACCAAAAATAGCACGGAAGAATAAAATGACAAACTAACTTGATTAATTTTGTCCAATTTTAATGTTTATGCTATTTACTAGGTGAAAACGGTCAATTGACAATCGTAGTCATAAATAAGATCAACCACAATCATAGACAAAGAACACATGTTAAGGTTAGCACAAAAATTGATCACAAGAAACTAGGAAGATGAGTAGAATTTTAGAAGAGTTAAAACTCATGTGTATAAATAAATAAATAAAAATAAAATAATAATCTATAATCCTATGTTATATGAGTTGACACGGATTAAAGGACTTGGCTAAGACTAGCTTGACACAAATTCTTTTTTTTTTTTTTTTTTCTAAGAAGAATCAAATAAAAAAGGTAATGCTAAAAAAACACCTAAACTAGACAGGCTCTAGTATATCAGTCATAACTTTTGATATGTTACTTTCATTGGGACGAAATCAAATGCAAATGAAAGATAAATCTCGGGGCTACAAATCCATAGGTTGCACGACACGTTGACGCTTATGCAGGATACGGGATTCAAAAATCCATGTTGACTCAAATTAAAAAAAATCTGTGACTCCACTCTAATAAAAAAAAAGGCTTTGATAAGAGAAAAATATAAATAAATAAATAAAAAGTAAAAAAAAATGCACACATAAGCACATTGTCACGCATGATGCAATGACGTTTTCAACCTAAAGTCAAGTTCTATGTTCGACTATGGTCAAGCTTATTTGGGTGTCAAAGGGTACCATGGTTAAGAGTTTGGACGCGTTAGCAAGGCAGCCTCCCTTAGGGTGTATGCCAATGGGCGGCTCCGCGAGTTTGTGATGAAATCGAACTCGACTCCATGGTTTGAGTGAATTTAAAAACTTAGATGAACCCTTATTGTCATGAACATTTTCGAGTTGATGGAGCTTAAATCCCCCTAGCTAGCCACATATGTAAAACACGTACTATTGTGGAAAAATAGGTGACCTAAAATTGCATATGCATATATGACAATACCAATTAAATCGCAGGAATACAATTCAAGAATCTTTCAAGTCTCATCCACTCATCTCAATTAAATACCGATCACTCAAATTGATAAATAACCAAGAATCCTCCTCTATGGAGTCGCCAAATCATAGGCGTCATTCGAAAGTGCGCCTACGTTAAAGCATGTGTGAATATGCTTGGCACTCATAGGAAGTGAGAATTGACATAATACGAATAGGGACAAGGAAAGTAGGGAGCCGCCAACAAGTTTTTAAGGAACTTGTAAACCGTTCATGGATCATTTAAGGCAACCACGGTTAAGGGACAACGATAGGAAACAACAATTAACCCGTGAAGGTTACACCCCATTCATAATCCATGAGATTACTAACTCCATATGGTTCGAAACCACGAAAGGAGGATCGGGGATGATGGTACAAAGTGAGTCATGGAGTCACATTCGCCCGTATTTGCCTCTACTCGATTCTTATAGTGAAAAGTATTCCTGCGATCTCAAAGGCATGCAAACAAAGATTCAATTTGCTCCAAACTATTATTATGTTAATTGGTTAAATATTAATGCAACATATAATTCTAAAATTTGTTATCACTTGATTAAACAATAAGATTAAAAAGGAACCTAAATCGATTTTCCAAATCATCTTATTAGGCATGATTTTCAATTACATATTCCCTTTAAACATGCAATATGGTGATAAAAAAATAATAATAGAATAAACATTAATATTGGAAGCAATTCAACAATAAATTTTTAGTCAAATCAAATAATAATAATAACCCTAATCATGATACTAGCACTGAAGAATAAATTAAGTAATTAATTAATTACTCACATTATGCGTAATCCTTAAAATTGGTACATCATGAATAAATTGTTAGTAACTTCAATAAAGATATAAATCAAATTGAAACAATTAAATTAAAAAAAAAAAAGTAGATCTGATTTGGTCCAAACACTTAGTTAATTCTATCTTTCACGCCTTGGTGTAAGGATGGAACATTGGGTTAAGTATGGAATCCTTGGAGTGTTTAAGGGAAGTATTATGAGAGAATATGGTGGCTAGTATTTAGGCTAAAGAGGGAGAAGAAAATGATTTTAAGATCAAGCTTGTCGATGATTCAAAAAAGGGTGATATTACCTGTAGACACCCATTTGTGTCTCCCCAAAACCAAACCCAGTGATGAATACCTTACATGTCATTTGATTATCGAACAAAGCGAAAGTGTGAAAAGTCTAGTGATGAGGATGTTTTTATTAAAATATATCTTCTTTCTGTTTTTGAAAATATTTCTTTTCTTACCTTATTTATGAAAAACGTGCATTTCAATTTAGTTTGGTCCATGATAAGGGTCCAATAATAGTGTAGTTGGATAGGTCTTGAAAAGACCTTTCCAACGATACATTATAAGCCCAATTCCGATGAGTAATGAGGAAATTATGGCCAAAATACTAAACTGGGCCCGGTTTGGTTTTTATATGCGGCCCAATGATGTAGAGGAGGACCTATTATTAATTATCATTCCTAAAGCTATTAGGATTGTTTATAGTCTTCTAGAATATTCTATAAGGTTCTCTTAAATCATAATGGAGTTATGATTGATAATTATGTTTCAAAGAGTTTGAAATTGAATAAAACTATTTCTTTTTAGAATCCTTGTTTTATACGAAGTGGAATATATTTAGATTTTTATTTTTATCCTTAATAATCTATATCCAAATTTTATATGGTTGGATAGATATTGAAATTATCTTTCCAATGATATATTATAATATTAAATCCGAGCTATAACGAAAAAGATATGAATGAGATATGAAACTCTATCCAAAACTGTCACCCTTCCACTATTTCAGCCATATCTTTTTATATACAAAATATTTTAATCTGATTTTAATTGGGTTGGAAAGTAGACTTCAAGAACTTTCCAACTACATATTATATGACTTATTTGAACTTCTAGATCAAAAGATATGATAAAAACAAAATCCGCAAAAACTGTTTTGCAACGCCGGACGCCTAGCATGGCGTCTGGCGCCAGACTTGGCGTTCGGCGCCACGCACGTTTTTGGCGCTATGGTCGTGTTTTATTCTTTTCGAAACTCTGATTCTTTTTTTATCACATCCGACTGATTTTCTCTATAAATAGCCTTCTAAAACCTCCGTTTTCAATTATCAATTCTTCTCCTCAATTCTTAAGAATTCTCTCAAATTCCCTCCATCACCAACTCTCATCAAGAATCTCTTGATTACTCTTTCTCTCTCTCTTTTCTAAATTAGCCTTTTGCATACAAAATTCCGCATTCACAAGATCTAGAAACACCTAGCCAAGTTCGAAGTTGCCTTCGCCCTAGACGTGAAAGGTTTTAATTTCTGAGGGTTTGGTCTCAAATCTCTATTTCAATTATTTAATTTAATTCTTTGATTTTATTATTTTCCTTGAAGTTACTAACATGTGTATTTTGTTATTAGAAAGAGGTATGAGACATCCAAGTAAGTGCTTTAATTGATTTTATTGATATTATGATATAGAAATCATGTCTAGATTGTTATTTTGATTCCTAGCATCATATTAGGATGCTTTTCTTAATTTGATGTTTTGAATAACAACAATGATTCCTAATATCATGTTTAGGGTAATAACTATAATTTCTAATATCAAATATGCTTATTATGATTTCTGTGATGCCTTTTATTGTCTTTCCTAATATTCATGTTAGCATCATGTTAGGGTTAAAGCTTTGATTTTTATTGTTTAGTGACATGCTAGGGTTTGTTATTAATCTTGTTAGTATCATGCCTAGGATCTTGCTATTATTATGCTTTAGCGTTGACATGATGATTATTATTATTATGATTATTATTATGGATTATTATTATGTTGATTATATTTATTGTTATTGCTTGATCACGCCTTTTATGCATGTTTAAAGGGAATATTGGTACTTGTAATGATAATTAATAATCTTGTTTAGGGTTAATTTGATTATAATTCAAGTGATCGTCAATAATAGATTTATTTGTGCATTAAATTCAACCAACATAGATAAACAGGTTTAGGGTTAAACCTATTGATTGCATGTTAGTCAGAATACGCACATGAATACGAGCAGTATAAAGTAGAGGCCTATTATTAGGGCAGGTTCAATCTCTTTTAGGTTAGATTTGTACCTTCATCCCCCGAACTACCAGTCTTGGTTCTAAACCTATTGGAGTTGACGATCTTTTGGATCGTTAAGGGGTGTAACCTTCACCTCATGAACGGTTTATAAGTTCCTAAAACTTGTTGGCGACTCTTTTGCTCTAGCTTCCTTCCCTTTGGACGTCACCGTACTTTAGTGTATGATCACAGTGAGGTTCAAGTTTTGGGTAATTCTTGAAATATTCCCTACATTACCTCTATTTATAATGAAAAAAGAATAGTTGAAGAATCAAGAAAAGATAAGAATTTGAACCGAATAAAACTCTTGCGATAGACAACAGTTTTTACGGTTTTTGTTTTTATCATATCTTTTGATCCAGAAATTGGAATAAGATAAATAATATGTTGTTAGAAAGTTGTTGAAGTCTAATTTCTAACCCAACTGGAATCAGATTAAAATAATTTGTAGAATAACAAATATGGCCGAAATAGTGTGACAATGTCAGTTTTGGATAGAGTTTGGTATTTCATTCATATATTTTTCGTTATAGTTCGGAATTGATATTATAATATATCATTGTAAAGATAATTTCAAGGGCTATCCAACCATATAATATTTTGATGAAAAATATGAAACATTAAAATCATATCTGATTATCTTTGACGTCTCTCAATTCGAATAGAATTAGGAGTTTCAAGAAGAAAAGTTTTATTCAATTTCAAATAATCTTTAATCTTATCTTTTCAAAAGGATAATAAAGATCTTTTAGAAACTTATAGAAGCTTATAATTAATCCTAATTGGTTTAGGAATGGTATTAAATCCTTTGGCCCTAAACATGATTATTGGGTCGTAGGTAAGGTGGGCTTAGGTTCAATTTGGACTCATTTTAGTATTTTGACCATAACTTATTCGTTATAAATCAGATTTGGGCTTATAATATATCGTTGGAAAGATCTTTTCAAACCCAACCAACTATTTAATCATTGGACCCAATTATGGACCAAAATAAACTGGTGTAAACATTTTTATAAAAAGGACACGAAATGAATTATTTAAAAGGACACGAAATGAATTATTTTGGGTTTAAAGGCACGAAAAAGAGGAAAATAAGTTATGGTTTGGGCGATTAGTATTATGTCCACCATGGTGCACTTAGAAATAGGTGCACTAGCCCAGTCTGTGCCCAACAAAGGAAGCCCAAGACGAAAGAAGCCCACTTGGAGTTCAGTTTTTTTTTTAAAAAAAATAAATAAATGTTCCTCCGCTCTCTAACCGTCATATCTACCTTTTTTATTTCATTTTTAAAAATTTCTCTCTTCTAAAAAATTAAAACCCTTTTTCAATTAATTCTTTTGTATTTTCTCTCTCCTCTCAACATGTTTCTCTCTCTAAAAACTACAATTTACCATGGTGAAAGTAAAAGATCACACAAAAACATCACTCAAAAGATAAACAAATTGTAAAATTAAAGCTATATTCTACGATATAATTGTCTTTTTGATTTTCTTTTTAATTTTTTTTGGTAGAAAATCAAAATTATCTACTTCTACTTTTTGGAAATATGATGTAAAAAAAAAAAGGATGAAAATATGCAAGTAATATTGTTCAAATTAGCTACCTAAAACTTCTGATGAGACACAAGAGCCAATAGAAAAGCCTCTACAAAATTTTTATAAGACACCAGAAGCAACACAAAAGCCCCTAGAAACTTCTGATAACACAAAAACCTTAAAAATCGCTGAACCTCCTACAAAAACTTCTGAACCCATATTAAAAACCATTGAACACCCTTCAAAAACAATTAAACCACCTTCAAAAACCTCTAAATTCCAACCACAAACAACGAATAACCCTACAAAAAATTTGAACACCCTACAAAAACCTCTGAACCCCTTACAAAAACTTTTAAACTCCAACTTCAAACCACTGAACACCCTACAAAAACCTTTGAACCCCTTACAAAAACTTTTGAACTCCAACTACAAACCACTGAACACCCTACAAAAACCTTTGAATCCCCTACAAAAACTTTTGAACCCTAACCAAAAACCACTTAACACCCTACCAAAACTTCTGAACCCCCTGCCAAAACTTCTGAACCCCAACCACAAACCACTGAGCACCCTTAAAAAACCTCTAACTCCTTACAAAAACTTTTGAAATCCAACCACAAATCATTGAACCCCTTACAACAAATTCTGAACCCCAATCACAAACCACTAAACACTCTATAAATACCTATGAACCCCAACCACAAACCATAGAACACCCTACAAATACCTCTGATCTCCCTATAAAATCTTTTGAACCCCAATCACAAACTATTGAACACCCTATAAAAACTTTTGCACCCAAAGACACTGTTGACAATGCTTCTCAACCTTTAGACTCTCCTTATAAAGTACAAAATGCCTTTTTTTTTAAAAAAAAAATGATTACAAAATACTTAGATCTAAAAATAGTTCATAAGTATTGTATCACTTGTTCAAAATTATAATTAAGATGTTCATAAATACAAAAATACATGTCAGTAGAAAAAATATAGTTATAAGAAACGTATCCTACGTTCATATTTTAAACTTAAAATGTTCAAAAATCAAAATATAACCAAAAACAGAACTGTTCATAATAGAATATACAAATATCACTAAAAAATCAAAATAATATAAAAGCTACATATTTCGAAACTCAAACCTAGCCATAGTGATTTAGATAATGGAGTCTCATCGGAAAATAATCATCTCCGTCGTCTTAACCACCTTCTCTTCGTCAAATCCGCCATTTTTAACTTCACTTCATTACAACTCCATTAATAAAGCTTCAAATTGAAGGTTGAAGAAAACGGACATTGAAATTAATATATGATGGTGATGATCAACAATGGTGATGAAGGAATTAAACCAACAACAAAATAATGAATGAATTTAAGAAATTAGAGGAGAGAGAAATCAGAAATTAAAAATTGTAAGAGGAGGAGATGAAAGATCTCAATTTATGGTGATCAACAATAGTCAATGATGATGAAGAAATTAAATAAAAAACAAATTAATGAATTAATTTAAGAGAGAGAAAAACAGAAGAGAGAGAAGATGAAGGAGAAAGAAACCAGAAAGTAAGAAAGTGTGAGTGAGGAGAATAGAGGAGAGAGAAAATACTGAGATAGAATAATTTAAAAGAACAAAGCTACATCTGGCAACCAATAACTATGTGGCATCAATTCATTGGTGGTGCACACAGTTTGAGGTACACCATGGTGTCCCTTATAATTTGCGTGGTTTGGGAAAATGGACTAGAAATTGGGTTGGTTTTATGAAATGTATTGGGATTGAATATGGATTTTGGCACTCCAAATATTAAATACTCAACCCGACCAATAATGGCGGTGAAAGGTTGTTCATCATCGGGTTTAGTTTTGGGGAGACATTTTTAAGTACCTACACTTAGCTTTTTGTTTATTATCCCCACAGACGGTGCCACCTATTTCTGGAAACAGAGTGCTCCTGGGAGTCTTAGGGTAGTAAGGTATCAAGTTTTCCTAGAGCTTGTGTCCGATTGTCCAAGTGTCCTTTGTCTCCGCCTAGCAAAGGTATGTCTGAGGGCTCCGCCTTGATATCTGAGAGCTCAGCCTGTAAAACAGAGAAGGTTAGCTGCTCCGGGGGTGTGACCCGGGAAATCTTCTCCAATGCTTAAGTCAACAAATGTACTTTCTAGAGAGAGAAAGTAGAGATAGAGTACTTAAAGAGAGAAAGTATAGAGAGAATTAGGAAAAGCCCCTATCATTAATGAATGATTAGCTATTTATATATTTACTTTTCTTGTGGCAGATTTGTAATTGAGTGGACAGATTAAGGGTAAATTTGTACTTTGTGATGATCAATGATTGGCTGGATCATGGAGGGGTATTTTCGCCATTTTAGGTACACTAGGCTTAGGGCATGGACAAGGCCCAAACAATAGTTATGTATGTCAAGTACTGTAGAATCTCCCATGAAATTTTGACTTTGGTTATTTATCAATTTGGATGGTGTGTGAATTAATTTAAAGTTGGCTACTAGAGGTCAATCATATAGAAAGCATTATTAAATGGGAAAAATTGCTCCCATTAATCTGAACTTTGCCTCGTCCGCCCAAATTAATCCCAACTTTGGATTATTATCTATCACTCCCAACTTTAGGGGGTATTAATTTCTATTGCACCTAACTTACCTGCAACCGGTTAATCCGGTCAACATTAGTGTTTTAAATTTTTTAGGACACGTGTCACTACATGAATGGTCAAATAAAAAAAATTAAAAAAAAAAAAAACAAAATAAAAAACAAAATAAAAAAAAACAAAAAAAAAAAAAAAAAAAATACCACACAAAGCAACTTCCACCACCACCACCACCCTCAATCACGCCGGAACCCTAACCCCAACCCTCAATTTCACCGATCAGCCACCGACTTCCACTAAAAACCACCGCCCTTCCTCCACCACCCATCCCAGACCATGGAAACAACCCAGCACATCCATTTTCGTGGCTAATTGAAGGGGAAGGGGGTGTCGTTTTCGTGGCTAATTTTTGGGGAATGGGGTAAAATTGAGGGTGAGGGAAGGCAAAGGGATGGGTTTTGAGGGTGAGGGAGGGATGGGCGCCATTTTCGGCAACGGGGGAGGGGTTTCGGGGTGGGGGAAGGGAAGGGGTGAGTTTCGAGGGAAGGGGGAGTGCTGGGCGGTGGTTTCCGGGAACGAGGGAGGGGTTTTCGAGGGTAAAGGAGGGGTTTTCGGGGGTGGGGGAAGGGAAGGGGTGGGTTTCGAGGGAGAGGGAAGATTGGGCGGTGGTTTCCGGCAGCAGGGGAAGGGTTTTTCGGGGGTGAGGGTGATTTTCAGGCGGGGTGGGGGTGGGGGTGTGGTGGCAACCGCTTGGTATGGGTGGTTTGTAAGGGTTTTTTTTTTTTTTTGTTTTTTGATTCATTTTTTAAATTTAAGCCAATCATACGCTGACACGTGTCTAGGTAACCTGCTACATCAGGTTGGATGACCTGTTGGGTGCAACGAAAATTAATACCCCCCAAAGTTCGGTGCAATAGATAATAATCCAAAGTTGGGATTAATTTGGGCGGACGAGGCAAAGTTCAGATTAATGGGAGAAATTTTTCCTATTAAATGTATTATAAGTATATCATTAATTAACTACATAAGCTTATGATTTTATCTATCAATTTATTTTAGATGTTTTTGGTCATTTAACAAGAAACTAGTTTGAGGCCCGGGCGATGCCCCGGGTCATTTTTTTATAAAAAAAACTATAGTAAATTGTTTTAAAAAATAACTTTAATAAATTAAAGGGAAATCTATTGATGGTTTTATAATTGAAAAAAAATATATTTTTTTTAATAAATTTTATTGAAGATTAACAAAATTCTTTATGAAATATGCAGTAACCTAACTTTTATACTTCTTAGTTTGTTTTATCTGTTAAATGAATTTTTATCTACCATTATAAATTTCTTCAAAGTATAGATGAGCAAACGAAAGAATGAGGATTTAAAAATTAGCATTTATGAACATTAATTTTTTGTGAGGAAAAATTGATGATTAGTTTTAATATGAAATGAATCACATGACCCCACATCATTTATCAATTCATGATGACACGTGGCAAAAATGATGTCACGTGGCATGATTACAATTCTTGCCTTGGGTTTTAATATACATATATAGATTAAAGCTATTTATTTATACATACTTATGAAATAAGAATATAAAAATATTGTGTTTGGATTTTCACCTTCTAACAATGAATTTATGAAAAAATTGAAAAGATTATTTGTATTGTAGATCTATAATGCAATTTTTTTTTTTGTTAAAACCGTGAACCGCACGGAACTAATCTAGTTAACCTAACAAACATGTTACCAATCATTTACGTCCTACTTTGAGCAAATGCATGTCGAAGGTCATTTAATTCTAGAATAATTAAAAGGTTATTTATTTATGGAAAACCGTTAAAAGGTCATATTATTCCTCACAATTTTTCCAAAAAAAAAATGGAACATGGCAAATACAAGTTTATCTGCTAGATAAACGAATTTTTGTTAATCAGGTGGCAATTCTGTAAATATATTGAAAAAGTGTGGTCATTTATTCAGTATTTTTTTGTGAGCTGTCCAATTACTGTTTGCTTTTTACATTTAGGAAATTACACATGTACCATTCAACTAGTACATAAAAAGACACATATACCCTTCCACTTCTAATTGAAAAGACGATTATATTTGTTTATCTGGGAAATTAACTGGGCACAACTCGAAGTACATTATTGAGTAATTTTTTCCTGCATGCATCCCCATCAATAAATCAATAATTCTAATATAAAGGAAAAATAGTCAAGCATTAATTGTTTTATCAAAATAAGAGCAAAACATAATTAAAAGGAAAAATAGGCAAGCATTAATGGTGTTATCAAAGTATGTAAGAGCAGAAGAAGAAAGAAAAAATAAACAAACAAACATACATACTCAGACTAGTATTAAACTGTTACGTACGTACGTGTTGATACATGGAGCAATAGGCAAACATTTGCATGGGCAAGCATTAATTATTTTATCAAAATAAGAGCAAAACGTAATTAAAAGGAAAAATATGCAAGCATAAATGGTGTTATCAAAGTACGTAAGAGCAAAAGAAGAAAGAAAAAATAAACAAAGAAACATACTCAGACTAGTATTAAAGTGTTACGTACGTGTTAATACATGGAGCAATAGGCAAACATTTGCGTGGCAACATATATACCATATACACTTGTTTGACGCTAGCATTTTAGCAGCTTTTAGATAGCTTTTAGTGGTCTGACTTCTAATTAACAAAAATTATGAGTGGTTGGCAAAGTAGTAGTTATGGTAACTTTTAGTCGTGAAGGTAGCTTTTTAATGAAAATTAGAAATATTAGCTTTTGAAAATAGAGGTAGCTCCGTAGCTTTTGGGGTAGCTGTTGAAATTTTAATCTATAGTTTTATATATAAAATATTGATTTTTAAATGTAATAGTTAGTCAACTGCTACTTTATCGAACACTCATACCTAAATTAGCTATCTTCACTTCTACTTGCTGAACACGCCCTGAATACTCGTACATGTATAAGCAACACAGTACGTTTTATGGTTTTTTTTTTTATTTTTTTTTTCTGAAAACAGCTACGTTCAATTTAAGATTAATTTAATAAGAGTAATAAATAACCTTCTCTATTTAAAAAAATAAAAAATAATAACCGCCTAACATCTATACTTGTATACTAGGTTAAAATCCATTATAATGTACGGTTGTGAAATATTTTTGACAATAATATTGTAAAATATAAAGTATATTAAAGATATTAAGAAAATATTGAATTTGGGTATATATGAAATATGATTTTCAATGTGGAAAGAAAATACATAAGATATACATAGTTTACTTACAGATTTTGCAAAAAAACAAAAAAAAAAAAAAGAGAGAGAGAGAGAGAAAGAGAGAGAAGCAAAAAGTTTGGTAATTTTTTCACAAGGTAATGACAAGTGTCTTGGAAGAATTTGCTTTTTTTTCTTCTTTTATTTTTTTAAAGATGGAAGGATTTGCTTTTAGTATAGGTTAATAGATATATATTAAACAAACGTTCTTAAAAATGTCAATGTGTCACAAGTACCTCTAGCATATTTTTGTTTCATGTAATGGTTAACCATAAATGCATACTATGGGGTTTGAACTCGAGACCTCATTGAATGAATACCAACTTATTAGCATCTAAGCTAGAAACCAATTGCATTTTATCTATGCACATAAATATATAAATACATATAAAAAATAAAAGCAATAATTATTCAAAACTATTTATTATTGTCATCGTATTATTATGATTTACTAACAATATAAAAAATTCTTTCAAGCTCTTTAATAAAAATAATTACAATAATTATAATTTTTTGTAGGTTGTATGACTTTATGTGAGTAATATGGTCTTCAAAAGACCCTCGAAGCAGACTTGTGGGTGTCTTTCTGCCTAATATTGCTTGACCTTTGCATGGTGTTAAATTTCTTAGTGGTCCCACTAGTTTGATTCCGGTTTTGAAGGTGAGCTTGTGATGCAGAGGGTGACCAAGAACATTGCGCTTATGGACAGGGTTGCTAAGCTTGATGTTCCTTAGTGCAAGCGATTATTGCATAGGGCATGTACCGAAGCTTCTAAACTCTACTTTCCTTTGCTTACTTGTCCTCTTAGTACTTTTTAGGCGGCTCGGCGCACATTTAACGAGGCTCTTCGATCTTCCTTGGAGCGTATTGTTACTGCTTCGGAGCCTGGGCTTTACGATTGGCAGTGGCGGCTTCCCACATTACAATTTGCGTTTGGAGGACTTGGTATGTATTCCGTAAGTGATGTTCGTAATTATGCTTTTCTTGCATCTCGATTACAATCTGCTAGATTATAGACAAAGCTTCTACGGGATGTTAACATTGTTGGTCTTGGTTGAGCCATTAAGGATGCGTTGAGTCTGTTTAATAAAACGGTGGAGTCTAACATTTTGAGTAATCCCAGTGAGGTCGCTGCCCCTAAAATCCTGAAGAAATTGGCATATATATATATATATATATATATTTCACAAAGGTTACCGCTTCTGGAGAATCCACCTTTTCTTTATCTCCTCATCAATCAGCATGCTGGAAATCGCAGCAGGGAAATCACACCTCTGCTTAGTTTTGAGCGGTTTCTATTTCGGGGTTGGCTCATACAATGAATGCAAAGACTTACCGATGTGTGCTGTGCTATTGGATGTTCCATTGTTCTCTGTCTCGAAGCCGTGCTCTGCTTGTTAAAGGGTTTTTACTGGGAATATTTTCGGTGATTACATGGTGTCGCATGCTAGTATAGTGGGCATTAAATATTAGCACAATGCTGTTTGGGATACCCTTGTTGATGTTAGCGATCGATCTGGAATTTCTACTAGAAAAGAGGTTGACATTGGGTTGTCTAGAGGGAACAATGAGGCCCTCAGACTTATATATGTGTTACTTTATTCCTAGGATGGTGGTCGTGATGTTTGTGTTAGTCGACTTGAAAGGGTCTTCTCCTTTGACCCATTATGGGCTATCTGACTTTTGTTCCTAGATAGGTTGTGGCTCATATGATGCGACTCATCATAAGTCGGTCAAGTATGAATCCAGTTGTCGAGCAATTGGATATGGTTTTCTTTCTTTTTCTTTCTCTTCACTTGGGGAATTAGAGAAGGAGTGAGTTGCGTTGCTGAAGCAAATCCAAAAGTTCTTGAAATCTCAAGACATTGGGGTACATGCAGCTGCTTATATCTTCCATGGGGTAGAATTTGCTAGAGTTAGAGGAGTGGGGGCCCATATTATACCTTGGCTTCCCACTAATTCTTTTGTAAGTTGTATGATTTTGTCTGTTTTGAGATATAACAACAACAACAACAACAACAACAACAACAACAACAACAACAACAACAACAACAACAACAACAACAACAACAACAACAACAACAACAAGAATAATAATAATAATAATAATAATAATAATAATAATAATAATAATAATAATAATAATAATAATAATAATAATAATAATAATAATAATAATAATAATAATAATATAATAATAATAATAATAATAATAATAATAATAATAATAATAATAATAATAATAATAATAATAATAATAATAATAATATGCTTTTCTTGCTTCTCGAATACAGTTTAGTGGGTTGTAGACGAAGCTTCTGCGTCGTACTGGTATTGTCGGTCTTGGTCAAGCTTTTGAGGATACGTTAAGTCTATTTAATGGAATGGTGGAATATGACATTTTAGGTAATCTTTAGGAGGTCGCTGCCCCTAAAATCATGAAGAAATTGGCAAATATATTTCACAAAGGTTACCGCTTCTGTAGAATCCGCCTATTCTTTGGCTCCTCGTCAGTCGGCATTGTGGAAGTCGTAGCAAGGAGATCACACCTCTGCTTGGCTTCGGGCAATCCCTATTTCTGGGTTAGGTCAGACGATGAACGCAAAGACATACCGATGTTTGTTGTGCTACCGGCTGGGTATTCCATTGTTTTCTTTCTCGAAGCCGTGCTCTGCTTGCTCTTGGGTTTTTACTGGGGATATTTTCAGCGACCACGCGGTGTCGTGTGCTGCTATTATAGGTATTAAAAATCGGCATAATGTTGTTCGAGATACACTTGTTGGTATTTGCTACAGATCTGTGATTTCAGCAAGAAAGGAGGTTGACATAAGGTTGTCTGGAAGGAATGACGGTACTTAAGACCTGCTGATGTGTTATTTTATTCATAGGATCACGGTCGTGATGTATGTGTCGACTTCACAGGGTCTTCTCCTTTGACACAAATAGGGCTATCTGAATTTTTTCCAGGACGATTGTGGCTGATGCGGCTCATCGGAAGCGGGATAAGTATGAAGCTCGTTGTCGGGCGATTGACTATGGTTTCATTCCCTTCTCCTTTTCTTCGCTTGGGGAATTAGAGAGGGAGACTGTTGCATTGCTGAAGCGGATTCAGAGGTTCTCGATGACGTAAGACATTGGGGCTCGTGCTGCAGCTCATATCTTTATTAGGGTAGACTTTGTTATAGCTAGAGGAGTGAGGGCCCAGATTGTTTTTCGTAATTTATTGTAGGTTGTATGACTTTTAATAATAATAATAATAATAATAATAATAATAATAATAATAATAATAATAATAATAATAATAATAATAGAATATTCAAAATAATGCCTGGAGAACGCCTGGGCCGAACACTAGTTAATTATAATTTGAGTGTATTTTGTTTCGTGTAGTTTGGCAGAATAGTAGTATAAATAGATGATTATTGGTGTTCTAAGTGTTCTTCCACATCAAAAAAAAGTAAAAGAAAATTTAAGAAAAAAAATAGAGCGAGCATGGAGAAGCAATCGATGACATCCACTTCTAAGTTGGCTCTACTAGCAGTTCTTATGCTCACTATCTCTCGTATATTTTCTTTCCCTTCCCTCCCAACTCTTTGGTTCTAATATTTTTCATGAAAATAAATTATCTTAGAAGTTCTTATGCTATGTTGATATTATTGTGAGTCATTCCAAATTAGCGTATATCACAAGTGGTATCAGAGCAGGTTACTCAAATTATACAGGCTACCCTATAGAGTTAAGTTCCTGAGAAATATGAATTCGCACGAGAAACTCTAAGAAGGTTACTCTACGCAAAGACCTCCCATGTTCAACGGGAAATTCTATTCCTATTGGAAGAACAGAATGGAGATCTTTATTAAGGCGGAGAATTACCAGGTATGGCGTGTAATTGAAGTTGGAGACTTTGAAGTTACTTCAACCAACGAACAAAATGAGGTAGTTCCTAAACCTATCTCTGAATTTGATAAAGATGATTTTGAAAAGATGGAAATTAATGCTTTGTTTGTGAAACTACTTCATTGTGCTCTTGGACCTCATGAACACAATCGTGTCATGGGATGTAAAAATGCTAAACAGATATGGGATCTTCTCCAAGTAACCCATGAAGGAACGAATGAAGTTAAGCGTTCTAAAATTGATCTATTAATGTCGAAGTATGAAAGATTTGAAATGAATCATAAGGAAACTATTCAAGAGATGCTTACTCGCTTTACTAACATAACAAATGAATTAGTTTCTCTTGGTAGAATTATTCCCACAGATGAACAGGTGAGAAAGATTTTAAGATCTCTCCCTCAAGACGAACGATGGAGAGCTAAGGTAACCGCACTGCAAGAAACAAAAGATTTCACAAAGTTCAATATTGAGCAACTGGCAGGTTCTCTTATGACACACAAATTACACTAGGGAACTAACAATGATGAGAGTTCTAAGAGTCGTGGTCTTGCTCTTAAAATTGGGGAAATTGATGATTCTGACACTGATGAAGAAGAGGCTGCCATGATCGTTCGAAAATTCAAGAAGTTTTACAGAAACTTCAAAGCAGGCGAGCAAAGAGGAAAGATTAACATCAAGAAAAATCAAAGTTCCAAAGGAGATGCTGCTTATCACAAATGTGGTAGCTTGGATCATTTCATCAATAAATGTCCTCTATGGGAAACAAAAAAAGGGAAAGGAAAAGGGAAGGAACAAACCAAGGAACGACCCAACAAATCTTCCTTCTCTAAAGTAGACTACCACAAAGCCATGATTGCTGCATGGGGTGATGATTCTGACTCAGATCAAGATGATGAACAACCTAAAGAAGAGACAGCCAACTTATGTTTGATGGCCAAACATAATGCTTCAGACTCTAGAAGTTTGAACAATGAGGTAAGCATCGATCCAAATTACATGAAATCTTTATCCAAAGAAAAACTTATCAATCTACTCTTAGAGACCCTTGATGATTTTAAAGATATATGTTCTAAAAAGGCTCAAACTGAAAAAGCTCTTAATATATGCAAAGATCATATGACTTATCTAAATAGCACTAGGTCTGATGTTCAAAGCAGGTTCTTTGAGCTCTTAGACAGAAATGTCTTGCTTAAAGAAACTCTCAAAAGAGTCAAGAGTGAAAATATAATGTTGAACGTTGAATTGACTCAATATAAAATGTTGAATGCTAATATCAGTTCTTGCAACTCGAATGAAGTTCCTTTAAGTACATTCAATACTGATTTTGAAAAATTGAAAACTGATTTAAAATTAGTAAAGGAGCAAAAAGAAAAACTTGAAAAGGAACTAGAGTTTGCAAGAAAGGATAAGAGGATTGAACAGTTGGGAGTTCCCAAATGGATTCTTGATGCCCAAACTAAACGAACAGAAGTTCTTGGTTTCATTCACAAAAAGAAAAGTGGAAAAAAGAAGAAGTATGTGGAACTTCCAAGTAGCAAGGTATGCACCTTCTGTGGTCATACTGGTCATCTAAAAGAAACCTGTGATAAAAACGATAAACATACTATTAAGAATGTAAAGCAAGTCTGGTGTAAGAAATCAGAAGATAGTGTGCCTAACAAGGAACCCAAGGAAACCTGGGTTCCTGAAACTAACTAGTTTTCTTACAGGTCCTAGTGAGGGGGAACAACACGTGGTACCTCGACAGCGGTTGTTCAAAGCATATGACAGGTGATAAATCAAGATTCCTCTCACTTGAGGCCTATCCAGGAGGAACTGTGACCTTTGGAGACAACAAGAAGGGAGAAGTTGTTGCAAGAGGAAAGGTTGGAAGGTCCAGTTCTCATTCAATTGAAAATGTACTTTTAGTCGAGGGATTGCTGCACAATCTGCTGAGCATATTACAATTTTTTGATAAAGGAAACTCTGTAAGTTTTACTTCGGAAAAATGTATAATCATCAATGACATAACAGGAAAGGTTGTTCTTGAAGGAACAAGAAAAGGGAACACATACATAGTGGATCTTAATTCTGTCCCAAAGAACAACCTTACATGCCTTAGTGTCATTGATGATGATCCTTTATTATAGCATAAACGCTTTGGACATGCAAGCTTCTCACTCATAGATAAAATCCGTACAAAAAACTTGGTAATTGGTTTACCTTCAGTCAAGTTCCTTGTACAACATATATGTGAAGCATGTGTGAGAGGCAAGCAAGTCAGATCTTCATTCAAAAGTAAAAACATGGTTAGCACCACAAAGCCATTAGAACTAATTCACATGGATTTGTGTGGCCCCATGCGTGGTCAAAGTAGAAGTGGAAAGAAATATGTGCTAGTTATAGTTGATGATTATTTAAGATTTACGTGGGTGATTTTTTTGTCCAGCAAAGATGAAACTTTCGACGAATTTGTGTCGTTTTCCAAAAGAGTACAAAAACTAGTGGATATGAAATTATTCATATTTGATCTGACCATGGAACTGAGTTTGAGAATTCAAGCTTTAATGAGTTTTGCAAGGAACATGGCATTGATCATAACTTTTCAGCTCCAAGAACCCCACAACAAAATGGGGTTGTTGAAAGAAAGAACAGGACGTTAGAAGATATGGCAAGGACTATGCTAATATCTAGTGGACTTCCAAGGAACTTTTGGGCTAAAGCTGTAAACACTGCATGTTATATTATTAACAGAGTTATGATGAGATCAATCATCAACAAAACCCCTTATGAACTGTTTAAGGGTAGAAAACCAAATATTTCTCACTTCAGATCTTTTAGATGCAGGTGCTTTGTGCATAATAATGGAAAAAGAAACATTGGTAAATTTGATGAAAGAAGTGATGAAGCTGTGTTCCTTGGCTATGCCTCAAATAGCAAGGCTTACAGAGTTTACAATAAAAATTCATTGTGTGTCGAAGAAAGCATTCATGTTATTTTATATGAATCTAACACGTTCATGAATGTGTAGGAACAAGAGACTAATGATTATGAAATTGGGTTGATAAGAATCAGGGAAGAAGATGAAGACATTGAGAAGCGAACCAAAGAAGATGAAAAGGAACCAGTGCAGGAACAACAAGAAAATGTTGTAGTTCCTCAACCAGAAATTCTAGAGGAACAAACTAATGAAGAACCTGCAAATGATGAAGCAACAGAAAAAACTGAGCCAGAAGTGCCTCAGATAGGAGTTCCAGCAAGGGAATTTCAACCAAAGCCGTTTAAATATCAAAGTTCTCATCCCACAGATCTCATCATAAGTGATATTGGCAGAGGAACTCAAACCAGATCACAAATGAGGAACTTTTGTGCCTTCCAAGCCTTTCTATCCATAATTGAGCCAAAAAAAATCATACAGAAGCCTTAAAAGATGTCGACTGGATCATTGCTATGCAAGATGAACTCAATGAATTTGAGAGGAACAAGGTTTGGCACCTTGAGGAGAAGCCTAAGCATAAAAAGGTAATAAGGCTCAAATGGGTATTCAGGAACAAGCTGGATGAATATGGCACTATTGTAAGAAACAAAGCCAAACTTGTGGTGAAAGGCTACAATCAACAAGAAGGTATTGATTTCGAAGAAACATTTGCTCCTGTGGCTAGATTAGAAGCTATCAGAATATTAATCGCTTTTGCGTCTTTTATGGGTTTCAAATTATACCAAATGGATGTGAAATGCGCCTTCTTAAATGGATTTCTTGAAGAGGAGGTATATGTTGAACAACCTCCTGGTTCTGAAAATTCTCAATTTCCAAATCACGTCTTTAAGCTTGATAAAGCTCTTTATGGGATGAAACAAGCTCCAAGAGCTTGGTACGATAGACTTTCAAAGTTCCTTCTTAAAAATGATTTTAAACAAGGTAGAATAGATAAAACTCTGTTTTTAAAATCTAAAGGAACTGATCTTCTAGTTGTACAAATCTATGTAGATGATATAATTTTTGGTGCAACTAACGAATCTTTGTGCAAGCATTTTGCTGATTTGATGAGCAGTGAATTTGAGATGAGTATGATGGGGGAACTCAATTTTTTTCTTGGTTTGCAAATAAAACAATCTGAGAACGGAATTATGATTCATCAGCAAAAATACATCAAGGAACTTTTGATGAAATATGAGCTTGAAAGCGCCAAGATCAATCACACTCCCTATGGGAACGGCTACAAGATTAGATGACAATCCCAAAGGAAAAAGTGTGAATGAAACAAAGTATAGAGGTATGATTGGGTCACTCCTATATTTAACTGCCAGTAGACCTGATATTGCATTTAGTGTAGGTTTATGTGCAAGATTCCAATCAAATCCAAAAGAGTCGCATATGATTGTTGTGAAGAGAATCCTCCGATACCTAAAAGGAACAGACGACTTATGTCTGTATTATCCAAGGAGTGACACTTTGATTTAAGAGGATATACTGATGCTGATTACGCCGGAGATTTAGTCAACAGAAAGAGTACCTCAAGTATGGTTCAATTTCTTGGTCCTTGTTTGGTTTCTTGGGGTTCCAAGAAACAAAATTCTATTGCTTTATCCACAAGGGAAGCTGAATACGTAGCTGCTGCTACATGTTGTTCCCAGTTGCTTTGGATAAAACAACAGTTGCGTGACTTTGGCATTATTCTTGAGTGTGTTCCTATACATTGTGACAATACTATTGCAATCTGTATCTCAAAAGATCCAGTTCACCATTCTAGAGTTAAAAACATTCATATCAGGCATCATTTCTTAAAAGATAATGTTGAAAAAGGCTTAATACGGTTAGACTTTTGTCAAACTGATAATCAGATTGCTGATATTTTAACAAAGCCTTTAAGCAGAGAAAAACATGAAAAATTGCGACTAGAACTTGGAATGATCAAGCTGACTTGATTGCTTTTGACGCTCCCCGAAGGTATGTCCATTTTTTTTTTTTTTTAAAAAAAAAAAAGGGTTAAATATTGGACATATAGTCACTCACAATACTTGTGTGCACAACACTGTTTAGATTTACACATTATGAAGGACTCTCCTAATTATGAATATGCTTAGTACTTGATAGCAATGCAAATTGGGTGTTAAACGAAAAGAGTCATAAGCCTTGTTGGATTGTTCTGTGTTCCAGTTGTTTTAATAGCAAACAAATCATTATCTTTTTAGTATATTTTATCGTCGTTTTTTTACTTCAATATCTTATTTTTCAATCTTTTTTTATTTTTCTCCAAAAAAAAAAAAAAAAAAAAAAAACATTAATTTTCCGTATGAAGAGATTTAGAAATTCACTTATCTCTTTTCTATTCTTATCTTTTTACTCCACCCAACTATAGGATAACTTTTGCTTAGTTTTGTTTTGTTTTAAATTAATAGTCAACACCAATTTTTATTCACTCCAATTTAATTATTCACCTATACCTCACTGTAATTCTACATCTCCCCTACACCCCTCAAACCTTAACCATGAGAACTAGCTTCAACACTCCCGTACCCACACGAAAACATTCTCAAACATCACCAACAACCTCCAGCCCCATGGAAACATCACTCTCTCGTGTTCAACCCGCAAAACCACCAGCAAACTCGTCAACCGAATCCCCTATGGTTGAATCTCCCATGGATATTCAACCCACCCTGGTTGTCGAGTCGCTCACACCCAAAGAACCTCCAACAAAACTTATTTCCCCTCCTAAACCTAAGCTAAAACCTCGATGCTCAAAGAAAAGAAAGATTAATGATGCTGAAGGCTCTGAGATGGACGCTGCCATTGAGGGGGAAAAACCGCAAAAATACCTACCTGTGTTATAGCTAAATCTACATTGCTGTAAATCATGTAAGTTTGTTGAACTCCTTGACTTACTTGAGTCACAACAATGGGTTTATTTGTTGGATGTGTGTGCTAAACATATGGTGTATCCGAAAATAATGGATGAATTTTGTAAGTCTTTTAGCTGTGTGAAGGGTGTTTGTTCGGGTATTGTTAAGGGGACTCAAATATCTTTTGATGCTGAATATTTAGCTAGTTTGTTTTAAGTTCCTAATATGGGACACGGGCTATATTTTAAGGGTCGATGTAATGTGGAAGTTAATGGAGTCTCGGCGGATGAGATGCTTGAATTCATTGGAGGGGTTCCTGGAGTAATAAGTACTGATCATAACCTTTTTTCACCTCGTCTTAAGTTACTCTACAATCTGGTAAAAAGAACCATCTTACCTCGACCCCATAAGCGCAAGATAGCAAACCTTTTTGATACTACAATTATATATTGCCTCTCCAATAAAATTCCAATCAACTTTCCCGCTTTAATGATCCAACATCTTAGTCACTGTATATCTACCCTATCTATTCCATATGGATCATTATTAACCTTTGTATTTCAAAGTTTTGGTTTCGAGTTTGATGGAGAAACTTCTATTACCTTGCAACCTGAAAATCGTCTTCAACCTAAAATGCTTCATGGAATCAACTCAGAAGTCATAGGGGGAAAAACGTGTTTTGTGAAGATACCCGGTGAGGATGAAGATAAACAATCTGAGAGTGAGGGTGATGATGAAGTAGAAGAGGAAGAAGAGGAAATTGAAAAAAAAGGAAAGGTTGTGGTAAAAGAAAAGAGGGTGTTTTTGAAAGGAAAAAGAAAGAGTTCAAGAATCGCATCTAAAACCGTAGCCCCTGTTTATGTTATTGACGAAGACGAAACTGAGGAGGTAGTACCTTCTCCTAAGGGTGCTGCGGAGGGAGTACCTCGGTACCTAGTGTTCCTCCTATTGTCGGTCACTCAACTGGTGTTCCCTCTTCGTTTTCTCAAGGTTTTGGTTTTGCTGCATTTGGGTCGTCTAGTCCCTCTAAAACAGAGAAGGAGAAATTATTAGAGGAACTTAAGACTTCGTTTGTCAATGTGATTAAATCTAATGAGAAGCTTGTTGGCAAAGTACAGGAGCTTGAGAAGACCGTGGCTTCTTTACAACAGGAACTACAAAACCTTAAAGATCAAATGTCTCAAAATCATCAAGCAATCATGTCAACTATCACCAAACCATGACTTTTGAATAACCTACTTGTTCCACCCATTCTTTTCCAAACTATGGTGTTTATTATTATTTTAAAACTTAGTTCAATATTTTTTATTTTTCTTATGTTTACTTAGTTGTTGGGTGAAGACTTTTTTTAATGCTAGCTATTAATGGAACACATGGCTTTTGATTTCCTATTGTGCAATTACCTGATCTTGCAAAGTTTGATTGCCTAATCCTATAAATATGTGGAGATACTTTGCTTTGTTTCTAAGGGGCTATTTCTACGGAAGTAGTGGTGTGTGTGGCTATTTTGTTCAATATTTTTCTTTTGATGAAGCCAAAAGAGGGAAGACAAAGCAAACTTGTACGGTAAAGTTCCGAGTTCTCAGGTAGTATAGTATGTATAGTTTATTTTTTTACGTATTGTTATGAGTGCTTGATTTGTGCTTGATTTTTATTTCTCTCTCAAGTTAGATTTGGTTTGTCATCATCAAAAAGGGGGAATATCATTGTACTCTATGCTTTGATGATGACCCAAACAAACTTAACTAATGTTTTTATTAAGTTCCTGTGCGTAGATGAATGAAGTTCCCGAGAAGGAACATAAAAGAATCTGTGTTACAGACTTGGAAAAAACAAACGAAAGAAAATCAAGTAAATATTTATCATGTTCCTTTTGGGAACAAAGGTTTATCTAGTTCCCTTTGGGAACAAGTGTGTGTCATGTTCCTTAAGGGAACAAGCTTTGTTCATTATTCATGATCCTGAGTGGGAACTTGGAACGAAGCAAATTGAAGCTACAGAGTTGGAGCTTCAAACAAGAGAAGACATGAAGACTAAATTTATTTTAGAATTTATGTAAGTGTTGGGAACTTATAGTGATTTGGAACTCAGAAGGAACATACTTGGTTTGTAAGAAAAAAATATGAACGTATATTTTAAACTCTTTGAAAATATAATAAAATTATTTTTTCTTGAAAAGCTAAAGATTTTGATGTGATAAAATCTATTTTGGTAAAAAGATTATTTATTTTTGTAAAATAAATTTTATATATTATCTTTATTAAAATTTCTTTTTCTCCAAGTTAGTTTTACACGTTTTAATCTTTTCTGACTTAGTCTTAGGAATACCGTTAAAGATATTTCTATCACTTGGTCATCACGTTCCCATGTTTTCCTCAACAATCAGTTATGGATTCATGTCCTATGATCATGGGAACATGACTGTTGTGGGGAGAGTGGGAAGTCGTTTAGAGTTTATGAGTACTCTATAAATAGAGAGTTGTAAACTTTGAACGACTCACCAGACTGAACTTGAAAAACATTCTTGAAATATCTTTGAGCTTTCTTTTAGAGTCTGAGTTCCTATTGCATAAGTTTTTCCTACACACTAGATTACAGAGTTGTATTTTGGGTTTTTGGTAAAAGGGTTGAATGAACTCTTGTTGTAGTTAGGCTTTGATTTGAGCCTAAGAGTGTAAGAGAGAGCTTCAGAGTCGAAGCTTGTGAGTACAGTTGTTTGAGGGAACAACTGTGGGAACTTGAGTTTATTGAGAAACTCAAGTAGAGGTCCTTATAGGTTGTAACAGAGTCGTTGCCCTATAGTGAAAGAGTTTAGTAAAATCTGTAGTGGTCGTGGTTTTTCTTCTTGATTGGGCCCAAGAAGTTTCCACGTAAAAATCCTCTCTTGTATTTTCGTGTTCCTTATAGCTTTCATTTAAAATTCCGCTTTAATTTTGCTATAAGTTCTTGTCTACAATTCACCCCCCCTCTTGTAGAAGTTCATCTGGTTAACAATGTTGATATTATTATTAATAAATTGGTTGCAATGATATTATACAGGTACTACGATGGGCACGGTGCAACCAACAATTATGAAGGCTATGATACAAGAACTTGGAAATGAACGAATTGCTGAATTTTACATGAAGCAAATAATGGCAGCAAAAGAACAACTTGGGTTGGAAGAACAATTTAATCCAACAAAATGTGGGAGACCACGATCGGCTTGTCGCACTACAGCAGATTGTTGCAAAATCCTTAAATGTGTCACAATATCGGGAGTTCTGGGGAAGATGTGCCGCTAAGATTGCGGTGTCTATGCTGCATGCAACAGCTACGGTAATCGAAATATGAATAAGTAAAGATCGATCGGAGTTACGTTGTCGTCGATGCTTAGAACGTGTTTGTAGCTTTTTAAGTGTAGCTTGTTTTAAATTTTTAGAAGGGAGTGAAGTCATGTTAGGACTAGTAATGGTGAGTTTTGAAGGAAATGTGTCCTCGACTTTAGTGCAATTACTTAATATAATTATGGATCGTATTATGGAGATAGTAATTCGTTTATTTGGGTCGTCTATACGTCTTGCTAGAGAATGCTATAAAACTTTGGGTTAGTAAGTAACAAACCCGAAGCCCGCCTAAACGAATCCTACAAAGTCACACATTAGAATTGGATCAATAAAGAAACCCGAAGCCCAAAGTGGGCCTTAGGGTGACCTGTCAAAAAGGGAAAGTGGAGAGAAAACCCTAACCTAATTAATAATAATATGATTATGTATTAATTAGTTAGGGATAATTAAAATACACAGTATTCAGTTTTCTGAAAAACAACGTAAGTTTTCTCTCAATATTTTCTCTCTAAAATTGGTTCTCAACTCCAAGAAAGGTGAAAGATTTTTCCCGTCCAACTAGCATTGGTGGAGTGTTGATTCAATCCGGTGGACCAAATAGAGGAGTTACAATTGAGACTCTTTATCTCCGGTAGAGAAGAAGATTGCTAAGAGGATTCACGCTTCAAAGGTTATTTCTAAACTATTATGTGATCCTTTATTTGTATATGCATTAGATCCTGTTTAGGTACGTATGAATGTAATTCATGAAATTCCGCTTAGAGTACGTAAAACCCTACAGTGGTATCAGTTAGCCCCTTGCATATAATTTACTGGTCACAATAATATGATTATTTTGATGTGTAAATTACGCTAATTTTAATTTGATATAGGGGTGCTGGGCAGCAGCCTGGTGCGCCGCTGTGGCTGGACGGTTGCCTGGCTGGGCTCCGGCCTGGCTGTTGCAGTGGCTGTGACGTGGCTGGGTAGCAGCTCAGTCACGCAGCCCTATTTTCCATTCTTAAAAAAAAAAATTGATAAAAATAAATAATAAAAAATTAAAAAAAAAATCTGATTTTATTTATTTTGGATAATATTGAAAACCTTATTTTAAGGGGATATTGAGCAATTCCAATTAAGGTTGTTTTGAATTGATTATAAGATAATTACATAATTTGATTTTTTAATCTAATTAAAATTAGTTGGTTAGCTTAATTTTAGGATAAAATCTTTTAAGGTGGCTAGGATTTCAGTTTATCAAATATGTTTTATATTCCAGGATTTCCTAATTAATTGATTTATCCACTTGACATAATTAAGAATATCTGATATTTTAATTATTGGCAAGTATAATATGTGATATTATTATGTGGCATATATATATATATATATATATATATATATATATATATATATATATATATATATATATATATATATATATATATTATTGCTATAAATGACTAGTATGGCCCTAGATTTAAATTATAAATACGATCTGCGTATTGTTACGTATTTTTGTAATTTAAATACGATCTGCGTATCGTTAAGTATTTTTGTAATTTTATTTAATTAGGAATTAGTTTAATTATTTAAATTCTTAATTAATCCAAAGAAGAGCCCAGATGAGAAGGCCCATGATGAAGGTGGATGGAGATCCATGAAGAGTCCAAGGAGGTGCCCATTCAGGCTTAGTTCTTAGGATTAGGGGCCATACTAGCTCATATTTAATTTTTCATTTTATTATTATTCTTAAAATGCTTATAAGTTTATTGTATGTATGTTATCAATGCGCTAGAGTTCACTAATTAATAACGACATAATAAACTTAGGTCCCGCAAATATTGAGGTTTGCTTTTCCAAATATAAAGTACTTATTAACCCTTAATTAATAGTAATAGGTCATGCCTCCGCAGGGTATTGGTATTAATTTTGGGAGGTGAGGTGAAATTGCGAATTTTGCACACTTAAATTTGTTAACCTCAACAAAATCATCAAAAGCGTTTTGGATTTTGAAGCAAAGGGACAGTTAAGCATGAGATGTTTTTCTGTCTAACTAAGAAGTACAAATGTTGTAATTAGTAAAGAGTTAACTTACCTTGAAAATGTAATTTTAAGAAAAGGCTTCCGTCTGCTTAACGTTGCATGTTGATAGGATCTTGGAATCACTTATTCAAATAGGGACATTAAAATTGAATAGAGTGCTAAGTAACCTAGAAACTATTGCATGTTTTAGGTGCTTTTATAAACATAAAATTGAACTTTGCCTTTTTCTGTCTGTAGATATCATATCTAACAACAACAACAGCTCCTCTATTCCAAGAAAGTTGGACATGAAATTGAATTTGGGAAATTTTCTTGATTGGGAAAGGAACCTAAGAACTGTTCTAAGGTATCGCAATATGGAATATCCTTTGGATCGTCCTTACCCTAGTGAACATGACAAAGACATGACTTCTGAGCTAGTTTCGAAATATGTTTCGGACGCTAAGATTATTCTTAAGCTCATGCTAAACTCAATTCCAAGTAGTTGGAGTGCGAGATTTGTAAGTTATGAACCCTACATGTTGCTTAAGCACCTTTGTGACATTTGTAGAGGAAAGGTTCGAACTTATAAAAATGGTAGCCAAGATGAAAATGTTGTTGATATCGTTAATTCGATTGCAAGGATCAACAACCCATGGAGAATAGGCTTCAGAAGTGATTCTTATAATACTCGAACTCAGCTACTTAATGCCAAACTTGCCCCAGGTGGATCACTGAAAGCCCATTTGCGAACAATGATGGATTATTTGAACGCTTGGACTTGTTGGGAGCACCACTTGGTGAGGCTATCTCCCATGATGTCATGTTACACTCTCTTCACGATGGTTTCGATAAGGACAGACTTGTGCTAGACAGTGATGATTCCTTGAGTAAGCTGTTTGAGTTACTTAAACAAGCTGAACAGAATGGAGATTATATCAAGAAAGATATTATGGCTAACATAGAGAGCGGTAAGGAGTTACCAGGTATTTATGTTATAGAAGTTAATTTGACTTCTACTTCTTTATGGGTATTTGATACCGGCTGTGGTCTCACATAGTTAATGATGTGCAGGGACTAAAAAGAAGTAGAAAACTAGCAAAAGGCGAGATGGAGCTTCGCGTCGGAAATGGAGCAAGAGTTGTTGCACTTGCCGTCAGAAGTTATAGTCTACATCTACCGTCTGGATTAATTTTAGAACTTAATAATTGTTATTTCGTTCCGTCAATTATTAAGAACATTATTTCTGTTTCTGTTTTGGATCATGAAGGTTTTTGTTTTGAGATTAAGAACAAATGTTGTTCCATTTCTTACAATAACATGTTCTATGCTAGTGCAAAATTGATTAATGGCTTATATGTACTTGATAGGACAATACAAGTCTATAACATAAATAGCAAGAAACAAAAGTCAAATAATTTAAAGCCAACATATCTATGGCATTGCCGGATGGGTCATATAAACCAAAAGTGCATCCAAAAGTTAAAAAGGATGGAATCCTTACATCATTCGATTATGAATCATTTGATGTATGTGAATCATGCTTGTTGGGGAAAATGACAAAGTCACCTTTTACTGGAAAGGGTGAAAGAGCCAATGCAATGATCTATTGGCACTTATACATACATATGTTTGTGGGCCTATGAGGTCAAAGGCAAGAGGTGGGTTTAGTTACTTCATCACTTTTACTGATGATTTAAGTCGATATGGGTAAATCTACTTAATGAAGCATAATTCGGAATCATTTGAAAAGTTCAAAGAATTCCAAAATGAAGTACAGAATCACCTTGGTAAAACAATAAAAGCATTACGATCTGATCGTGGTGGCGAATATTTGACCCAAGAATTCGATGATCATCTAAAGGATTGTGGAATAGTTTCACAGTTAACTCCACCAGGGACGCCACAGTTAAACGGTGTGTCTGAAAGGAGGAATCGAACTTTACTGGATATGGTTCGATCAATGATGAGTCTTGCTGATCTTTCAATTTCCTTTGGGAATATGCTCTAGCAACAGCTGCACACACACTAAATAGAAGCCCGTCAAAGGCTGTAGAAAAGACTCCATATGAGATGTGGAATGGAAAAGTTCCAAACTTATCCTTTCTTAAAATCTGGGGTTGTGAGGTCTATGTAAAACGTTTACTGTCAAACAAACTTGCACCCAAATCAGATAAATGTCTCTTTGTGGGATACCCAAAGGAGACAAGGGGTTACTACTTTTATAACCGTAAACAGAACAAAGTGTTTGTTGCTCGTGATGGTGTCTTTCTTGAAAAGGAATTTATTTCCAGAAAGACACGTGGGAGTAAAATAGTTCTAGAAAGACATGTGGATCAAACCACATCAGAGGCGAGGGCGCATGACTCTGCTATGACAGGTCAGGTGTCGGAGCAAGCTAATTCATTAAGTGAAACTCATGTCGTCCCACTTGAATCTAATTCATGCGAAAATCTTCAAGATGTTGAAGAGAATATTTCTATTGATGCTCAAGCCCCACGTAGGTCGAGCAGAACAAGGATCCCAAACAAGCAATTGGTTGATTTCCTGTTAACAGAAGACTCTGAAATATTGATTTTAAAAAATTCTGAACCTACTACTTATAAACAAGCTTTGACGAGCCCATACTCTGAGAAATGGCTTGAGGCCATGAAATCAGAAATGGACTCCATGTCTGAGAACAAAGTTTTCACCCTAGTCGATTTGCCTGATGGGGTTAAACCTATTGGATGCAAGTGGGTGTTTGTAGACACCCATTTGTGTCTCCCCAAAACCAAACCCAATGATGAGTACCTTTCACGTCGAACCATAATTGAATGAAGTGAAAGTGTGGAAAGTCTAGTGTTGCAAATAGTTTTAATTTCTTTTCTCTTCTCTTTGTTTTTGAAAACTTATTTTAAGAAAATAGCCAATCTAGTTTGGTTAGCCCATGATATGGGTCCAATAGTAGTGTAGTTGGATGGGGCTTGCAAAGAGCTTTCCAACGATATATTATAAGCCCAATTCCGATGAATATTGAGGAAGTTATGGCCAATTTACTAAACTGGGCCCGGTTTGAGCTTTATGTACGGCCCAATGATCTTGGGGAGGGCCTAATATGATTTATCATTCCTAATGCAATTAGGAATGGTTTTAGTATTCTAGAATCTTCTAGAAGGTTCTTTTCATTCCTAATTCAATTAGCATTGATAAATTGACTTTTGTTGACTTTTCAGAGTTTTTAATCAAAATCAAATAGCATTTTCGAGGAAATTATATGATTTTATCCTCCAGTATGGCAAACTTATCTGATTTTTGAAAACGCGTTAAAATTAGGCTTGGCGCCTGGAACCGGGCCTAGCGCCTGGTGCTAGCCATTGGCGCTTGACGCTCTTGTTAGCGCCTGGCGCCAGCTAGCTAGGGTTGGCGCCAGCTCTGTTTTTTGTGCATCAGACTCTGTTTTGTTTATTTTATCTTTTTGACTGATTTTCTCTATAAATATCGTATTAAAAACTCCGTTTGCATTCATCACCAATTCTCATCTACATTCATCTACAATCAGTTTTCTTTAATCAATCAATCATCAATTCTTTCTTTCTTTCTCTAAACTTTGTTTTCTTATACAAAATTCCGCATTCACAAGATTTAGAAACACCTAGCCATATTCGAAGTTGCCTTCGCCCAAGACGTGAAAGGTTTAATTTATGAGGGTTTGGTCCCAAATATCTCTTTCAATTATTTAATTTAATTGTTCGTTTATTTTTTTCCTTGAAGTTACTAACGTGTGTATTTTGTTATTAGAAAGAGGTACGAGGCATCAAAGTAAGTACTTTAATTGGTTTTTATTGATGTTATGATGTAGAAATCATGTTTATATTGTTATTATGATATTCCTAGTATCATGTCTAGGGTATTTTTAATATTAAATATGATTCCTGCGATGCTTTCTATGTTCTTCCTAATATTTATGATTGTTAGTATCATGTTAGGGTTAAAGATTTGATTTTTATCGCTTAGTGACATGCTAGGGTTTGTTATTAATCTTGTTAGTATCATGCCTAGGATCTTGCTATTTTTATTATGCTTTAATATTAACATGAACATGATTATGATTATAATTGTTATAATTTATGATGATTATGAATATTATTATTATTATTATTTTGATGATGATTATTTTATTTATGATTATTATTGTCTTGATTATGACTATAATTTTTTAATGATGATTATTATTATTGTTATGATTATTATTATGATTATTATAATTATTATTCATGATTGATTATTTTTATTATGTTGCTTGATACATTATTTTTTATTGCTTGATCACACCTTTTATGCATGTTTAAAGGGAATCTATACTTGTAATCACGCTTAATAAGATAATTAATAATCTTGTTAGGGTTAATATGATTATAATTTCAAGTGATCGCCAATAATAGATTTGTTTGTGCATTAAATTCAACCAACATAGATAAACAGGTTTAGGGTTAATCCTATTGATTGCATGTTAATTAAAAAGCGCACATGGATACGATCAGAATAAAGTAGAGGCCTATTATTAGGGCAGGTTCAATCTCTTTTCGGTTGGATTTGTACCTTCATCCCCGAACCCTTATTTGGTTCAAGACCTTATGGAGTTGACGATCTCTTGGATCGTTAAGGGATGTAACCTTGACCCTGTGAACGGTTTACAAGTTCCTAAAACTTGTTGGCGACTCTTTTGCTCTATCTTCTTCCCTTTTGGACGCCACCGTACTTTAGTGTATGATCACAGTGGGGTTCAAGCTAGTGGGATTTTAAAGCTTGAAATCTATTCCCTACAGTTTTTGGCGACTCCACTGGGGAGGATTTCTATTTTAATTCCTGAATTTATTTCAGCAATGATTTAGAATGAGTGGATGAGACTCGAAAAGTTCTAAGTATTTCATGTGCGTAATTTTGATTAACATTGTTGTCATATGCATAAAAAAGATCTCATTGGAAAGACCATCCGTAATGAGTTAAAAACATAGGATTTTACACGTAGGAAATTTGAGAAATATCTTTCACAACTAGGACTGAAATAACACCGCGCGAAACTGGAAAATTTTATCGAGCACAGAAAGCTGCTTAGGCATGTGGGAAGTAGCGTCAGGGGCCAGAGCTTGGCACCAGTATTTTAGTTGTAGCGTCAGACGCCGGTATTGGCGCCAGGCGACACAGTTAAAAGCTGGCGCCAGTCTCTGTTTGCTGGCGCCAACTTCCCCCAATACCGAGCCAGAAATATGCGTTCTAATTTCGACCGGTTTTTCGTATTGTTTGCTCGATCCTACTTCTTGATTGAATTTTTTCTCACTTTTCTGAAACCCATATGTGTTCTCCATATGGACATAACCCTCTGGGAATTCATGCTCCATCTACCCGATTGAAGGCTCCGTGCAACAAAGGGTACATCCGAGATTGTTGAATTCACCAAACCATGGAAGCGAGTTTTTTCTAAAACTCGCGGTGTCCCATCCATTCGCGCCAACCCTTCACGGTTAGGCTTCTGCGCGGTGCATCTGGACAATTAACCATGGACCCTCTATTGACTAAACCATATCCCGAACTTTAGAGAACTAGTGCCATGGTTATGTTGCAAACTCATTGCATCATATTGTGCCTACTTGACTAATTGTGCATTATTTGTTGTACATACTCTATGTGATTTTTCTTAACCGTTTGTTTGACTTGTGTTAAGACTAAATAAACTGATTAATGACTAAAGGACTTTGTTTAATTAATTAATTAATTAATTTGAGCTAATAAATAAACTTAAAATCGAGTCATAGTTCCTTTAAGTCAACCCGGATTTTTATTCCCGTATACTGCACAAACGTTAACTTGTTTTGGTAATAGCCGGAGTTCTAGGAAGAACTACGAGTCGTACAACCTATAGATCTGTAGCCCCGAGTTTTAAATTTAATTTGGCGTTGGTTTCATTCAAATGAGAGTCACATATAAAAAGTAATGACTAAAATACCACAGTCTGTCAAGTTTAATGCATATACGTGAAGTCTTAACTTAGTCTTTGCTTGAGTCTAGTCACATAGTCTAGCCACATGGTCATGACACGAGTCTTAACATGTCACCTACACTCACTAGTCTTAGCACCCACTTTGAGTACACATCACCATGACCATGTCGTAGGTTCATGCATGAGTCGGTTTTTTCCGTCATTTGAGTTGGGGGGTACATTCTACTCCTAATTCTTCATATCCCTCCGTCTAAATCTTCTTTCACATTCTTCTATCTTTCTTCACTTCCTCCATCCATTTCATGTTGAATAAAGTTTGAGTCAAATAATTAACAATTAATATCCCCAAATTCCTTTTTCACAGTACTTGGTCGAGGAGAGAAGGGCGATTAATCAAGGACAACACCTTTGTTCAGGTCTCGCTTTTTGATAAACCGATTCGTCAAAAGAGGAAGGCTAAAAAGATAATGGCAACTCAAGAAGAAGTCAATGAGCTTAGGAACCAATTGGTTACCGTGATTGAGACACTGAAGCTACTCACACTCAAGGTTGATGATCCTGTGAAGCAACAACAAATGAACCTCATGCAAGAGAGTCTAAGAAAGCTATCTAGTGACTATAAATTTCAGGGCATGAGTTCACAAGGGGTCTCGCTGAACAAGGAACTTCTTCCGCATAAGTTCAACGTCACTGACATCCCTAAATTCAAGGCAACAGATAACCCTTACTTCCATCTAAGAGCTTTCGAAACTATAATGAATATTAAGGGCATTGATAAGAAGGTTTTCCCTTCTCTGTTCCCACTATCTCTTAAAACCGTTTGTCAACAATGGTTCTTCTCCCTTGACAAGGAGAAAACCTCTACCTGGGAATCGATAATAAATGCTTTCGTTGATAGATACAAGTGCAATATTCAAGTTGAAGCCGACCATAGATAACTTGAGATGCTAAGACAAAAAGAGAATGAAGGCTTTAATTCTTTCTTTAATAAATGGAGGGAAATTTCCGCCAAGATGATCGAGGTCCCCACCGAAAAGGAGTCTGTGAGGATGTTTATCAAGAATCTCCAAGAAAAGTATTCAAAGCACTTAAAATATCAACACAACTTGAATACTTTCAAGGCCGTTTATGACATCGGAATTGAAATCGAAGACGACCTTGCAAAGCAAAAAGCTACTAACAATAGTAACCACGGTGGCTGGAAAGGAAAGAAGAACGACAATCCTTCTTCTTCCGAAAACGCCCACTCTAGTGATAATGTTAGTACCTTTGACCATAATGGTGTCTTAGCCATGGACAATCAAGGATCTAAAAGGAAACCCAGGCGAGAGTTCACACCCATTGGAATGACCTACGATGTTGGTTTCGATCGTCTCTATGATCGAGGATAAATCAAACCTATTGGCCCTACCGAGGATCCAACACCAGAAAATCGGTCTTCGAGATGGAATCCAAACTCCTATTGCAAGTACCATCGAGGACGCGGTCATACCATTGATGAATGCTACAGGTTTCAAAATCTCATTCAAGCAAACAAGATCCCATTGCCTCTAGCTAGCGAGAAGACTGGGTGATGATGAGAAGAAGGGCGCAAGACAAGAGGCGAGCTTCAACGACAAGATTTCGTGACCTCTTTTTTTTATTTCTTTTTTATTTACTCTTTCCCCAATAAGTCTAGCATAAGCACCTTTCCTCTTTCCTTATATTAATTTTGTAGATTCTTTCTTTTCCCTTTTCTAATAAAATGAGCATTTATTTTCTTGCATATGATCAGTTCATTATATTGCATCAAAAAAAAAAAAAATCCATGCACAAGGTATACCAATGATTTGAGGCACCCTTGTAGCCACATCATATCTCCTTTCACTTTTCAAATTTACAATCCTTTCTTCATAAACCACTTTGAGCCTCATCTAACGATAGACTCTTCTTTTTTAAACCTACATCTACCTAACATTGGGATGGGATGGTGTGCAACTTATGCAATTCTAAAAAAGGCTTGAGTGATTCAAAAAATTAAATTAGCAAAAAATAAAAGTAAAAATAATCATAAAAGTGTACAAAAGGGTAAGTGTTCCAATGTCTTTGATATGAAAATATCTTTGATAAGAACACGTCTCAGATTGTGTCTCTTATCGAGTGCTCGGTACCGTGCCTGAGAAACATGAATGCCAAGTGAGTGATAGAACGCATGATTAGGATTTCCCACACTCATAAAAATAAAGATAAATGCTAATGCAAAAAGAAAGAGCTAAAAAAAATTAGAAAAGCTCAAGCATGAAAATACAAATATTCAAAAGCAAGGTTGCACACCTTGGGGGCTTATTTAGGGTCTTGAGCCTTTATTCCCTTCTTCTTCAAACCTTTAGCCTAACCACGTTACAATCCTTAAAAAAGACCTTTTTGAGGTATACACACTTGTGCGAGGTTCGGCTAGAGCTACGTTTGGCCTGATTCCTAACGGATACGTAGGCAACCTCACATCGAGGTGCGGCCGTAATAAACATGCATTCATATTCACATTCACACACTTACACCATGATCATATCAAGGGATTTCCTATGCTCATCCCTTTTCATTTAGAGATAGACTTGGGGGCTTGATCCCTACATCATTAGCTTACCTAGCCTAAGAGTCACCACCATTTGACTCTTTTAACAAATAATATTTTTCCACACACTTAGCTCTTGTGGCCTAGCTTTAGTGTCACTATCACACACATCACAGATACATGACCAAATATACTTCCCTTAGGAACCCTTTGTCATGAAATCTTAACGCTGAAGCTTGTCATATCACAATCGCTCATCAGTCATAATTGTCATTGCATCACGAAGTATGAAGTGCTTAATAAGCCTCTGTACCTAAGTTACCTAAATACTTTCATTGAGTCAACCATTGAGAAAGCCTAGGATGAATTAATCCTTGCACAACAATTGACTAAGCTCATTCAACATGCATCTTCAAACACTTTCGATTCTTTTTTGCGTCTTTCTTTTTTGGGAGAAAGTCAGTACCCTCCACAAAAATGACGGAAAATTTTTGCTTTTTGCATTTTCGAGTCGCACAATCATAATACAATGCACACACGAGTCATGTACACATTGAGTCTTGTTGTGTCATATCACTTTGATTTGAGTCTAACACATGTGTCATTTCACTTCGAGTCGAGTCAACCACGAGTCAGTCAGTCAAGTTTATGCCTTGAGTCGTGTCAAGTCAATGAGTCAAGCGACCTTAACCCTTAGGTAAACCCTAAGATAATTAAAAACATTGGCAAAGTTCTATAGTCTAAAATAAATACAGGTGCAGCAGAATAGGGAAGACCATACTCCAATTCTTGGCTCCAGAGATATTTCAGCAGCGGCAGAGCTCGAAGCCTCTCGGAAAGGTGATTTCGACCTCATGCAGCAATTTCGGGTTCCTTGGTACGCCAGTTAGCCCCTATAAGCAATTTGACATGATTAGTAGTCGGCTCGATTACAATCGTAGTAAGTGATTGACTTGACAAAAAATCGTCTCACTTAGCTTAAGCGCCTAAAACACTAGCTCATTACAATCGGTTCAAAAGCAAGCACTTAAACGACAATATTTCCAAATATGGATTGTCGCGCATTCTTATTAAACGACAAAGTTTTCCAAAAATTGGATTGTCATCCCCAACTGACAATATTTCCAAATATGGATTGTCGCGCATTCTTCTTAAATGACAATTTTTCCAAGATTGGATTATCATCTCTGGCAAAGTTTCAAAGCGTGGATTGTTGTGCTCCTTCTTTGTTTGGCAAGTTTTTCCAAGTTCGGATTGTCATACATTCATAGATCGCTGGCAAGTTTTCCGAGATTGGATTGTCATGCACCCATTTCCCTATAGCAAAATTTCCTAAAGGATTGTTGTAGGACTCTATTCATCATAAATTTTGGCAAGGTTCCTCAACGTGGATTGTCATTCATTTCAGTAAGTGGCAAATTTTCCCGAAGTGGATTGTTGGTCGACTCTTTTTTGCAAATGTTCCAAGACGCGGATTGTCAATTGTGGCAATATTTTCCTAAAAGGATTGTCGCACAGCGTTGGCAAATTTCCAAGGTGGATTGCTTTCAAAAGTATATTCCAAGATGTGGATTGTCGATCGTAGCAAAGTTCTTATGAAAGATTGTTACGAAGCATTGGCAACTTTTCCAAAAATTGGATTTTGGCAAATTTTCCGAGATACGGATTGTCGCTTCATCGTGGCAACATTCCCAAGGATGGATTGTTACGAAGAATTGACAACTTTCCCTAAATCGGATTGTCATACATCATACAAGAGTTGTGTTGGCAACTATTCCCAAAGAAAAGAGGATTGTCATCACAGCAAAAGCACCGACATACTGGTTCACAAGCAATAAAGCGTCGACGTACTGGCATAGCAGCATTAAGGATTAAAAAGCAGTGATCTTTTCGAAGACTATCACAACGGAAATTCGAACATATCAAAAAGAAGCTCTTTGTTCAGAGACGAGTGAACATCAAAACAGTAAGGTGGCGTTCCCTAGATTGTGGAGTGTTGTCACAAACAACTGAGGATTGTTTCAAGAGAAGCAATCTTCGATAGTATTCCCTTGGACGTGGAATATTATCAATGCGGAGGAGTATCGTTTCGGGCGAAGCAATTTTCCAAATTGGAAGCAATTACAGGCATAGCGGTTTTCAAGCCGGATGGCATTCTCTAGCTTGCAGGAGGTCATCAAAACAGTCGGTTACTTTCAGAGACGTGTGCTCGGCGGTGCAAGATACGCGTTTCTTAACTCTTTTATCTGTTTAACTAACACTCGTTTTGCAGGTATCGGCGTTACAAGAGTGGTTTAGGATCGCAGAACGTTCTGAATCATTCTCCGTCCCTATCGATACTTTGACTTTTGTTTTCGAAACCCGCGTTTCTCCAAACTCAGTCAAAGTGGGGGCTTCTGTAGACACCCATTTGTTTCTCCCCAAAACCAAACCCAGTGATGAGTACCTTTCACGTCGAACCATAATCGAATGAAGTGAAAGTGTGGAAAGTCTAGTGTTGCGGATAGTTTTAATTTCTTTCCTCTCCTCTTTGTTTTAAGAAAACAGTCAATCCAGTTTGGTTGGTCCATGATATGGGTCCAATAGTAGTGTAGTTGGATGGGGCTTGCAAAGAGGTTTCCAACGATATATTATAAGCCCAATTCCGATGAATATTGAGGAAGTTATGGCCAATTTACTAAACTGGGCCCGGTTTGAGCTTTATGTACGGCCCAATGATCTTGGGGAGGGCCTAATATGATTTATCATTCCTAATGCAATTAGGAATGGTTTTAGTCTTCTAGAATATTCTAGAAGGTTCTTTTCATTGCTAATTCAATTAGCATTGATAAATTGACTTTTGTTGACTTTTCAGAGTTTTAATCAAAATCAAATAGCATTTTTGAGAAATTATATGACTTTATCCTCCAGTACGGCAAACTTATCTGATTTTTGAAAACGCGTTAAAATTAGGCTTGGCGCCTGACCCCAGGCTTTGGCGCCTGGAACCAGGCCTAGCGCCTGAAGCTAGTGTTGGCGTCTGACGCCAGCTAGCCAGGGTTGGCGCCAGCTCTGTTTTTTGTGCGTCAGACTCTGTTTTGTTTATTTTATCTTTTTGGCTGATTTTCTCTATAAATATCGTATTAAAAACTCCGTTTGCATTCATCACCAATTCTCATCTACATTCATCTACAATCAGTTTTCTTTAATCAATCAATCATCAAATCTTTCTTTCTTTCTCTAAACTTTGTTTTCTTATAAAAAATTCCGCATTCACAAGATTTAGAAACACCTAGCCATATTCGAAGTTGCCTTCGCCCAAGACGTGAAAGGTTTAATTTATGAGGGTTTGGTCCCAAATATCTCTTTCAATTATTTAATTTAATTGTTTGTTTATTATTTTCCTTGAAGTTACTAACGTGTGTATTTTGTTATTAGAAAGAGGTATGAGGCATCAAAGTAAGTACTTTAATTGGTTTTTATTGATGTTATGATGTAGAAATCATGTTTATATTGTTATTATGATATTCCTAGTATCATGTCTAGGGTATTTTTAATATTAAATATGATTCCTGCGATGCTTTCTATGTTCTTTCTAATATTTATGATTGTTAGTATCATGTTAGGGTTAAAGATTTGATTTTTATCACTTAGTGACATGCTAGGGTTTGTTATTAATCTTGTTAGTATCATGCCTAGGATCTTGCTATTTTTATTATGCTTTAATATTAACATGAACATGATTATGATTATAATTGTTATAATTTATGATGATTATGAATAATATTATTATTATTATTTTGATGATGATTATTTTATTTATGATTATTATTGTCTTGATTATGACTATAATTTTTTAATGATGATTATTATTATTGTTATGATTATTATTATGATTATTATAATTATTATTCATGATTGATTATTTTTATTATGTTGCTTGATACATTATTTTTTATTGCTTGATCACACCTTTTATGCATGTTTAAAGGGAATCTATACTTGTAATCACGCTTAATAAGATAATTAATAATCTTGTTAGGGTTAATATGATTATAATTTCAAGTGATCGCCAATAATAGATTTGTTTGTGCATTAAATTCAACCAACATAGATAAACAGGTTTAGGGTTAATCCTATTGATTGCATGTTAATTAAAAAGCGCACATGGTTACGATCAGAATAAAGTAGAGGCCTATTATTAGGGCAGGTTCAATCTCTTTTAGGTTGGATTTGTACCTTCATCCCCGAACCCTTATTTGGTTCAAGACCTTATGGAGTTAACGATCTCTTGGATCGTTAAGGGGTGTAACCTTCACCCTGTGAACAGTTTACAAGTTCCTAAAACTTGTTGGCGACTCTTTTGCTCTATCTTCTTCCCTTTTGGATGCCACCGTACTTTAGTGTATGATCATAGTGGGGTTTAAGCTAGTGGGATTTTAAAGCTTGAAATCTATTCCCTACAGTGTTCAAAATAAAAACAGACAAGAATTGAAATGTCTATATCTATAAAGCAAGACTGGTTGCAAAAGGAGTCAAACAAATACATGGTGTAGACTATGATGAAACCTTTTCTCCAGTGGCAAAGATTAAGTCAATTCGGATACTTTTAGCGATTACTGCACATTACAATTTTGAAATTTGGTAGATGGATGTCAAAACCGCCTTCTTGAATGGGTTCTTGATGGAGGATATGTACATGACACAACCTGAGGGTTTTGAGGATCCAAAAAATCCCAAAAGAGTTTGCAAGCTTCAGAGATCCATTTATAGATTGAAGCAAGCGTCTCGGAGCTGGAATCTTCAATTTGATGAGGCAATCAAACAGTTTGGTTTTCTCAAGAGTGAAAAAGAATCTTGTGTTTACAAGAAATTTACTGGAGTAGCTTAGTCTTCTTGGTTTCGTATGTAGATGACATACTACTCATAGGAAATGACATACCAATTCTTGAGTCAGTCAAGGAATGGTCGAGAAGTTGTTTTTCTATGAAAGACATTGGAGAACCTGAGTACATTTTGGGAATCAAAATCCATAGAGATAGGTCTCGAAGGATGCTTGGACTGAGCCAAGAGACTTATATTGATAAAGTTCTTGCAAGGTTCAATATGGAAAACTTTAAGAGAGGATTCATTCCCATGTCACATGGCATTTCGCTTAGCAAGAGTTAGTGCCCGTCGGAGCCTGATGATTTAAGCGATTGAGTAGCATACCTTACGCCTCGGCCTTAGGTTTTATCATGTACGCCATGATATGCACTCGACCGGATGTTGCATTTGCTCTGAGCTTATGTAGCAGATTCCAAGCAAATCCAGGTGAAGCACACTGGACTGCGGCTAAGAACATCCTAAAGTACTTGAGAAGGACTAAAGGAATGTTTTTGGTCTATGGAGGAGTAGATGAGTTGGTTGTTAAAGGTTATACTGATGCAAGTTTCCAGACCGACAGAGATGATTACCGCTGGAAATCAGGGTACATCTTTTATCTGAATGGAGGAGCAGTGATCTGGAAGAGTTCAAAGCAAGGCACTGTAGCAGACTCTACGACAGAATCAGAATATTTAGCGGCGGTAGAAGCAGCTAAGGAAGCTGTTTGGATAAAGAAGTTCCTAACAGAGCTAGGGATCTTACCTAGTGTTCTAGAAGGAATTGAGTTGTTTTGTGATAATAATGGAGCTATTGCCCAAGCAAAAGAACCAAGATCAAACGACAAATCCAAGCATGTAATGAGGAAATATTACCTCACTCGCGAGATTGTAGACAGGAATGATGTCAAGATCTACAAAGTTCACACGGATGAGAATGTTGTTGATCCACTCACTAAACCTCTCCCTCAACCCTAGAATGAACGTCACGTTAGGGTTGTAGGGTTGAAGCAAGTATTAGAATGGCTTTGAATTGTTTTTGTTTAGAGAAACTTGTTACAAGTTAAAGACATGATTTTCATGTTTTATGTTTATATAGTATGAAATTTTTCATCTTATTTAATTTTGGTTTAGTATTAAATAAAATGTCTAACATATTTATTGAATTTAATGGGCTTGTCAAATACGTGATTTGATGAATGAAACCCCATAAGTGAACTGAATTCATAAAATATTTAAGTTCCTAATATGAGTTATTAATTTGGACATAAATGACTCAATAAAAGGATTAGCATATAAGATTGATTGATGGTGCTGTTTCATGCGCTATGGAAACATGGAGATGTTTAGTCAATCATATGGATATGTATAGTCGATACATGATCGAACAGACCTACTTAGAAGTTCTAAAACTTCGCAGATTATATTAGTGGATTCCTTAGACATGAGTGGAACACTACTCAATTCAATGATTAGTGTAACTTTGATGTTGTCAAACTTCATGCCGTAAAAGGGGACTATAAAGGCGACACTCGGGTTGTGCTAAAAGTTGAGTGGGAGTTTTGGTTGCCACAAGATTGAATAGGTCCTCCTATGTTAGATAGGATGGGTGTCTTGGCCTCTTGAATAGTAAGAATTGAAAATGCATGGTCGTGCTCAAATGGATCATAAGATGATCATTTGTTTAGCAATTCAAACTCGGATTTCAAGAAATAATTTGAACGCTAGTATGGATAACATAGAGATGTGATCATACTATCAAATTAGACACTAAGAGACTTAAGGAATTTGAATATTGCATACTTGTCTCGGACAAGTGGGAGATTGAAGGAAATGTGTCCTCGACTTTAGTGCAATTACTTAATATAATTATGGATCGTATTATGGAGATAGGAATTCGTTTATTTGGGTCATCTATACGTCTTTCTAGAGAATGCTATAGAACTTTGGGTTAGTAAGTAACAAACCCGAAGCCCGCCTAAACGAATCCTATAAGGTCACACATTAGGATTGGATCAATAAAGAAACCCGAAGCCCAAAGTGGGCCTTAGGGTGACCGGTCAAAAAGGGAAAGAGGAGAGAAAACCCTAACCTAATTAATAATAATATGATTATATATTAATTAGTTAGGGATAATTAAAATACACAGTATTCAGTTTTTTGAAAAACAACGTAAGTTTTCTCTCAATATTTTCTCTCTAAAATTGGTTATCAACTCCAAGAAAGGTGAAAGGTTTTTCCCGTCCAACTAGCATTGGTGGAGTGTTGATTCTATCCGGTGGACCAAATAGAGGAGTTATAATTGAGGCTCTTTATCTCCGGTAGAGAAGAAGATTGCTAAGAGGATTCACGCTTCAAAGATTAATTCTAAATTATTATGTGATCCTTTATTTTGTATATGCATGAGATCCTGTTTAGGTGCGTATGAATGTGATTCATGAAATTCCGCTTAGAGTACCTAAAACCCTACAAATTTGTTATGAGCTAGGTCTCTTTATGCTCATCTTCGTACTCTATCCTAACATAGCTCGTACAGTCGTCGTGCTTGTATTGTGTAATGTTACTTCTGTTTTATGGGATGCTTAGCTTTGATTAAGGTACTTTTATTAACTTTATCATTTTTATCAATGATTTACCTCTTTTGACTAATTGTAAAATATAACGTTATTGCTCTAGAGATGTCAAATCAAGTATTCAAGTCAAATTTAGGTCAGGTCATGCCAGATTTCAGTTCAAAATCAAGTAGGATCATGTTGGTTTTTTCTTACCTACAAGTCGGGTTCACGTCAAGGTTGGATCGAATTCGATTCGGATTTTGACAAGCTTTATATCTTTTCAATTTTAGTTTGGATTTGATTTGAGTCATTTAGGGTTCCATAATGTTTTGGGTTCGGTTTGTGTCGAGTCAGTTTACAATAAGTTTAAAGCAAGTAAATATCGGTCGGCTGAACTTCAAATCGGGTCGTTCTTAGACTTGGGTCAACTTTTAGTCAGCTCTAGTCATTCTTAAAATCGATTATAATATAAAATAGAAGTAAATAGGTCAAATAAAAAGTACTACCTCAGTTTCTTTTTAGTTGACACGTATTTTTTGTAGGAAGTTTTTTTTTTAGTTGACACGTTTCCTTTTGATGTAAATTTTCTACCTTGCATTTACAAGCTACCCTACTTGCTTTTTCATTCTCTCTCACTCTCTATTCTCTCCTTGATATATGTGCCTAAATCAAATGTATCAACTAAATAGAAACGGAGAAAGTATAATTTTTGTCCTAAAAAATAGTATAATTTTCCACTATTTTTATTTATGATAAATTTGATAACATTTTCAAATTAACTTTTGATTAAAATTTGACATCCACATCAGTTTACAGTCTAAAAAATATCAATGTAGGTCAATAAAATGATGAGTTGGCTAAAATCGGATCATGGTCACTAAACTAATCACTGTGATTCACATAGTAGTACTCCCTCCATCTCTAAATTAGTGGTCTATTTCTCTTTATTATGTGAGTAATAAATATTTGAAATAGCTAGACCACTAATTTAAGGATGGAGGGGTTAGGTTATTTTAGGTGTTTATAATTTAAATTTTTCTTTAAAACCAAACAGCCGAAAATATATTAAGTAAGATTCAACTCCGCCAAAGTTTGTAAGCTTTGAAGAAAAGGACCCAAACAAACAAATTAGTTACAACCTCTTGAATCCCATATAGAAATGAGGTGGTGTAGACACCTACTTTTGGCCTCTTGTCCCGAAAGGAAGTGCGATGATGTTACAAAAATCCGTTCTTCATGTTAGATCAAAGTTGACATGTTTATGGACTATGAAAAGAATTATGAAGTAATTTTAGACCCATATTTGAGACCAAGTTATCTTAGATCCTTGTCCTATTACTAATTAGGCCTAATTAATGTTCATACATGTTTAAACTTAATTAATAACGGACCCCAAATGTGTCAAATGCAATGATTGGATCCAATGGAACCTACATTGTTGAAAACCGAGCCAAACAGATAAATTAAACATAAAATTCCCGTAAAAGGCCTATAATGATGGATAGCCCTTTCAAAGAGATTTCCAACGGTATATTATAAGCCCAATTCCGAGCCAAAACGAAGAAGTTATGATCAAAACACTAAACCGGGCCCAAAACCGACACCCTTGCACTCCAACGGCCATTACTTTTGATCCATAACATATTTTAACCTAATTCTATTGGAATTGGAAAGTAGACATTCATATCTTTCCAATGATATCTCACACACCTTAATCCGACTCCTCAATAAAAAGTTATGAAAGTTTTCAAAACGCGCTTTCGTATAAGGCAAACCGCAAACCAGCGCAACTCAATCAGTTGCGCGCGCCTGCGTGCGCGACTCATTGAACGCGAATCAGAGAGTTGAGCGCGCCACCTGATGGAGTGGATCTAAAACCCTAAACCTAGATCCCTATGCCTATAAATAGGGATCTTCGTTCAGCATAACGAGGACCGGAAAATTCAGAATTAAAACCCTCGTATTCTCAAAACCCTAATATCTCAACTTCTCTTACTATCATACTACTTTTTTTCCTTTCTTCCCAAATACTTTCCAACCTTAATTGAATAAATTAAAGTCCTTGGAGGTACGAAGAAAAAAGAAAGTCCATAAACACATTAAACGGAGATTTAACATAAAAGAAGAACGGTTAGTTTCCTGAGCACTTAGATAAATCACTTTTCTTTTATTGTTTAAATAACTTTAATTGAATAAATAGTGTTGTTTGATCACCTTAAACATACTTTTAATTAATTAATTCACATAGTATTCTTTTGTTAATCAAGAATAGAATTTGATAATTAATTGTTGTTTTATCACTTAAGACAAGGCGAATATTGTTTATTTTGTTCTTTTCACGAATATCGATTAAACAAATAATAACGACTTTTGCAATGTAATTTCTACATGATTAATGCTTGCATATATTGTTTGGTAATGAAATTGTGAAAAAGGAAGAGCTAGTAGAGGTCGTACTAGGGCTAGAATAGCAATTCCTCCCTAAAAGGAACGTTATTTTAGTACCCTCGCTCCTGAACTCATTTTTGGTTTATGTAGACCAATTTGGGCATGAGTAAACTTACGATTTGTGCTAATTATTCCATGAACTCCACATGGAAGAAAGGCATGAATGAGGTTTATGAGTTTTCCTAAAACTTATTGGCGACTCCTACTTGTTTCTTACAAAAAAGCATGATGAGAGTATCATTTCTAATTGAAGGTCTCCCAAACAGTCAGGAATTCAAATTCTAATACACCCTAACAAGTGTAAAGTCCTAGGCTTCTAAAGGGCCAATGGACATCTAAGGAAGGACCCTCTTACGATGGGATCACCCTCCTTACAGGTTGGCAAGAGTATTACTTGCTCTTTTGGTATGAGCAATAGAAAAGAAAAGGCATTAGCCAAAAATAAAATATCCTCAACTAGCAAGCTAATTAGATCAAAACCCAACACCTTCTGCTTTACCCTTGAGATAAACTTCGAAGCATCACTTTGAATCACCACATTGAAGAAACCCAATCTAATTTGAGTACCAATTGGACACCGAAAATGTAGGCAGCCGCTTCAGCAAGATCTCTAGGCCAACCTGCAAGCTCTCATCCCACAGCATGCTTATATGTTGCCTAGATCATCCTGTATCACCAATCTTAAGCCAGTTGTATTGCCCACATGAACATAACAATTTACTTTCACCAAGACATGGAATAGAGGAGACCAAACATTTCTTCCAGGGACTGGGTTATTGACAGCGGGTCTGAACACCTTTGCGACATAGTTAGTGTACTCATCCACCTTCTTGATCATATTGGACGCTACAAGCACAGGGCAAAAAATTTCAGCTTCGAAGCTGGTTTTGTTCCTACACTCCCAGGAAGCCAATGATAGTGTAGCCAAACCAAGAAGATCCTTCTTAGAAATATTAGTAGCCGGCCAGGAAAATCTTGCACAAAAATCTGATAGAAAAGCTAGATTAAGAAGAGCACCAAAACTGCTAACACCTCATATCTTCTCAAGGAAGTTATAGACTAGAATCAGAGATTGGATCTCTATCCTCCACTCTGGGCTAGCAGACTGCTTGTTGTTTACTGTAAGAATAGATCAGTAGGATACTTAAACATCCAGAAAGTCCCATAGTAAAATCGAGCATTGAAACCGCGTATTTTTTCTTCTTTTCTGCAACCATGTCTAATCGCAGCATCACAATCAAAGCAAGCATAAATAATTGACTCCACATTATGACCATAAATTAAGCACCCAGGGTCTTGCAACATATGGCGATAGTCCAACTTTCACGAATACCCCCAAAAACCTTTACAAGTCCTCTAAAGGAATTTGGACAAAATTTAGGTGGGCCATTGGGGTTTCAAATAGTATTCCAAATATTCATACCTTGATGTGAGGGCATAGTACTTGGTGCCTGCTTTCTTAACTAATAACCGGATCTCACAATATACTCTCTCGTGTTAGAAGGCCACCAAAACATCACAACATGAGGGAAACGCTTAGAAAAACGAATAGAGAGGGTTAAAGCCTGGCCAACAGCCATAAAGTTTGCTTGTAATACCTCTAATGACCATGACTTAGTGTCATGATTAATCAGATCACACACATGTAAATTCAGGTCACTACCTGGCAAGGGAGTAGGCACCAAAGCTGAAGTTCTACCAAGCATCCACGAACTATTGTATACATTGATATCACACCCATTCCCCACTCTCAAATTTAAACCATCAAGCAAGATCGAGTGATTTGGCCCCCCACATATACTTCTCCATGTGAAGCTCGGATCATAGCCACGATAAGCGTCTAGTACATCACAATTGTTAAAGTACTTTGCTTTTAAAATAGAGTGGAGAAGAGTATCCCTAATATGGTGTAGACGCCAACTTTGTTTAGCCAATAAATCTTGATTGAAACATCGAAGATCAAGGAAGCCCATACCACCCTCCTTTTTCGGCATACCTAAGAACTTCCACTTTTTCCAATGTACTTCCTAAGTCGTGTTCGTCGAATGAAGCCCATAAAAAACAAGCCAACATGGCATGAATATTATCAATAAGTTTGTCTCGTAGCTTAAAAACTCCCAATATATAGGTCAGAATAGCTTGTACAACCGACTTAATAAGCACCTCCTTCCTCGACTTAGACAACAACTTCTCTTCCGATCCCTGTAGCTTCTTCCAAATCCTCTCTTTCAACACCAAAAAAGATGACTCCTTTTTATCTACCAACCATTTTCCGAAAACCGAAGCATTTCTCATGTTGATTCACCTCATGAACCCCCAATGTATCGATGATTTCTTGTCGGCGACTAGCACTCACTTTTTTTACTAAAAGCGACTTCAAATTTGTTTAAATTAACACTTTGATCCGATGCTCACTCAACATGTTAATTATATTAGCTATCATTGACCATTGCTGAACATTCGCCCTAGAAAATAATATGATGTTGTCGGCAAAAAATAAGTAAGAAACACGTGGTGCCCCTTTACAAATACTTACCCCAAGGATAGACTTCTCCCTTGCTGCCTTACTAATCAATGTAGAGAAAGCATCCGAACACAACCAAAAAAAGACACGGAGAAATTTGGTCCCCTTGACGAAGGCATCTAGTAGGAGTGACAGAGTCGGAAATTTTCCCATTAATTTTAAAAGCAAAATTCACACTCTCCAAACGCCACATAATTCTATCAATCCAAGCTAGCCCCAGAAAAATCCCATTTTCTCCATTACTTTCATAAAAATACTCTACTCAGCACGATCATAAGCCTTTCTCATATCCAATTTCAACGCAATATTCCCATCCCCCAAAATCACAAAAGCCACCAAAGCATCGTTAGTGATAAGATGTTTCGGGACAAAAGCACTCTGATTTTGAGAAATCACACCACCCAAGAAACCCTTCATCTTATTATCAATAGTTTTTCAGACTATTTTATAAACAACAATACAACATCTAATAGGTCTGAAATCCGAAATAAGTGTAGGGTCATTGCATTTCGAGGTAAGAACAATACATGTATTACTAATACTAGTAAGATCAGCTTCCCTATTCCACAACCTTTTCACAAAATCAACAATGCCCGGACCAACAATATGCCAAATTTTTTTACAAAAAAGAGCATGCTTATTGTCCGAGCTCGGGGCCTTATTTGGGTGCATTTGGAAAAGAGCCTCTTTATTATCATAATCCAAATGTTCACAATCAAGTACAAAATTCACATCATCTAATACAACCCGATCGATCCCCTCAAGAGCATCTTGAAAACTTGTCAAAGAACTAGTAGCAAAAAGATTAGCAAAATAGGCCGCGATTAGTCTCTCTAAATCAGCCGGCTCTTCAAGCCAAACCCCATTCTCATCCATCAATCCCTCAATTTTATTTAGCTTTTTTCTTTGAAAAGCATTCTGATGGATATCTTTAGTGTTTTTATCCCTATCACAAAGTTCATTTACTCTAACTCTCGCATGACAATACGATTCGTCAAGTAATTTAACGAGTCTAACTCCGAAACAAGAATGTTATGCAAATCAAGTTAATTCCCATTCATAACACCCTTCTTTAACAATCTCATCGTTTTTTCAATATTTCTGATTTTTTTTTACCTCAAAGAACCAAAGGTACAGTTAGCCCAAGGGTCTAACTTTTCACTACATAGTGCAATTTTTTATGGGTTTTTCTAAGCTATCCCCCCCCCAAGTTCTTTGGTTTCTAAGCTGTACCCATGCTTTTACAAAGTTATAAACTGTGCCCTCCACCTTACGATATTTTATCAACAATACCCTTTGACAGTCATATCCGTTAACAAAATTTAATTTATTTTATCAACAATGGTGTCGTGACATTATTAATTTGACATGTGTCCCGTTCTAATTGGTTTAATACTTTAAACAATTTTTAAAAATCAGAAAATAAAATAATAAAAAAAAAGGTTATTGTTAATAAAAATTAGTGAGGTTGAGGTCATAGCTTAGACGTTTGAAAAAGCATGGGCACTGCTTATAAACCGAAGAAGTTTAGGGGCATAACTTAGAAAAACCCTTTTTTTTATTAATGTCCAACTCAAAACCTTCTACCCATCCATTTCCCACCACAATACCACATTTATCATTAGCAAACCATTAAGACTCAAACTTAAAAGCTCCCCCTCCCCCCTCAGCTACATATCCACCTTTTTTCTTAATGGACATAAAGATTGGTGCATGATAAGAAGAATTAAAAGGCAAATGAACTACCTCATCGTCAAGAAAATGAGTGCTTCAATTAGCATCGGCAAGGAAACGGTCTAATCTATCTCTTACAAAAGTGGTCATGGTCTTTTCTCTTTCCCATGTAAAAATATTTTCCTTGAAACAGAGATCCCTAAGAGAAAAAGATTCAATTGTATCGCAAAATGCATCCATCAAGCTATTTTCCTCGCTCCTTGGGGAACCTCCTTCTCTCGCGGACCCACAAAGCACATCATTGAAATCACCAAAGAAACTGATCGGAATAAAGCACTCTAATTTTAGAGAGGACATAAGAGACCATGTCTTGTGCTTATTTGCTTGCTCCAGCTACCCATATATCCCAATGGCTCTCCATTTCGCAAAACCACCATCATTAAGCACATCATATTAAAAAATGGTGACAAGAATACGAGACTACATTACCCTTAATATCCTGCCGCCACATCCCCGACCAATCCACTCAAATGCCCGACATACACTATTGGTACACATCCCATCAACTAAACCGCAATTTATTTTTCACTTTCATATACCTCTTATCATCAATCATAGTTTCCATAATAAAGACAATGTTCAAGCTCTCCCTCTAAAAAATATTTGGAGAGCTTTAATTCTCCATGGGTTTCCAATCCCATGAACGTTCCAAATTAAGAGTTTCATTATTGTTCGAGGGTTTGGCCATCACCAAAGCCCTCTACTTTATTTGCAGTTTGAGCCAAGTCTCCATTTTTCTTTACCATTTTATGTGTTTTTAACTCCACTTTCCTTTATATCACAACCTTTTCCCTCATCCATCTCATCTCCCCTTCTTTTTTGTAAGCACGTGTTTTTCAACTCCACTCCCACCCTCCTTATCAACGTCCATCAAAATTACACTGATATTCACCACTTTCAGCATTTTCCTCTTTAGCCCCCCTCCCACACTTTCCATTTTTTCTCCAACCTCCACTCTGTCACTACCATTAATTGAAGCATTGTCAAGATTAATGCATAGGGCTGTTAACTCACTCTCCTCACAATCATGCTTATCCCCATCAGGCCTCCTATCATCATCCTTCTACAACACCACTTTATTGCTTCTTTCATCAGTTACCGGAACAAAAGTAATTGCACGCTCTTTTGGAATCATCTACCATGAAATAGGTGAAGCAAACAACAATTTGGGGGCTGCTCCAGGGGGACCAAGCTGAATTGCATTTGGGTTGCTATACTCCATTCTTTCAGTGCTTCCCTTCTTGTTTAGTTTCTCAACCTAGTGCTTCTCTCTTTCTCTCTCTGAATCCACCTTTCTAGATCTATGGTAAGGCAATGCTACAATGAACGGACCATACTGAAATACTAATGGTGATCCACCATCTCGACCCTCCTTCTCGTCACATTATTTGTCAGAATGTCCCAGCCTTCCATAATAGTAACAAAATTCCCCTAAATGTTCATATATAAAGCCAATCCACTTTGTTTCCTCGGCCCCTACAACAATATTAATACCTCTTCGTAAAGGTTTAGCAATGTCTACCAAAACTTTGATTCTAAAAAATTCTTCACATTCTAGAGAATCTAAATCATCCATATATCCACGAACTCCCCAATACAATTCCCAACCTCCCTTGCAAAATATCTATTCCTTTTATATATTGAATGGTACATCCAACAACCTGATCCGCAAAGGGCACGAAAGAAACTCAATCTCCGAACGGTGTTCATTTTATTGAATCTCCTTTAATAGCAGGATATCATTATTAAAAGGCAACAGTCTACCTTCTAAAACCTTGTTCTTATCATCTTCATTAAAAAACTAGAACACAAATAAATTAGTTTTGACCATTCGAATTACTAAATTATTATCCAATCTCCACAAATTCAAAAGAAAACGTCTCATTGCTTCGAAATTAAAGGGTTTCCTTGTGTGAAAATTCCCCACAAGGGACAGAGTAATCCTTGGATTTTCATCTGTTTCATTCTCATCCATGTCATCAATCGCAATTATAACTTCTTCGTCTTTCGTCAATTTCAGTCTTTCCCACTCCCTTTTCAGTTGGTCTTCCATAATGAAATTCACACAAGCGCCTTACCTTCTTGATTAAATTGAAAGTCGAAACAAAACTCGCAAAATCACTCACCAAGAACAATGTGAGAAACCCTAGTAGGGACGTCGCACAACCCTACTTGAGGGACTTTTTGTTCTCTATAATTTTAAAATTTTATCAAGTTGAGTGTTATGTTAAAATTTAAAATTGCTCTCAAAGATTTTAAAAGATTAACAACACAAATTTCAAAAATAACAAATAAACTTAATTATACGGATTACTCCATATTGTTTAACTAAAGAAACAAAATAAAGATCGAATCCTTTTTGTAAATAATATGGTAAAAGTCTCTGTGACAAATCGACAACTTTAATCTCCAACACAACACATTAAAGGAATCTGGTCAAAATACAGACATTATGTTTTAGTTAATGTTGGAACTTGAAGACAACTATATCAATTCCCAAACAAAATATATCAAGGAAAAAAAAAACAGGGAGGAGTATCAATCAAATATAACAATAAATTATTATTCTAATCATTCTGAAACTACATGAGATTTCTAGTGTAGGGAATAGTTTCAAGCCTTAAAATCCCACTAGCTTGAACCCCACTGTGATCATACACTAAAGTACGGTGGCGTCCAAAAGGGAAGAAGATAGAGCAAAAGAGTCGCCAACAAGTTTTTTAAGGAACTTGTAAACCATCACGAGGTGAAGGTTACACCCCTTAACGATCCAAGAGATCGTCAACTCCATAAGGTCATGAACCAAATAAGGGTTCGGGGATGAAGGTACAAATCCAACCTAAAAGAGATTGAACCTGCCCTAATAATAGGCCTCTACTTTATTCTGCTCGTATTCATGTGCGCTTTCTGATTAACATACAATCAATAGGATTAACCCTAAACCTGTTTAATCTATGTTGGTTGAATATAATGCACAAATAAACTATTATTGGCGATCACTTGAATTATAATCACAATTAACCCTAACAAGATTATTAATTATCTTATTAAGCGTGATTGCAAGTACAAATTCCCTTTAACATGCAATAAAAGATGATCAAGCAATAAAGAATATAAAATATAATACATATCAAGCAACATAATAAATAATCAACATCATGAATAATAATTATAATAATAATAATATCAATCATAATCATGTTAAAACATAGCAAGATCCTAGGCATGATACTAACAAGATTAATAACAAACCCTAGCATGTCACTAAGCAATAAAAAATCAAATCTTTAACCCTAACATGAATTAATATTAGGAAGAATATAGGAAGCATCGTACTTTTAATCATACTTGATATTAAAGTTACCCTAGACATGATACTAGGAATATCATAATAACAATATAAACATGATTTCTACATCATAATATCAATAAACCATTAAAGTACTTACTTGGATTCCTCGTACCTCTTTCTAATAACAAAATACACGCGTTAGTAACTTCAAGGAAAATAATAATCAAAGCAATTAAATTAAATAATTGAAATAGAGATTTGGGACCAAACCCTCAGAAATTAAAACCTTTCACGTCTAGGGCGAAGGCAACTTCGAATATAGCTAGGTGTTTCTAGATCTTGTGAATGCGGAATTTTGTATTAAAGAGCAAGGTTAGAAAAGAAAGAATGAATGTTGATGAAAGTTGATGAAAAGAGATGAATGAAAAGGATTATTGAAACAGATGAATGTTAATTGATGAAAACTTAAGAATAAAGAGAATTGGTGAACGATAGATGTAGATGATCACTCAAAACGGAGTTTTTGATACGATATTTATAGAGAAAATCATCCAAAAAAGATAATTTATCAAAACAGAGTCTGAAGACCACAAAACAACCTTGGCGCCAGGACCAGTGGCTAGCGCCAGGCACCAATTCTGGCGTCTGGCGCCAATCCTGGTTCCAGGCGCCAAGGCCTGGGGTTGGACGCCAAATTGGATTTCAACGCGTTTTCGAAAATCTGATAAATTTCCCGTACGGGAAGATAAAATAATATAATTTCAGTCGAAAATGCTATTTGATCCAATTAAAAACTCTAAAGAGTCCTAATTAAATTAGGAATGAAAAGAACCTTCTAGAATGTTCTAGAAGACTAAAACCATTCCTAATTGAATTAGGAATGATAAATCATATTAGGCCCTCCCCTAGATCATTGGGCCATACATAAAGGTCAAACCGGACCCAGTTTAGTAAATTGGCCATAAATTCCTCAATATTCATCGGAATTGGGCTTATAATATATCGTTGGAAAGGTCTTTGCGAACCTCATCCAACTACACCACTATTGGACCCATATCATGGACCAACCAAACTGGATTGGCTGTTTTCTTTAAAATAAAGTTTTCAAAAACATGGAGAAGAGAAAAGAAATAAAACTTTCCGCAACACAAGACCTTTCCACACTTTCGTTTCATTCGATTATGATTCGACGTGAAAGGTACTCATCACCGGGTTTGGTTTTGGGGAGACACAAATGGGTGTCTACAGAAGCCCCCACTTTGACTGAGTTTGGAGAAACGCAAGTTTCAAAAACGAAAGTCAAAGTATCGATAGGGACGGAGAATGATTCAGAACGTTCTGCGATCCTAAATCATTCTTGTAACGCCGATACCTGCAAAACTAGCATTAGTTAAATAGATAAAAGAGTTAAGAAACGCGTATCTTTCACCGTCGAGCACACGTCTCAGAAAGTAACCGATTGTTGCCGTATATTGCTTTTTTTGATGACCTCCTGCAAGCTAGAGAATGACATCCCTCCTGAAAACCGCTACGCCTTGTAACTGCTTCCAATTAGAAGATTGCTTCGCCTGAAACTACCTTCTCCGTTGTGATAATATTCCACGTCCAAGGGAATATCATCGAAAATTATTTCTCTTGAAATAATTCTCATCCGCATTACGATCATCTTCCATGCCTCAGGAACTATGATCGAAGACAATTTCGCCCGAAATTACCTTCAGTTGTTTGTGACAACCTTCCGCAAGCTAGGGAATGATGTCGAAGACATCTTCTCTTGAAGTCATCCTCATTTGATGCGATAATATTCCCAAAGGAAAATACCGAAGATCCACGCCTGTCGATCTTTAAAAGTTCGCCTGAACTTGCCTTTGCTATGCCTGTACGTCGGCGCTCTTTTGCTCTTGAACCTATATGTCGGTGCCCTTTGCTCTTGAACCTGTATGTCGGTGCCCTTTGCTCTTGAACCTGTATGTCGGTGCTCTTTGCTCATGAGCCAATGCTTAGGCGCTTTAAGCTTAGTGAGACGATCTTTCCATCAGGTCGATCACTTTACGTAATCAAGCCGATTACCTAATCATGCCAAATTTCTTAGAGGGGCTAACTGGCGTACCAAGGAACCCAAAATATGTTGCAAAAAGCTAGCACAACCCCAACAGGTGGCTGGCTGTTTTGGCGTCGCTAAAAATCAATCAGCGCCAGCTTTATGGCATTAGCGCCACACGCTGAAATTGGCGTCTGGCGCCAAGCACAGAATGTGATGCCAATGCCTAGGGACTGGCGCCAGCACGGGAATCACTTTAAATTCCCGTTTTCAGTTCATTTCGTGCTCTGGCTTGTTGCGAACGCTGCTCGAAAGAAGTCGAAACTTCAATTGATCGTTGCTCATTCGTTTCTCAACCGAATTCGCTCAAATTTGTTGCAAATCAAAGCTCTTCTCATCCATATTCCCGATCTATGTAAGTTTTCCTCCAACTCACACCGATTTTTATGAATTCTTGGCATGTTCATTCACAAATTTCATGAAAATTCGAAACTTATAATGCTCAATTTGCTTTGTTTATCAAATTTTATGCCATGAAATTGCTTGTTTATGTTTGTATATTGCCTTGGGAGTAATTTGAGACTTGTTTGACTCAATTTGGTGAAGAAATGAGCAATCCACCATTGTTGAACCTCTTAAGGTCGTGAAGAACAATGTGGCTCGTTCTTGATGTTTTTGCTAGCAATTCTTGTTCAATTTGTCACAATAATCACTATAGTGTTGCAAGAAATTGTTTGATTGCTTGAAAAAATACTGTCATGCTTAATTTGAATTTGTGCTCTGTTTTAGTACTACGTACTCTGTTTTTTGCGAACATAGTATCATGCGGCTAGGCAAACCTTTAGATACTATAGAACCTTAATTTATGATGATTCTGCACAATGTAGCATGGCCAAACAACGAGGCTCAGGTTCACGGTCCCGAAACACTAGACGGGAGCATGAGCCCGTGGAGGACGACACTACAGCGTCCACTTCGCTTGGTCGGTTCCCAGAGTGGGATGAGCAGACCTTGTTCTTTGCCCCTGTCCACCATATTTCCGAGAGGGTGAGACGGGGAACCGAGCCTAGGAGGACACGACATCACGGCTCTGGCTGTGATGTTCTAGGCGATTTGTATAGGATGCATATCGCCAGAGATCGAGAGACGAGACTCCTATGGGAGTCTTGCGGATTAGTTGCCTTGTTTGAGACCTCCGAGGCTATGGTTGCCACCAGCGGGGGTCACCACGTAGTACGCGCTCTGGTGGAGTTCTTCTGGGACACCACCAACACCTTTCATTTTCCATGGGGTGAGATGATGGTCACTCCTACAGACTTCAGTCTCATCACAGGACTGGAGTTCTCTTCTGTGCCGCTGCCATTCGACGGCAGTATCGACGTCTTTTCTCCGCAGGTCGAGGAGTTGTTGGGGCCGATTGCTGTTCGGGCCCGAGCTGAGGTCGAGACAACTCAGTTTAGCGCTAGAGGGATTCACCGCTCGACGCTGGCAGCGGCTCTTGATGACGATGCAACCACCCAAGAGCAGCAGGTGTGCATCTTTGTGCTGATGTTGTTAGGGACATTCTCCCCTGACAGGGGTAGTAGGGCATTGCTTTACTACCTCCCTGCTGTTCGCGATCTCCAGCGGATTGGGACTTATGATTGGGCCAGCTTGGCCTACACTGACTTCGTTCGCGCACTGAGGAACTCGTGTCGCCATCGGTCCTTTAGGACGAACGTTGCTCTGTCTGCTTTCTGGAAAGTCATAGAGGTAAACATTATTTCCTATAAAGTTTAGCCCTATATGTCAGGCAGCATTTACTCATGCTTTAGCTTTTTTGTAGATCTGGTTCTATGAGAACTTTCCTTCCATTGCGCCGGCGAGACCATCGCCGAGGGGGTATCCGGTGAGCGCCTCTTGGGGCGGCCACCATGTGGACCTGTCTACTGCACGTGTCCGGAGTCGGATCATCTCGGTACGACTTTTAGTGTTTATCTTGCTCTTCTGCGATGTTTTAGACATGTTCTTACCCGATTGGTATTTTTATAGGGACCTGAGGTAGTATACCGACCATGGGGCGGTTGGACAGTCCCTGGATTAGCCTTGCAGTACTCTGCTGAGCGCCGCTACTTTCTGGGGACCTACGGAGCGGTTGTGTACTTAGGAGAGAGAATTGCTAGACAGCACTCTTCCAATGTTTTTGTTGTTCCTGCTCCTCCACCACGTCACATGTTCGATGAGAGAGAGTTATCGAGCATGGCCGAGGAGTCTGGTTCCCTCTGGCGGTCCCATGTGATCCTTGGGCGGAGTTATGCTGAGGAGCTACTTCTTTTGTTAGCTCCAGCCCCTGTGCCGGCCGAGGATGTGAGGGTAAAATCCTTAGCTTTTTATTTTTCGCTAAGTAGCCCCCAAGTAATACCTTGCTGATTTCTTTCTGTTTCATCAGGATGGTCCCACTGAGTTTGTGCCACCCCGTATGTCCATCCACTACCAGGGGATGTACGGACCGATCGAGGAGATGATTTCTCCGGCTCCTGAGGGCGAGCGCTTCGTGGAGCAGTCGATTCCTCGTCACCAGACTAGGGTAAGCCTAGTTTTTAATACAGAATCTTATATTCAATTATCATGCATTTTTACTGACTTAACTTTCCTTGACAGTTCTCACGCGAGGTGGTTTCGGCTATGGCACGATGCATAGATGCCTTCCGGAGTCAACTCGTTCGGATGAGGAATGCAGCTACCTGTCGTCGAGACGACACTATCCGAGAGGTAACTTTTCTTTACTTATTATTTTTGCATTATGCTTCAGTTTTTTTACCTTGCTTCTGATTTAATCCTTTTTGCAGGGTCAGCCGATTGCTTCTCACACACGTACGAGGCCTGAGGGGCGGAGAGAGCCGGCGAGGTCTAGCTCGAGACGTCGTCGCACTTCGTCCGGAGGTAGAGGTGGTCGTTCTGAGGCTGCTCGAGCCGATGTTGCTGAGGGCTCAGGGTCTTCTTCTGAGGGTGCTCCTTCTGCACCGGTAGGAGAGGCTACCTCGACTTTCAGAGGTGGTGGGATGCACGAGGTTGGCTCGTCATCGCAGCAGCCTCCGCGGTCTCAGCCTCAGGTTGACCTTGGCTGGAGCGGTCCTGTTTTGAGTTTCCCTCCTCCTACGGAGACTGGAGCTGGTGCTGAGGCCGGAGCTGGTGGAGAGGTGACTCCTCGGACGGCGCAGTTTTATGGCATGATGGGCCTACATCCTCCGGCGCCGTAGTTTATTTCTTTATATGCATTTTATTTTGACTTTTTATAGAACTTTGCCTTTGACTTATTATTTAGACACTTTGTACTTTATGTTATGTTATTGTAAATTCATTATTATCTATTATTATGTTAGTGTATGTTAGTGTGTGCAAATGTGATAATAATTTTGCGCAAAAAAATTCCGTCATTTTTATTATTGATGGAGGGTATTACCCGACTCTCTCCCCCAAAATGAAAAATAAAAAGGAAAAATAAAATGGAGGAAAAAAAGCTGATATTTGAAAATTAATATAAAATTCAAAAAAATAATTTGCTATATTTAATTAATTAAGAAAAATATTTAGAAGAAATTAAAACGGGGCCATAAAGTCATTAACCGACTCCAATTTAATATCAAAACGCAACTGAGCACGCGCGGCTTTTCTGCTAATGTGGCGCCAGCTGGCGCCAGCCTGTGGCGCGTGGCGCCAGGCGCTACACCTAGCGTGTGGCGCCAAAGGCTGATGGGTGACGCCAATATCGGGGTTTTGACGCCAATCGACGCTGACTCCGTATTTCATCCAGATTGAAATTCCTCGCAATTTGTGCATAAATAGCCCCCTGCTCAGCCGATTCTTCACATAATTCCAGCGAAAAAATTATTCTTCTCTTTAGAAAAAATAATAATCATGTCTTTAGCCACTAAAACCTTCACCCAATATTCTCATGAATGGTGTCGATCTCTCAATGCTAGAGAAAGAAAAGAATTGGATTTATTTCACTTGGGGGGAATTTATGGTATTAAAGGGGTAGATCTAGACATAGACTTCATACATACCTCTTTAGAATATTGGAGCATTGATACACATTGTTTTAGAATAGGGTATGATGAAATTAGCCCTTTGCCAGAGGAATTTGGTGCTATTTTAGGCTTCCCTGCAATAGACCTGGTAGTAATCCCTAGGGCAGATGCATATTACTATAAGGATTTTGAGCGCTTCTTTAACTTAAAGGAAAGGGATTTATCAAAAATAGTAGATGGCAATGTAGTGAACTTAAAAGAATTCGCACGCTATTATTTTGATAAACCGCTTTCTGAATCTTTTCACATATATAGAAGAAGGGCGTTCTTATTCTGCATGCTTAATCAATATTGTCTTAGTAGTGGTAAAATTAACGAGGGACAATCAATTATAACCACTGTGCTAGATCAAATTGAATCAGGGAGAAATCCAATGTCATTGATAGTTGGAGAGACTATGATTAGTCTGGATGAATTGAAAAGGGACCCAAAAGCACCTCTTCGCGGTTCTCCAATTTTATTACAGGTAGAAAAATAATATTTTTAATTACAGAAATCAAAAAATATATTTTTGTATTATAATATTAATTTATTTGCATTGGAATTTTTTACAGATGTGGCTAATGGAGAGGTTAGGATTAATTAGCCCTCCGGACGACATTGAAAATTATACGCCTACTTGCTTTGTGAGAAGAAAGAAGCGCATCCCTAAGATTGGGCGCCATGGGTGGAAGAAAGTCTTTGAATCACGTGATTTTGCTATCAAGTGGGTCATCCCATGGTGGAAAATAAAAAGGATGGTTGGTGTTAACAAGCAACCTTTCTGCCGTCTTCCAAGCTTGTCTCGCATGACATATTATTATCTCTGTAGAGTAAAGAGACAATATGGCTTGCTTCAAAATATTCCTTCCGGGGATCTTTGTCCTCCCTATGAGTATCCCATATCTCAAGAAGTAGATAAATTTGACACGTACTGGAGCGCTAGACCTTTATGGGAAGTGATTACCCAAAAGGTTCCCCCTTCTTTACCTAATGATGTAAAGAAGTGGTTGCTGAAGAAGTCTTCAATTGATCAGGGTAGAACCGATGTGAAGAATCGTCTAGGTGACAGGGTGACACCGGCCAAGGAGCACTTAGGTGCAAGAATTGAGTTCAAAACACCTACAATTCCTAAGAAAAAGAATACTACTAAAGACAAGAGGAAAAGGAAAGCTACAGACAAGAAGGCTTGGGTGGAAAAGAAGCATGGGGTGCTAGCTGAAGGAGAAACAATCTATTCGAAAATTGAATGTAGGTCCTCTAAAGGATGCCTACTAGCTAAAGTAATGGATGAAGAGGAGGAAACGGAAAAGAATTGGAAAAGGGCAAAGAAGGAGAAGAAAGACTAGAACATTGCTTAGCTTTAGATTTATTAGATTTTTATTTAAAGTTAATTTATTTCGGCCTTATTTAAATTCCATTAACAATGCAATTTTATTTCATTAATGAAATTTCAGCTTTCAATTAAATTGTTACTTTAAATTTATTTTATTAAAGCAATGAAAAACCGAAGAAATAATTTTCCAGAAATTCTTCGAGTACGGAAGTCGAAAATTTTCCGAAAAAAAAAAACACCGAAATTCGCCCAGATTTTATGACTGAATTGGCGTCAGTAATTGCAGATTGGCGCCAGCTATTGAGGTCTGGCGCCAGGCGCCAATACCGTCGTCTGGCGCTAATGGCTTTTGGCTGGCGCAAGACTCTGTTCTGTGACGCCAGTAATTTTCCGACTTTTTGTTGACTTTTGTTGATTCTGGAACGCGGAGATGTCGAAAAATAAAGTGGCCGCACCCGTAATGGGTTGCCTACGTATCCTTTCTTAAGGAATCAGGCCGAACGTAGCTCTCTTGAGTGTCCTACTCAAGCAATTATGGGTAGTATTTTTTAAGTTGGTCAAGATTGGTCATGTTTGAGAATTCATTGCCATCCATGTCAGTTAATTTTGCTGCACCACCTGACAGGATTGTTTTGACAATGTAGGGGCCAGACCAATTAGGTCTAAACTTTCCCCTTGGATCTAAAACATTTTTTCTTAGCGCTTTTAATACCAAATCTCCTATTTTGATATTTCTTGTCTTGACCTTCTTATTAAAATGTCTAGCCATAAGAGTTTGATAGCACTGAGTGTGATGTAGAGCTTCTAGTCGTTTTTCGTCGAGTAGGATCAATTCTTCATATCGTGCCCTAGTCCATTCGACTTCATCGAGTTTACTCTCTAGCGCAATACGTAGAGATGGTATTTCTAGTTCGACAGGTTGTACGGCATCCATTCCATATACCAAAGAAAATGGTGTATTTCCTGTTGACGTACGGATTGACGTGCGATAACCCCACAATGCAAAGTGAAGCTTGTCAGGCCAATCCTTGTAATTTTCTGTCATTTTCTCGATGATAGTCTTTAAATTCTTATTAGCTGCCTCGACTGCTCCGTTTGCTTGAGGTCTATAAGGGGACGAATGATGATGTTAGATACCATATTTGTGTAGCAAATCTTCACATTCGGCTTGAAAGTGAGTTCCATTGTCACTTATCATTTCATGTGGGACTCCATATCGACAAATGATATTCCTCTCGATAAAGAGTGCTACATGTTTTGCAGTGAGTTTAGCATATGATTGCGCTTCAACCCACTTCGTAAAGTAATCAATTGCTACTAGAATAAATTCATGGCCTCCTGTCCCTGGAGGAGCGATCTTGCCAATTATGTCAATTCCCCATGTAGAGAATGGCCATGGTGATGTGTAGGTGTAGAGTAAAGATGGAGGAACGTGTTGTAAATTGGCATAAATTTGACACTTAGGGCATCTTTTCACATATTGATGGCAGTCCCTATTCATGGTAGTCCAATAATACCCTTCTCGCATTATTTTCTGGACTAGCATTTTGCCATTTACATGAGTTCCACAGATTCCTTCGTGGACCATTCTCATTATTCTTTGTACATCCACCTTCCCTACACATAGGAGAGCTTGACCTTTAGGTACCCTTTTATGTAGCTCGTTGTCTATGAGTACATATTGAGAAGCCAAAAGTCTCAAGGCTCGTTTTGCTCCTTTGTCAGGATGAGGGGGGTATTCTCCATTGGTGACATAGTTGAGGATGTCAGTGTACCATGGTTCTTCTTCTTGTTCTTCATCTTCGTCTTGGACTGGGTTGTCGTCTTCTATAGCCTGTATATATGCCGGTTTGTGCCTTTTTTCGATAGTTAGAGGCATTTGCTTGATATCCGTGGGAATCCTAACCATTGAGGCTAATCTTGCCAAGGCATCAGCAAATTGATTTTCTTCTCTAGGTAGATATGTGTATTCCACCTTCTCTAACTGATCGGTAAGAGTTTCCAAATAATTTTGGTAAGGGGCTAGGCTTTCGCTCCTTACTTTCCACCTTTTAGATATTTGATTGATGATTAGAGAGGAATCTCCGAATATCCTTAACTTCTTTACTCCCAATGCCAGAGCTGTTTCAAGGCCTACCACACATGCCTCATATTCAGCAGCATTGTTGGTAACGTCGAAATCAAGCTTTATTGAGATTGGGACATGTTCTTCTTTAGGTGATACTAGTAGCACTCCGACACCACATCCTTTTTGGTTTGAGGCTCCATCGAAATACAAGGTCCAAGTATCATCTTCGGTGACCATCAAATCTTCATCTGGAAATTCATTGTCCTGTATTGGTGTCGAGTCTTCTATTGGAAAGTCTGCCAGAAAGTCTGACACCACAGATCCTTTAATAGCTTTTTGTGGCATAAACCGCACATCGAACTGGGCTAAGTTGACTATCCATCTTGAAATACGTCCATTGAGTGTTGATTTCTTGAACAAGTATTTGAGTGGATCTAATCGAGATACCACGAAAACGGTATGCACCAACATGTAATGTCTCAACTTAGTTGTGGCCCACACCAAAGCGAGGCACAATTTCTCGAGTGGTGTATAGCGTGTTTCGTATTCGAGCATCTTCTTACTTAAGTAATAGATTGCATTCTCTTTGTTTCCTACCTCTTGTGCTAGCATGGCTCCCATTGTCTCTTTGGTAACCATCAAATATAACCTAAGAGGTATTCCGGGAAGTGCTGGCGCTAATACGAGAGGATTTGAGAGATAGGCTTTGATCCGATCAAAGGCTTTTTGACACTCGTCATCCCATATTGCTGGTACATTCTTCTTGAGCTTTTTGAAGATTGATTCACATATCGTTGTTAGTTTTGATATGAACCTACTTATGTATTGCAACCGGCCAATGAATCCTCGAATCTGTTTCTCGGTCTTGGGCGGTGGCATTGACATGATTGCTTTAATCTTGGTTGGGTCTATCACTATTCCTCTAGAGCTTATGACGTACCCCAAGAGCTTGCCTGAGGTGACTCCAAAAGCACATTTTGATGGATTCAACCTCATATTGTATTTTCTTAACCTTTTGAAAAATTTCCTTAAGGCTACTTGATGGCCTGGACGGTCCTTTGATTTCACAATCATGTCGTCGATATATACTTCAACTTCTTTGTGCATCATGTCATGAAGCAAGGCAGTTGCTGCACGTTGGTAAGTAGCACCTGCGTTTTTCAACCCAAATGGCATTACCGTGTAACAGTAAGTGCCCCATGGTGTGATAAAAGTTGTCTTCTCCATGTCTTCTTCCGCCATGAGAATCTGATTGTACCCTGCGTATCCGTCCATGAATGAGAGAAGTGCGTGATTTGCTGTGTTGTCTACCAGAATATCGATGTGTGGCAAAGGGAAGTCGTCCTTTGGACTTGCCTTATTTAGATCTCGATAGTCGACGCACATCCTTACCCTTCCGTCTTTCTTTGGAACTGGGACGACGTTGGCGACCCATTCGGGGTATTTGGATACCTTGATGAAACCTGCAGTTATTTGTTTTTGAACTTCTTCTTTTATCTTAAGTGCTACGTCGGGTTTCATTCGACGTAACTTTTGTTTTACAGGTTTCATTCCTGGTATTAATGGTATAGTGTGTTGAGCTATTTCTCTGTTAATGTCTGGCATATCTTCATATGACCAAGCAAATACATCGATAAATTCTTTAAGCAAATCAATTAAATCGGTTCTTTCTTGTTTATTCAATGTTAGTCCGATTTTAACTTCTCTTTTATGAGTTGAATCATTTGAGATGTCAACTGTTTCAGTCTCTTCAATTACTGGTGTTTTCTTTTCAAGTGTTTCCATTGCTTTAATAATTTCTTTATCTTTTTCATCGTTAGCTAAGCAATGTTTGTCATCTTGGGTTAGGGAAGAACACGAGAAGTAAGAAGAATGAGCGATATTATTATACTCTGAGATCATTACATCAAAGAGTGATATGTCCTCAGGGACTGGATCACTAACTATCCTAGGAGAAGAAATAGGAAGGGGAGGCGTTATAGCTAAAGACTTAGAAGATTCTATGGGGAAAGACTCTGACTCAGACTCTGACTCTGACTCTGACGATTCTTCAAACATTGGCCCTTTTCCTGTCGTGATTGATATTTTCCTCCCACTCGGAGTGGTCACCTTGATAGTCTTGCGCCACCCATGCAATAATCCTTCAGCTGGAGTAATTAGCTTTGAGAGGTCGAAGTTTTCGCTTTGTAGGACCGTTTGAATGAGTGAGGAGTTATCTTCTTCATAAACTGGCTCATTCTTTTCTCGCCCAAACAGTAATCCCATGACGTTAAAGTCAAAGCATGGGGGTGCTTTCTCCTTACGGACGGGAGTTGGGATTTCGTCAGTGAAATAGAAATCCAAGAAAATCTCGAATCCTGGTTATCGTATGCCATTTATAACAAATGGTTCGGGAAATTCATGGCATGGATAGTCCTCTCCTTCTTTTATAAACTGACCATTAAGCGTAAGAGGGTACTGATCCATTGGAATTGCTTTCTTTTGAATGCGAGCGTCCCTACGTGCTTTCAATTTGTCCTGGGCTCGCTTGAGATCTTTCCGAGTCGGTTCGAAACCAAGTCCGAAAGTATCTAGTTTAGGGAGGCCAGGTGACTCTATCGATTTTGATATCCCCTTCTTCTTTCCTAATGTCATCCCAGGGAAGTGTCCTTGTTTCATCAGTATAGTGTTGATAATCATGTTGGAATGGGGGTGTGGCAAAGAGATGTCCTTTCATCCTCTTGGATTAAGGAGACTTCTTCGTTAAAGCCCCATAGGTCTTCATCATCTTCGTCATGCTCCACGTTGATGATTGGATTCTCTATTGATTTGATCCTCATTGGCGAAGCATCAATAGTGATGGGGATTCCTCCAACTATGGCTTTCACTTGTTGGTGGAGAGATGAAGGGACGGCCTTTAGATCATGGAGCCAAGGGCGTCCTAACAACAGATTGAATGAGGCTTTGATGTCTACTACTTGAAAAGTAGTAGCATGTTCTATTGCTCCTGTCGTCACATTTAGGGTTATTTTGCCAAGAGCTTGACGTCGAGTATTATCGTAGGCTCTTATTCCTTGTGTGGACGGAGTTAAATCCTCATCTCTTATGCCAAGCATCCTTGCAGTCCTAAGTGGACAGACATTTATAGCCGATCCATTGTCTACAAGAGTCATGGGAACATTCATCCTTTTGCAGACTACCGTGAGGTTTAACGTCGTGTAGTGTTTGTCACCTTCCGGGGGTAAGTCTTTATCAGAGAAGGTGATTAGATTAATCGGACTAGGGAGGTCACTCGTGAGGAAGTTAGCTAGTCCCTCAGGAATGGTGTCAGAATCTATCCCGATTTTATCCAAGGCATTCATCACAGCCAACCTATGTTCTCGAGATGTTGCTAAAAGCTTCCATACATTCATCTCAACTTTTGTCTTCTTGAATTGCTTAACAATGTCATTGTCTTCGATGATAGGTATGGGAACTTGTTGTACAGTAGGCATGGGTTGTGTTGAAACGGGAGGTTGTATTCTCCCGGATCTTGTGAGGACGTCTATTGATGAATCTTCTTCAGCCCAAATGTCGTCTGTGGTGTATGATACAGAAGATGAAGGCCCTAATATGTCTTTTAGATAGACATCTTCTTCATCACTATCCCATACTCCATTAACGTTTATATCCTCTTCTTGTTGAACTTGGACTAATTCCTTTCTATCAATCATTTTCTGCACCAAATCCTTGAACTTGAAGCAGTTTTCTAGGGTGTGTCCTCCTGACTGATGGTATTGACAGTAATATCTATCTGTCATTTTTAATGATTCAAATGGTCTCGATTCGAGAGGTTTGACCTTGCCACCCTCGGAGAGCATTTTAAACATTTGTGTATACGGGATCCCAATTGGAGTATAAACTTTATTTCTCTTCTTGGGTCTTTCGGTGACTTGTAAGGGAAAGTATTTTGCCTCATAAGTCGTTTTTACTGGTGCGGATTCTCTCTTAGGTTTTTCATCATATTCCTTGTGAAGTTCATTCAAAATTTTGAGATTTTCATGTAACAGTTGTGATGTCTCCCTCAGATACAGTGTGAGTATTCGTATCTCTACCTCATTTGCTGGTTTTGGAAGATTATCTTCGACATCGAAAAAGGTCTCTTCTCCTTCCTCTTCGACGTTGGTTGCTTTGACAGGCTTAATGAGATATGAGGGGTCAACTTCGCTTACTTCATCGGAGATAGCCAATGTGTGAGCTAGAGGTGCATTGTCAATACTCGGTTTCTTACTGGCAGGGGGCAACGGCAGCTTGTTACTGTCAATTAGGTCTTGAATAGCTTCCTTAAGCTTCCAACAGCTTTCAGTAGAATGGCCCCTACCTTGATGATATTTTCAATGTGCATTGGGGTTCCAATTAGGCAACCTCTTCTCGACTGGTGGATCTTTAAATGGTCCAATGGGAGTTATAAGACCTTTTGCATTTAGCCGATCAAACGCGATGTCATAACTCATGCCAATAGGAGTGAAGTTTCTCCTAAAGGGTTTCTTTTGTCCTTGATTGTTCATGGCAAGGACTTCTCCTAGATTAAAGGTGCTAACATTATTTGAGTGGGCGTTTTTGGAAGAAGAAGGATTGTCGTTCTTCTTTCCTTTCCAGCCACTGTTGGAGTTATTGTTGGCAGCTTTAGATTTAGCCAAGTCATCTTCGATATTAATCCCAATATCATAAACAGCCTTAAAGGTATGAAGGTTATTTTGATATTTAAGATGTTTTGAATATTTTTCTTGGAGGTTTTTAATGAACAATCTCACGGACTCTTTTTCACTTGGTACCTCAATCATTTTAGCTGAGGTTTCTCTCCACTTGTTAAAGAAAGATGTGAAGCCTTCATTCTCCTTCTGTTCGAGGATTTCAAGTTCTCTATGGTCGGTTTCGACTTGAACGTTGCACTTGTACCTATCAACGAAAGCGTTTGCTATGGATTCCCAGGTAGAGGTCTTTTCTTTTTCAAGAGAAAAGAACCATTGTTGGCAAACGGTCTCGAGAGATAGCGAGAACAGAGAAGGGAAAACTTTCTTATCAATACCCTTGATACTCATTATTGTTTCAAATGCTCTTAGATGGAAGTATGGGTTGTCGATTGCCCTAAACTTTGGGATGTCGTTGGCACTGAACTTCTGCGGAAGAAGATCCTTATCCACCGAGACCCCTTGGGATGTGAGCTCTTGAAACTTGTAGTCGCTGGACAACTTGCTTAGGCTTTCTTGCATGAGGTCCATTTGTTGTTGCTTCGCGGGATCCTCGATCTTAAGTGCGAGAAGCTTTAGTGTCTCAGTTACAGTAGCCAGTTGGTTCTTGAGATCGTTAACTTCTTCCTGAGTTGCCATTATAACTCTTGCTTTCCTCTTGCGAGCTATAGGTTTGTCGAAAAGTTGGACTTGTACGAAGAGGTTATCTTTGATTAATCGTCCTTCCTTTCTTGACCACGCGCTGTAAATTAAGCCAGTTTGCGTTTTAATTACTTGACTCGAATCAATTTGACTTTATGGTTTTTATTTAAAAAAAAAAAAAAAAAAAAAAAAAAAAAAAAAAAAAAAACGGTATGCAAAAAGTATGCATATTTTTAGGGAGCAATAATGTACATGTGTTTAGGGAATTTAAGTATTATTATTTATTGGAGGATTAATATCCGACTTACCCCCCTAAAAAAAATGACGAAAAATAACGCGCGCACACAAGACTCCCTTAATCATGGTCAAGAAATGTGTATTGGTGTGTGTATTGAGTGTAAGTGACATGCTTGGACTCTTATGTAAGACCATGGGACTTAGTGCCTAAACTCGAATATTGATTCAATTAAGCATTATTGCCAGCAAAATTAACCGAATTAAACAGGAAACTGATTAATTAGACATTAGGTGATGACTCGACAAATAATCCGAACTGTCGGCCAAGCGACAGGACTGGCGTCACAATATGGTGGTTGGCGCCAGACTTTTTAGTAAATGTCTGGCGCTACACACCATACAGTGGCGCTACAGCTCAGATTTTGGCACCAATTTTGGAGCCTCGGTCTGGGACTGTTTTCAATATTATTAGTCAACTGGGGTATGCCTAAAGTCGTATTAGGTCAATTCCGATTAAAAAAAAAAAAAAAAAAAAAAAATTTATTGACTCGAATTAATTAATTAATTAATTAATTAATTAGGCAAAGTTCTTTAAGTCATTAATTAATTAGGCAAAGTTCTTTAAGTCATTAATTATAATCTCAACACAAATCAACAAACGGTTAAGAGGAGCATAGGATATATATGCACAACAAATAATGCACAATTAGTCAAGTAGGCACAACATGATGCAATGAGTTCGCAACCTAACCATGGCTCTAGTTCTCTAAAGTTCGAGATATGGTTTGGTCAAATAGGGTCCATGGTTAATTGTTCAGATGCACCGCGTAGAAGCCTAACCGTGAAGGGTTAACGCGTGTGGATAGAACACCGCGAGTTTTTAGAAAAAACTCACTTCTATGGTTTGGTGAATTCAACATCTCAGATGTACCCTTTGTTGCCAGGAGCGTTCAATCGGGTAGATAGAGCATGAATTCCAAGAAGGTTATGTCCATATGTAGAACACATATGGGTTTCAGAAAAATGAGAAAAAATTCAACAGGAAGTAGGATCGAGCAAACAATACGAAAAACCGGTCGAAATTAGAACGCATATTTCTGGCTCGGTATTGGGGGAAATTGGCGCCAGCAAACAGAGACTAGCGCCAACTTTTAACTGTAGCGCCTGGCGCTACGGCTAAAAGTTTGGCGCCAAGCTCTGGCCCCTGACGCTACTTCCCACATGCCTCAGCAGCTTTCTGTGCTCAATAAAATCATCCTGTTTCGCGCGGTGTTATTTCAGTCCTAGTTGTGAAAGACATTTCTCAAATTTCCTACATGTAAAAATCCTATGTTTTTTACTCATTACGGATGGTCTTTCTAATGAGAACCTTTTTATGTATATGCCACAATGTTAATCAAAATTACGCACATGAAATACTTAGAACTTTTCGAGTCTCATCCACTCATTCTAAATCATTGCCGAAACAAATTCAGGAATTAAAATAGAAATCGTCCCCAGTGGAGTCGCCAAAAACTGTAGGGAATAGTTTCAAGCCTTAAAATCCCACTAGCTTGAACCCCACTGTGATCATACACTAAAGTACGGTGGCGTCCAAAAGGGAAGAAGATAGAACAAAAGAGTCGCCAACAAGTTTTTTAAGGAACTTGTAAACCATCACGAGGTGAAGGTTACACCCCTTAACGATCCAAGAGATCGTCAACTCCATAAGGTCATGAACCAAATAAGGGTTCGGGGATGAAGGTACAAATCCAACCTAAAAGAGATTGAACCTGCCCTAATAATAGGCCTCTACTTTATTCTGCTCGTATTCATGTGCGCTTTCTGATTAACATACAATCAATAGGATTAACCCTAAACCTGTTTAATCTATGTTGGTTGAATATAATGCACAAATAAACTATTATTGGCGATCACTTGAATTATAATCACAATTAACCCTAACAAGATTATTAATTATCTTATTAAGCGTGATTGCAAGTACAAATTCCCTTTAACATGCAATAAAAGGTGATCAAGCAATAAAGAATATAAAATATAATACATATCAAGCAACATAATAAATAATCAACATCATGAATAATAATTATAATAATAATAATATCAATCATAATCATGTTAAAACATAGCAAGATCCTAGGCATGATACTAACAAGATTAATAACAAACCCTAGCATGTCACTAAGCAATAAAAAATCAAATATTTAACCCTAACATGAATTAATATTAGGAAGAATATAGGAAGCATCGTACTTTTAATCATACTTGATATTAAAGTTACCCTAGACATGATACTAGGAATATCATAATAACAATATAAACATGATTTCTACATCATAATATCAATAAACCATTAAAGTACTTACTTGGATGCCTCGTACCTCTTTCTAATAACAAAATACACGCGTTAGTAACTTCAAGGAAAATAATAATCAAAGCAATTAAATTAAATAATTGAAATAGAGATTTGGGACCAAACCCTCAGAAATTAAAACCTTTCACGTCTAGGGCGAAGGCAACTTCGAATATAGCTAGGTGTTTCTAGATCTTGTGAATGCGGAATTTTGTATTAAAGAGCAAGGTTAGAAAAGAAAGAATGAATGTTGATGAAAGTTGATGAAAAGAGATGAATGAAAAGGATTATTGAAAGAGATGAATGTTAATTGATGAAAACTTAAGAATAAAGAGAATTGGTGAACGATAGATGTAGATGATCCCTCAAAAGGAGTTTTTGATACAATATTTATAGAGAAAATCATCCAAAAAAGATAATTTATCAAAACAGAGTCTGAAGACCACAAAACAACCTTGGCGCCAGCCCTGGCCCATTGGCGCCAGGACCAGTGGCTAGCGCCAGGCACCAATTCTGGCGTCTGGCGCCAATCCTGGTTCCAGGCGCCAAGGCCTGGGGTTGGACGCCAAATTGAATTTCAACGCGTTTTCGAAAATCTGATAAATTTCCCGTACGGGAAGATAAAATAATATAATTTCAGTCGAAAATGCTATTTGATCCAATTAAAAACTCTAAAGAGTCCTAATTAAATTAGGAATGAAAAGAACCTTCTAGAATGTTCTAGAAGAATAAAACCATTCCTAATTGCATTAGGAATGATAAATCATATTAGGCCCTCCCCTAGATCATTGGGCCGTACATAAAGGTCAAACCGGACCCAGTTTAGTAAATTGGCCATAAATTCCTCAATATTCATCGGAATTGGGCTTATAATATATCGTTGGAAAGGTCTTTGCGAACCTCATCCAACTACACCACTATTGGGCCCATATCATGGACCAACCAAACTGGATTGGTTTCTTTTCTTTAAAATAAAGTTTTCAAAAACATGGAGAAGAGAAAAGAAATAAAACTTTCCGCAACACAAGACCTTTCCACACTTTCGTTTCATTCGATTATGATTCGACGTGAAAGGTACTCATCACCGGGTTTGGTTTTGGGGAGACACAAATGGGTGTCTACATCTAGCTATTTAAAAAAAAAATTACTTCAGATCCAAAATAGTTGAAACAAATTAAATTGCACGAACTTTAACTATATACTCCCTCCGTCCCTTATCTACATGCTCACTTTCATTTATAAAAAAACTACATGCCTATTTTTATTTTAAAAATGTACTTTTTTGACAATATTTTCTCTTTTTGATGAGTTGATATCACTTTATTTATTTATTTATTTTTGTAACTTTTGAAATCATTTTTCAACACTTTTTCTCTCCTTCTCGTCAATAATTGCCAACTACTTTTTCTTTATCTCTATCTCTCTCTAACCCCACATGCATATTTGTACTTTCCAATTATGGGTTTTAAGGAATCTATTAGTTCCTTAATTCTTGTGAAAAATAGAGAATAGACATGTATATAAGGGACAAAGCAATTTTTTTTTTTACGTAAGATTATTTAATGGCTATAACGAAAATTGTAGCTATTGTAATTATTTTAAATTTCAATCATTCATTTCTAAGTGACCAATCTTGTCCATTCATCCAATGTACTTTATATATTTTTTCCTTACAGGATAAAAAAAAATAAATAAATAAAAAAAGAAGAAGGAAAGCTAGCATTAATTAAAGATAAAAAGTTCAAAAAAAAAAAAAAAAAACCTTCCCACTAGGTTTTCCTTGGGAGGGCTCTTCTAGTTCTTTGACTAGGGTTATCCTTTTTTCTTGAAAGCTTTTCTCGATTTCGATCGAGTTTTTGAATTTTTGTTTTGTTTTTCCTAATCAATTCTTTAGACGCTATGCATAATAATAGAGATATGGAAGGAGAAAATCAAGTAAGGACTTTGAGTCAGAATGAGGTGAATGAAACCATGAGCAAAGAAATTATTGCTCCAAGAATCTTGAGTGATGCAATTGAATAAAATGATTTTGGTGAAGCGGATGATGAGGACCGTATTGAACATGCTCTTGTGGGTAAGATATGGACAAACTGTAGGGTGAATATGAACGCTTTCATCACAACAATTAAAGAAGTGTGGCAACCTAAGAATGAAGCGGACGTTAGTAGTATAGGAGGCAATATGTTTATGTTCCAATTTTACCATTGGAGAGACAAGCAAAGGGTGATTGATGAGCAGCATTGGAATTTTGACAGGCACGCAATTCTTCTTGGCGAGACTACAGAGTGAATAAAACCCTCGAACACTCAACTTTTCCATCTTTCAATATGGGCTAGGCCGTTTATAATCTTCTAATAAAGGGAAGATTTAGTCTGGGGAATGTAGAAAAAAACAATAACAAAATTGGTGATTTTGTCAAAATGGATGCCAATGCTAGAGTGGGTCGATATAGATAAATTTTTTCTTATCCGTATTCTCATTGATGTTTGAAGGCCTCTTATAAAGGATGTAAAACTGAATGAAGATGAGAGATGGCATAAAGGAATGCTATGATGTGAAGTATGAAAACACCCCTTTATTTTGTTTTTTTTTTTTTTTTTTTTTTTTTTGCTGTAAATTGGGTCATGGCTTGAAAGATTATGATTATTGTAGAGAGATTGATGTGCCGAAGGAATATTTTGGTTTATGGCTGAAAGCTTCACCATAGAAGACTAACATGGACTCCAAAGATGAGAAGAAAGTGAAAGGGGGTACAAGTTGTGCAAAGGCTTTATACATCACCAAATTGAAAGAGATAAGGGAGAAATAGGGCATGGACAGAGAAGTCAATGAAGTGGTAAAATAGGGTAGGTAAAAGTAGAGTTGATCAAAACAAGCCCGGCCCGCTGGCCCGGTCCGATTTTGGGCGAGTTTTGGGCAGCATTTTCCGGCCCAAAATTGGGTCGGGCCCGGCCCGAATTTTTTTTTTGGGAGGGCTTGGGAATGTATTTTTAATCTATTTTAGTTCATTTTTTTAGCCTGGCCCGAAAAGCCCGCACGGCCCGTCCATTTTGGGCGGGTTTGGGCATGAAAATTTTAGCCCGAATCTAGACCCGGTCCGGCCCGAGAAATGGGCTGCTTTTTTATTCCTGGGCCCGGCCCGCCCATTGATCAGGTATAGGTAAAAGTGTTTAAGGGTAAGGGTAGTGTAGTGTAGGAGATGTAAGGGAGAATAAGAGTGAAGTGTTTTTCTTCAAAAGTGAAGCAGGGGTTAACTATGAGCAGCATGCTCAGGTGGGGGACAGTGGGGGTACATGGGATGTAAAAAAGGTGGAAAAGAATTCTTAGAGAGCATGAATGTAGTATGGGAAGTGAGGATTTTCTTATACGAGAAAAAAGGAAGATAGAGATTTGATAGTGTGGAAGGAGAGAAATAGCACTAATGGTGGAGAAAAAAGAAGATGAAAGTAACAGTTCATGTGCTGAATAATGTGGCGAGCCCCATCCAATGGGCTCTCGATGGCCAATGAGTTACACCATTTCTTGGAATTGTAGAGGCCTGGGGAGAACCTCTAAAGTTAATGATTTAAAATGTATAGTTTTCTTAGAGATCCCCCTAAAGACACCTACTTTTGGCCTCCTATTTCGATAGGAAGTACGGTGATGTTACAAAAGCCCATTCTTCATGCTAGATCAAAGTTGAAGTCTTTATGGACTACGAAATGCATTATGAAGTAAGTTAAACCCCATATTTGAGACCAAGTTATCTTAGAGCCTATCCCAATTACTAATTAATCCTAAAACGTGCTCATACATGTTTAATCTTAATTAATAAAGATCCCAAATACGTCCAATGCAATGATTTTATCCAATGGATCTTACATTGATGAAAACCTAGCCAACCAGAATAATTACCTATCCAATACTCATTCCTACCCAATACTCGTTCAAGGCCTAAACAAATGGATAGCCCTTTCAAAGATCTTTCCAATGGTATATTATAAGCTCAATTTCGAGTTAAAACGAAAAAGTTATCATCAAAATACTAAACCAGGCCCTAAAACATATACCTTAGCACTCGAATAGCCATATCTTTTAATGGATAACAGATTTTAACCTAATTCCAACATCTTGGAAAGTAGACATTCAGAGCTTTTCAATGATATCTCATATACGGCCTTAATCCAAATTTTAAAAATGAATTTTGTATAAGGAAAATCGCACCGCGCACAACTGTCAGAGTTGCGCATGCCTGTTGACGCGCAAGCCAAATAGTTGCGTTGGGTTCCTCGTTTAACTCTAATGACAAGAAAATACCAGAATTCTAAACCCTAAATTTTTAAAACCCTAATTTCTCAAACCCTCTTACTATCATACTACTTTTCTCCTTCTTCTCAACTACTCTTCAACCGTAATCCATCCATTTGAAGTCCTTGGAGGTACGAAGAAGGAGAAAGATTCATAAACATCTAAAATGAAGATTAATGAAGATTTAGCATAAAAGAAGAGCTGCTAGTTTCCTGAGCACTTAGATAAATCACCTTTCATTTATTGTTTGAATAACTTTAATTGATTAATAAGTGTTGTTTGATCACTTTAAACAAACTTTTAATTAATTAATTTCACATAGATTCTTGCATTAATTAAAGACTAGACAAAAATTAATTGTTGTTTTATCACCTAAGTCAAGGCGAATATTGTTCATTTCTTATTCTTTTCGTGAATTTGAATAACAAAAGAATAACGATATTCGTTGCCATGTAATCTTTATGTGATTAACGCTTGTAAATAAAATCAACTAACTTAGTTTCACATTGCATATATTGTTTGGTGATGAAATTGTGAAAAAAAGAAGAGGTAGTAGAGGCCGCACTAGGGCTAGAAGAGCGATTCCTCCCTAAAACGAACGTTATTTTAGTATCCTCACTCCTAAACTCATTTCTGGTATAAGTATACCAATTTGGGCATGGGTAAACTTTTGATTCATGCTAAATATCCCTTAAACTCTGGGAGAAAGGCATGAACGAGTTTTATGAGTTTTCCTAAAACTCATTGGCGATTCCTTATTAGTTTCTTTCAAAAAAGCGTAATGATAGGATCAACTCTAATTCAAGGTCCTCCAAACAGTTAGGAATTTAAATTGTAACACACCCTAAAAAAGTGTACAGTCCTAGGCTTTTAAAGGGCCATGGGCAGTGAGGAGATGGATCCCCTAAGATGGGCATGCCCTCCTCACACCCCCAATTACTTTATCTTTTGAAGACTCGGCTGAAAGCTCATGAAGTTGATAAAATAAAAAACAAAATAATGTTTAGTAGTGCTTTGTAGTAAAATATGAAGGAGATGGTACAAAAAGGAGAGGTGGTCTGGTGCTTTTTCAGAAGAATGATTGGGATGTTGATGTTCTCCCATATTCACATAACCACATTGACACTTGGATTAGCAATGGACAACAAGAGGGATAGAGATTTACAGGCATCGATGGTCACCCCAAGGATGAAAACAAGCACAAAACGGGTTTGCTTTTGAAGAATTTGATGTATGATCAAGGAAAATCATGGCTCTGTGGGGGTGATTTTAACCTTATGTTGATGTTTTCGAAAAAGCAAGAAGGGAGGGATTTTAGAGTGAAGGAGGTGGACATACTACGGAGAGCTGTTAGTTTTTGCCAGTTGGATGATTTAGGTTACATTGGGAATGACTAAACCTCGACTATTAATCGTGGAGATGAGGAGAATGTACAAGAGAGACTTGATCATTTCTTGGCAAACCAGGCTTGGCGGGACCTCTTCTCGGGTCATTTGTTTCCCACCTGTTGAAAAGAAAATTGGAGCATCTTCCAATTTGTTTATGTATAAGGGACTCTATAAATCCACAGGAAAAAAAAAATTAAAAAAAAAATAATAAATAGAAGGTTGTATCGTTTCAAAGACATGTGGTTAAGGGATGAAAAATTTGAGGAGATAATAGCAAAAGTGTGGGAAGGGGGAGGAGATATATGCTCAAAAATAGCCTTCACATCAAATAATCTGATTTCTTGGAGTCAAGGAAAATTCGTAGATTTTATAAAGGAGCTAGCGGATTGTTGTTCTTGATGAAGGAGTTGATAGGTGAGATCAAACGGAGGAGATTATAGCTCAGATGAAAGCCTTGGATGATCGTATGGATGAGCTAGATAGTAGAGAGGAGACTAATTAGAGGCAGTGAAGTAGACAAGATTGGCTCAAAAACGGTGATAAAAACACGACTTCCTTTCACACCAAAGCTAAGTAACATGTAGGGAGAAACAATATTAATTGCATGAGAGATGAGGTAAGGATGAATTACAAGAAAGAGGAGGACATCACCGAAGTTTGTGTAAGCTATATTAAAAGTTTGTTTGCCACAAGTAACCACATTGAGCCAGCAATAGTGATAGAGAAAGTTAAGCCTACTATCACAGATTGACAATATAATTTGCTTGCGACCCCTCTTCATGGTGAAGAAGTTTAGGAAGCCTTGCTCCAAATGCACCCTACAAAAGCCCCTAGTCCTGATGGTATCACTACTAGAAAACAGGCTAATTCCGACGGATTGGTTACAACGGACTCGAAATTCCATCGGAAAAAGCAAAATTTTCGACAGATTTTTGTTATCCGACGGATTAAAATTTCGTCGGAATAAATGTTCTTTCCGACGGAATTTTCCTTCGTAAATTACAATTTCCGACAGATTTATAGTCCATCGGAAATTTTCGACGGAATTTTCCTTAGGAAAATAATTAAAAAAAAATTAAAATCGTTTTTTTCCCTAACCCTAAAACGCGGCCCTTCTCCTTATTTCCCCCTTTCTCTTACTTCCGCCTCCCTTTCTCTTATTTCCTCCTTCTCTGTTTCTCTCTCATCTTCTCTCCTTCATTCCTCCTCTCTACAAATTCTCTTTCTTTTTTCCTCTTTTTCGTCCCCTCTTCTCTTCTCTACTCCTTCTCTTTCCTCTTCTTCACTTCTCGTTCTCCTTCTCACTCCTTTCTCTTTCCACCGCCAACACTACCACCCGCCGCCACAAGATCGAACACCAACGTGAACAACACCAGGTCAAATATCCGAACCCAACCCCCCAAACGCGATCTCCAACGGTGCAAACGAAGGTTTTTAGGTCAAATTCGACCATGAAAACTCTAGATCTAGAGTTTTTGTGGTCGAATTTGGCCTCTTAAACCTAATTTGGAGGTTTTTTTGTGGCCGAATTAAGGTAAGTGTATTTTTTTTTTTTTTTTTGTTTAATCTGATTTTTTTTTTTTTTTGTGGTAGTTGTTGGAGTTCGAATTTTGGGGGTTGGGTTGCGATTTTATTTTTCTTAATTTTTTGGTTGTGAAGGTCTTTTCAGCGGCGGTAGTGGGTGGTTCGGTGGTTCGGTGATAGTGGTGGTTAGGGTTGTAGATCTGGTTTTGCTTGGGTGGAAGATATGTATTTGGGTGGGTTAGGGTTAGGTGGGTAGGGGTTCTGGTTTAGGTTTTGGTGGTTGGATTAGGGGGCTGGTGGTATTGGCTGGTGTGGGGGTGTTACGGGTTGGTGGTGCGGGCTGGTGTGGGGGTGGTATGAGCTGGTATGGGTGGTGGTACGGGCTAGGGGGCTAGTGGCGTAGGGGGTGGTGGTGGGTGGTTTGGAAGGCTTTTTTTTTTGTTTTTTGAAAAGCATTTTCCGACGGATTTTCCGTCGAAAATTTCTGATGGAATACAGTCCGTCGTACATTACCGACGGACTATTTCGGGCTTGAAAATAACTTCCGGCGGACTGAATTCCGTCGGAATATTGGTTCCGATGGAAATTCCGTCGGAAAAAGCCCATTTTCCTACAAAAGGTTTTCCGACAACCAGTTCTGACGGAATTTCCTTCGGAAATAGGTTTTCCGACGGAAAACGGGGTGTTTCCGACATAAATTTTTCATCTTTATTTTCCTGTTTTCTAGTAATGTATGTCTGTTATCTTTTTTCAAAAATTCTAGGATAAGTGGGAAATTAAATGATGTAATTAAAAAAGTCCTTGATATTTAGAACAATGGAGTGGACATAGGTGTTATTAATCAAAATTACATTGTACTAATTCCAAAAAAGAAAATGTGTGAGTGTCATATTGTCATAGACCTATTAATTTATGTAATGTCTTGTATAAATTGTGACAAAAGTTCTAGCAAACAAACTCAAGACAGTTTTGACGTTCATTATTCATGAACCACATAGTGGATTTGTCCCAGGCCAGGAAGACTTATTACTGATTATATCTTGGTTGCATATGAGTAATTTCACTATCTCAAAAAAAAAAAGCTAGCAACAAGGGGTTTCTTGGGCTAAAACTCGACATAAGTAAGGTCTATGATAGAGTAGAATAGTGGGGCTTTTTGGAACAAATGATGAGTAAACTGGGTTTGCCGAGCACTTTTGTAAGTATGATTATGAGATGTCTTTGTATTGCTTCCTTTAAGGTTATGGTCAATGGTCAACCATCCAGGGATTTAAAGCCAAATAGAGGGTACAGACAAGGCGATCCTCACTTACCTTTCCTATTTATCATGTGTGTAGAAGGTCTTTTGACCTTACTTCGAGATGTTGAGAATAGAAGATTGATCCATGGTATAAATTTGGTATAAGTGTTACTCCTATTTCTCATCTTTTCTTTGTGGATAACAGTCTTCTTTTTATTCATGCTAGTGATAAGCCAATTGGTAATGTACTTGACATACTTTCTACTATGAAGTAGCTTCTGGGTAAAAACTGAATATTGAGAAATCAGAGGTGAATGAAAAGTATAAGTATATATTAAATGTACAATGAATAAAAAATAATGTAAGTATAAGTATATATTTATTTTATAATTTAAAAATCATAAATATAGTATTTGATTTGTCATAGATTAAATGAAAGACTCCAAAAAAATAAATAAATAAATAAATAAATAAATAAAAAGGTTGAATGCATAATTAGTTTTGAAATTATATAAAGTAGAAGCAAAAGTTATATTAAAAAAAAAAAAAAAAACAAAAAGCTTTGTCCAAAAAAAAAATTAAAAAAAAAAGAAAGAAAAGAAAAAAGAACAACAATAAGGTCTTGTTATGTTCACCTTATTTCAACTTATTTCAGGGTTAATAAGTTCAAATAAACTCAAATAAGAATTAATAAGTTCAGATTAATTCAGATAAGACAAGTTCAGGAGAAATAATTTTAGATAAATTGTGATAAGGGTTAGTCAGGGCTACCCAAGTTTAATTTATAACTAAAATAAGTTCTAATAAGCATAAGTAAAAAATCAGGTGAATAGAACTTTTCACTTAGCTTATTTGAACTTGTCTGAACTTATGTGAGCTTATCTGAACTTATTAGACCTTATTAAAAAAAAATTTAGTTGTAATTTGAACTTGGGTATCCCTTATTAGAACTTATTAAACCCCAACTGAACTTATCTGAACTTCTTACACCTGAAATAAATGAAAATAAGGTGAACAAAACATACTCTTAGTTTAAATCTAATAGCAGCGAAAGTTGGTACCAAGTACGATTAATTTGCTATGGCTAAATCTAAGAGACTTGCTATCCACATTAACAGTTCTTTTTTATCAACATTATTTTTCAGGGGTAGCACATGCTGCCCCTTGTGCCTTCCTTGATCTGCCATTGGTCAGGTCTAACCAGTTCAGTTTGAGACTTTGAGTTCAATTTGAGTCAATCGGTTTCTTGTTGAATTCAAGTTGGATCAAATCAGTGTCGAGTTAAGTTCAAACCGGGTCAAATTAGGATTCAGGTTGAGTTCAATTTAGTTAAAGATTGGGTTTGGGTGTTGAGTTTTATTAGATCAAATCGAATCGATTACAAATCAAAACGAATGGTCTGGTTCGATTCAATTCGGTTTGGTTTGACACCTATACCTAATACGATATAAAGTACATAATTTTAGAACTGCATTGTCCAATTAGTTATTTTATTAATTCTTTCTAACTGATAACTTCGAAAACGTTAGCAATATTAGCTATTACTCCAGTTCATTAAAATAATTGAAGAAATCAAACCACAAATGTAATATTGCAAGTTTGTTTGAGGAAAGATGAAATCAATACGACACCTCTCACAAGTTAAGCCAGCTTAGCTCCCGCAGGTCAAACTTGAAAGTAGAGGCGTCCTCCTATTTCCATGCGAATGTAGTTAATAGGGCTCGAACTAATGACCTTAAAGTCACAAAGTGAGCTCTTCACTGAACAAAGCTCGGTACAAATGCAATATTGCAATTACATGCACTCTTTAGTGAAAAGGATGAGATTGAGAAAAAAGAGTATACAAAGTTTTTTTTAAAAATATATTATTTTTTACGGAAAGAGAAATAGTATTTAGAAGGAGAGAATTTGAGATAAAATATCTCTCTGCATTTCTCAAAGAAGTGGGGTTTTATTCTCACCCCAATTAAATAGGATTTTCAATTTCCCCCTACTTGAAACATGTAAGGGAATATTCTCCAATCCCTTTTCGAATAGGATGCGGATATCAAACATAGAAATTTTTTAATACGGATACTCGATTCAAAACTGGGTTTGAAATCGGATATCCGATCCATGCTCATCCCTAGGGAATTCTCCTTACCTACAAATAAAATAAAAATTAAAGATTAAAGATTCTCAAAGAAGTGGGTGAGTAATGAGAGTATGAGACTAATGACTAAGACGAATCGGCCAAAATCTTTGGCTCGAAATGGGTTAAGTTTTTCACAAAGCCCATCCCAGCTCAGCCCATCCCAGTCCGGCCCATGATTAGGTCTAGAGTGGATCAAAAGCCGCATATACGTAGAACATGCGAATGAATGGGACAAACAAACATAACAGCACATCCACCGAATCACAAAATTCAAAATAAAAAAAGACTTGACCATCAAATTAAAAATTAACAAACCCAAATATTTAATTTTCCACTTGCTAATCAGAACAAATTCCCCAATTTCTTCATAACAATCCTCAAAATCCCACTAACACTCATACAAATTCCTACAATTTTCAGGAAAAAAAAAGTCAAATTTGTAGAGAGAAAGAAATGGCGACCCAAACAGAAGTGTATTCGGTGTGGGGACTTCCATCAGAAGATGTGAAGCAGAGGGTGAAAAATGTGATGAACACCCTCCGATCAGAATTCAACGGTCCTGATTTTGATCCTCATGTTACTGTTGTGGGGGCCATCACAATGAATCCAGAAGATGCAGTTGATAAATTTAAATTAGCGTGTAAAGGGTTGAAGGCGTATACTGCTCATGGTAGGGGCGTCTCCACTGGAACTTTCTTTTATCAGTGTGTTTACCTTCTCCTTGACACCACCCCTCAGGTACGTCCTTGTTTAATCGTAATATTTTGACTTTTATGCTAGTTATCATATTACATGTCTTTTGTGATTAGAAAAACAACTTAAGTTGTATTTCACATTCAAATTTTTGCCTAAAAATGTTAATAAAAAGTTGTACATTGACAACCGTGATTTTTATATATGTATTTTAATTGAAGAAAACGGAGGAACCAAGGAAGTAGTGGTTAGAAATACGAGTATTTCAGTTGATTGAAGAGTTTGGTAGATAATCTGTTATGTTGGATATTGTTGCTTTATTGTTTATGATTCAGGTGACATTTTTTTAATTTGGTGAAGATGATTTAGGTGACTTTAAAAAATTGAAAAATGTAATTTATTCAATTGAAAGTTGATTGATTGGTTTATGTCATATATGTATGGAACTTTTCTTGAGAATGGTCATTTTCGAGGCAATCATTTTCTTGAGTATGATCATTTTCAAGGCAATCAATTGAGTTGGTCTTTTACTCCATAATATGATTAATATCTGACTTAGAATGTTTATTGATTTAATTTACAGGTAGTTGAAACTAGTGATCATTGCTGTGGACATTTTGGTTATAATCGCACCGCACGTAAGTTGAATTGGATACTGCTTCCTATTATAATTTTAATTAAATTGATGGATATGGTTAAGTGTTAGATGAGATAAATGTATATTCTCTATGGTATATTGGTATTACTTCATACAGCAATAGTTTTAATGGGCAAAATATCTGTATCTTAACTTAATTTGTTAAGTTGGCTTATTAATCTTAAGAAGATGAATATAAACTTTTACTTAAACTATTGTTTTTATTGTTAAGTTCAAAACAGGAAGAAAATCAGAGTTCAGAAGTTACAGAACAATGCTGTTCAGATACTTCTATACTCTGCAATCTATTGACATATATTAACTTTCTGGTTATTTGATCATTTATCCTTGTTAATTCATATTTTGTGCAAATTATGAATTCTAGGCAATCTTGAGTTACTGTCATTACGAAATACATTATTGATTGCTGTAGCTTTTTATACATTCAAAAGCTCACTTTGGACAATGTGGCATTTGTATTACATTACTCTGAATAAATCTGTTTTTTGTTTTTTTTAATTAAAGTTTGCGCTCCCTCTGCAACCTTTAATCCGTTTTTTTTTTTTAATAATTAAATTTAAAGTTTGTGCTCCCTTAAACAGAAGTATCTTTGAAAAAGTTGGATGATTGACACTTTTATTCCTGCACTTGGATCAGTCTGTTTGATATTATCATATTACTGATATGATGACAGTTTACTGAAGAATTACTAGCCTGATTATTCTACTGAACTAAGTTCGCTCTTCTCTGATGATCATATCTAAATGTAATTGTGTAGCTTACATGCCACACATGAGCCTTCTTTATGCGGATTTAACTGATGAAGAGAAGAAGATAGCTCAAGAGAGAGCTAATGCATTGGACGACACCCTTGGCAACTTGAGCTTCAAAATAAACCGTCTGGCACTGTACAAAACCGATACTGAAGATAAGACACTCAAATCCTGGGAAAAGGTGATGGAATATGATCTTGATGAAGAAGTTTAGCTGCTTGTGCATGCTTGTTGAAAAAGCTGTTCAGCGCGCTGGTTGCTCTTGCTGTTAGAACTTAGAAGAATCTCTACGGGTAGTTTGATCGTATATGGAAACCCAACGAGTTGTGAAAGTTTATTTAGTTCTACTTTTACAGTCTGGTTTTGTGTTGTCTTTGGTTTAAGTAGGTTGTTGGCTGACTGACTTACTTGTAAGAGTTGTAACAATAAGTTTGATCCAAATTCATTACAACTGAGATATGCAAACGCTAGCATATCTCGGCCCTCTTATCGCAGAAAGTCCAGGCTTCTTGTTTTTTTCTTTAAATCATGGAGCTATGTGTGTCAGATTGACTAGGCCAAGCTCATGGTTTAAGGCCTAAGTTTTACAAATAATGAAATCATACCAAGGATCATATATGTATTAATAAAACTCGGATATATTGATAACTTGTTGGCAGGTGGAGGTATTCTTCCTCTTCGAAAGGTATGGCGTTTCCTTCAGCCTCAATTCTGCATCTTCCGAAAGGTTTAGGAGGATTGGGTCTTCGTAGCTCAGCTTTGGTTAACCAGGCTTTGCTTGCCCGTCAACGTTGGCGCCTCTTCCAAAACCCCCAGCTACTTGTTTCTAGAGTTCTTCGGGCCAAGTACCCTTCTCTTCACTTGCTTGGACCAGTTGATTTTACTAGGACGTCTTGGGTATGCAGGAGCCTGATGGAAGGGCAGGCTGTTTTGGGAAAGGGTCTAGCTTGGAAAGTTGGTTCGGGTTCGTTCTCAAGTTAGAACCCTCGTGGATGACTGGGTTCCTTTAGACTGTCAGTTTCTGAGTTAGAAGTTCAGACTCATGTTTCTTCTCTCATTATTCCGCGTTCTGGCACGTAGGACACTTCTAAGGTTCATATATCAGCTCTTTGATAATCAGTCGACTAACAGTCCACATCGAGCTATGGATGATTTTGTTTATTGGAAATTTTCTAGGGACGATCGCTTCTCCACCAAATCAGCCTACACTTTTTTGGTTCGACAATCTGTTGTATTGATCGTCTGTGCTCCAGTCCCGGATCAATGGTGGAAATCCTTATGGGGTCTTCCCCTCCTCCCCCGTTTTAAGGTGTTTTATTAAAAGCTAATTCATGATGCTCTTCCTTTATTAGCTACTTTAGTTTCCAAGGGACTTCTAGTGGATCCGGTTTTCCCTTTTTGTCGTATGCATATGGAGACGACATCCCATCTGCTCAGAGATTGTCCATCTATTAGCTCCCTCTAGGATTCGATTCTCCTTGCTTTGAATGGTACCTTCCCGGGGTCTACCACATTTGTCGACTGGGTAGTGTCTGTGGTTTCGTACTTTAAGGATTCCCAAGATCTGGTTAGTCTTACATCCTTCATCTATCCTTTGGACCATCTGGATTATTCGAAATGGTTACGTTTTTAGGCTGGCGGTTTGGTCTCCCTCCTTATTTTACCATCTTTCTCAGGAATGGACAACTAGCGCTGTTTAGGCTCAAGAGTTTTATCATCATCTTACTTCCTTGGATAACCATTCTCTCAACCAAGAGTTGGTTCCTTTGTGTTTGCAGGGGGAGTCTACGGATCACTTGGACTATTGTTTAGTTGTTGACGGCGCCTGGCTCTGTCATAACAATCGGGCAGGCGCTTGCTGAATCGTCCAGGAGGTTGCTTCGAATAGGGTCCTTGGTGGTGGGGCGCGCGCCAGTCGAGTTACCAATCCTCTTCCGGCAGAGTTGCAGGCCTGCTTGTGGGGCCTTTGGTCGGCATTACATCGAGATCTTCTTCGTATCCTCATTTACACATATTGTGCTCCGCTGGTTTCCTTGTTCCTCTGTTCTGGATAATCTGACATTTCCTGTTTCTGGTTATTGCGAGAATCCAAGATCTTCTCCCTCAGTTTTCGGCCTGTCAGCTTTGTAAGGTGTCTCGCAATGGGTAGCCCCTGCGCATTGGTTGGTTGTCAGTGCTCGTGATCGACGCCTCCTTGGTTGGTCCTTTTAATTTTAATTTAGCTTTGGTTGTTATTTGTTTGTATTGTTAGTATTCTTTGTCAAAAAAAAAAATAAATAAATAAATAAATAAATAAATAAAAAAATAACTCGGATATTATGTAATCATCTTCTACCATTATAAAGTGAAAATAGTGGAAAAAACATTTGCATATCTTAAAAATCATGGGCGAAAAAAAAAATATACTAGTGTATGAAAAAGAACATACTAGTGTTTGAAAAAGAACAAACCACTGTTTGATAAAAGAACATGTTTGTGTTTGACAAAGATATGATATTACAAATAACATAAGTTCTTTACAAAGAGAATATGATAATACATTAAAGAACATGTTATTTTTCATGGTTACTCACGTGGTTGAATGTGTTTGAAAAAGAACTATGTTTGGCAAATATAGACGTAATCATTGGGTGGGTCAGGCCGAGGTAAACAGTATCAGTCCACTTCTCAGGCTGGACAGGATCGGGCCAAGTTTCAGGCCGGAATTTCTGTGCCCAAACCCGCCCAAAATGGTCTGGTCGTGCAGGCTTTTTGCGTTAGGCCAAAAAAAATCATCTAAAAGGCATTCCCAAACCCACCAAAAAAAAGGATTTTGGGCCGAAAAATTCTACTTGGTTCGGGTCAGGCCAGGCTAGCGGGTCGGGCTAACTTTGGTCACCTCTAGACAAAGAACTTAAAGTCTTTATAAAAAGTACATGATAATACATTAAAGAACATGTTCTTTTTCATAGTTACTTAGTCGTGGTTGAATTTAACATTTTTTTTTATGTAAATACATTAAAGAATATAATAATCAAACTCAAATAACATAATATTATGCTCGCGTTCTTTATAAATGTGTATGATGTTTTTTTTTCGCCCATATTCTTTTAAATATACCTAATATTCCTTACAAATGCACCATACGCCCAGCCACACATTAATTATAAAGCAAGCTAGGGTCAACGTATCTAATGATAATTTAACGGTTTCAACTCGGATCAACCTAAGTTATCAAACTAGGCTCTTAATGAGTGAGGGGCGGAGGAGGATGAGGAATCCCCAACCCCCAAGTAATATGGTGAATTGGGAAAACATTGAGAGTGTAAATAAATAATTACACATAAAAATTTTGAAATATATCGAAAGAATAGTCATAATTTTTTCTTCAAAAAAAAAGGAAAGAACCGTTATAATTTAAAAATACGGATGTTTCACCAAATGCCCCTAAGTTATTTTTTTATTCACCATATACCCATGAAAATTTGCAAATTCACCATATACCCTTGAGCTTAACAAAAATGTCACCAAACGCCCTTAATGACTAACAGTTGTTAAGTCCGTTTGTCATTAGGGTTAATTATGCCACGTGGAAGCATGTTATTGATTATTATTTAAATTAATAAATTAAATCTTATAAAAATAGCTTAAAATTTTTTTTTTTAAAAAAAAAAAAAAAACAAACACCACCTCTAACCACCACCGACGAGCCACCTTAGCCCATCCATCTCCCCAAAACCGACACAGCGACACCCAGCCCAGCCTCACCGCCACCGTCACCTCCTCACCGCGCCGGCGACGCCTTACCTTTAGCCTTGCGCTAGTGCCCGCTCGTTACCCAAACCACCATACCCCCCTTCTCGTTGAACCACAAAAACCCCTTTCCACCTTAGCGGAACATCAAACAACCACCCAAAAACCTGTTTTCCGGCAACCCAAGTCTCATCCCCGACGTTGCCGCCGCCTACCTTAGCCGAAAATCACTAGCCCGAAACCGTTAAACCCCAAAATCAAAACCCTATAAATCAAAATCTAGGGTTTCGATTCTAGGATTTTTTATTTTGGGGTTTCGTTGAGGTGGTTCAGGGGATATATGGAGGTGGAAACGGAAGTGACGGTTTGGGTTCACCGGCCCGGTGATGGGAATTTGGGTGCCGGCAGTTGGGAGAGGAGGGGTTTTCGAAATAGAGAGGAGGCGGCGGTTTTAGATTTGGGGAATCGGTGGTTCAAGGGTTTCGGCTAGTGGGGTGTCGGATTGGTGGTGGCGGTGGTGCTGGCACGGGGGTTCAGGCGAAATCCGCGCCGGCATGTACATGGTGGCGGGCGGGGACTGGGTTGGTGGTTGGTGGGTTTTTTATTTTGTTTATTTGTTTTATTTTTTATAATTAATTAAATATTTATTTTAAAATTAAAATAATATAAATAGCAGCCAATGATAAGCTGCCACGTGGCAAATTAAACCTAAATGACTAAGAGCAACTCCAATGGTAAGCTAATTGTGAAATTAGCTTGCCATGCCACCTAGGATTGCAAAGCTAATCTACCTTGTAGCTAATTAATCTCACAATGGTTAAGCTAATTTTCAATAATTTTATTTATTTATTTAATTTTTTTTTAATTCCCACAATTTGCTAAGCCAATTAGCTTAGCTAAGCGAATAGCTTTGCCCAGCTAATTTGGTAATGCAATTCCAATGGTTAAGCTAATTATTTATTAGTTTCATAAATTGCAAGCTAATCCTAATTTTACACTGTTGGAGTTGCTCTAACAGAGTTAACGTCCGTTAGTCATTTGGGTATTTTGTAACAATTTTCATAAACTTAGGGGCATATGGTGAATTTGGAAAATTTCATGGGTATATGGTGAATAAAAAAATAACTCAAGGACCTTAAGTGAAATTTCCATTAAAAATATGGAGCAGCAATTCAACTAGATGGTCTATTAATTCATCAAATTTATTTTTTATCATAATATGGTTTATTCATAAGAGTAATTTCATTTTGTCTACTACTGTATAAGGTAAAATATTAACTAATTAACTCAAATTCATTAATTAACATATACTAAAAGCGAACCTAAAGTGACACTTGTCATGATGTCATTAAAAAATTTCCCGCCTTTTTTTTTTCTTTATTTATTGCCAAATTTGAATGACTTCCAATTTTTAACCTACAATAATACTTATTTCCATTTTGACAACACATTTAATCCAATCATACTCAATTAATTTTTTTATTATTATTTTTGTAATATATATTTTATATACTAGGAATCTTTTAGTTACAAATATAGTAACATAGATTAAAATTAAGGTATTGAAATACTTCGTATATCATTATCCAAGATTATTATAATATTATCAATTTTTTTTCCTCCAACTTAAAATTTATTTTAATTAAAAATAGAAAAAAATATTTTGATAGCATGCTTTGTATAAATCTTAAAATTATGCATAATATTTGTAAGAACAACCAAACAAAATTATTTTATTATATTATACTGCTCTGTTTTTTTATATGTTATAGTTGGATTTGCACATTTGTCGAGACATAACTTTAACCATCAATATCCTTAAGTATTATTTTGTTACAAATATTTTTTTAACATCATTCTGTATAATTTTTGTTATAAAGTTTAATTATTATTGTGCATAGCACGGGAGTTAACCTAGTTATTGTACAAGGTAAAATATCAACTAATTAAAAAAAAAAAACAGTAGGATGTATCTAGGCTCTTTCTTTTCCTTTTAAGTACATAGAACCTTCTAAAAGGTCAGTTTCTAGATTTTCATTAAGAAGATTAGAGAACCTTCTTGATTTAGGTTGAAGGATAGGATGAATGCCTATAAATAAAACATTCTCCTGACCTGTACATTTAACTAACACCTTTAAACACTTGTAATCTCTCTCCAAAGTATATTTTGAATAAACATTCTCGGCATTGTTATTAAAATTCTGATTTAAATCTTAAATCTTATAATTTTACAATTCATGTATGTCATACGATTCGATTTACGATTTAATTCAATTTTACATATTTCTCTTTACTAACGAAATCCTTACAAATTTAAAGTATGCCTATATAGTATTTATAAATATATATGGTCAATTTTACATACTCCTAGGATGAATGTCCCTGATGACTGACACTAATACTCCTCATAACTGCTACACTAGGATGAATGTCCCTGATGACTGACACTAATACTCCTCATAACTGCTACACTAGGATGAATGTCCCTGATGACTAACACTAATACTCCAGTACTATTATTAAAACTATTACTCCAATACTATTAACACGATTACTCCAGCACTCCACTAATGCATCAAGCTTGTGGTGCAGCAAACGGAACAACAAGCTTTTCTGAGGCTATAAGCGCACTCTCCAATACTACAAGTTTAAGCTTCAATGCTGCATGTGCACGCTCAAATGATTCAAGAAAGACGCTGGTATGCATCAACAGCTTTGGTGGTGTGCATACTGGTGTAAATTAGCAGTTTGTGATAGTAAAACAAGAGTGGGAAAACCCATTTCTGAAAAATAAAATTTGGATAAATATTGTTAATGGAATTGAAGTATAAACATCAACACAAATTTCAATCAAGAATTAATTTATTCGAAAATAATTAGATTCATGAAATTATCATCTGCATGAGGACCAGTGAATTCTGCTTGATAACCGGTGAATCCTGTTTTTGAGAACCAACAAGTTCTTCCATAGTTCCATGACTGCGAGTGCACCCTCATATGCTGCAAATGCTAACTTTAATGCTTTAAGCACACTATCCCATGTTTTTTGATGTGGATCAGATTCCTGATGTATATCGTGGTGTAGATTAGCAACTAGAACAAGTGTGGGAGGTTGAGGTCCAACGGCTAGCTGGTGTGGATTAGCAATACGAGGTTGTAGATCAACATCATTTTCAAGTAACCAAATTGTGATCTCATTAGAAAAATATTCAGTAATGAACACTGTGTCTAGGAGGAGTACGTCCCCCACATTTGAAAAATATTAACGATTAATTAAAAGAACAGAATAGTCACAACAACATCAACATAAATTATAAACAAGAAATTACTTTCATGTCTAGGAAAAATAGGTGAAGCATGAGCATCTGTTAAACCAAAATATGAAATTCAATAAATAATTTAACAACAATTATCTCAAACTAATCAGAAAATTCAACAATCCCAAATGACCCTGAGAATTTGTGATGTACGTGAAAAACAACACATCAAAAGATTAACCTATACACTTAAATTTCAACAATACCAAATTTTCACCAAGTAAATGAAATGTAAATAAAGTTAAGCATAAAATCAAATACTTCCTCCGTTTTTTTATTATTGCACCATAGAGGATGTATATAAATATTTTGGTAGTGGAAAAAAGTAAGAGAGAGAAAGGTAAAAATATAAAATTGCCCATGTGACATATTGATAAATTAAAAAGTACGTGTGAAAAAGTAAGGGTATGTTGGGTATTTGTAGTGTGAACACAAATAGTTTTTTTTCTAAAGAGGAAATGGTGCAATATTTCTGAAACTTCCTAAAAAGGCAAGTGGTGCAATAATAAAAGAACGGAGAAAGTATTGAAGATTGAAAGAGCATCGATTTTTGCCTTTTTGGTGGGTTGTTGTCAAGTAAAGCACAATACTCCAGTTGTTAGCTAAGTAAGTACACTACTACTAGTACTACTTATAAGGCAATATATTAGAATAATGTACTACTTTCATATTCCGTATCATTTCATATTTTTTTTCTTTGAAAGTTTTTTTTTTGGCTCCAATTAGGATTTACACTTTAGCTTTTATTATATATTTGTTGATTTATGTATGATAATAACACTACAATTCAATAATTATAAATATAAAATAAAAATAAAAAAAAACCTTAATTATTAATTGTCACAAAAAAGACTAGTCAATTAAATTTATATAAAACATTTTGCCCGTCAAATTAAGTATGCTATAAAATATTGTGTCGGTAAAAACATGTCAACAAAATAGGGACATATGGGGTATATAAGTACATTGCACGGATTATATATAATTAGTACGTACCCCGTGCGATGTCTCGGGTTCCCTCCCTAATATATATGTATGTATATATATATATTTCAAAAACCATTACATTAATTTGCTAATTATAAAATGATTATAAGGAATAATTATTTTCTCAAAGGTATTATCACTAATGTCTAAATCTATCCACGTTTGAAATATTATTTGTTTTAAATATTCATAATCAGATGAGTAATTTAATTTTCAATTCAATGACATCTAATAATTTGAGTACTCCTAAACTTTGTTCAAAGCCCTCGATTTGAAAGTAAGTCTTTGGATCCTTGACTTTTTTCTTTTTAAGACTATTGCCTATTTGAAATTTTAATTTTGGTGGCAATGCCCGGTTTGTTAATTGAATTTTAAAATAAATTTTTTTATATTATGCCAAATTTTAAAACACACCATTGATACAAACATTGCTATGTAAGAGGTGTATATCCCTTTTGAATTGGGATATTTTGATGTAGGATATATATTATAGAATATAGAATATATATATGAGATTGAAAATGTTTATATGTTATTCAAATTTTCTATTCATGGATTAATAATTAATTTTTTTTTTTTTTTTTTTTTTTTTTTTTGAGGCAAGGATTAATAATCAACTTGACATTTGATAGTCATACTTGTAAAATAATACTTTAGTACTACCGAACATAAAGTTGTTGTTAATAATTATTAAAGTATATCATAAATGAATTTATTTTAATTTGAAATACTCTTTAACATAGATAGTATGATATAAAAATAATCTAATATATAAATAAAGTAGGCATTTTTTGGGAGCATTCGGTGCGCCATGTAAGAAAAAGGTATTATTTTGACCAATGAAATTTTAGATTAATAATTTATTTTAGAATTAAAAAATGAAAAAGTGACGAATAAGATTTAAGAATTTTGCCATCTTGGTAAAAATAACGAATAATGAAAAATAAAAATTTAAATTATTTAAAAAACTAATAATTATCTTTTTTACATATATGGATGTAAATCTTTGATCGTAAATATCTTTAATCTCTCTCTATCAAATACTATCTTCTTTCCCTTTGGACGCCACCGTACTTTAGTGTATGATCATAGTGGGGTTCAAGTTTGGGGTAATGCTTGAAATATTCCCTACTGTTTTTGGCGACTCCACTGCGGACGATTTCTATTTTAATTCCTGAAATTTATTTCGGCAATGATTTAGAATAAGTGGATGAGACTCGAAAAGTTCTAAGTATTTCATGTGCGTAATTTTGATTAACATTATTGTCATATGCATAAAAAATATCTCATTGGAAATACCATCCGTAATGAGTTAAAAACGTAGGATTTTTACACGTAGGAAATTTGAGGAATATCTTTCACAACTAGGATCGAAATAATGCTGCGCGAAACTGGAAAATTTTATCGAGCACAGAAAGCTGCTGAGGCATGTAGGAACTAGCATAAAAAAACAGAGTCTAGCGCCGACGATTTGATCTGGGGCTGTCGCCAAGCACCAAAGCCAAATCGCGGCGCTGACCTCTGTTCGCTGGCGCCAAGTTCTTCCAATACCGAGCCAGAAATATGCGTTCTAATTTTGACCAGTTTTTAGCACTGTTTGCTCGATGCTACTTCCTGATTGAGTTTTTCTCACTTTTCCGAAACCCATATGTGTTCTACATATGGACATAACCCTATGGGAATTCATGCTCCATCTACCTGATTGAACGCTCTGTGTAACAAAGGGTACATCTGAGAATGTTGAATTGACCAAACAATGGAAGCGAGTGTTTTTTAACTCGCGGTGTCCCATCCACTCGCGCCAACGAACCCTTCAAGGTTAGGCTTCCGCGCGGTGCATCAGGACAATTAACCATGGACCCTCTTTGACTAACCCATATCTCGAACTTTAGAGAACTAGAGCCACGATTAGGTTGCAAACTCATTGCATCATATTGTGCCTACTTGACTAATTGTGCATTATTTGTTGTGCATACTCTATGTGTTTTTCCTAACTGTTTGTTTGACTAATGTTAAGATTAAATAAACTGCTTAATGGCTAAAAAGACTTTGCCTAATTAATTAATTAATTAATTTGAGTAATTAAAGTCTAATAATTTAATCAGAATTGACCCAGTACGACTTTAGGCATACCCTGTAGAGTAATTATACCGAAAGCAGTCTCAGATCAACGTTCCATCAATGGCGCCGAGATTTGGACTGCAGCACCACTCTGTGGAGTGTAGCGCCTGGCGATAGCTCTTTCGTCTGGCGCTACACTGCAAAGTGCGGTGCTAGTCTTGTTGTTTTGGCGACAGTTCGGTATGTTGCTCGAGTCATCACTTTGTGTCTAATTGAACAGTTTGCTAATCAACTCGATTATTTTTATTAATAATAATACCTCGTTAAATCCTTAATTGAGTCTAGTCACATAGTCTAGCCACATGGTCTTACACAAGAGTCTTAATATGTCACTTGCACTCGCAATATACAACACACACCTTACACATGTCACCATGACAATGTCATAGGTTCATGCATGAGTCGATTTTTTTTCTGTCATTTGAGTTGGGGGTACAGTCTATTCCTAATTTCTCCATATATCTTCATCTACATCATCTTTCTTCACATCACAACCTTCATTCTTCCTACCTTCTTCATCTTTGCATGTTGAATAGAGTTTGAGTCAAATAATTAATAGTCGATATCCCTAATTTTCCTTTCCACACTACTTGGCCAAGGAGAGAAGGGCGATTAATCAAGGACAATACCTTTTTTCAAGTCTTTCTTTTTAATAAACCGATTCGTTAAAAGAGGAAAGCTAAGAAGATAATGGCAAGTCAAGAAGAAGTCAATGAACTTTGGAATCAGTTGACTAATGTAACTGAGGCGTTGAAGGCTCTAACCCTCAAAATCAATGACCCTGTGAAGCAACAACAAATGGACCTTATGCAAGAAATCTTGAGCAAGCTATCTAGTGATTACAAGTTTCAGGGCATTAGTTCACGAGGGGTCTCGGTGGACAAGGAGCTTCTTCCGCAGAAGCTCAATGCCAACGACATCCCAAAATTCAAGGCAACAGATAACCCTTACTTTCATCTAAGATCCTTTGAAACTATAATGAACATTAAGGGGATTGATAAAAAAAAAAAATCTTTCATTCCTTGTTTTCTTTATCTCTTAAAACCGTTTGTCAACAATGGTTCTTTTCCCTTGACAAAGAGAAAACCTCTACCTGGGAGTCAATAAAAACGCTTTCATAGAAAGATATAAGTGTAACATTCAAGACAAAACAGACCACAGACAACTTGAGATGTTAAAACAAAAAGAAAATGAAGGGTTCACTTTTTTCTTCAACAAATGGAGGGAAACTTCTGCTAATATGGTTAAGGTTCCTATCGAAAAAGATTCTGTAAGGATGTTCATCAAAAACCTTCAAGAAAAATATGCAAAGCACTTAAAATATCAACACAACTTGAATACTTTCAAGACTGTATATAATATAGGCATTGACATTAAAGATGACCTCTTGAAAGATAATAGTGCGAGAGGAAAAAAGAACGACCATCCTTCTTCTTCCTCTCCCATTAACGAAGTACATGCTGCGAACGCCTCTAAATCACGAATCCAAAGGTCGAAAAGAGTGTTCACTCCACTTGGTATGAGATATGAAACAGCTTTCGAAAAGCTACACCACAAAGGACTAGTCATGCCCATAGGACCTATCAAAGATCCATTTCTAGAAGCCAGGCCACCTAAGTGGGATCCTAATCAACATTGCAAATATCACCAAGGAAAGGGTCACGACACTGAGGAGTGTTGGAAACTCAAAGAAGCTATTCAAGATCTAATTTATGACAATAAAACTTCCGAGGTTCTAGCCATCGCAGAAGATCAAACATCATTCGATCCTTCACTCCTTATCACACCTGTAGGTGAGCCCATGATCAAGATAGCTTATATAAACTCTCTTGATGAATTAGCCATGATTGAAGAGGATGAAAGTCTTTTCATAGATAATATCAGGGAAAACTTGTCAAGTCTAAAAGAAGACGTCCGAAAACTGCAAGATGTCATTGCCATGCTCTTGAATATGGTAGAAGGATTAGAAAATCGGTTGTAGACACCCATTTTTGTCTCCCCAAAACCAAACCCGGTGATGAGTACCTTTCACGTCGAATCATAATCGAATGAAGTGAAAGTGTGGAAAGTCTAGTGTTGCGGATAGTTTTAATTTCTTTTCTCTTCTCTCTGTTTTTGAAAACCTATTTTAAGAAAACATCCAATCCAGTTTGGTTGTTCCATGATATGGGTCCATTAATAGTGTATTTGAATGGGGCTTGAAAAGAGCTTTCCAACGATATATTATAAACCCAATTCCGATGAATATTGAGGAAATAATGGCCAAATTACTAAACTGGGTCCGGTTTGAGCTTTATGTGCGGCCCAATGATCTAGAGGAGGGCCTAATATGGATTTATCATTCCTAATGCAATTAGGAATGGTTTTAGTCTTCTAGATTTTTCTAGAGGGTTCTTTTCATTCCAAATTCAATTAGCATTGATAAATTGACTTTTGTTGACTTTCTGGAATTTTAATCAGAATAAAAGAGTGTTTTTGAGGATAATACGATTTTATCCTCCTGTACGGTTAAATTTTATCTGATTTTAGAAAACGCATAAAAAAACTGGTTAGCGCCTAACGCCAGCATTAGCGCCTGGCGCTAGCGTTAGCATCTGGCGCTAATGTCAGCGTCTTGCGCTAACTTTGTTTTTTCACGTCAGAACTCTGGTTCGATTTTCTATCTTTTTGGATGATTTTCTCTATAAATAGCCTCCTAAAAACACCGTTTTCAATCGCCAATAAGCATCTACAATCTACAATCATCAATTCTCTAATTCTCTTCTCTCTCGAAGCTAAAGCTTATTCTTTCTCTCTTTTCTAAACCACCCTTTTGCATACAAAATTCCGCATTCACAAGATCGAGAAACACCTAACCAAATTCGAAGTTGCCTTCGCCCTAGACGTGAAAGGTTTGATTTATGAGGGTTTGGTCCCAAATCTCTCTTTCAATTATTTAATTTAATTGTGTTTATATTTTCCTTGAAGTTATTAACGTGTGTATTTTGTTATTATAAAGAGATATGAGGCGTCCAAGTTAGTGCTTTAATTTAATGGTTTTATTGATGTTTTGATATAGAAATCATGTCTAGATTGTTCTTATGATTCCTAGTGTCATGTTAGGGCATTTTGATCTTCCAAGTATCATGTTTAGGGTAACAACTATAATTTCTAATATCAAATATGACAATTGTGTTTCCTGTGATGCTTCCTATTTTCTTTTCTAATATCATGTTAGGGTTAAAGCTTTGATTTTTATTGCTTAGTGACAATCTAGGGAAAATGCTTGAAATATTCCCTACAGTTTTTGGCGACTCCACTGGGGAGGATTTCTATTTTAATTCCTGAAATTTATTTCGGCAATGATTTAGAATGAGTGGATGAGGCTCGAAAAGTACTAAGTATTTCATCTGCGCAATTTTGATTAACATTATTGTCATATGCATAAAAAAATCTCATTGGAAAGACCATCCGTAATAAGTTAAAACATAGGATTTTTACACGTAGGAAATTTGAGGAATATCTTTCACAACTAGAATTGAAATAATGTTGCGCGAAACTGGAAAATTTTATCGAGCACAGAAAGCTGTTGAGGCATGTAGGAACTAGTGCTAAAGCCAAATTGTGGCGCCGAACTCTGTTTGCTGGCGCCAAGTTCTTCCAATACCGAGCCAGAAGTATGCGTTCTAATTTTGACCAGTTTTTAGCACTGTTTGCTCGATCCTACTTCCTGATTGAGTTTTTCTCACTTTTCTGAAACCCATATGTGTTCTACATATGGACATAACCCTATGGGAATTCATGCTCCATATACTTGATTGAACGCTGTTAATTGAGATGAACAATACAAGAGGGGGGGTGAATTGTAGTTGAGTTCCTAAATAATAATTTTGCAAATATAAAACAGAACAAAATAGGAACTTGCGATGCACACAGATTTTACGAGGAAACCTTCTAGTGCCCAACTAGAAGTAAAACCTCGACCCTACCTTAGGGATTTCAAACACAAATACTTCCACTATAATAGGGAAAACACCAAGTTACAACCTATTATAATTCAGCCTCTACTCTCAAGTTCCAGAATGAACTTGCTACAGAACAACACCTTGTTCTACCCAGTTTGAGTCCCACACTCAAACTCACTCGTACTCCCTAAGTACAAATCTTCCCCCTTCTCACCAGAAGCTCTCTCTGTATGCAATGATAAAAATACTCTTACCCTAATAAACCTGAAACCAAATACAAGAATTAACTCCTAGTATATGATCGGCAAGCTATGCATGAGACCCGAAACTAATATGACAGTATGATAAGCTTGGCAAACTTACACGACTATCGCTTTGTAAATTCTTCACGCATAAAACTCACAAAAACCTAGGCTCATATTATTCTCTACTATTTATACGAGTATTACCTGTATAAACAGTAGGTTTACATAAAGATAAATAAGTAAAACTTAACTTATCTTAAAACACGATTTTTTAATTAAATCCTTTGAAGAAAATCTTTTCAGAAAATAATATAGAAATATTGAATTAAAAAGCATAATATCTTTTTAACAAACTGATTTTAAAAGATAAATATTTAAAGAAAATCTTTTTCCGATTTCTATCTTTTATCTTTTCCGATTTTAATTTATTTGCCAAGCTAACTGTCACGCTTCTAATAAGTTTCATGCATATCCTACTTAACATATTTAACAATGAATCTAGAAGATAAAATCTTAACTAAAACATTGCTGCGCTGTACTCTTGTTCTGGTAGGTTTACTTGGACTCCACGCTTACTAAGTTCCTCCAAAGATCTTAGTCAGCAATCTTCAAGTTCCTGTGAAGGAACGTTCCTGTGAGGGAACTCAGTTCCTGTTAGGGAACTCTTCTTTTATATTGAATAACTTTCTTTATAAAGAACTCCTTCAAGTCTTCTCAGCTTTAGTTACTTCTTCCATCTCCAAGATCAATTTCACCTAGGCTGCACAAACACTTGAAAAGTCTTTATGAGATGAGTTTGCTGTAACTTAAGTTCCTCATCATCAAAACCTTTAAAAATCAACAAACGCTCTGTGCAACAAAGGGTACATCCGAGAATGTTGAATTCACCAAACCATGGAAGCGAGTTTTTCTAAATTCGCGGTGTCCCATCTACTCGCGCCAACCCTTCACGGTTAGGCTTCCGCGCGGTGCATCCGGACAATTAACCATGGACCCTCTTTGACGAACCCATATCCCGAACTTTAGAGAACTAGAGCCATGGTTAGGTTGCAAACTCATTGCATCATATCATGTCTACTTGACTAATTGTGCATTATTGGTTGTGCATACTTTATGTGTTTTTCCTAACAGTTTGTTTGACTTGTGTTAAAACTAAATAAACTGATTAATGACTAAAGGACTTTGTTTAATTAATTAATCAATTAATTTGAGCTAATAAATATGTCTAAAATCGAGTCATAGTCTCTTTAAATCAACCCGGATTTTTATTCCCGTATACTGCACAAAGGTCAACTTGTTTTGGTCATAGACGGAGTTCTAGGAAGAACTACGAGTCTTAAAACCTATGGATCTGTAGCCCCGAGTTTTATCTTTAATTTGGCGTTGGTTTCATCCCAATCAGAGTCACAGATCAAACGTTATGACTAAAATACCACAGCTTGTCCAGTTTAATGCATATACGTGAGGTCTCAACTTAGTCTTTGCTTGAGTGTAGTCACATAGTCTAGCCACATGGTCATGACACGAGTCTTAACATGTCACCTACACTCACTAGTATTATCACACACTTTGAGTATATATCACCATGACCCATGTCTTAGGTTTATGCATGAGTCGGTTTTTTCCGTCATTTGAGTTGGGGGTACATTCTATTCCTAATTTTCCACATCTCTCCATCTACATGATTTCTCCATATCACCACCCTCATTGTTATACCTTCTTATATCCATTGCATGTTGAATAGAGTTTGAGTCAAATAATTAACAGTCGATATCCCTAATTTCCCTTTCCACGGTACTTGGTCAAGGAGAGAAGGGCGATTAATCAAGGACAACACCTTTGTTCAAGTCTTACTTTTTGATAAACCTATTCGTCAAAAGAGGAAAGCTAAGAAGATAATGGCAACTCAAGAAGAATTCAACGAGCTTAGGAATCAGTTGACTGGCGTGACTGAGGCGTTGAAGGCTTTAACCCTCAAAATCAATGATCCTGTGAAGCAACAACAAATGGAGCTCATGCAAGAAAGCTTGAGCAAGCTATCTAGTGACTACAAATTTCAGGGCATCAGTTCGCAAGGGGTCTCGCTGGACAAGGAACTTCTTCCGCATAAGTTCAATACCACTGACATCCCTATATTCAAGGAAATAGATAATCCTTATCTTCACTTAAGAGCCTTTGAAACTATAATGAACATTAAGGGGATTGATAAGAAAGTCTTTCATTCCTTATTTTCTTTATCACTTGAAACTGTTTGTCAACAATGGTTCTTTTCTCTTGACAAAGAGAAAACCTCTACCTGGGAATCGATAGTAAACGCTTTCATTGATAGATACAAGTGTAACATTCAAGTCGAAACCGATTATAGACAACTTGAAATGCTAAGACAAAAAAAGAATGAAGGCTTTACTTCTTTCTTCAATAAGTGGAGGGAAACTTCCGCTAAGATGATTGAGGTGCCCTCCGAAAAAGAATATGTGAGGATGTTTATCAAGAATCTCCAAGAGAAATATTCGAAGCATTTAAAATATCAACATAACTTGAATACTTTCAAAGCCGTTTATGACATCGAAATTGAAATCGAAGATGGCCTCGCAAAACAAAAAGCTACTAACAATAGTAACCACAGTGGCTGGAAAGGAAAGATGAACAACAATTCTTCTTCTTCCGAAAACGCCCACTCTAGTAACAATGTTAGTACCTTTGATCATAACGGTGTCTTAGCCATGGACAATCAAGGATCTAAAAGGAAACCCAGGAGAGAGTTCACACCCATTGGAATGACCTACGATGCTGCTTTCGATCGTCTCTATGATCGAGGGTTAATCAAACCTATTGGCCCTACCGAAAATCCAACGCCAGAAAATCGATCTTCGAGATGTAATCCCAACTCCTATTGCAAGTACCATCGAGGACGCGGTCATACTACTGTTGAATGCTACAGGTTTCAAAATCTCATTCAAGATCTCATAGAAGCAAATAAGATCCCATTGCCTCTAGCTAACGAGAAAACTGGGTGATGATGAAGCAAACGACACAAAACAGAGGCGAGCTTCAACGACAAAATTTCATGACCTCTTTTTTCTATTTATTTTTTTATTTACCCTTTCCCCCAATAAGTCTAGCACAGGCACCTTTTCTTTTCCCTTAAATTAATTTTGTAGAATCTTTCTTTTTTCCTTTTAATAAAATGAGTATTTATTTACTTTCATATGATTATTTCATTAAAAAAAATTTTAAAAAAAAAAGATCCATGTCAAACTAAGCACAAGGTATACCAATGATTTGAGTCACCCCTTGTTGCCACATCATATTACCTTTCACCCTTCAAATATGCAATCCTTTCTTCATAAACCACTTTGAGCCTCGTCTAACGATAAACCTTTCATTTTTCAACCTACATCTACCTAACTTTGGGATGGGATGGTGCGCAACTTATGCAATTTTCAATTTCATAAAAGCTTGAGTGATTTCAAAAAATAAATAAGATAAGCAAAAAATAAATAAAAAGTTTACAAAAGGGCAAGTGTTCCAATGCCATTGATATGAACATGTCTTTGATACGAACACGTCTCAGATTGCGTCTCTTATCGAGTGCTCGGTACCGTGCCTGAGAAACATGAATGCCAAGTGAGTGATAGACCGCATGATCGGGATTGCCTACACTTATAAAAATAAAATAAATGGTAAAGCAAAAAAAAAAGAGCTAAAAAAGAGTGAGAAACCTCAAGCATGAAAATACAAATATTCAAAAACAAAGTTGCACACCTTGGGGGCTTATCTAGGGTTTTGAGCCTTTTATCCCCTTCTTCTTCAACCTTTAGCCTAACCACGTTGCAACCCTTAAGAAGACATTTTTGAGGTATACACACACTTGTGCGAGGTTCGGCTAGAGCTACGTTCGGCCTGAATCCTAACGGATACGTAGGAAACCTCACATTGAGGTGCGGCCGTAATAAAAATGCATTCACATTCACATTCACACATCATGATCATATCAAAGGATCTCCTATGCTCATCCCTATCTACTTAGATCTAGACTTGGGGGCTTGATCCCTACATCATTAGCTTACCTAGCCTATGAGTCACCATTATTTGACTCTTCTAAAAATAATATTTTCTCCACACACTTAGCCTTTGCGGCCTAACTTTAGTGTCACTTTCACACACTGCACAGATACATGACCAAATATACTTCCCGTAGGAACCCTTTGTCATGAAATCTTAATACAATGCAGAAGCATGCCTTGTCATATCAACATCAATCATCATTGCATCACAAAGTACAAAGTGTTTAGCCTCCGTGCCTAAGTTACCCAAATACTTTCATCATTGAGTCAATAATTGAGATAGCCTAGGATGAATTAATCCTTGCACCTTGAGAGATAGTATCAAACAACATTTGACAAAGCTCATTCAACATGCATTTGAAAACTTCGATTCTTTTTCGCGTCTTTCTTTTTCGGGAGAAAGTCGGTACCCTCCACAAAAATGACGGAAAATTTTTGCATTTTTGCACTTTCGAGTCGCACGATCACAATACAACGCACACACGGGTCGTGAGTCACACATGTCATTTCACTTCGAGTCGGGTCAACCTCGAGTCAATCACAGCGAGGCAAGTTTATACCTTGAGTCGTGTCAAGTCAATGAGTCAAGCGACATTAAACCTTAGGTCAACCCTAACATAATTAAAGAGATTAGCAAAGTCCTATAGTCAAAGATAAATACAGGTGCATCCCAGCGGCAGCAAGAGCAGGATAGGGAAGACCCTACTCCAGCGCCAGACGACAACATCTAGCGACTAGAAATAAATTTCAGCGCCTGGCGACAGAGCCAAATCGCAGCGCCAGAGGCAATTGCAGCGGCGACAGAATGCTCAACCACTCAAGACGGTTATTTCAACCTCTTTCAGCAATTTCGGGTTCCTTGGTACGCCAATTAGCCCCTATAAGAAATTTGACATGATTAAGTAGTCGGCTTGATTACAATCGCAATAAGTGATCGACCTGACGAAAGATTGTCTCACTTAGCTTAAAGCGCCTAAACATTGGCTCATCGCAAGACACCGACATACTGGTTCATAAACAGCAGAGACACCGACATAATGGTTCACAAGCAGCAAAAGCGTCGACGTCCTGGCATAGCAGAAGCAAAGTTCAAGCGAGCTTTAAAGATCGACAAGCGTTGGTCTTCAGAAGTTTTCTTCGGAATATTATCGCAACAAACATTTAAGTATCAAAGCACTTTTGTTCAGAGACGTGTCGACAATTTTCTAAAAAGCTCTTTGTTCAGAGACGCGTGGACATATCATCAAAGCTCTTTTGCTCAGAGACGCGTGGGCATATTATTCAAAAGCTCTATTGTTCAGAGACGCGTGGACATATCATCAAAACTCTTTGTTCAGAGACGCGTGGACATATCATTCAAAAGCTCTTTGTTCAGAGACGCGTGGACATATTAAAAAGAAACTCTTTGTTCAGAGACGCGTGGACATATTAAAAATAAGCTCTTTGTTTAGAGACGCGTGGACATATTAAAAAGAAACTCTTTGTTTAGAGACGCGTGAACCTATCCAAAAAAGCTCTATTGTTCAAAGACGAGTGAACATTAAAACAGAAGGATGGCGTTCCCTAGATTGTGGAAAGTTGTCACAACAGCAAATGCAGCAACAAATTGGTTACCCACAGAGACGTGTGCTCGACGGTGCAAGATACGCGTTTCTTAACTCTCTTATCTGTTTAACTAATGCTAGTTTTGCAGGTATCTGCGTTACAAGAATGATTTAGGATCACAGAACGTTCTGAATCATTCTCCTTCCCTATCGATACTTTGACTTTTGTTTTCGAAACTTGCGTTTCTCCAAACTCAGTCAAAGTGGGGGCTTCTGTAGACACCCATTTGTGTCTCCCCAAAACCAAACCCGATGATGAGTACCTTTCACGTCGAATCATAATCGAATGAAGTGAAAGTGTGAAAAGTCTAGTGTTGCGGACAGTTTTAATTTCTTTTCTCTTCTCTCTGTTTTTGAAAATCTATTTTAAGAAAACAGTCAATCCAGTTTGGTTGGTCCATGATATAAGTCCATTAATAGTGTAGTTGGATGGGGCTTGAAAATAGCTTTCCAACAATATATTATAAGCCCAATTCCGATGAATATTGAGGAAATTATGGCCAAATTACTAAACTGGGCCCGGTTGAGCCTTATATGCGGCCCAATGATCTAGAGGAGGGCCTAATATGGATTTATCATTCCTAATGCAATTAGGAATGGTTTTAGTCTTCTAGATTCTTCTAGAGGGTTCTTTTTATTCCTAATTCAATTAGCATTGATAAATTGACTTTTGTTGACTTTCTGGAATTTTAATCAGAATAAAAGAGTGTTTTTGAGGAAAATACGATTTTATCCTCCTGCACGGTTAAATTTTATCTGATTTTAGAAAACGCGTAAAAAAAACTGGTTAGCGCCTAACGCCAGCATTAGCGCCTGGCGCTAAGCTTGGCGCCTGGCGCTAACGTTAGCGTCTGGCACTAACTTCGTTTTTTCACGTCAGAACTCTGGTTCGATTTTCTATCTTTTTGGCTGATTTTCTCTATAAATAGCCTCCTAAAAAATTCGTTTTCAATCGCCAATAAGCATCTACAATCTACAATCATCAATTCTCTAATTCTCTTCTCTCTCGAAGCTAAAGCTTATTCTTTCTCTCTTTTCTAAACCACCTTTTTGCATACAAAATTCCGCATTCACAAGATCAAGAAACTCCTAGCCAAATTCGTAGTTGCCTTCTCCCTAGACGTGAAAGGTTTGATTTCTGAGGGTTTGGTCCCAAATCTCTCTTTCAATTATTTAATTTAATTGTTGTTTATATTTTCCTTGAAGTTATTAACGTGTGTATTTTGTTATTAGAAAGAGATACGAGGCATCCAAGTAAGTGCTTTAATGGTTTTATTGATATTTTGATATAGAAATCATGTCTAGATTGTTGTTATGATTCCTAGTGTCATGTTAGGGCGTTTTGATCTTCCTAGTATCATGTTTAGAGTAACAACTATAATTTCTAATATCAAATATGACAATTGTGTTTCCTGCGATGCTTCCTATTTTCTTTTTTAATATCATGTTAGTATCATGTTAGGGTTAAAGCTTTGATTTTTATTGCTTAGTGACAAGCTAGGGATAATGCTTGAAATATTTCCTACATCGAGTGATGGTTATTGAACAAAATTCTCACCAAAGATTTAATGAAGAACTCAATGCTCCTAAGCCACGGGCAAAACGGACCATTAAAGAATACACACCAATAGGAATGACTTACAATGGAGCCTTTGACTGTCTTCACGATCAAGGTCTCATTCACCCCATTGGTCCCAGTCAAGACCCTACGCCTGAGAAACGGTATCCCAATTGGGACCCAAAATCTTATTGTCGATATCATAGAGGTCGTGGTCACACCACCGAGGTATGCCTTGCTCTCAAAGATCGTGTTTAAGACCTCATTGATTCAAATCTCCTTCATGTTCCTCCGCGCGATAAGAAGACCAAGGCTAGTAACAATAGCAGCAGTGGCTGGAAAGGAAAGAAGAAAAACAATCCTTTTTCTTCCAAAAATGCCCACTCTAGTAACAATGTTAGTACCTTTGACCATAACGGTGTCTTAGCTATGGATAATCAAGGACATAAAAGGAAACCCAGGAGAGAGTTCACATCCATTGGAATGACCTATGATACTACTTTTGATCGTCTCTATGATCGAGGATTAATCAAACTTATTGGCCCTACCGAGGATCCAACATCAGAAAAGCGATCTTCAAGATGGGATCCCAATTCCTATTGCAAGTACCATCGAGGAAACGGTCATACCACTGATGAATGCTACAGGTTTCAAAATCTTATTCAAGATCTCATGAAAGCAAACAAGATCTCATTGCCTCTAGCTAGCGAGAAGACTGGGTGATGATGAAGTAAACGGCACAAGACAAGAGACGAGCTTCAACGACAAGATTTCATGACCTCTTTTTTCCTTTTCTTTTTCATTTTTTCCTTTCCCCAATAAGTCTAGCATAGGCACCTTTCTTTTCCCTTAAATTTATTTTTTTAGGTTTTTTCTTTTTTCCCTTTTAATAAAATGAGCATTTATTTCCTTGCATATGATCATAGAATTGTAGAAAAATAATAATAAATAAATAAACAATTCATGTCAAATTAAGCACAAGGTATACCAATGATTTGAGGCACCCCTTGTAGCCACATCATATCACCTTTTACCCTTCAAATATGCAATCCTTTTTTGGTAAACCACTTTGAGCCTCGTCTAACGATAGACCCTTCATTTTTCAACCCATATCTACCTAACGTTGGGATGGGATTGTGTGCAACTTATGCAATTTTCAATTTCATAAAAAGCTTGAGTGACTTCAAAAGATTAAAATAGCAAAAATAAAAAAATAAAAAAAAAATAAAAAAAAATAAAATAATAATAATAATAATAATAAAAGTGTACAAAAGGGCAAGAATTCCAATGTCTTTGACATGAACATGTCTTTGATATGAACACGTCTCACATTGTGTCTCTTATCGAGTGCTCGGTACCGTGCCTGAGAAACATGAATACCAAGTGAGTGATAGACCGCATGATCGGGATTGCCCACGCTTATAAAAATAAAATAAATGCTAAAGGAAAAGAGAGAGCTAAAAAAGAGTAGAAAGCCTCAAGCATAAAAATACAAATATTAAAAAGCAGAGTTGCACACCTTGGGGGCTTATCTAGGGTCTTGAGCTTTTATCCCCTTCTTCTATAACCTTTAGCCTAACCACGTTACAACCCTTAAAAAGACCTTTTTGAGGTATACACACACTTGTGCGATGTTCGGTTAGAGCTACGTTCGGCCTGATTCCTAACGGATACGTTGGCAACCTCACATCGAGGTGCGGCCGTAATAAAATTGCATTCATATTCACATTCACACACTCACACCATGATCATATCAAGGGATCTCCTATGCTCATTCCTTTTCATTTAGAGCTAGACTTGGGGGCTTGATCCCTACATCATTAGCTTACCTATCCTAAGAGTCACCATCATTTGACTCTTCTAAAAATAATATATTTTCCATACACTTAGCCTTTGTGGCCTAATTTTAGTATCACTTTCACACACTGCACAGATACATGACCAAATATACTTTCCCTTAGGAACCCTTTGTCATGAAATCTTAACACAACGCTGAAGCATGCCTTGTCATGTCAAAATTGCTCATTAATCATCATTGCATCACAAAGTATGAAGTACTTAGCCTCCGCGCCTAAGTTACCTAAATACTTTCATTATCGAGTCAACTAGGATAGTCTAAGATGTTACAATCCTTGTACTATGAGAGACAACGTTAACGGGCTAAGCTCATTCAACATGCACCCTCCACAAAAATGACGGAAAATTGTTGCTTTTTTTTGCATTTTCGAGTCGCACGATCATAATACAATGCACACACGGGTCATGAGTCACACGTGTCAATTCACATTGAGTCAACCTCAATTCAGTCAGTCACGTTGAGTCAACCTCAAGTCAGTCAATCACCTTAGGTCAACCCTAAGAAAAACATAAAGCATTAGGTCAACCCTAAGAAAAACACCAGCAAAGTCTTTTGGCAATCTTTTGATTTTTACAGGATACAACTATTCAGCAAAGCTCCTGTTCACAGCCAACCGAACGATCGCAACAAACATTCAAGCATTAAAGCTCTTTTGTTCAGAGTCGCGTGGACATATCATCAAAGCTCTTTTGTTCAGAGACGCGTGGACATATCATTAAAGCTCTTTTGTTCAGAGACGCGTGGACATATCATTCAAAGCTCTTTGTTCAGAGACGCGTGGACATATCATCAAAACTCTTTTGTTCAGAGACGAGTGGACATACCATCAAAGCTCTTTTGTTCAGAGACGCGTGGACATATCATTCAAGCTCTTTTTTTCAGAGACGCGTGGACATACCATCAAAGCTCTTTTGTTCAGAGATGCGTGGACATATCATTCAAGCTCTTTTGTTCAGAGACGCGTGGACATATCATTCAAGCTCTTTTGTTCAGAGACGCGTGGGCATATCATCAAATCTCTTTTGTTTAGAGACGCGTGGGCATATCATTCAGAATCTCTTTGTTCAGAGACGAGTGAACAATCCTCAAGAAAGCTCCATTGTTCAGATGCATGTGGACATATCCAAAAAAAGCTCTATTGTTCAGAGACGAGTGAACATCAAAACAGCAAGATGGCGTTCCATATATTGTGGAAGGTTGTCACAACGACAGCAATGCAACGGCAACAAATCGGTTACCTTCAGAGACGTGTGCTCGATGGTACAAGATACGCGTTTCTTAACTCTTTTATCTTTTTTAACTAACACTAGTTTGCAGGTATCGGCGTTACAAGAATAATTTAGGATCGCAGAACATTCTAAATCATTCTCCGTCCCTATCGCTACTTTGACTTTTGTTTTCGAAACTTGCGTTTTTCCAAATTCAGTCAAAGTGGGGGCTTCTGTAGACACCCATTTGTGTCTCCCCAAAACCAAACCCAGTGATGAGTATCTTTCACGTCAAATCATAATCGAATGAAGTGAAAGTGTGGAAAGTCTAGTGTTGCGGTTAATTTTTCATTCTTTTCTTTCTCTCTATTTTTGAAAACCTATTTTAAGAAAACAGTAAATCCATTTGGTCCATAGCAAGGGTCCAATAATAGAATATTTGTATGGGGCTTGAAAAGAGCTTTCCAATGATATATTATAAGCCCAATTCCGATGAATAATGAGGAAGTTATGGCCAAATTACTAAACTGGGCCCGGTGTGATATTTATGTGCGGCTCAATGATCTAGAGGAGGGCCTAATATTGATTTTTCATTCCTAATGCAATTAGAATTGATTTTAGTCTTCTAGATTCTTCTAGAAGGTTCTTTTCATTCCTAATTTTATTAGCATTGATAAATTGACTTTGGTTGACTTTTTGGAGTTTTAATCAGAATAAAAGAAGTGTTTTTAAGGAAAATACGATTTTACCCTTCTGTACGGATAAATTTTATCAAAATTAAGAAAACGCGTGAAAACTGTTTCTAGCACCTGACGACAGCATTAGCGCCTGGCGCTAGCCTTAGCGTCTGACGTCTGGCGCCAATTCTTTTTATTCTCTTCGAAACTCTGATTCGTTTTTTATCGCATCCGGTTCATTTTCTCTATAAATAGCCTCCTAAAACCTCCGTTTTCAATCATAAACTCGCATCAAGAATTTCTTGAGTCTCTCTCCCTCTTTTCTAAGCCTAGCTTTTTACAAACACAATTCCTCATACATTAGCACTAGACACACCTAGCATAATTCGAAGTTGCATTTGCCCTAGACGTGAAAGGTTATATTTATGAGGGTTTGGTCCCAAATCTAGTCTAAAATTTCTTTCATTCACTATTTCAATTATTTTATTTAATTATTTGATTTTATATTTTCCTTGAAGTTACTAACGCGTGTATTTTGTTATTAGAAAAAGATACGAGGCATCCAAGTAAGTACTTTAATTGATTTATTGATATTATGATATAGAAATCATGCTTAGGGCATTTTGATCTTCCTAATATCAAATATGACAATTGTGATTCCTGCGATGCTTCCTATATTCTTTCCTAATATTCACGTTAGTATCATGTTAGAGTTAAAGCTTTGATCTTTATTGTTTAGTGACATGCTAGGGTTTGTTATTAATCTTGTTAGTATCATGCCTAGGATCTTGCTATTAATATTATTATGCTTTAATATTATCATGATTATTTTTATTGTTATGATTATTATTGTTATAATTGATGGTTATTATTATGTTGCTTGATTATTGTTATTGCTTGATCACACCTTTTATGCATGTTTAATTGGTACTTGTAATCACGCTTAATAAGATAATTAATAATCTTGTTTAGGGTTAATATGATTATGAATCAAGTGATCGCTAATAATAGTTTTGTTTGTGCATTAATATTCAACCAACATAGATAAACAGGTTTAGGGTAAACCTAATGATTGCATGTTAGTCAGAAAGCGCACATGAATACGATCAAAATAAAGTAGAGGCCTATTATTAGGGCAGGTTCAATCTCTTTTAGGTTGGATTTGTACCTTCATCTCCGAACTATCAGTCATGGTTCCAGACCTATTGGAGTTGACGATCTCCTGGATCGTTAAGGGGTGTAACCTTCACCCTGTGAACGGTTTACAAGTTCCTAAAACTTGTTGACAACTCTTTTTCTCTATCTTCTTTCCCTTTGGACACCACCGTACTTTAGTGTATGATCACAATGGGGTTCAAGTTTAGGGTAATGCTTGAAATATTCCCTACAGCGATACTCGGGTTGTTTATTGAATTTTAAGATAAATTTTTAATATCTATGTCAAATTTTAAATTATATTATTGATACAAATTAGATACGAATTGATGTGCTTTTGTGACTTTTTGCTGTCTAGTAAACATGTAATGACTAATAATAATGTTGGGGAAATGTTCGATTTAATACATTAAGAAAATAAAAAATTAGCAAAAAAAAATTAAAATGTTCAAAGCACGTTGGTTGACCCAAACCTAAACTTTGAGCAAGAGTTGAACATTTATAAAATATTGGTATTTTATCAAAAATAAAACTCTAAAATAACAATTTTATCCTAAAATTCTATTCAATTTGAATTCCAAATTAACTTTTTTATCTTATAAAGTCTATTTAAATCTATCCAACATGGCACGAAACTTGGCGAAAAGTTGAAATGTCAAGTGTCGATGTCTCGTGCCCTGGCTAAAAGTTTAGCTTTATATATTATATTAGTTACTAGTTTTGTGCCCCGTGCGATGTCCGGGTTGTTTATGGACTTTTAAGATAAATTTATATTATAATTAAATTTGATTGAAAATAGAATTCTAAATTAACTTTTTTTTTTTTGCTACAAAGTCTATCTATATTTATCCAACGTGGTACGACACTTGACAAAAAGTTAAAACGGTAAATGATGATATTGTCTTGTGGCCTAATTATAAGTTTATTATTTGGTATTTTATCGAAAATAAAACTCTAAACAACAAACTTATTCTAAAATTCTTTCCTAATTTGATTGAAAATGGAATTTTTAATTAATGTTTTTATCTTATAAAATCTATCTAAATCTATCCAAGGTGGCGCGACACTGATTTTTATCTTATGAAGTCTATTTAAATATATCCAACGTTGCGCGACACTTGGTGAAAATTTAGAATATCAAGTGTCGCTGCCTCGTAACCCGGCTAAAAGTTTAGCTTTATATATTAGTTACTAGTTTTGTGCCCCGTGCGATGCCCGGGTTGTTTATGGAATTTTAAGATAAAATTATATTGTAATTCAATTTAATTGATTGAAAATAGAATTCTAAATTAACTTTTTTTTTACAAAGTCATCTATATTTATCCAACGTGGTACGACACTTGATGAAAAGTTAAAATAATATACGATGTTGTCTTGTGGCCTAATTATAAGTTTATTATTTGGTATTTTATCAAAAACAAAACTCTAGACTAACCATCTTATTCTAAAATTCTATCCTAATTTGATTGAAAAAAAAAAATTAACTAACTTTTTTATCTTATGAATTTATTTAAATCTATCCAAGGTGGCACAACACTTGGCGAAAAGTTAGAATGTCAAGTGTCACTATTTCGTGACCTGGCTAAAAGTTTAGCTTTATATATTAGTTATATGATAGATATTATATGATTAACATAAGTATCATTCTTATTATATAAACTTTATAAACATTAAATTTGCGTTTTTTAACAGCTCGTCTTGTGTGTGGTTAGCCACATCGTGTGACCACTTACAAAAAAAAAAAATTATAACACTGACCAAGTAACCCATATAATACTGATCGATTAACCCCTATTACATTAACGATGTAACCCCTTTAATACTGACCAAGTAACCCCTACACTAACGAAGTAACCTCTAAAATGGTTGGCCACACGGTGTGACCAGGCACATATAATACTTTGTGTTTTTTTAAATGTTTAATGATCAATAACTTTTGATATCAATATAATATAATATTCAAGTTAATTTTTTTGAAAAGAAATTCAAGTTTTTGTTTCAATTAAAAAAAATCGTTATTTAAAAAAAAAAATTACAATTAGTTTAATCGACATTGTAATTCATAATTAACATTAACTAGATCAATCGATTTGTGCATTGCACGGGACTTAAACTAGTAAATAACAAAAATACAAAACTACCCTTACAAACCTTTTCTCTCCCTTCTTTTCATTAATGGAAAAAATTTCATTTTTCACTTATTCTTATTCCCATTCATGTTACTCATAATAATAATAATAATAATAATAATAATAATAATAATAATAATAATAATAATAATAATAAAACATAAATATTGATTAAAATCAAAAGTAGATTATTGAAATAATTATTATTATTGAATATTAATTATTATTATTATTTGAAAATAGAGCAAAGCGGAGCATATTTCCTTTGAGCAGGGCTTTAGCAGAGCAAAGCAAAGCAGAGCTGAGCAGAGCAGCTCTAAAGAACGGGGTCTTACTCTCCTTAAATAATAAATTGGTGGGAATTTACCTTATGTATTCTCAATCTCAGTCCCTTCTTTATTCTCAAGACAAAATCTAAAGAACACCCGAGGGCGTTGGATAAGTTATCTAGAAGATGAAAGATTAATTAAAATCAACATTAATAAAATCAATCGACGCATGCTTTCCCAAATTAATACCACTTTATTTACTCCCTCCGCAAACAATTATCTGCATCATTTGCCTTATATGGGTGCTTCTATTATGTGCAACAAAATTTTTTCTTTCCTTTTTTAGTAAAAAATTAATGGTAAATAGACGTTTTTACCCTTACTTTTCTTTTTTAATTAGACACAATTACATCCTAATAATCTAACACAATCTAATGATTCCCACCAAAAAATAAATCCCTCAAACAGTCTCACACACACAACCTCTCATCTCCTAACTACCTCATTCAATGATCTTCATTGAATTTCTCTCGATTATGCTGCTATCCTTCATTATTTCTAGAGATTTCTCCAGAACTTCATCAAAACCCTTCCATTCTCTTTCATTTTTCTCACTCTCTCTCTTGTTCTCTCTCCTGCAAAACCCTAATTTTAGTTTTTCTCTTCTCTCTCTGGAAAAATGAACCCAGAACCAAATGAGTCCCCTGAAAACAAGACCCCTGAGCGTAGATCTGACGGTTCTACGCTATACAAGTTGCAGCGAGGCAGTGGGAACCTCAAACCTGTTCGCCGTTGTACTCCTTTTTCCGGTACTACACTCGAGGGAAGATCGGAGCAAAATTGTCTGAGTACGTTTCCAGCGATGAGGAACAAGAGAAGGACGCTTCTTTGGAGGGTGATGGGCCAGATGTAGCCATCGAACAGGCTAAGGGTGGTGAAATGGGTCCCGATCTAGGTGCAGAGGATGGTCAAGGCTCTTCAACCGCTGTTGCGGTGGTCGAAGAGTCTTCAGATGAGTGACTGTGTTCTGGTCAAAGTTCCTCAGCCCCCTGTTGAGTTGGTGGTGCTCCCTGACTCTCCTGTTCCGGGGGGGAAGGGTGTTGCTTGAGTCCTTCAAGTCTGCTGCCTCTTCCAGCAACTCTAAAGGGAAGAAAAGGGTTAGATCTGTTTTTACTGAGGACTACAGCGATTAGGACCCTTGCTATATGGCTTACCTTAGGGACAAGTACCCTAATGACTTCCCTCCCAGCAACTGATCAGCGCAGCGTAACTATTCCTCAACCCTAACTTATTGATTGTTTTTTATTATTTTGATGGTTGATTTTGAAATGGGTTTAATAACTTAGTTGGTTAATATTTTTTTGAGTCCCTTATTTTTTCTTATGGTTAATTGCTGGTATGACATATGTATACAATGATGGTTATTTGCTGTTTGTTGAAGCTGGTGTGTGTTGATAATGATGATTGATTTGACTCTGTGTACTGCGTTGTTGGTTTATGCTTGTTAATGCTGAGTATGTTGGTCATTGCACTTGTGTACACTATGTTTGGTTGACTTGTGTGAACTCTGTTTGATTTCTGATCTTTTAATGAGTCCCATGTTAGCCAAGGGAATGCTTGTTTGATGCATGATGAGGCATATGTTGGTGCCTAACCAGTCTCATTCAATAGATCCCAATTAGTTCTTGCAAGTCTGTGCCTATTAGTCTGTGGATGAGTCCCTCAGTATCTGATATGTGTGTATGAGTCCCTCAATCATTCATATGCTAATCAACACATTCCAAATGATGAAGGGACTCACTTTGAGTTGGATGTGTAGGGTGGTTAAGCTCCAACAATTGTGATTCACAATTGTTGTTGAGGTATCCACCTTACAACTCCTTAATGAAACAAAAGTAACCTATCTGATGGAATTCAAATACAACATGCCATTCCAAACTTCATTCATTTCCACACAAAAGATAACAATGCAAATGTTCCTTCACCCTAATCATTCATCACATGACTGCCTAAAAAATAAGAAAGGAATTCTAACAAAATACACATAACCAAACCATAAAAAGCATGAGCAAAAAAAGAGTTGCTTAATATGACAAAAAAAACATCTGTTTGAGTACTTGTTTGGTTATGTGTGGAAGTCATGCCTTACTTGAATGATGGTCCTCAGTTGTCCCTAGTCTGTATCAACCTCCATCTCAGTGTTATCTGGCATGTTTTGGTTAACTGGAATGAATAGTGTGTTGAGGTGGTCAACTGCTTGTTGAATGAGTCCCCTTTCACATTCCAACAGTTCAGGCAGCAGACCTAGACTATCCAATCTCTTCTTCCCATATGGGGTAGATTAAAGTTGTTGCCTCCTTCCTTTTCCAGGATCATCTTCATTACCCCTTGCAAAGTGATCCATGTATACTTGTTTAGTATTGGATCAAACCACTCCTAAGCCTCATACACTTTCTCTATTAATTCATCAATTGTTGTGGGGAAGGACTGATATTGTAGAGATTGTATGACCTTAAATAGGCTCAAATCTAGCACATTGAGGTCTGGTGATTGTGCTGGTTGAAATTTCATTTGAATGTTGAACCCATCAGATGTGCATGCTTTTTTGAAATCCTCATCCATTGGGATTTGATGAGGCCTTGCATTATCCCACTAGATAACTATGTCCTTAGGAAGACTTGGATGCCATTGTCTTTTGATTGCTGGAATGATGTTATTCAAAAGCATTTTCCTGATTTCTTCCCTGTTTACACTTTCCACAACCTTAGTTTCCAATACCCTTACATCTCTGTTCTTGCTTTTCTTCTTAGCCCTCTGTTGGTAAGTGAAAGGGAAGATACCAAACTTCCCATCATGTAACATGTGGCCATTGCAGTCATACAATGGTTTCCCAATGACCCCCATGAACATTGCTTTGATTTTGTATCTCTTTTATTGTTGACATCTGTAGGGGTTTTCTTCCTTTGGTAAGAGGTAAAACCTCCTAGTTTCAGGATTCATATAGAACCACTTTTCATCAATGTGAATATCCTGTTGCATGTCTATGAAAGTAGGATTGCCTACTGCTGGAATTGGGTGAATATGTTCTAGTGCCCATTTCATCCTTGCCACTTTGTGATTAGATGTGAGTGTTGGGTGGTTTGCTGTTGTATGTGTTCTTAACCTGTCTTTTTTCTTTAACTTATGGAGAAATCCATGTGAGATTTTAAGAGCAGCTGCATAACTCCTCTTTGTTGTCCTTTTGTATAAAGGCACAGACTGCAAGAACTCATCTGTTATGTCTCTTGGTTTTGGACCTGTTTTTCCAAGTTTTTTGCTTCTGACATCAATGACATTCCCTTCTGCTATACTTTGCTTGACAAACGTCCAGACCCTTAATGATGTGCTTCTGTGAATCCCATACTTTCTTGCGATTTGTGACAGAAAACCCCTTGTGAGTTCCCCCTGATGAATGTTCAGTAGGAAATCATCAACCATTTGCCTTTTTGTTTGGACAATGAGTTGCTTTCTACTTGTTGGTTGTGGTTGTATTTCTGCTTCCCCTTCACTGTCTTCCCCATCCGGTTCATTGTATTCCCCTTCTGTGCCTTCTACCATGCTTTCATCAGAACTGTTGCATTGATATGGTCCCTCATTCAATAGTTGGTCAATATGAAAGAATTCCTAATCAAAATATTCTTCCATTTGTGTGGTCCCTTTTTTTTTTTTTTTTGTTTTGCAGATGAAGAAGGAAGGTGATGAAGTTTTTTGTGGCTGAAGTTTTTTGTGAAGACCTCAAAGAAGCGGAACCCTAATGCTGCCGTTAGTTTAGGACTAACTTTAGTTTAGGCAGTACATATTTTGGACAAAATTAACTGTTATGTAATGGGGTTTGTTTTTAAAAAAACTAGATTCTGAAATTTCTAAGCCATAGTGGCTGTTAGTTTGTAATTAATGCTACTATGTGAATGGTTGGTGCCCTTATATATGGGGCAGATTTATGTTTAGGGTGAAGTTGAAACTGTGAATGTTGTTTCGAATTTTGGTGAATTTTCAAAATTTTAAAATTTTGGGTGGAAATCTGAAATTTTAAAATTTTCACCCCAAAAATTTAGAGGGAAAACAACATTCCCTCTCCTTTTTGGTGACAGATTCCAGCCATTTACCAAAAGGAGGGATCACATTCTCTCTCCTTTTTCCCACAAAAAAATACCCACATGCAAATTTAGTCAACTAGGTGTCTAGGCCCACTTTTTCTCTCTTCTTTTCCTCCATTTTAGAAGTTAATTAAACCCACAAAAATATGTAATTAAACATTCCTAAAAGTTTTTCCTAGGAGTCCGTAAAAAATACAAATGGTGCAGATAACTGTTTGCAAAGGGAATAATATTTTAAATACTTATCTAATGGTTAGAGAGCTTTCGTTAGCGTTCGAAATCCCGCTAAACCCTAAAGCTTGAGCTGAAGCAACAATGGCGGAAATCCCAATTGAGATAATCGCCGAAATACTCTCACAATTACCAGTCAAATCACTTCTCCGATTTCAAATCGTCTGTAAATCATGGAATTCCATAATTAAATCCCCCAATTTTATCAAAATTCACCTCAATCAAACCCTAATTTCCAACTCCGATCGTCATCTCCTCCTCTCCTACCCATCTCTACAGTTTTTCGAGCTCGACCTCGACTTCCACCATAACCACTGCTCTTTTTCGGAGGTCAATCACCCCCTCAAACCCCACGAAGGGATTCAATTGATTGGTTCCTGCAACGGCGTCGTTTGCATCTCCACCTTCTCGTTAAATGAGATCTTCCTGTATAATCCTCTTACAAATTCCCATCGTAAGCTTCCCTACAATCAAATTCCAAAATGGAAGTTTAAAAAGAGGGTGTTAGGGTTTGGATATGATAGCAAGAACGATGATTATAAGGTTTTGAGGATTGTTCAGGGGCTTGGATCACTTCTTGATAATATCATGAATGAAGCTCAAGTGTATAGTTTCAATGATAATTCATGGAAATGTATCGAAGGTATCCCGTACTATTACTATTATCATCGTGGTTGTCATGGAGTCCTTGTTAATGAGGCTTTACATCATTTAGTTTGTCGGGACCAACCTAAGTGTTCTATTGCTAGATTTGATCTTCAGACTGAAAGTTTCTCGTTTTTCAAATGCCTGAATTATGATTATATGTTTTATTCGGCGCTTTCATTAGTAGAGTTAGGTGGGTGTTTATGTCTTTTGACTAATTCACATCCAATAGATGCTATATGGCCAAAATGGGCGATTGAAAATGTTGAATTATGGGTAATGAAGGAGTATGGAAACAAAGACTCTTGGGTTAAGTTGTTTTGTATTTCGCAGCCGGAAATTAATGGGATTTGTAAATATGCCAGGTTTCTTGTTTACTCCAGAAATGGTAGAAGAATTTTGTTGCAGATAAATGGTTTGGAGTATGGTTGGTACGATTTGGAGTCCAAAAACTTCGAAAGAATCACAGCTCATGGGCTACTAAGTGAAGCTTGTAAGGCAATGCCTTTTATAGGCAGCCTTGTTTCACTTGAAAATAATTAGATAAGAAGTAAGCAGGCTGTTCCAAATGCACTTTTTTTTTACATAATGAAATCTAATCTGTTTTTTCAATTGCTTTTTCTGGATTGTTGTGCGACTTGTTTGGTTTATGGTTACTATGCAGGGGAATTACTATAGATTTTGTCTTTAAAAGAGATGCACGTATATTTGACTGGATTATGATTTGTTCGTTTATAACCCTATTGTAATTTCTTATATTAGGAAATTTAGGACTTACTTTGGCATAATATAGTTATGATCTCCATTCGAATTTAGTAGTATAGAGTGTATATGTCGTTATTGAACATTCCCTCATCTCACAAAGTAGTTTAATTTTTTATCTTCTGTATGTTACTTGTAGCTATAATAATTTGAAGATTTCATATGGAGTATGTTTAGAATCTTTTTGTAATTTGATTTTGTGTGATTTTCTGCTATCTTTTGGTTTCAAATTTCAAAATTAGGTAGTTTTATACAATGTATTTTGTATTTAATTATTTTTGTTTTAGAAAAATCATTTTGGAATACTTTTTTTTTGGAAGTAATAGACGTTTAGATTCCTCCCTCAATTTCTTCAAAACTGTTGTTGCAAATATTTTGTCTACGGGGTTCAAGCTGAGGCTATGACCCTGTCGAAGGCGCTACTGCTGGGATGTTGTTCATGACTGTAACATAAGTATGAAGTCTTCTTGCATGCATTGATATGAATTTCTCTTTGCGTGACTACTTCATTGATCATTTGAAATCAATTGTGTTCTGCTCTTGAGTTTGGACATTGTTGCATTTGTATTACATTCACTCTGAATGTTGAACTCTACAATGTTAAATCTTTTGTTTTTTTTTTGTTTTTATCTAAGTTTGAGAGCCTCAGCAACCTTAAATCCTTTTTTTTATATTGTGCTCTGATCCCTTAAACAGTACGGAATATCTTTTAAAAAGTTTGATGGTTGACACTTTTATTCATTTTCTTGGGTCAGACTGTGTTTGAAATTCAAATTTCCACAGATATTATCATATTACTGTTATGATCTCTTTACTGAAGAGTAATAGCCTGATTATTCTGCTGAATCAAGTTCTCATCTTCTCTGATTATCTACATCTACTTGTAATTAAGCAGCTTACATGCCACACATGAGCCTTCTTTATGTGGATTTAACTGATGAAGAGAAGAAGAAAGCTCAAGAAAGAGCTAATAATGCATTGGACGATAGCCTTGTCAACTTGAGCTTCAAAATATACCGCCTGGCACTGTGCAAAACTGATACTGAAGATATGACGCTCAAATCCGGGAAAAAGTGATGGAATATGATCTTGATGAATAAGTTTAGCTATTTGTGCATGCTTGTTGAATAAAGCTGTCCAAAGAAGCTGTTCACCGTGCTGCTTGCTCTTGCTGTTAAAAGAATGCCTTTACATGTAGTTTGATCGTATGGAAACATATCAAGTTGTGAAGGCTTCTCTTGTTCTACAGTGTTTGGTTTTTCGGTGTTTACTGACTGAGTTACTTGGTCCAAATTCATTATTTCCTTCATTTTGAGTTTAAAAAATTGCAGGCTTAACTGAGATATGCAAACGCTAGTATATCTAAGCCCTCTAATCCCAGAAAGTCAGAATCTGTATATCAGATTGACTAGGCCAAGCTCATGGTTTAAGGCCTAAGATTTACAGATAATGAATCATGCGGAGCATCATGTATCAATAATACTCGGCTATTATGCAATCATCATCTCCCTTTTTTTGAGGAACTCATTAATATTGGTTAAAGTGACTTATGTGATTAGTACTTAAAATCAAAATAAGGTATTTATTTTATAACAATATGGAGTAGCAAGTAATTACTCTCTCCATCCCATAATTTCGTGCATGTATTCCTTTTTGGGTGTCTTAAAATGTTTTACGACCTTGTGCCTATTTCTAAAAATAACTCATAGTCATTACTTACTTTTTATCTTTTTTAATACAATATTTTCTACTTTTTATTATTCCTATATATTTTCAATAGAATATTCCCCTACTTTCACAGTTCCACCATTCTTATTAATTACCGTGTTTTTTGAGAAACAGACATCAAATTATGGGACGAAGGGAGTAACACTTTAACATTATAACATTATAAGCATTGAGTAATTTATGAATACTTACGAAGTATTGTATACTCTGTATCAAATAAGACGGACTTGTTGAGGAAGAGCATTGCCACCAATGGGGAGAAAAATGCCCATGGGTAATTTTTGGGGTTTAATAAAAAAAAATAACTCCCCATCAATGGTCTAAATTAAAAATGCCCATGGACAAATCAATTTTTGATCAAAGTTTGGGCAAAATTAAAAAACTGACCAAGAAGAAGTGGGCCCCACGTGCATAGTTGCATTTAATTTTTTTTTTTTTGCTAAGCATACCTCAAAACGCAGCGTTTTGAGGAAGCGTATGCTTTGCTTCACCTCAAAACACTGCGTTTTGAGGGTAGGAAAAGCCAAAAAAAAATTATTTTGGCAGCCCTGACAGGCGCGTCAGCACGCCCAATCAGGCGCTGACACGCGTCCTGTCAGGTGAGTTGGACCAATCAGGAAATTCCTGATAATTGCAACGGTAACAATTTTGTAACAGGTATTTTGTGCTTATAAAATTAAAAAAAAAAAAAAAAAAGTTTACCAACGGCTAGAAAAAAAAATTCTCTACAAATAGAGACCCATTTTGCCTATATTTTCATATTTCCAAAATTCACATAAATTTGTTGTATTTACATTTTCTCTCAATTTCTCCCTCATAATTAGTCATCCTTTTATTATTATTATTATTATTATTATTATTATTATTATTATTATTATTATTATTATTATTATTATTATTATTATTATTATTATTATTATTATTATTATTATTATTATTATTATTATTATTATTATTATTATTATTATTATTATTATTATTATTATTATTATTATTATTATTATTATTATTATTATTATTATTTTATTATTATTATTATAATTATTATTATTAAAATAAATATTATTATTATTATTATAATTATTATTATTATTATTATTATTATTATTATTATTATTATTATTTTTATAATAGTTATTATTATTATTGTTATTATTGTGTTAGTTTTTGAAATTAATAAAAAAAAATAGATATGGATCCCAATAACCCCTTTTACTCAATACTTTCTCAAAATTGTAATGATTTTGATGAGAATTTCATGAATCAACCTCAATTTCAACTTTTCCTACAAAGATTGAGCAACACCTCTCTGCAAAATCCTCCACAACAACAAATACCTCCACAACTTGAAATACCTCCACAAATTCCAACTGAAAACACTGATTACGAGCAATCACCTCCTGTCTACCAAGGAAGTAACTCTCAGTACGATGATAGCCAAGAAGAAAATGTGCCTGAGACACCTCAATACCCTCCGTCGACTCAAAGAATGCGGGTGGGTTCCAACCAACAACTCGCTAAAGCTAGTCGTATTTGGTCAGTCGCAGAAGATGAAGCTCTTATTGGGCTATATTTAAAATACAGTGGAAATGCGATAGTGGGCACGGGCATGAAAGCTGCTGAAATTTGGCGACAAATATCTGCGGCGTACGACATGGTTCAAGCTAAGAAGCCAGAAATACTACCACCCAGAAATGCGAAGAGTTTGGAGAACCGTTGGAGAAGGATGGCGACAGATGTACTGTTATGGACAAGTTGTTATGATGAAGCGGGTCCATTAACTGGAAGTGGATTCAACGAAGTTGATCGAATTCAAAAGGCCTCGAAGTTGTTCCATATATCAACCAAACCACCACACAATTTTGTTTTTCCCCACGCTTGTGAAATGATAAAGAATGACCCAAAGTGGAGGCCGAAACTCAGATGGGCATTGTCACTAAAGGAACGACAAGATTGTCAACTGCGTTCGGAAGGGGACACCGAGGATAGCAGTGGAAGTGGAAAGAGATCGAGAACTGACATTGAAGCTGAAGGAGATGTTCCCGTTGGTGGGTTTTCATCAGGAGGTATACCCAGACCCGACGGGGTAAAAAAAGCAAAGGCTAAGCGTAAGGGAAAAGCTATTGCTCATGATAGTGCAATTTTAAGTATTGGTGAACAGGTTCAGGCTTGTACTGAAGTTAGAAGCTTTGAGGCAAATTTACGGCAGCAAAGGTTGGAGCTTGAAAGGGAAAAGGAAAAGAGGAAAAACAAACAGGTCGAATTACAAGAGAAGAAGATGAAATTTGATATGTTGCAAGCAATTATGTCCAAAACGACGCCACTTACACCAACTGAAGAAGCGTGGAAGGAGGAACTAATTCAAGAAGTGTATGGTGGAAAGTAGAGTAATTTATTATGCATTATGATTTCAAGTATTTTGTTTATTTTATGTTGCAATGAATTAATTTTTATTATTAATTAAGTTCCAAAAATTTATCAAATTATATTACATTTTCATATATTTTGTTCAATTATGAGTGAAGTACTAGCTACTGTGTGTAGATTTTGTCTTATACAATTATGAGTCAAGTGATTGGTTTTATCAACCATTGAACTGTCAAATCCCAAAAAGTAGTCAAGTCCAATTGTAGTTTTTGTTTTATACAACCATTGAGTAGTCATTTCATACATAACTTCAACCGTATGACAAGCATTGGTATTGATTATTAAGAATTGAGTAGTCATGTATTTTGTTTTTACTATACATTGAGTAGTCAGTTCACACTCAGTTAAAGGACATGCACTGATAACATTTCCTATTTAAAGGTGTGAAATCCATAAATTGATCCACAACACCAAAACATTCAAAAACCAAACACAAAAAATGTTTTCCATAAGCTCAACCTCAAGCTCAAATTCTTCTTATTCAGATCAATATGCGGAATTTGATAATCTAGTTGACGAATTTGTCACAAATCACTTACCTAACATAATGCTTCCTCAACCACCTCCATCCGAGACCGAAATTGTAAATGAAGATGAAACAGTCCCGCAGCATAGGGGAGATAGAGAAAGGGAGAAAGGGCATTTGCAATTGTACAATGATTACTTTGCAATAAATCCCGTGTATTCCGAAAATCAGTTTCGTCGTCGATTTCGAATGCACAAACCTTTATTCTGTCGGATTATGAATAAAGTGGTTGAGGGCGATCCGTTCTTCCAGCAGCGTAAGAATGCAGCTGGTAGGCTTGGCTTATCACCTCTGCAGAAATGCACCGCTGCAATAAGAATGTTAGCGTACGGTGTTGCTCCGGATGCCGTAGATGAATACATACGCATGGGTCAAACAACATCTAGAAAATCAATGCAACATTTTACTCAAGGGGTGATCAAGCATTTTGAGGCCGAGTACTTAAGAAGTCCAACAGATGTAGATTTAAGGAGAATCCTTCACCAAAATGAAATGCGTGGATTCCCGGGCATGATCGGTAGCATCGACTACATGCACTGGGAGTGGAAGAACTGTCCTATGGCTTGGAAAGCACAATACGCAGGTCGTAGCAAGAATGCAACCCTTATCCTCGAAGCTGTTGCGGATCAAGATTTATGGATTTGGCATGCATTTTTTGGAATACCCGGCTCTTGTAATGATCTTAACGTCCTATACCGCTCTCCGGTGTTTGACGATGTTTTGAAAGGTCGGGCACCACCAATTAGTTTTATGGTAAACGGCCATGAGTACAACATGGGATACTACTTAACATATGGTATATATCCGAACTGGGCAACATTTATACAAGGTATCACATATCCTCAAGAAGGACAAGTTATTTGCAGATAAACAAGCTGCAGCTCGGAAAGACGTTGAACGTGCGTTTGGAGTTCTACAGGCTAGGTTTGCCATATTACGACAACCCTCACTTGCTTTCGACGAAGACATTTTGAGCGACATAATGAAAGCTTGTATCATTATGCACAACATGATTGTCAAGGATGAACGACACAATTACACTCGTGCCGAAGTTTTGAGAAGGTATTACGAAGAAGATCGCCCTCAGCTTCATAGAGCAAGGTCCGGTCCGAGTACAAGTGCCACAGTGAATAACAACGAGCCTTTCGAATTTGACGTTGGCCGACCACCAAACGTTGATTTTGACGCGTATATTCAAAGAAGAATTACCCTGCGTGATAGCCAAACCCATTTTTCTTTGAAAGATGATTTAGTTGAGCATATTTGGCAAAAATACGGTCGTAATGAATAAATAGTTTTGTAATCGTTAATTTATTTGGTTTGTATGATTGGTGTACGATCATTATGTTCCAATGTTGTAATAGTTAATGTTGTACTAATGAAAAATGAAATTTCGCATAAAATAATGACACAAATAATTAATATTGTACTCATAAATAATTTAATCAATAAAAAAATTTAGTTAAGAATAAATATTATTATTTTATTAAAAAATACATTTTGCAAAAATTAATATTAAAAATAATTAATATTGTACTACTCATAAATAATTTAATTAATACAAAATTTTGTTAACAATAAAATTAAGAAATACTAAATTACAAATTTAATGATGTGTAGGAGAGATAAATATTGGTGGGGTATAGGGTTAAAAATAGGAGAGAGAATGGTGGGGATTATAATTTTTGACCATTGGTGTAGAATAAAAATGACCAAGAAAATGCCCATGGGGAGGAGGAGTGAGAAAGTGGTTAGAGAGAGATTGGGCAACCAAAAAAATGCCCATTAGTGGCAATGCTCGAAGGCCCAGTTAATGTGAAGTTGGTCGAAGAGTGCCGAAAAAAGTAATCCCACATTGCCTTTTTGATGTTGCTTCTTCTATACTATAAATATTACTAAAGTAACAATTGTCGACATCTAATAGTACATATGTCAAGTTATGGTAGAAAATTAGAAATTTTTCACGCCTAATATATATATATATATATATATATATATATATATATATATATATATATATATATATATATATATATATATATATATATATATATATATATATATATATATATATTATGTTATACTCTATATTTCCTTAGAATATTATGGATTTATGAAACCACTTGGCTTCTAATTATAATTACTCTCGGTTAAAGAGTACTTTATATTGTATAATTTGTTTAAATAATATTTACTCATCTTCAAAATTATTTAGATCTAAATTCCATTACAAATAATGGTTATATTTCTATAATTTTTGATACATAAATAAACTATATTTATTTCAAACAAATTTTGTTATGTCGTGGCTAGAGCTGTTCATGGACAGTCCGACCCACTAGGTCCGACCGGTTAAAATTTAGGTTTGGACACCTTTATTAAAAATAAATAAATTAGTGGATGGGCTAAGCCCGACCCATTTGTTGAAATGGGGCGGGCATGGACAATGGTAACTATATTCCGGGCCGGCTCGTTCGACCCGTTTTGTAAATTATTAAATAATATTTTCTTAAAAATTATATACGAAGTATATAATTAAGTACAAATTATATACGATACTACGAAGTAATAGGTACTAGATATCTAGATGACTCTTTATATACTATTTGATTGTCATTTACTCTCCCCATAACATAAACAAAAATACCCCTAAATCTAACATCATCTTTTCATTACTTCATAGTTCATATAATATACTTTGTATACTATTTATATTTTAAGATTTTAAACCATCAATAATTATAGTTGCAAATTTTTAAGAAATAAATCAAATGTCTTAGGTGCATCCTTATGCACCTAAGATAGTTGCAACAAGGGAAGGCCCAAAACGCGCGGCCCAAATGAATAACTCAGACAACATATTTGCGATCTGCCAAAATAAACAGTACACTCTACAAAATGAACATTTAGTAAAAAAATATGAACATGAAAAAAAAGAACATTTAATAATAAAAAATGAACACGTAAAAAAAATGAACATTTAATACTTATAATGCATATGTTTCATAATCATATTATTTTTTATTTCTTTAAATATTAAGTTCATAATTGTAAGTATTATATTCATAATAATATTTTATATGTTCATATATAATTTCAAATATTCATAATGTAAATATGTGTTGTTCATGAAATATTAATTAAATCTGTTTATGCATATGTTGTCTTTCTTAAATGTTTATGTTCATATTTTTTTACGTATATGTTCACCTTTTAAATGCTTATATTCACTGTAAGAAAACCAATGCTTACTTCATATTTTGAAATGTTATGTTCACTTTCTGAAATGCATAAGTTCATATTTTTTATGCATGTGTTCACTTTCCTAATGTTCACATTTAAGGAAACTTATGCATATGTTCATATTTTGCATGATTATGTTCATTGATTAAAAACATGCAAACAATTAGATAAAATTCCATTCATTAGAATTAAGAAAATCATATACTACCTCCGTTAACATTTAGTTGCAATTTAGGAATATTTTATGTCTCTCAAATAATACCCCAAAGTTGCAACTAAATGTTAACAGAGGTAGTATAACCTAATCAATCAAAGTTAATCACAAAGTCACCACATAAGAAATCGAAAATCACACATTTTTATGCCTATGTTCACTTTATGAAAAGCTAATGTTCATATTTTTTTATGTCTAGGTTCACTTTTTGAAAAACTAATGTTCATATTGTGCTATTGTTACACCTAATTCTAGGCGCATGAGTGTGCATCTAATTCTAGGCGCATGATAAACAACACATTAAGCCTGCTTAAGAGGGCTTGGACTTGCATATTAAGTCCATAGGAAAAAATTATAGGATTTGACCCGGCCCATGTCCAACCCAAACCCGCAAATAAGCCGCTCTAATCGGGGCTAATCTTATTTACTATCTCTGTTACATATTATTTGCAACGATTATACATTTTTCCTCTCTAATTTAGGTCAAATCGTTGTAAAGAATATGTAACGGAGGTATTATTAATATAATATAGTGGCGCTCGAAATCCCGCTAAATCCTCAAAATTAGCTGAAGCAGCGAGGCAGTGAAGCAACAATGGCGGAAATCCCAATTGAGATAATCGCCGAAATACTCTCACGATTACCAGTCAAAGCACTTCTCCGATTTCAAATCGTCTGTAAATCATGGAATTCCTTAATCAAATCCCCCAATTTTATCAAAATTCACCTCAATCAAACCCTAATTTCTAACTCCGATCGTCATATCCTCCACACGACTCTTCAATGGTCCGAGCTCGACGTTGACCTTCGCCGCAACCACCTCTCTTTCTCGGAGCTCAATCACCCCCTCAAACCACACAAAGGGCTCCAATTGATTGGTTCGTGCAACGGCGTCGTTTGCATTTCTACTATCTCTAAATCCGAGGTCTTCTTGTACAATCCTCTTACAAATTCTCATCGTAAGCTTTCCTCCAATCCAATTCCAGTTCCTGATCTTACTAAAATGTTGTTAGGGTTTGGATACGATAGCAAGAACAACGATTATAAGGTTTTGAGGATTATTCAGGGGCGTGGATTACTTGGTAATACCAAAAATGAAGCTCAAGTGTATAGCAAGGCCGGCTAAGGGCCTGTGCAAACAGACCCTTAGCACAGGGCCCCGAAATTTTGAGGGCCCAATTATATTTGGAGCCCAACTTGGGTAAAAAAAAAAGTTTATATGTGCGGTGACAAGGAAATAAACGCGTCGTCAATTGTCTATCCCTAGATCAAATACAATTTATACAACCTAAACAAACCTAATACGAGTATAAGGCAAGCATAGGGGTCGAACCACAGAGAACGGTAAACACCACCAAATGTTATCGACAATTAAGCTAGTCCGGAATAGGGGATAAATAAACTAAAGTCTAAAAATGCTAAAACAAGAAATAAAACATTAAGGGAAATGGTTTAGGTATAGCATTCACTTGAACATAAACAAAGGCATAGAAATTGAATTAATTATGAACTAAACATGCTCGAATATCGAAATTAAGAATCCAATCTAGCCGCCTTCCGGGGTCAATTGGCTTCTCCTAACATAGCCTCTATGTTTCCACATTAGAACCATATACTAGGAGGTACTATTAAATAACAATCGATAGTAATGAACCTTAACTAAGTCAACTTCCGTTTCTTGTTAGCAAAGATTCACCTTTAATCAACCAACAATGTGCACTTGCAAGAAGATTAAAGAATATCAAGCATATAAAGACTTTAATCACAAATAAATCAATTCTAAACCCTAGAACATGCTCAAGGTCCAACTACACCACAACCATCCCCTTAATGGGGAAATTACTCACTAATCATGATAATAACAAGATTAATCAACAAATAATCAAGAATCAACATGATCAACAAGCAATACCAACAACTAAAATAATAATCAAAATAAACAAATAAAAATAGAGGAGAGAGAGTAAGAAATTGCTCATTAATTGAAGATGAAGGTCTACAAAGGATTGAACAAGCTCCTTCTTCAAAATCCAAGTTCATTAATGAAGAAAACCTCACTTTCTCTCTCTACCAAAGAAGACTAACCCTAACCTAACCTAACCTAAAACTAAAAACTAATTAGAGAGAGGAATAGATAGTTGTTTTTTTTTAATTACCCCAAAATTGGGTATTTATACTAAGCTAATAAAATACTAAGTAAATAATACAAAAGAAAATAAATTAAAAAGGAAAAGTAAAATAAAAATCTAATTATAAAAATAAAAGAAAGAAATAAGAAATGGGAAAAGAAAAGAAAGAAAATAAAAATAAAAGAAAAAGAAAATAAAACCAAAAACCAATTTTCACAAAACCCACCGACTCCCACTGAATTGTCTTCGAAATTTTGAAGTTCTAAAAATGGGGTTCAATCCCCTACTTCACACCCATCAAAATCCATCATCAAGCTTCATCAAAGAATCATCACCGTTCATTCTCAACAGCTATAATCGATCATCAAATCAAGGCCGTTGGTCTTCATTAACAATCGCGTGCGAAGCTCGTGGAATGGTTCGATCGAACCGGTGGTGGGTTCGACCGAACTACGGGGTTGGTTCGGTCGAACCATGGGTATGTTCGACCACTCCTCTTCGATTAACGAAACCCACAAAGTCTCTGTCTCGAACTTCGACCGAACCACCAACGGTTTGCTCGAACTTGAGAATTTATGATTTACTGTAAATTGGGGATGTTGCTGTGCGAATTGGTGACGGTAAGGTGCAATTGTTGTTGTAATTGATGCTGGTGGTGGCTGCTCTGTTGCGCGGTGGTTTTGGTTTGGTTTGGGTTGTGGTGGTGCGGCTGCTGTGTTGCGCGGTGGTTTTGGTTTGTGCTGGTGAATTCGGGGCTAATGGGTTGGTTGATGTGGCTGCACGGATTGGTACGGGGGTGATTGGTGGTGTTTGTTGGTGGCAGCAGGTGAGTACGGTTGTTGTTGCTGCTGGTGTGAGAATAAGGGGTTAACTGGTGGTGAGTGGTGTTGTGTGGCTGTTTTGGGCAATTGCGGGTAGGTGGTGGTTGATTGGTGGCAGCAGGGGAAGAGTGTTGTTGCTTGGGGTGGTGTAGGATAATGGAGGGTGCGGTGATGGATAAGGGGCAGCAGGTTTGTTTGGCGTTTGACTCAACTTGGAACCCGAACCCACTTGACATAAAACCCGAACCCCTACACACAAAACCGAGGAGAAATCAAGACAAAAAGGAATGAAATAAATAAATTAGGAATAAAATAAAGTAAAATAGAAAAAGAGAAATAACACTAAACTAATAAAAATTAAATAAAACTATACAAGTAAATAAAATCAAATAAATAATAAAATAAACTTAAAACTAATAAAAACTAAACAAAAACTATACAAGCACAGAAAGTGAAATAAAATAGCCTCAAAACCAATTAAAATAAATAAAAGTAAATTGGAAAACTATCAAGGAAAAATAAAGAACGAAATATAACAAATCAAAAGCAAATAAAATACGAAAATAAAGTAAAAACTACGAAAAGAACTAAAACACGACAAAATTACCAAAATAAACTGGAAACTTTATTAAAGAGAAAACAAGAGAATAAAAGGAAAAATAAGGGAAAACAAACACGAAAATAACCTAAACACTACCCCTAGGAGTGACATAAATGTCACTTATCATGCGGCAATACGGAGCGTCAAATAGTCTAGTTTGCAATTTACTCGCAATTCTCTAAATTCGTCTGTTCCATAAAGACGATCGAATGCAGCATCGTAGGTCATTCCAATGGGTGTAAACTCTCGCCTCGATTTCCTTTTAGATCCTTGATTGTCCATGACTAGGACACCACTATGGTCAAAGGTACTAACATTATTACTAGAGTGGGCGTTTTCGGAAGAAGAAGGATTGTCGTTCTTCTTTCCTTTCCAGCCACCGTGGTTACTATTGTTAGTAGCTTTTTGCTTTGCGAGGTCATCTTCGATTTCAATTCCGATGTCATAAACAGCCTTGAAAGTATTCAAATTGTGTTGATATTTTAAGTGCTTTGAATACTTCTCTTGGAGATTCTTGATAAACATCCTCACAGACTCCTTTTCAGTGGGGACCTCAATCATCTTGGCGGAAGTTTCCCTCCATTTATTAAAGAAAGAAGTAAAAACTTCATTCTCCTTTTGTCTTAGCATCTCAAGTTGTCTATGATCGGTTTCAACTTGAATATTGCACTTGTACCTATCAATGAAAGCGTTTACTATCGATTCCCAGGTAGAGGTTTTCTCCTTGTCAAGGGAGAAGAACCATTGTTGGCAAACGGTTTCAAGAGATAGTGAGAACAGAGAGAGAAAAACCTTCTTATCGATACCCTTAATACTCATTATGGTTTCAAAAGCTCTTAGATGAAAGTAAGGATTATCTGTTGCCTTGAATTTTGGGATGTCGTTGGCATTGAACTTCTGCGGAAGAAGATCTTTGTCCACCGAGACCCCTTGTGATGTAAGCTCTTGAAACTTGTAATCGCTAGACAACTTGCTTAGGCTCTCTTGCATGAGGTCCATCTGTTGTTGCTTCACGGGGTCATCGATCTTGAGTGCGAGAAGCTTCAGTGTCTCAGTCACGGTAGCTAGTTGGTTATTAAGATCATTGACTTCTTCTTGAGTTGCCATTATCTTCTTAGCCTTCCTCTTTTGACGAATCGGTTTATCAAAAAGTGAGACTTGAATAAAGAGGTTGTCCTTGATTAATCGCCCTTCTCTCCTTGACCAAGTACTGTGGAAAAGGAATTTGGGGATACTTATTGTTAATTATTTGACTCAAACTTTGTTCAACATGCAATGGATGGAGGAAGTGAAGAAAGATTGGAATAGAATGTGAAGATGATTTAGATGGAGGTATATGAAGAATTAGGAGTAGAATGTACCCCCAACTCAAATGACGGAAAGACCGACTCATGCATGAACCTAAGACTAGTGAGTGTAGGTCACATGTTGAGACTCGTGTCATGACCGTGTGGCTAGACTATGTGACTAAGACTCGATTAATGACTCGACAAGGTGTTATTGACAGCGAAAATTAACCGAATTAATTAGCAAACTGGTTAATCAGACTCTAAGTGATGACCCAACCAATAATCCGAACTGTCGGCCAAACGACAGGACTGGCGTCACATTGTAGAGCTTGGCGCCAGACGACAGAGCTGTCGTCAGGCGCTACACTCCATAATGTGGCGCTACAGCTCAGACCTTGGCGCCAATATTGGAGCTTCGATTTGGGACTGTTTTCGGTGTTATTAGTCAATTGGGGTATGCCTAAAGTCGTACTAGGTCAATTCTGATTAAAATATTAGACTTTAATGACTCAAATTAATTAATTATTTAAATAGATAGGCAAAGTTCTTCAAGTCATTAATTTTTTAGTCTCAACACAAGTCAACAAACGGTTAAGATAGAATATATATGCACAACAAATAATGCACACTTAGTCAAGTAGGCACAATATGATGCAATGAGTTTGCAACCTAACCATGGCTCTAATTCTCTAAAGTTCGGGATATGGTTTAGTCAATAGAGGCTCCATGGTTAATTGTCCGGCTGCACTGCGCGGAAGCCTAACCGTGAAGGGTTGACGCGAGTGGATGGGACACCGCGAGCTTTAGAAAAAACTCGCTTCCATGGTTTGGTGAATTCAACATCTCGGACGTACCCTTTGTTGCACGGAGCGTTCAATCAGGTAGATGGAGCATGAATTCCCAGAGAGTTATGTCCATATGTAGAACACATATGGGTTTTCAGAAAAGTAAGAAAAAAAATTCAATCAGGAAGTAGGATCGAGCAAACAATACGAAAAACCGGTCGAAATTAGAACGCATATTTCTGGCTCGGTATTGGGGGAAATTGGCGCCAGCAATCAGAGAATGACGCCAGTTTTTAACTGTAGCGCCTGGCGCCAATGCTGGCATCTGGCGCTACAACTAAAACACTGGCGCCAAGCTCTGGCCCCTAACGCTACTTCCCACACGCCTCAGCAGCTTTCTGTGCTCGATAAAATTTTTCAGTTTCACGCGGTGTTATTTCAGTCCTAGTTGTGAAAGACATTCCTCAAATTTCCTACGTGTAAAATCCTATGTTTTTAACTCATTACGGATGGTCTTTCCAATGAGATCTTTTTTATGCATATGACAATAATGTTAATCAAAATTACGCACATGAAATACTTAGAACTTTTCGAGTTTCATCCACTCATTCTAAATCATTGCCGAAACAAATTATGGAATTAAAATAGAAATCCTCCCCAGTGGAGTCGCCAAAAACTGTAGGGAATATTTTCAAGCATTAATCCCACTAGCTTGAACCCCACTGTGATCATACACTAAAGTACGGTGGCGTCCAAAAGGGAAGAAGATAGAGCAAAAGAGTCGCCAACAAGTTTTTTAAGGAACTTGTAAACCGTTCACGAGGTGAAGGTTACACCCCTTAACAATCCAAGAGATCGTCAACTCCATAAGGTCTAGAACCAAATAAGGGTTCGGGGATGAAGGTACAAATCCAACCTAAAAGAGATTGAACCTGCCCTAATAATAGGCCTCTACTTTATTCTGATCGTATTCATGTGCGCTTTCTGACTAACATGCAATCAATAGGTTTACCCTAAACCTGTTTAATCTATATATGTTGGTTGAACATTAATGCGCAAATAAAACTATTATTGGCGATCACTTGAATTATAATCATATTAACCCTAAAAAAGATTATTAATTATCTTATTAAGAGTGATTACAAGTACAAATTCCCTTTAACATGCATAAAAGGTGTGATCAAGCAATAACAATAAATAAGCATCAAGCAACATAATAATAATCAATATCATGAATAATAGTTATAATAATAATAATAATAATAATAATAATAATAATAATAATAATAATAATAATAATAATAATAATAATAATAATAATAATAATAATAATAATAATAATAATAATAATATTCATAATCATCATAAATTATAACAATTATAATCATAATCATGTCCATGTTAATATTAAAGCATAATAATAGCAAGATCCTAGGCATGATACTAACAAGATTAATAACAAACCCTAGCATGTCACTAAGCAATAAAAATCAAGTCTTTAACCCTAACATAATACTAACAATCATAAATATTAGGAAGAACATAGGAAGCATCGTAACAATCATATTTAATATTAAATTTACTCTAGACATGATACTAGGAATATCATAATAACAATATAAACATGATCATAACATCAATAAATCAATTAAAGTACTTACTTTGATGCCTCGTACCTCTTTCTAATAACAAAATACACACGTTAGTAACTTCAAGGAAAATAATAAATCAAAACAATTAAATTAAATAATTGAAAGAGGGATTTGGGACCAAACCCTAACATGATACTAACAATCATAAATATTAGGAAGAACATAGGAAGCATCGTAACAATCATATTTAATATTAAATTTACCCTAGACATGATACTAGGAATATCATAATAACAATATAAACATGATCATAACATCAATAAATCAATTAAAGTACTTACTTTGATGCCTCGTACCTCTTTCTAATAACAAAATACACACGTTAGTAACTTCAAGGAAAATAATAAATCAAAACAATTAAATTAAATAATTGAAAGAGGGATTTGGGACCAAACCCTCAGAAATTAAACCTTTCACGTCTAGGGCGAATGCAACTTCGAATATGGCTAGGTGTTTCTAGATCTCGTGAATGTGGAATTTTGTATGAAAAAGCAAAGTAAGAATAAAGAATTGAAAGGTTAAAAGAATGCTAATTAAAACTGATTGTAGAACTTGTGAATGATGAGAATTGGTGAATGATTAGTGAGAATAGGTGAATGAAAACGGAGTTTTTAATACGATATTTATAGAGAAAATCAGCCAAAAAGATAAATTAAACAAAACAAAGTCTGACGCACAAAAAACAGAGCTGGCGCCAACCCTGGCTAACTGGCGCCAGGCACCAGCACTAGCGCCAGGCGCCAATGGCTAGCGCCAGGCGGCAGGCCTGGTTCCAGGCGCCAAGGCCTGGGGTTAGGCGCCAAGCCTAATTTTAACGCGTTTTCGAAAATCAGATAAGTTTGCCGTACTGGAGGATAAAATCATATAATTTCTTCGAAAATGCTATTTGATTTTGATTAAAACTCTGAAAAGTCAACAAAAGTCAATTTATTGGCTAATTGAATTAGGAATGAAAAGAACCTTCTAGAAGATTCTAGAAGACTAAAACCATTCCTAATTGCATTAGGAATGATAAATCATATTATGCTCTCCCCTAGATCATTGGGCCGTACATAAAGCTCAAACCGGGCCCAGTTTGGTAAATTGGCCATAACTTCCTCAATATTCATCGGAATTGGGCTTATAATATATCGTTGGAAAGGTCTTTGCAAGCCCCATCCAACTACACTACTATTGGACCCATATCATGGACCAACCAAACTGGATTGACTGTTTTCTTAAAATAAGTTTTAAAAAATAGAGAGAAAAGAAAAGAATTAAAACTTTCCACAACACTAGACTTTCCACACTTTCACTTCATTCGATTATGATTCGACGTGAAAGGTACTCATCACTGGGTTTGGTTTTGGGGAGACACAAATGGGTGTCTACAGGTACAGTAAAATATTCCGTCTTCAATTTTGGTTAACTCTCCACTTCTAATCAGTAATTAATTCTCACGCTATTACCAAAACAATATTGAAATTTCCAATTTAATACTCCTACTGGTCCACCTTCCTCTCTAATTCAATGGTTAGTTATGAGTATGGATTAGTATTTTCTTAATCCATGAATTGCTTCCAATAGAAAAAGAAATTTAATTATTTAAGTTATACGGAGTATGTATCAAATGAATCCAAATTTCTCTAATTGGATTAGTCATTGTTTACTCGGTTAAAGATCAATATTGATTCAATGAGAAAAATCAGTCATATTCATATATGAGGTATGTGTTATTTATTTACTAGTTTTTTCCCATAACCTATTGAATAATGTAATTTCAGAATTTTGTGATCTGTTTTGAGTTTGTAGTTACATTTTTTAAGTGTAAAGTAAACAAAATCGGTAACAAGTAACTGCGATTAGCAACAATGGGGTTTTTAATATTTGGAATTTGCATAATTTTTTCTTTTTAAAAAAAAAAATCTGTTGAATTGTGTGTTTGAGGTGCAGTGCACTATTTGTTCAATTTTTTTTGGTTTTTTGCTTTGATTTGTTGTTTTTTTTTTTTTTTTTTGTCCAGTTGTAGTATTAAATCTATTAATTACAGTCTATTATGTCCTAAAAAAAATTTCTCCGTATAGTCTATATAACTTCTCGTAGATGGGTTAAAAATTACACCTTTTTTAAGGGCCCATTTTAAGAATTAGAACAGGGCCCCGGAAATGTTTAAGACGGCCCTGGTGTATAGTTTCAATGATAATTCATGGAAATGTATCAAAGGTATCCCATACTATCTTGATTATTGTTGTTATTATCATGGTGTCCTTGTTAACGAGGCTTTACATTATGTAGTTTCTCTTGAACGGCGTTCTAGATGTCTTTCAATTGCTAGATTTGATCTTTGGTCTAAGAGTTTCTCGCTTATTGAACGCCCAAATTATGATGACAATTACAAGTATATGCTTAATTCGGCATTTTATTTGATAGAGTTAGGTGGGTGTTTATGTCTGTTGATTAATTTACGTCCATTGGTTGATACAAGGAAAAATAGGGTGCTTGCAATTGTTGAATTGTGGGTAATGAAGGAGTATGGAAACAAAGACTCTTGGGTTAAGTTGTTTTGTATTTCCCACCCGAAGATTGTTGGGATTTGTAAATGTGCTAAGGCTCTTGTTTCCTCCAGAGATGGTAGAAGAATTTTGTTACAGATAGATGGTTTAGCGTATGGTTGGTACCATTTGGAGTCCAAAAATGTCAAAAGAATCACAGCTCATGGGTTACTAAGTGGAGGTTTCAACACAATGAGTTTTATAGGCAGCCTTGTTTCACTTGAAGATAAGAAGTAAGCGGGCTGTTCCACATGCATTTTTTTTTAAATACTCCCTCCGTTTTTAAATACTTGCTCTATTTCTCTTGGACACGAATGTCGATTGATCAATAATATCTTTAATAATCTATTTATTGAGACGATTCCAACAAGTACCCACAAAACTATATTTTTTCTTAGTCAAAGTAGGACGAATGAATAGGGTAGAAAATAGAAATGGAGCAAGTATTTAAAAACGGAGGAAGTAATGAAATTTAGGGTCTGTTCTCATTGACTGAGCTGAGCTGAAAATAAACGTATGAGAACAGACCATTAATCCTGTTTTTTTCAATTGCTTATTTTGGATTGTTGTGTGACTTGCTTGATTTATAATTAATTAATTACTATTCAAGGGAATACTATGTTGGGCTCGTATTACCACACGACCCATTACATCTAGGGCATCAATCCAAGACCAATAAGTCAGCAAGAATATGTAAAACGGCTTGATTGAAGTAAACAAGGAAAGCAGCATCATACATATCAATCAAGGAGATACTTGTCAAAGATACACCTACAAAATAGGGAAGAAGATAAATAAAGAAGATCTTCCTCATTTCGAATATATTCTGAAGATATTTGTAAACCCTAGAGATCCCTAGGTATAAATAAGCATAATTAGACATTTTTAGCATTCATATACACACGCATACACTTAAATATAATAAAATTACTCTACTTTTATCTACGGAATTGCGTCTCTACTGAACAAGGAGGCCTGTCCTTACTCAGTATTGTATCTCTAAACTCATCTTCTTTATATAATTGAATATTTATTGCCTATTTATTGATTACTTGTTGATTCATTATCGTTCTTAGTTATTTCATATGCTATTGGTAGAATGATTGTTATTACCCCTCAAACCTAGCAAATTATTAAATGTCCTTATTGAGATTTGCCTAAACAATTTGGCGCCCACCGTGGGGCTGATAATCAATTAACCTACCAATCCGCCAAAAACCAAGACAAACACCATGACTGGGCACCAAGTACCCTTTACCATAGCTGAAATCAATGAGGGAATGAATGCATTCCGTCAAACCCTAGACCAGCAAAAAAGCCAGATTGAAACACTGTTGGCCCAAAAGATTCAAACCGAAGCCAAACTCACCAGTCTCACCAAACAAAATGAAGCCCTCCGTAGCCAAATACAATCAGTTGCTTCTAAAACCGTTAACACCAGAAAGAACACTGAAAGTATAGCCATGCAGCTTGATATGTCAGGAACTTTTCACACCCCTAACGGGGAAAAAGGATCTAACACTAGGGAAACAGCCCTGGATCTAGACTCTTTGGATGCAGGAACTCACAGGAAGAGCAGCCAGGAAGGACCCGAGGAAGGAAAGATAGAGAAGGTGGTCAAAGAGTACCTCAAAGCAATTGAGGCCAAGATCGCCAAGATTCCTGGAATGCCAAAGCCCATGGAGGAAGAGGCGTCAGATGGCTATATAGAGTCTCCTTTCTCAGAAGAGATCGCCATGGTAGAGGTGCTAAAGAGGTTCAGCACACCGAACATGGCTATGTACGATGGAACAACAGACCCAGATGAGCACGTGTCCCTCTACAAGCAGAAGATGATGACAAGCTCAATCCCTAGAGACATCAGAGAGGCTATCATGTGCAAAGGCTTTGGAGCCACGCTATCAGGTCCAGCTCTAACTTGGTTCATTAATTTAGATAATGGGACAATCCGATCTTTTGCAGGAATGGTGAACCTATTCAAGATCCAGTTCGCCAGCAGCAGGAAAATAGAGAAGCAGTCTTCAGATCTATACCGTGTTGTGCAAAGACACGGTGAATCCTTGAGGGATTATCTCAACAGGTTCAACAGGGAAAAGATTGGGATACACAAGTGTGATGCCCCCACAAAAATTGAAGCATTCAAAAGAGGGTTGCTAGACCATAGTGAGCTATACAAGGAATTGACCAAGTATCCATGTACAACCTTTGAATATGTGCAAGCTAAGGCCATGGCTCAAGTCAGATTTGAGGAAGACGCGTATGCAAGAAAGACTCCAGAGCTCAGAAAGGATGAAGACCGTCAGCCAAGAAGGAGCAACAATTTTCCTAGAAGAGATCATCGATTCAAGCCGTATCAGCGTTCACGCTTCGATGAGGGATCAGTCAATGCTGTCGAAGAAGAATTTTCTGACTGGAGGGAAGATCCTGAACTCCCACCTAAGCTACATGAGTACTGCTTCAATGTTAATCCTGCAGAAGTAATAAGGACCCTGAATAAGATGGGAGATACTGTGCAATGGCCCAGAAGGAGTGATAGGCCTAGAGAGAAGAAAGATCCATCCAGATGGTGTGATTTCCATTCAGATATCGGTCACACTACTGATGAATGTGTCGCGCTCAGAAAGGAAGTCGCATACTTGTTGAAGAAAGGCTACCTCAAAGAGCTCCTGTCAGATAGATCTAAAGCTTCAGAGAAGGAGAAAGATTCTAAGCAAGGAGGCCCTCCTCCTCCGCCTCTAATTGTCAAAACCATCTGCTTCATATCAGGAGGGTCAGAAGTGTGCGGTTTAACATATTCAGCAGAAAAGCGACATGCAAAGGAAAGTAACAAGGATCAACCAGACAAGAAGGAGAAATCCAAGATAGACATCCCCATCATGTTCGAAGAAAGCGATGCAGTAGAAAGCCATCATGACGGTCTAGTGATTTCACTCCCAGTGGGAAACTGCATGATCAAACGAATCCTAGTTGACAATGGAAGCTCTGCAAATATCATCATGCTTGACACCCTGAAACATATGAACATAGATGAAAAGAACATCGTCAACAAGTCAACAATGTTAGTGGGATTCAGTGGGGAAACCAAAAAGACAAGTGGAGAGATTACATTGGCAACATACGCAAAAGGGATCAACCTACAGGTCAAGTTCCTAGTGATTGATACTCTGTCTTCGTACAATATGATTTTAGGCAGACCCTGGATACATGAGATGAAAGCCATCCTGTAGACACCTAAAAATGTCTCCCCAAAACCAAACCCGATGATGAACAACCTTTCACCGCCACTATTGGTCGGGTTTAGTATTTAATCCCGAGAGTGCTTAAAAAATCGTATTTTATTAAATTCATATTTTTGAACAGTCCATGGATTAGTCTTGATGTTTGGTAAAAGCATAGTTTTAATTTCAGCCCAAACTTATTAATTAATTTTTAGCCCAAGCCTTTTTTATTTTATTGTTTTATTATTTATTTTTGGCCCAAACCCTTTATTTATTTTAATTTAATTATTTTCTTATTTTAGACCGAATAATAAAAAGTCAGAAAAGGCCCGAAATTATCAATCGGCACTTAAAATGCCGAAGGAAATTAGGGTTAAAAATGTATTTAGACGGAAAAACAGGCTGGAATTTCCCGCGCCACGGCAGGTACCTACTGTGTCACGGGAATCCTCCCCGTCTGACGGTGGGATTTCCCGTGACACGGGAGGTCTGCCGCGACACGGGACATTCCGTGTCTTTTCCGCGTAAACCCTTAACGCGTTTTTTATCTCGTTTTCTGAAAATTTTCCGCGTCACACCAAAAATGTACCGTGTCACAGGAAAGTGTACCGTCTGACGGTGGATCTTCCCGTGTCACGATACAGTTTGACCGTGTCACGAGATACTTTTTTAGGGTTTTTATCAATTTAGGGTTCCGTGTGCTCCCTCAGCACATTTTCCCTATAAATACCCCCTCATTTCTGATGAACGGGGCACCGAGTAATTCTCTAATTTTATTCTCCTCTCTTCTATGCTTTAGCCTAAACACTAGCCTACCCCTTTTTATTTCAAAATTCCTTCTTCAAGTACTCAAAGGAGTCCATACTTTACTCGTGGTTTTATCCTTAAGCCAAGGCGTGAAAGGTAGAATTGTTTGAGGGTTTGGCCCCAAAATCAATTTTACTTTATTTAATTTAATTTAATCATCGTTTTTTTATTTCCTTGAAGTTACTAACTCGTTTATTATTTTGTAGTTGAAAACAAACATAATCAAAGTAAGGATCATGCTCCTTTTATTTTTATTATTTTTCTAACGGTTTTATGTTGTTGGAATTGTGATTAATTTGGTTTTAATATTAATGTTGTTCTACTATTTTTATTATGATCACAATATTGCATGTTTAAAGGGAATATGTAATTGAAAATCACGCCTAATAAGATAATTTGGACAACCGGTTTAGGGTCCTTTTAATCTTATTATTAATTGAAGTGATCACTAATATTTTAGAATTATGTGTGCATTAATATTAAACCAATTTAGTTAAATAATAGTTTGGAGCGAATTGAATTATTGTTTGTATGCCTTTGAGATCACAGGAATGCTTTTCACTATAAGAATCGAGTAGAGGCCAATACGGGCGAATGTGACTCCATGACTCACTTCGTACCATCATCCCCGATCCTCCTTTCGTGGTTCCGAACCATATGGAGTTAGTAATCTCATGGATTATGAATGGGGTGTAACCTTCACGGGTCAATCGTTGTTCCCTATCGTTGTCCCTTTATCGTGGTTGCCTTTTATGATCCGTGAACGGTTTACAAGTTCCTTAAAAACTTGTTGGCGGCTCCCTACTTTCCTTGTCCCTAATCGTATTATGTCAATTCCCACTTCCTATGAGTTCCAAGCATATTCACCACATGCTTTAACGTAGGCGCACATCGAACGACGCCTACAATTTGGCGACTCCGCTGGGGAGGATTCTTAATTATTTATCGATTTGAGTGATCGGTATTTAATTAAGATGAGTGGATGAGACTTGAAAGATTCTTGAAAAAATATTCCTGTGATTAATTTGGCATTTTTGCATCTGCATAAACGTTTTAACGTCGCATTCAGGTCTGTCCCGTAGGAAAAATTGGATAACTTGGTTGCGCGCGAAGGAAAACAGGGCACCAGTCAGATCTTTTGACTGCCGTGCCACGGCAGAATCTGCCGTGTCACGGTACAGTGCACCGTCTGACGGTGCACAGTACCGTGACACGGGAATTTTTGCCGTGTCACGGCAGTCCTAAAATCAGTCCGGTGGCTTATTTTCTTTTCTCACAGTCGACTTCCTTCGATTTTTCTGAAAAAACGTATGTGTTCTACATTCGTCTTAGCCTCGGGGGATTTAAGCTCTATCGTCCCAAAAACGCTCATGGTAATAAGGGTTCATCCGAGTTATTAAATCTACCCAAACCATGGAGTCGAGTTCGATTTCATCACGAACTCGCGGAGCCGCCCGTTGGCATACACCCTCAAAGGAGGCTGCCTTGCTAACGTGTCCAAACTCTTAACCATGATACCCTTTTGACACCCAAGGCTTGACCAATAGTTGAACATAGATCTTGACTCTAGGTTGCGAACTTTTTTATCATAGTGCCTAAATGCTATGTGGTTGTTTGGTGCTAACCTTTATGTGTTTGCTCTTTTGTTTAACCCATGACCGAGTGTTTTTATTCTCACATAGTAATTAGTACAGACCTAAAATCGGTTAAAATCTGGAAAAACCATAAAACTGACCTGGAACTGCGCACCGTGTCACGGCATGTTCTGCCGCGCCACGGTGAACAGTGCCGTGACACGGGGCTCACTACCGTCTGACGGTAGACTGCACCGTGTCACGACAGTCTGCACCGTGACACGGTGCCCAGGAAAAGTGTCTTGTCAGTCTTTTTTTGATTCTTGTGCGTACGTATGTGGATGTTGTGTCCGGTTTGGTGTCATGTCTAGTTGTACGGTCAAAACACGCGTCCATAACCTCACCTAATCACTCACATATCGTGTTCACACACTTTTTTCTTTAGTCGTGCACTACTTTTTGACCGTATTTTAGGGTAGTCTTGTTTTTTGTGTCGTTTTTTTTTTCGGAGTAAGTCGGATGGTATCCTCCCTTTAAAAATAAACAAGTAGAATTTCAAAATTATAGATTTTTTTTTTTAAAAAAAATAAATTCCTGTGCCACGTTAGCATCCACCGTGGCACGGGAATGGGTGCCGCGACACGGGACTGTCCACCGTGTCACGGCACAGTCCACCGTGGCGCGGTGGACTTGCAGCAAAAAAAAAAAAATTTATGTGCCACGTCAGCATCCACCGTGGCACGGGAATGGTTGCCGCGACACGGGACTGTCCACCGTGTCACGGCACAGTCCACCGTGGCACGGTGGACCTGCAAAAAAAAAAATTCCCGTGCCACGTCAGCGTCCACCGTGGCACGGGAATGGTTGTCGCGACACGGGACTGTCCACCGTGTCACGGCACAGTCCACCGTGGCACGGTGGACCTGCAAAAAAAAAAAAAAAAAAAAAACCACCGCGTCACGGCAGCTCGTCACGTGACACGGTACAGTCTTCCGTGTCACGGTGCCCTTGAAATAAGTCCAGTCAGCTTTTTTTTAAGTCTTCCGTGTTAATTTGGTCCTCGCGTCAGTCATTTTGGTTATTGTTCACATGTCTAGCCATACGATCATACCACGAGTCTTATGACGTCACTTAGTCACTCACGAGTCAAGTATAGTCCACACACTTTCTTTATGTTCCGACTCGAGTCGTGCACAAGGTCGTTTATGATCGTATATTAGGTTCATGCACCCTTTTTTTCGTCATAATAAAAAAATGAGTGGAGTTTTCTCACCTATTTTCAAATGTCCATTTTTTCCTTCCTTTCCTATCTTGAGCAATGAGTCAAACAGTTAAGTGAATTATTTTATTTCACAGTACTTGGTCAAGGAATAGGGATAGATTAATACGGTTCGAGTCATTACCGCAACAATCTCTCAGATCTAATAGGCGTTCAAAGAGAACTTTGCCATCTCCATTACTCATCACCTTTCAATGGCCACTAAAGAAGATATTGAGAACATCAACAAATCCATCGAGGCACTGTCTGCCATGATGCAAACCCTTACCACTAGGGTCACTACCATGGAACAAAACAAGGTCACTGTTTCCATCCTTGACAAACTGAAGGAACAAATGAGTAAGATTTCTGAGGATTTCACTTATGTGGAACGACCTCCCACTCCTTTGGATGTGAAGGACAGACTCTCTGAAAAGTTCTCCACTGCTGATATTCCAAAGTTCAAGCCTACTGACAATCCAATATTCCATTTGAAGGCATTCTCTGCAACCATGGCTCTTAAGGGATTGGACGTAACACTCTTCCCTACGGTGTTCCCTCTCTCCTTAGAACATGCTTGCCAACAATGGTTTTATTCCTTAGATGTCAAGCATACTGCGACTTGGCAAGATGTCACCAACAGTTTCACGAATCGTTACAAGTGTAACATTCAAACTAAAACTTCTGAACGTGAACTCTCCATTCTCAAACAGAAAGAGAATGAAGGCTTCACCGCTTACCTGAACAGGTGGAGGGAAACAGCTTCACTCTTGGTAGATCCCCCCAAAAAAAGAGAGATGGTTCGCCTCTTTATTCAAAATCTGACTCATAAATATAGGGAACATCTCAAATTTCGTCCACTGAACACTTTCGAAGCTGTATACGACATCGGCATCAATATCGAGGATGAGCTAATAAAGACTCCTGGTAGTAACAATAATAACACTTGGAAAAACAAGAAGAACGACCATCCTTCTTCTTCATCTTCTAAGCACGAAAATACTACCAACAATATAAGCCAAGTTGATCTCAATGAAGTGTTAGCTCTTGATACTCCATTAGCCAAGAAGAAAAGAACTTACACTCCTTTAGGAATGACTTATGATGCGGCCTTTGATCGCCTTTATAGTCAAGGCTTGATCACACCTATTGGGCCATTTCCAGAGCCAAAACCTGAAGAAAGGAGCGCCAAATGGAATCCCACTGCCTATTGCAAGTACCATCAAGGAAGGGGCCACACTACGGAGCAATGTTGGAATTTGAAGGACGTCATTCAAGACTTGATGGATGCAAACAAACTTCCTGTCCCTCCAGGCGGCAAGAAGTAATGAATACAAGGCACACAGATCCTTCGTGCAAGATTTCATGATTTCTTTCTTTATCATTCTTCTCCATTCCCCCATTCATATCTAGCATAGGTTTTCCACTTTGAATTTTTTATATGTTTTATGTGTTTCGTTCAACATTTCCATTAATAAAATGAGCAATTTTCCTTTACATCTCGATCATAGAATTTTTCATTCATTCATTCATTCTAAATAAAAAATAATAATTAAAAAAAATCAATTACCGAACTAAACCCAAGGTACACCAATGACTTGAGGCACCTTTGCAACCATGTCATTCCCTGTTAACCGTTCAATCACATTCCATTTCTTCATTAACCATTTTGAGCCTCGTCTAACGTTTGGCCTTTATTTCTTCAACCCACATTCACTTAACCCTGGGATTGGAAGATGTGTAATTGTATAACATTCAAAAAGCAAGTAAAAAAAAAAAAGCAGCAAAGCAACAATAAAACAATGTCTAAAGGCAAGTGTTCCAATGTCTTTGATATGAACCCGTCTCAAATTGCGTCTCTCATCGAGTGCTTGGTACCGTGCCTGAGAAACATGAATGCTAAGTGAGTGATTGACCGCATGATCTGAGATTGTCTACATTGATTCAAAAGAATAAAAAAAAAGAGAGAAAAAAAGAAATTCAAAACAAAAAAAAATAAAAAATAAAAAAAAAAAAGGTTGAAAATAAACTTGCAAAATTCAAAATTTTCAAATTCAAAATTACACATCTTGGGGATTCTCTCGGGTCTTGAGCCTTTTACCCCTTTCTTCCTTAAACCACCAACTTAACCACGTTACAACCGTTGAAAGACCTCTTTGAGGTGTACATACACTTGTGCAAAGTTCGGTTAGAGCTACGTTCGGCCTGATTCCTAACGGATACGTAGGCAACCTCACATCGAGGTGCAGCCACATTCATATTCATATCCATGCATGATCGAGTCAAAGAATATCCAATGCTTATCCCTACCCATTTAGAGCTAGACTTGGGGGCTTGAACCCAAATCACATTAGCTTACCCAGCCTGAAGAGTCATCATCTTTAACTCTTCTCACATCTCTTTCCATCGCCATAACCCTTGCAGCCAGCCTTAGCATCACATTCACACACTTCACTCACACATCCATATCCATATCAATCATCCTTCCCTTTAAGAGCCCTTTATCATGAAATCTTGTTTCAACACTGTGCATGTTTCATCATATTTAAAGACAACATTCAGTAGAAGAAACATTGTATACTTGCTTAGCTTCCTGAGCAATGTTCATTGTTTCACATAATGTGCTAAGAAACATTTATATATCAATGATTTTTAATCATACAAAGCATATCGTGCTTAGCTCCTTGACCTAAGCAACGTTCATTATGCAATAATCACTATACGTGCTTAGCTTCCAGACCTAAGTGACGTTCAAAATCGCTTCTTTACACCATATATGATGCTTAGCTCCATGACTTAAGTTCATTCATCTATTGTGTCACATGATGTAATTGTCCTTAGCCTCCTGGCCTAAGAACATGCATTATGCATACATTATTTTCAGGACAAGCAATTCAATCCATACGATTCATTTCGTCTTGCTCAAGGAGGAAGTTCAAAACTTCTTTCCTTTTTCATTATTTTATTTTGGGGAAGTTCAAAAACTTTTTCCAAGTTTTCATCGAAGGAAGTTCGAAAATAAAAGTTCAGTTTTCACATCTTTCTTTTTCGGGAGAAAGTCGGTACCCTCCACTCATGACAAAAATTGACGGAAATTTTTTGCTTTTGCATCTTCATTTGCTTGTGTCTGCACACACACATATACACACACACACACACTCACAAGTCATACACATGTCATGTCACGTCACATCAAGTCAAACTTGGTCAAGTTAGTGGTCAAGTCAATCACAGTATATACGAGTCCATTGGAAAATTTATTTTTGCAGGTCTTATCTACAGCCCACGTCCGGGGACAAACGAACCATCTACAGCCCACGTCCGGGGACAAGCGGACCATCTACAGCCCACGTCCGGGGACAAGCGGACCACCATCATTTCACGGCGCAAGGTTCTCGATACACAGAGACTTGCAATCTCATCATCTTTCGACTTTCCTCAAGCATGGAAAGTATTATCCAGTGGATTTTTCTTCAAGTATAGAAAACCGCCAAATCGGCTTTCCTCAAGCATGGAAGGCACTATCGGTGGAATTCTTCAAGCATAGAATGACACCATATTCATCAGTCTGCTTTCCTCAGGCTTGGAAAGCGTTATCGGTGGATTTTTCTTCAAGTATAGAAAACCGCCAAGTCGGATTTCCTCAAGCTTGGAAAGCGTTATCGGTGGATTTTTCTTCAAGTATAGAAAACCGCCAAGTCAGCTTTCCTCAAGCATGGAAAGCATCATCGGTGGATTTCTTCAAGCATAGAATGACACCAAATTCATACATCGACTTTCCTCAAGCATGGAAAGTATTGTCCGGTAGGTTTCTTCAGGCTTAGAAAACTACCAAACTCCTCAGTCGGCTTTCCTCAGGCATGGAAAGCGTTTCAACAGACTTCATCCGGTGGATTCCTTCAAGCATAGGAAGCTACCAAGCTCATTTGCCACCAATACACTGGTGTTAGATAAGCATTCTATCCCTTTACTCTTTTACCTGTAGAACTAACATTATTCTGCAAGTATCGGCGTATACAGAATGATTTAAGATCGCAGAACGTCTTAAATCATTCTCCGTCCCTATCGGCTACTTTGACTATCGTTTTCGAAACTGAGGTTTCTACAAACTCAGTCAAAGTGGGGGCTTCTGTAGACACCTAAAAATGTCTCCCCAAAACCAAACCCGATGATGAACAACCTTTCACCGCCACTATTGGTCGGGTTTAGTATTTAATCCCGAGAGTGCTTAAAAAATCGTATATTATTAAATTCATATTTTTGAACAGTCCATGGATTAGTCTTGATGTTTGGTAAAAGCATAGTTTTAATTTCAGCCCAAACTTATTAATTAATTTTTAGCCCAAGCCTTTTTTATTTTATTGTTTTATTATTTATTTTTGGCCCAAACCCTTTATTTATTTTAATTTAATTATTTTCTTATTTTAGACCGAATAATAAAAAGTCAGAAAAGGCCCGAAATTATCAATCGGCACTTAAAATGCCGAAGGAAATTAGGGTTAAAAATGTATTTAGACGGAAAAACAGGCTGGAATTTCCCGCGCCACGGCAGGTACCTACTGTGTCACGGGAATCCTCCCCGTCTGACGGTGGGATTTCCCGTGACACGGGAGGTCTGCCGTGACACGGGACATTCCGTGTCTTTTCCGCGTAAACCCTTAACGCGTTTTTTATCTCGTTTTCTGAAAATTTTCCGCGTCACACCAAAAATGTACCGTGTCACAGGAAAGTGTACCGTCTGACGGTGGATCTTCCCGTGTCACGGTACAGTTTGACCGTGTCACGAGATACTTTTTTAGGGTTTTTATCAATTTAGGGTTCCGTGTGCTCCCTCAGCACATTTTCCCTATAAATACCCCCTCATTTCTGATGAACGGGGCACCGAGTAATTCTCTAATTTTATTCTCCTCTCTTCTATGCTTTAGCCTAAACACTAGCCTACCCCTTTTTATTTCAAAATTCCTTCTTCAAGTACTCAAAGGAGTCCATACTTTACTCGTGGTTCTATCCTTAAGCCAAGGCGTGAAAGGTAGAATTGTTTGAGGGTTTGGCCCCAAAATCAATTTTACTTTATTTAATTTAATTTAATCATCGTTTTTTTATTTCCTTGAAGTTACTAACTCGTTTATTATTTTGTAGTTGAAAACAAACAGAATCAAAGTAAGGATCATGCTCCTTTTATTTTTATTATTTTTCTAACGGTTTTATGTTGTTGGAATTGTGATTAATTTGGTTTTAATATTAATGTTGTTCTACTATTTTTATTATGATCACAATATTGCATGTTTAAAGGGAATATGTAATTGAAAATCACGCCTAATAAGATAATTTGGACAACCGGTTTAGGGTCCTTTTAATCTTATTATTAATTGAAGTGATCACTAATATTTTAGAATTATGTGTGCATTAATATTAAACCAATTTAGTTAAATAATAGTTTGGAGCGAATTGAATTATTGTTTGTATGCCTTTGAGATCACAGGAATGCTTTTCACTATAAGAATCGAGTAGAGGCCAATACGGGCGAATGTGACTCCATGACTCACTTCGTACCATCATCCCCGATCCTCCTTTCGTGGTTCCGAACCATATGGAGTTAGTAATCTCATGGATTATGAATGGGGTGTAACCTTCACGGGTCAATCGTTGTTGCCTATCGTTGTCCCTTTATCGTGGTTGCCTTTTATGATCCGTGAACGGTTTACAAGTTCCTTAAAAACTTGTTGGCGGCTCCCTACTTTCCTTGTCCCTAATCGTATTATGTCAATTCCCACTTCCTATGAGTGCCAAGCATATTCACACATGTTTTTAACGTAGGCGCACTTCGAACGACGCCTACACATCCCTTCTACGTACCATCAAGTCATTAAGTTCCCTACTAGGTGGGGTATTCAAGAAATCAGAGGAGATCCTAGGGAAGCTAAAGAGTGTTACAAGATAGCATTGAAAGCAACGTCTGCAGAAAAGAGTTCAGCATAGCAATCAGAGGGTCAGCTGGGCCAAGAAAAGTTAAGCATAGCAGAAGAACAAGAAGCTATAGAAGTTCAGTTGAACCCCAAACATCCAGATCAAAAAGTCAGAATAGGATCGGAGTTGAAGGCAGAACTCAGACAACAAGTTTACGACTTTCTAGACGAAGAGAAAGACGTATTCGCTTGGACCCATGAAGACATGAAAGGCATCTCTCCAGACGTAATTACCCACAAGTTGAACGTGGATCCAATGCATACACCAGTAAAATAGAAGAGAAGGAAATTTGCGCCAGAAAGGAACAAGATTATCAATGAGGAAATTCAAAACCTACTGAAGACTGGGAAGATCAAAGAGGTAAAGTACCCAGAGTGGCTCGCCAACGTAGTGGTAGTCAGGAAGAAAAATGGAAAATGGCGAATCTGCATAGACTTTACAGACATCAACAAGGCGTGCCCAAAAGATCCGTTCCCTTTGCCTCATATTGATGCCATGGTAGACGCCACAGCAAGGCACGAGCTGCTATCCTTCATGGACGCCTACAGTGGTTACAACCAGATCCTCATGCACAAGGATGACCAGGAGAAAACCGCTTTCATTACCAGTCAAGGAATATATTGCTATAAGGTAATGCCTTTTGGGTTGAAGAACGCAGGAGCAACATACCAGAGGTTGGTGAACAAGATGTTTGAAGAGCAGATTGGGAACACAATGGAATTCTACATTGATGACATGGTAGTTAAGTCCAAAAAGGCAGAATATCACGTCAAAGACCTTAGAGAAGCATTTGCCATCTTAAAGCCATACGGCATGAAGTTAAACCCCACAAAATGCACATTTGGAGTACAGTCAGGAAATTTCTTAGGATACATGGTCACTCAAAGAGGAATAGAAGCCAACCCAGACCAAGTCAAAGCCATACTAGATCTAGAGCGACCAAAGTCCAAGAAGGATGTAAAAAGCTTAACAGGAAAAATTGCAGCATTGAACAGGTTCATCTCAAAATCTTCAGACAGGAATAAATCCTTTTACGAAGTACTGAAGAAGAATAAGGAATTCAAGTGGGAATAAGAGCATGACGAAGCATTCCAGAAACCGAAAGAATATTTAGCCAACCCGTTGATTCTCTCCAAACCCAAAGAAGGAGAGCCGCTTTAGTTGTACCTCGCAGTGTCTGAGGGGACAGTCAGCGCAGTTCTCACAAGGGAGGAAGACAAAGAACAATTCCCAATCTACTACGTAAGAAAAACCCTACTCAGTGTAGAAACGAGGTACGCATCATTAGAGAAAATCATTTTAGCCTTATTCATTGCTTCAGTAAAGCTACGCCCATACTTTGAAAGCCACTCCATACGAGTACGTACCAACTATCCCATCAAAGCTATCATGAGAAAGCCAGAGATGTCAGGAAGGATGGAGAAATGGGCCTTACACTTGAGCAGGTACGATATACAATACGAACCCAGGACGGCAGTCAAATCACAACCCTTAGCAGACTTCGTAGCAGACTTCAGCCCTACACTTGAAGAAGAAGCACAGAAGGAAGTACTGACGCTACAAGAACCGAAAGCTACACAGAAATGGATACTCCACACAGATGGCGCAGCAAACATACGTGGAGTGGGCTTGGGAGTAGTACTGACATCACCCCAAGGAGACAAGATAGCACAAGCAATAAGGTGCAACTTCAAAGCTACCAATAATTAAGCTGAATATGAAGCACTAATCACAGGATTAACCGTTGCAAAGGACATGAAGATACAACATCTAGAGGTAATTTCAGACTCCTTGCTTATGGTAAACCAAATCAACGGAGAGTATGCAGCAAAGGACGCCAGAATGATAGCTTACCTGGAAGTCGCAAAGGAGCTCATTAAAGAATTCAAGGAATTCAAAATAGAACAAATACCCAGAAACTTGAACACTGAAGCAGATGCCCTGGCAAACTTGGGATCAAACATCAGCCCAGAGGAATTTGGAACTATCCCTCTAGTGCACGTACTCTTTCCAGCCATAGAGAAAGAATCAACAATGAGTGTTTACGAAGTTCAAACAAACCTTACAGAAGAGGAAGACAATAGCTGGACAACACCATTGAAAGAATACCTCTTAAGCAAGACAAAGCAAACAGGGAAGGTAGCAGCTCAAGCGTTTGCTCAGAAAGCCTCCAAGTACTGTCTGATCAGCAATGTACTCTTCAAGAAATCTGCAGCAGGACCTTTCTTACGGTGCCTAGAAGAAAAAGAAGCTCAGCAAGTCCTACAATCATTACACAGCGGAGAATGTGGAAATCATTCCGGAGGAAGGAACCTAGCCAACAGAGCACTCAGAATGGGATACTACTGGCCCAGCATGAGAAAGGACGCTGCAGAGTTCGCCAAGAAATGCCTATCATGTCAAAAGCACGCACCCTTGACACACAGGCCATCAGAAGAGTTACACCCAACATTGACGCCTTGGCCATTTATGAAGTGGGGAATGGATATAGTAAAGCTACCTCCATCATCAGGACAGAGAATATACTTCTTAGCAATGATAGACTACTTTTCGAAATGGATCGAAGCAGAAGCATACAAGGAAATCAAGGATAAGCATGTCATCTCGTTCATAAAAAGAAACATTCTAAGTAGATTCGGAGTACCAGCAGAGATCATTACAGACAATGGATCCCAATTCATCAGCAATAAAACCACCAAATTCTGTAAGGAATGGAACATCTCCCTCATCACATCTACACCTAGATACCCACAAGCAAATGGACAGGCAGAATCGAGCAACAAAGTCCTTATAGGCAACATGAAGAAAAGGCTAGAAGGAGCCAAAGGGAAATGGGCAGACGAACTACCCAACATACTGTGGGCAGATAGAACAACTCCAAAAGGCGCTACATGACACACTCCATTCTCATTGGTGTACGGATGCGAAGCAGTGATCCCAACAGAGGTAGAAGTCCCCACAGCAAGGTATGGGTTAATGATAGAAGAAAGAAACCAAGCAGAATTAATCCACAACCTAGATACAGTAGAAGAACTTAGAGAAGATGCACAAATGAGGATGGCAGCATACCAACAAGAGGTAGCAAGATCTTTTAATAAGAATGTTAGAACAAAAGTCTTCAAACTAGGAGATTGGGTTCTCAGAAAGGTATACGAAAACACCAAGGAAGTAAACGTAGGGAAGCTAGCACCCAACTGGGAAGGACCCTACGAGATCAATAAGGTAGTAGGCAATGGAGCTTACAGACTCAGAAATGCAGAAGGAAAAGAAGTACAATGAAGCTGGAATGCAACACATTTAAAGCTATATCATTTCTGAAGAAGCGAAGGTACGCAGTTAGCATTTTAATTTTGATTTTTTTTTTTTTTTTTACCAAAAAAAAAAAAAAAAGAAGAAAAACACAAAAACACAAAAATCTCCAACAGCCAAAATCAGCACAAAAGGTACTTCTCTTTACTCACACTTTGTCAATTCAATTTATGATCATTACGAGTACTAACTTTGGCATCGGAGGGTCGTTGGGGAAACCCACGGCCACGGCCACCCCTCACCTTATTCTGTTTTGCAAGGAACATTACCTACACTACTAGGCAAAAGCACAACAGACCAGCACAGAGCAAAGGTTAACCATCCCTGCAAGGAACAAACCAACTATCCTCGTAGAGCAAGCAAACACATGTAAGCAACACTACACTCATATTACAACTGTAATACAACTGCAATACGACTGCAATACGATTATAAGACAGCAATGAGACAATAATAAACATAAATACAGATCCACATAGCAAAAAGGAGACAGAAATACTTAGTTACAAAGCAACAAAACAAACAAATTATCCAGCTACAAAAATGTAGCACAAAGACAAAACAAATTATCCAACTGCACTAAGGCAGTAAAAACAAACATCCTTCAAATCTAACAAATTTTTAAAGGTGACACAGCACCATTGAAACTAATTCTCATCCATGTTGTCAGCAGGGACCACTTCCTCAGCAACAGGCTTCGTACTCTCTGGGACATCCTTAACCTTGGTGTTGTGAGGAGAATTCACTTCCTCATCAGCATAGCTCAGCAATAATGTGCCAGGAGCAGCAGTCCCTGCAGGAAATGCAACCTCAAAAGCAGCCTTGTCAGCCTCATAATCCCAGGCCTCATGCTTTCCTTGCTGAAATTCCTCCATCATTTCAAGACAAGTTTCCCAAAGTAATACGCTGCAGCATCAACAGCCTCGTTCCCAGCCTCCTTCAAGGTCCTCTTCAGCCCATCACGTTCAGCAATGCAGTCCCCGTGCCTAGCACGTTCAGCCTTCAAAGTCTCAGTAGCAGCCTTGTACTTATTAGAAAGAGCATCACACTCCTTCTTCATAGCCTCATAAGCTTGAGTAAACTCAGACACTTTGCCCAGTACGCCCAAGCAAGACTGTAGGCTCTGTAGAACACGGAATCAAGTAAGGAATGCACAATCCGTTTCTAATCATGTTTAGTAAATTTCTGTTTTTTTTCGGAGTATACCATGCCTGGAAAGACTGCACAGCAGCCTCTTGAGAAAGTTCAGCAAAGGTCTGCGAGGACTGGCGATCCTTGAAGGACGGAAAAAGTAAGGTGTCCACATGCGGAGCCAAGGAATCAAAAGAGAAATCAGCAGCATCAACATCAATAGGCACCCCCAGCTTCCTCTTAAGGCCAGTACGAGGTGGAGGCGGAGGAGCACCGCTCTTTGGAGCCACCGTATTGAGAGGAACAGCCTCAATAGTTGGAGGAGAAGAGCGACGTTTAAGGCAGCCCAGAAGGGAAGATGAGCTAAGAAGGTCATGAGACCTTAGTGACCTCGAGGTATCTACAAGGAATATGGCAGAATTCAAAAGGGGATACAACAAGGAACACAACAAACATACTCAACAAAATACATAATCACCTCAGAAAGGATAAACAAATTAAGAGCTAAGTAAATCTTTAACAAAGGCAAAACAATTTATCCAACTGCACACATCCACGGGGAACAACACAACAAAAACCACAAATAGAAAAGGAAAAAAGAAGAACATACCTTGAGACATAGTTGGGGCAACTTTCTGCTCAGAATTAGAATCGTCCAAAGACTTGATCTGGATAACCGCCTCTGATTGCGTCAACTTGATGAAAGATCTCTCGTCCACACTCAACTCATACAACTTGTCTACCAGGGACGGAGATTGAGAACGTTGCTTCAATTTACTCACTGCAACCATCAAGCAAATAAGCCCAAATCAACAAAGAAGGAGAGCAGAACATAGGAGAATAAGAAAACAAAATACCTTCAGCCTCAACAGTGTCAATAAAAAAATCACAATCATCACCCAACGAGTCAATCCTCACAAAGAAGAACTTGTGATACCACTTCTTATCAAACGCCTTCTCCAAGTCAGTCACCAAAGGACCAACACCGTCCTTCAAACGAAGACCAACCCGACCCTTACCACTGGTCCTAATAGTGTAAGGATAACACAAGTCCCTTACATCAAGCTCTATACCCAATTTCGCACTTATCAAGTCCAAAATTTGCAAACCCCTCCAAGTTTGGGGCAGTAACTGACAAGGTGAAACCCTAACCCTAGAAAGAAATTGACGAACAAGAGCAGAAAAAGGGAAAGTAGGCCCAATTACAAAAGGGTACTCGAAGAAACACACCCAACCAGGGGCAGTCCAATCAGCCCTCTCCCTAGAAGATGGGATTTTCACCACAACCCCATCAGGGAATCACGCAATAGCAGCGATGTTCTGCACTTCCTCTTTCGTGATGGTAGAAGGATAGACATCCTTAGCAGGGAAGACATTCTGCGCCACCAAGTTAGGCTTTTTCACACCCTCATCCACCCCAGCAAACACCACTTTCACATGACCACCCATCGCAAAACAAAAAGAAAAACAACGAAGTAAAGAAACAGAGGAAACAGAGAGATAAGAGAAAATACCTGGTGAAAACCGAAATTGGGGCAAAGCAATGAAGTGATTAGACAAGAGCCTGCACACCCAATAAATACCAAAAAAAGAAATAAACCGCCACGAACGGTTATCGAGGAAGTTGCCTCAAAACTGCCATCACGTTTCCCATTTTGCTAACCGTTGAAGTAATTTCTGAAAATTTCAAAATCCTCCCAACGGCTTTTTAAGTAATTTTCACTTCCAAATACTTGAAAATAAAAATTAGGGGCAATTGTTGGGCGCGTATTACCACACGACCCATTACATCTAGGGCATCAATCCAAGACCAATAAGTCAGCAAGAATATGTAAAACGGCTTGATTGAAGTAAACAAGGAAATCAGCATCATACATATCAATCAAGGAGATACTTGCCAAAGATACACCTACAGAACAAGGAAGAAGATAAATCAAGAAGACCTTCCTCATTTCGAATATATTCTGAAGATATTTGTAAACCCTAGAGATCCCTAGGTATAAATAAGCATAATTAGACATTTTTAGCATTCATGTACACACGCATACACTTATATATAATAAAATTACTCTACTTTTATCTACGGAATTGCATCTCTACTGAACAAGGAGGCCTGTCCTTACTCAGTATTGTATCTCTAAACTCATCTTCTTTATATAATTGAATATTTATTGCCTACTAATTGATTACTTGTTGATTCATTATCGTTCTTAGTTATTTCATATGCTATTGGTAGAATGATTGTTATTACCCCTCAAACCTAGCAAATTCTTAAATGTCCTTATTGAGATTTGCCTAAACATACTATAGATATTGTCTTTGAAAGAGATGCATGTATATTTGACTGGATTATGCTTTGTTCGTTTATAACCCAATTGTAATTTCTTATATTAGGACTTATACTTACTCTGGCAGAATATAATGATGATCTCCATTAGAATTTATAAGTATAGAATGTAGATGACATTAGCATTCCCTGATCTCACCAAAGTAGATTAATATTTTATTTTCTGTATGTCACTTGAAGCTATAACCATTTGAAGATTACATATGGAGTATGTTCAAGAACTTTTTGTAATTTGATTTTGTGTGTGTTTTTGTGCCGTTTTTTGGTTTTAGATTTCAGAACAAGGTAGTTTTATACTATGTATTTGGTAAATTGTAATTTAATAATTTTTCTTCTAGAGAAATCATTTTGGAATACATTTTTATTTGGAAGTAATGAATGTTCTTAATCTCTCCCTTACTATCTTCAGAACTGTTGTTGAAAATATTTTGTCTACGGGGTTCAAGCTGAGGCTATGAAATATTTTCCCCCTATCGAAGACGCTACTACTGGGATGTGTTGTTCATGACTGTAACAGAAGTATGATGTCTTTGGTTGTAACTACTACATTGCTAGGTTCTCAAATCAAGCGGATTACAACTATGTCCTCACCCAAGGCCCTTGGCTTCTCGATGATAACTATCTCACCATTAGAAAATGGATTCCGAACTTTTTCCCGGATGATTCTCCAATTGAAGTCCTTACGGTGTGGGTTCGAATTCCTAATTTGCTTGTGGAATATTTTGATATCAATTTTTTGAATAAAATTGGTTCAAAGATTGGTAAAGTCTTAAGGGTGGATAAGACCACTGCTCAAGCTGAGAGAGGGCAATTCACACGGATTAGTGTTGAAATAGATCTCTCAAAGCCTCTTCTTTCAAAGTTCTGGCTAAAGGGCAAGATTTGGAGGGTGCAATATGAAGGTATTCGTATGGTGTGCTTCAAATGTGGGAAGCTTGGGCACGTTGAAGATGACTGCAAGCCACAAGAGGTTATGGTAGACAATCTGAATGTGAGAATCAAAGAAAATCCTCTGTTTAAATCTAATGAAAAACCAGAAGAAACAGAGGATTTTGGCTCATGGATGCTAGTTAAGAAACCGGTTCGAAAGTATGCTCCTCGTCAGCCTAAACCTCTTGGTCAAGGTGAGAAATCAACTAAGGACCCAGTGGCGCGTGGAGTTCAACAGAATAAGGGGGGAGTGCAGCAGATTGCTGAAAAATCTGGAGCAGGATCTAGATTTTCTGTTTTGGAAAATCAAGAAAATATGCAAGTTGATAATTTTGGGGATAAAAATAAGGAAATTGTAGATGCGGAAGATAATTCCCAAAATAATCAAGGAGATAAGGCAGGATTTTTTAATATTGGTCAGCAAAATTCAAAGAATCCTAATTTAATGGGATTATATGGGAGCAATAAAATAAAGTCAAACAAGGCTAACAAAAAAAAAGTCAATCCTCAAAAACCTGTTCCAAAGACGTACCTAGAGAAAAATAAATCTTTTTCACAAGATTTAAACACTCCACTTTCGGAAATTAATCCTAATATTCCAAATTTTTCCTCTGACTCACAATTAGCTAATTCACAAGGAAAGGAAAATAGTGAGTGTGTTGTGCAATCAAAGATTCAAAAGCCACCACAAGCTAATTCAGTGAATACACAAGCCATCGAGAAGTCACAAGAAGCCTTTGTAAGCCAAACTATCGACAGCTCCCATGTCTCTTCAACTTTCCCCAATCAAATTAATGATTCCCCCGGACAAAACCATATGTGTGGGGCACACCATGGAACAACCTTACATGGTCATAATGAACCCCCTGATTCACATATTGGAAATCAGGGTAGAATCTTGGATGCCACCGATCTCGAATCCACCGGATTTGGTGATGATGATGGGATTTCCCAGTGAAGTGAACCGCTTATTGCGATTAATCAGTCAAGCCTACATGACGACTTTACCTTCTATCCTAGTTTCTATGGAAGATAGATATCCGAATTTAGCTCCGAATATTTCACCAATTTCTTGTTTGGTGTGGAATGTACAGGGTGTGGGGGATCGTAATTTCATTACTATTCTTAAGGATCTTGTTCGAACCAATCAACCAGATGTTCTAGTTCTAGTAGAAACGCATATGGGGGGTGCTCAAGCTGAGAAAATTGCAACTATCGTTGGCTACTCTGGTCATTCAAGGGTTGATGCAGTGGGCTTTAGTGGCGGAATTTGGGTTTATTGGAGACCGGATAATGTGACGGTAGACCCAATTTCGAAGCACAAGCAATACATTACTATGGACGTGACTCGTGTGGGGGGTACTCCTTGGTATTTTACAGCGGTGTACGCAAGTCCGGATCCCTCCTAAAGACATGAATTATGGCAAGAATTAAGGGACTTTGCGATAACTCACAACAAGCCTTGGCTTATTGCGGGAGATTTCAATGACACGAGATTTCCTTCGGAACGAAATTCATCCTGTTGAGAGACAACAAGATGTTCTAGATTATTTAATGATTGGGTGGAAGAGATGGATTTGATTGAAGTCGAATTCATGGGTGCAGCGCATACTTGGAGCAGGGGAAACAGAGAAGAAACTAGAAGGAGCGCGCGCCTCGATAGGGCTTTGTGTAATGATCAGTGGGCTTTGATGTTTGATTAAGCTAAGGTAAAACACCTCCCAGCAGTGCATTCGGACCACTGTCCGATCTTTATTTCCCCTAATGGCTTCGTTCCTTTACAAGCTCTTCATCGTCCTTTTCGGTTCCAAGCCACATGGATGGCTCACGAAAATTTTAAAGAATTTGTGAACGAAAAATGGGACTCTAATGGACCTCTTATGTCATCCCTCTCTAAACTCTCTAAGGATTTACAATGCTGGAATCGAGATGTCTTCGGCAATGTATTCAAGCAGAAACGCACATTGATATCCAGAATTGAGGGAGTTCTGAGAAAACTTGCTGAGAAAACGGATAGAGGACTGATTAAACTGGAAGCTCGTTTGCGCAAAGAGCTTGATGAAGTTCTAGATAGAGAAGAGATTATTTGGTACCAAAAATCTCGAGTCGACTGGCTGAAAAATGGGGATAGAAACACCACATTTTTTCCACTTGAGTACAATCATTAGAAGGTGGAAAAATAAGATTAGTGCGCTAAAAAATGATAATGATGAGTGGCTTAGAGATAAACTGGAAATTCAAGAACATATTGTTCAGTATTTCTCAAAGCTATTCACAGAAGAGGAAGGGCCTACAGTTTTCTATGTCCCCCAAGACGTGTTTCCTGAACTATCTCCAGATCATTGGAGCATGTTGGTGAAGGCTTACTCCACTGTCGAAATTGAAGTGGTGATTAAAGAGATGGGTGCACTTAAAGCTCCGGGACCCGATGGTTTCCAAGCGCTTTTTTATCAAAAAAATTGGGAAATTGTCAAAAAACAGTGTACAACACTATTATGCCTATATTGGAGGGCAAGGGTATCCCGGAGAGGTTTAATGATACTCTTATCACCTTAATCCCAAAAATTGAAAATCCGCAATTAGCCTCACAATTCCGGCCGATTGGGCTTTGTAACGTGGCCTATAAGGTAGTCACAAAAGTCATTGTGAACCGGCTCAAGTCAGTCCTCCCTATCTTAATCTCGAACACGCAAGCTAGCTTTGTCCCGAGACGACAAATCACTGATAACATTATTATTGTGCAAGAGGTAATTCACACAATGAAAAGAAAGCAAGGAAAAAAAGGGTATATGGCCATTAAAATAGACTTTGAGAAAGCCTATGATAGACTTAGATGGTCGTTCATTAGGGATACTTTGATTCAAATGAACATCCCTATCACAATGATTGAAGTCATAATGGAGTGTATTACGTCGACCTCACTTCAAGTGCTTTGGAATGGTGAACCTTCTAGACGGTTTAAACCTAGTAGAGGAATCCGACAAGGTGATCCTCTCTCTCCCTACCTCTTTGTGATGTGCATGGAACGGTTCTATCAAGTAATTGAGGAGTTTATCATTAACAAACAATGGAAACTGATTTATGCTAGTAGAGATGGCCCTGCCCTTTCAAATCTATTTTTTGCGGATGATATAATACTATTTGTCGAGGCTAGTGTTGAGCAAGATAAGACTATCCATTGTTGCTTGGAGCGATTTTGTAGAGCCTCGGGTCAAAAAGTAAGTCTAACTAAATCACGGGTATATTTCTCGGCAAATATGGATGATGAGTCAAAGAATCTGATAAGTGAGGAACTTCAAATGCAAGCCACTGATGATCTTGGCATGTACCTTGGGATGCCAACTCTCACAAGTCGGGTTACCAAAGAAAATTTTAGCCATCTTTGTGAAAAAATAGATAGACGTCTCTCGGGAAGGAAGACAAAATATCTATCTTTGGCAGGGCGCATTACTCTTTCAAAGAGCACCCTTTCGACCATGGCATTCTATTCAATGCAATCAGCGAAGATTCCCATATCAGTTTGTGAGGAAATCGACAGAAAGACGCGAAGGTTTATATGGGGTGGTGATGAAGATAGAAAAAAAAACGCATCTGCTATCTTGGGAGGTCTTACAAAGACCAATCGAAAACGGAGGTGTGGGAATTTTTTCATCAAAACAAGCCAATGCAGCCTTTCTTACAAAACTTGGCTGGAGAATCCTTTCGGAGCCTAATGCTTTATGGTAGAGGGTGTTGAGAGCCAAATACTGTAAAGGTCGTTGTGACCTTGATATGTTTGAGCCAAAGATGGGTAGCTCGAATGTGTGGAGTGGTATAGCTGAAAACGCAAAGACCCTTAATGCTGGTACAAAAGTGGTTATAGGCAATGGTGAAAGAACCTTGTTTTGGGATCATAAATGGGCCACTAATGTGCCGTTAAGCGACCTTCTGCAGCAACCGCTTCCAATGGAAATTGCAGGGGCGACGGTTGGCGAAATGTGGGAAGAAGGGGTTGGGTGGAGATGGAATATCTTCTCCCCGTACCTGGATCAAAGCAGCTTGAAGAAAATTCAGAATTATGAATTTAGAACTGACCCTTCAATTGGAGACCTTGTGTATTGGAAAGATGGTGACAAAGGTAAATTCTCAATTAAATCGGCTGTGTGTATTATGAAGCATCATTCTGAAATTCTGGATGAGGATTGTTGGGACATTGTGTGGCATGCTCCGGTACAACAACGAATTAGAGCATTTTTGTGGTTGGCCTGTCACGACAGAGTTCTAGGCAATCTGAATTTATTTCGAAGACGCATGACCGACTCCCCCAAGTGCTATATCTGTGGAGTAGCTGAGGAAAGCACACTCCACATCATAAGAGATTGTGCTACAGCCAGAGTAATTTGGAGAAAGGTAGTAGATGACTCAATTATGCACAAATTTTTCCAAGGGGATCTTAAAGAATGGATTATGATAAATGCGAAGGAGGATTCAATTGAAGGAAAAGAGTCTTGGCCTACCTTCTTTGGAGTTGAGGTTTGGTGGATTTGGCGATGGCGAAATTGCTTTGTCTACAATCGAAGGGATGAGCTACCCATTGATGTTGATGCCTTCCTACAAATTAGATATGATGAAGCACGAAGAGCTATTTGGGATGAATTTGATGGTCCGAATTCAAAGAAAAGATACAAGATTCCAGCCAACATCACTTAGCACGCTCCTCCTTATGGCTGGTACGTATTGAACTGTGATGGGGCTGCCAAGGGTTGTCCTGGCCCAGCTGGTGGAGGAGGCATTATAAGAGATTACACTGGTAAATTAATCAAAGCTTTTGCAGCCAACTTTGGGTACAACATAGCGTTTAGAGCTGAATTTCTTGCTCTTGTTCGTGGGCTAGAAATTGCCATAAACTTACAAATTGATAAAATTGAGATTCAAATGGATAATTTGGCATGTATTCAAGCACTCCAGAGGCAGCAGGTGGCGTTTGGGGAAAATATTCACGACATAAGACAGTGTCTGAAGCTGATCAATGATGATAGATGGCAAGTAACAGTAGCACATGTGTATCGCGAAGGCAATAGAGCGGCGGATTGGTTGGCCAACTGCGGAGTCACTCTAGACTCTCAATTAGTTTTCTTTAATAATGCACCGGTGGGACTTAGTCGTATTTTAGATGAGGATATTAGGGGTGTGGCTTTACCTCGCTTCATTCCTCCTTAATTAGTTGGCTAGGCTAGTTATGTGTGCTTGTGTTTTTTGCTTTCTGTTATTTTGCTTCCTTTTCTTTGGATGGCCTGTCATCTTCATTCGAATCAAAAAAAAAAAAAAAAAAAAAACATAAGTATGATGTCTTCTTGCATGCATTAATATGAATTTCTCTTTGCGTGACTATACATTTATCATTTGTAATTAACTGTGTTATGTGTTATGCCCTTGAGTTTGGACATTGAAGCATTTGTATTCAATCACTCTGAATATTGAACTCTACAAGACTACAACCATAGATTTTTTATTTAAATTTTTTTATTTTTTATTTTTTTATTTTTTTAATAATAAAAGTTGCAAGCCTCCGCAACCTTAAATCCTTTTTTTTTTTTTTAAACAGTGTCTTTTAAAAAGTTGGGTTATTGACACTTTTATTTATGTTCTTGGGTCAAAAAGTGTTTGCAATTCAAATTTCCACAGATATTATCATATTGCTGATATAATCTCTTTACTGAAGAGTAATAGCCTGATTATTCTACTGAATTATGTTCTTTCTTCTCTGATTATTGTCAGATAATATAAACTCCTTGATTAGAGTGATTTCCATTGATCAATATTTATAGGGTTACAATGAGAAACCTAATCATATTAGGTAACTATAATATATGTACAGATATCAAAGATAATCTTATACAAAATATATCCTAAACTTAGGATAAGAATATTCTATGGATATTCTCTATCACACCCCCGCAGTCGGAGCGGGAGAAAATCGGATGCTCAAATTGGATCTGAATCACGCATCGAACGGTAAGGATAGTATAGTAACCCATGATCAAAAGAGAAGTAGTAGACGTGTGTTGGTGATGACGATGAGAAGCAACAACCACGACCTACGTATAGCAGAGATATGCGCTTTAATTTTAGGTCGAAGGAGAAGAGTCACGCATATACTTGGGCTAAGTTGCAGATCCAGAGAAGAAGAAGCTAAGGGATCAAACCATCATCGGGGAGAAGACGCTACACTACTACGTGAAATCACAATTGAAGAAAAACAAATAAAATTGCGCAAGAAAAGATTAAATCCCACCGCTTGAAATTAATCAATTCTCAAAAGAGAAACCAGGTAGCAAGAAGTAATACTCCACAAAGATTCCAAGTGCTGCAACAATAAAAGGAGCTAACTTGATAGCAAAAGAGATGTGCAAAAGTTGACCTTATTGTGATATACCACCACCAAAACAAAATCTATGTGATTATGTGTTAAAAAAAAAACCAATGAGGCAATGTAAGAATCATTGTTGGTCATGGGGAGGTGAAAATAGAGTACGACACATGGAGTAAGTTGGCAGATGTGGTTACTGCCAGTAGTGGGAGGCAGTAGTGTATGCGATTGCCAACAATGATGGAGGAGGCTTTCGCGATTGCTACTGTTGGTGGGAGGCGCAAGGTTACATAAAGATTCTAAAAAAAATTTTGAGAAAAGAAAAAAAAAATTATATGTGTGTTTGCGGAAGCATAAAAAACTTTGTATATCCCGCCGGTGGGTTTAATTTTCTAACCCACCGGCGGGGTGAGAATTTTTGTATATAATCCCAAGATCTAACCTAAACTGTGATACCATATCAGATAATATAAACTCCTTGATTAGAGTGATTTCCATTGATCAATATTTATAGGGTTACAATGAGAAACCTAATCATATTAGGTAACTATAAGATATGTACAGATATCAAAGATAATCTCATACAAAATATATCCTAAACTTAGGATAAGAATATTCTATGGATATTCTCTATCAATTATCTACATCTACTTGTAATTAATCAGCTTTCATGCCACAAATGAGCCTTCTTTGTGTGGATTTAACTGATAAAGAGAAGAAGAAAGCTCGAGAAAGAGCTAATTATGCATTGGACGACAGCCTTGGCAACTTGAGCTTCAAAATAAATCGCCTGGCACTGTACAAAACTGATACTGAAGATAAGTCGCTCAAATCACGGTAATAAGTGACGGAGTATGATCTTGATGAAGAATTTTAGCTTTTTGTGCATTTACCTTTTTTGCATGCTTGTTGAAACAGGCTGTTCAAAATAAGCTGTTTAGCGTGCTGCTTGCTCTTGCTGTTAGAAGAATCTCTTTACAGGTAGTTTGATCATATGGAAACCTATCAAGTTGTGAAGGCTTCTCTTGTTCTACAGTGATTGGTTTTGCGCTGTATTTGGTTTAAGCAGGATGTTGACTGACTGAGTTTTTTGCAACAATAAGTTTGGTCCAAATTCATTATTTCTAAAACCATGAGTTACTGGGATTAAAAAATTGCAGGTGTAACTGAGATATGCAAATGCTAGCACATCTCTGCCCTTTAATCCCAGAAAGTCCTGGCTTCATAATTTCTGAAACCATGGAGATATGTGTATCATATTGACTAGGCCAAGCTCATGGTTTAAGGCCTAAATTTTACAGATAATGAAATCATGCACTCATTCGGAGCATCATGTATAAACAAAACTAGGCTAAGCTACTATGTGATCATCATCTTCCTTTGTAAACAAGGAACAACAGATCTAATGAAAATTTGATTGTTTCATCTTGGCTCCTAAGTTATTAGGCTAAGCTCTTAATGAGTGAGGGGCAGAGGAGGTCGAGGAATCCCCAACCCCAAAATGATATGGTGAAAATGGAAAACATTGAGAGTGTGATTATAAAAAAAATTCAAAATATAAGAATATATTAAATGAGCCGTTTATTTATTTATTTATTTATTTTTTTGAAGACTTTGAGCTGTTCATAATAATCTATTGTATTAACCATTACTAAAACAGAGGTTGCTAACATCACCATTGCCCACGTGTCGCTTTCTCAATAAAAAATTTCCGCCTAAATGCAATGATGATGTCACCTTTTTTTTTTTTTTTTTTTTTTTGTAGAGCTATCATATTTAACATTTTTAAAATTTCAATATTGGAAGCGTCTACATTACAATTAAAACATATCAATTTATCATTGGAAATTGAAACAATTTTTATTAGCACACTAATAAATGTAGGGGTGTCCATTATTCAGATAAAAGACCGAAATCCAATCCAATCCAAACCGAATTATTAATTCGGATCGAATCCAAACTTTAAATCGGATCGGATCGGATTGAAATTTTTTGAAAATTCGGATTTTCAAATCGGATCGGATTGACCTTGTTCGGATCCAAAAAACCAAATTAACCGAAATATAAAACCACACTTTTACAAATAAGGATACATTATATTAATCATTTAAATTTGTTTTGATAATTATATAAACTATGAAAAATTATGTTTTTAATATTTGTATTAATCATGAGGAACTATGTATTTAAAACTAGGCTTTTCATAATTGCATTTTTATTTTTATAATCACTAAGTCCCTAAAAAATTTGCGATGTATTTTAATTCGGATTTTCGGATCAGATCCAAATAACCGAATTTTATTTCGGATTGGATTCATGAGAAATTCGGATCGAATTGGATTTAAAAATCAAAAACCAAATTTTATTTCGGATCGGATTGGATTGGATTTGGCCTAAATCCAAACCGAAAATCAAATAGACACCCCTAAATAAATGACCCCTACATTGAACTATAAATTAGACAAAGTTGAACAGATACTATATAATAATTTTGATTAAAAGGAAATTTTGCAAAAAACCACCCTTTAAATCTCGTTTTTTGCAAATAACCACCTTATAAAAAATATGTTGCTAAAAGCCACCATTTTTCAAAAAAATGTTGCAAGTTAACACCTGATGCCGGAAAATGACTATTTAACCCTTGCTCCGGCGTTGACTTAGTCACGTGCCAACCACGTGACATGTAATTAATCCCTAATCCTCCCTTTTTCTTTTCTTTTTTTTCTCCTTTCTATTTCGATTTCCCTCTTTCTCCTCCCCAGCTCCTCTTTCTTTCTCATCTTCCTTGCATCTCTGTTCCTCTTCTCCATTGTTCATCATTGCTACTGCCTTCTTCACAATTCAACTGGTAAGGTTTTTTTTTCTTCCCTTTCTTCTCTTTCTCTGTGTTCTTTATTCCTCTATGGTGATTGAATTCGAATTGTTTTTACGAATTCCAGAATTTAGGGTTTGCTAATTTCCTTCTAAATTTGGTACTTCTAGGTCTACTGTCTCAACCTCCACTAAACAAAAAGTGTGGGTGTGGCGTCCCAAATGCTAGATTGAATAACAAGAAAAGTGTGGGTGTGGCGTCCCAAATGCTAGATTGAATAACAAGATCCAAAGGGGTTGGTTTGGGACCTTTGGGTAAATAAGATTAGTGTTGTATAACAAGATCAAATTAAAGCGAAAAATGATGTTATATTGAAAGGGTATTTTATGATTTTCTAGGCATTTGGTTGAATTATGATGTACTGAAATTGATTTACTACATGTGGGTTACTGCATTTTGCCGCCACAAATTCAATTGGGGTTTTATTTTCATGATTGTAGCTTTTACAGAGATTAAACCTTTTGATCTTAATCAACGGAGATGAGTGAAAATAGACGATGAGTTTTTTTTTTTTTTTTTTTTTTTTTTTACGGGATTACCCAATAAGGCAGCAACTATTTCAACCACGTACAACCATTGTCGAGTAGAAGTAAGGAAGAAAGAGAAAGAAAGAGGAGTAGGGGAAGAGAAAGAGGGAAATCGAAAGAGGGGAAAAAAAGAAGAGGGGGGAATTAGGGATTAATTACATGTCATGTGCTTGGCACGTGACTGGGTCAACGCCGGAGCAAAGGTCAAATACTCACTTTCCGGCATTAGGTGTTAACTTGCAACATTTTTCTGAAAAATGGTGGCTTTTTGCAACATATTTTTTATAAGGTGGTTATTTGCAAAAACAGAGATTTAAAAGGTGGTTTTATGCAAATTTTCCTAATAAAGATTAAAATTACAAAATATATGTAATTCTTATTCATATTCATGTATAATAGCGATTTATTTTTGAAGTGTACAAATTAAAAATAAGCTTTATATAAACCGTACATCGCACGGGTGATAAATCACATTTATATAGGATTTATAGGCACGTTTATGCTAAGTTTATAGTTGCTTTTTAGGTCTTTTAGTCGCTTTTTAGGTCGTAAATACATAAGTTGTTTGTTTGGAAACTAGACTTAAAGAGCTTTCCAATGATAGGTCACACGCCCCAAGAAGCCTTCTAGAACAGAAGTTATAGGCGTTTGAATCCAAGTGATGCTGTCAGCCACCCGCGGGATAATTGCTGCGCCCCTGTCCCGCGACCACTCGACACCAGCAGGTGCTGCTGCCAGGCCGCGGCCACCAGCCTGCGCCCGCAGGTCTGGTCGAGCAGCCTTGAAGCCTCGAGTAGCTTTTTCATTCACATCGTCGTCACAAGTCTTCGGGCCACGTCATCTTCTATCGTCCACTAATAATTCAACTTATGTATTTATTATTTTCTTATTTCTTTTCTTTATTTATTTTTAGATTAGTCTTAGGATAATATAAATACTCAAGGGATAATTATTTTCCCTTATGCCTTTTATTACTTTTTATTTTACGTTCTTTTTAGTTTTCTCTCTTAAACCCTAGTTTCTCATGGCATCTCCATGGATTCTTCCATGGATGATTCTTGGGTTTACTATTTTAATTCATTGAGGTATTTTATTTCTATTTTCTTGCTTTTAATTATGTTTTATTCCTTAGATCTAGTTTTTATAATTTCTTCCATGTTTGAGTAGTTTTATTTCTAGGGTTTGGGAATCCATGTTTATATTATGAATCTTGATTGATAATTTTAATATTTTGATTATTGATTTCTCTAATTGATAGTGTTTTATTGTTAATCTTGCAACCTGATCAATTGTATGATTAATTCATGTTAATAAGAGTTTGAATCGAAAGATCTTACTTTTAGAGGCTTACCTACAATTAGCAATTCTGATTATGTTAGCGACCGAACTACATATGTTGAATTGAGAGCGTTAAGACCCGACTGTAGGCTTAGCAATTGCTCTAGATAATTGATTGATTGAATTGTTATTGATATTTGATAGATTTAGAACTATAAACATGGTGAACCATAGCCCTAGGTCTTTTTATTAATTATTTTTTTCCCTCTTTTAATTTAGACTATATTTTCATCCCAATTTCGCGACATAGTTTAGTTTCTCCATACCTTGAAAGCTAGATTGAATAGTCATCTCTTTGTGGATTCGACCCTACTTACTCTACTACATTGTTAGTTGGTTTTGTTAGGAATTTATTTTTGACAGGTGTACGACAACCTATCAACGGGTTCTAATCTAGTTTAAAATATGAGTAGGAATTCAACTTGATAATATTTGGTATATAAACACAATTAGGGCCTGTTCCGATTGACTGAACTCAGCTGAATTGAACTGAACTTATTAATTAGTGATTTCTAACTACGAATTAGTGATCTTTGATTATTTATTGATTATTTATTACTATACATATGTGTATATACAAATGTACATATTATTATTATTATTATTATTATTATTATTATTATTATTATTATTATTATTATTATTATTATTATTATTAATTTTGATTATTATTATTATTACTATTATTTATTGATTATTATTATTATTATTATTATTATTATTATTATTTATTGATGATTATTATTATTATTTATTGATTTTTATTATTAGTATTATTATTTCAATTATTATTGTTATTATTATTATTATTATTATTATTATTATTATTATTATTATTATTATTATTATTATTATTATTATTATTATTTATTGATGATTATTATTATTATTATTTATTACTTATTGATTATTATTATTATTATTGTTAATATTATTATTATTATTATTGTTGTTGTTGTTGTTGTTGTTGTTGTTGTTGTTGTTGTTGTTGTCGTCGTCGTTGTAATAAAAGCTTAAAAGAATGAAATTTGGCTTTATATCATTAGCAATATCATTAGACGTAAATTAAGAGCTGAACTGAACTGAACTGAACTGAATTTCAGCGGAAGAGAACAAGCCCTTAACCTAGTTTAAAATATGAGTAGGAATTCAACTTGATAATATTTGGTATATAGTTTATGAAAAAAATTTAATTTTTTTTAAAAAAAAAACGATACTTGAATGTTACACATTAAAACAAATTTAATTGTGTTTATATTGATGAGGATTTCTTTGTTAATTTGTTAATGGTTGACCCTAAAATCAAGGGTAGGCTTATATATTAGGGGACAGATTTAATGTAATTATGTTGATTTTTGTATGTTGGAGCCCTTATAGAATTGTGTTTCTCTAATTTTAGTTAATTATTCCGGGTTAGTTACTACTCCGTAATATGAGAAACTGAGAACTGAGAAGTAAAGGTGGATTCGTGTACGGAATAGTTCCCCAAAGTCAAGTAGTCAACGCTACCGATTGGAATTTTTTTTTTTTTTAGGGGGATCTATTGGAAGTTGTCTACTTTTTTTCTTTTTTTTTTTTTTTTTTTTTTGGCAATGAAGTTGTCTACGTTTTTAAATAGACAAAAACAGGCTTGTCAAAAAAAAAAAAAAAAAAAAACAAAATCAGTATTCTTCAGTCCAACTTTGACTTTTTAGTCTACCACAACCTTCCATTCCCAACCATCAACTTCACTACATTAATTTCAATTCACATTTCACATATACTGCTATAACTGCGCGCTCATAAACCCAAAATCTTTAGCTGAAGCAACAATGGCGGAATTCCCCACTGATTTACTCACCGAAATACTCTCACGACTACCCGTCAAATCACTTCTCCGATGTCAACTCGTCTGCAAATCCTGGAATTCCTTAATCAAAACCCCCATTTTCATCAAAATCCACCTCAAAAAATCCCTCATTTTTAACTCCGACCATCATCTCCTCCTCTTCTACCCGACTTTCCACTTTTCCGAACTCGACCTCGACCCCCACCATATTCGCCTCTCTTTCTCGGAGCTCAACCACCCTCTCAAACCCCACAAAGGTGTCCAATTAATCGGCTCCTGCAACGGCGTCGTTTGCATCTCCACAGTCTCCAAAACCAGAGTTGTCTTGTACAATCCTCTCACAAATTCGCATCTTAAACTTCCCTCCGTCGCAATTACAGCTCATGATCCTAACAAGATGGTTCTAGGGTTCGGATACGATAGCAGCAGCAACAGTTATAAAGTTCTGAGGATTGTTCAGGGGGTTGGATTACTTGATAATACCACTAATAAAGCTGAAGTCTATAGTTATAATGATAATTCCTGGAGATGTATCGAAGGAATTCCGTACTATCTTTATTATGGCTATTATCATGGTGTTCTTGTTAATGAGGGTTTACATTATGTTGTTACTCAAGAGTCGCATTCTGAGTCTATGTTTATTGCTAGATTTGATCTTGCGACTGAGAGTTTCTCGCTTATCGAATGCCCGAATTATAATGAGAATCTTATGAGTTTTTTTAGTTCAACGTTTTTATTGATTGAGCTAGGTGGGTGTTTATGTCTGATGATTAATTCGTGTCGCTTCAATGGTAATTTGTTGGATGAATTTGATAATAGGGTGCTTGTAAATGCTGAATTGTGGGTAATGAAAGAGTATGGAGACAAAGAGTCTTGGGTTAAGTTGCTTTGTATTTCACAGCCGAAGATTGTTGGGATTCGTAAATGTGCTAGGGCTCTTGTTTACTCGAAAGATGGTAGACGAGTTTTGATTGAGATAGACGGTTTGGAGTATGGTTGGTACGATTTGGAGTTAAAACATGTTGAAAGAATTGCAGCTCATGGGCTACCTACTGAAGGTTTCACAACAATTACTTTGTTGGGCAGCCTTGTTTTGCTTGAAGATAAGGTGATTATTGAAAGGAAAACCTTGCCGAGGAATAACAAGTTGAAGTAAGCAGGCTGTTTAATAAATATGCAATTTTATTTCTCTGTTTTTTCAATTGCTTATTCTGGATTGTTGCGTGATTTGTTTGGTTCATGTTTGCTACGCAGGGGAATTACTATAGACTTATAGGAATGTACCTTAATATTGTGTTTAAAAGTGATGCCTTTAGCTCAATTCTTTGCCAAGTGATAGTCGTAGTATATTTGAGTGGATTATGTTTAGTTCATTATAACCTTGTTGTAATTTGCAATCTAGTACATTTCGATTTCTTATTAGGACTTATATGTGCTATGGTGTAATATAATTATATTCTCCATTATAATTTAGAAGTATAGAAAGTAGATGACATTATTGTACATTCCCCCATCTCATCATAGTAATTTAATTTTATTTCTTGAAGCTATAATCATTTGAAGGTTTAATATGGAGTATGTTCAGAAATCTTTTATAATTTGATTTTGTGTGTGTTTTTCTCCAATCATTAGAATTTAGTATGGGGAAGTTTAAAATCTTTTTATTGTACATTCCCTCATCTGACCATAGTACTTTTGTAATTTTGCTTCTAGAGAAACTATTTTATCATTTTGGAATACAATTTTTATGCAAGTAACGAATGTTCTGAATCTCTCCCTTATTTTCTTCAGAACTGTTGTTGATAAATTTCTGTCTAAGGGGTTCAAGCTGAGGCTATGAACCTATCAAAGACGCTACTGCTGGGACTTTGTTTATGACTTTAATGTAAGTATGATGTCTTCTCGCACGTATTGATTTGAATTCTCTTTGCTTGACTACTTCATTATCATTTGAAATCAACTGTATGTGTTATGTCCTTAAGTTTGAAAAGAATAATACGACTTTTTGGACTAATGTTGGCTGAATGTTAAACACAGAATCTGAATTTTATCTTTTTTATCGACCTATTTATAAAGAATGTGTATTCATGGGCCAGCCAAACATAGACCTTTAGCCTTTTTATTTATAAAGATGATCAAATAATCTTTCTTTGGTGCTTCTTTTAGAAATATTGCAATTGGCTAATGCTTATGAGTTCCAAGGAACCCTTTCTGTCCTCCTTTCCTTGGGCTTGGTGCAGGGCAGGACGATAATTTGGCTTAATTTGCAGAAAATTGTAAAAGGCTTTGGTACTTAATTTTATTTAAATGATTCTTAGTTGCTCAGTATGTTAAATTGATGTATTAATCAAGGTATGAGACCATTCTCTTTTAATAAATTCAAATATGTTCTAATACGGGTTAAGTAATGCTGTGCACAATTCAATTTACAACTAATATTAGTTCGCATAAGGTAAATAGAATGCATCCAAAAGATTTATTTGTATATTGAAAGCATATTTGAAGTACCTGCGAATGTAAGGGACAAACAAAGCATCACAGCACATCCAACTTATCAGAAAATTTAAATAGAATGACTTCACTGCAAATTTATATAATACCTTACCAAATTTTTAATTGTCCACTTGTAATGAAGAATTTGAGTTGAAAATGTGTGAATCATATCTTGTAATAGGGTGGATATTTCTTAATGCATCTTGATTTTAATGGTTTCAACATTTTTTTATTTTTTTTTATTTTTATTTTTTTTACTGAAGCTAGTGATCATTGATCATGAGTTTCTGTCATTGCCAAATTCATTTTGAATGCTGCATAGATTCATTCAGAATATCACTGGGACTTTGTTAGACTTTCTTACATTATCATGAATCTGCACCTCTAGAAATCCTTTTGTTAATGAAACCTTTGCAAATATAAAATCCTTATTTTAATTTTTTTTTTTTTTTTTTTTTTTTTTAATTTGTGTTCCGTTAAGCAGAAGTAGCTTCATAAAAGTTGAAAAATTTGACACTTCTATTCTCTTTCTTGGATTAGTCAGTAGTTGAAGTTCTAATTTAATACTGAATCAAGTTCTCTCTTCTCCGGTTATCTCTCTTCTTAGCTTACAAGCCACTATGCACATCTAACTGATGAAGAGGAGTAGAAAGCTCAAGAGAGGCCTTGGCAACTTGAGCTTCAAACTTTATAAAATTGATACGGAAGATAAGATGATCTTGATGAAGAAAAAGTGATGGAATATGATCTTGATGAAGAAGTTTAGCTTTTTGTGCATGCTAGTTGAAAAAAGCTGTTCACCTTGGTGCTTGCTCTTGTTGTTAGAAGAAGACATACAGGTAGTTTGATCATATGGAAACCCATCAAGTTGTGAAGGCTTCCCTTGTTCAGTTGTTCTACTGTGTTTGGTTTTATACTGTCTTTGGTGTAAGTAGGATGTTGACTGACTACTGACTTGTAGTTGTAACAATAAGTTTGATCCAAATTCATTATTTCCATCATTTTGTGCTGAAGAAAATGCAGGCTTATAACTGAGTTATGCAAACGCTCGGTCGCTAGCATATCTTAGGCCCACTAATCCCAGAAAGTCCAGGCTTTTTTTTTTTCTTTTAATCTGTATGATGAATTTGAGTTGTAATGGGGAGGGGAGAGAAAATTGGTCGGGGTGGAGATGGAGAGAGCCTAAAAAAGGAAAGGTGTGGTCGGTGTTTAGGGGGAGTGTGGTCGGTGGTGGGGGGAAGGGGTCGACAGGGGGCTAGTCGGTGCGAGGGGAGAGAGGAAATTGGACTAGGGTGGAAACGTGGCTAACGGGGGCTTCTCTGTGGTATGGGGATTTTAATTGTTTTTATTAATAAATTTACCCTAAATTAAAGCCTCTTTTTCTTTATTATGTGAGTAATAAATGTTAGAAATAACTTTAATATTAAGGGACGGAAGGAGTATTAAATAAAAAATTACTTAATTATAATTAAATTTTTAAAAAGAACCACTCGTATTTTGACAATTAGCATAATTGACTCAAATAGCCGATTACCTCTAAATCCAACAGGTTACGACTCATTTTGGGATAATATCATATAAAGGCTGACTTATTTTAAATTAGTCCAATATTAACTTATTTTTAGTCAATCGCGCAAAGGTTGGCATATTCTTGACAAAATTTTCTTTCAAATTTTACGTGTTTTAGGTACTACATACTGATAAAATACATGTTAATATGCCATATTAACATGGATTGTTTATATGGGGACGAGATGGTTAATTCGTATGCTTTAGTAAGGATACAAACGTCAACACAAAGTTTGGCAGATAAATGTAGACTAACATCGTCAATCTTGAGTTGTTGACACTCCAAGACTAACTATTTTGTAACCCTGATCACATTTTTCAACACTGTTTTGGGGTTTTTTGTACGTACCCGAATGGAGGGTGTGTACGTCCCTCGGGAGACAGACCTGCACTGCAACACTCGAACGGCCCGATCACCTGCAAAACAACGGACCTCGGGGGGGGGGGGGGGGGGGGGCGGAGGTCCGCCTCCGACGATCAAGTCAGTGACCGAAATAATGTATTTTAGAGAGAGAAAGTAGAGAGAAAGGAGAGTAAATGTGGGGGGCATTGCCCTTGGAGAGAGAATTCGATCCCCTGAAACTGATGTAATGATCAGTATTTATAGAGTATTGGGATATGTGCCTCTTAGGTTATTTAACCTAGTAGATTGGCTTCCCACCGTTTTACGGTTTCTAGGGTTGTGGGCTTAAAGCCCATTTTCACCCTTCTATCATTGAGTGACACGTGTCATGCTCTAATTGGCTCTTTGAGCGCCGAGCTTGCGGACACGTGTCAAGGTGGCATTGGTCCACATATAGGGGGTATTTTTTACCCCCAAACATTAGCCCCTCGGAAGGGGTAAATTCTTTTTCAAGAGGAATTACTCCTTTCGAAATCAAGGCTTTATTTTCCGCTTGTTCAAAAGCTCTATGGGCGGCATATGTCTAGTTCAATAAAAGAGAGATTTGATTAACTTGGAAAATTTGATACCTTAAATGGTATGATATTTTCTAAGTTAATCAATCATAATAATGATTGCCGCCTGAACTAGACAGATGACGACTTGTATTTCTTTTAGCCCCACTATGGTGGTCATATGACCTTTGGGTGACTTAGAATATTTTTGAGACGTTTGACATCCCATAAGGCAGGAGGCAAATGGCCGCCTGATAGGGCAGGAGGCAAATGGCCGCCTGGGGGCAGGAGGCAAGTGGCCGCCTGACTCTTCATAGTGCATGAGGCAAATGGCCGCCTGGGGTGTTTGTAATCCAATTATACTCTCAATGTCCTTCTACCCCATTGGGAGGACTTGTATAATTTCGGAAGGTAATCTAGGTTAGAACTTTGGTCGATCACCGGCTGATGTCTTTTGGACATTCGGTTCCCGAAGACTTGGTCGTTCTTTAGATTACCCAGGTCAGGCGACTATGAGTTGACCAATGAGGTCGTTCAATTTTTTCCGCCTGCATGCGTACGTAAAGCAAACGATAGAGTGCTTTCTGCGACGATTGCACCCGGAGGGGTGTCGCCGGACGCCATATTTTACATTGGAGCAGACGAATTTACCAAAATGTATAACCATCCGGCCATTAGCCTTATGTCTTTTTCAAGACGGTTGTATAGCCATTGCACAACTCTTTTTTCCCCAATGGGAGAGTCTGTGCAATTTTGGAATGAAAAGCCTAAGTAAGAACTTCGGCCGGTCACCGACTGATGTCTTAGGACATCCGGTGTTCCGAAAACTTAGTCGTTCTTTAGACTGTTCTGGTCAGACGGCTATGAGTTGACCAATTTGGTCGTTCAATCTTTGTCGTCTGCATAGGTACATAGAGCAAGCAAGTAGGCTGCTCTCTGCGACGATCGCACCCAGAGGGGTGTCGCCGGACGCCATTGTCCATGTTGGGACATGCGATTTTATGAAAAAAGCAACCATCCGGCCATTGGCCTCTGGTCTAGGTTGAGACCGGCTGTATAACCACTAAGCGGTTTTGTGCCTAGTTTAGTTATATGACCATTGGCCGCATGTCACTCGGACGTTGAATTCGCTACCAAGTTTCAAACTTAGTTTATTTTCCGGCCATTGGCCTCACGTCACTTGGACGTTAGTTTAGCTACTAAGTTTCAAACTTAGTTTATAATCCGGCCATTGGCCTCACGTCACTTGGACGTTAGTTTAGCTACTAAGTTTCAAACTTAGTTTATAACCGGCCATTGGCCTCACGTCACTTGGACGTTAGTTTAGCTACTAAGTTTCAAACTTAGTTTAATATCCAGCCATTGGTCTCACGTCACTTGGACGTTAGTTTAGCTACTAAGTTTCAAACTTAGTTTAATATTGGAGTTTGGACGGTCCGTCAGATTATATTGAAATTCAGTCAATGAATCAATAATAACAATTATTATAATAACAATAATAATGAAGACTATCATGACTATCTTAATGCATTAATATCATTGGAGGGAATCAAATCAAGTTATATTGTTACCTCCATTATTCAACCGGAATTAATTGATGAACAAAGCAATCACTGCAACCGGACTTAACGAAGAACAAAGCATCCCACAGCCAAGCATATTTGACGAGCAATTGAGTCTTGGCAACTGGGATAAATTGGCGAGGAAAGCTACTCCTACAACCAGATATAATTGATGAGCATTTAAGCCATAGCAATCGGTTAACCGAGGCAGGAAACAGCCCCTGCTGCCACCGTTCACAGCTCCGACCGACTGCCACCATTGATAACCACCACTAGCTGACACTATTGGAGAAAAACTGCCCCATGCCGCCTGCATTACAGTTGAGTAGGACTATGGATGCGTGCAGCTTGAGTGCACTTATGTAAAAGATGATAGTAGCCGGCTGTATGCACTTATGTACAAGATGATGGTAGCCGGCACAAGATCCGTCTCCATTGTTGCTTTCAACACCATCATTTTCCGACTCGGAGGAGCTTAAGCTTAATCATAAGATGGCATGGGCTTTGATATGATGCCGCCTGGATAGTGACATAACCAAGTCGGCAATATCAAGCTTTTTTTTTTTTTTTTTTTTTTTTTTATAATCATAATAATGATTATTACTGATTTGCATAACAATAATGCGGCCTGTCAACCAAGTAGTTGTCCAGCCATGATTACATGGTAAACGAGCTTTCGGCATGACACTCGGCACCATGGCCGAATGCCTTACCACCCACAATCGACTTTTGGGATGTTAAGCAACTGACCTTGAAAAATGAGTTTGATCACTGAATATACATATGGCTCTTCATGCCGTATGTATATTGCCATAATGAGAAACAACGCAACCGGATTTAATTGGTGAAAAAGGCAGCCATGCAGCCGGCTTTGAGGATGAACAAAGCAGCCCACAATTGTCCTTATTTTATGAACAAGGCAACCACATGGCCGGATTTAATTGGAGAACAAAGTAAAACAACAGTAGCCCCTGCAGCAGGGTGCTTGATTGAGGAAAAGAGCAGGCGGTTGGGCCGACTGACACCATTGACAGTGATCATCGGCTGCCACCATTGATAGCTCTGACCGGCTGTATCACTCAGGCATCCACCTTCTAAGTGTCGCCTGACTCCATTATATAAGTCGGCATATTTGCCGCTTGTATTTGCGGAACTTGGGCTTTAATTCTGCATAGTTGCCGCTTGTTTCCATTGCTTACAAGCTACAATAGACTCTTTTGGAAGACAATGATTTGCGTACCAAGCAGCCCCTACTCACGCAATTCAACTCATTGACTCGACATTAGAACCACTTGAACTAGCTTACAATCGAGCTCTTACTAGCTCTCCTCACAGCCGTTTGTCCAAGAGTATAATCATGCGAAACCCGGCGAACACCATGGATAATAGTAACCGGCTATAATATGAGTCGAAATATTCGATGCTTGTAATGGAGTTAGCTTGGGCCGGCTGGTTGCTTTTAGTTGAAAGACATACTCAGCAATTCTGCCATCTTGCTATGTTAAGAACTGATGAACACTTGATGTCCGCTAGCTTCATTATGTAGAAAACTCAACCATGATATTTTACTTGAGTTATTGTGCGCATGAAGCTCATAACTTCCCTCAAATGGAGAATGGCCGACTTGGTTAATAAATTTTGATGCCGCCTACTAGACACATACGGCTGCCGCCCCACATATTCTTAAGCAAATAGCTTGTACTTGCGGGGTACCATATTCTCAAGGATGAATATGAAAGTAGCAGCTAATAATGATAATGATGATCAGAGCAGTCGGGTGTGTTGGTGAACAAAACAACCCGTCATCAAGCTCAATGAGCTAATGACACATCCGGACTTAATGAAGAACAAAGCACCCCTGCGGCTGGGTTTGATTGTGAACCAAGCAGCCCACAGCTGGCTTAATAAAGGCACAAAGCAGCCCCACGACCGCTTAACACCATATGCTCGAGGATTATTATGTAATGTCAGCCGCTTGAACAAAGCAGCCCCTACATCCGGCCTCATGGCCGTCTGACTTTAAGAGCTTTACACCCTCGTTAGCCGAATGTAGGAAGTACGTGAGTACACTCTTGTCGCTTGTATTAGAGTAAGCTTGGGCTCCTGACTAATGGAGAAGCTACTTGGCTGTATAATGCCGCTTGGCTACTCACGCAAGGTGAGTTAACTCGCTCATCCTTCATGGTCATCTGGGTACCAAGTGCCGGCTGCCTCAATGATCAAGTGTCGACTGCCGCTTTGATAATACATCTTAAAATATGATTATATCAATCATCATGCTTGAGAATTCAAGCAAGCTTTTTGCCTTATGCATATTATTGTCATCCACGTGAATATCAAAAGACAAATTCAATCATTAGTAATGATTGAAAAATGATAGTGATGAACTCAATGGTGCCGCTTGATGATTAACAAGGGCCGCTGTAATCAGTAATTCATGCTATTACATGCGATTTACATGTACTTAGATACATGTGTAGACACCCATTCGTGTCTCCCCAAAACCAAACCCGGTGATGAGTGCTTTCACGTCGAATCATAATCGAATGAAACGAAAGTGTGGAAAGGTCTAGTGTTGCGGAAAGTTTTATTTCTTTTCTCTTCTCTCTGTTTTTGAAAACTTTATTTTAAGAAAACAGCCAATCCAGTTTGGTTGGTCCATGATATGGATCCAATAATGGTATAGTTGGATAGGGCTTGCAAAGACCTTTCCAACGATATATTATAAGCCCAATTTCGATGAATATTGAGGAATTCATGGCCAATTTACTAAACTGGGCCCGGTTTGAGCTTTAAGTACGGCCCAATGATCTAGGGGAGGGCCTAATATAATTTATCATTCCTAATGCAATTAGGAATGGTTTTAGTTTTCTAGAACATTCTAGAAGGTTATTTTCATTCCTAATTCAATTAGGACTCTTCAGAGTTTTAATTAGATCAAATAGCATTTTCGATGGGAATTATATTATTTTATCTTCCAGTACAGGAAGTTTATCAGATTTTCGAAAACGCGTTAAAAGCCGATTTGGCGTCCAACCCCAGGCCTTGGCGCCAGACGCCAGCATTGGCGCCTGGCGCTAGCCACTGGTTCTGGCGCCAATGAGCCAGGGCTGGCGCCAAAGTGTTTTTGTGGTCTTCAGACTCTGTTTTGATAAATTATCTTTTTTAGATGATTTTCTCTATAAATATCGTATCAAAAACTCCGTTTTCAAGGACCAAGATTCACCAATTCTCTTTATTCTTAAGTTTTAATAAATTCCGTTTTAATCAACTTTCTTTCTTCACGAGTTCTCATCAACAATTAGTTTTAATTAGCATTCATCGATTCTCTTCATTCATCAAGCTTTCATTCTTTAACATTCCATTCTTTTCTTTTCTTTTCTAAACTTTACTTTTTCATACAAAATTCCGCACTCGCAAGATCTTGATACACCTAGCCATATTCGAAGTTGCCTTCGCCCTAGACGTGAAAGGTTTTAATTTCTGAGGGTTTGGTCCCAAATCTCTATTTAAATTATTTAATTTAATTGCTTTGATTATTATTTTCCTTGAAGTTACTAATGCGTGTATTTTGTTATTAGAAAGAGGTACGAGGCATCCAAGTAAGTACTTTAATGGTTTTAATTAATTTTATGATGTAGATATCATGTTTATATTGTTATTATGATATTCCTAGTATCATGTCTAGGGTAACTTTAATATCAAGTATGATTAAAAGTACGATGCCTCTAATTCTCTTCCTAATATTTGTTCATGTTAGTATCATGTTAGGGTTAAAGATTTGATTTTTATTGCTTAGTGACATGCTAGGGTTCGTTATTAATCTTGTTAGTATCATGCCTAGGATCTTGCTATGCTTTAACATGATTGTTATTGATATTATTATCATTAATGATGTTGATTATTATGTTGTTTGACACATATTATCTTATTATTTATTGCTTGATCACCTTTTATTGCATGTTTAAAGGGAATTGGTACTTGTAATCACGCTTAATAAGATATTTAATAATCTTGTTAGGGTTAATGTGATTATAATTCAAGTGATCGCCGATGATAGTTTATTTGTGCATTAATGTTCAACCAACATAGATTAAACAGGTTTAGGGTTAATCCTATTGATTGTATGTTAATCAGAAAGCGCACATGAATACGAGCAGAATAAAGTAGAGGCCTATTATTAGGGCAGGTTCAATCTCTTTTAGGTTGGATTTGTACCATCATCCCCGAACCCTTATTTGGTTCATGACCTTATGGAGTTGATGATCTCTTGGATCGTTAAGGGGTGTAACCTTCATCCTATGAACGGTTTACAAGTTCCTTAAAAACTTGTTGGCGACTCTTTTGCTCTATCTTCTTCCCTTTTGGACGCCACCGTACTTTAGTGTATGATCACAGTGGGGTTCAAGCTAGTGGGATTTTAAAGGCTTGAAACTATTCCCTACAATATGAAGATTAATGTCGTATGTATAGCCTTGTAAATATGATATTACTCTTCCAAAGCTTTGTCATAAATAAATATGAAAAATAACAAATGGGAAGAGTAAGCTGCTTGAGAATGAACAACCAGGCGCTTGGCTTATTTCATTTAGCTACCGCCTCTATTAATCAAGCATCCAAACATCCTGCTTTGAGGTGTGAACGAGGCAACCATGGCAGTCGGCTTTGAATAGAGTAACCACATAATTGATGAATGTAGCAGCCGTTTGCAGCCCCTTTGAGGATGAACCAACCAACCCCTACGACTGGTAGGTGCGGCTGCTCTCCCAAGGTGAGCTACCTTGTTAGAGACATGGTTATCCGGGCACCGTTGCTGGCTGACATCACTAATGATGGTGACCGGCTGCCGCCATTGATGAAGCTAATACATTTGATGATGGTTATCGACTGCCGCTTATCACATACATTATTCTCATAAATGATAATATCAAAAGACGGGATTATTGGAGTGTGTAGGCGTCGCTCGATGTGCGCCTACGTTAAAGCATGTGGTGAATATGCTTGGCACTCATAGGAAGTGGGAATTGACATTACGATTAGGGACAACGATTAGGGACAAATAAAGTAGGGAGCCGCCAACAAGTTTTTGTGGAACTTGTAAACCGTTCACGGATCATAAAAAGGCAACCACGATAAGGGACAACGATAGGCAACAACGATTGACCCGTGAAGGTTACACCCCATTCATCATCCATGAGATTACTAACTCCATATGGTTCGGAACCACGAAAGGAGGATCGGGGATGATGGTACGAAGTGAGTCATGGAGTCACATTCGCCCGTATTGGCCTCTACTCGATTCTTATAGTGAAAAGTGATTCCTGCGATCTCAAAGGCATACAAACAAAATATTCAATTCGTTCCAAACTATTATTTAACTAAATTGGTTTAATATTAATGCACACATAATTCTAAAATATTGGTGATCACTTCAATTAATAATAAGATTAAAAGGACCCTAAACCGGTTGTCCAAATTATCTTATTAGGCGTGATTTTCAATTACATATTCCCTTTAAACATGCAATATGGTGATCATAATAAAAATAGAACAACATTAATATTAAAACCAATTTAATCACAATTCCAACAACATAAAATCGTTAGAAAAATAATTAAAATAAAAGGAGCATGATCCTTACTTTGATTCTGTTTGTTTGCAACTACAAAATAATAAACGAGTTAGTAACTTCAAGGAAATAATAAAACGATGATTAAATTAAATTAAATAAAGTAAAATTGATTTTGGGGCCAAACCCTCAAACAATTCTACCTTTCACGCCTTGGCTTAAGGATAGAACCACGAGTAAAGTATGGACTCCTTTGAGTACTTGAAGAAGGAATTTTGAAATAAAAAGGGGTAGGCTAGTGTTTAGGCTAAAGCATAGAAGAGAGGAGAATAAAATTAGAGAATTACTCGGTACCCCGTTCATCAGAAATGAGGGGGTATTTATAGGGAAAATGTGCTGAGGGAGCACACGGAACCCTAAAATGATAAAACCCTAAAAAGTATCCCGTTACACGGTCAACCTGTACCGTGACATGGGAAGCTCCACCGTCAGACGGTACACTTTCCCGTGACACGGTACATAATTGATGTGACGCGGGAAATTTTCAGAAAACGGGATAAAAAACGCGTTAAGGGTTTACGCGGAAAAGACAAGGAATGTTCCGTGTCACGGCAGACCTCCCGTGTCACGGGAAATCCCACCGTCAGACGGGAAGGATTCCCGTGACACGGTGGCAGTCTGTCGTGGCGCGGGAATTTCCAGTCCATTTTCCGTCTAAATACATTTTTAACCCTAATTTCCTTCGGCTTTTTAAGTGCCGATTGATAATTTCGGGCCTTTTCTGACTTTTATTATTCGGGCTAAAATAAGAAAATAATTAAATAAAAATAAATAAAAGGTTTGGGCCAAAAATAAATAATAAAACAATAAAATAAAAAAGGTTTGGGCTTAAAATTAATTAATAAGTTTGGGCTGAAATTAAAACTATGCTTTTACCAAACATCAAGACTAATCCATGGGCTGTTCAAAAATATGAATTTAATAAAATATGATTTTTTAAGCACTCTCGGGATTAAATACTAAACCTGACCAATAGTGGCGGTGAAAGGTTGTTCATCATCGGGTTTGGTTTTGGGGAGACATTTTTAGGTGTCTACAGAAGCCCCCATTTTGACTGAGTTTGTAGAAACGTCAGTTTCGAAAACGATAGTCAAAGTAGCCGATAGGGACGGAGAATGATTTAAGATGTTCTGCGATCCTAAATCACTCTGTATACGCCGATACCTGCAGAAAAATGTTAGTTCTACAGATAAAAGAAGTAAAGGGATAGAATACGTATCTGACACCAGTGTATCGGTGACAAATGAGTTTGGTATTTTCCTATGCTTGAAGGAATCCACCGGATGACGTTTGTTGAAATGCTTTCCATGCTTGAGGAAAGCCGACTGAAGAGTTTGGTAGCTTTCTAAGCCTGAAGAAAGCTACCGGATAATACTTTCCATGCCAGAGGAAAGTCGATGAACGAATTTGGTGTCATTCTATGCTTGAAGAATTTCACCAATAATGCCTTCCATGCTCGAGGAAAGCCGACAAAGGAATTTGGTGGTTTTCTATACTTGAAGAAAAATCCACCGATAACGCTTTCCAAGCCTGAGGAAAGCCGACTTGGCGGTTTTCTATACTTGAAGAAAAATCCACCGATAACGCTTTCCAAGCCTGAGGAAAGCCGACTTGGCGGTTTTCTATACTTGAAGAAAAATCCACCGATAACGCTTTCCAAGCCTGAGGAAAGCCGACTGATGTATATGGTGTCATTCTATGCTTGAAGAATTCCACCGATAATGCCTTCTATGCTTGAGGAAAGCCGATTTGGCGGTTTTCTATACTTGAAGAAAAATCCACCGGATAATACTTTCCATGCTTGAGGAAAGTCGAAAGATGATGAGATTGCAAGTCTCTGTGTATCGAGAACCTTGCGTCATGAAATGATGGTGGTCCGCTTGTCCCCGGACGTGGGCTGTAGATGGTCCGCTTGTCCCCGGACGTGGGTTGTAGATGGTCCGCTTGTCCCTGGACGTGGGCTGTAAATGGTCTGTTTGTCCCCGGACGTGGGCTGTAGATAAGACCTGCAAAAATAAATTTGCCAATGGACTCGTATATACTGTGATTGACTTGACCACTAACTTGACCAAGTTTGACTTGATGTGACATGACATGTGTATGACTTGTGAGTGTGTGTGTGTGTGTATATGTGTGTGTGCAGACACAAGCAAACGAAGATGCAAAAGCAAAAATTTCCCGTCAATTTTTGTCATGAGTGGAGGGTACCGACTTTCTCCCGAAAAAGAAAGATGTGAAAACTGAACTTTTATTTTCGAACTTCCTTTGATGAAAACCTGGAAAAAGTTTTTGAACTTCCCCAAAATAAAATAATGAAAAAGGAAAGGAGTTTTGAACTTCCTCCTTGAGCAAGACGAAATGAATCGTATGTATTGAATTGCTTGTCCTGAAAATAATGTATGCATGATGCATGTTCTTAGGCCAGGAGGCTAAGGACAATTACATCATGTGACACGATAGATGAATGAACTTAAGTCATGGAGCTAAGCATCATATATAGTGTAAAGAAGCGATTTTGAACGTCACTTAGGTCTGGAAGCTAAGCACGTATAGTGATTATTGCATAATGAACGTTGCTTAGGTCAAGGAGCTAAGCACAATATGCTTTGTATGATTAAAAATCATTGATATATAAATGTTTCTTAGCACATTATGCGAAACAATGAACATTGCTCAGGTCAGGAAGCTAAGCAAGTATACAATGTTTCTTCTAATGAATGTTGTCTTTAAATATGATGAAACATGCACAGTGTTGAAACAAGATTTCATGATAAAGGGCTCTTAAAGGGAAGGATGATTGATATGGATATGGATATGTGAGTGAAGTGTGTGAATGTGATACTAAGGTTGGTTGCAAGGGTTATGGCGATGGAAAGAGATGTGAGAAAAGCCAAAGATGATGACTCTTTAGGCTAGGTAAGCTAAATGATGTGGGTTCAAGCCCCCAAGTCTAGCTCTAAATGGGTAGGGGTAAGCATTGGATATTCATTGACTCGATCATGCATGGATATGAATATGAATGTGGCCGCACCTCGATGTGAGGTTGCCTACGTATCCGTTAGGAATCAGGCCGAACGTAGCTCTAACCGAACTTTGCACAAGTGTATGTACACCTCAAAAAGGTCTTTCAAGGGTTGTAATGTAGTTAAGTTGATGGTTTAAGGAAGAAAGGGGTAAAAGGCTCAAGACCCGAGAGAATCCCCAAGATGTGTAATTTTGAATTTGAAAATTTCGAATTTTGCAAGTTTATTTTCAACTTTTTTTTTTTTTTTTTTTTGTTTTGAATTTCTTTTTTTCTCTTTTTTTTTTATTCTTTTGAATCAATGTAGACAATCTCAGATCATGCGGTCCATCACTCACTTAGCATTCATGTTTCTCAGGCACGGTACCAAGCACTCGATGAGAGACGCAATTTGAGACGTGTTCATATCAAAGACATTGGAACACTTGCCTTTAGACATTGTTTTATTGTTGCTTTGCTGCTTTCTTTTTTTTTTTTTACTTGCTTTTTGAATTTTATACAATTACACATCTTCCAATCCCAGGGTTAAGTGAATGTGGGTTGAAGAAATGAAGGCCAAACATTAGACGAGGCTCAAAATGGTTGATGAAGAAATGGAATGTGATTGAACGGTTAACAGGGAATGACATGGTTGCAAAGGTGCCTCAAGTCATTGGTGTACCTTGGGTTTAGTTCGGTAATTGATTTTTTTTTTATTGAGAATGAATGAATGAATGAAAATTCTATAATCGAGATGTAAAGGAAAATTGCTCATTTTATTAATGGAAAAGGTGAACGAAACACATGAAACATATAAAAAAATTCAAAGTGGAAAACCTATGCTAGACATGAATGGGGGAATGGAGAAGAATGATAAAGAAAGAAATCATGAAATCTTGCACGAAGGATCTGTGTGCCTTGTATTCATTACTTCTTGCCGCCTGGAGGGATAGGAAGTTTGTTTGCATCCATCAAGTCTTGAATGACGTCCTTCAAATTCCAACATTGCTCCGTAGTGTGGCCCCTTCCTTGATGGTACTTGCAATAGGCATTGGGATTCCATTTGGCGTTCCTTGCTTCAGGTTTTGGCTCTGGAAATGGTCCAATAGGTGTGATCAAGCCTTGACCGTAAAGGCGATCAAAGGCCGCATCATAAGTCATTCCTAAATGAGTGTAAGTTCTTTTCTTCTTGGGCAATGGAGCATCAAGAGCTAACACTTCATTGATATCCACTTGGCTTATATTGTTGGTAGTATTTTCGTGCTTAGAAGACGAAGAAGAAGGATGGTCGTTCTTCTTGTTTTTCCAAGTGTTATTATTGTTACTACCAGCAGTCTTTATTAGCTCATCCTCGATATTAATGCCGATGTCGTATACAGCTTCGAAAGTGTTCAGTGGAAGAAATTTGAGATGTTCCCTACATTTATGAGTCAGATTTTGAATAAAGAGGCGAACCATCTCTCTTTCTTTGGGAGGATCTACCAAGAGTGAAGCTGTTTCCCTCCACCTGTTCAGGTAAGCAGTGAAGCCTTCATTCTCTTTTTGTTTGAGAATGGAGAGTTCACGTTCAGAAGTTTTAGTTTGAATGTTACACTTGTAACGATTCATGAAACTGTCGGTGACATCTTGCCAAGTCGCAGTATGCTTGGCATCTAAGGAATAAAACCATTGTTGGCAAGCATGTTCTAAGGAGAGAGGGAGCACCGTAGGGAAGAGTGTTACGTCCAATCCCTTAAGAGCCATGGTTGCAGAGAACGCCTTCAAATGGAATATTGGATTGTCAGTAGGCTTGAACTTTGGAATATCAGCAGTGGAGAACTTTTCAAGGAGTCTGTCCTTCACATCCAAAGGAGTGGGAGGCTGTTCCACATAAGTAAAATCCTCAGAAATCTTACTCATTTGTTCCTTCAGTTTGTCAAGGGTGGAAACAGTGACCTTGTTTTGTTCCATGGTAGTGACCCTAGTGGTAAGGGTTTGCATCATGGCAGACAGTGCCTCGATGGATTTGTTGATGTTCTCAATATCTTCTTTAGTGGCCATTGAAAGGTGATGAGTAATGGAGATGGCAAAGTTCTCTTTGAACGCCTATTAGATTTGAGAGATTGTTGCGGTAATGACTCGAACCGTATTAATCTATCCCTGTTCCTTGACCAAGTACTGTGAAATAAAATAATTCACTTAATTGTTTGACTCATTGCTCAAGATAGGAAAGGAAGGAAAAAATAGACATTTGAAAACAGGTGAGAAAACTCCACTCATTTTTTTATTATGACGAAAAAAAGGGTGCATGAACCTAATATACGATCATAAACGACCTGGTGCACGACTCGAGTCGGAACATAAAGAAAGTGTGTGGACTATACTTGACTCGTGAGTGACTAAGTGATGTTATAAGACTCGTGGTATGATCGTATGGTTAGACATGTGAACAATAACCAAAATGACTGACGCGAGGACCAAATTAACACGGAAGACTTGACTGACGCGGGTTTTTTTTTTTTGATTTGGAAAATCCACCGTGTCACGGTGGAAATTGCCGTGACACGGTGAACTTTTTTTTTTTTTTTTTTTTGGAAAATCCACCGTGTCACGGTGGAAATTGCCGCGACACGGTGAACTTTCCCGTGCCACGGTACGGCACACTGTACCGTGACACGACAATTTTTTTTTTTTTGGAAAATCCACCGTGTCACGGTGGAAATTGCCGTGACACGGCGAACTTTCCCGTGCCACGGTACGGCACACCGTCAGACGGTGCACTGTACCGTGACACGGCAAATTTTTTTTTCTTTTTTTTTTTTTTTGTGGAAAATCCACCGTGTCACGGTGGAAATTGCCGCGACACGGTGAACTTTCCTGTGCCACGGTAAAGATTCCCGTGCCACGGTATGGCACACCGTCAGACGGTGTACTGTACCGTGACACGGCAAATTTTTTTTTTTTTTTTTTTTTTTTTGCTAATTACTAAGTGAGTACGGTCCATTGGCAATCGTTAGTCATAAAATAATCCACCATAGACAAAGAAACATCGTTAAGGTTAGGATAAAAAACGACCAAACATAAAACATGTAGGCACAATGATGCAAAGAATAGCTCGCAACCTAAGGTCAAGTTCTATGTTCGACTATGGTCAAGCTTTGGTTGTCAAAAGGGTACCATGGTTAAGAGTTTGGACGCGTTAGCAAGGCAGCCTCCTTTGAGGGTGTATGCCAACGGGCGGCTCCGCGAGTTCGTGATGAAATCGAACTCGACTCCATGGTTTGGGCAGATTTAATAACTCGGATGAACCCTTATTGCCATGAGCGTTTTCGGGTCGATAGAGCTTAAATCCCCGGGGCTAAGACGCATGTAGAACACATACGTTTTTTCAGAAAAATCGAAGGAAGTCGACTGTGAGGAAAGAAAATAAGCCACCGGACTGATTTTAGGACTGCCGTGACACGGCAAAAATTCCCGTGTCACGGTACTGTGCACCGTCAGACGGTGCACTGTACCGTGACACGACAGATTCTGCTGTAGCACGGCAGTCAAAAGATCTGACTGGTGCCCTGTTTTCCTTCGCGCGCAACCAAGTTATCCAATTTTTCCTACGGGACATACCTGAATGCGACGTTAAAACGTGTATGCAGATGCAAAAATGCCAAATTAATCACAGGAATATTTTTTCAAGAATCTTTCAAGTCTCATCCACTCATCTTAATTAAATATCGATCACTCAAATCGATAAATAATTAAGAATCCTCCCCAGTGGAGTCGCCATACTGTAGGCGTCGCTCGATGTGCGCCTACGTTAAAGCATGTGGTGAATATGCTTGGCACTCATAGGAAGTGGGAATTGACATTACGATTAGGGACAACGATTAGGGACAAATAAAGTAGGGAGCCGCCAACAAGTTTTTGTGGAACTTGTAAACCGTTCACGGATCATAAAAAGGCAACCACGATAAGGGACAACGATAGGCAACAACGATTGACCCGTGAAGGTTACACCCCATTCATCATCCATGAGATTACTAACTCCATATGGTTCGGAACCACGAAAGGAGGATCGGGGATGATGGTACGAAGTGAGTCATGGAGTCACATTCGCCCGTATTGGCCTCTACTCGATTCTTATAGTGAAAAGTGATTCCTGCGATCTCAAAGGCATACAAACAAAATATTCAATTCGTTCCAAACTATTATTTAACTAAATTGGTTTAATATTAATGCACACATAATTCTAAAATATTGGTGATCACTTCAATTAATAATAAGATTAAAAGGACCCTAAACCGGTTGTCCAAATTATCTTATTAGGCGTGATTTTCAATTACATATTCCCTTTAAACATGCAATATGGTGATCATAATAAAAATAGAACAACATTAATATTAAAACCAATTTAATCACAATTCCAACAACATAAAATCGTTAGAAAAATAATTAAAATAAAAGGAGCATGATCCTTACTTTGATTCTGTTTGTTTGCAACTACAAAATAATAAACGAGTTAGTAACTTCAAGGAAATAATAAAACGATGATTAAATTAAATTAAATAAAGTAAAATTGATTTTGGGGCCAAACCCTCAAACAATTCTACCTTTCACGCCTTGGCTTAAGGATAGAACCACGAGTAAAGTATGGACTCCTTTGAGTACTTGAAGAAGGAATTTTGAAATAAAAAGGGGTAGGCTAGTGTTTAGGCTAAAGCATAGAAGAGAGGAGAATAAAATTAGAGAATTACTCGGTACCCCGTTCATCAGAAATGAGGGGGTATTTATAGGGAAAATGTGCTGAGGGAGCACACGGAACCCTAAAATGATAAAACCCTAAAAAGTATCCCGTTACACGGTCAACCTGTACCGTGACATGGGAAGCTCCACCGTCAGACGGTACACTTTCCCGTGACACGGTACATAATTGATGTGACGCGGGAAATTTTCAGAAAACGGGATAAAAAACGCGTTAAGGGTTTACGCGGAAAAGACAAGGAATGTTCCGTGTCACGGCAGACCTCCCGTGTCACGGGAAATCCCACCGTCAGACGGGAAGGATTCCCGTGACACGGTGGCAGTCTGCCGTGGCGCGGGAATTTCCAGTCCATTTTCCGTCTAAATACATTTTTAACCCTAATTTCCTTCGGCTTTTTAAGTGCCGATTGATAATTTCGGGCCTTTTCTGACTTTTATTATTCGGGCTAAAATAAGAAAATAATTAAATAAAAATAAATAAAAGGTTTGGGCCAAAAATAAATAATAAAACAATAAAATAAAAAAGGTTTGGGCTTAAAATTAATTAATAAGTTTGGGCTGAAATTAAAACTATGCTTTTACCAAAAATCAAGACTAATCCATGGACTGTTCAAAAATATGAATTTAATAAAATATGATTTTTTAAGCACTCTCGGGATTAAATACTAAACCCGACCAATAGTGACGGTGAAAGGTTGTTCATCATCGGGTTTGATTTTGGGGAGACATTTTTAGGTGTCTACAGAGTGCCGTTTGTAGCATAGATGGCAGCCACTTGAGTGTAAATAATTACCACTTGAATTTGTACAAGTTGAGGCTTCGTCATGAATGACGGATGCTGAAGTTTGGCCGCATGTGATAGTGCAATACATCACTTTGTTGGTTTAATTAAAAACCATTAAATTGTTATTTCTCTTTTTTACAAAAGATAGATAAGCTTATTCCATTAGTTGTCAAAACTAGTGGAATATAAAGATAAAGTGGAATGCTTTAGGCGCATGTCCCCCACTAATTTCAAGAGTTTACTCTTGGATAATATTACGTATGTAATAATACAATTTGAGTGATGTTGATAGTATCAAACTATCAATCATAGCATGCAGCCGCCTGACTTAGCATAAATGCCGGCTGTATGATCCGGCTGGGTGGCCTGACATGCGGCCGACTCATTAAATGAGTCGGATTAAAATAATGTAGTCGGCCAATTTGGCCGTCTCTCCCCTAATAAAATTTAGATTAAACGGCATTTCCCTTTAACCTTAAAAAATGCATGACTTAGCCTGACCGGCCTTTTTGGCCGCTTGACTCTCGACATTCAACCTCACGACGCCTGTTGTTCTAGACATCAGGCCTCATGATGCCTGCTGCCTCCCAAAGGAGGCTCCCCTTTTGAGTCGGTGATCCACTACCGTTGTGCCATTACAGATGTGTCTCCCCACAGACGGCGCCAAATGTTTTGGGGTTTTTTGTACGTACCCGAATGGAGGGTGTGTACGTCCCTCGGGAGACAGATCTGCAATGCAACACTCGAGCGACCGGATCACCTGCAAAACAACAGACCCCGGGGGGGGGGGGCCGGAGGTCCGCCTCCGACGATCAAGTCAGTGACCGAAATAATGTATTTTAGAGAAAGTAGAGAGAAGGGAGAGTAAATGTGGGGGGCATTGCCCTTGGAGAGAGAATTGGATCCCCTGAAACTGATGTAATGATCAGTATTTATAGAGTATTGGGATATGTGCCTCTTAGGTTATTTAACCTAAGTAGATTGGCTTCCCACCATTTTACGGTTTCTAGGGTTGTGGGCTTAAAGCCCATTTTCACCCTTCTATCATTGAGTGACACGTGTCATGCTCTAATTGGCTCATTGAGCGTTGAGCTTGCGGACACGTGTCGGGGTGGCATTGGTCCACATATAGGGGGTATTTTTTACCCCCAAACAAACACCAAAACCATATTTTGAATCTCTTGGAAAAACTTGGGTAATCTCGTTTGGGTTTTCCTTTCCAATTTCTCAATAGCGATGAATTGAGTTTGGAGGCAAAGTACAATATCGAATAGCAGAACTTAGGTAGGTGGCTGCGGCGACTGAGCAGCAGGTGAGCCTCTATAGCTAGGGTGAGCCGATTATGAAAGTTTGCGGAGTTGGTTGCAACGACTGAGCAACGTACAACTAGGGTTAACCAATTATAAAGAATTGCAGAGCTGGTTTCAAACTTAAAATTAAAACCTTTAATGGTCGGCTACAATGAAGATGTTGAAGATGAGAATGAACAAATCCCTAGCCTTTGGAGTTATCCATACCCTTTATTTCACCCTTTATTCTTAGGTTTTCGTTAATTTCATTAAATTGCAGACCAAACGGGATTCAAAACAACCGTTAACCCTTCACTAACTATAACATCCAGTTAAATGACACATCACCTACAAAAGAAAAAAAATTAAAATAATACAAACCCCCTCTCATATTTGCCAAAATGTCTCATATTTGCCAAAATGTAACCATATTAACAAACATATTGACCGGGCTTCCGCACCGCTCCAAGATACTTGTACTAATGTATAATATGAAATATGTATGCTGGTTGTAACCGCGCTCATAAACCCGCTAAACCCTAAAGCTTGAGCTGAAGCAACAATGGCGGAAATTCCAACTGAGATTATCGCCGAAATACTCTCACGATTACCAGTCAAATCACTTCTCCGATATCAAATCGTCTGTAAATCCTGGAATTCCTTAATCAAATCCCCCAATTTTATCCAAATTCACCTCAATCAAACCCTAATTTCCAAATTCGATCGTCATCTCCTCCTCTCCTACAAGACTCTTCAATGGTCCGAGCTTGACCTCAACCTCCGCCATAACCACCTCTCTTTCTCGGAGCTCAATCACCCCTTCAAACCCCACAAAGGGCTCCAATCGATTGATTCTTGCAACGACGTCGTTTGCATCTCCATTATCTCTAAAACCGAGGTCTTCTTGTACAATCCTCTTACAAATTCTCATCGTAAGCTTCCCTCCAATCCAATTCCAGTTCCTGATCTTACTACAATGGTGTTAGGGTTTGGATACGATAGTAAGAACAACAATTATAAGGTTTTGAGAATTAATCAGGGGCTTAGATTACTTGATTCCAAAAATAAAGCTCAAGTCTATAGTTTCAATGATAATTCTTGGAGATGTATTGAAGGAATGCCATACTATCTTTTCTATGGGCATTATAATGGTGTTCTTGTTAATGAGGCTTTACATTATGTAGTTACTCAGGAGTCGCATTCTCAGTGTCTGTTTATTGCTAGATTTGATCTTCCCACTGAGAGTTTCTCGCTTATGGAATGCCCTAATTATGATAAGCTTAAGAGTATGTTTAGTTCGACGTTTTTATTGATAGAGTTAGGTGGGTGTTTATGTATGTTAATTAATTCATATCCATCTACTACCTCCGTTAATTGTTTTGTGCAGCTTTGATTGAGTTTACGGTTGCCAATGCAAAAAATGGAGAGCATTGATTAAGGTGTAGTTAGATGGAATTAATTAAATTTGGAGGAGAGAGAAAAAATGGTCCCCCCATGTGCTTTAGTGGGAAAATCTGATTCCCTTGGTAGGAAATCAGATTCCCTCTCTTTTTTTGTCAAAATTTAGAACATTTTGAAATTTTGGGAGGGTTTAAAATTCCCTCCACCTTTTAAAAAAAACAAGCATTCAATTCTTGACATCAACATAAATAGAGCATCAATCAGCATTTAAGAGGCTTATAAAAGGAAGCCCCCATTGTCATCCAAGCTTTGATAATTCAAAGCATTAAATACAGCCATCATCAATTTTTAAACATTACAACCAAATGTTTATCCCAAAAGTTAGACCCTAAATTCAGAAATTAGCCCCCCATTAACCCAAAAAATTACAGCATAGGCTACATTAGTACTGCACAGAGGAATCCACCATAATCAAGAGTGTTGTTGCTCGTTCTCTATGTACACAAAAATGTAGGGCAGCTTCATCTTGCCAAAAAACTTCATCTGCCACCCCTACAACATCATCAACAACCTGAAAAAGGAAGGGACCCAAAAAAAAAATGGCAGATTTCGATGAATCTCAGCAGTTTGATATCGATGAATTACTGACAGAGCAACTCATGGCAGAAATTTATTTTGAAGAGGAAGAACAAATTCAAGATGAAGACATAGAGTTCTATGATTCTGACAATGAAAACATGCAACATGAAGAAGAGTCTACAGAAGGGACTCAGGAAACAAATGAGCAAGGTCAGCAAGAGACCATCCATCAAGATCAAGATCAACAACAAGGACAGAATCATGCAGCAACTACAAGCAACAGAAAACAACTCACCATGTATCAGAGAAGAGAGATTGTTGATGCAATGTTGGTGAAGATGCAAGATGGAGCTTTGCCAAGAGGATACAAAATGCAACTTTCCACACAATTCAGAGTGCATAAATCAACAATCACAAGAATATTCACAGACATAAAAAAAACAGATGGCAGAAGGGAATATGATTGATGTCAAGACAAAAAAAGTATGGCAAAACAGGTCCAAAGCCAAGGGAATTCACAGATGAATTCTTACAATCAGTTCCTCTTTATTTAAGGCAGACAGAGAGGTCATATGCAGCAGCACTCAACATTTCACATGTGACTTTGCACTACTTGAAGAAAAAGGGAAGGTTGAGAACACACACAACAAGTTGCAAACCAGCACTCACAGCAGATCACAAGATAGCTAGAATGAAGTGGGTTTTAAGTCATATAAACCTTGTGGAAGGAAATCAGGACCCCAGTTTTGAAGACATGAGTTATGCCATTCACATAGATGAGAAATGGTTCTACTTGAACCCTGACAAAAGGAGGTTTTACCTACTACCAAGTAAAGAGGATCCATACATGGCACAACAGTCAAGAAGATTCAAGTTAAAGGCAATGTTCATGGCCATTATTGGTAAGCCATTGTATGGCATAAATGGTGAACTACTACATGATGGAAAGTATGGGATATTCCCATTCACAATCCAAGATAGAGCAAAGAAATCAAGCAAGAACAGAGCAGCAGGAACAATGGTGACAAGGGCCCTTCAGAATGTAAACAGGGAGGTCATAAGGGACATGTTACTCAACAAAGTAATTCCAGCAATCAAGGAAAAATGGCCTGAAAGTCTGCCCAAGAATATTGTCATACAATGGGACAATGTAAGGCCACATCAAATACCAAGAGATGAGGAGTTTGTTGCAGCAACAACATCCAATGGGTTTAATATTCAATTTGTGTTCCAACCAGCTCAATCCCCTGATCTAAATGTGTTGGATTTAGGTCTTTTCAGGTCTATCCAGTCCTTATAATATCAATCTTTCCCTAAAAATGTTGATGAGCTAGTTGAGAAGGTGATTGAGTCATACAACACATTCAAGCCAGAAGTCAGTAAGTACATATGGGTCACTCTACAGAGATGCATGATCAAAATACTCAAGGCAGAAGGAGGGAATAGATACAAAATTCCACACATGAACAAAAAAAAAACTTGAAAATCTAGGTATTCTGCCAAATCAAGTGTTTGTTCACAAAGAGATAGTGCTAGAGGCTGTAGAGTACTTGAACACAATGTTCAGACCAGCACCAGAAGAGACTCATGCAACAGCACAGGAAATGGAGGTGGATGCAGATTAGACAAGGGTACTCATCAAATCAGGACAACAGCATATACTGCCACACATAACCATCAGAAGTTTGTTTTTTTTTATTTATTGTTTTGCAATCTAAATGAATAGGTGGTTAGGTGTATTTTGTGTGTTAGAGTGTCATATACCACTAAGGTAGTGATGTGAAAGTCCAAGTACTCATGTAATAGGCTTTTTGAAGCCACATTTTGAATGGAATGAAAATGGTTATAATGTGAAGTCAAAAAAACCATCATAAGTTCATAAGTTTGATGAATACAACAACTCAAACAAGGTTACCTCAACATCACTCACAAAATTGTGAATGATGGAGCTATATACTTGTTCAAATTGAAATTCAATGGAGTCCCTTCATCATTTGGATTACACAATAACAACATACTTATAATAAGAAAGGGACTCCACACTGAGTACTACAAAAGCAACAATGAGGGACTCAAATACAGGGTGTTCTCTTCCACAAAAGGTCATTGAGAACATTATATGCAACAAACAAGCCAAAATAACCTCATCATTCATCAACCATATTCCCTTATAGGCCAACACTACTTCTAACATGGTGTTCACAAAAAAAAAAAAAAAAAAAAATACAATTAGGGCCAGTAACACATATCAGAGGCAACATTCTGTCCATAACCCATCAGACACCAACAATCAATAATCAACCAGAAACCACAACAACAATAAATCCAACAATTACACAACAAATTAACCAACAATACTCCATCAAGGATTATTCAGTCACCCATCAACACCCACAACCAGATCCAAGGCCAAAAATAACCATATTCAACAAATAATCCACACTCCATCAACAAACAACAAACAGCAACATTTAACACCATAAATCAATCATTAATTTGGGACTTCATCAACCACAATATAACCAGCACACAATCAAACAGATCCATCAATAAATAGGGACTCAAATAAATTAAAGAATAAATTAGGGTTAAGAATCGTTACGAGAGCAGTCACTCAGAGGGTTGAACCCTAGGGTTCATCCGCCTCACGAAGCATTGCACAACAGGGACAGAGGAAGAGGCAGCCTCAGGTTTCTTGGATGGTGGTTCCTCATCAGCCTCCTCATTAGATGACAAAATGATGTACTCGTTGTCAGGGAGCCCACGCATCCTACGCAAAGCCACACGCGTCGCCTTCCTCGAAGAACGTACCTTTGGTGGTGGCCGTTCCCTCTTAGATCTGGGCTTAGTTGGGGCCACAGCACTCCCCTCTGCACTCTCAGCCACCAGATCTAGAGGAGCCTCAGAGAAATCAATAGATTTCCGACGGGACTCACCCTGTCCTTCCTCCCTCTTCTGCCTTTCTTCCTCATCTATGCTTTTAAGGACTTGACCTAGAGCTCTGTAGGTATATAAGGTACAGTAGGGACCCATTTCACTTGACTCATAGAACTCACGAGGGAAGGAAGATCCAGTCTCGAAGCAGTGGATGAGATGGAGGATCAGATTCTCCTCTCCTTTGTCGTTGGTTGCCATGTGCGCATCCTTCAAAGGATCCAGGTTGGGCATTTTTGAGGAGGGAGTAGTGTTTCAGAAAGATCGAAGGAGAGAGGAAGTGGGAAATCAAAGAAAAGAGGAGAGAGGAAGTGCAGATCTGGAGAGAGGAAGTGGGAAATCGAAGAACACAGGAGAGAGAAAACCCCAGATGATGAACTAGGGTTCATCTGGAGAAATCTCCAGAAGAAATAGAGAAGCTCAACAATCATCATTAATTGAAGGTGGTTGGGAATGTGAGTAAATGAGAGAGTTGGGGGGAATTGGGGGTAATAAATGGAGGGAGTCATTAGATTTAGGTGATCTGATTAGATTAGGTGAATATGATTAGATTAGAGTAAAGGCAAAGATTAAAAAAAAATGTGAGTTAAGTAAGGGTAAAAAGGTCATTTCACAACTTTTTCCTTACTTAAAATAGGAATAAATTTGAAAGTTGCACATAATAGAAAACATCCCGAAATGGCAAAAGTTGCACATAACATTTAACGGAGGTAGTATTTTATTTTTATAAGTGTGGGCAATCCCGATCATGCGGTCTATCACTCACTTGGCATTTATGTTTCTCAGGCACGGTACCGAGCACTCGATAAAAGACGCAATCTGAGACGTGTTCATATCAAAGACATGTTCATGTCAATGACATTGGAACACTTGCCCTTTTGTACCCTTTTATTTATTTTTTCTATTGCTTTTTATTTATTTTGATCTTTTGAAGTCACTCAAGATTTTTTAAAATTGCATAAGTGGTACACCATCCCATCCCAAAGTTAGGTAGATATAGATTGAAAAATGAAAGGTCTATTGTTAGACGAGGCTCAAAGTGGTTTATGAAGAAAGGATTGTAAATTAGAAAGGTGAAAGGCAATATGATGTGGCTACAAGGGGTGCCTCAAATCATTGGTATACCTTGTGCTTAGCTTGACAATGATTTTTTTTTATTTTGTTTTTATTTTTTTTAATTATTTTTTTAATGCAATGTAATGAAATGATCATATGCAAGGAAATAAATACTCATTTTATTAAAAGGGAAAAAGAAAGATTCTACAAAATTCATCTAAGGGAAAAGAAAGGTGCCTATGCTAGACTTATTTGGGGAAATGGTGAATAAAAAAAGAAATAGAAAAAAAAGAGGTCATGAAATCTCGTAGTTGAAGCTCGCCTCTATCTTGTGTCGTTTGCTTCATCATCACCCAGTCTTCTCGTTAGCTAGAGGCAATGGGATCTTATTTGCTTCTATGAGATCTTGAATGAGATTTGAAACCTGTAGCATTAATCAGTAGTATGACCGCGTCCTCGATGGTACTTGCAGTAAGAGTTGGGATTCCATCTCAAAGATCGATTTTCTAGCGTTGGATCCTCGGTAGGGCCAATATGTTTGATTAACCCTCGATCATAGAGACGGTCGAAAGCAGCATCGTAGGTCATTCCAATGGGTGTGAACTCTCTCCTAGGTTTCCTTTTAGATCCTTGATTGTCCATGGCTAAGACACCATTATGGTCAAAGGTACTAACATTATTACTAGAGTGGGCGTTTTCGGAAGAAGAAGGATTGTCGTTCTTCTTTCCTTTCCAGCCACTGTGGTTACTATTGTTAGTAGCTTTTTGTTTTGCGAGGTCATCTTCGATTTCAATTCCGATGTCATAAACGGCCTTGAAAGTATTCAGATTGTGTTGATATTTTAAATGCTTCGAATACTTCTCTTGAAGATTCTTGATAAACATCCTTACAGATTCTTTTTCGGTGGGCACCTCAATCATCTTAGCGGAAGTTTCCCTCCACTTATTGAAGAAAGGAGTAAAGCCTTCATTCTCTTTTTGTCTTAACATTTCAAGTTGTCTATAATCGATTTCGACTTGAATATTACACTTGTATCTATCAATGAAAGCGTTTACTATCGATTCCCAGGTAGAGGTTTTCTCTTTGTCAAGGGAGAAGAACCATTGTTGAAAAATGGTTTCAAGAGATAGAGAAAATATAGAGGGAAACACTTTCTTATCTATACCCTTAATACTTATTATTGTTTCAAAAGCTCTTAGATGAAAATAAGGGTTGTCAGTTGCCTTGAATTTCGGGATGTCGTTGGCATTGAACTTCTGCGGAAGAAGATCCTTGTCCACCGAGACCCCTTGTGAACTAATGCCTTGGAAAGATAATTTCAAGATCTATCCAACCATATAAAGTTTGGATAAATATTATGAGGCACGTAAATAATATCTGACTGTCTTTGAACATCTTTAAATTCGAATAGAATTAGGATTTAAGAAAAAGGAAAGTTTTAAAAAAGGAAAGTTTTTATTTAACTCAAATTCTTTGATCTTATCTTTTCAAAAAGGATAATTAAGATCTTTTAGAAACTTATAGAAGCTTCTAATTAATCCTAATTATTTTAGGAATATGATTAAACTTTTGGACCCTCCACATGATCATTGGGTCGTAGGTAAAATCCGGTTTGGGCCTAGTTTAGTATTTTGGCCATAACTTCCTCATTATTCATCGGAATTGGGCTTGTAATATATCGTTGAAAAGGTGCTTTCAAGCCCCATCTAACTACACCATTATTGGACACATATCATGGACCAAACTAAACTGGAATGCACGTTTTTCAAAAATAGGGTAAGAAAAGAAATGTTTTCAAAAACAGAAAGAAGAGATATTTTAATAAAAACATCCTCATCACTAGACTTTTCACACTTTCGCTTTGTTCGATAATCAAATTACATGAAAGGTATTCATCACTGGGTTTGGTTTTGGGGAGACACATTTAGGTGTCTACAACGGTATAACAGAATAACCCCTGATCAGTGATGATTGCCGTCTTTTCTTAATTTTTTTTTCCACATGGGGATCTGGTGGAAGCCTGAATAGGCGTCCATAAAACTCATCAGGGCATGTCCGGCTGTTGAATCGACCAGATTGTTGATCTTTGGCAGTGGATAACTATCCTTTGGACATGCTCTGTTTAGGTCAGTGTAATCAACACACATGCGCCAAGTTCCATTCGGCTTTCTTACTAACACAACGTTAGCCACCCACTCAGGGAAATTGCATGGCCGAATGAACTTGGCGTCTAACAGCTTTTTTACTTCGGCGGCTACCGCCTGACTTCTTTCCTCGCCGTGGTTTCTTTTCTTTTGCCGAATGGGCTTCCGTTTGGGATCCACGACGAGTTTGTGGACAGCGAGATCTGGGCTGATGCCTGACATCTCCTCCACTTCAAAGGCAAAGATGTCTTTGAATTCTTTCAGCAGCTGGTGCAGGCTCTCACCCAGCTTAGCAAATGCAACCGTCCAGAGGGATATCAATGTGTTCGCCAGCAGGTTAGGGACGGAGATCATCTGACCGTTCTCCGGTCAGTGATTGCTATTGCTTTTCTTTTTTGACCACCACCAGCTGATCAATTTTTCTTTTCTTACCAGCTGGTGGGGCCGAATGATCTTCCTTGATATCATCAAGGTCGATTGTCTGCTTGCCCCGGCCGGCTGCTGCGGCCGCGGGCTTGACATCCGAGAGGTAGCACTCCCGAGCCGTCTTCTGGTCCCCGTTGAGGGAACCGACTGTTCCATCATCCTTCTCATACTTGAGCAACATGAGAGCAGGAATGATGATGGCCTTGCACTCGTTTAGAGTGGGTCGACAAAAGATGAGGTTGTAGATAGTGAGCTCTTCAACCACTAGGAAACGGATGGTCATGTGCCGACCACTTCCCTTATTTCCCAGGCGGACGGGCTAATCAATTCGTCCGAATGGGTGCACAAGTCCTCCCCCAAACCCAACAAGGGTGTGAGAGACCTCCATCATGCTATCCGGTTTGTACTTGAGGTTGGATAAGCATTTAAGGCTGATGAGGTCAGAGGAGCTGCCTATGTCAATCAAAATTCGACCAACCAGTGTGTTGGCCACTTTGCATTTAATGACCACATGGTCATCATGCGGTCGACAGACTTTGCCTCTGTCCCTTTCGGTGATGATGACTTCAGGGAAGGCGGATGTGCTTGCCGCCTCTCCCTCTTCAACAGAATTGACCATCTTTCTCAGATGGTCCTTGGTGCCCCGAATGGTCGGGCCACCCCCGGCGAATCCGCCTGCTATTGTATATATCGAATCTTTATCTGTTTTGGCACTAATAGCAGGATGGGGAGTCTTCTTCTTGGACTTCCCCCGGATTCGCCTTGGAAGTCACTTTGGACTTCACATAAGACTTTAGCTGTCCTTTGTCGGCCAGACGGTCGCTTGAGACTAAAGCAGTCGTTCGTGGCATGGCCGACATCTTCATGGAAGTGGCAGTGTTTGTTTTTGTTCCGATTTTCAGCAGAACCTTTTATAGGAGTCGGATTCTAAAGAGTCAGTCGATCCTTGATCTCCAAGAGAATGGAGCAGCAGTCCTTGTGGAACTCGTACCTTGGAACGTACGGCTTCCACTCTTTCTTCTTCTTCTTCTGGGCCGGCTGATCGGAGTTATCAACGGCCCAGATCTGTTTTTTCTTTTTTCTCTCTTCTAGCTTTGGAGCCGGTTGAGCAGGCCGACTCTCCTTTTGTCGGTCGGACTTCTTTGAGTCCGACTGTTTGCTGGAGGATCAGAGTTCGGTCGCCTGTATATAGGCTTCCGCCTCTCGCAGTGCTCCTCGCAGAGTGAAGATTTGTTTGTAGACGAGTTCATACTTGAAAGTAGACCCGTCCTTCAGACCCTTGAAGAAGTCTGTATAGGAGACCTCGTCAGACATCCCATGGATCTGGATTCTCACCAAATTGAACCGCCTGACATAGGAACGTATCCCTTCTCTATTTCCCTGTTGTACATTGCCTAAATCAAGGCTTGTCTTTTTGGCAGGGATGTTCATAGAGAAGTTAGAAGCAAACAAGAACGCAAGCGTCTTGAAGCTGTTGATGCAACCAGTCGGCAGATTGCCAAACCACTGAAGGGATATGCCCTTCAGGGTGGCTGGAAAGCAGTGACACCATGCGGCATCATCCAACCCCTGTAAATACATGAGGTGGGTGTATGCTAGCAGGTGGTCTTCAGGGTTGGAGGTCCCATCATAGGTTCCAACCAACACATTTTTAACCTTGGCCGGCTGTTCCGCTTCGGATATTTCCCTGGAGAACGCAGAGGGTTGATCTCCAAGGTGCTGCAGCCTAAGCTGCCAGTCCATGGGCTAATAGCCACATGCCGCCTGGCCTCCAAAGAAGGCAGGTTGAATGTTTGGTAAAGCAGGCGACTGGTACAATGGCGGAGCCATGTACTGGGCCGACTGTATCACATGAGGGCCAGCTGAACCCGAGGGCTGCTTGCTGGGGTCTCATGTACAGATTGGGAATACCTCATGGACGTATTCTGAAAGCTATCATGGTAAGTCGACGTAGAGGTCGACTCTAATAGCTGGGTTCTCTTCTGCTCGATGTAATGTCGAGCATCAGAGAATGTTTTTTTACTACCATCCGGCTGTATTTGCCGAATGGCTTTTCTTGTACCCGTTTTTGGGAAATGGAGTCTGGAGAGGTCAAATTGAGGCCGAGCCTTCTCCTTAGGGGCAGGATGAGGAGTCGGCTGGTGGTCCCTGACCGACTTTTGTTTGCCAGGCTGAGCTGGCTTCTTGGCCGACTACTCCTTTCTATGAGTAGACGACTTCTTGGTGGCAAGCTGCTTGATTTCACCCCTGAGACTGCTCAGGAGTTTCATGAGTTCGTCTTGGGTGATTAGGGTTGATCCTGCCGCCTCGGAAGGATCAACCGGCTGCCCTGAGGGCTTTCTTGGTTGTCCAGCAATCTTTCTTGGACCCGCCTGATCATGGTGACGCTCCCGCTTTTCTTTACTGCGGATGCGTCTAGAGATGAGGGACCCATCACGGCCCAGGTAGGTTTCGACATCAGCGTCGTCCCCTGAATCATGGTCCGTCTGTACCACTATGTCTTCCGAAGGCCGATTGGTCTCAGGAGTCGGTACAGGTTCTTGTGAAGCCATCTTTGAGGTACTCTCCCCACAGACGGCGCCAAATGTTTCGGGGTTTTTTGTCCCTCGGTAGAGTTACAACACTAAGACTAGATCCAGCAAGGGGCGTCTGTACCTGCAAAACAAACAGACCGCCGGATGGTCGGTGGTCCGCCTCTGAAGATTAAGTTAGTATATGTTCGGAGTGAAAACGTGCGGAAAAGAGGTTATTTGCTTGGATTCCAAGCTCAGGTGTACTGTTTCTTGAGAGTAACAGTTCAGACAATGATTGGTATTCAATCAAGGTTATGTTATAAAAGTTGTCCAAAAGATCAGATCCCCATAAAATGAGGGGAATGTTCCCTATTTATAGGGTCCTAGGAATGTGTGCCCTTTCTAGGGTTTCGTGCCCTAGGAAAGGGCACGCCATTTTTTGCAGGGGCCCCTTGGGATTTGGGCCTTGAAAGCCGCCATTCCTAGGGGGCTAAATCTGCCTACCATGTGTCACCATCTGGAAGGTCCAAGGTGGCGCCCCTTCCAGTGACATGTGGCTGGCTCGGATTGGGCCAGTTGGTAGGGTAAAAATACCCAAATCAGGGGTCTTCTTGCGTTGGTCTTGACGACTAGTTAGGGTGTTTAGTTTTGCCGGTGAGGTCCTTTTTTTGGTGTTCTTTGCTCTTTAAGGATTCACGTGTTCTTGTGAGTTTTGCACTTTTTCTTTGCTCTGGTTGTTTTAGCTTTTGTTCTTGGTTTGTCTAGTTTTAATTATGTTATTATTGCTTATTTTGCTTGTGGTGTTGTTCTTTTCCTAGCTTTTAATAATTCTCTTACTCTGTTTGTTTATGAGTTGGAGTTTAAAGGGATAGTTCTTGGTATGGAGGATTTCGAAGTGTTGTTGTTTATGCAGTCTGGTTGGTCGGATATCCCCTTATTTTTAAGGGTAGTATGGTTCATTGGTACCTGGGATGTCAAGTTGGTGATTCTTTTGGTTGCCTTTTCGGGATGGGATTGTGGTAGGGGGAGTTTTCACTTTGGATATGTGGATCTCTCTACTGGTAGTTTAGGTGGCTTCCTCTGTGTTGTGTTCCAGAGGCTTGCTTCATTTGTGCAAGCTTTTCCCTGCATTCAAAGTTTGTGGGGAGTACGTGTTTATGAGGGGAGTGGTTTGATTGCTTTTCCTGTTGCTTCTTGGTTGTGGGATGATTTGGGTATCCATTCAGTTATAATCATCCCATTGTTAGTTTTAGTGTTAGTGATGACAAAGTCATTCATCGCCGTTAATTTCTATCTTGAAGGAGGCTCCCCATCTTTAATGTTTGGGGTAAGCAAAGTCCTCCATTTCCCTGTATTCTCAATATGTAGAATTACAGGAAAGCAACCTGCATTTTGGTGGTGCAAGTTTTCTCATGGCAGAGTCGTTGAAACATTCGGCTCTCTTAGTTTGGCTCCCGGACTCTTAGGAGGTCATTATGTTTTTCGAACCCTAGGAGTGGAGTCGTGTTACGGGTTCTATTTTCAGCTACAGGGTGCTTTCAGCTTTCGGGTTTTGTGTGTCTACACAATTTCCTCCGCAATTTTGCTTAGGCGTCTATGCATGTTTCGGTTCCCTTCATTAGTATCATATAGCACTCTCTGTCCGTCTTGGTGGGTTTGGTTTAGTTGGCAACGTATGGTCCAAGATAAGGTTTTGGTAAGAATCCTTTTGGTGTCCAGGCTACGTGGTATGTGGTATGTTGCAAGGCTTCTCTGCTTTAACTCTATACTTCGAGTTCCCTGTTCTGGTAAAGGGCGTACCTCGCTTGTGGGTTTGTTTGGGTGTATCGGCTCAGTCACGGTCTACAAGGTTTTTATTTTGATGTTTGTATGTTTAGCTAGGTATGGTTGGTTGTTTTTCATTTCTCTTTGTAGCTCTCTTAGGTTGTAATTTGTTCTTTATTTATGAAGTTCTCATTGTCAAAAAAAAAAAAAAAAAAAAAAAAAACAGTAACATCAGCTCTATTTTACAGAGAGAACTCCCTACTGTATAAAAAGAGTAAATATAAAAACTAGGTACTGAACTTTGCTCAATGTTGCAGATTGGGTACTCAAGTTTGGTTTGTGGCAAATTGGGTACTAAACTTGGGTACTGCCTGAATTTTGACCTTTAACAACAAGTTAACAGGTTACCAAGCATTAATAACTTTAAAAAAAAATTAAAAAAAAAAAAAAAAAAAAAAACTTCAATTGAATTGATTAACCAAAAAATTCATCTTTCCCTAATTTTCTCTCTCCTATTCAACCTCTTTTAGCTCAACTTTCTTTCTCTCCAACCTTAAAGAAACTAATTTAAGGTGGGTTTCGTCGAATTTGTAGGGTTTTCATAGTGGTTTCCGTTGAATTTGTGGGGGATTTCTTGAGTGCGTTTCGTGGCTTGGGTCGTTTTTGTGAGGTTGGTTGGAGTTATGAGGGCGTTTTCTCGAGGGTGTTAGCCCAGGTTTCGTGAGGGTGGTGGCCTGGCCTGGGTTCGTGAAGGTGGTCGGATTTTTGAGGGATTTTGTGGGGGCGGTTGAATTTGTGGGTTTTTCGTGAGGGTGGGCGGATTTGTGGGCGTGGGTTTCATGGAGGTGGAAATTTCGTGGGGGTGTGGATGCAGTGGTGCTGTGGTGGTAGTCCAAAAAAAAATTGTTGATTTTTTCTACATAAATGGCAATTCAAATTCTCCCATATACTAAAAACATTAACCAAAAATAAAATACTTTTCAATTCAATTCATTATCCCAGACAATCTACCTACTAAAATTCAAAACCTTAGTAACCATTTTAATCAATTTTGCATCTTCAATGATTAAAATAGAGAAACAAAGAAATTTACCTCCACCAAAAATTGTGCCAGTTGTAATCCGATCATAAGCAAAAAATTCCCGAAAATTTGCGATATTAAATACTCCCTCCGTCCCCGAATGATAGTCACTTTTGGGTGAAAATCACGGGAATTAAGGAGAAATAAATGAAGTACTTGGGAACTAAAACCCAATCATTTGCAAAACAAAAGGTAGAGAGAGAGAAAGTTGCTGTCATTAAAAAGGGGCGGATTACAAAGAGAAACCTTTGGGTTTTTTTTGTCTTTATTACACAGCCAATGAAAATAAAGCAATGCATTTGTAATCCATGTGATTGATTTTTAACCAATCAAATTAGCTGAAAAATTACATCATCCAATAGAATAAAAGTACACGGATTCATGACTAATGTTAAAACCAAAATCCTTATAAAAACCACTCCTTCTCAAATTTTCAAATCATTTGAGAGGGAATTTTACAGAGAACAATTCAAGAACAGAAAATTGACACTTTAAAAAAAAAAAACACATTCAAAGACACCCAAATCACATCATTGCCTCCAACTCCAAATGGCTTCAGACTTCAATTTGAATGATGACATGGATGAAGATGTTGCTGCTAATGATGCTGAAATGTTTCAGTATGATCTCAACTTTGCCTACAATGATGGGATTGACTCAGAAAATAACCATGACAACATTGGGTTTGACTTAAACCAAACTCCTTCCCCTGATGCAACAGATGCATCTGAACCAGCAAGCAACCATATAGAGACAGCAGGTAACAACAGCAATCAGCAAGCAACATCAGATCACCAAGACACAGCAAGCAACAACAACAATCAGCAAACACCAATCAACCCAGAAAACTCTGAAGGTCATCATTAGCCAACAAGGAGGAGGCTCGGTAGTGGGGCCAAGTTAGACATTTTGATATGGCTATTAACAAGGTCAACAAATGGAAACCTGAAATATGGATCCATTCAACAGGCAGCCAATCATTTCAATATGTGCTCAAGAACTATTCTCAGAATATGGAAAAAGAGGAAGGAACAAAGGGATGCACAATTATAGTACAACATGTCAACAGGCTTCCACAATTGTGGAAGAAAGAGAATAACTATTCCAAATGATGCCATAAGGGCAGTGGCAATGGGGAACAGATCATGCCAAAGGGACTTGGCAGTAATGCTAAATGTTGGTAAAAGCACAATCCAGAGACTGATTGAGAGAGGGGAAGTCAGACCTCACACAAATGCATTAAAGCCAAAGCTTACACCAGCAAACAGATTAGATAGGCTGAGATTCATACTCAACAGCATTGTAGGAGATTCACCAGGCACAAAAAGAGTGTACCAGTCAATGTACAATACTGTACATATTGATGAAAAATGGTTTACACTGACTAAAAAAACACGTAGGTCATATTTAGCAAAAGGAGAAAAAGGTCCACATAGAGTAATGCAATCGGCCAAGTTCATTCCAAAATTCATGTTCCAAGGAGCAGTTGCAAAACCTTGGTACAATGCAGAAAAAGAAGTAATTTTTGATGGGAAAATAGGCATTTTTCCATTTGCAAAAAAGGAACCAGCACTTAGGTCCTCAAAATACAGGTAAAAGGGAGAAATGGTCACAAAGGTAATTGATCCAATCAACAGGGATGTCTCAAGGTGGATGTTGATTGAAAAAGTCATTCCAGCAATTATGGAAAAATGGCCTCACACAGGTCAACACAACATAATCTACATTCAGCAAGATAATGCAAAGGCACATATTACTCAAGATGATGCAGTTTGGCAAGAACATTGTGAACAGCCAGGGTTCACTTTTATATTAACTCAGCAACCACCAAACAGTCCAGACATGAATGTTCTGGATTTGGGCTTTTTCAGAAGCATCCAATCACTTCAACACAAGAAAATGGCTAAGACACCAGACTAGTTGATAAAGGCTGTTGAAGATGCATTTAGTGAGCTACCTCCTAATAGGTTGTTCAAGGTGTGGGTAACTTTGTGCCACACAATGAACCAAATTCTGAAAAGTAAAGGTTCTAACAGATTTGAACCTCCACATGTTAACAAAGATAAGCTGGAAAGAGAGGGAAGGCTACAAGATCCTATAGAAGCTCCTATGTGGGCTGTGATTGATGCATGGGAGAGAGTGTACATGGACAAGCCAGACTCAGATGATGAGCAAGACACTGAAGAGGTCAACATTGACAACACACAAGCAATTGAAGAGCACAACACACAAGAAAGACCAAACACAGAGGCATATAGGCCTGTTATGGCCAATGATCATGAGGCATCTACTTCAAATGCCAATGCAGAGTAGTGAATATGGGTCAAGTGTAAAAAAATTTGGCATGTTTATTTTTATTTTTTGTTCTTATCTTTTGCTTAAGACATTAGGTCTCTTAAAATATGTAATCAAATCCTTTATTATGGAATGAAACATGCATTTTATTTTGGAAAACAAAGTGCTCTAAAAATGTCATTGCACTCTTTTTTGTTAACTCAGATTGTCCCCAAGCATCATTGACACACCAACCAAACATCCACACACAATCCATAGTCAGCAAAGAAAATATTTCAAGAGTAGTCTGAGTTATTCTCTAAGGACAGCAGAATGATAGGGCATTTAAAGTTGGGCATCTCAACAAAAAAGACTCATCATTGTCAAGTAAAACCAACACCTTATGTTGTTTCAACAGACGGAGTGTATAAATAGGTAAATACCATTGTTTAAACTACTTACACACCCCACCTGTTGAACAACATAAGTATCATAAGTTAAATTACAACATACACAAGGTCTCAGGCCATTTAGTGCATATCATTGAAGACTTATATTGTGGAATACAAGCTCACACAAAGGACACACAAGCAATCTCATCTAACCAAACAAGAAACCAAAACACAATGCATGTTATATGGCAAAAACAAAATGCCTCCTAACATCATACTCCCATCATTCATCATTGACCTTATCAAATCACATAACTCACATAATGTGTTATTACCAAATGGGATAATTGTGAAGTGGTCAATAATTTGAACATCTAAACATATATCACATTGGTCATAACACACTAAGTGTAAGGACATGTTATGACAAAAGGTCTCAGATTTTAAAGTTTTTATCATAATAGGCAAAGTGAGCAGCCAAATAAAACTTATATCATGCTTTATAAATTCCTTGAGGAAGATGGTACCTTGTGGTCTAAATGACATGAACAAGATCCTATATGCCTTCTAAATGCACAAACAAAATATCATCACAGACCTCATCCTAGGCATATACTCAAGACAGCCACACATCAAACCAACATGAGTATACAAGTACTCAAAACAGCCACACATCAAATCAACATGAGTATACAAGTACTCAAAACAACCACACATCAAACCAACATGAGTATACAAGTACAATTTTAGGCAACCAACAAGGCATATCCAAACAAGGCATATCCAACCAACATAGGCAACCAACAAGGCATATCCAACCAACATATCATGATAATAGGCAACAAAATTAAAACCCAACCCAAAAGAGCATATCAACAAGACTACCAAAGATCATCATAATCAACAACAACAAAAAAACCAAAACAAAACCAACAAGATAATCCTCATGTTCTAAATACAACCAACCATCACATTCAATTATCCCCAATCTTAGAAAACAAAAGAAACCACATCACATTCACACCAAGGCATTATGAGACTTAGCTATGAGATTAATTATCAGAATCCTTTCTCTGGGACATAGGCAGCTTAGAAGGGGAGCAACCACCATCATCATCATTGGAGTCTGCGAAGTCTGAGTCAACATTGTCATAAGGTCTTGGCAAACCCTTCTTCCTGCATTGCCTTCTGTACCAATTATGAGGCCAATAGTCAGAGTCTGCAGGAGGCATTCCTGTTGGGACAATTCCAAATCTAATTCTCAAAGTCTCATTGTTGTAACTGTGCTCCCCATCACAGCCACTGCCTAATTCATAGTCATGGTCAGTGCATTGGTAGGACTCAGATGTGTAGTGTGATCTGGAATCAGCAAATATCTTGTCAGCAAGTGAACTAGTTTGTTGGTCCAAAGGAATGGGAACACGGGGTTTGACAGGAGAGTTGGCAAAAGCTTTCATATTAGAGGTAGATGGGAGTTTTGGTGGAGATTTTGGTGGTTTGGCTGGAGAATTAGATGGTTTATCAACCTCTTCTCTGCTTGCCTTCTGCTTTCTATACATTTCATAGCTGTGAGTGTGATGAAAGTGTGATTCTTTTGAACCAGGGGACTGACTCATGGTCACAGGCAACCTGAAAAGCAACCAGGGGACTCACTCAATCATGACTTAATCAACATGTAACCAATTAAGACAGCCAACCATCAAAAAAGCAAGTGTAAATGAGTATACATTGACCCAACATGTTTAAATGAGTGCACAATCACTCAAGACAGCCACACATCAAACCAATATCATTATATGAGTATAAAAGTACTCAAGACAGCCACACATCAAACCAATATCATTATATGAGTATACAAGTACTCAAGACAGCCACACATCAAACCAATATCATTATATGAGTATACAATCACTCAACACAGCCACACATCAAACCAGTATCATTATATGAGTATACAAGTACTCAAGACAGCCACACATCAAACCGATATCATTATATGAGTATACAAGTACTCAAGACAGCCACACATCAAACCAATATCATTATATGAGTATACAATCACTCAAGACAGCCACACATCAAACCAATATCATTATATGAGTATACAATCACTCAACATAGCCACACATCAAACCAATATCATTATATGAGTATACAAGTACTCAAGACAACCACACATCAAACCAATATCATTATATGAGTATATAAGTACTCAAGACAGCCACACATCAAACCAATCAATATCATTATATGAGTATACAAGTACTCAAGACAGCCACACATCAAACCAATATCATTATATGAGTATACAAGTACTCAAGACAGCCACACATCAAACCAATATCATTATATGAGTACACAAGTACTAAAGACAGCCACACATCAAACCAACATGAGTATACAATCACTCAAGATGCATAACAATGGGTCCTTTGTTCCTGTTTCAACCATGAAGCATTCAAACAAAAGGACTCATGTTATAACAATGTCAACAATACATAACTAAACCTCTAACATTGTTTCATAAGTCATAGCTCTCATATATTGAATAGTGAAGTATGCATGCAATTGAATAGATAAATATACATGCAATTGAACAGTGACCCCTAAATCATGTGAATAGTGAAACCCTAATTCAAGTGAACAGTGAAACCTAATTCACAAAATTGAACAGATAACCTTACTCTAGGGCAAATATATAAAATCGCAAACAAAAATATTCACAATATAATCATGATTTAGGGGAAGATATTTTAAATCCAAATCATACTCCATAGCATTGAACGAAATCAAGATCCATGGCAAAGAAGTAAACATCGGCAAAAATAATCCGAAAAATGTAATTATTTCAGTTAAACATCATAAAGAATCAAGAAATACCCCATATAATCAAATTACTCAGAACAGAAAATTGCAAAAATTAAATATACAGGAAATCGAAAAAAAAACCGATACCTATCACCTTTAAAAAGGGCGGATTCACAAAATTAGTTGAGGGCTTTGATTCGTTCGAACACGTACAACAATAATCAACTATTTTTCCGGCGCTTTTGAACCCCAACTTGCTCAATTTGAAGAGAGAGAATGAAGAAAATGAGTCGTTCTTCAATGGAAGAACCCAGAAAACCAAAGAAATGAAGAGAGAGAAAAGAAGAGAGAGAAATTAAGAGAGAGAAAGCAACGTTACAAAAATATTCAGAACACCAAAAAACAAGGGAGACAATTCATTCATTATGGCACAAGTACAAATACAATTTTAAGGGTATTTTGGGTATCACAGATAATAAAGCCAAAAAAATTGAGGGCATATAAGTAATTTTGTGTTATTGTATGAGAACAAAAATTGTGAAATGTGACTAACATTTTGGGTGTCCAAAAATGGAAAAAGTTACTATCATTCGGGGACGAAGGGAGTATAAATATAAAAAAAAAACTTCGAATTGCACCAATAATAATGTGCAAAGAGCAAATTAAAAGTAGAAATATTGAAAATATTACTGCAGAATTGAAAAATAAATTGAGGTTTGTTAATGAAGGAAAAGACAAAAGAGGAGAGAGAAAGAGGTTAAGTTTTTTTTTTTTCTTTTTTAGAATGCAACTAGGTTAATTCCCGTGCAATGCACGGTCATAATTAAATTTTACAATAAATAAATATGGTGTTAATTCAACAATAATTTATCCAAAAAATTTATTTGTAACAAAATAACTTAATTTAAATGTAAAGATTATTGAATTGGATTGTATAAAAAAATATATAGTACTAGAAACTTAGAAGATTTAACGTTTGTATAAGAAAATTAAATTATTAGCTTAGGTAATTAGGTTAGTACCCATATACGAACTCATATACATTCGTCCTTTAATTTTTGACACACTTTGATCGGCATAATATGAAAATTTATTTGAGTTCATTTTACTTTAGGATAATTAGTATTCGATCTGTAATCAACTTTTTAAATATATTTTAGTTTACGGATAATTAAAACAATTATATTTAATTTTCCAATATATGTTATGTACGAAGTATACTATAACAAAATTATTTTGTTCTTATAAACGTTATGTATAGTTTTAAGATTAATAATCCGTAAAAAGTATGCTACCCAAATGATTTTTCTTTAAAATTGATATTGATAATATTATAATAATAATCTTGGAAAACAATATATTCCAATACCTTATTTTTTTAAAGCTATGTTAGTATTTTTGTAATTAAAAGTTTCCTAGTATATATAGATATATGTAAAAATTTTAATTGAGTAATATTGGATTAAATATGTTGTCAAAATAGAAATGACTATTATTATAGGTTATAAAATATATAGATGTCATTAAAATATGGCAAAAAAATTAAAAAGGAAAGGGAAAAAAAAAAAGGCGGGAAAATTTTTAACCAGGAAATGACAAGTGTCATTCCTGGTTTTGTCTTTAGTATAAGTTATTGATATGGTTTTTTTTGATGCAGATTGATATGGTAACCTGATAGTGTAGGTTATTTGCCGGAAAAGAAGATTCGCATGTCATAGTACCCAATTTGCCAATATTGAAAGTTGAGTACACAATTTGCAACAAAGCCCAAAGTTGAGTGGCCAATTGACCATATTGGTATAAAAGTTAATACCCTTATGACAGATTGGTATAAAAGTTATTGCCGGCGACATATTGGTATAAAAATTAACATGTGGCGACATATTGGTATATAAGTAGAGCTGTGAGTTTCTGACCCGAACCGTTAAACCCGACTGTTTCGAACCGATCCGAAAAGGAACTGAACTGTTTAAAACCCGTTTTTTGGAAACCGAAAACTGACCCGACCCAATTTTTTCCAAACCGAAACTGAACTAAATCGAATTTGTGCAAACCGTTACTAACCCGACCCGTTATCAAGCCAAACCGTTACAACCCGAAACTGAAAGCAACCCAAACCGATTACGTTTAAACCCGATAGTAACCCGACCCGTTTTAAATCGAAAACCGTTAAAACCCGATAAAAATCCGATAAACCTATATCGTTCCAACCCGTAACCCGTTGTGACCGAACCGTTTACGACCCGTAGCCCGTTATGACCAAACCGTTTAAAACCCGTAACCCGTTATGACTGAGTCATTTACAACCTGTTACCCAATATGTTTATGATCTAATCTGTTTCAACCCACTACTCGATAAACCCAACTTATTTATGACTTGACTTGATTATAACATGACTCGTTCCTACCCATTATATGACTAATTCGACTCGATAATCATCCGACTCAATTTTAACCCGATATGATTTGATTAGAAACCCGTTTCAAATTGGGTAAACTCGTTTTCAAACCAACCAAGTTCAATCTAAACCGATTATAACCGAAACGATAATGGTTGGACCCGATTTCACACGATCTATTTTGAACCGAAACCCATTTTCGAACCGACCTAGTTAAACCCAAACTGATTATGACCCGAACCAATTACGACCCGTCCTGATTAAGACCCGAACTGTTTTTAACCGAAACCCACATTAAATGGGCTAAACCCGTTTTCAAACCGACCCAGTTCAACCCAAATTGATTATGACCCGAACCGACTAGAACCCGACCCGATAAGGACCCGATCCGAGTAGAAACTGCAATTAAAAAAACAAACCGAACTGACCCGATAATTTTCAAAACCGACCCAAACCGACCCGTTTATTATTTCAATCCGTTATAAACCGACCCGTTATAACCCGAAACTGATAAACCCAACCCAAACCCGAACTGTTTAACCGAATTGACACCCCTATATATAAGTCAACAAATTGCGACATTTACCCCTATTTTCTCGTCGGAGGATATGCGTATGATACACGCGCTTAATTTTAGTGCTAATAACTTTTATTTGACTTTTTTTTTTTTTTTTTTGTAATTTTCTCTACTTTTTATATTAATTTTAAAAAATTATGAAGTAAAAATCCAAAAAAAAAAAAAAGTTGAAAGCCCAAAAGTGATGAAAAAGAAGCTAGGGGAAAACGAATAGGAAAGCTTGAGCAAAGGGATATAAGCTTGAATGTATTGAGGGCGTTGGTCATTGAAGCATCACAAGGGTAGATTCTTTTTTTTTTTTTTTTTTTTTATAAAAAAAACACTCATATATATATATTTTCTTATTATATTGTTGTTACAAAGTTGTGGGTATAATACAAATGAAGTAATAATGAAAGTTAGCGTCTACTAGTAATTGGTTTTGAAATTAAATAACTAATATTGAGATTTTGTCTATTGTTTATTAGTTCTTTGGTGTTTTATCGTTTGATTGATTTATCAAAGTTATTGTATTGGAAGGGAAGAGGAAAAATTATTATTTGGTGTAAGTATATTATGATAATAAATAAGATTGCAAAAGTAATTAAAACAAAATTTTGAAGTATACAACATGTTCTTTCATCCGAAGAAAAAATAGGGTAAATGTCACAATTTGTTAATTTATATACCAATATATCGCCACATGTTAATTTTTATAACAATATATCGCCGGCAATAATTTATATACCAATATATCATTAGGGTGTTAACTTATATACCAATACGGTCAATTGGCCAAAGTTGAGTGTATTAACTAAAATTGTTTTGTCCCTCCGACCAAGCGCAATATCCAATATAAATTGTTTTCCCCACATTTGACGCGCCATTTAACCCCGTCAACCCCACTTCTTCCCCAAAGTCAAAAAGTCAACCCCCCGTACTTTCCACCCACCACCTCACATCTCCCCCTTCTTTTTCTCCCCAACATTTCCCCAATTTTACCGACGCATATATAGCCCAATCCCAATTAAAAAAAAAAAAAAAAAAAACCAAAATTCAAACCTCCGTTTTCTCCCTCTCTTTCTCTCTCCTCATCTTTCCGATCACCGGAAAATGGATTCTCCGGGGGCGGTTAGGTTTCCTCTCGGCCGCCAATCTTCTTACGCCGCCCTCGACAAACTCGCCACCACCACCACCACCACCACCGCAACTTCCGACGACACCAACGACGATCTCCGACTGCCGTTGATTGAGTTGACGGATGGATCTTCCGACGGTGCGGCAGAGCCTGAGGAGGAAGACGACGGAGTAGGTGAGATTGAGATTCCGGCGAGTGTTAAGCTGATGTTTGCTGCTCATGAGGGAGATGTGGATGGGATTAAGGAATTGGTTGAAGATTCTGGTGCTGATGTTAATTTTAAGGATATGGATAATCGTACTCCTTTACATGTTGCTGCTTGTCAAGGTTATGTGGATGTTGTTGATTTGTTGATTAATATGAATGCTGAGGTTGATCCTAAAGATCGTTGGGGTAGTACGGTAATTCATCTTAACTTATTGTTTATTTCAATTTTAATTTTTGAAGTATTTTGTTTGATCTGTTTGTTTGAATTTAGGGTATCTTATGATTAATTTGGTGTTGGTTGATTTATTACTTCGATAATCTTGGTTTACGCAGCCTACCACAATATAATTTGAAGTTTTTTGATTGGTTGGTTTAGATTTAAGGTTCTTTGATGTTTGATTTGGTGTCGTGTATAATCTTGGTTCATGTGGCCGACCCCATTATGTTGGTATCAGGGTTTAGGATTGGTTGTTGAAAATTGTCTTATAATGTTGTTTGAATGTGTTTTTTAGCATATTTCTGGTTTGGTGGTTTGTAATTTCTTATGGTAGTTTTGCCCTGTTAGCATAATATTGGATTTAAATAATAGGTGGAAGAATAATTTATGGATGTGGTGCTTCTTGATGTTGGGAGTGATAATTAACTGGCATTTTTTTAAGGAATTGTTAAGATATACAGTGAGAGGTAATTGGTGAATTAGTTTGTGGTGATCGGGAGTATCGAGGAAATTTCAGATATCCGCACTATTATGGTGATGTGTGACTAGTGCGAGGTTTTTTTTATTTTATATTTTTTTTAAGGAGACTAGTGTGAGGGTTGAGTACTTGAGTTTGAGATTAATGATGGTACTAAGATTGTATAAGAACATTCAGAAACTGTCATGCTTGTGCCAGATCAATGAAGCTTAAATATGTGGGAAGTTGCAAAATATTATAAAATTTAACCCTTCAAAAAGCCATTTTATTGCTTCAATATTCTCTTTGTATTTAGTTATGATAATACGAAGTATTTTGCTACCTGGAAATGTTTTTTGGAAAATACGGATTGGCAACGGACCAATTTATACCAGAAACATGTGGGATTGGGAGTCTGTAAAGTGTAAAGTAGTTTGTTCAGTATACTCCTGGGGCATTTCCTAGGATTTTATTTTATCCATTGAGGGTACCTTCTTTTAAGAAACTAAATAATCGTTGAAGTGTACAAGCTTATTTGTGACATGGCTACAAGTTACAAATTTAAAGATTTTTCACGCTGTGAAAGATGGGTTTGATTTCAACTAAGTTGGGTTTAATGTTAGGACCTAGGTTATATTGACCATAATTAATGTGCTAGATTTCTTGCTGAAGGTTTTGTACTGCAGCCTACTGGGTTAGCAATTTAATTTTAATTTTCTTTCTTGAATAACTTAGTTATGAAGCCTTGAGTCATGTTAGGGGTCAGTTCATTAGTATGTTGTGATATTATATTGGTTTCAAAAGATATCTGAGGTTCATTTGCTATCATAGTACACGTAGGTTTGACAAGGTTTGACAATGTCATATACTCATATGTTAGCTTGTCTGTTAGCAGCAACTTCTCATGAAAGTTCTATCTTCGTTTTGGAGTTGTTTCTTCATTGATTTTTACAAAACTTTAGTTTTATACGACGTGTGTACATGCATTTTGTCATTTGTTATAATCTTTGATTGGGCCAACAGCCACTTGCAGATGCTATATATTACAAGAATCATGAGGTGGTGAAGGCTCTGGAGGACCATGGTGCCAAACCTCCGGTATGTCATGTAATTAAACACTAATGCAGTCTTTTATGTTGTTGACTGCACACTACTTTTGGCTTAACATATCTTCCTTTTCTTCTCCTTTTTTGCGTGTCTTGTAAAATAGATGGCTCCTATGCATGTCAAAAATGCCCGTGATGTCCCAGAATATGAGATTGATCCTCAAGAAATTGATTTTAGCGAAAGTGTAAACATCAACAAGGTAAACTTATATTTTATTTCACTTTCTGCTTGAATTTACATTGCTTATTAGTTTGCATTTTACCGGAATTGCTTCTGGCAATGTAGGTTCTTCCTATCTGAATGAAACGTAGGGCTGACTATAAGTATGGCAATCAATATTATTGCAGTTAAAAATGATTTGAAAAATGTGCTTAATTTCTTTTCTGGTTGGGCTTTAGGGAACTTTTCTTAGAGCATCATGGAGAGGGATACAAGTTGCTGTCAAAAAACTTGGGGATGAAGTATTCACTGATGAAGAAAAGTTGTGAGTGTTCTAAATTGTGTATTATTTTTATTTTGTGCCTCTTATGTTTATACTTAATTTGATATTTTTGACTGCTGATAAAATGCAGACGAGCATTTAGGGATGAGCTTTCTTTGCTTCAGAGAATCCGGCACCCAAACGTAGTTCAGTTCTTGGGTGCAGTGACTCAACACACGCCGATGATGATCGTTACTGAGTTCTTACCCAAGGCTAGTCTCGTACTCTGCATTAGTTCTATTCACTTTATCTCTTAATGTTTTTGTTTCATTTCTGTAACTTGAGATTCGTTTCTGAACCTTTTCACTCTCTAATTTCATCTTGGCAGTTCTCGATTGTTTTATGGGAAACATTTATTGCTGGCTGACTCATCTTTCTGTTTCAGCTCTAATCCCTCCTTACCAAATTTTTTCCCATTTGACTTTGTACACAGTTTCAAGCACATGTTTGATTATGAATATCTTCAACTTGGTTATTAAAATTATATAACTATGTAATAATTGTGGTAAAAGTTTTTCTCTCTTCTAGTAAAATATTCTACATGGAACAGACAAAACAGAACAAAGGGAGTATTTACGGGAAACTCTTCTGTTGTCACTTCGTTAGAATTTTTTTGATGTGGAATCACTGGAATGCCGAATACTTCTTTATTTTAATTATCTATGAAGATGGTAATTTCCAGACACATAGTATCACCTAGCTTTGTTTAATGCGGCCTTTTGTTAGATGTAAGATTGCGGTGATGTTCATTAAAATTTTACTTCATGCATTTACCTTCCAGAAAAGCTAAATCCTTTAGAATACTCTTAAGACAGCTCCACTGACCTACACCTTTACACCTTAATCTGTTTATATCTCCTTCATCCCAAAATACAGTGCCTGTATTGCATTTTGGGTGTCCTAAGATGTTCGTGTTGCTTATCTTTTGATTTTTACTTTACATATTTTTATCATAATTCTCAACTTATTTACATTTCCCTTATAAAATACCCCAACATATCCCTAACTTTTTGTGCCATAATCTATTTCTTTACCTTTCCTCATATAAAATACCCATGTATTTTTATTTTTACTTTCCCATACAAAATACCTCTACTTTTAGGAATAATATTACACACTATGTCCACTACCCTTAATACCCATGATAAAATAGAAACAAGCACTATATTATGGGACGAAGGGAGTGGTTTATAGAATTGGTCCCTTATGGTCCTTTTCTTTGATTGATAATTGTACACCTAATTGCTTTAGTAGAGTATATATGCACCTATTTGTGTAAAGATGATGGACTGTATATGGAAATTACCGATTTTGTGCTATTCTAACGAGTAATTGACGTTTACTTGTTGCTTTGTTGTGTATCCTACAGGGAGACCTTTGTGAGTTCCTGAAAGACAATGGTGCGCTAAAACCAAAAACAGCAGTGAGATTTGCCCTTGACATTGCAAGGTCTAACTTCTCTAATTCATCCTCAATGGATATTGATTTTTCATGTAGCATTTAGTAATTGTTTCTGGCTCGTTAGTTGTTGAGACGTAGATGTTAAAACTTGTTGGTTGAATGTGGGATATTTCTTCTGTCAACATCCACAAGCTGTCAAAAGTTGCTTTAAAGATGGATGAAAAAGTAGTTTTTTTTTTCGTTTATGTGCAAAATATTGTTGCTAGAAGAAACATAATGTAAAAATATTAGTGAGTTACTCGTGCTATACATCACGTAATCCAGCTAGAAAATAATCCACCAGAAAAGCACCATAACAAAGGAAAGAAACAACACTATCTATCAAGGATTACCAACTAGATGTCCTGCTCCTCGAATATCCAGTTTATCCACCACGGGACAGCCAGGCAAGCTGCCCCCCATAAAGTTTTTCCCCCTATGCTGGGAACTTTGCAGAATGTTGTACTTTAGTGAGTCCGGTCCTGTGCTCTCTCTGTCTTTTGAAGTAGTAACTGAATCTGAAGGGTAACTGAATAAAGTAAAAAAATTTCACCTGAATCCCCTAAGGTTTCTTTTGGTTGATTAGGTACCCTTCAGTTTTTTTTTTTTTTTTTTTTTTTTTTTTTTTTTTTTTTTGTTAAAGAGATTTTGTCTTTTGAAATAGTATCTGAATCTGAAAGGTATCCAACTATCCACTGAACCAATTGAAGTCTCCAGTTTGCCTTTTGAAATTTTTATACCCCTTGCAAGCGCAGGTAGTGAGCTGATGTCCATTACTTTCGTCTCAACTTGGAAGTTATAGTGTATATTAGGTGCTTTGTATCTTTTACAGTAGGGTACCAGGCAAAATTGTCAAAAACTATAGAGCACATGGTGAAGATAACTAATTTAAAATTTTTAAACCATGTTATTCCATATTAGATTTCGTGGTACAATTTTACCTAACTGGCTTTGCATGTAACGAATTTATCATTGTGAATTTCTTGGGGGATGGAGGGAATATTAAAGTCATATAAACAAACCAGCATGTAGCATGGGTTAAAAACAAGTATGTCATTCTGATTATATCTATTGATTAGTGTCTGTTAATTAATCGTCCTATGCACTAATGTCATATTTTTCAAATGAATCTTGAACCATCCTGGAGTATTTTGGCAGTAGTCTAGTCCTTCAATCTGAGATGACTTGCTAAGAGAACATCAGCTAATTTCAACAAATAGTATTTGTTGCCTTTCCTTTTAAAGTAGCCTCGGTATGTGATGCTCCAGGGTTAAGGGTGACTGATTGTTAATGATTCTTGTTTTGCAGGGGGATGAGTTATTTGCATGAGATCAAACCACATCCAATAATCCATTGTGACCTTGAACCTTCGTGAGTTTTCCTCCACCTCAAATGTTCTTTCAAATTTGATCTCATGTTGGATTGGTGTTTTCACATCTGCTCTGACAGATCTTTGTTCATATTAAAATTTCCAAACTTTCTAACTTTGGCTATTAACAAGATGACAGCAACATATTGCGTGACGATTCTGGGCATCTTAAAGTTGCTGATTTTGGAGTGAGCAAACTGCTTAAAGTCTCCAAGGGAGTTGAAAGGAACCGACCCATATCTTGTGAAGAATATTCATGTGAGTACTATTTGTAATTCTGATTGTTAATATATATGTATGAAATATATCCATCATTGTTAGAGTTTTTTGTTGTGCTTACATAGAGATATTGTTATTACACTTGCATTGGAAAACTGTGTTAGATTCCCAATAAGACTCTAAAAAAGAAACAAAGTATATATCCTCTCATGCACATGATCAGTAATGTCATATTTCTTTCATTTCCCTAATAGGCCGGTATATGGCACCTGAGCTTTTCAGAAATGAAGATTATGACACCAAAGTTGATGTATTTTCATTTGCTTTAATTCTTCAAGAGGTAATTTTTTTTTAGTTAGTTTGTTTATCTATTTATTGTTATTAATGTTTGCAAGTAGAAGTCGTGCATACAAAATACAACTACAAAAGTGCCGAAGCTTTAAGTATCAAATCTTTAATCCCTAAGGATGGGAAACCACATTTTAATGATAAAACTTGATACCCCAAAGATTAATTTTCTCTTTGTATTAGTCAAAATTTCATTTGAGATATCTTGTTACCAACTTACCATATACCTTGGTATCCTGGAAAGGTTTTTCTGTTCCAAGGACCAAGGGGCTGTAGCTGCCTCTGCTGTTTATTAATAATCTACCATTTTCTTATATTGGAGTTGAATACAATACTTCAATTTATAGGTATCATTTGTGCATAAAGCAGTATTGTAAGAAATACAATCCAGTCATCATAAGGACACATAAATCTGATCCATCTATTTTTTCTCTCTCATTTTTGCATTATTTTCTTACTGAGTTTGATTTTGATGAGTCATTTTCTTCAACATTGTAAAGGTCATGATTCTTGGGTTGTAGTATGCAGAATAATAATGACTTGTGTTGCTCTTGTTCATGTGTTTGGGTTACTAGATATTATTTCTGAGTAAACTGAAACATTGTGGGCATTTGCAGTATAATTTTTACTCATGCCTTAATGCTCTTGTTAATGTGTATGTGTTACTAAATATAGATTAGTGTGTTAGCAGTTGTTTGAAACCTTCATTCATGCTCACGCTCTATGAAGATCTGCCTTTATTCCTTTACTGATTAGGGCCATTAAGTTGTGAGCATTCTCTTTAGTTTTCCAACTGAGGCACTAAACTTTTGCTATGTAGAAATCAAAGCTTTGTTACTGAAGTGTTGAAGTGATTCATGAAGACTCCTTTGGAATTCTAATTGGAAACCATTTGGTCTGTCAGTACTTGTCATGCAAACATGTGGTTCTATGACAAAAATGCTTTCTTTTTCAGTAATTGATTAGGCAGTGAGTTGATTCTTAATTGATATTCCCTGTTTACAAATAAATGTCATGTATATTTATTTTGGTAATGTCATCTATAAATTGCTTTCCCACTCACACACACTTCCTCTCTCTCTCTCTAGCCAGGAGTCACCCTCACTCTCTCTCACCCATGTTTATAGCAACTTCATCAATTTAATGAGAAAATTATGAGCATGCTTTATAAGCTTTAGGGTGTGATGTCTAGTATAATGAGAAGCATTGTGCACATGGTATATTCAATTGCATATGTAATCTTTTGATCGGTTTTTCCATATATTTATTGGGGCTCTGATATGTGTAACGGGGTTGTTGGTGATTTAATAGATGATTGAAGGCTGTCCACCATTTGCTTCAAAGGAAGACAAAAATGCTCAAGAGGCATATGCTGCAAATGAGCGTCCACCTTTTAAAGCTTCAGGAAAATCATATCCACATCGATTGAAAGAGTAAGTGTACATTTTCCTCATGTATTAACCCTATTATTTTACATTCTATCCTATCTTCCTCATAGCAAAAACTCATGCCCCGAACTTATATGATAAGAAAAAGACATGGATGTTTTTAATGGGGCTTTTAGCATGGTTCTACCTACTACATAATTTCAAAATATGTAGTAATCTTTAAGGAAAATGCTTTTAAGTGGTCATTTTTTGTATGTACTCATCAACATAGTTTGCATGTAAATCTTGTCTCATCCTCTCCCCCCCCCCCCAAGCCTACTAATCCTCTTATACAGTGTATAAAACCATGAATTCACTAAAGATTTTCGTATCATACTCCTCTTATGTGACTATTGGAATACTTTGGTTCCTACAAAAGCTGAATTAAGTCATTAAGAAAGGTATGTGTTAGAAATGTCCTTTGGTGAATTATCTAGCTGACGGATTCTATTTGCAAAACTATGATAAGAAATTTTGTTGTACAATCTTAGTGATTCCTAAAACATAAAGTTTTCAGTCAGTCCAAGTACCCGCTGTCTACACTTGTCGTCATATACTCCGTATTTGCTTTGTATGACTTCGTTATTTTAAAATCAACTAGGTTGGATGTTGTTTACATGCTTACAGAATCAACATCTAGAAAGCTCCATGGGAGGAGAGATTCTAGTACCCATTCCTCTCAATAATTGACTTGCCGACTTGGCTGAGGAACCTGATCACATTCTATTGAAAATTGGTGTCTTGATCACAAATTTTCAATCCAATGCCTGAAACAACCCGAAAAATATATGTAATTTGAGGCTTAAGCAGTCTATAACCCAACTGAAATTAGACCTGTACTTAGTCAATGCCAAACTAACCTGTCCCAACTCAACCCTTTTGATAGGTCTGCTGCTTGTTACTACTAAAATAAGCTTAGCAAGACCTGAAGTTATCAAAACACTTTTCGTATTGTATATATTAAGGTTTATTTTATCAAAACACTTATCGTATTGTATATATTAAGGTTTATTCTCTAAGCTTTTGGCTAGATGCCATACCTGTGATTGTGGCATGCCTTAGGAGCACTAGAAAGCCTAGTAATATAGAGCTCTGAGCAAATCTAGTAGGGTCATTCTAATGCCATTTGATTTTCATCAGTAACAGTGATATTGGAGAAGGAAAAGAAGGGGAAGGGGAAGGGTGGTGGGAAGGGAAGGGGAGGAAAAATTGATGAGTTTTCCTTCTAAATTTCTCCATTGTTGCCTTGTTTGAGAGATCAATTTCTTACAATTTAATCCCTCCATTTCTCTCTCCTCCAATTTCCTTCCTTCCTCATTTGTTATCCAAATGAAAAATAATATATCCCTCCATTTCTCTTCCCTACCTTTCCCTCCATATCCTTCAATCCAAACAAAGTGTAAATATTTTATGTGTTGTATAAAGTCAAACAATTTTTTTTTTTTTATTCTTTTCTTTGTGAAAGATAATCCTGCATTGTTTGGAGGTGTTTTTATGTGATGAAACTGATTTGGTATTAAGTTCCTATCAATTTTAATCAGTTTTGTCAAGCAAATAAGGTCTGTTGTGCTCTGCAATCAGGTTAATTGAAGTATGCTGGAATGAAGATCCCACAAAAAGGCCAACTTTCAGAGAAATAATTGCGAGGCTTGACCATATATACAGTAACCTTGGTCACAAGAGGCGTTGGATAAAGGTGCCTTCTCTTTTCTTTCTTGCACCTTTTACAGTTTTACTTATATACATTTCATCATTTGGGGAATTGAGCTGAGCAAGGAGAACGGGTTGTGGTGACCAGAGATAGGTGTGAGGCCTTGTGACTGTCCTCATCTTGCAAAGAAGTGTAGCATGTCTTTAGCTTCAAAAGAAAAATGGTATTAATTATTAAATGGAAAAATGGAAAAGAATAATCCCACCTTTAACATTTCTACTCAAAACAATCCCACCCTTGAATAATCTCGCAATAATCCCACCTTTATACCCCATCTTCTCAAAACAAGCCATTTTACCTAAAACCTATTCAACAGGTAAATGTTTTTTTATAATTTTTTTTATTCTCTCTTCACACCTCACCATCTTCTACCATGGCCACCCCATCACGACCATCACCTACCCTCCATGATCACCACCTCATCGCAACCTTACTTGCCTCCACCCCATCGGACCTCCATGGCTCCATCTCGAGATTCCCAATCCACTAGACCAAACTGACCCAGTGACCGCCTCTAAACAAAATCAAATCGGAAACCCAACCCGAATCCCTTACGCAGGCAAGCAACAACCACCTCCACCTTCATCCCTACCCGAAATTCTATCCCTTCCGACCTGATCTGATTCTCACGCCGCCAAACCTAAACCTCACCCCACTAGACCCCGGCGCATCGGACTGTAAACTCCCACCCTAGTTCGAATGCTACCGCATCTGACTAAATTCCACACATATTGAAACACTTGCGCATAGCGGTACAAGACTAAAATCAGTTAGTTATGGATTCCGCCGTCCTAAGATTCAACTCCGACTCGGCGTTTTCAGCCTTCAGTGACTGATTTTAGCCTTCGATTTTGATTTTTTTTGTCTTCAAATCGGGTTTCACCTTCTCCAAAGCTTTGATCCTGTGATTAAGGTCGTTAATGCAGGTGGCAGAATGAACAGGTTCGTTGAGGTCAGCGCTGTCGCCATTGATGCCATTAGAGAGAGCACATTGTCCATTTGTCCGTGTTTGTTGTTTATCGGGGAATGGAGGGGTTGGGGGTAAAGGGATGCTCCGGCAGCCGGCAGAGGAGTTAGGTTGACGTTCAGGTGGGGATCGGGAAGGGGAATGCTTTTTTTTTTTTTTGAAAAAAATGTTTTAATTTTGTTTTTTCAAACTAGTTAAAAAAAAGGACCAATTAAAATATGACATGTGGTGTGTTACCCTTTTCAACTGGCTACCAATTTGACAAACCGGTTAAGGGACTATTTTGAGCAGATGGAGTATAAAGGTGGGATTATTACGAGATTATACAAAGGTGGGATTGTTTTGAGCAGAAATGTTAACGGTGGGATTATTCTTTTCCATTTTTCCTTATTAAATCCATAAAAGCAATTGGTGATCTCATTGATCCCAATGAAGTAGCTGTATCCAATTACACAAAAGTATCATAAATCATAAAGGACTGTATAGCATTGTCAATGGGATTGTTATGAACTGTACAGAATCACAAAAGATCGTAACTACTTTATATTGAATAAGGTCATAATGGTGTACATATTAATAATAATGTACTCTCTCCGCTCAAAACTTATAACACTAAGAGTTTCACGCTTGCCAATGCACAATTTAAACTATTGATGTTTTTTATTGTGTTTGTAAAAAAAATAGTTAGGTTTTAATAAAGTACACATTGAGACAAATCCATAAAGATCCCACACGTTTTTTTTTTAATTTTTGCTTTTGTATAAATCAAAAATTTTCGTAGGGAGAGAGTATGAATAGTGCCAAAGTTCTAATGTTGCAACTGAAGTGGAGGGGGGAGGGGGTTTCTTGCTTTGTTGTAATGGTGCAGCCAGTATGTTATTATGTGTCTGAATTCCTAAATAAATAGTAAAATTAGTCTATAAATTTGTATGAACCCATTGTCCCGTAAAATTTGTCTAACAAGTACATACTTCTAGTGGGGGACATTTTATGTCGACTTAGGTTGGGAATATAAATATACATGTGTTTATACTTCATAGTAATGACAATACTATTATTTTATTACATCATCCAGTCATCAAAGTACATGAAATACGTTTCACCGTCAGTCTATATCAATGGTATTTATCTGGAATTTTGTGTACTAGTATAATTTTCTCTAGTTGAGGTCCTGTTGGATTGTCAATTATTGGGGTCTCTCCTATAGTGTTTTTTTTTTTTGGTATTGACCTGTTTACCTTAGCATGAGGCTGAGTTGTCTTTTGCACTAACAAAATGTTGGAGCATAAATTTTTTTTCCTCATCTCCATCTTACTAGAATAATTTTGCTGACCCACTCTAAAGTCAATTAAAAAAAAAATAAAAAATCAAGTCAGATCCCTGGTGTGTACGGTGTGTGGAAGGAATTAAATGAAAATTTTCTGTTATCCTTTGACAGTACTCTTAAGCGTTTAAGAAGGTAGTTGACATCTGTTTTGTGTCTTGCTGGCACAAAATCAGAAAGGCCTATTTGGTAGATATATCCCATTTGTCAATTAGATTGCTCTCTTTTATAGCATCATATTATTAGTTACTTAGGCCCAAGGAAAAAAATCGCGGTCGCGGTCGCGTTTGCGGTAACGGACGCGTTGTCGCGAAAGCGGCTTGTAATGGTCAAATAAAACGGATCGCGGATTTCGCGGCGTGATTTTTTTCAAAAACTTCACATAAGCCATTTTTTGAGCTTTTAAATTCTTTTTTATTTTTTATAATTCACTATTTTGCCATAAGTACTTCAAATACAGCCCAATATATGAAATATGGCATTTATAAATTATTTGAATATTATTTAGGCTTTATTTTTTGCTACACTTAAATAGAATTAGAGCTACCGTCAGCATAATATAGTACTCCAAAGTCCAAACTAATTTTATTGAAAGAAAAAGCTAATAAAAAATTAAATAAAAAGAAAGAAAGAATTGAAAGAAGGCCACGTGATAACAAAAGTAAAAAGGTAGAAAAGAGAATACAAGCAAGGACCAGCCGCACCAGGGAGGAGAGAGAATATAGGACCTGCAAATAGCCACCATCGGGAAAGAAATCTGGGTGGAGTGAAAACTTCGTTCAGCTCACCTAATTCCCACGACTTAATGCCCCAATCTCTTTCTTCCTTTTATGGCTAGTCTAGTTGTTAATTAACAGATCTAGGGTTTTATTTTCGAACCTTAGATCTGGAAATTAGGTTGAATATGGATCAATTTTGTGGGCATATATGGCTTTCTGTTCTTCGCAAACAGTGTGAAGATTGCTTTTCTATATTTAACGGCCGCTACAATTATAGAACGGTTATATAGCACCGTTCAACCGTTACGTAACGGTCGTCGCGGCGAGTTGGGTGTGATTTTCAATGCGCCGTTATATAACGGCTTTTTACGGAACGGTAAGTCTCAAACCCGTTGCAAAGCGGCCGTTATATAACGGAACGACCGCTTTTTAATTCCATGCTTAGGCCCTGTTCTCATCATATTATTTAGTTCAGTTTAGTTCAGCTCAACTCTAATAAAATAAGTTCAATTCACTTCAGCTCCTAATTTCTTTGTCTCGTAAATATTCCGCTCAGCTTTAATTAGTTCAATTCAACTCACCTCAGTCAATAAGAACAAGCCCTTATTGTGTCTGTAGTAATATTGTATATGTTTGATGTTCTTATACAAAGATTACTGTCATTAGTCTCCATTCATATGGAATCTTTCTGCAACAAACCCATACCCTTATATCTCATCAAGTTTTAACCTTTCCCACTTTTTATCTTATTCAATGTTCTTTCTTATTCTTCCTTCGTGATTAAATAACGTAAAGTAATATTTTTTACTTTAGTTCCATTCCATTCAGCCTCCCCAAATATATGTTCTATTTCCTATCTTGTTGTTAACAACTGTGAAAGTAAATATATGCCACCTTTTCTTGGTATCGACCTGGATCAGCCTCCTTCATCCTTGATGCATCTTATTTGAACCAAGTCCCTTGTTTTTTGCTGAAAGTGCATCTCATAAGTCTAATATGAAAATGTGCTTTTCTCCTGTGTCCAATATAAACTCTAGTTTGATATCTATTTAAACTCTACCCTGAGCTACCCAGCATTGCTTTCGTAGTTTCTTTCTTAGTCAACTTGTGCCGTTCTCTGTTTTTCAACTTTCCTTTTCAGTGCGACTAACCAGGATTTAGTTTGCATCCTCCTTGCTTTTTTACATTGTACTTAGTTACGTGATCTCAGGCTCACATTGTTGATGACCTCACGGAATAATCACTTTTGGTTCATGTAGCCACCCCACTTATGGGATTAAAGCTTTGATTAATTGATTGAATTACACTACTTGTTTGTGATTTTCTCCCGGATTGTGTCACCCTCCTGTATCTAAATCTCTTTCATCACCTTGGAAAGTATTAAGGAATTGGGTAGAGTTATGAATAGATCTTTTAAGTTCACTATTTTTTTATAGTGACCCTATTTGGTAGCTTCCGTTTCTCCAACTTGATCAACACATCCATGGACCGTCACGCCAACAACAACAACAACAAACAAAGCCTTAGTCTCTTAATGATTTTGGGATCGGAACCTGAATCGTCATAAGGAACCATCCGATATAGAAAAAGGGACAAACAAGATAAGCAGATGAAAGAGTGAAAAAAGTTGTGTAAAGCGAGAAAAGGAAAGACCATCCAAGTAAAAATTAAGAGTTTTAAAATTAAATTACTTTATTGGATCATCCCAGTAAAGTATCATAGCTTCTAACCATGAGTGCTTGTACATAGTAAGCTCATCCCAATTGATGTCCCTGTTGCTGCTTTCTTTGGCTCAGTTCACTGGGAGAAAGATTAGTAGAGTTCAGTTAAAAATTTGCCTGATCATTTCTACTATGGTTGTTACAAATTTTATTTTTTTGTGAGAAATTAGACTGAATTCTACTAATCTTTCTATTATTTGATGCATAAATTGGTATGGGTTTGAAGTCAGGAATGAGATACGGGTGTTGGGTTGGAACTTGATACTTAATACCATGTGTTTGGTTTTTTCGAGAATAATAATTTTCTTTTATTTGTTACCTAAAGGTGTGGTATGAGCCATACCTTGTGTGGTATGAGCCAAACCTTGTGGCTTTGAGGTATGTACTTGGAAATTATAATTTTCTCAAACAAACACAAAGTATGGGTTTTTACATATATTTCTTACCTAAATTACTTGAAGCAAACACTCCCTAATCCAATAGGAATAGCTCTGCAGTGAGATAGCTTAGTGGGTTCAAAGCAATAGAGGCTCCCAGTTTCTCAGAGTCGCTGGTTCTTCGCATGGTGTACAAAGTAAAAGTGCCACAGTTTTCAATGGGCAATTCTCCTACTTTGAATTGTAATGATTTGAATCTAATGTCTCGCCAGTGCATTGTTTTTTTATCTTAGAACGAGATGAAAAAGCTACATTACAGTAACGCAATGCAAGGGTTATGGCTAAAGTACCTTTGGTGCTACATAAATATATGAGTAAAACTGCTTGGGTCCATCCCTATTATACCAGGACCAAGGGAGGGATCCTGTGTGACGATCAGAGGAACCAGGGTGATGGTGTGGCACTGTAGTTTGGTATTATGGTATGAAGAAGTTTTTTTCATATCGAAACTGAAATCACTGATGTGTTTTGCATTGAAAACACTTACGTGTTTTATATAAATCACTGACAATGATATGAATTAAATGAGGCAGATCTTGCTGGCCGTCCCCCCCTATATAATGTTTTGACTGATGTATCTTTTTCTGCTAAGTTTATGTTGAATAACTCTTGATCTCTTTTGATTAGGGAATAACTGTTGCTGTTATCATTGTTATGGAACTTGATGTAGTATCTGTTTTGTTATCTTAATTATCGAAATTGTGTGTTTTCCCTCTGTATTTGATGACTTTGTGATTCTGAAACTATACAACTCTATAATTTCTGTCCCTGATGTTTACAGGTCAGACCGCTCAAATGTTTTCAAAGAAATGAATCCAGCCTTGGCAGTTCATCTTATGCTATGTGACTGCCCTGTATTACTTTTGACTAATTCAGTAACAGTCAGGTTCTAGAACATTATTGCCCATCAATTGAAAATTGAAATTAAATAGTTGAAAGTGCAGAAGCCATTTAACAGGTTTTATCTGAAGCCCATGCTTAAGAAACAGGCAGCTGGGTCAAAACCAATCCTATTATTGCTAATTGTTGGAACTTCCACTGTAACAGTAACTCCGGCTGCCCTCATATTATATAAATCATGATTTATAGTTTGATCCTATTGAATATATTTGACATTATTGCTGAAGGGCAGTACAGGAGAATTTTTACACAACCATTTGTATCTACATGTGTAGAATGAATGTTTAGTCTTGCTACTAAAAGTTACTCGATTTTTTGAGGTTGACCTGACCCTCTTCCTGTTTACAGTGTAAAATTTCTCTTCCTTGGAGTTGATAGAAGACCAATTGTGCTGTTATTTTACCTTCCTTGTGAATCTGTTTCCATTTGTTCTGTACTAGGTATATGCAGAACATTCTTTTGGCACCTCTTTGTGAAACGATGTCTAATCTATCTATATTTATATCTATACTTCTATACTTTTAGTATTTAAAAACTCAAACCACAATCATTCATATGCCACATGTCCTTACAACTCAGTCATATGCCACATGTTACTTCCCTTACCTTTTTTAATATTAAAAAAAAAAAATTAAATTAAAAATATTACATAATGTTAAAGTCTTTATGCGTAACTTGACATTTAAGTAAGAAAAAGAAGTGTTTCCATTTCTATGATGATAGAATAAAGTTGAATTAACTATTACATAAACATATGAAGTATAATAAAAAAATAGTCTTTTTATCTCTTAAATTTAAAATATAGCTTAAACTAATACGAAGTATGTCATTTCATATTTAACCGTATTCATTTATATATACTTAACTAAATTCCTTTATATTCTTCCACAACTCCATCCTCACTTTTTTTTTTTTTAATAAGTTTTCACGGCATTCACCTCAAAAGTCATGTAACAAGAAATTCGTAGTTTTAACTATTGAAAAGCATACATTTATATAAAAATAACATAAGTTATTACCCGTGCATTGAACGGGCTAAAATGCTAGTTTATATGACATTGCTTAACCAGTCACCTAACAGAATCTGTACATGTGATGACAAGCTACAAAGTTTGGATTTGACTTGCAGAATTTTTGTTGCAAACATGAGAACAGAACACCGTTTTTGTTTTTGGATACTGCTGTGAAATCTTCTGGGCAGCGATAAGTTGGTAACTGTTGTTATCTTGACATCCTATTGACAAAGGTAACAATATATTGCCCGAAACAGGAAAAGAAAAGGGAAAAATAGAGGAGCAAGAGAATTGAACAATTGTTTACTAAGGGACTGGAATAAATATATCTAAGATTCTAAGAATAAGTTTGAAAAGGGAAAAATGGAGGGAAATGCAAGAGAATTGAACAATTGTTTACTAAGGGACTGGAATAAATATATCTAAGATTCTAAGAATAAGTTTATGCCTCGTTTATTTCAACAGGCACACTTCTGAGTAATGGTTTTGTACCAAAGAATAAGTTTGAAGTAAAGGTGTAGATTTGACTAAGTGCATCAAAATGGGTTGTTTGTAGTCTTTGCACTTTGCATAAGTTGAATTTTTTGCACGGCTTATACCTAACCCAAAATATTACTCCCTCCGTTTCATAATGTTAGTCCCATATAGAATCAATCACATAAAATAAGAAAAGAAATATATCTGGAATCTAACATTAAAGTACAACATAATTCATGATTAGTTTACCTTATTTAATTTTTTTGATTTTTTTATTAAAAAAAACATAAGTCATAATTGCATAATTTAAGGTAAATATTTCCTTACCTAGAGTTATGCCATCAATCCACAACCAATTAATTCTAAAAAAAATCAAGTTATAAATGAAATATATTTAATATGGGTATATCTTTTTGAAACGCCCAAAATAGTATATGAGACTAAAATTATGAAACGAATAGAGTATAAAACAATGTATGTAAAAGAAACATTTGCAGGAACATGGAACATAATTCAAATAAAGTCAAAATGAGGATCATATTTGTTTAGCCAACACTTGTGTTAAATAGATTTTAATCAATAAAAAAGTAATTTAACCTTAATTCAGTTAAATAGGTTAGTCAATAAAAATAAGTTTTATTAGTATAAAATATTAACCATTGATTTAATACAAAAAGGTTTAATTTATATCCATAAAAATAATTAAAGTAATGCTTAAGGTCACTAAAAGTTAATGCTATGATCAAACATACTCCCTCCGTTTCTTTTAACTCGCAACAAACTAGTAGTTTGCGGACTCCTAGGCAAAAGATTGGTAAGTGTAATTAACAAAAAATAAGGGCATGTGTTAGCATTAATCCAACCCCCCCAAAAAAAAAAAAAAAAAAAAAAAAAAAAAATCAAATAAAACCACCTATAACCAGCACCACCACCACCTAACACCATACCACCACCACCTAGCAGCACCACCACCTAACACCATACCACCACCACCTAGCACCATACGACTACCACCACCTATCAGCACCATGATATCGACCCAGCACCACGATTTCGACCCACGACCCCGATTTCACCAACAACCCACACCCCCGATTCGAAGCACCACCACCACCACCATCTATGTCGCCCACAACCTAGCAGTACTACCACGCGCGATTTCCTATTTCGACCTACCACCACCTTTCGCCCACAACCCACCACCGATTTCGACCCACAAAATCCACCACCGATTTTGCCCCACAAAACCCACAACCTAATTCGATCCACCTCCGAATTCGCCCCACAAAACCCACAACCTAATTCGATCCACCTCCGATTTCGCCCACAAAACCCAAACCTAATTCGATCCACCTCCAATTTCGACCCACAAAACCCACTACCGATTTCGCCCCACAAAAGCCATAACCTAATTAATTCAATCCACCACCGATTCCGACCTACAAAACCCACAAATCCCACATCGAGGAAGGCGGCGACAAGGAAGAAAAGAAAAGAGAACGGAGCTGGCGACAAGTGAGGGGAGATCGGTGAAGAAAGCTAGAGAGAGAAATTCTGGGTATGGTGGTGGTGGTGGTAATGGTGGTGGTGGTGGTAATGGTGGTGGTTGGAAATTGAAAGTGATGATGAATTTAATTGGGAGGGGAATGATTTTAGTGGAAATGGTTAAGTTAATTAATGTAGAGTTTAAGCTAATGATATAAAATCAGTAGTTTAATTAGGGTGTTTAAAAACAAAAGTAAGGGTAATTCTGTAAAATCACACAAAAAACATACTATAAAAGGAAAGAAAATAGTTTGTTGCAGGTAATGTGTAACTGCTATTTATGGTATTTGTTGCGAGTAAAAAGAAATGGAGGGATTAATAATAAGAGCATTCACAATAGTTGCATAAAAGGGTCTGCTTGCACTTTCTAAGAGTACTCACATCAGCGAGCAAAAAAAAAAAAAATTGCTTATTCTCTCTTTACCCACTTTCTCTCTCTTCCCACCTTAATTTGCTTATGAGCTAATGAGCATATTTTATCTCTCTAGTGATAATAAAAATGCTCATCATTCTCTCTCCTACTTTTTTTTACATACCCAACCAACATTTCTTTCTCTTACACATCACCATATTATTATTAATTATGTTTTGGTTAATGAATTTTTAGTGCTACTAATTATAATTAATGGCGTCAGTTTTGATGATGAGTGGGGCCCACACTTTTACTGTTCATTGTTAATTTTGCTATTCCTAGAGCATTTTCTAAGTTGCTCATGAAGTCATGAGCATTTTCCACTTTGCTCATTGATGTAGTAACTTTTTACCCATTTTTGCTCATCAATTTTGCTCATGTGTAAAAAAAAATGCTCACTGATGTGAGTGCTTTAAATAATGTAGAGCCACATGCTAGCCACTGTGGAGCTACATAAGTTGTAGTTAAGTCAAAGCTATGTAGTTTTACTCCACCCAACACACATATATTAATTTGTTTATTTTTTTTATTATTTTTTTTTGTTTGTTTATTTGTTTATTATTTTATTTTTTATGATTTATTTATTATAAAAGGATGTAGCTTATTATTGTAGAGGTTGTAGCTTTAATCATGTAGCTTAAGGATTAATAATGTGGCAACCCAAAGCTACATGTACATAAAGCTCACCATTGAGGATGCTCTAATAAGTCTAAGGTATCAGGTAAAATAAGTTTTAATACATTAAAAATAATTTCAATACTTTTAATTCATTATAAGTAATTTTAGGTAACAAAAATTAGGTGAATACAACATGACTTTAGTCAACTGAATAGATGATCCCAATTAAATACTTGACAAGAAAGCTATAAATTAAAGAGTACAATGCCTACAAAAATACAAGTAGTTGTTTAAAGGTATTTTTAGAGGGTCACATCCTTTTATTTGAAGCTTTGTTTAGGACAATGTTAGTTGAGACGAATAATACAAGAGAGGGGGTGAATTGTATGTGAGTTCCTAGTGACTACTTTTCGCAGAATAATAAAATAATGCTTATAGAAACTTGCAAAGACACACAGATTTTATGAGGAAACCTTCCAGGGCTCAATTGGAAGTAAAACCTCGACCCTACCTTAGGGATTTCAATCACAAACAACTTTACTATAATAGGGCAAACACTAAGTTACAACCTACTATAATCAGACCTTTACTCACAAGTTCCAGAACGAACCTGGTACACAATAGGACCTTATCCTACCCAATCTAAGCACCACACTTAGATTCACTCGTACTCCCAAAGTACATAAATTCTCAGCTTCACACTAGAAGCTTACACAAACTGTTTGTAAATATTAAACACACACACACACCCAAATAACCCAACCAATACAAGTAATGAAACCAAGTATATGATAGGCAAGCAATGCACGAAATCCGAAACTAATATGACAAGGTTAGAAGCTTGGTAAACTTACTCAATTAAAGCTCAATGATTTCTCCACGCATAAACTTACAAAAACCTAAAACAATTCGGTCTCTACTATTTATACAAGTACAACTTGTATAGTAAGTATGTTTTCTAAAAGATAAAGAAATTAACTTGCCTTATCTTAAAACACGATTTAAGTAAATCAGTTTTAGAAGAAATCTTTTTCGGAAAAATAAAATAGAAAGATAAATATTAAAAAGAATAAAATCTTTTTAAAACTCGATTTTAAGAAACAAATTTTAAAATAAAATCTTTTCATAAAATCTATCTTTTACCTTTTCCAATTTTATCTTTATTTACCAAGCAACTTGTCATGCTTCTAATAAATCTCGTGCATAACCTACTTAACATATTTAACAATAAATCTAGAAGATAAAATCTTAACTAAATAATATTGCTGCGCCATATTCTGTAAGGTAGATTACTTGGGTGTCACGCAGGCTAAGTTCCTAAAGGAACTTACTGTCTTCACTCAGACACCTCAGGTAGATTACTTGGGTGTCACGCAGACACCTCAGCATGCTGTCTTCAAGTTCCGATCCTGTTAGGGAACGTTCCTGTTAGGGAACTTAGTTTTTGTTAGAGAACTCTTCTTCTACTTGGTTTAACTTTCTGTTTAAAAGCTCCTTTAGTCTTCTTAGCTCAAGTTACTTCTTCCATCACCAAGATCAATTTCACCTAAACTAATCAAACACTTAAAAACCTTTATTAGTTGAGTTTGCTTTAGTTTAAGTTCATCATCATCAAAACCTTTAAGCTTCAACAGACAAGTAATATCTCTTTATAATTCACTTTGAGTTATGTCATGAGTCAATAGGTGCTGCATTGTATGGAATTTCATAGAATTCAATGGTGACAGTTTTGCTTAGTTCATACATTGTTTATTCAAAGACAAATCGATCATGTGTTCCATACCCAAGAGTTTGAACCAATTAATCTATGTATTAACATTAACACCCACAATATGGATTCAACCAGTAATTAATCGGTAAAATTTGCAAAGATAAGTCCTGTCTTATTCAATGTTAGGTGTGGTGTAAGTAGACACATTACCAAGCGTGGGTTTGCCTTCATCATGATCTTTCAGTAACAAATTATCCCAATTCGACCTTGGCTTTGTTGGTTTGAACTTGCACAAAAATGTTTGGGTTATTCAAGATATCTTGAACCATTAAAAGTAGAACTCTAATTAATAATTAAGAATTTTCCTTACCATTCAACAACTTAATAACAAGTATTAAACCATTTTCGCTTTCAAAGTTATGAGAAAAGCACATTTCACACGTACTAATTAGGTTTAACATCTTTGTTAGGTATTTAATCGCGTAATTTAGTTCATAATAAGTAATAATTAGCCTTCCTATATTCCTAATATGTAACCTAAACGCAACTATGTATGCATGCATGCTACCCTATCCTAATCAAAATCAATCACATCCTCATATATTATTGGACTGACCTCTAATTAAAACACGTTGAGTCAATTCAATCCGTTTATTATTTTCATTAAATTCTATAACCTTTAAATTGATCTTTCCTTTCCATTGATTGACAAAGCAAACAATTTGTACTATTTGCACTTGCATAAACTTTGCATAATACAAGACATACATTAGAATACTTGGGCCACACTCTTAACAACTATTTTTGGGAATTTTTGTGCCTTTTTGATGATAAACTAGCAAGATAAATGGTTGGACATGTTTAGCCTTATAATATGTTACAACTCAACAGTTTTAAGATATTTACCTAATTTTACCACCCCAAATTCTGTAGAAATTGTTGAAGCTTCTACTTGTTTATGTCAATAGTCTAAGGTTTGCTTGTAGCTAGCTAGGTTTTATGTAAAAGTGAAAAAAATAACATCCTTCTATGGTTTGGAATAATGAGTAAATTACTTGCTCAATTAGGGAATTGAAGTCATACTATACTTTGCAAACAAATCTACTATGAGGTCTATGACCTTTTTCATATAGATATTGGTGGAATAATGAGTATATCATTGTATGTTACCTATTGATAGATTACTCAAGGCGATTGGACTCTAGATTCCACATATAATGGTAGGTTGAAGTAATCTAGCATAATGCATATACAACTAATGTTTAGATGTTTTTTTACCTTAGGGGATGGGAGAAATACTCCTTGTGAATTTATAGTTGAATCCACTTATTCTGATGGGTTAACATAATTCCTGTAATTTGTAGCTAGATGTTGAGGTCCTCTAGACTTAAATGTTACTCCCTCCGTCCCTGAAAGAACAACCCATTTGGGTTGATTACGCGGGTATTTAGAAATTTAAATAAAAAAATAAAAGTATATTGAAAAGATAAATTTACATGGGGTTTGTAAAAAAATAGAGAGAGAAAGTAATAAAATTACATGGAAAATAAAATTTTTATATGGGGAAGCTAATTTTGCACAAATATTGTTGCAAATTGGTGGATGTTTTAATGCAAATGGGTCATTCTTTTTGGGACTGAAATTAGGCCAAATGGGTCGTTCTTTCGGAGACGGAGGTAGTAGTTATTAGTTAATGTTCCTCTTCATATCTGGGACAATTTATATACGAATTGAAGTACGAGTTTTTTTGAGGGAAATTGAAGTATGAGTTTCGCTAAGTGTAATACCATAATAGGAATTAAAAAGAAACAAAACACTAATGACAATTTTAGAGCTAGCTTTACACGCAACAGATAAGGAATAATAAATAACTTATTAGCACAATTGACGTCGAAGTAAGAGCTTGTTAATGAATCCAAGCAACACTAACACCATAACTACTTTAACTAGATGCAACATTCATGGGTTTTTAGCATAGTACTATTACTCATTCTACTCATAATTTATTGAGTAAAAAGTTTGATAATAATATAGAATTTCTGTATGTTGTATGTTATATATTCAATAAAATAAATATCTATCCGATGAGATTCTACCAAGATCTCCACCCCACCCCTATTTCCAAAAATAGAAAGATAAGGACATATTACGGTGTGTTTGGATTCTAGAATTTCATTTGAAATTCCGGAATTGGGACAATTATAATGTTTGGATGTCCAAGAATTTCAAATGAGGAATTTGCCCAAATTATACAACTACCAAGTAATAACCCATGAAGGTAAGGATTTCAAATGACAAGGTAAACCATGTCATTTGAAATACTCAAATTCCATAATTCAAATGATGCATTTGAAATGAAATCTATTTTCCCAAACACAACCTAAAGGAAATTCGTTGGCATGCTTACATCTTACTAGCTTAGCATTAAGATCAAATTTATGGTCATATTGTGAATCATAAACTTTGGACTTATCATTAAGTGTGAAAGTTATTATATTGGGAACTAATATGAAATTTTCTAAACTGAAGTTGATCGAACCTGTAGTTAAATATAGACACTAAATATTAATATAGATTGGATATTTGAATGACATTGATCAATCATTAAAAACGGTTTTTAAGTAGCTGTTAGTGGTTCCACAACTATATCAAATTTTGCAATTGAAGTCGTCCTTTATGATTTACATTTGGAACTTGATTGTTAATCCCATCATCTGCTCCGATCCTCCATCGAGAAGTTATTGTTGCATTATCTAAAACGTTCATAATATAATATGATACAAAGCAGGGGCGGATCTAGGGGGGTTCATTGAACCCACAGATTTTTTGGAAAAAAATTATAAGTTTTAATTTTTTTTTAAAAGAAAAGAAAAGAAAAAGGTTTAAAAGAAATTTTTGTAGCAGCGCGCCCCTTTAATACCTTAGGTCTTAGGTTCGACTCCTACTACCCTCTTTTTTTGTACTTTTTTTTTGTTTTGTTTTTTTACTCCTTACATTCAGATTTCAATATTTCATATTTCAGAAATCAAACAACAGACATTTTTCCCCAAATTCCCAAACACCAAAACCCTAACCTTGACGGCTTGACACCCTATGACCCTAGCCAGTAGCCACTAGCCGCCGCGGCACCGCACACCGAGACACCGACCGGCGACCACCTCACGTCCACACAGAGTGACGGAGACACGGACGAGTGGACGAGGGACGACTCACAACTGTTCTGTCTTCTACTCTTCTGAGTTCAGATTTCGAGTTCTTCTAGTTCTACAATTGTGAGTCCTCTTAATCTCTTATTCTTCTACTAGTCTACTCCTATTAATTCTTAATCTTGGTTTGCTTCTTTTATTTTTTTTAAATTGGTTTATGGTTTTGATATATTGTTGAATTCTTGAATTGTTGAGAAATTAAATTGTAGAAAGTTAGAAGTTAGAAACTTAGAATTATAAATTTTTACTTGTTCTGTTAATTGAAATTTGATAATTAGAAGAAGTTTATATTGTCAAATTTGTGTTTATTGGGGACTTGTGATTTTAATTGATAATTAATTGTGTATTTTGTGTATTATTGTAGATTGTAGAGCTTTTGTTACTATGATTTTAATTGATGATTAATTAGAAGAAGTTTTTATTTTTATTTTTTTTTATTTTTTTATTGTGTAATCCATCCATTTGTAATAAAAAATTGAATTTATGTATTGAATTTTTAATCAATATATGATCATCGTTTTTTTTTTAAAGATTTCGAACCCATAGTTCGGAATTCCTGGATACGCCACTGATACGAATTGAAGTATGAGACTATAAGTTTACATTAGTCATGCCATCTGAATAATTGAATGTGCCATATACTTCTTTTTTCTACCCATTCCTTACGTAATTTCATACTGTGTATAAGAAAATTCAATCATAAACATGACGCTTTACACTACAAGTAATGTGAGTTTTTTTTTTTCTTCCTTTCATCTTAAAATAATACTACTCCATCCATCCTACTATGTGGTCATATTATAAAATTGCAGAAACCTTATTTTTTATACATACGTAACTGGCATTATAATCAATATAGTGACCCCTAATTTTAATATAGTAACCTTATTTTTTAACACGACCTTTAATGTTATTATGAATTTAAAGTACGACATTATGTTGAATGATACCCTAATTTTAACATAGTGATCATTATTATTCATATTGACCATTATATTAAAATTTTCATTAAGAAATTAACCTCTTATAACTTTTATAATGTCAAACTAACTTTTATTTCAACATATATCACCTTTATTTTAATATAGTAACCTTTTTAACAATCATATTTATTGAGATATATTTTAGGAAACGAGATATTTATGAATATTGTGAAAATATATCCTAGGAGATTTTGTGAGTTACCTTGGAATCCTTGGTAGTTATATATATATATATATATATATATATATATATATATATATATATATATATATATATATATATATATATTGTATATGGCCGTGTTGAATGAATGTGAACTTGATACAGAATTATTCAATCATATTTGTCATGGTATCAAGAGCCTTATTTACGATCCGATTCTAATTTTTTTTCCGCAAATTCCAGTGTGTGTGGGATTCATTCTTCACGTATCACACAAATTAAATTGATTTATCAAGAATTTGATTCTTCCAGGGCTTTTCTTGGTTGCGTGAGATGGCTGGTGATGATGATAAAAACAAGGACGGTTCAAACAAGCCAAAGGTTGATCTGGCTTATCATCTGGGTTCGAGTGACGGACCTGGAAACGTCATAACCCCGATTCAGCTTCGTGGTGATAATTATGACGAGTGGACAAGGGCAGTGAGGGCTGCTTTGAAGGCCAAACGGAAGTTTGGTTTTATTGATGGCACTATTGACACACCAACTGAATCAGAGAAACTTGATGATTGGGTGGCCGTTCATTCGATGTTGGTTTCATGGTTGACAAATACCTTGGATCCTATGGTGCGGTCCACTATCGGTGATTATGATGATGCGAGACTTTTATGGACCAATATCAAGAATCAGTACTGCGTTGTAAGTGGTACCCGTGTGTGTCAATTGAAGAAGACTCTTGGTGATTGCAAACAAGGGTCGAATGAGGCAGTAGCCTTATACTTTGGTCGGTTGGCCAAAGTGCGGGATGAATTGAATGCTTATGTCACAGTTCCTAGGTGCTCTTCTGGGAATTGCAAGTGCAACATTGTGGCACAGATGGAAAAAATTCGAGAGGATGACTATGTTCATCATTTTTTAATTGGACTTGATGATGCTTATGGTGCAATTCGTGGACAACTTCTGGCTCAAGACCCTCTCCCAGGGGTTAATTGAGCATACCAACAGGTTATACAAGCCGAAAGACTTCGTGGGTTGGAACCGTCTCCTCCACGTGATAATGCAGTAGCTTTTAAACTACAATATGATTGGAAAAAGCCGCGACCAAATGACAATGCTGATAAAACTTGCACCCATTGCAATCGTCAAGGCCACGATGAGTCCGACTGTTTTCAGCTTCATGGATATCCGGATTGGTGGGGTGACAGACCTCGAGGTGGACGTGGCTCCGGACGAGGTGGCTCGGCATCAGCCCGAGGAGGAGGGCGTGTAGGGGGACGAGGCAGGGGATCTTCTACTCCCGTACGCGCAAACAAAACTAGTGGTCAAGATGCCTTGCAGCCTAGCAGCAGCACCATGACTACAATTGATGGAGCAGCCCTTGCGGGGGTCTCATCGGCCCAGATACAACAGCTCCTTGACCATTTGAACTCTCTCAAACCCAAACTCCATGGTAAGCAGGATTTGGGATGGATTATTGACACCGGGGCTTCGAATCATGTGACTTGTGATCTTTCTTATTTGACGAATGTGAAAAATGTGACTCATTGTCCGGTGGGATTGCCGGATGGGAACTATGCCAATGCTTCTAAAATGGGCTTGGTGATTTTTTAAGGAGGCTTGATGATTAACAATGTTCTTTTTGTGCCTCAATTAAATTGCAATTTGATTTTGGCATCTCAATTGACTGATGAATTAAATTGTGTTATGCAATTTACTAACAAATTATGTGTTATACAGGACCTATCGACGAGGACGGTGATTGGAGTGGGTGAACGAGTAGATGGACTTTATTATTTCCGCGGCATTCCTGTGGTGAAGACTTTGAAGATAAATGGTGATCACTCAACAAGGTTATGGCATCAACGTATGGGACATCCGTCGGGAAAAGTGCTTGAACAACTTCCTTTTGTGAGTCGTAGTAATTGCAAATTTAAATCTTGTGATGTATGCCCTAGGGCTAAACAACATAGAAGTAGTTTTCCTTTGAGTCAAAATAAAGCTAGTCGGATTTTTGAACTAGTACATTTAGATTTGTGGGGGCCTTACAAGACATCATCGTCTTGTGGAGCTCATTATTTTTTTACTATTGTTGATGATTACTCTAGGGGTGTGTGGACTTATTTGTTAAGGAATAAAACGGAAGTTGAGTTTATGTTTTATAATTTTGTTGCCATTGTGAAACGACAATTTTCCCAAGAAATTAAGATTGTGCGCAGTGATAACGGCACGGAGTTTAATTGCTTGAAAGATTATTTTTTTAAGAGTGGCATACACTTTGAAACCTCTTGTGTTGGTACTCCGCAACAAAATGGACGGGTTGAGCGAAAACATCAACACATCTTAAATGTAGCTAGAGACTTGAGATTTCAAGCTTATTTACCTCTCAAATTTTGGGGTGAGTGCGTGGAAGCGGCTTGTCATTTAATAAATAGAACCCCTTCCCGTTTACTTGATTATAAAACTCCCTTTGATATTTTATTCAACAAACCACCTTCATATGACCACATTCGGGTGTTTGGGTGTTTATGTTATGCATACAACCAACGGAGTAAAGGAGATAAATTTGCAAGTCGAAGCCGGAAATGTGTGTTTCTTGGGTATCCATTTGGGAAAAAGGGGTGGCGAGTTTATGATTTAGAGACCAAGGAAACCTTTGTTTCGAGAGATGTTAAGTTCATTGAACAAGAATTCCCTTTTTTGAACCCCACAAATTCCCCAAACTTGCTGCCCACACACGTCCCTAGTGAGAATGAGGGGGTGAGTGATGATGAGATGGGTGTAGAGGATGAAGTAAGCAATATGGGAGCAGGAGAAGGGAGTGACGAACAACAACCAGCAGGCGGGGCACAAGGGACAGAGGAGTCCGCGGCCTGCCTGCGGCATGAAGCTCCTCCCCGCAGCCAGCACGCGGACTGGACTGCTCGTGCACCTCACCAGCACAGCGAGTCCTCTGCAGCTGCTGGCGTGAGAAGCTCGCAACGCGAGCATGACAGGCCCTCCCCTGCACACTCGCACACAGACCAACAGTTGCACACAGACCAACAGCAACAGTTGCATAGTGAGGGTACAGTTGAGCCTATATGTAACAATGAGGCCTTGGGCAAAGGCATGAGAACGAAAATTCCTTCGGTAAAATTGTGCGACTATGTGATGCATATTATCAGAAATAAAAGTCCATCTACATCATCAAATCATTCATCTGCGACATCACTTGCCTCAGGTACTGTCTATCCTATAACACACTTTGTTGATTCTCACCGGTTTTCTGTCAAACATAAGAAATATATTGCAGCTATCTCTGGCGGAAATGAACCAAAAAGTTTCAAGGAAGCTATGAAACATGAGGGTTGGAGGAAAGCTATGGCAGAAGAGATCCGGGCATTGGAAGAACAGGGCACTTGGGTGCTAGAAAAATTACCTCCCGGAAAAAGAGCACTCGGAAGTAAGTGGGTGTACAAAGAAAAATTTGATGAGCATGGAAACTTGCAGAGACTGAAGGCGAGACTAGCCATCTTTGGAAATCACCAGGTTGAAGGCTTAGACTACAATGAGACATTTGCTCTGGTAGCGAAGATGGTGACAGTTCGAACTTTTCTAGCAGTTGCGGCAGTGAAAATTTGGGATGTTCATCAAATGGATGTCCATAATGCATTCCTCCATGGTGATTTGGAAGAAGAGGTATATATGAAAATTCCCCCTGGTTTTGAGAAAAATAACTCTGACAAAGTTTGCAGAATGAAGAAATCTTTATACGGGCTGAAACAAGCTCCAAGATGCTGGTTTGCAAAGCTAGCTACAGCTTTGAAAAATTATGGCTTTAAACAGTCATATTATGATTATTCTTTATTTACTCTGACAAAGGGTAAAATGCAGCTCAATGTGCTAGTATATATTGATGATTTAATTGTTGTAGGCAACGATAAAACTGCTATGCTCAATTTTAAATCATATCTGGGAAATTGTTTCAAGATGAAAAATCTTGGAGTGTTGAAATATTTTTTAGGGTTAGAGGTAGCGCGGAATAAACGGGGAATTTTAATTTGCCAGAGAAAGTACGCGTTGGATATCATTGCCGAGGAAGGTCTATTAGATGCTAAACCTGTAGAGTTTCCTATGGAGCAACATCACAGGTTAGCTTTGGCTCAGGGTGAGTATTTTTTTGATGTGGAGAAATATAGACGTCTCATAGGACGACTGATTTATTTGTCTGTTACGAGACCAGATTTAGCATATTATGTTCATATTCTATCACAGTTTATGCAAAATCCCAGAATTGATCATTGGGAAGCAGCTCTTCGAGTTGTTAGATATTTGAAGAAGAGCCTAGGACAGGGAATTTTATTGAGGTCTGATAGTGCCTTACAGTTGGAAGGTTGGTGTGATTCAGATTGGGCAGGTTGTCCACTCTCCAGACGATCCTTGAGTGGTTGGTTTGTGCTACTTGGTTTGTCTCCAGTGTCATGGAAAACCAAGAAGCAACCTACTGTTGCTCTATCTTCATCGAAAGCAGAATATTGTTGTATGAATGCAACCACTTGTGAATTGAAGTGGTTGAAAATACTTCTTGGTGATTTGGGTGTTAAACATGAGAATGGGATGCATCTTTATTGTGATAGTCAGTCAGCGTTATATATTGCGCAGAATCCAGTGTTTCATGAACGAACGAAACATATTGAATCAGATTGCCATTTTGTTCGGGATGCAATTACAGATAAGACCATTATACCTTCGTATGTTCCTATGACGGTACAGTTGTGTAGACACCTAAAAATGTCTCCCCAAAACCAAACCCGATGATGAACAACCTTTCACCGCCACTATTGGTCAGGTTCAGTATTTAATCCCGAGAGTGCTTAAAAAATCGTATTTTATTAAATTCATATTTTTGAACAGTCCATGGATTAGTCTTGATGTTTGGTAAAAACATAGTTTTAATTTCAGCCCAAACTTATTAATTAATTCTGGCCCAAACCCTTTATTTATTTTACGGGAGAGAGTGAGTTGACCGAGGGTCATTGATGGAACAAGGTAGCCGAAGGGAAACTTTTGGCTGGATCGAATCTGCCCGGTCGAACTGACGAAACGGTAATTTAATTATTTTCTTATTTTAGCCCGAATAATAAAAAGTCAGAAAAGGCCCGAAATTATCAATCGGCACTTAAAATGCCGAAGGAAATTAGGGTTAAAAATGTATTTAGACGGAAAAACAGGCAGGAATTTCCCGCGCCACGGCAGGCACCTACCGTGTCACGGGAATCCTTCCCGTCTGACGGTGGGATTTCCCGTGACACGGGAGGTCTGCCGTGACACGGGACATTCCGTGTCTTTTCCGCGTAAACCCTTGACGCATTTTCTATCCCGTTTTCTGAAAATTTCCCGCGTCACGCCAAAAGTGTACCGTGTCACGGGAAAGTGTACCGTCTGACGGTGGAGCTTCCCGTGTCACGGTACAGTTTGACCGTGTCACGGGATACTTTTTTAGGGTTTTTATCATTTTAGGGTTCCGTGTGCTCCCTCAGCACATTTTCCCTATATATACCCCCTCATTTCTGATGTACGGGGCACCGAGTAATTCTCTTATTTTATTTTCTCTCTTCTATGCTTTAGCCTAAACACTAGCCTACCCTTTTCACTTCAAAATTCCTTCTTCAAGCACTCAAAGGAGTCCATATTTTACTCGAGGTTATGTCCTTAAGCCAAGGCGTGAAAGTTGCAAACAAACAGAATCAAAGTAAGGATCATGCTCCTTTTATTTTTATTATTTTTCTAACGATTTTATGTTGTTGGAATTGTGATTAATTGATCATCTCTCATAGTCTAGCAACAGATGATGACGCCCCAAGAGAACGAACTTATTATCTCCATAATAGTGATCCTTGATATATCTAGTAATTGCACTTATCGAAGACACAACTCCTTCATGTTCATCATCGGGTTTGGTTTGGCTGACATTTTTACAAAGGCTTTGGGAAAAGCTAAGTTCGAGTTTCTACTCCCCAAGTTGGGCATTTGTGACCCGTATGCTCCAACTTGAGGGGGGGTATTGAGATATATTTTAGGAAACGAGATATTTGTGAATATTGTGAAAATATATCCTAGGAGATTTTGTGAGTTATCTTAGGATACTTGGCCTTGCCCTCCAAGTATACCTATATATATATATATATATATATATATATATATATATATATATATATATATATATATATATATATATATATATATATATATATATATTGTATATGGCCGTGTTGAATGAATGTGAACTTGATACAGAATTATTCAATCATATTTGTCAATATTGTCTCTAGTAGAGGTGGTCCACAATTAATTATTGTGAACCAGGTTCATTTAAGAATTTTTATTAAAATTGATCTTTGAAAAGTACACTCATTAATATTATTTCATCTATTTTATTAACATTGTACCACTTGCTCCTTTCTAAGGAACTTTAAGAAATATTAAACCATATCTATTTTAGGAAAACAAATATATTTGTTCACACTACAAATACCTAATATACCCTTACTTTTTAACAAATACTCGTATTTCTTTATTAGTTTAGGCTTATAATTATATGGGCAATTTTGTATTTTTTTTCCTTTATCTCTCTTCCTTTTTTCTCATCACCACAAAAAATTTGCACCCTTCCCTTATGGTCATATGTTGCATTATAGGAGAGATTATTATATATACTCAGGTGTACGGTGTACAAGTTTTTTTTTATTAGTATTATTATTATTGCAGGACAAAAAAATATATAGTTACATTAAATTGCACCGGTTAATCGGTGCCAATTATATTTAATATCAAAAAAAAAAACTCCGGGAATAATATTGGCACCGGTTAATCGGTACCAAAAATAAATATAAGCTTCGGTTAACCGGTGCCAATTTAAGATATTGCCAGCGGTTTTGAACTGGTGGTCTTTATTTGATAAAATGACATCTCTCAAATGCTCAACGGTTCAAACTAGTGCCATAGAGGGTTTTGAACCGGTGTCATTTTACATTTTTCTACTAGTGTTTGTTTGTTCATTTAATGATAAAAGGAGCAGTGATCATCTAAATGAGCAAAAAGTACTCTTTGGTGCACCGTGCAACCGACTTTATAAAACAATTTCTAAGCTAGCATTATGGCTTGTCAAAAAGAAAAATATGTTGCATTATGAAAAGAAAAAAGTAGTCATGTAAGGTATTGTTAGATCAACCTCAATGTGTTGTTATATAATATCAACTGTTTTTCATATAGTTTTCGTCAATACATAATTAAAGATTGATGATCGAAATTATGTTTTGAAGACAGTACAAAATTAAACAGACATTATATTGTGAGACAGTACAGGAGTTATAAGGGAATTCAAACGAATATATTTTTATTTAAATTCTGTTATTTAATTAGATATTGGTGGACCTTGAAACGTAATTTATGGTAGGGAGAAGTTACATGTAATTAATTTATAACAAATAATTAACCTATTGTACGATGAAAGTGAGTGTGACAGGCAAATGGTGCATTAATGGAATTAGGTCTTGGCATTGAAGTTCTGTGTAAAATATCAGCATCATTTGATAGTTGTATCGGGGCTACATTCATACTATTGCATTATTTTGGGTGGTCCCAATTTTAAAATTGGGTTTCCTTTTGAATTACTATGTACTTTCTATTGCATTTGTTTTCTTGAGTAAATTAACGTAACATTCTTTCTCTACATGAAAGTCCATGTTCTTCTTCCTTAGATTCTTTCTTGTTTATGATTAAAGAACCTATTTTTAAGCAACATTATTTGGGAAAAAAAAAATCGTAGAAGAAAAATTAGTGTAAAAGTACCTTTATTCTTCAAAAGAAGTCAAACAATTTTACCCTTTTCGTGTTCCATTGCAATGCAAATTCTTTTGGTGTTGGTTAACAAATTGTAGCCAACTTAAAGAAGCAAACTAAGTTGTAGACAACATGTAAAAGTTTAGTTAAATGTTTGCACATTCTAATTTATTTTCCTGAAAAAGATCAATGGCAATGATATTGTAGATATCAGCATCAATTATACATTTTTTGTATGTACATAATCCGAATTTACACAGTTTATCATCCTTGCGGTAGTAGTGGACAATCCTATAATAAAAAGGAGAGTTTGATTCACTTATTTGATTAATAAAAAGTGATTAAAAATAGATTATGATAAGTGAAATATTTATGATAAGAATTTATTAAATGAAATGAAACTTATTTGGAAATCGATTGGAGAGGTTACAAATTTGTAAGGCTCCATAATTTGACCTTCACAATCCTTTTTATGGAAACACAATTTTCTATTACGTTTCTAAAAAAGGAAAGTGGGAAATCACTTGTGAAAATAATTATCAATTTACCATTTTCCCTCTTTTACCCTTTGGTTTTATAGATACGTATAAACTACATTTAACAACAATCACGACGAACGGTTCAAGAGAATTCATCAGAACCATAATTGAGTGATAATTTAATTTTATTGATTTTAATTTAACTTAGATCTCGAGTCGGGATGGAAAATGGAATTGATATGATTTCTAGCTTACTAGCTATGTTGAAATTTTAGATAGTTGGACTAAGACTTGTTCACTTCACCTTTAAAAAAGTTATTCCGTATAATTTCGGTTCAGTAAAAATAAGTTCAGTTCAATAAAATTAATTTCAGTTCAATAAAAATAATTTCAATTCAGTAAAATTAATTTTTGTTCAGTAAAAATTAGCAATTTTAAAGAAGAAATATAAAAGAGAATCAGTTTAGTTTAGTAAAAATAATGTAAGTTCAGCAAAAATAATTTCAGTTTAAAAAAAATTATTTCAATTCAGCAAAAATAAGGTGAAGGGCCTATTTCATAGAATATATTTTAATACCATATAGACCAACTCAACCAAAAGCTTAAGCTGATGGTTGAGGCCCAGGAATATGTTTTATGAGATTCGAACCCGTGACCTTTATGTCATGCTGGCTTCGATACCATGTTAGTGGACCAACTCAACCAAAAGCTTAAGCTCATGGTTGAGGCCCAGGAATATGTTATATACTCTATCACTCCCCCTCATATGAAAGGCCCTTTGGGCTTGAAATGTGGATGCAGCACAAGCCCTCTCATACCCGGCGCGAATTAATTCCACTTTAAAGGAGGGGTGGATGAGATTCGAACCCGTGACCTTTATGTCACGCTGGCTCCGATACCATGTTAGTGGACCAACTCAACCAAAAGCTTAAGCTCATGGTTGAGGCCCAGGAATATGTTATATACTCTATCAGTATATCTGTTCATTCTATTTTTGACAATTTGTATTTTTCTTTTTTAAAAACAATTCGTATTTTCTAATTAACCTTCATCACAAATTCTTATATATGGTTGGCCACACCGTATTAACAACCGAGGTGACGTCAATAGTGTTATTAGAGTTAGTCCCTTCTTCCTTATAAAGAAAACAGTGGCCTTCTCTTCGGTAAATTGGAAGTTTTTCAAGTAAAAATAGAATAAAAGAGCAAACAAAGGAGGAAATACTTGATTTGGTAGGACAAAAAGCCTAAAATGATTATCACACCCACATAAAATCCTGTTTGGTAAAATTTTTATGCAAAACCTTGAAGTTTGGAGAACAGCCTTTTTTTTTTTTTTTTTTTTTTTATTTGGTTGAAAAACGAAAAAGATAGTTGAAGGAAAGGAACAGTCTATAAGAACGAAGTAGGAAAAAACGATCAAAGAGGACACGGGCCATTTATGATTCCAGTCTAGAAGACTAGTTAAGGGAAGAATCAAGAATTTCATATATTTCAGGAGCTAGATTAGTTGACGATAAACAAGTAAAATCAACAAAAAAGAGGGGGACTCTTCGAGAATTCTTAATCATTGAAGTTAAAAACTCAAATATGAAAATCGCGGCTGACCTTGAGGCTCAGATTTCTACCAAATTCGTATGTAAATCCGTAGTTTTTTCGGAAATGTCCTCTGATTTTGGTGGCTACAGCTACAGGATTGGATTATGGGCGACGGATGCGTCAAAGCATACGTACAAGATTAAAACCCGAGACCTCTTTCCTGGCGTTTCTCCCGAAAACTTCGAGTCCAGCGCAAAAAAAGGATTGGAGGCTGGCCCGTTTCCTATGAGAAAACGAGTTTAAAATTACTCGCAAATTTTAAGATGCACCATGGTGCACCTATTTTTAGGTGCACCACGCCTATACTTTTGAACAATCAGTAAAAAAATCTGAACAATTGCAAATTTTGAACATGTAGTAAAAACATCTGAACATCGCAAATTTTGAACATTTAGTTAAAAAATCTGAACAATTGCAATGCATCATGCCTATACTTTTGAACATTTAGTAAAAGAAATCTGAACAATCAAGAATTTTGAACATTTAGTTAAAAAATCTGAACATTACAATTTTGAACATTTAGTAAAAAAATCTAAACAATCGCAATGCACCACGCCTATAATTTTGAACTTTTAGTAAAAAAATATGAACAATAAAATATTTTTAACATTTAGTAAAAAAATCTGAACAATCGCAACTTTTGAATTATTACGAGTCAGACAAATTTTGAACTGACTCGTAATAATTCAATAGTTTTGTAATATAAACTGAACATTTAATGTATACAAAATGAACATTTTTTGATAAAATATGAACATTAAAATTGCATGTTTATGTTCAATTTTTGTGACGTGTTCATATTCTTTTTACTAAATGTTCATTTTTTGTAAAATGTTCAATTTTTTTTTACTAAATGTTCAAAAGTATAATCGTGGTGCACCTATTTCTAGGTGCACCATGGTGCACATGATACTAATTGAAAATTACTTTATGTTCAGGCGAGCTGCAGGCAGATCAACTCAAAGAACTGGCAAAAAGAAATAGACAAAAGAAAAAAAGTAGAAAAGACGAAGCCCGCCTCTAAAGAGGGCAAGGTGGTTCAAAAGAGACAGAAAAAAAAAAAAAAAAAAAGACGAAGCCTGCCTCCAAAGAGGGCAAGGTGGTTCAAAAGATCAGTGCTACAAAAGTTATTTGTCAGTATTAAAGGGATTACTTGGTCAATGTATGATATATGGTTACTTGATTAGTATAACTGGGCTTACTTTATTAGTGTACTGTTATAGGGGTTATTTTGTTATTTACAAGTGACCACAAGTTGTGATCATCCGCACACAAAACGAGCCAAACCTTCTTACATTATCAGTTCACTTTTCATAGTTTCAATATAATCATTTTTTATGTTCACCCACTTTATATTACAATCTTTTTTCCTTTAATCCAATAACAATTTTGCTAACACTCCACCACATGTTTACACTTTTTCTCTAATTTGCCCTATTCGATCATGTGCAAATATATACTCCTTTTGTCTTTAAATTTTTGCCCCATAGCTAAAATATAGATCAAACTTTTAAAACTTTGAATATTAATTGTGTTTGATTTATAATAGATAATATAGTCATGTGTTATTTTGTTGGATTCGCCTCAACTTATATGAATGTGAGTTAGTACTTATTGTTAATGAGTTAATAGTTACCTTAATCCATTCACAACCCTATAAATATGTTCATGAGAAGGTAATCACATATTATGTGCGGCAGACTTGTCTGATATATTTCATGTGTTAGTTGACTGAAATGTTTCATGTGTTGGCTGATATGTTTCATTTATTGGATGATATGGTTTTAATGTTGGCTAACATATTATTCCTTTTGTTGGCTGATATGATTTTTAAATTTTTTTTTTTTGATATGTCCCTTTTGTTTGCCGATTAGACTTCAGCTGGCCAATATATTTCTTAAGTTGGCTAATATCTTTATTTCGTTGGCTGATATGTATAGTTTAATTATTGGCTTGTATGTTTCATTGTGTAGGCTGATGTTTTTATTTTGTTAGCTTACCCGTTGCTTTTGTTTACTAATTTCATCCTTTTATTGGTTGGTATATTCAATATGTTTGCTGATATGTATCTTTTGTTGGATAATATGTTTTCTTTGTTGGCTGATATGTTTCATTTGTTGGCTGATATGTTTCTTGTGTTGACTAATACATTTTTATTAATATCCGATATGTCCCTAATTTTGACTGATATCAGACATCAATTGACTGATATGTTCATTCTAATGGCTGATATGCATCATTAGTTTTCTTTTCACCACCACTCACTACTCATTTTTACTTCATTTTCTCCTCACCAGGCCACTCACGTAGGCACAACTCCCCTGTTCCCCCAATTCACCAACACCACCGGCTGCTCCCCACATGCCCAACCAACAACAGCACCCCCGCTGATCCCCAACTATCTCCTAACCAACCACCATCAACCGCTTCTCCCCAATCGCTCCCCAACTAGCCACCATCAACCAGCGCACTCCAGCAGTAGAGATCTGCCACCAATCACAACCACCGTCCACAACCTGTAATTGTACCTCCCTTGTGACCTACACCAGCGAATCGCTCCCGGAGTACTCTATGTTGATTGAAGAACGAAGTACTCTCTGTTGATTGAAGAAGCAAAGATTGAAGAACCCTAACAATTCGATAAGTTCAGGATTCTTCATGGCCTTTGTTCAATCGATTAAGATACGTGAGATACGGTTTGATAATCTTGAATATGAGATTTTCTTTATTCAATCTTTGACCGACGATTACTCCTTCGTTGCAATGGATGCGGAGTTTCCCGGAGTACTTTTCCGGCAATCTTTGAAAATCATACAATTAGGGTTAACGTTGCCACACGAACTATTGGGTGCAGACTACCGCACCCAATAGTTTGTGTATGTTCATCATACGATTATTTTCAGTCCAGTTCAGCTCAGCTCCTAATTTCCTTTTCTTATAAAATATTCATTTCAGTTCACTTCAGGTCAGTTCAACTCTAATAAGTTCGGTTCAGTTTAGTTCAGTTTAGCTCAGCTCATTTCAGTGAATGAGAACAAGCCCTATGTTGGATAGGGCATTTTCTTTCTTCTCCTTAAGGTGCATTTGGATTGCCTTGTCTTATCTAGCCCGAATTACTTTTAGATGTTACAACTTACATAAATAGGACACAATTTAAAGTAACAGCTCTCATAATTTTCTTTTGTACTTGAATTGAATTGGTTAGTCTAGCATGCTTATTTCTCGACAAGCTAGCATGGCTTACAAGTATGGGAATGGTGACACAACCAAATGATCGATTGTACTCAATTAGACATGTCCACTTTTCTAGTAGTGTATGTACATTTTGGTGGGTCCATTATTTTAAAGTCTTACCTTTGATTGGTGGAAAAGGATGCCACCAAGTAATTGAATAAAAAGCGCATGGATGCGAGTAGTCAAAGTTGGTTAATTTTGTAACTAGTATTAGGAGTTATGTCACACCAAATAGAAAGAACATTATTGCTGAACTCAATTTAATCAAAGACATATCAATCATAATTAATACATAATATTGAATTAATATGTAACCATGTGATAGTAGTCAGAAGAAAAAAAAAATAATCATGAAGATATAGTACGGGGTGTTGAATTGTGTGTTTTCTAATATTCACCTATACTTGATCATATAATATAATTTAGTATGTATATGACTAGAATATATTACATACATACTTCAAATTTGAAATGATAGGATATACAAAGTATATGGTTAATAGAGGCTTCAAAAAAACAAAAAGTATATGTTTAATAGAAATTTCGATATGCCTTGAGATTTAGTGACTTCATAGACTTATGCAATTTAACAGATTAAGCAAGGAGGATCATTTCAAGCTAATTGTTGAAAATTGTACAACTCAATTTCAAAACAACGTATGAAATTATCACATTTTTCAAAAAAAGAGAGAATTAATCATTTGATAAGACTGCGCTAAGGAGTTTCCCTCAGTCCCACCCCACTTGAAGTAGAATCACCTAGGCTTTATGAAGTGAACTCTCTCCATATTTATTAGGTGGCATGGCTTGATGAAATACCATATGTGAGCCATAGATCCAAAAACAAATACAATTTAGACTAAGGGGTTAAAAATTCCCTATTTCTATTATTACCATATGGCTTTTATGTGCTCGGAATCTCCTGCTTATATCATGTGATGTGCTCTAAATGAAAGGTAGTGAATGATTTAATTTTCTGTAAGTCTTAAATGGTGTTACCTCTATATCATAATATTAACACAGTCAAAATTAACACACTTGTTAATGTTCAAACTTGACCTTAAATAAAATTATTACATGTTAATGAAAAGTATATAAAGATGATACGGAGTATTATAAAACTTTAAATTAATAAACATTTAACAACATTTTACATTATAACATTTGTTTTTAATAAGCTAGTAAGAAACTATAACTAGTGAATATATATTTATATGAGATTTCAAATAAGAAATGTATGCACTCTCAACATACAAATTACAGAGAGTGAGGAATAGCTCAAGTGGTTAGAGCTTCCCTCCCGATTACAGGAGATTCTGGGATCGATTCTCACCCTGCGGCCCTTGTGGCTCTCTAAACACCAAAAAAAATAAAAAATACAACCCTCTTTTAGGGTTTCTCCAAAATCTTGTTCGTTTAGGTCGAAAATAGTCTAATTTCTTCGTTTTTTCGGAAATTAAACTATTTCCGACCTTTTTTCCCCTTAAGTTTATTTAGTTTTGCAATTTAGGTTTCAATAAATCTACACAAGTAGTGTAGATATTCGCCCATCTACCTATGGTGGACTCGTTAGTTTTTGTTAGTTTATATTTAGGGTTTGTTTGTGTGTTAGAGTTTATAAAAAAAGGTAATCATCTTTTGCCCTATTGTCAGTTCTTTGGTAAAAATATGTTCGAGATCGCAACGGTTGTCATGTTTTCAAATGCGTTCAAGCAAATTAGATGAAAATCATCCTTGAGGCTACAACAAATCAATAGACCATCTCTTCGAAAAGGCTGTATAATATTCCAGCAATGTGTGGGAGAGATGTACCACATTTCAAGATCTTTTCAACGATCGTAGCTTTGATGAAGGAAACCCTAATTTGATTCAATTTTATGTATTTGTTAATATATATATATATTTCATTTTTAGATGGCGAATGACTTTTTATTAATAAATTGACTAATTTGTTTAATAAAAAAAACATACAAATTACAAGATACTACGACTACATTTTATCGGTAAAACATTTTTACAATCATAATTCTTTGATTTTAATGATGTGTTATGATCACCTAATTTTGATTTATAAAAATTTGATATGGAGTAACATACTTGAACTAATAATTTTAACTTACAAACACTTATTTAAACAAACTTATTTTAGTTGTAAATAAAATTTAGATAGTCATTATTCATCCATATTAGATTTGAACTTTTCTTATCAGAATCATAAAATTTTTATCTTTACTTTTTTTTCATTTATCCCTATGCTCTCCACACTTGCATCATTTTATAGGGTAGTTTCTACAAAAATGATTTTGGATTGTGTTTTTTTTTTTCCTTTTACCGTTGACTAATAATTATTTTTAGAGAAGGTATTAGGTGCGGCAAGCCGCACCAAACAATTCATGCATCCAGTATATATGATATGCAATATTTGATCAGATATGTATTATTTGATAGAGGATTTGTACAACTTGTTGGAGGATATGTGTTATTTAATGGAGGATACGTACAGTTTTGTTGTAGGATATGTATTGTTTGTTATAGGATATGTAGTATTTGATAGAGGATATGTACAATTTATATTTGGTAGAGGATACTACAGTTTGATATAGAATATGTAGTATTTGATAGAGGATATGTACAATTTATCTTTGGTAGAGGATACTATAGTTTGTTAGAGGATATTATCATATAGCCAATAGAGGATATCGTCCAACCTATAGATAATATCATAGACACAATTATAAATGATATCATATAACCAATAAAGGATATCGTCCAGCCTATTGATGATATCATTGATGATATCCTAGACACAATTATAAATGATATCATATGGCTAATAGTGGATATCATTCAGCCAATAAAGGATATTATAGACACAATTATAAATGATATCATATAACCAATAGTGGATATCATCTGACCAATAGAGGATATCAAAACCACAATTATAAATGATACTTCGTATCATGTAACCAATAGAGGATATCATCCAGCCTATGGATGATATCATATATAAAATAAATGATATAATCTAGCTTATATCATAGAACCAATAGTGGATATCATCCAATTTATAGCAGATATCATATAAACAATAGAGGATATCATCAATCTCATAGAAGATACCCGTATCATAAAAACAATAGAGAATATTAAAAGAAAAAAAAAACAATAGAGGAGATATCATTCATCATATAGATAATATTGTAGACACAATACATGATATCATCCAGCCTTTAGATGAAATCATGAAGACAATGAATGAATAAAACTATACATATTTTATATTTAGTAATCTTTATTATTTTTAAATTAAACAAATACAATAATTGTCTTCCTACCATTGAAGGTCAACAATGACAGGATCACCGTTGAATGAAGGTCCCGTACTAAGCTTATGGGTATAAGCTAGCATGCTCATTTCTCAACCAAAATACATGCATTTGTTATCAAAACACTTACAATTCAACATACAATCACATAGGATAATCAATTTCAACAATTATACATCACACAAGAAAGCCCCAAATCGATTTTTGTGGGTATTTTTCGAAATATCCAAGAGTCTCAAGCAATTATCAAGTGAAATCAAGCATAAATCATGAACAAATATAATCAACAATCAACGAGTTTTCACTATCTACAATACCACCGCCAATAACAAATGTTGTCGATGAGAGCGACCATTGGGTATAAAGCAAAAACCCGCTAGACTGACGAAACATTTGGTCGATCAGTCCAGACTGACGCAAATACGCAATAGTTTGTGTTAATTTTAAGTGACTTATAACCTTTGTTTTGACTAAGAATTAATTGTAAGTGACTTAATACAATAAACCACTTTCTCATTTGACCAAAATCGCCCAAACTCAATGATTGTACATGTTACCATTTCAAACTCTTTGAAATAGGACTTTGTTTTCCACATTTTAAAACCAACTCCCCAAGAACCATATACTTATTTTATATAGGCGCCATGAATGTCTTAGCCAAATCAAACTTGAAAAATTTAAATTTAATGAGATAATTATAAGCTAAATTAGCTTATGATTGTTTCAAGCAGTGTGCAAGTGTGGGGATTATTTCGTATAAAATAGCCAAAATAAATTATTTATATGACATAAAATCCCTAATTGATTTCGTGGTATCATCATCAACTTTAATAACACTAGCCTAAAAAATGAAAAAAAAATACTTCCTAATAAATTAGTACTTTCATCATAGTGGATCAAAGAGTCAACTTTATCACTTTAATCCATAGATTAATGTTTAAAGGAAGAAAACTAGAGAATAGATCAATGACATACGGAAAAGAAAGCAAAAATAAGTTATGTAAAATAATTCTAAATGTCACTAAACCATCATATTTATTTTGATACCCTATGAAAATGGTAAAAAGAGTTGGGAAAGTTACATAACTTCGCGAGACTTGCCAATCCCCACTTTTCCTTAATTACTAAATTTGAAGCCAAAGCAAGGATATAGAGTTCTGAAACTCACATGGCAGTCGCCCTCACATTTTTGTCATATTGTTTATGTTGCTATGCTACTTTATAATTAATGGAGCACTTTGGCATAATGGTTTTTTTTTTTTTTTTTTTTTTTTTTTTTTTTTTTTTTTTTTTTAATTAGGGTAGTGTTCAGTCTAACTTATTTAAGTAAATATAATTTCATTTAAAAAAATAAATAAAACTAATTTTGAAAAAGCTATTATTATTATTATTATTATTATTATTATTATTATTATTATTATTATTATTATTATTCCTTATTATTATTATTATTATTATTCCTTATTATTATTATTATAAAAATAAAAAAAACCTACAAATAAAGTCAATCAATTTACAAGAAATTGGTGGCGAGTCGAAATACAATTTGGGCCCCCACCTCTCTAGCTATAGCGAACTCAAAATGCGAGTAGCTGCACTAGCACCAATATCGATCCTGAGTCTTAGCGAACGCCTGAACCCGCTTCAACAATGCTATAACATCCTTCTCTAATTCCCCCAACGAAGAAAAGGAGAAAGGTAGAAAACCATAGCCAATAACCCTACAACGTGCCCCAAACTTGTCTCGCATCCGCTAAGCCGCAATCGACACATTCCGACTAGGAACGAAGTAAGACAACCTAGATTGTGTTAAAGGAGAAGAACTCGTCAAATCAACAAATACATCAAGGTCTCTTAATAACTAACACTTAACTTGCACTATAGATTTGTATAGTGAATCATATCATGTTGAATCTTTCAAAACTTGATTTTGTGACCCTGTGATATTATTGGAAAAAAACTACTTATCTTGGGGATAAACTTTTAAATAAATCGGATGTACAATAAAATATTGTACATCCATTATAAAGTTACCCTAAAATGAGCAAAAGTTACCATAATATGAATAAAAGTTATCCTGACATGAATAAAAGTTACCAAACATTTATGCTTTATTGATAAAAGTTACCCAAAAAATTGTAAAAGTGACCCTAAATTTGATAAAAGTGACCCTCGATGTACAATATGTTACTATACATCGGATGTATACACAAGTTACTCTATCTTGGCCTGAGTGTAAGATGATTATAAGATTCACAAATCTTCAAGAATAATATGAAGATACGTATATGACCTAGACATTTCTATTAGTTTCTAAAGTATGTTGCTTAAAATATAATATACCATTCACAATACTAATGTGATTCTATAAACACAATGCTAATGTGATTCTATAAACACAATGTCATATGAAAAATATATTAAATGTTTTTTTTTTTGACATCAGCATAACTTAAAATAAATTACAAGTTTAAAGTAAAGCTAATTAAACTAGTCCAACTATGGTTGGCCAGAAGATGTGCCCGTTGTACCTTGTCCCTGTCAACTTTTAGGATGTTACAACACTGAAATTTCAATCCCAAAATTTTAATATCCTATATGGTCCAGAAAATACTTATATCATTTAAATCTGTCTTACGTAAAAGACTGATCAAATTCATTGAGTCCGAGTAAAGAAGAATTTTAGAGAAACTCTTTGTAGTACCCTATTTTTGAGCTTTAAGATATGCTTGTGCCTCTGGATGCAAGGCTGAGATTGCTAATCCAAAGCCTGCTCCTGCTCCTGCATCCGTGAAATCCTCTCCATTAAGCTTCATAGCCCAACCAAAACCACTTCGTCCACTATCTTTCTCCCAAGAGCCATCTATCTGAAGCGTACAATCTGGCTTTGCTATATTTGAACCAAAGATAAAAATTTCCCGTCCTATATGTACCTAAAAGAATCCCGGTGGTTCATTGGGTTCCATATCAAGATTTTGCTACATACCTGAAATATGGAGATCTGGTTTGTTGAAATCATGAAGAGATTGTATAACCTGTTCTATGTTCCTTTCCAACGTGGTAGTACCACCACTATCTCCTTTGAAAATGCGCTGATTTCTAGTAACCCATAGGCCCCATAAAGTTGCAATAAAGCTGGTTATTGCGGAGCTATGAATTCCCTCCTGACTATAAAGAAGCAGGATATAGGTTTGAATCCAATCCGAAAGATTAATGGTATTGGAATCATTAGTTGTATAGCTGTCAGCTACGTGGGATGTGCATTTTTCCACGCAGCGCAAATTTAGCTAGATCACATAATCTAAGATGTGTTGTGTGTTTTCAACCTAGATTCACTCCACAAAAATCACATAAGACATTCATTTGCATACCACGCTGTGCCAGTTTTTTCCTTTGTTGGGATGGCATCATAGTAAAGTTTCCACATGAACATACTTCATTTTGGCGATATTTTAAGCCTCCAAATGATTTTGAAAAAGTCAGAATTACTTGCGCTTTGCTCCGGTTCCTAATTGTTATCCTTTTATGATAAAAAGGCATACCCAGATTTAACCGTAAATCTCCCTGAAGGATGATTCAACCAATACAGGAAGTTCCATTCCTAGAATTTGATGTGCACAGTGCCACTCAAATCTCTCTCTAGCTCACAAGAGTAGCATTCCGTGAACACGAATCCTGGTTAATAAAATCTTTAACCTTCCACCTCAAACTGTCACGCAGAGTCTGATTTGATTGGACCACTCGAATTGTCCCATGAACCCAGGCCAGTTGCTACTACAAGCAGGAATATTATTACCATTCCCAATCTTCCAAGCAAATCCTGGTTGGAAACGATTAACAACTTGCTGGAATCCTCTCCGGGCTTACGAAATGGAACATAACACCTGATTTCTTAGAGACCATGACATATAACACATTTCAATTCTGAATTGAAAACCTTTGCCGTTAAAAGTTGTGGATTTTTGTGCATCCTAAGCACACCGATGAATAAGAGGGTATCATTCATCATACTAGTAGCTCTAATTCCCAAACCACCCATTCCTTTCGGTAACTGAATAATTTTCTTCTTCGTCCAATGAATACCCTTTTCCCCATTTGTAGCCCACAAGAACCTTGTTATAATTGAATCTAATTTGTTAGCTATTGCTAACGGTAATTTAAAAGACTTCATAACATTTGAAGTGATTCCCATTAATACCAAGTTAATAAGTACCAATTTTGCAGATTGTGATAGTCTACAAGTAGACCATGCTAGGACTTTTGTTTGTACTTTAGAAATTGAAGCTCTTTGATTTTTTTTCCCAAAATATCAATCGGGTTCCCCAAGTGCGTTCCATAATCTGAACACTAGGAATCCTTAGAACTTCTTTATATTCGGTAATAAGGTTTTGAGGGACAGAAGGACTAAATTTGATGTAATATAAGAATTTTAGAAATTTATCCTCTGTCCCGTCCCAAATCTTGTTGAAATATCCCGGATGTTTTCACAAGAGAAACAATCAATTTTAAAGAAAAATATGGCATCATCCGCAAAAAATAAATGTGATATTTTTGGAGCTCTTCTAGCAATTTTAATTCCACTAAATAGCTTAATTTCTTCGGCTAAGAGTAGCATTCTAGACAAAACATCCATACAGAAAAGGAATAAATATGGGGATAGAGGATCACCTTGTCGCAGACCGCAGTGTGGCTTGAAGCTCACTGTCATTTTCCCATTCACAATGGCCTTTAAACTGACCGTTGAGACACATTGAGAAATCCACTGAATCCACCGGGAAGAGAAGCCATAGGATTTTTTAGGATTTTAAATAAAAAAAATCCAATCTACCCGATCATACGTTTTCGACATGGTAACTTTAGATGAGTTGAATGTTTTTTCATGTTAATGAAATGAATAAGTTCCTGCAGTAAGTATACATTGTCTTCCATGTGTCGAACTGGGATGAACGCATGTTGAAAATCCGAAATTAAAAAAGGTAAAGTTAATTTCATGCGTTTCACCAGACACTTTGCAATACACTTATATACTTGTGTTGCAAAGACTAATTGGCCGAAATTGCGTGACCATTTCTGGAGAATCGGTCTTTGGCAGTAAAACCAATAGAGAAGCATTTAGCTCAGTTAACAGAAACCCTGTGTCAAAGAAATGTTGCACACTTTTAATTACTGTTTCACCTACGGACTCCCAATGAATTTTAAAGAATTCCGCTATAAATCCATCCAGTCCGGGAGACTTTGAAGAGTGAATATCAAACATTGCGTCTTTGATTTAACTTGAGGTAAAATGTTTGTCTAAACCCTCCAAAATATTTTGCGGGAGACTTGGGAAATGAATTCCCCGAAGGTCTATATTCTCGTCATGACTTTGGTCGACCTCAGGCTGAAAGGCATTCTTGAAGTTATTGAAAAATAAATCTGCAATTTTCTCCTGCCTTCGACCCATTCCCCATCGTCATTACATAGGGTTTAACCTTGTTAAAATTTCTTTCCTCTTCTTCTTTGGTTTAACCTTGTTAAATAAACGTCTAGTAGGAGTATCCCCTTGTTTTAGCCATTTTTCTTTAATACGTTGTTGCCAATAGTCATACTGTAGCTGGCATTCCGGAATAAGAATATTGAGCTGTTGAACCAACTGATTACCATCACTCAAACTGTTAATATTCGTACTAGCACAAAGAAGCTCCCTGTTCAGATTTTGCCAGTTTATTCCTAGCATTCGTCTATTATCAAGACACCATTTTTGAAGAAGATGTCGTATGCTACGTGTAGACACCCATTTGTGTCTCCCCAAAACCAAACCCAGTGATGAGTAACTTTCACGTCGAATCATAATCGAATGAAACGAAAGTGTGGAAAAGTCTAGCGTTGCGGAAAGTTTTTATTTTCTTTTCTCTCCTCTCTGTTTTTGAAAACTTTATTTTGAGAAAACAGCCAATCCAGTTTGGTTGGTCCATGGTATGGGTCCAATAGTAGTGTAGTTGGATGGGGTTTGCAAAGACCTTTCCAACGATATATTATAAGCCCAATTCCGATGAATATTGAGGAAGTTATAGCCAATTTATCAAACTGGGCCCGGTTTGAGCTTTATGTACGGCCCAATGATCTAGGGGAGGACCTAATATGATTTATCATTCCTAATTCAATTAGCATTGATAAGTTGACTTTGTTGACTTTTCAGAGTTTTAATCAAAATCAAATAGCATTTTCGAAGAAATTATATTATTTTATCCTCTAGTACGGGAAATTTATCAGATTTTCGAAAACGCGTTGAAATCCAGTTTGGCGTCCAACCCCAGGCCTTGGCGCCTGGAACCAGGCTTGGCGCCAGACGCTAGCCATTAGCGCCTGCGCTAGCCACTGGTGCCTGGCGCCAACTAGCCAGGGTTGGCGCCAACCTCGGTTTGCGTGCGTCAGGCTCTGTTTTGTTAAATTATCTTTTTTGGTTGATTTTCTCTATAAATATCGTATTAAAAACTCCGTTTTCATGCATGAATTCTCATCAACAATTAGTTTTAATTAGCTTTCATCAACAATCATTAATTCTTTAGCATTCTTTCATCATTCTTTCTTACTTTGTTTTCATACAAAATTCCGCATTCACAAGATCAAGAAACACCTAGCCATATTCGAAGTTGCCTTCGCCCTAGACGTGAAAGGTTTTAATTTCTGAGGGTTTGGTCCCAAATCTCTCTTTCAATTATTTAATTTAATTGTTTGATTATTATTTTCCTTGAAGTTACTAACGTGTGTATTTTGTTATTAGAAAGAGGTACGAGGCATCAAAGTAAGTACTTTAATGGTTTTAATTGATATTATGATGTAGAAATCATGTTTATATTGTTATTATGATATTCCTAGTATCATGTTTAGGGAAAAGGTTATGATATCAAGTATATTAAATATGATTGTTACGATGCTTCCTATGTTCTTCCTAATATTTATGATTGTTAGTATCATGTTAGGGTTAAAGATTTGATTTTTATTGTTTAGTGACATGTTAGGGTTTGTTATTAATCTTGTTAGTATCATGCCTAGGATCTTACTTTTATGCTTTAACATTAATATTATTATAATTATGATTATTATGATTATTATTAATTATGATTGCTATGATTATGATATTCTTTATTGTTCATGATTATTATTTATGATTATTATTGTTGCTTGATATTATTTATTGCTTGATCACACCTTTTATGCATGTTAAAGGGAATTTGGTACTTGTAATCACGCTTAATAAGATAATTAATAATCTTGTTTAGGTTTAACTTTGATTATAATTTCAAGTGATCGCCAATAATAGATTTATGTGTGCATTAAATTCAACCAACATAGATAAACAGGTTTAGGGTTAATTCTATTTATTGTATGTTAATCAGAAAGAGCACATGAATACGATCAGAATAAAGTAGAGGCCTATTATTAGGGCAGGTTCAATCTCTTTTAGGTTGGATTTGTACATTCATCCCCGAACCCTTATTTGGTTCTAGACCTTATGGAGTTGACGATCTCTTGGATCGTTAAGGGGTGTAACCTTCACCTTGTGAACGGTTTACAAGTTCCTAAAAAACTTGTTGGCGACTCTTTTGCTCTATCTTCTTCCCTTTTGGACGCCACCGTACTTTAGCGTATGATCACAGTGGGGTTCAAGCTAGTGGGATTTTAAAGGCTTGAAATTATTCCCTATAGTTTTTGGCGACTCCACTGGGGAGGATTTCTATTTTAATTCCTGAATTTGTTTCGGCAATGATTTAGAATGAGTGGATGAGACTCGAAAAGTTCTAAATATTTCATGTGCGTAATTTTGATTAACATTATTGTCATATGCATAAAAAGGTTCTCATTGAAAAGACCATCCGTAATGAGTCAAATACATAGGATTTTACACGTAGGAAATTTGAGAAATATCTTTCACAACCAGGACTGAAATAACACCGCGCGAAACTGGAAGATTTTATCGAGCACAGAAAGCTGCTGAGGCATGTGGGAAATAGCGTCAGGGGCCAGAGCTTGGCGCCACACTTTTAGCCGTAGCGCTAGACGCCAGCATTGGCGCCAGGCGCTACAGTTAAAAGTTGGCGCCAGTCTCTGATTGCTGGCGCCAATTTCCCCCAATACCGAGCCAGAAATATGCGTTCTAATTTCGACCGGTTTTTCGTATTGTTTGCTCGATCCTACTTCCTGATTGAATTTTTTCTCACTTTTCTGAAACCCATATGTGTTCTACATATGGACATAACCCTCTGGGAATTCATGCTCCATCTACCCGATTGAACGCTCCGTGCAACAAAGGGTACATCCGAGATGTTGAATTCACCAAACCATGGAAGCGAGTTTTTTCTAGAACTCGCGGTGTCCCATCCACTCGCGCCAACCCTTCACGGTTAGGCTTCCGCGCGGTGAATACGGACAATTAACCATGGACCCTCTTTGACTAAACCATATCCCGAACTTTAGAGAACTAGAGCCATGGTTAGGTTGCGAACTCATTGCATCATATCGTGCCTACTTGACTAATTGTGCATAATTTGTTGTGCATATATATTCTATGTTTCTCTTAACAGTTTGTTGATTTGTGTTGAGAATAAATAAATTAATGACTTAAAGAACTTTGCCTAATTAATTAATTAATTAATTAATTAATTTGAGTCAATAAAGTCTAATTTTTTTTTAATCGGAATTGACCTAGTACGACTTTAGGCATACCCCAGTTGACTAATAATACCGAAAACAGTCCCAGACCGAAGCTCCACTATGTAGCGCCAGACGACAGCTAAATTGTCTGGCGCCAACCTCCACATTGTGACGCCAGTCCTGTCGCTTGGCCGACAGTTCGGATTATTTGTCGAGTCATCACCTAAAGTCTAATTAATCAGTCTTCTGTTTAATTCGGTTAATTTTGCTGACAATAATGCTTAATTGAATCAATGATCGAGTTTAGACACTAAGTCCCATGGTCTTACACAAGAGTCCAAGCATGTCACTTACACTCAATGCACACACCAATACACATACTTTGACCATGATTAAAAGAGTCTTGTGTGCGCGTTTTTTCCGTCATTTTTTTAGGGGGGGTAAGTCGGATATTAATCCTCCAATATAAATAATAATACTTAGTTCCCTAAAAATATGTACATTATTGTTGCCAAAAATATGCACCCTTTTTTTTTCTTTTAAATAAACCATAAAGTCAAGTTGACTCGAGTCAAGTAATCAAAACGCAAAATGGTTTAATTTACAGCGCGTGGTCAAGAAAGGAAGGACGATTAATCAAAGATAACCTCTTCGTACAAGTCCAACTTTTCGACAAACCTATAGCCCGCAAGAGGAAAGCAAGAGTTATAATGGCAACTCAAGAAGAAGTCAATGATCTTAAGAACCAACTGGCTACTGTGACCGAGACACTGAAGCTTCTTGCACTTAGGATCGATGATCCCGTGAAACAACAACAAATGGACCTCATGCAAGAGAGCCTAAGCAAGTTGTCCAGTGACTACAAGTTTCAAGAACTCACATCCCAAGGGGTCTCGGTGGATAAAGATCTTCTTCCGCAAAAGTTCAACGCCAACGACATCCCAAAATTCAGAGCAATTGACAACCCTTACTTCCACTTAAGAGCATTTGAAACAATAATGAGTATCAAGGGTATTGATTAGAAGGTCTTCCCTTCTCTGTTCTCACTATCTCTCGAGACCGTTTGCCAACAATGGTTCTTTTCTCTCGAAAAAGAAAAGACCTCTACCTGGGAGTCTATAGCAAACGCTTTCGTTGATAGGTACAAATGCAACATTCAAGTCGAGATTGACCATAGAGAACTTGAAAAATCCTCAAATAGAAAGAGAATGAAGGCTTCACTTCTTTCTTTAACAAGTGGAGAGAAACCTCAACTAAAATGATTGAGGTACCAAGTGAAAAAGAGTCTGTGAGACTGTTTATCAAGAATCTCAAGAAAAAATATTCCAAACATCTTAAATATCAAAATAACCTCCATACCTTTAAGGCTGTTTATGATATTGGGATCAATATTGAAGATGACTTGGCTAAGTCAAAAGCTGCCAACAATAACTCCAACAGTGGCTGGAAAGGAAAGAAGAACGACAATCCTTCTTCTTCCAAAACCGCCCACTCAAATAATGTTAGCACCTTTAATCTAGGAGAAGTCCTCGCCATGAACAACCAAGGACAAAGGAAACCATTTAGGAGGAACTTCACTCCTATTGGCATGAGTTATGACACCGCATTTGATCGATTAAATGCAAAAGGTCTTATAACTCCCATTGGACCATTTGGAGATCCACCAGTTGAGAAGAGGTCGGTTAACAGGAACCCCAGCGCACATTGCAAGTATCACCAAGGTAGGGGCCATTCTACTGAAAGCTGTTGGAAGCTTAAGGCAGCTATCCAAGACCTAATCGACAATAACAAACTGTCGTTGCCCCTGCCAGTAAGAAGCCAAGCATTGACAACGCACCTCTAGCGCATGCTTTGGCTATCTCCGATGAAGAAAACGAGGTTGACCCCTCATCTCTCATTAAGCCTGTCGAAGAAATCAATGTCGAAGAAAAAGGGGAGGAGATCTTTTTCGATGTCAGAGATAACCTTCCAGAACCGGCAAATAAGGAAGACATACAATTGCTCACACTGTCTAAGAAGGAGGCATTGCAACTACTACGTGAAGCTCTCAAAGTTATGAACGAACTTCATAAGAAATATGATGAGTTTCCATGTCCAAAGGAAGAACCTAAAAGAGAATTCACACCAGTGAGAACGACTTATGAGGCAAAGTATTTTCCCTTACAAGTCACCGAAAAACCCAAGAAGAGCAATAGAATTTACACTCCAATTGGGATCCCATATGCTCAAATGTTCGAAATGCTCTCCGAGAGTGGCGAGGTCAAACCTCTCGAACCGAGACCATTTGAGTCATTAAAAAGGACAGATAGATATTACTGCCAGTACTATCAATCGGGAGGGCACACCATAGAAAACTGTTTCAAATTCAAGGATTTGGTACAGAAAATGATTGATGAAAAGAAATTAGTCCAAGTTCAACAAGTAGAGGATATAACCGTTAATGGACTGTGGGACAGTGATGAAGAAGATGTCTACCTAAAGGACATAGTAGGACCTTCACCTTCTGTATCATACACCACAGACGACATTTGGGCTGAAGAAGATTCATCAATAGACGTCCTCACAAGATCCGGGAGGATGCAACCTCCCGTTTCAACAAAACCTATGCCTACCGTACAAAAAGTTCCCATACCTATCATCGAAGACAACGACATTGTTAAACAGTTTTAGAAGACAAAAGTTGAGATGAATGTGTGGGAGCTCCTGGCAACATCTCGAGAACATAGGTTGGCTGTAATGAATGCCTTGGATAAAATCGGGATAGATTCTGACACTACTCCTGAGGGACTAGCTAACTTCCTCACAAGTGACCTTCCTAGTCCGATTAATCTAATCACCTTCTCTGACAAAGATTTACCCCCAGAAGGTGACAAACACTACAAGGCATTAAACCTCACGGTAGTCTGCAAAAGGATGAATGTTCCCATGACTCTTGTAGACAATGGATCAGCTATCAATGTCTGTCCACTTAGAACTGCGAGGATGCTCGGCATAAGGGATGAGGATTTAACTCCGTCCACACAAGGAATAAGAGCCTACGATAATACTCGCCGTCAAGCTCTTGGCAAAATAACTCTAAATGTGACGGCAGGAGCAATAGAACATGCTACTACTTTTCTAGTAGTAGACATCAAAGCCTCATTCAATTTGTTGTTGGGACGCCCCTGGCTTCATGATCTAAAGGCCGTCCCTTCATCTCTCCACCAACAAGTGAAAGCCATAGTTGGAGGAATTCCAATCACTATTGATGCTTCGCCGATGAGAATCAAATCCATAGAAAATCCAATCATCAATGTGGAGCACGACGAAGATGATGAAGACCTATGGGGCTTTAACGAAGAAGTTTCCTTAATCCAGGAGGATGAAAGGACATCTCTTTGCCATGACCCCCATTCCAACATGATTGTCAACACCATGCTGAAGAAACAAGGACACTTCCCTGGGATGACCCTAGGAAAGAAGAAGGGATAGCAAAATCGCTGGAGTCACCTGGCCTCCCTAAGCTAGATACTTTCGGACTTGGTTTCGAACCGACTCGGAAAGATCTCAAGCGAGCCCAGGACAAGTTGAAAGCACGTAGGGACGCTCGCATTCAAAATAAAGAAATTCCAATGGATCAGTACCCTCTTACGCTTAATGGTCAGTTTATAAAAGAAGGAGAGGACTATCCATGCCATGAATTTCCCGAGCCATTTGTTGTAAATGGCATACGACAACCAGGATTCGAGATTTTCTTGGATTGCTACTTCACTGATGAAATCCCAACTCCCGTCCATAAGGAGAAAGCACCCCCATGCTTTGACTTTAACGTCATGGGATTACTGTTTGGGCGAGAAAAGAGTGAGCCAGCTTATGAAGAAGATAACTCCTCGCTCATTCAAACAGTCCTACAAAGCGAAAACTTCGACCCCTCGAAGCTAATTACTCCAGCCGAAGGATCACTACCAGGATGGCGCAAGACTATCAAAGTGACTACTCCAAGTGGAAGGAAGATATCAATCACGACGGGGCAAGGGCCGATGTTCGAAGAGTCGTCAAAGTCAGAGTCCGAGTCAGAGTCTTTCCCTTTAGAGTCTTCTAAGTCTTTAGCAATAACACCTCCCCTTCCTATTTCTTCTCCTAGGATATTTAGTGATCCAGTCCCCGAGGACATATCACTCTTTGATGTAATGATCTCAGAGTATAATAATATTTCTCGTTTTCCTTACCTCTTGTGTTCTTCTCTAACCCAAGATGACGAGCATTGCTTAGCTAACGATGAAAAAGACAAAGAAATTATTAAAGCAATGGAAACACTCAAAAAGAAAACACCAGTAATTGAAGAAACTGAAACAGTTGACATCTCGAATGATTCAACTCATAAAAGAGAAGTTAAAATCGGACTAACATTGAATAAACAAGAAAGAACCGATTTAATTAACATACTTAAAGAATTTATCAATGTATTTGCTTGGTCATATGAAGATATGCCAGGCATTAACAGAGAAATAGCTCAACAAACTATACCACTAATCCCAGGGATGAAACCTGTAAAACAAAAGTTGCGTCGAATGAAACTCGACGTAGCACTTAAAATAAAAGAAGAAGTTCAAAAACAAATAACTGCAGGTTTCATCAAGGTATCCAAATACCCCGAATGGGTCGCCAACGTCGTCCCAGTTCCAAAGAAAGACGGAAGGGTAAGGATGTGTGTCGACTATCGAGATCTAAATAAGGCAAGTCCAAAGGACGACTTCCCTTTGCCACACATCGATATTCTGGTAGACAACACGGCAAATCACGCGCTTCTCTCATTCATGGATGGATACGCAGGGTACAATCAGATTCTCATGGCAGAAGAAGACATGGAGAAAACGACCTTCATCACACCATGGGGCACTTACTTCTACACGGTAATGCCATTTGGGTTGAAAAACGCGGGTGCTACTTACCAACGTGCAGCAACTGCCTTACTCCATGACATGATGCATAAAGAAGTCGAAGTATATGTCGACGACATGATTGTGAAATCAAAGGACCGTCCAGGCCATCAAGTAGCCTTAAGGAAATTTTTCGAAAGGCTAAGAAAATATAATATGAGGTTGAATCCATCAAAATGTGCTTTTGGAGTCACCTCGGGCAAGCTCTTGGGATACGTCATAAGCTCTAGAGGGATAGAGGTAGATCCAACCAAGATTAAAGCAATCATGTCGATGCCACCGCCCAAGACCGAGAAACAGATTCGAGGATTTATTGGTCGGTTGCAATACATAAGTAGGTTCATATCCAAACTGACAATGATATGTGAACCAATCTTCAAAAAGCTCAAGAAGAATGTACCAGTAATATGGGATGATGAGTGTCAAAAAGCCTTTGACAAGATCAAATCCTATCTCGCAAATCCTCCCGTATTAGCACCAGCACTTCTCGGAATACCTCTTAGGTTATACTTGACGGTTACCAAAGAGACAATGGGAGCCATGCTAGCACAAGAGGTAGAAGACAAAGAGAACGCAATCTATTACCTAAGTAAAAAGATGCTCGAATACGAAACACGCTATACACCGCTCGAGAAATTGTGCCTCGCTTTGGTATGGGCCACAACTAAGTTGAGACATTACATATTGGTACATACCGTTTTCGTAGTCTCCCGATTGGATCCACTCAAGTATCTGTTTGAGAAATCAACACTCAATGGACGTATTTCAAGATGGATAGTCAATCTAGCCCAGTTTGATGTACGGTTCATGCCACAAAAATCTATTAAAGGATCCGTGGTGTCAGACTTTCTGGCAGACTTTCCAATAGAAGACTCGACACCAATACAGGACAATGAATTTCCAGATGAAGATTTGATGGTTACCAAAGATGATACTTGGACCTTGTATTTCGACGGAGCCTCAAACCAAAAGGGATGTGGCGTCGGAGTGCTACTAGTATCACCTAAAGAAGAACACGTTCCAATCTCAATAAAGCTTGATTTCGACGTTACCAACAACGCTGCTGAAAATGAAGCATGCGTGGTAGGCCTTGAAACAGCCCTGACATTGGGAGTAAAGAAGTTAAGGATATTCGGAGACTCTTCTTTGATCATCAATCAGATATCTAAAAGGTGGAAAGTAAGGAGTGAAAGCCTAGCCCCTTACCAAACCTATCTGGAAACTCTTACCGATCAGTTAGAGAAGGTAGAATACACATATCTACCTAGAGAAGAAAACCAATTTGCTGATGTCTTGGCAAGATTAGCCTCGATGGTTAGGATTCCCACGGAAATCGAGCAAATGCCTCTAAATATCGAAAAAAGGCACAAACCAGCGTATATCCAGGCTATAGAAGACGATGACTTAGTTCAAGACGAAGAAGAAGAACAAGAAGAAGAACCATGGTACACAAACATACTCAACTATGTCACCAATGGAGAATACCCTCCTCATGCTTACAAAAGAGCAAAGCGAGCACTGAGACTTTTGTCTTCTCAATATGTACTCATAGACAACGAGATACATAAAAGGGTACCTAAAGGTCGAGCTCTCCTATGTGTAGGAAAGATGGATGCACAAAGAATAATGAGAATAGTTCATGAAGGAATCTGTGGAACTCATGTAAATGGCAAAATGTTAGTCCAGAAAATAATGCGAGAAGGATATTATTGGACTACAATGAATAGGGATTGCCATCAATACGTAAAAAGATGCCCTAAGTGTCAAATTTACGCCAATTTACAACATGTCCCTCCATCTTTGCTCTACACCTACACATCGCCATGACCATTCTCTACATGGGGAATTGACATCATTGGCAAAATCACTCCCCCAAGGACAGGAGGCCACGAATTTATTCTAGTAGCAATTGATTACTTTACAAAGTGGGTCGAAGCGCAATCATACGCTAAACTCACTGCAAAACATGTAGCACTCTTTATCGAGAGAAATATTATTTGTCGATATGGAGTCCCACATGAAATGATAAGTGACAATGGAACTCACTTTCAGGCCGAATGTGAAGAATTGCTACATAAATATGGTATCCAACATCATCATTTGTCCCCTTATAGACCTCAAGCAAACGGAGCAGTCGAGGCAGCTAATAAGAATCTAAAGACTATCATCGAGAAAATGACAGAAAATTATAAGGATTGGCATGACAAGCTCCACTTTGCATTGTGGGGTTATCGCACGTCAATCCGTACATCAACAGGAAATACGCCATTTTCCTTGGTATATGGAATGGATGTCGTACAACCTGTCGAACTAGAAATACCATCTCTACGCATTGCGCTAGAGAGTAAACTCGATGAAGTTGAATGGACTAGGGCAAGATATGAAGAATTGATTCTACTCGACGAAAAACGACTAGAAGCTCTACATCACACTCAGTGTTATCAAACTCGTATGGCTAGGCATTTTAATAAGAAGGTCAAGACAAGAAATATCAAAGTAGGGGATTTGGTATTAAAAGCACTAAGGAAAAATGTTTTAGACCCAAGGGGAAAATTTAGACCTAACTGGTCTGGCCCCTACATTGTTAAAACAATTCTGTCAGGTGGTGCAGCAAAACTAACTGATATGGATGACAATGAATTCTCAAACATGACCAATCTTGACCAACTTAAGAAATACTACCCATAATTACTTGAGTAGGATACTCAAGAGAGCTACGTTCGGCCTGATTCCTTAGGAAAGGATACGTAGGCAACCCTTTACGGGTGCGGCCACTTTATTTTTTGACATCTCCGCATTCCAGAATCAATTAAAAATTCAACAGAAAATTGGCAAATTATTGGCGTCGCAGAACAGAGCCTAGCGCCAGCCAGAGGTCATCAGCGCCAGCCAATGGAATTGGCGCCTGGCGCCAGACCTTAATAGCTGGCGCCAAACCCCAATTACTGGCGCCAATTTGGAAATAATAATCTGGGCAAATTTTGGTGTTTTTCGGAAAATTTTCGACTTCCGTACTCGAAGAACTTCTGGATAATTTTTTTCGATTTTTATTGCTTTAATAAAATAAATTTAAAGTAACAATTTAATTGAAAGCTGAAATTTCATTAATAAAATAAAATTACATTATTGATGGAATTTAAATAAGGCTAAAATAAATTAACTTTAAATAAAAATAACAATCTAAGTCTAATAAATCTAAAGCTAAGCAATGTTTTTAATCTTTCTTTTCCTTTTTAGCTCTTTTCCAATTCTTTTCTGCTTCCTCCTCTTCATCCATTACTTTAGCTAGTAGGCATCCTTTAGAGGACCTACATTTAATTTTGGAATAGATTGTCTCCCCTTCAGCTAGCACTCCATGCTTCTTTTCCACCCAAGCCTTTTTGTCTGTGGTGTTAGCTTTCCTTTTTCCTTTGTATCTAGTAGTATTTTTCTTCCTAGGCATTGTAGGTGTTTTGAATTCAATTCTTGCACCTAAGCGTTCTTTGGCAGGTGTCACCCTGTCACCTAGACGATTCTTCACATCGGTTCTACCCTGATCAATCGAAGATTTCTTCAGCAACCACTTCTTTACATCATTAGGTAAAGAAGGGGGAACCTTTTGGGTAATCACTTCCCATAAAGGTCTAGCGCTCCAGTAAGCGTCGAATCTATCTACTTCTTGAGATACAAGGTACTCATAGGGAGGACGAAGATCCCCGGAAGGAATATTTTGAAGTAAGCCGTATTATCTCTTTACCCTGCAAGGATAATAATATGTTACACGAGACAAGCTTGGAAGACGACAGAAAGGTTACTTGTTAACACCAACCATCCTTTCTATTTTCCACCATGGGATGACCCACTTGATAGCAAAATCACGTGATTCAAATACTTTTCTCCACCCATGGCGCCCAATCTTAGGGATGCGCTTCTTTCTTCTCACGAAGCAATTGGGAGTATATTTTTCGATGTCATCCGGAGGGCTAATTAATCCTAGCCTCTCCATTAGCCACATCAATAAAAAATTGCAATGCAAACAAAATTATTATTACAATACAAAAATATATTTTTTGATTTCTGTAATTAAAAATGTAATTTTTCTACCTGTAATAAAATTGGAGAACCCAGAAAAGGCGATTTTGGGTCCCTTTTCAATTCATCGAGACTAATCATGGTCTCTCCAACTATTAATGGCATTGGATTCCTCCATGATTCAATTTGTTCTAGTACAGTGGTGATAATTGATTGGCCCTCATTATTTTTATCACTACTAAGAAAGAATTGATTGAGCATGCAAAATAAAAACGCCCTTCTTCTATATATATGAAAGGATTCAGAAAGAGGTTTATCAAAATAATAGCGTGCGAATTCTTTCAAATTAACTATATTGCCATCTACTATTTTTGATAAGTCCCTTTCCTTTAAATTAAAGAAGCGCTCAAAATCCTTATAGTAGTATGCATCTACTCTAGGGATTACTACCAGGTCTATTGCAAGGAAGCCTAAGATAGCACCAAATTCCTTTGGCAAAGGGCTAATCTCATCATACCCTATTATGAAACAATGCGTATCAACATTCCAAAATTCTAAAGCGTTATGTATGAAGTCTAGGTCTAGATCTACCCCTTTGATGCCATAAATTCCCCCCAAGTGAAATAAATCTAATTCTTTTTTGTCTCTAGCATTAAGGGATCGACACCATTCATGAGTGTGTTGGGTGAAATTTTTAGTGGCTAAAGACATGATTATTATTTTTTCTAAAGAAGAGAATAAATTTTTTTCGCTGGAATTATGAGAAGAAACGGCTGAGCAGGGGGCTATTTATGCACAAATTGCAAAGAATTTTAATCTGAATGAAATACGGAGTCAGCGTCAATTGGCGTCAAGGCCCCGACATTGGCGCCACCCTACAGAGCTTGGCGCCACACGCTAGTGTAGCGCCTGGCGCCACGCGCCATAGTGTGGCGCCTGGCGCCAGCTGGCGCCAAGTCACCATGACAGCCGCGCGTGCTCAGTTTGCGTTTTCGATATTAAACTTGAGTCGGTTAATGACTTTATGGCCCCGTTTAATTTTCCTAAATATCTTTTCTATCTTTTTTCTTAATTAATTAAATATAGCAATTATTTTTAATTCTTTTTTTTTGGACTTTATTTTAATTTTCAAAAAAAAAAAAAAAAACGGCTTTTTTTCTGTTTTCTTTTTTCTTTTTTCTTTTTGGGGGAGAGAGTCGGATAATATCCTCCATCAATAATAAAATGACGGAATTAAAATTGTTATCACACTTCTTTTACACACACTAACATACACTAACATAATAATAAACAATCAAATAAATTTACGATAACATAAAAATACAAAATGCGTCTAAACAATGAGTCAAAGGCAAAGTTCTATAAAAAGTCAAAATAAAATATATATACAGAAACAGACTACGGCGCCGGAGGACGTAGGCCCATCATGCCATAAAACTGCGCCGTACGAGGAGTCACCTCTCCACCAGCTCCAGCTTCAGCACCAGCTCCAGTCTCCGTAGGAGGAGGAAGACTCAAGAAAGGACCGCTCCAGCCAGGATCAACCTGAGGCTGAGACCGCGGAGGCTGCTGCGATGACGAGCCGACCTCGTACATCCCACCACCTCTGAAAGACGAGGTAGCCTCTCCTACCAGTGCAGCAGGAGCACCCTTTGAAGAAGATCCTGAGCCCTCAGCAACGTCGGCTCAAGCAGCCTTAGAGCGACCGCCTCTACCCCCTGACGAAGTACGACGACGTCTCGAGCTAGACCTCGCCGGATCTCTCCGCCCCTCAGGTCTCGTACGGGTGTGAGAAGCAATAGGCTGGCCCTGCAAAAAAAATTAAATCAGAAACAAGGTAAAACTGAAGCCATAATGCAGAAATAATGAGTGAAGAAAGGTTACCTCTCGGACAACGTCGTCCCAACGACAGGTGGCCGCGTTCCTCATCCGGACGAGCTGGCTCCGGAAGGCATCTATGCATCGTACCATAACCGAAACCACCTCGCGTGAAAACTGTCAGAAAAATAAGTCAGTGAAAATGCATGATAAATGAACACAAAAAATTCTGAATTAAAACTAGGCTTACACTAGTCTGGTGGCGAGGGATCGACCTCTCTACGAAGCGCTCGCCTTCGGGAGCCGGAGAAATCATCTCCTCGATCGGCCCGTATATCCTCTGGTAGTGAATGGACATACGAGGCAGCACAAACTCAGTAGGACCACCCTGATAAAATAGAAGAAATCAGTAAAGTATTACTTGGGGGCTACTTAGCGAAAAATAAAAAGCTAAGAATCTTACCCTCACATCCTCAGCCGGTACAGGGGCTAGAGCTAATAAAGGTAGTAGCTCCTCAGCGTAACACCGCCCGAGGATCACATGGGACCGCCATAGGGAACCAGCTCCCTCAGCCATGCTCGATAACCGTCCCTCGTCGAACATGTGACGTGGCGGAGGAGCAGGAACGACGAAGACATCAAAAGAGTGTTGTCTAGCGACTCTCTCTCCTAAGTACACGACCGCTCCGTAGGTCCCCAGAAAATAGCGACGCTCAGCAGAGTACTGTGCGGCTAATCCAGGGACTGTCCAACCGCCCCACGGTTGGTATACCACCTCAGGTCCCTATAAAAAGCACCAATCAGGCAAGAATATATCTAAAACACCGCGGAAAAGCAAGATAAACATTAAAAGTCATACCGAGATGATCCAGCTCCGGACACGTGCAGTAGACATGTCCACGTGGTGGCCGCCCTAAGAGGCGCTCACCGGAAATCCCCTCGACGATGGTCTCGCCGGCGCAACAGAAGGAAAGTGCTCGTAGAACCAGATCTACAAATAGTTAGAAGTGTGAATAAATGCTAACTAATAGGTAGGGCTAAACTTTATAGGGAATAATGTTTACCTCTACGACCTTCCAAAAAGCAGACAAAGCAACGTTCGTCCTAAAGGACCGATGACGACACGAGTCCCTCAGCGCACGAACAAAATCAGCATAGGCCAAGTTGGCCCAGTCATAAGTCCCGATCCGCTGGAGATCACGGACAGCAGGGAGGTAGTAAAGCAATGCCCTACTACCCTTGTCAGGGGAGAATGTCCCTGACAACAGCATCAGCACAAAGATGCGCACCCGCTGCTCTCCGGTGGTCGCATCATCATCAAGAGCCGCTGCCAGCGTTGAGCGGCGAATCCCTCTAGCACTGAACTAAGTCGTCTCAACCTCAGCTCGGGCCCGAATAGCAATCGGCCCCAACAACTCCTCGACCTCTGAAGAAAAGACGTCGACCCCACCGTCGAACAGCAGTGGCACAGAAGTGAACTCCAGTCCTGTGATGAGACTGAAGTCTGTAGGGGTGACCATCATCTCTCCCCAGGGAAAATGGAAGGTGTTGGTGGTGTCCCAGAAGAACTCCACCAAAGCGCGCACTACGTGATGACCCCCGCTGGAGGCGACCCTAGCCTCGGAGGTCTCAAACAGAGTAACTAGCCCGCAGTACTCCCATAGGAGTCTCGTCTCGAGGTCCCTGGCGATGTGCATCCTGTACAAGTCGCCTAGACCGTCACAGCCAGAGCCGTGATGCCGTGTCCTCCCGGGCTCGGTTCCCCGTCTCACCCTCTCAGAAATGTGGTGGACAGGGGCAAAGAACAGAGTTTGCTCGTCCCACTCCGGAAGCCGACCAAGCGAAGTGGACGGCGTGGCATCGTCCTCCACGGGCTCATGCTCCCGTCTAGTGTTTCGGGACCGTGAACCCGAGCCTCGTTGTCTGGCCATGCTACATTGTGCAGAATCATCATAAATTAAGGTTCTATAGTATCTAAGGTTTGCCTAGCCGCATGATACTATGTTCACAAAAACAGAGTACGTAGTACTAAAACAGAGTAAAATTCAAATTGAGCATGACAACATTTTTTCAAGCAATCAAACAATTTCTTGCAACGCTATAGTGATTATTGTGACAAATTGAACAAGAATTGCTAGCAAAAATGTCAAGAACAAGCCACATTGTTCTTCACGACCTTAAGAGGTCCAACAATGGCAGATTGCTCATTTCTTCACCAAATTGAGTCAAACAAGTCTCAAATTACTCCCAAGGCAATATATAAACATAAACAAGCAATTTCATGGCATAAAACTTGACAAACAAAGCAAATTAAGCATCATAGAATTTGAATTTTCATGAAATTCGTGAATATTCGTGCAAAGAATTCATAAAAACTGGTGTGAGTTTGAGGAAAACTTACATAGATCGGGAAAATAGATGAGAAGAGCTTTGATTTGCAACAAATTTGAGCGAATTCGGTTGAGAAACGAGCAAGCAATGAGCAATTGAAGTTTCGGACTTTCTTTCGAGCAATTTCGCGACGAACAGAGCAGCAAATGAAGAAGAAACGGGCATTTAAAGAAAATCCCGTGCTGGCGCCAGTCCCTAGGCATTGACATCACAATCTGGGCTTGGCGCGTGGCGCTAACACCATATTTCTGGCGCTGATGGTTTTTCAGCGACGCCAAAGCACTCAGCCACCTGTTGAGGTTGTGCTAGTCTTATGCAACATATTTTTGGGTTCCTTGGTACGCCAGTTAGCCCCTCTAAGCAATTTGACATGATTAAGTAATCGGCTTGATTACATAAAGTGATCGACCTGATAAGAGATCGTCTCACTTAGCTTAAAGCGCCTAAGCATTGGCTCATTAGCAAAGAGCACCGACATATAGGTTCAAGAGCAAAAGGCACCGACATACAGGTTCAAAGCAAGAGAGAGCCGACGTACAGGCATAGCGGAGGCAAAGTTCAGGCGAACTTTTAAAGATCGACAGGCGTGGATCTTTGGTAATTTCCTTTGGAAATTATCGCATCGAATGAGGATGACTTCAAGAGAAGATATCTTCGACATCATTCCCTAGCTTGCGGAGAATTGTCACAAACAACTGGAGATTATTTCAAGCGAAATAATCTTCGATAGTGTTCCCTAGGATGTGGAATATTATCAATGCGGATGAGGATTATTTCAGGAGAAATAATCTTCGATGATGTTCCCTAGGATGTGGAACATTGTCAAGGTGGATGAGGATTGTTTCAAGAGAAATAATCTTCGATAGTGTTCCTTTGGACGCGGAATATTATCATTGCGGGGAGAACCGTTTCAGGCGAAGCAATCTTCTAATTTGGAAGCAGTTACAGGCGTAGCGGTTTTCAAGCGGGATGACATTCTCTAGCTTGCAGGAGGTCATCAAAACAAATCGGTTACTTTCAGAGACGTGTGCTCGACGATGCAAGATACGCGTTTCTTAACTCTTTTATCTGTTTAAATAATGCTAGTTTTGCAGGTATCGGCGTTATAAGATTGATTTAGGATCGCAGAACGTTCTGAATCATTCTCCGTCCCTATCGATACTTTGATTTTTGTTTTCGAAACTTGCGTTTCTCCAAACTCAGTCAAAGTGGGGGCTTCTGTAGACACCCATTTGTGTCTCCTCAAAACCAAACCCAGTGATGAGTACCTTTCACGTCGAATCATAATCGAATGAAACGAAAGTGTGGAAAAGTCTAGTGTTGCGGAAAGTTTTTATTTTCTTTTCTCTTCTCTCTGTTTTTGAAAACTTTATTTTGAGAAAACAACCAATCCAGTTTGGTTGGTTCATGGTATGGGTCCAATAGTATTGTAGTTGGATGGGTCTTGGAAAGACCTTTCCAACGATATATTATAAGCCCAATTCCGATGAATATTGAGGAAGTTATGGCCAATTTACCAAACTGGGCCCGGTTTGAGCTTTATGTACGGCCCAATGATCTAGGGGAGGGCCTAATATGATTTATCATTCCTAATTCAATTAGCATTGATAAGTTGACTTTGTTGACTTTTCAGAGTTTTAATCAAAATCAAATAGCATTTTCGAAGAAATTATATTATTTTATCCTCTAGTACGGGAAATTTATCAGATTTTCGAAAACGCGTTGAAATCCAGTTTGGCGTCCAACCCCAGGCCTTGGCGCCTGGAACCAGGCTTGGCGCCAGACGCTAGCCACTGGTGCCTGGCGCCAGCTAGCCAGGGTTGGCGCCAACCTCGGTTAGCGTGCGTCAGGCTCTGTTTTGTTAAATTATCTTTTTTGGCTGATTTTCTCTATAAATATCGTATTAAAAACTCCGTTTTCATGCACGAATTCTCATCAAAAATTAGTTTTAATTAGCTTTCATCAACAATCATTAATTCTTTAGCATTCTTTCATCATTCTTTCTTACTTTGTTTTCATATAAAATTCCGCATTCACAAGATCAAGAAACACCTAGCCATATTCGAAGTTGCCTTCGCCCTAGACGTGAAAGGTTTTAATTTCTGAGGGTTTGGTCCCAAATCTCTCTTTCAATTATTTAATTTAATTGTTTGATTATTATTTTCCTTGAAGTTACTAACGTGTGTATTTTGTTATTAGAAAGAGGTACGAGGCATCAAAGTAAGTACTTTAATGGTTTTAATTGATATTATGATGTAGAAATCATGTTTATATTGTTATTATGATATTCCTAGTATCATGTTTAGGGAAAAGGTTATGATATCAAGTATATTAAATATGATTGTTACGATGCTTCCTATGTTCTTCCTAATATTTATGATTGTTAGTATCATGTTAGGGTTAAAGATTTGATTTTTATTGTTTAGTGACATGCTAGGGTTTGTTATTAATCTTTTTAGTATCATGCCTAGGATCTTACTTTTATGCTTTATCATGAATATTATTATAATTATGATTATTATTAATTATGATTGCTATGATTATGATATTCTTTATTGTTCATGATTATTATTTATGATTATTATTGTTGCTTGATATTATTTATTGCTTGATCACACCTTTTATGCATGTTAAAGGGAATTTGGTACTTGTAATCACGCTTAATAAGATAATTAATAATCTTGTTTAGGTTTAACTTTGATTATAATTTCAAGTGATCGCCAATAATAGATTTATGTGTGCATTAAATTCAACCAACATAGATAAACAGGTTTAGGGTTAATCCTATTGATTGTATGTTAATCAGAAAGCGCACATGAATACGATCAGAATAAAGTAGAGGCCTATTATTAGGGAAGGTTCAATCTCTTTTAGGTTGGATTTGTACCTTCATCCCCGAACCCTTATTTGGTTCTAGACCTTATGGAGTTGACGATCTCTTGGATCGTTAAGGGGTGTAACCTTCACCTCGTGAACGGTTTACAAGTTCCTAAAAAACTTGTTGGCGACTCTTTTGCTCTATCTTCTTCCCTTTTGGACGCCAGCATACTTTAGCGTATGGTCATAGTGGGGTTCAAGCTAGTGGGATTTTAAAGGCTTGAAATTATTCCCCACACTACGCAATCTTCTAGAAAGAACAAAAGGACTCGATCCCAGAATATATTTACTCCATTCTATTTTTATTAAATGAGCAATTTCCGGGAATCGCAAACACCAAACCTCTACTTGGTAAGGCCGATTTACAGCAAATTGTGGCGGATTCAACTCGAAAACAATTGCTGCATGATCCGACACTGTAATGGGTTCATGTGTTATTCTCCCATTACCAAAATCATTAAACCAATCGAATGTTACATAACCACGATCTAATCTTTCCAAAATCAAACCGTTCCCAAGTCTTTTATTAGTCCAAGTATATCTCGGACCTGAAAATGGAATTTCAAGAATTTTATTATTTAAACGCTAATAATGAAATTATCCACCCCTCTAATAGTCGAACTTCCACCAAGTTTGTCCGATAAATATTCAATTTGATTAAAATAACCAAGTAAAAGACATTTAGTATAAGAGCAAGTAATGTCAGTTAATTCATTCCAAACTAAAGCCCAATCCTCAGTAGTTGGAGCACTATACACAAATACTACATACTTTGATATTCCTCTAAAATCAACAATATTACATAGCATAATATTTTTAGAGCAAAAGATTGGAGTAATTCATATTACACTAAGAAAAGAGAGTCAATCCGCCCCTCGAACCTACTGCATCAATTCCAAAAGAAAACTTAGGGGAAAGACAATCCAAAAGGGGATTAACATAAGCCATAGCCATCTTATTTTCACATAAAAATAAAAGAGAAGGATTTTTAGTTTTTGATAACCACACAAGATAAGGAATTTTAGGGGCGTGTGGGTCATTTAAACCCCTAGAATTCCAGCATATGATCTTCATATCTGATTCGGGGGCTGAAACGATGCAACCTCCTCACCAAACTATTCCACAAAAGATTGTTGCACAGCTTTCTGAAAATCAACATACATGTCATCTACATCATCCTGCCTCATTTTAGAAGTGACTTCCTCACTCTTATGCCTTTTGCTAGGACCAGAAGACGAAGAAGAAGAGGTAGCAAAAGGCCTCTTTTTCTTTCCATTGAGCTCAAGAACTAGAGGTTTTACACCCCAAGTGTGAGCCATATCAACATCCGACATGGCTTTAGATTTGAATTTCATAATACCAAACTTATCACGCTGCCAAATACCGAAAGCTCCCTTTTCCGACCACTGATTTAGCGTCTTCAATTTCCTATTCGCCACCCAATTCAAATCATTAAAGCTTCTTCTAACTGTCAACCCATTCTCGGATTTGACAAGAGCAGAGTCTTCCAATCTCCTCCGTTTTCCAGCCCAACTTGAATAGCTTGAGTTGAAAAGATCATCAATATTAATTGATCGAATTGGCAAAATTGGAATGTTTAATTTTAACAGTAAAAGTATTATTTTTTGGATGGATATTTAAGATACTAAACTCTATATGAGTGTTAATAGGCAATTTGAATTAATTATTCTCAGAATGAAAGAGAATTTGTATGATTGAAAGGGTAAATGTTTGCATGACTATTATAATTTGTGTAAAAAGCTCATAAGAATTGCAAACATGACTACATAATATTCATTTGAGTGAGAAAAATTATGAGTTAAAGAAATTGAGCATGACATTATTATGAGATTTTAGTTAAAAAATGTATTCATTATGCCCATACCTTAATTTTGAGAAATTTCAATATAAAGATTCATATAATTGGGCAAGAGGAAAATAATGACTTTGCTTGTTTGATAGATTGCTAAAAGACTTTACGGCTTTAAAGAAGTAATGGATTTAAATATTGTTGGACTATTTTTATATCCCATATGCAAGGATTAGAGAGAGATAGTGATTAGTCCAAATTATTTTTATGTAATCCTTGCACATAAATAATTAATATGTTGTTGGTCAGTTTTGTATATACACTAGCCTAAATATTAATGATTTACGGAGTATTTAATAGATGTGGCCACATGATAATCAAATATTTAGAATGATACCATCTTGAAGATGGATTTGAATCAATGTTATTACCATATACTAGCTATAAATATACATATTAAATTGACGCCCTAAAAGGACAAGATCAATTATTATTGAAACTATCTAGCACACTTGAAGTGTGGTAATCTAAAGGGTCACAGTGATAAGAATCCTTGGAAGAGGAAAGGAGCAATAATTGACAATGGAAAATTTGAGAATCGAGTGACACATTTTGATTATTGTCTGAAGAGATCATTTCTAGTATATTAAAATGTGTTATGATTATATTATAAAGTACTCCAGAAGCGTATAAAATGTTGTCCCACAAGATTAAAATCAATGCTTTAGTGTAGTATGGGTAATAGTTAATTGTCTTGCCAATTGTAGAAAGAAACACATCGATGTACTTATATCACATCATACTCATGACCATGCATAAATTATCTTTAATAAGGTGATCATCAACATTATAAAACTGTAGGGAATATTTCAAACATTATCCCTAGCTTGAACCCGACTGTGATCATACACTTAAGTACGGTGGCGTCCAAAGGGAAAGAAGATAGAGAAAAAGAGTCGCCGACAAGTTTTAGGAACTTGTGAACCGTTCACGAGGTGAAGGTTACACCCCTTAACGATCCAGGAGATCGTCAACTCCAATAGGTCTGGAACCATGACTGGTAGTTCGGGGATGAAGGTACAAATCCAACCTAAAAGAGATTGAACCTGCCCTAATAATAGGCCTCTACTTTATTCTAATCGTATTCATGTGCGCTTTCTGACTAACATACAATCAATAGGTTTACCCTAAACCTGTTTAACCTATGTTGGTTGAATATTAATGCACAAATAAACTATTATTGGCGATCACTTGAATTATAATCATATTAATCCTAAACAAGATTATTAATTATCTTATTAAGCGTGATTACAAGTACCAAGCAATTCCCTTTAAACATGCATAAAAGGTGTGATCAAGCAATAAATAATAATAAGTATATCAAGCAACATAATTAATAATAATAATAATAATAATAATAATAATAATAATAATAATAATAATAATAATAATAATAATAATAATAATAATAATAATAATAATAATAATAATCATGTTAAAGCATAATAGTAAGATCCTAGGCATGATACTAACAGTATTAATAACAAACCCTAGCATGTCACTAAACATTAAAGATCAAAGCTTTAACCCTAACATGATACTAACATGATATTAGGAAAGAAAATAAAAGGCATTGCAGGAATCATGATTGATATAAGCAAATCACCCTAAATATCATACTAGGAAGATCAAAACACCCTAACATGACATTAGGAATCATAACAACAACCTAGATATGATTTCTATATCATAATACCAATAAATCACTTAAAGAACTTACTTGGATGCCTCGTACCACTTTCTAATAACAAAATACACACGTTAGTAACTTCAAGGAAAATAATAAGCAAAACAATTAAATTAAATAATTGAAATAGAGATTTGGGAACAAACCCTCAGAAATATCAAACCTTTCACGTCTAGGGCGAAGGCAAATTCGAATTATGCTAGGTGTTTCTAGTGCTAATGTATGAGGAATTGTGTTTGTAAAAAGGGTTGGTTTAGAAAAGAGAGAGAATCAAGAAATTCTTGATGAGAGTTGATGAGAATTAGAAAGAATAAGAATTGATGAGAATTGATGATTGAAAACGGAATTTTAAGAGGCTATTTATAGAGAAAATCAGTCGAATGGATAAAAAAACGAATGAGAGTTTCAACGAAAATAAAACTCGATTAGCGCCAAACGCTGGAAATTACCGCCAGGCGCTGAAGGTTAGCGCCAGGCGCTAATGCTTAGCGTCAGGCGCTAATAATCAGTTTCACACGTTTTGTTTTTATCATATATTTTGATCTGGAAGTCCAAATAAGGCATATAATATGTCGTTGGAAAGCTCTTGAAGTCTACTTTCCAACCCAATTAAAATCAGATTAAAATATTTTGTATATAAAAATATATGGCCGAAATAGTGGAAGGGTGTCAGTTTTGGATAGAGTTTCATGTCTAACTCATATCTTTTTCGTTATAGCTCGGATTTTATATTATAATATATCATTGGAAATATAATTTCAAGATCTATCCAACCATATAAAATTTAGATAAATATTATGAGGCACAAAAATAAAATCTGACTGTCTTTGAACATCTATAATTCGAATAGAATTAGGATTTAAGAAAAGGAAAGTTTTTTAAAAAGGAAAGTTTTTATTTAACTCAAATTCTTTAATCTTATCTTTTCAAAAAGGATAATTAAGATATTTTAGAAACTTATAGAAGCTTATAATTAATCCTAATTATTTTAGAAATAGGATTAAACCTTTAGACCCTCCACATGATCATTGGGTCGTAGGTAAAATCCGATTTGGGCCCAGTTTAGTATTTTGGCCATAACTTCCTTATTATTCATCGGAATTGGGCTTATAATTTATCGTTGGAAAGGTCTTTTCAAACCCCATCAAAATACACCATTATTGGCCCATATAATGAACCAAACTAAACTAGAATGCACGTTTTTCAAAAATAAGGTAACAAAAGAAATATTTTCAAAAACAGAAAGAAGAGATATTTTAATAAAAACATCCTCATCACTAGACTTTTCACGCTTTCTCTTTGTTCGATAATCAAATGACATGAAAGGTATTCATCACTGGGTTTGGTTTTGGGGAGACACAAATGGGTGTCTACAAAAACTGACCAGAATTTAAATACTAAAGGAAAAGTGATTGAATATGATAATTAAATTAAGCCATCCGGGATTTAATAAATTCCCATTATGGAAACCTAAAATTTCATTTGATATGAAAGAAATAATGTGTTGGCGCTCTCTCATGTTAGATATATGAAATGAATTGAATGACAAGACATAATGTTGTGATGGAGGTATTTTTTTATTGTGATATAATAGTTTGTTTTGAAGAAATTTCTAGAGATTATATGCTAGTTTTGAACAATTTTGCATGTGAACAAGTAATAAGTGGCTAGAAGCTCATTCACTGAAAAAACTTGTATGTGTAAAGATTTTGAGTAACTAGAAATTCATTATTAAAGTATTTAGAGAATTAGAAGATCACCATGTAGTGGCTTTTCATACAAGTGATTTAATAGTAAATTAATCTCTTGGTTGGGGATATTTATTTTATGTCAGCACATAAGAAGTAGAATAAGAACATAGAAAATTATACAAATCATGACTCCCTATTAAGATTTATCTCCAGAAGAGATAGAAATTACATTATTCTCCGAAAGAGGTAAAAAATTGTTGACTATGATTATCCTGCGAGATGAAATTTGTTGAACTTGACATTATATTCTAAGTTGGTGAAGAATTGCCCATTATTTGAGATATTTTACCAACTTATGGGGAGAAGAATTGAAGTATGTTGGAAAAATTATAAACTATAATTAGTTGATCCCTTTAATAATACTTTGAAAATTTACATGCCAACTTTTGTATCAAGATAGGTTGCACATCTATTATTTGATTTGTACACCGTTATGACTCATTCAAAAGCATAGAGAGATATATTTTGGTTATAGTAAGAATATGCATACATTGAGATGGATCTTGCCTATTTTTTCTTTTTAAATTACTAAACCTGAAGTGTAGGATGTAAGGTCAGTTCCAATATATGTAATATATGGCATGATAGTGTAGTTGATATTAATACCATAATATATTAAATACCCTAACTAGAAGTAGTATATATAGATTTATGAGAATTATATAGATATATGAGAATTACAATAGATTGTCTGGCCTATGATACGAAAAAAAAGTTATAATGGTGCCAATTGGAGATATATTCAGATATCATAGTAAACTATCATGCAAAATTGTATCTTACTGAATTTTATAATACCGGTGTACTATGCATGAAACCGGTAAATAATATGCATATGCATGATAGAATGGACTAGTGAATAAGGGATCTGAAATAATTGTCCATTTTAATGTCGACGTAATGATAATGATAATGATCAAAAAGTTTATCATGGACTAGAAGTCCAATGAAATTTGAATTTTTAAATCCACACACTACAGTGTCTTGCACTATTTTCAATCTTATGTCCATGTGAATGCGTAAGTTATAGGTTAATGGATTACTCATTTCAAGTGTAGGAAGTTGTTACTCGTTGTATATTTTGTTCAACATCTTATCATGATTTTAATATCTCATGTTGCATGCACTAGTTTCTATATAATTATTATGGTAATATGTGTCATTGTTTGTTCAAAGTATAGTAAGGCTTATTTACAACATTGATAGGAACTTACAAAGAAATATTTATATTCCAATGGACTTATAATTGTTATGAAATTATTGATGATGCCGATTTAAGTGCATGTTATGAATCATGTAAGAAGAGTTCATGAAGAAATTATATACGACGTATTTAAATATCTAGCTCTACAAAGTTTACATCTTGAATATTATTGCAATTATTAGCAAACTCTTGAAAATTAAAGTCTATGTGACTACATCAATGACACCTCAACCTGAAGTTTGAGCATATAAAAGTTAGTGAGATTTACTATTTGTATTTGCAAGAGAGCTACCGTGTTAATTATGAAACGTAACGTCTAAAGAATATCAATGGAATACTTATGTGTGAGAATGTTTTCTTATGGTCCAGAATAACCATAATTAGTGTATATAATTACATGTGTTATCTTATAATTCATATGAGATTGAAGGACATTAATAATATATATCAAGTTTTGTCATCAAATTATTATTAATGGATGTTTAATCAAACAATGATCATCAATTTCTATTATTCACAACCTCAAGAAGAAGTCATAACCGCATGAGTTTAACTTTTAAATCAATTATTAAACAAAGATTGATATAATGATATTAGAGATAAACACATGTATGGTGACATGAAGACATTTCACATGTTCACGTGAACACTTGAAGACTTGAAGATGCAATTTCAGTTCAGGAGGATCGAAGATCAACAAATGATATTTTACTACATATGAGAAGATATCCAACCATGTTGGATTCATTGTTGTGGCACTAGAAGATCTCAAGTTATATATTCATTATTGGGAGAAAATACGCGCTGCACTCTTTTTTTCTTGGCCATGGTTTTATCTCACATTGGGTTTTCCTGGTAAGGTACAGTTTACAATGAGGCAGCATCACAAGTGTATTACGAAGAATGTTGTACCCTTTTTCCTTAATTAGGTTTTTATCCCATATAGGGTTTTTCCTAATAAGGTTTTAACGAGGCACAATTTTCAATAATAGACATCCTAGGGGGAGTGTTATGAAACATTGGTTGGATGCCCATTATCCTTTTTGTATCATCCAAAATATTCTAAATCTAGGGTTTATTTTTATATAAGAAAACCCTAATTATATTGTATGTATATATACCCCATCATATGGAATAAAGATACATACATTAATTCTCTCTCAATCTTTCACACTACTAGAAAATAGGTCATTTCCGACGAAACGGTTCCGACGGAATTTGAACCCTTAACGACGGAATTTAAGTTTTTTTTTTTTAAAAAAAAAAAGACCCATAAACCCTAATTAAAAACGGCTCCCCCCCCCCTTTAAATTCTGATTTCTCTTTCTCTCTCCTCTATTCTCTCACTCCGCCTCTCCTCTATTTCTCTCTCCTCTCCTCTCTTCCTCTTCCCTCTTATTTCCTCAGTTCTCACGGTCTCCTTTCTCCACTTATCTTTTCTATTTTCTCCTCCTCTTGTTTCCTCATTCTCTTTCTCAATTTGAACTGAACTATTTTCTCAAGATAATGGTTCTCACGGTCGCCAATGATTCTCTTTCTATTTCATTCATACTAATGGTTTATACGGTCAAATTTGACCATGAAATCTCTAGATCTAGAGGTTTTAGGGTCAAATTTAGCCAAATTAAACCAAATTCGGGTTAAAATTCGAAGTTTCTGTTGTTAAGGTATGTTTTCTTCTTTTAAATTTTTTTTCGTTTTTGTTTTGTTTTTTGGCGGTGGTGGTGCTTTTTGGCGGCGGTGGTGGTTTTAGGATGGGTAGTATGGTTGGATTTGGTAGTGTTAGGGTTGTAGATATGCGTTTGTTTTGGTGGTAGATATTTATTTGGGTGGGTTAGGGTGGTCTGGTTTGGGTTAGGGGGTGAGTCTGGTTCGGGGTTAGGGGGTGGGTCTGTTTCGGGTTAGGTTGAAGGGTGGTGTGCTTCGGGTAAGGGTGGGGATAGTTTAGATCTAGGCTAGAGTGGCGGTTTGTGCTTAGGGTTAGGGTTACAGGTTGGTTGTGGATGATGTGGGGGGTAGTGGCGGTGGTGGTCTGCTGTTGGGGATAGGGTGGTGACACGCCGTGCCCTTGGTGGTGCGGCGTTTTTTTTTATTTTAATTGAAATATTTTTCAACGGAAGTTGCGACGGACTTTCCTAGAGCCAGAAAATCTGTTCTGACAACAGAATTCCGTAGGAAAATTCCGTCGGAATAGGCTGTTTTTCCTACAAAGGGTTTTCCGACAACAAGTTTCGACAAAATTCCGTCGGAAAGGGCTTTTCCGACGGAATTTAGGGTGTTTCCAACGATAAAATTCCGTTGGAAATGGCCTGTTTTCTAGTAGTGTCACTTTTTCTTATTTTCACATCATCATCATCATCATCATCATCATTATTATTATTATTGTGAGAAAGGTTTGTTATAGTTAAGGGGGAAGGAATCATAAATCATCTACATACCTTACATTAAAGTTGATAAAATATATTGCGCAGCCATTACCAAGTTTTCTTAAACTACTGTAGATCATACATGTTTGTACTTATTGGTCATTTCATACAATCAAGTTAATATAGGTTCATGAAAACTATTTACTAAACACCTTTTATATAGATAGAATTTGGAAGAAGTTAAATGGGTGGAAAGAAAAGTTGTTGTCTCATGCCGGAAAGGAAGTGCATTTAAAATATGTGATTTAAACAATTCCCACGTGTTTAATGGGAGTTTACAGATTGTCGTATAGTGTTTTCATGACATTCACTCTATGATGGCAAGATTTCTTTGGGGTGGCACCAATAAGGATCGCAAAGTACATTGGAAAAAGTGGGTGGATCTTTGTACTCCAAAATGTTTGGGGTGCTTGGGTTTCAGAGGTTTGCGACTTTTCAATGAAGCACTTCTTGGAAGATAAGCTTGGCAACTTACCAAGTTTCCAAAATCTCTTCTTATCTAGGTTATGGGTGCTAAATACTACACGAATTGCAATGTTTTGGAGTCAAGTTTGGGCTATGCTGGAAGCTACTCCTGGCAGAGTATATGGTTCACTATAGCTCTACTCAAGGATGGTCTTTTGTAGTGAATTGGAAATGGAACGACGTTAACATATGGTGTGATCCTTAGGTCGATACCGACGCTAACAGGTTTATTTATTCATAAAGATCAGAAGCAGTCAAAGTGGTAGCAGATTTGATTGTTCATGGAAAAAGAGAATGGAAGGAAGCTATAATTTATGATATTTTCAATGAATTGGGTGCTAGTGACATTCTCTCTATCCCTTTGAGCTCCAACCCTTCATTAGACTTGGTTTTTTGGGCTTGTTCCATGGATGAAGTCTATTGGGTTGAGACCGCCTATATGCTTTGGAAATCGTGCAACTTGGATGATTTTTAGAAGACTTGGGTGGATATTTGGAAGCTCGATGTCACGCTAAAGGTTTGTCATTTAATTTGAAGAATTTGCACAGGTACACTCCTAGTTTGAGCTTACTTGAAGTATCGACATCTGTCGGATGTTGAAACCTATCCTTAGTGCCTTTATAGCCCTAACAAATTTAGGCACGCTTTCTTCGAGTGTCCTATTTTCAGGGACCTCTGGGTGGAGTATGACTACCAAGAGCCCGCGGTTTGGCCGGCCTACAAGGGTTGTCCTTCCTTGATTTCTTTGAGGTGTGGAGCAAGCTTAGCTCTAGTAAAAAATGCAGGGGAGCTATTCTTATGTGGAACCTGTGGAGAAGACAAAATGAAAAAAATAATCCAAGGGGCTGAAATTTTTCACCCTGTACATGTGAAAAAAGTGAAGAGGCTAGTGAGTGAATGTATCTCTTGCTCGGAGAAAATCTATAGTGTGAAAAGAGCCAAGAATAGAAGCAGTCCTAAGGCATGGCAAGCACCGCCAGATGGGGTAATTAAGCTAAATTGTGATGTGTCTCTCCGCGAAGAAGGTTGGGTGGGTCTTGGTGTGGTGGTCAGGAACAGCCAGGGGGAAGTTTTAATCGCATCTTGTACACGTTCTCGTTCTTACTAGCCTCCCATAATTGATGAATGCAAGGCTATGTTGATGGCTATCAGACTAGCAAAGCGTTATGGGCTCAGAGATATTGTGGTTGAATTGGATTGCCAGGCTCTTATTGGAAGAATTTGCGATGGCTTCTTTTATATCACTGATCTTAATATGCATCATGAGGATGCACTAAAATCTTGTAATTCTTTTAATTCTATCTCTTAGTGTCATGTCAAATGGGAAGTAAATAATGTAGCTCATCATTTAGCCCGTATAGTGCCTTTCGGTTTTGAACAAGTTTGGGAGAACCATAGTCATTGTGAGGTCTCCCCATATATATTGATGGAAAATTTATTAATTTAAGGCATGCCATCTATTTTTCTCAAAAAAAAAAAAGGAATAAGCATTTAGTGAACCAACTCACACAACCGGCTAGTGAAACTAGCTCATGTGAAAAACTAACAAAAATAATGTACCCACCACTATTGTTGACGACAGAGAAAGGTTTGATCGAGCATATCACCCATTCACATAAATGTAAGCTACATTAGGTCATTTGATCAAAGGTTAATAACAATTATAAATAAGACACAATGACATTACCGCCATATGAAAAATAAAAATTAGGTGAATATGGGGCGTGTGTAAGACAAGAAACGATAACAAAAATTGGGGGGTTCTGGGGTATGTGGGGCCGGTGGGGCAGGTGGAGGTGGGGCACAAATTATTTAGGGTAGGTCCAACATACCTACCTCACCACCCATGGTAGGTATGATTTTTACTCGATCCTTACTATATTACCTGCTAAATGCAGTATCTTTATTTGAAGGGGATGGGGCATGTTTCTCCTATTTGACCCGCCCCTTTGGCATCTCTTGGTCATCAATCTCCCTATCATAATTAGGTATTAATTAATAAATGCCGATGTGATTGATGTGGTAAGGTGGTTTTAGAAGTGAAACAGAAGACCCTCAAAGCACGCTTGTGGGTGTCTTTCCACCTAACATTGCTCGACCTTTGCGTGGTGTTAAGTTGCTTGTAATGCATAAGGTGACCAAGACCATTGCGCTTATGGATAAGGTTGCTACGTTGGATAATCCTCAGTGTGAGCTATTGTTACTTAGGGCATGTACCGGAGTTTCTTTACTCTTCTTTGCATTGCGTACTTGCCCCCCCAAGTACTTTAATTTTGTGGCGGCTCAGCGCACTTTCGACTGGGCTCTTCGATCTTATTTGGAGCGTATTGTTACTGCTTCAGGTTTTGGGTTTAGCGATTGGCGGTGGTGGCTTGCCACCTTACCATTTGCGTTTGGAGGGCTTGGTGTTTATTCTGCAGGTGATGTTTGGCATTATGCTTTTCTTGCTTCTCGATTACAGTTTGTTGGGTTGCAGACAAAGCTTCTACGACATGCTAACATTGTTAGTCTTGGTCGAGATTTTAAAGATGCTTTGAGTCTGTTTAATGGCACAGTGGAGTTTGATTTTTTAAGTAATCCTAGTGAGGTCGTTGCCTCAAAACTCATGAAGAAATTGGCAGATATATATTTCACGAAGGTTACCGCTTCTGCAGAATCCACCTTTTCATTATTTCCTCGACTATCAATATTGTTGAAATCTCAGCAGGGAGATCACACGTCTGCTTGGCTTCGGGCCGTTCCTATTTCAGGGTTGGGTCAGACTATGAACGCAAAGACTTACCGATGTGTGTTATGCTACCGATTGGGTGTTCCATTGTTCTCTGTCTTGACACCGTGCTCTGCTTGTTCGAGGGTTTTTCTAGGGGATACTTTTGGTGATTTTGTCGTGTACTGGTATCGTGGGTATTAAACATCGACATAATGTTCTTCGGGATACCCTAGTTGATGTTTGCTATCGTTCTGGGATTTCAGCAAGGAAAGAGGTTGACATTAGGTTGTCTGGAGGGAACGATGAGGCCCTCAGACCAACATATGTGTTACTTTATTCATTGGATCGTGGTCACTATGTCTGTGTAGATTTGACATGATCTTCTCCTTTGACATGGTCAGGGATATCTGACTTTATTCCTGGACGAGTTGTGGCTGATGTAGCTCATCGGAAGCGGGTTAAGTATGAGGCTCGTTGTCAGGCGATTGGATATGGTTTCATTCCCTTCTCATTTTCTTAGCTTGGGGAATTAGAGAAGGAAGTTGTGGCATTGCTTAAGTGAGTTCAGAGGTTCTCGATGACGCAAGACATTGGAGCACGTGGTGCAGCTCATATGTTTACTAGGGTAGGCTTTGCTATAGCTAGAGGAGTGGGGGCCCACATTGTATCTCGACTTCCCACTAATTTATTGTAGGTTGTATGACTTTTGTTTGTGAGATAATAACAATAATAATAATAATAATAATAATAATAATTAGTGGTGGTTTGTTGGGAATTCGATTTGTTGGGGGTGGTAAGGTGGTTGTTTCGGTTCGTTGGTGGTCGGCTAGTCGTTGGTGGTGATGCGAGTTGGTTGGGTGGGTTCATTGGTTTTCGGCTGGTCGGTGGTGGTCGTGTGAGTTAAATTAATTGGGGTTTCGGGTTATTGAAGATGGTAAGGTGGTCAGTTGGTCGCTGGTGGTCGTGCGAGTTGGTTGGGTGGGTTCGTTGGTGACGTGGGGATTCGATTGGCAGTGGTGCGAGTTGGTTGGGTGGGTTTTGGGTGGTTGTGGTGGTGTTTTAGATATTAATGGTAGTGAGAGGGTGGTTACAAGGTGAGTGCTAGTGGTGTTTATTTTCTCTCTCATCTAATTAATCACATGTCCTCTTTTTATATATTAATCTTTGCTTAAAAAATGTTGTGTGCAACCAAGTTTGTTGCAGATTTTATGAAACGGAGGTAGTAAAAGAAAATTTCCAACTACTACCAAGCTTTTCGCAAAAGCTAATTTAATAATATTAATTTTTCACAAAAGCTACTCCAACTACTAAACTCTATCCTCCCCACTTGCCAAACACTTAGGTTTTTTACTAAGTAATAATTTGAATAAGTTAAACCACTAAAAAACTAGCTAGAAGCTATTTAGAAATTAGTGCTGAACAAGCCCATAAATTGTTAGTTTGATAAGGAGTACTTAAATATATTGTTCAAAAAATTGTTTACTAGAAGTTATGACAGTATGTTGCTAATGGGAGACTGTGGGAGTATAATTCCAAATGATTGGATGATCAGCTCGATTAGGTATTCAATTAGGAAGGAAGTGTATTAACAAACCCACCATAGTTTAGGATACTCATAATCTAATATATATAAATAAAGTATGCATTTTTGGAAAGCATTGGGAGCGCCACATAAGAAAAGGTATATTTTCGACCAATTAAAAATAAGATTTCTATTTTATTTTAGAATTAAAAAAATCACTCGCCACTTAAACAAAAGTGACGAATGAAATTTTAAATTTTTGCCACGTAGGTAAAAACGACGAATAGTAATTTATTAGGATTTTAATTATTTAAAAACACTAAATTTTATCATTTTTATTTGTTACAAAACTAGAAATTATCTTTAGATATTAGGATTTACATTATTTAAAAAACTAAATATTATATTTTGATATTTAAAAAATACTTCCTCCGTTCTGTTAATATTGCAACAAGGAGGAAATTACGCATCCCAATACACATTTTATATGCTATCTATAATTGTGTAAGAGTAAAAATTATAATAAGTTGATATTGTGAAAGTATTTTATGAGACGAATCCAACAAGATCCCACTTGACTATATTTTGCTTAACGTATAACTCATATTATATGGTCAAACAAGAGTGATGAATAGTGCAAAAAGTCCATTGTTGCAATATTAATAAAACGGAGGAAGTATAAATTATCATTTGATGTTAATGGTTTTATGTAAATATCTGATGATATGATATTTTCATACAAAATTTTAAAACTTATAATGCAAGAAAAAAATTATGAGATCACCAAAAAAATATATTTATACAAAATGTATATGAAAATTCATGCATCGCACGCCACATAAGCAAAAGTAATATTTCGACCAATTAAAAATTAGATTTATATATTAATTTAGAATTTAAATTTTCAGTCCCCATTTAAGAAAAAATTAACAAATAAAATTTGAGAATTGAAAACAAAAAATAGTAATTTAAGATTTAAATTATGTAAAAAAAAATCTTTTATATTATCTTTTACATTAGAATTTATATTATTTTAACAAATAATTAGAAATCAAAAAATATATTTTGATTTAATGATTTTATCTAACTATCCGATGCATGAGATAATACTTATTTCAATTTATAAATTCAAGTTCTATATACGTAAAATTTGAATAAGAATAATTTAAAACTTAACAAAATATTTTACATTAAATTAATGTTAAAATAATAGAATAGAAAATAAAAACAAAAAATATTAAGAAATTACAAAAAAATATACAAAATGAAATATTTAAAAACGTGCATCGCACGGACTTACATCTAGTATAATATAGTTTAGAGCATCAGCCAAGATCACAAAATAACCCTTATTAAACTACTAGGATTAATGCCATAGCCCATAGCCCATAAATTCAAATGGGTAGTCAAATGTAGTTTAGGCTACTCATAATATAATATAGTTTAGGTTTTATTTTTATTTTTATTTATTTTTAAATAAAGAACAAGTTAGTCAAGTAGCCTGATTATCGTACTGAACTAAATTACTCCTCAATTTATCAAAATATAACCCTAATCCGACTTAAGATAATTAAGCATAGACATCCCTCATTATAATACATGATTATAGATTCTGGACAAATGTAATTATTATATCCATGGTTACATTATTCTATGTCCGTCCCATACACTAATACACATTTCTTTCTTTCTTTTTATCTTTTAGGCACTAAAACACAAAACAAAATTATACTCCGTACTTCGTATCTATGTATGTAATGACGTAACACCCATTATTATTGTACACAAAAAATTAAAGTAGCAAATTTATACTTTATTATTATACATTAAAAAGCGTTCCTAAAAAATGTTTATGTGTAATATAAATCTGCATCACATTATCAGTTAACTATCATGTGCTATGTCACTCCTAGTATTGCAACATTTAGTCCATGTCATTATTATTAATAAGAAAAAACATCCCACAAAGTTTGAACATTGGATCTTATGATTACAAGATTACACACTTTACCATCTTAGCCAAGGCCAATTTATGTTCTCTCTATACATATAATTAGGGGTGTCAATTCGGTTAAACAGTTCGGGTTTGGGTTGGGTTTATCAGTTTCGGGTTATAACGGGTCGGTTTATAACGGATTGAAATAATAAGCGGGTCGGTTTGGGTCGGTTTTGAAAATTATCGGGTCAGTTCGGTTTGGTTTTTTTAATTGCAGTTTCTATTCGGATCGGGCCCTTATCGGGTCGGGTTCTAGTCGGTTCGGGTCATAATCAATGTGGGTTGAACTGGGTCAGTTTGAAAACGGGTTTAGCCCATTTAATGTGGGTTTCGGTTAAAAACAGTTCGGGTCTTAATCAGGACGGGTCGTAATTGGTTCGGGTCATAATCAGTTTGGGTTTAACTAGGTCGGTTCGAAAATGGGTTTCGGTTCAAAATAGATCAGGTGAAATCGGGTCCAACCATTATTGTTTCGGTTATAATCGGTTTAGATTGAACTTGGTTGGTTTGAAAACGAGTTTACCCAATTTGAAACGGGTTTCTAATCAAAATCATATCGGGTTAAAATTGAGTCGGATGATTATCGAGTCGAATTAGTCAGATAATGGGTAGGAACGAGTCATGTTATAATCAAGTCAAGTCATAAATAAGTTGGGTTTATCGAGTAGTGGGTTGAAACAGATTAGATCATAAACATATTGGGTAACAGGTTGTAAATGACTCAATCATAACGGGTTACGGGTTTTAAACGGTTTGGTCATAACGGGCTACGGGTCGTAAACGGTTCGGTCACAACGGGTTACGGGTTATAAACTGTTCGGTCACAAGTTCACAACGGGTTACGGGTTGGAACGATTTAGGTTTATCGGATTTTTATCGGGTTTTAACGGTTTTCGGTTTAAAACGGGTCGGGTTACTATCGGGTTTAAACATAATCGGTTTGGGTTGCTTTCAATTTCGGGTTGTAACGGTTTGGCTTGATAACGGGTCGGGTTAGTAACGGTTTGCACAAATTCGGTTTAGTTCAGTTTCGGTTTGGAAAAAATTCGGTCGGGTCAGTTTTCGGTTTCCAAAAAACGGGTTTTAAACAGTTCAGTTCCTTTTCGGATCGGTTTGAAACAGTTGGGTTTAACGGTTCGGGTGAAAAACTGACAGCTCTACATATAATAACTTGAAAAAAAATGAATAAAAAGGAATAGCCTCAACAGTACCAATATCAAGCCTCAACTTATTGACTGCTTAATTATCTAATCTAAGTTCACTTTCTACCCAAAAAAAAAAAATTGAAAATAAAATATCTTCAACAATGGAGTTTTGGGTTACATTTTGTTTTAAAGTAATAACCCGGTACAACGTGCAGGGTACACAGTAGTTAGAAATAATTTCACGACTCATTCAAATTATTTTATACACCTGAAATTTTTTAATAATTTCACTACTCATTCAAATTATTTTATACGGAGTACATCATACCTTTTATATTTCTAATTTGTTTTCCATTCTATAATGAATGGCGTCTTTTATATAGTTCGGCTCACTTTTAATTTATTTTATTTTGTCAAACCTAGTTTGCAATGCTATTTAATCTAACCCAGATGGGTTACTGTATTTACATATGTTCACCGACTTGTAAACTTTATTCACCGTTTTCTTACATCCATTCAATTTTTATATATACTAGTTTTGTGCCCCGTGCGATGCTCGGGTTGTTTATTGAATTATAAAATAAATTTTTAATCTTTATACGATTTGCTAGATTGTGAAGTATATTATTTTAACCGATTAGTATATATATTATAAATGTATGTTTTACGCTTTTAACTATTTCCTTTGCCCAAAAATATTATGATACAAAAAATAATTTATTAATTTTTAAGAATTATAATTGAATTTGTACATTTGAAATATTGGTATTTTATCTAAAATAAAACTAATTTTATCCTAAAATTCTATCCAAATATAATTTTAAATTAACTTTTTTTTAATCTTATGAGGTCTATTTAAATCTATCCAACGTGGCGCGACACTTGGCGAAAAGTTAGAACGCCAAGTGTCGCAGCCTCGTGACCTGGCTAAAAGTTTAGCTTTATATATTAGTTACTAGTTTTGTGCCCGTGCGATGCCCGGATTGTTTATTAAATTTAAAGATATATTTTAATCTATATGTCAAATTTTAAAACATATCATTGATACAAAATTAGTTAGGAATTGACGTGTTTTTGTGACGATTTAAACTTGTAGACATGTAATGACAAATAATAATAAGATTGGTGAATTTTTTTTTTTTTTGACCTTGTCTGAAATGACTCGTGACCCGACCTGATTGACAAGTCTACACACAGTAATAAAATTATATTAGATTGTGAATTATATTATTTTAATTGATTAGAATATATTATAAATCATGGATGTGGTACATTTTGAACTAATTCCTTTGCTCCAAAAAAAAATTATGATACAAAAAATAAATTTATATGATAATTTATGACAGTAATAATCTATTTTTTTTAATAAAATTATAATTCAATTTGTACATATGAAATATTGGTACTTTATCAAAAATAAAACTCTAAATTAACAATTTTATCCTAAAATTCTATCCAAATTTGATTGAAAAAAAAATTCTAAACTATCTTTTTTATCCTACAAATTGAATTCTATATAATTCTATCCTACGTGGCACGACACTTGGCGAAAAGTTGGAACGCTAAGTGTCGATATCTCGTCGCCTGACTAAAAGTTTAGCTTTATATTTTCTATCCAAATTTGATTGAAAATAAATTTCTAAACTACCTTTTTTATCCTACAAATTGAATTCTATATAATTCTATCCTACGTGGCACGACACTTGGCGAAAAGTTGGAACGCCAAGTGTCGTTGTCTCGTCGACTGGCTAAAAGTTTAGCTTTATATATTAGTTATATGATATGATATATAAAAAAGAGTATAGTCGAACTTTGGTAAACTAAGGAAGCATATATAAGCAAAGTATGGTAGGAAGAGTGCGCAACCCTTGATCTGAACCAACGTCTCATTCACCCCATTAATAATACCTCTTTCACAAGTCCTTTTCCCTTTCTCTCTCTTTAATTCCCATTCTTCCTTTCTCTCTCTCTCCAATATCACTCCCTTTTTTTTTCCAGTCACAAGAAAGTTAAAAACTCAGCTGTTAATGGAGTCTAATTTTTTTATGTGAATTTCCATTTTTAGCCTTCTCTTTTCAACCAAAACCGTCCATTTTCATACAAAAGGGTATAATAAAAGGGTTAATTTTGTAACAAAAATAATTTTTCTTTTCTTTTATTTTTTTTTAAAACTTTGTGACAATTAAATAGAAATGTTGAGCAATTAAATGGGTTTCTACTTTTATAAATACCCAACTAGAAGGGCAAACTCACTTCCAATTTGTTTTCTTTCTTTTTTTTTCTGTTGTTGCAGAATTTTAGGGAAGAAAAAGAGGGGCAGACAAATTATATTTCCTAATTCTTCATTTTTTCTTCCTCAGGTGAGATTAAGCTTAAAATAATAGCTTAGTCAATTCCAAATTTCAATTCTAATTAGTTTTCGCTTCGCCTCTTATGGTATTCTTATCCTCTTTCAATCCCATGAAATTTCGAGCTAGTAAATCAGTTTCGAATACAGCATATTCCGTTGAACTAAGCTGGAAGACTAAATAACTATCTAGATAACTCAATGATAAGATTAATATTGTGGATATTATGTTGGTTTAATGATGTACATGTTATTGATTTTATTTTATTGGTGTTATAAGTTTTTGATTAAGCTAATAGATTAACATATGATTAAATTTTCTTTCAGAAAAACTAGCAAAATCATGGAATTCCCAACACAAGTTATGGAAGAAGGTTCACCCTCAAGCCAAAGAAAGATGGGAAGGGGGAAGATCGAGATCAAGCGGATCGAAAACACGACAAACCGCCAAGTGACCTTCTGCAAGAGAAGGAATGGATTGCTGAAGAAAGCCTATGAATTATCAGTCTTATGTGATGCTGAAGTTGCCCTTATTGTCTTTTCGAGCCGAGGCCGGCTCTATGAGTATGCTAATCATAGGTATATGTTCAACATAATTCCTCCCTTTTTACAAATTCACTAATTTTTTGGACAAATTTTGAAGATGATAAATAAGGGTTATATCTTAGAGAAATTAAAATTGTCTTTCTTTCTTTCAGTTTTGTTTTTTTCTCTGTTAAGAGCTTTAAGGGATGCCCTTTTTATTTTTTTAAATAAGGCCTTCTTTTACTTCTTTGATTGACAGAAACATAGATCTGGTTGTAATACAAGGAAATAACAGAAATTTGGCAATTTTTTTTGGCATAAAAAAATCAGACCTAAAATAAATGGGAAACATTATATTGTATACATAAAAATTTAAAAACAGTAAGAAAAATTGGGAAAGTTTTCAGGACTATGAGATCAGCTTTCCATCCTACCCTCTTCTCCATTGTTGCTAACTTTGTATATTCTCTCTCTAAAATCTTCCTTTCTCTCTCTAAGTGAAAGTACAAATATGCCCATGATCTATGATGCTAGAAGAAAAGGGGTAGGCCTACTACACCCATAGTTGTCACATTTCGATTCGTCGAAAAACTCTCTACCCCCATCTCTTGACACTTCCTTAATATCATGTCAGTTTACCCATAAAGCTAAAACAAAAGGACATCCACAAAAGTTTGTGTTCAAGAAACCCCAATTCAAAAAATCAAACTACTACTAGTAGATAAGATTATATAGAGCAGTATGTAACACAACACAACACCACAATGTTTTCGATTTTGTTCATCTAACACGCAGCGTGTGTAACTAAATTAGGGTTCTTGGTATAATCTATCAGAACACTAAATTTCCTTGCCTATAATTAGATATTGATGAAAATATGTTGGTTACACGTGATGTGTATTTGTAAAAGTCAATAAATTAGCCAAAATTAGGGCTTAAAAATGCACCCACTTGACATATTTGAGGGTTTCAATTTATTGCACACAACTCATTTTTTTGGCAAAGTAGGTCTAAATTTGTAACAAAACAAAGGCTAGTAGTTAAAAAACATAATACAAATCAGAAGAAGTTTGCCAGATTTGGTCCGTTTGATTTTTATATGTATAATTCTTTTTTCATAATTAGGGTTATTATCACTAAGTCCTAAAACTGACCATTTACAAGAGATTTATAGCTTTAACAAGAATGAAATAGAAAATATAATTTTTTATGCTCAAATTGAGAAAAAGAGGAATCTTTTGTGTTTTTTGTTTATAATTTTTGTTTTTTATTAATATTTTTGGGTAATCTGACAAATATAAAGAGAAAGAGGGTAGTGTAATGATATGATTTCCAATACAAAGAGTTACTCTTTTAACTTAAATAGTGAAAGAAATAAAAATAATAATTGGATTAATTTTTATTTTGTACAATACCCTCTTAGATTGTGAAAGGATCTCACTTTCTCTATGAGTTCAAAATAAAAATTGGGTAAAATTAATTTTTATTTTTTACAGTTTTCTTTCAACAAAAAAGAACCACCTCACTCTTTGATGATCTCATCACTGTTGAGTCTGAAACAGCAAAAACAACAAAAACATTGCTGTTTTTTTTCAGAGTGTGTTGAACCAATCAAATTGCATCATCCTTTTTTCACAAACTTTCACTTTATTAGGGAAAATTAGGGTGTGTTGAGACTAGATCTTGCTTAGATATTTTTGTACAATACTCATGCCTTTCAAAGAAATTTACGTACTCTTACCAAAGCTACCTAAAAAAAGTTTGTGTAGGAAATATAAATCTGATAAATAATTCAATTTATGGCCACTGTTTTGTACTTAAACTTGTATCATCTTCTAATTAAGATGATATTTTTTCATCATTAAACTTAGGTTATTAGCCATATTTCATTATCATCAAAAGTATTTACATCTTATAGTTTCCTAATTATTCAAGTAGATCTTTTTACCTACTCTAAAGAATAAGTATGTCTAATTTTTGTTTATTTATTTTTTTTGTTTTCCAGAATGTAAGTTTTTTCAATTTGGTAACTTAGATCCTTTTATAAAAAAAGTCATAATTCTAGTTAAAAGACAAGTGAAGTTATAGTGAAAGTTAAATTATTTTTTTCCAAAAATGGCATTATGTGGAAATTTTTTGGCAACCACTTTATACTTCTAGCTTTTTCTCACAATCTTTTACAACTACTTTCAAAATTCTAATTCTTGAGTTTTATTTTTTTAGGATGAAATAAAAAGAAATATAAGGTTTTTAATTTTGTTTTTATTTAATTAAAAGAAGAAAGATACCAGTAAGAAAAGAAAGTGTACGGAAAAACTTGACTTTGTGTAATTTATGCATGGAAGAAGAAAGAGCCCTACACCTACAGCTGCTATTTTTTAGTCAGACTTCAATTTTCAATTTTTTATTTTTTATTTATTGATTGATAGAAATTTGGAAAAGACTAATTTTAGTATTCCATTTTTTAATAATAAAAAAATTCCAAAACCCTTGGATATTAGGGTAATCGGGTGGGTTAATATCCAACGGATAATGGGTTTCTGACACGTGGCTCAGTTCTCAACTCACTAGTCTTATTCTAACCAATCATATCACTGGACCACATGACAACGTGGCAGAACTTAGCCAATCACTTACTCGAGGAAATTAAGGTATCACCAAATTCGAGAGAGTTCAGTCAATTTTTTAATTTAATTTGATGTTATAAAAACATTAAATATGTTAAATTTAGGTCATATCATACTAAATTACATCGCATCAAACAGTAAATATTCTGAACTCTGAAGCTGAGTTTACTGAGGTTTTTCTTACTTTTCATTCAAATTACTGTTTTGTATGGCTTTTCGTGTTGGACTAAGGTATTAGATTGATTTGACTAAAATAATTACTGAAGTACGTATCTATTTTTAGATGTAATAATCATTTCATGAAATTATTCATATTGTTTGTTCATACTTGTACTCAATGTCGTTTAGTCAGTGGTAGAATTACAGTAATATCTACTCCATAATCGTTGGTTTTGTTTGTGAGATTTTTTCATGCGTTCACTTTACGGTTTATAATTGATTGACTTTTAGTTTGAATTATACGACTAACATGGTTGTTACTCCTTAATTTGCAATATTGATTGCTTTTATTTAATTTTATTATCACGATATCTTTATTTTTGAGATAAGAGATTTGCAACTTACTTATAGAGGGAAAAATAAATGTAAGCTTTTGATTTTCTTAATTTCATCTTATCTGTTTTGCTGTTTTTGTGCTTTTGCCCTTCTCCACTTTTCTCCTTTTGCTGTTTAGCAACAATACATGGGAAAAAAAAAATATTGTACTAGAATAAAGAACTAGAGATTTGGGCAAACAATTTATATTTGTATTTTCAAATTGTGTCAATGCGTACCCAATAACTGAAATGCTTAAGGGCATGTGCTGGAAAAACTCAATATACAGAGGGAAAAAAAAAAAGTAGAATAACTAAGTTTTTGGAAATATTCAATTTAAGAGGTTAGAGTTATGGCCAGATATGTTGAAAGGAGAGTGTAGAAGGAAAATGTAATTAAAAGTAGAATAACTAACAGTTTGTTTGGATAAGAAGGAATGGAGGGAAAGGAAGAGAAGGGAAAGGAAGGGGGATGAAATCCATTGTTTGGATATCAAATTAAGGGGTGAGGGAAATGAAAGGAAAAGTTTTGTTTAATTGTTATAGTGTAAAATCCTTCCAAATTTGAAAAGATTTGGAAGGAAAACAATAACAATAGATTAACATTCAACTGGAATACTTTATTGAATCTCCTCCTTTATCATTTTCTCTCTCCTCCTCCATATTGTTCTCATGATTTTTCTCCAAATTTCAAGGGTTTTTGACAATGCTAATTCATCTCTTTCTATTTCTTGAATTTTCAAGGTAAAGGCCAAATGATGCAACATGTTATTCTACTCTGCGTCTCACGAATTTTATCCTCCAATTTCTAGGGATTTGCTGCTTTTCTTCATTGTTAATATTTATTCAATTTTCAATTTATTTTTTTATTTTTTTATTTATTTATTTTTTTTATATATTCCTTCAATTTTTGTTTGAAAGTCAGTTTGAAAATCAATTTGATATTTTAGATAATGTACATAATTTTTTTTTGGAATAGCATGAGATATTAAATTATCTATTTTTGCTTGATTTTAATGACGTTTATCAATATTTTTTTTGGAAATTTTGACAATTACTACATACTATTCTTTCCATTTTAGTAATTACCACCTGCTATTATTTTTTTTTTGAAAATTACCTCCTACTCTTTCAAAAAAAAAAAAAAAATTCCCACCTAGTTACCTCTCAACTACCTTATGACGTCATGTAGGCCCCATTTTTTTTTACCTTCCCTCTTCTTTTCCCTCCCTTTTCTCATTTCTCACTCGAGTTTCATCTCCTTTGACTAATTTTTTTCGCTCAAATTATTTTTTCGCTCAAAAAATAACCACCTAGTTGGGCCCCAATTTATTTTTTCGCTCAAAAAAATGAGTAAGGGGAGATGAAAATTGAGTGAGAAATGAGAAAAGGGAGGGAGAAGAAGAGGGAAGGTAAAAGGTGGGACCTACATGACATCAAAAGGTAGTTGAGAGGTGCTAAATTATTTGTGAGAGAATAGCTTTGCTTGATTATTATTCATCAATAGGTAGAGTATTTATACAATACCTACGAACATAAGATAGGAAACGATATTCCTAAAAGATATACTACCATAATCATAAACCCTAAAGATATATTCTCAAAATAATATCTTAACATAAAAGAGTAGGTGGTAATTTTCAAAAAAAATAATAGCAGGTGGTAATTACTAAAATGGAAAAAATAGTAGGTGGTAATTGTTAAAATTTCCTATTTTTTTATCAGGTTTAAACTATAATAAAAATAACTGCAATATAATTTTTGTAAAATTTAGTATAATGTTGATTGCAACATGCAAGCAACTCACATATTAAGAACCAATAAAAAATGGTGAATGCACCTCCCCTTCCTCCATTTTCTCCTTTATCCAAACAAGGAAGGTTCAATTTCTTCTTCCCTCCCCTCCCCTTCTCTTTCTTCCCCTCCCTACCCCTTCCCTTCTTATCCTTCCTGATACTAAGTTCTTGGGAATATTCGGTTTAAGAGGTTGGGAATATTCGGTTTAAGAGGTTAGAGTTATGACTAGATTTGTTGAAAGGAGAGTGTATATTATTTGATTATTTGATCATGGTCAGGAACGTAAATTTACTTATGTCAAAATAACGACTACTTCTAGAGTCTAGCTTGTCCGATATGTGTGTTTAATTTCACTGTACACCATCTATGATCTATCAATAACTTAAATACATTGCTTGTGTTGTTTGTCTTTCCAAATTAAATACATAATATATTGTGATTTATTGACGACTATCTTAATAAAAGTGTATTACGACTTTATAGAAAAAACCTCCCTTGCATATGTAAGTTTTACTTATGTATATATTCTCACTTTTTTTATAATAGTATTTCAATTTCACTATTTGTAGATGAATTGGCTTATCCGATGGTTGCTAGTTACGTAATGCAACTATGTTAGGATAATATGAAGCCAAAATATAATGGCAAAAAAAATGGTGTTAATGATGAATAATTAATACTCCGTATGACAATTTCACAATAAAAAAGATATTATGTCAAACAAGTTTTAGTTGAATGATTAATCGCGCATATTTGTTTTGATTTGAGAACAATTTTGTAATGATCACTCTAATTTTGTAGCCAATATAACCGTTTGATCATAACCATCAATTTTCTAGTATTAAATCTATATCATCTATCTATTGACTATATTATAAATTTTTTTTCACTTTGAAAAATACTTTATTAATCTTTCCTCTTTCACTTTTCCTTTCCCTTTCCCCTTTCTCATAACGACCTGGATAAGTCACTAAAATTTAATTTTATTTCATTTTCCGCTTAACTGCCACAAGTAATAATGATCGGATGTTTCCAAATTATAAGTTTTTACAATGCTTATATATAGTTGTAAACAAAAAATCATGAAAATAAAGTTATATAATATATTACTGGAAGTTTATTTGAAATCGTTATATAAGTTATTTAGATTTTTTTTCTTTTTTAATTTTATCATTTGTGATGGAGATTGATTGATGCATGACTGTACGATTAAATTTGTAAGTGCTACATTTTGATCTTTACTTTATCATATTTGAATTGTTTTCAAGGATATAAGGCATAATCGTCTGAATAATTGATATTCAATTTATAACTGTTATTCATTTTTCTTTTGATCTAAACGGTTAGATATTATTATTTCTATGAAATTTAATGATTTGGATAAAAAGTAGTTACAGTAGCTACAATTTTAGTGTAGTTATTGAATAATCTTTCTTGTTTATTTGTTAGGATTAATGACTATGTGGAGGAAATAATAAAAACATATGTAGGGAATGAAAAGTGGTAATAAGAAAGGGTAAATAAAGGCCAGAGAAGTATTAAAAAGGACCTAAAATATAATATTTGACATATTTTACAAAATAATCCTGATGACGAGCACCCGAACCACTAACTCAATAGTGGATTCGTAATAGAGAAGGTGGATAATATACAAAAGAAGGATTCGTAGTAGAGAAGGTTGATAATATACAAAAGAAGGTAGATAGGTAGGCTTGTGTATAGGCATGTGTTTGTATGCTTAAATTAAAGGTCCATTTCCCATATTTATATTCGAATATGTTGATTAAAAGAAATGGCTAGAAATTTCTAGAATTTCCTTCAATTTTTCTTGAAATTTCACAACCTATCTCTTTTTGTTGCTTCCAATGTTGAGAATTCTCTAGATCATTTTAGGGGTTACATGATGTAGAAATATCTATAGAATAAAATACTAATTGTGCTACCAGTATAAAAAACTTCCCGAACACGGGCCTATAAAATTTATGCCACACCCAAACCCAACAATATCATTTCTAAATGTATGTGTGCATGAGATAGGGTCATCATTATTTTTGAAATATAATGGCTACACAACTACTGTAGCTGGGTATATTGGTCATCATTGTTTATCAAATTGTTCAATTAAAAACAATTATAAAAAATTAGGAAATGGAAGGTCATGGAACTAATTGATATTCTTTAGCTGCAGTGTCAAGGGCACAATTGACAGGTACAAGAAAGCGTGCTCTGATCAGACTGGTGCTGGATCAGTTGCTGAAGCCAATGCTCAGGTATAATGCAACTAACTAACCTCACTTGATTGCTCGCATTTCTTTGTTTTGGTAGGAAGAACATTTATATAAGTTTCTTACAAAGTGGTGAAATCATAGTTACCTAATTCCCTAAACCTAGAAATGTGATTTAGGTTAAAGAGTATTGTGTAATATAATTTTGAATGTAAATTGCAGTACTATCAGCAAGAGGCTGCCAAGCTGCGAGGCCAAATCAAAACTGCAACAGAGAACAACAGGTAAATTTTACTGTGTAAACCTTGATTAACAAAATAATACGAAGTATTATATTTAGAGCAAACATTACTGAAATAGAACTATAGGCTTCTTTCCAGGCATATGATGGGTGAAGGGCTGAGCAGCCTAAGTATGAAGGAGCTGAAGAACCTCGAGACTAAACTTGAGAAAGGAATTAATAGAATTCGGTCCAAAAAGGTAAATAGATAAGAAAGCTATATGAAGTTGGCTTGTTAATACAGTTCTTTTGACATCCTCTTGTAATTCATTTTTCCTTAATTTTTGTGTTTTCCAGAATGAACTACTCTTCGCTGAGATCGAGTTTATGCAGAAAAGGGTATGTTAATCTGTCCCTATACTAAAATGATCCAGAATAAAACATAATGTCTATTTATCTGAGTTTCTAATTACACCAATATGATTGTACAATAGTACTAAGAACTTTGTAACCACAACAGCCTCATCTATCAAAATATGTAATCCGTAGATGTTTAAACAATAGCAATCACTTTACATAAATAAGCATTGATGAATATTATGTGACTGAAAAGAAGCCGTTACACATTTTCCATGGAAAGTTTTGATCAATGTGTTGGTGTCATCTTGTCTTCCAAGTTCCAACTTGTTCCCCATTATGGAGTGATATTGTAGAATTTATTTGACATGATCTACTGTATTTAGTGGTTTATTTTTCAAGCTATAACTAGATTAGGTGAATAAGTTTAATCTTTTCAGTGAGTTAATTGTTCTGTCAGTTTAGGTGCAATGTTACAAACAGGTCGTCTTAGAGTCTGTTTAGATGTTCTAGTAGTCACCAAAGTTAGTCCTGTCTCGTGTACTCATCTGATTTAACTCTTTTGCCTTTATTAATATTACCACCGTTTTTTTTTAGTTGACAATTCTCTCTTTTTATGCTTTCCAATGCACTATTTTAACGCTTAATATCTCTAAATCTCGACATTGTAAATTTATAAGAAGTGGATTTTAATGAAATATACGTTGAGATGATTCTTATAAGATTTCACTTATGATTTATCATAATTTTAAGGAAATTGACATTTGCTACCAGCGAAACTACCTTGTGTTACATTTGCTACCCGTTTAATATTTTTTTTTTTATTTTGCTACCACCCAAATCTCTAAAATATTTATTTCACTACCAATTGCTTACACCGTTACCATTTCCGTTAGTTGGGTTTAGCCACCGTTTCAACCACCTTGCAGCCACCCCTCCCCCTCACTGCCACCCCTCTTCCATCCTCACTGAGTCACTGCCACCTCCTCCCCCCTGCATGCCGGCGCCGGCGCGGCGAACCCACCCCCCTCCCTTTCCACCCTACGCAGCCCCCCACCCCCTATGCAGGCCCGACCCCTGCCCGAACCAAAACCACCCCTCCCCCACCAGAATCCGCCCCCTAGCCCGTTCCCCCACCGAAATCGACCCCCTCCCCTTCCCCCTACCCTTTTCGGACTTCCCTAACACTAAACCACCACCCCGAAACCACCCAAAACGAATTTAGGGTTTCGATTATGGTGGTTCTGGGGTGGTGATTTAGGGTTAGGGGAAGGCCAAAAAGGGTAGGGGGGAAGGGGAGGGGGTCGATTTCGGTGGGGGAACGGGCTGGGGAGCGGATTCCGGTGGGGGGGAAGGGGAAAGGGGGGGGTGGTTGGTTCGGGGTGGGGGTCGGGCTGCGTAAGGGTGGGGGAAAGGGAAAGGGGGGCTGCGTAAGGTGGGGGAAAGGGAGGGGGTGGATTTGCGCCGGCGCCGGCCGAAGATCTGAGCGCCGGCAGGGGGGAGGGGTGGCAAGGAGGGGAGGGGGTGGCAGGGATGGATGGGTTAATTTTTTTTATTATTAATTTATTTATTTATTTTTTTTTTTGGATAAACTTAACGGAACCTTAACGGTTTCCGTTAAGTGGTAGTGAAATTTTAACTATTTGATTTCAGGTGGTAGCAAAATAAAAAAAAAAAAATTAAACGGGTAGCAAATGTAACACAAGGTACTTTCGCCGGTACTAAATGTCAATCAGTAAATAGTGTAAAAATCAAATGGTGTCAATTAAAAAAACAAAGTTAGTAGTTTCTTAAATTTCAGACTACACAAGCCTTAAACAATGCCGCCGCCATATTGAAAGATCTGATCTATTTGAATCATGGAACTAGCCTCAATGACAATATCTAGTTTCTGTTTCAATTTGATGCGGTCTATTTCAACCTATTTACACTTTATGTAAGAAATTAAGTTTGAGTTTGACCCAACACCCATTACTTTGTTAATCTTTTGTAAGCTTAAAGCACTTTAGCCTCTTGTCTTAGGATTCTTATCTGTGACTAGAGAGATAATAAAACAAAATAGACATTAAACCTACTGATTGTATAAGATACTACAAATTAATCTAGGAAAATGGTTATGAGGTGGTGCAGTTTGACATGAAATACTACCACTTATTTATCTCTAAAATAGGCATCATCTATCAGCACTTGAAAACATGTTATTTGTGCTAATTTAATCTCATAAAGATTATTTTCAGATTTATATTTAAGTACGAAAAATAATGGAAATTAATTGAGAAAAACATTGTTTTTAGCTTATATTTGTCAATATACTTTGTTACTTTGTATGTTAAAAGACGTGATTTACTGTCAAGAAAGGAAGAAGCCATCACCAGACTTCCTCAATTTTCTTTTACTAGTACTCTAGAGATCAATAGATGTTTTCATTTCGAACAATATTTTAGCAATTTTACAAATTGTATAAGACTTATTGACAAAATTGTTGCTCCTGCAGGAGATTGAACTGCATAACAATAACCAGTTTCTCCGAGCAAGGGTATATGCTTCCTTCCTCTCTTTTCCTTTATTGTCAACACAACGAAAGCACAAATTTATGAACACATGAAATTGAATTAAATTGCAGATATCTGAAAATGAAAGAGCTCAGCAAAGCATGAGTTTGATGCCGGGAGGCAGTGACTATGATCTTGTCCCTTCGCAGTCGTTTGATTCCCGGAATTACTTCCAAGTAAATGCCCTCCAACCCAATAGTCAGTATGCCCGCCAAGACCAGACCCCGCTCCAGTTAGTGTAACTATGCAACTTAATGCAGATTGAACTGGCCGGAGCTGAAAGTGACCAAGTGAATTCGCTAATGAATGGGATCTAGTCCTGTATTCTAGCGTTTCGAGTCTATAAGTATGTAGTGTATGTTTGGTGTGCAGTGTGATTTGCATAACGTTTGATGCAACCTAAACTTTTAACTTAATTATCTCATCCTGTGTGATGGAGTATTTGACCTTAATTTTCGATATATTGTGCTGTTATTACATTTAAGCTACTGTACGGTGACTATGGTCTGTATCCATTTTGACTATTGCAATTTAGGGCCACCATGGACGAACAGAAGGAAGCCTTCGTTTGCTACACGAAATCCCCTCACTTCTTTTTGCAAGCAGTTTGCCATCATGTTATAGTTTCTTCCTCCATAATGATTCGTAAATAACCAAGTACATTGTTGTCATTACTCATTAGAGGTCTTCACACTGTACCAATTGCTTCCTACCGTCCACTGAATGCTTGCCTTCTATCAATTCTATGTTACTGAGACTCGGGTACTGGTTTTGCATGAAAGTGCATATCTAAGTGTTCGACTCTCAAAAGTTTAAAAATTAAGACATGTAGACGGTACCCTTTTTTTTTTTTTTTTTGGAGGAAAGAGACAGTACCCTAACTTGGGACAAAGGGATGTTGAACATGGTAGACATTTAGATATACAAATAAACATGAGAGAGATTGATTGAATAGGACTATGGGAGGTTTGTCCGACTATAAAAAGGGTGATGGAGGGTATGAAAGTTACAATCTCCTCTAGCATTGGATTCCAAATAACCATTGATTGATTGATTAAGGAGAAATGAATCCCCCTTAACTAGTTTTGGGGCCAGACGATGCCCCCAATTATGGTTGAACTTTGGGATAAATTCATTGGGTTGAATGCCAATATTTGACTAATTTTTCTCCAAACTTTTTCAAGTCAACTCAATTTTTGTAGTCCCAAGTTATATTTAGGATGTTTTCTATGATTCAGATTGAGAGTTGTTATTAGATTTTACAATTAACACATATGTATATATAGTCTCTTATAACCAAGACTTAACTTGCCAAAACTCCTAACCTTACATAGATATATCATAACATGTAAATGATGAATACCCATCATGTTAAGTTACAAATAAAATTGATGCTTCCCAAGTGCCTTGGTTAAAAATTTGTTGATTAATGGAATGTAGGAACATATGCAGTAGCTAATTAAATTACTAGACACTAACTCATCACGACTAAAATGACAATCTGTCTTTATAATACATTTTTATTACAATCATAAAATAAGTTGATTGACCATCACAAAATAATTTCATAGGGGAATTGGGATGCAAAATATCAAAAGCTGACAACAAAACTTCAACCAATTTATCTCACAAGTTGTAACGGACATAGCACAATACTCAGGCTCAGCAAACAAACGAATATACAATATACATTGTGGGCTTTTTAATTTCTTTGTCTTCCATGAGACACATTATATTAATGGCAATGCCAAGAGAGGACAACAAAGAATTCAACAGATTTAACTCATGAGTTATATTTATAATTAATGCATTTCATTGAGGAAGACCTCTTAGTGCAATTGCCTTGCATCCTCAAGGTGTGAGGTTCGAGCTTGACCAGTGGCAGATCCAAGATTTTCATTCGACAACAAGGCTTAGAAATGAGGAATTGGTGGGTAAATATAACTACATAAGAGACCACATCACGTGACTTTTAATTCACCCTTTCCCCCTTTTTTCATAATTGGCACGTGACATAATCAACGCCGGAAAATAAAAGTAAACGACGACTTTTCGACCAAAGGTAGTCTTTTATAACATTTATCCTTTTAAAAGGTAGTTTCTTACAACATTTTTTTTATTAGGTAGTTTCTCGCAAAAAAAAAAAAAAAAAAGTGCTTTATAAGGTAGTTTTTCACAAAATGTCCTACTTTATTTTAATTGATAACTAGTGTGTGGCCTGGGCGATGCCCCGGATTGCTAGTTTCTACTTGTTTAATTTACTAATCAAATTTGATTGTTTGGATAGTAAGGGTTTGTTCTCATTTACTGAACAGAGCTAAACAGAACTGATTGGAGCTGAACCGAACTGAACTGAGCTGTAATGAATATTTTTGAGAGAAGGAAATTAGGAGCTGAACTGAACTAAACTGATTGGAGCTGAACTGAACTGAACTAATTGGAGCTGAATTGAATTGAACTAAACTGAACTGAAATGAATATTTTATGAGAGAAGGAAATCACGAGCTGAACTGATTGGAGCTGAACTGAACCAAACTGATTAGAGCTGAACTGAACTAAAATGAACTAAACTGAACTGAAATTAAGTTGAAGTGAACAGGCCCTAAGAATTATTGGTTTCGAGTTTAAGTCTTGCTATAAACATTTTTTAGTTGTTAAACTCAATCATTACATAATGGAAACAATATAGTATAATAAGACACAAAATAACTTATCTAAGTTAACTATAATTTTGTTGGATAAAAAAACACAATTAACAAATGGCTAAGATGGTAAGACTCTTAACTTAATATTTTTTTTATTTCGAAAATTAAAATATTACAATAACAATAATAAATAGTTTTGAATAAATTTTCTTTTATTTCTAATATGTATTTATATATTTATGTGCATAGATAGAACAAAATTAGCTTATAGTTTGGATGGCAATAAGTTGGTCTTCATTCAATGAGGTCTTGCGTTCAAATCTTATTGGATGCATTTTTGGTTAACCATGACATGAAACAAAAATATACTAGAAGTACACGTGGCATATTGAATGATGACGCGACATTATGTTGGTGCAAGAATGAGATACACGTGGCACATTGACATTTTTAAGAATGCTTTTTAATATATAATAAAGTATAGATATAGACTAGTGAGTGACCCTGGGCGTTGCCCCGTTGCTATTGTTGTAGACGTACACTACTAAAAATACCGTTTTTTGCGACCGTCTCAAACGCGACGGTCGTTGAAAATAGTAAAAACGGTCGCTAAAAATAATTGCGACTGTCAACAGTCATAACAAGGTGGTTGTTATTTATATGGTCGCAAAAATCCAAAATTACGACAACGACCGTGTATGAAACGATCGCAATTTATAATAATATATATATAATTAGCCCAAAAACACCCCATTGCCTACCAAGCCGCACCACCAATTCCCACTATAAACCACCACTACCGCCCACCCCACCCATAACCCAAAAAATTATGAATTTATTAAAATAATTAAACCTATGAAAATACCCACAAAATTAAATCAAACATTCAACCAAAAAATTAAACCCACAAAATTACACCAAAAAATGAAACTCACAAAATTACAACAAAAAATTCAACATACAAAATTAAACCCACAAAACTTATACCTTGAAAATTCAAATCTCGAAAACACCAGCCCACCCCATAAATCTCACCTAGCCACTTTCGTAACTCCACCAGCCACCCCATAAATTTCACCCTGTAAAAAAATAAAAAATAAAAATTGAAGTAAAACGAATCGCAGCAGCTGTTAAACAAAATCAATGAAAACTACTAAAACAAACTAAATCAAACGAAAATGAACTAAAAATCAAACAATAGCAAACCGAAAATCAAACAAAACCCGCAGAAATTAACTAAATAAAAAATTCGAGCATGGAATTAAATCCAGAAAATGAAACCCACATATATCAAGCAAAAAAAAATCATACCAAGAAAAGAATTCGAACAAGGAAATTCAAACCCACAAAACCCATCAAAAATTCGAACCAAAATCGAACAAAAAATCTAACAAAAAGAAGTATAAACACAAAACATACCTCAAACCCCGAGTTAACTTCGAATGTCACCTCGAATTTGGTTAATAATGCAAAATTCGACCATGAAAAGTGTAGATCTACACTTTTCATGGTCGAATTTAACCTTAAGAACCATTAACTTGTTTTGCACCACCACTTAAGCATCGAACTGTGATGGAGAAGATGTCGGAATCGCAACACTGTATCACCGACGATGCCGGAGAAGGTGAAGGAAAAGGATAAGAGTAAAGAGAAGGAGAAGAGGAAAGAGGAAAGAGAAAGAGAAGAGGACAGACCAGAGAAGAGGAAAGGAAGAGAAGAGGACATATCGAAGAAGAGGGAAGACAAAGAGAACTAGAGAAGAGAGAAGGAGAAGACAAGGAGAACGTGAGAAGAGAGAAAAAGGAAAAAGGAGGGGAGCGGCGTCTCAAGATTTAGGGTTAAGTGCACCCATTTTATTCCTGCAATTTAAAAAAAAAAAAAAAAAAATCCTTGCAACCGCTTTATCCGTTGCAAAATTACGACTTTTTTATGAACGATCGCAATTTGCACAATTTGCGACCGTTAAGAGTTGTCGCAAACAATTTAATTTAATTTTGAATTATTTTTCAAATGTATTTTATTCAAACAAAATATTTAAATACCTTTATGACTGTTTAATATCCTAAAAACGGTCGCAAATCTGCGACCGTTTAGAAAACAGACGTAATTTTGCAACCGCATAAAAATCGGTTGCAAATTTCAAATTTTGCGACCGTTTTAATGACGGTCGTAGAAAAACGGTTGCAATTTGACCAAATTCTTGTAGTGGTAATTTTTTTAAAAGGCTTTTCAAATTAAAACTGGAATCATCATTATCAAATCAAAATTAGGTTATTCTTTGATTTTTTTTTTTTTTTTTTTTTTTTTTTTTGGAAAGGCATTTTAATTGAACCTTGTGGTTTGCACTTATATGATTTTTTTCCCCAATACAAATAACATAGTTGATATTGACTTAGATGGTTAAAAACACATATGTCAAGGTTGAGGGTTCAAACCTCTTTATCCTTATGTTTTTATATGGACTGATGTTAGTTGTTTGGTGATGTGGCATTGTTTGAGTGATGATGTGGCGTCATGAGATGTTGGGAAGATGACATGGTGCAATAAAATAGGGACTACGTGACACATCGACGTTCTTAGGAGCGCCTTTTAGAGGAATTTTAAAGGGAGGAAAGTTAGGCATTTGTAAATGCATAACATTGATTAAAATATTATTAAAAGACATGATAGAAAGAGAAAAGAGGAGAGAGATAGGAAGAGAGAGGTCTGTAAGTGGACCCTACCTATTTTTTAGTCGGATTGTATCACGTGATGGGGGACCACATGTTGATTGTTCCTCTGAAAGTTTATATGGTACCATTGAATCCTTAGTGGTACTATTTATGCATAAATTTTGTACAATTGAATGCATATATAATAATACCATTATGTGCATAGATAGTATCACTGTATATTTAGTGGTATCATTTGATCATCCAATGATACCTGAATATGCATTCGTTTGTACATATGTATAATTGCATGAATACTCCTTGTTATGCATTTGTAAATGCCTAACTTTCCTCTATTTCTAGTTCCTCCGCCTTTTAATAGATTAGTATAGATTTTACACGTATGATGTATCTATAAGAACAATATGGTAACGTCATGTGTCACCCTTACTTATGTTTTGTTGCCACATATGTGTTATGCGTCGCCTTATGTGTCATTACCATTCTTTCTCCATATTGAATTATAGTAATATAATATACTTCCTCCGTCTCTTATTGATAGTTCCTTATATGGTAAATTTTGTGTCCCAAAATGACAATCTCATTTGCTTTTTTCAAGTACCATTAATAATAAATTTTTACCAAAATTCTCTTCAATTTGCAACAATATTTGTGCAAATTTGACTTTTTCGTGTAAATTTTGCTTTTCCATATACTTTTATTACTTTCTCTCTCTACTTTTTTTGCATACTCAATGTAAATTTACTTTTCCAATATATTTTTACTACTTCTTATTTATGTTTATTAATTCCCGTGAAAATTGCCACAAAGGACGGAAGGAGTAGTCACTTTGAAAATCTCTTCATTGACGTGACTTTAATGCTCTATAATAATGTTTAATCTACTTTAAAAACTAATTATGTGCAAAATCTCCATGTTTAAATTTGACATATCCCTTAATGATGTGCCGGGAAATCGTCCGGACAAATAACTAGTTTATAAATTTATTTATACAAAGAGAAAAATATCATAGTAAATTTGTGTCTTATAATTCTATTACACCATTTAATGGTATTATTTACTTATTGGTATCTTATAAAATATTAGAATTATTTACAAAATTGCCACAGAATACGTTTGTAAATACATAAATAAATTGTATATATGTACTAATACTTTCTTGCTATATATGCAATATATATTTTTATTAAAAGGTTAGAAGAAATAACATTAGGAAGCCCTCTTCCCAAAGGGAATTCCTAGTTTACACTTATAGAAAAAGGAAGATTGACACCGGTTCAAAACCCCTCAATGCCACCGGTTTTTAACCGTTGAGTATTTGAGGGATGGCAATTCTTCAATTAAAAGTCACCGGTTCAAAACCGGACATAAATAAAAAAAATAAAATTACAACATCTAAATCAATATTCTAAAATCAACATTTTGATTCTTCTCTGTGGAATCATAAACTAATACCTGCATCAATTAAAACACCAAATTAAAATTAATAAAACTCACATTATAAGCAACGAAAAAAATAAATAAAAAAACAAGATGACTCATGCATGTACCCAGAATTTTCAAGAACTCGGAAAATACATGAACTCAAAATATTTTTTTTTTAAACCCAGAAATCACCTTAAAAAACCAAGAAAATAAAATAAAATCAATTAAAACCCAGGGAAAAAAAAACCAGAACACTCATGCATGTACCCAGAAAATTCAAGAAGTCAGACAAACCCAGAAACTTATGAACTCGGTTCAAAAACGCACAAACTATGTGGAGTCATAAATTAATAAAACAACAAGATTCATGAACAACTCAAAATAATTAAAAAAAAAAACCCTAAAATCACCTAAAAAACCAAGAAAATTGATTAAAATCAATTAAACCCAGAAAAATCAAAATACAGCAATTTCGAAAATCAATTAAACCCAAAAAACCCAAGGCGTGGTTCGAATTAAACCCATAAAATCAATTAAACACAGCAATTACAAAATCAATTAAACCCATAAACCCTAGCCTCGAATAATCAATTAAACCCAAAAACCCTAACCCAGCAATTTCTGAAATTGTTGTTGATGATGTCGTCGATCTTTTGGTATTGTTGATGTCAGTGTTGGTGGTGTTGTTGTTGCGGCGATGGTTAGTGGTGGTGGGGTTTGAGGGGAAAGAAGAGGAGGGCGTTGGAGGAGAGGGAAGAGAGGGCGTTGGAGGAGAGGGAAGGAGGACGAAGGAGAGAGAAGGAGAACAAAGAGGAGGACGAAGGACGAGAGAGAAAGAGGAAGGAAGAGAAAAGGAGGACGAAGGAGAGAGATGAGAGATTAAAGGGTTAAGGGGTTTTATAAAAGGTTTTTTTAAAATGTTTGGCACCGGTTCAAACCGATGGGATTACTATTTGTCCCACCGATTCGGTTTAAACTAGTGCCAATATCCTTCCCTCAAATTCCCGCTCATTTTTTTCCCATCGGTTTTTAAAAATCGGTGAGCATTACTTGATGCCAATCTTCTTTTTTCACCAGTGAAAAAAAGCAAATTATAAATTGTATGTACTAATACTTTTTCGCTAATATGAATTACGATCCCACATTCCTACTTATAATACACTGGGGGGTGTATGTTTAGGGGATAAAACGGGAGGAATAAGGATGAGGATAGAAGAAAAGTAGTGTTTGCTTAGAGATAGGGATTAAAACGGGGTTGAGGATAGGGATTAAATTACCCCTTATCCTTCTATTTCTATAACTAAGGGGGTGGTATAAGGGGAAGAGATAAGAAATAGGATAAAAATACCAAATTACCCTTAATGAATTGAAAGGATAAAGGAAGCAAAGGGTAGAAGTTAGTAAGGGTATTTTTATAATTTTACTACTTATCCCTAATTTATTTTTCATACTTACCAAACATGGGATACGAATTATTTATTCTTGTCCCACCTATCAATTTCCTATCTTTATACTCTTTCCTTATCCTTCTTTTCCTATTCCGCCAACCTAACGCCCCGTGTTAAAAGATCAAAACTGAAAACGGTTAGACAAAAGCTCCAAATCAAAAACCAACATCATGACTTGTATCTAAAACACGAAATGTAGAGAAGTATGACGATACTTTCCAAATTTAATCAAACACATTGTAAAAGCATTATGTCATCAAGAGTATAATTATACTAGCAGCAGATAGAATAAAACAAATCCGGCGTATAAAACGAAAACATGGATTATTTTTGCTACAAGTTTGTATTCGCATTAACGTCAATTGCGGTCTGTCCATTATTAAAAATTGAGCGCGGAACATAATGTTTTTTTTTTTTTTTTTTTGGGTGAAATATAGGGGCAAGCCCCCCCCCCCCCCCCCCAAAAAAAAAAAAGAACAGAGAATCACAAAGCTAGAAAGACAAAAAAACACAAAGAACAGAAAATATAGAAAGCAAAATAAAAACAGCACATCACAAGATTAGCTAGGCACGATCCTTAGGCACCAATCTCGCACGAGCTACTCCGCTTATATCCTCCAATAAAACGGCACGAAGACCCCTGGGGATCGCCTCAAAAAGCACTATCTTCTGTTCCGAGTTCACACCATAGTTGGCCAACCAGTCAGCAGCTTGATTAGCTTCTCTATAGCAGTGACTAATCGTCACCTTCCACCCTTGACGAGAGATAAGAGCTTTACATTTTCGAACAATATGAATATAAGGAGAGTACGAAGGAATATCCTCCACTAATAGACGCACCACCACCTCCGAATCAACTGACAATTGAACATGTTTATGCCCAGCATTCCATGCTATTGCCAAGCCTCGCAGCACTCCAAAGAGCTTAGCCTTGGTGTTCGAACATGTACCACAATAAGATGCAAAAACTTCGAATAACTCACCAGCTGCTCCTCGAATGAGACCACCAGCCCTTGCTCTGCCTGGATTCCCTTTAGACGCACCATCTGTGTTTAGTTTCACCCAACCAAACCTAGGAAATTCCCAACGAATGAAAACCTCCTTGTGCCTCTTAGTATCATTAGTAGCCACCTTAAAGGGCTTGTCTAAGGCCCTCTTGATATCTCCAACTCAAGTTAAGATGAAAGCTATTGGGTCAATAGGCAACCTTGGGTCACTAGCAAATATTTTCTCGTTTCTCCAACGCCAAAGCCACCACAAAGTCACAGCAAAGGTAATCACTTTCTGTTCATCCACTTCTGAACTAGAATTATCCAGATTAAAATTAATCCAATCAGAACACGATTTGTCGAATTCGAGACTTGTGCGATTCATTCCAAGCTTAATCCAAATAGCCGCAGCAGCAGGACACTCACGAAGGATATGGTTCGTGTTTTCTTCAGCCATACCACAAATTTGGCATCTAGGATCAGTCGTCAATTTGCGCATATATCTATTAGCATTAGACATTATGCGATCCTGCACAGCTAACCAAATAAATACTCTAATCCTTTGAGGGATGGGAGCTCTCCAAATCAGCTTCCATGCTTTCTTGGCCTCATCACTAATTGGGCTTGTGTTACGCATAATATTGATAGCTGAGCTCAAAGAAAATCCCCCCGAAGAGGACCCATTCAAGAATATCTCATCAACCATATTATCATCCTCTGTCACTTCGTGAGAAGCAATGATTTTGAGAATATCATTGGGCAGAAAATCAGCAAATAAATCTAGCTTCCAGCCCACATTAGAGTCCCAGAACTCACTCAGCTTTGCATCTTGTATCTGAGCAGGTGGCCTAGGGTCAGCATACTCAATCAGAGGGGCTGCAGTAGCCCATTTATGCCTCTAAAAAGACGTCTACCTCCCATTCCCAACAGCCATGGAGACACCCTTCCTCAACACATCAATATTACCAACGATCCCTTTCCAAACATTTGATGCTTTCGCCTTTTCTTTAAACATATCAATGTCGCATCTTCCATCACAATATTTATTCCGAAGGACTCTAGACCATAGTGATTGAGGTTCGGTGAGCACACGCCAACCTAGCTTGGTCCAGAATGCGGCATTAGCTTGCCTCATAGACCTTAGACCCAATCCACCCTCTGATTTTGGCTTCGACACCTTAGACCCAATCATACGAAACATAATGTAGTTGGCATGTATATATATTTGTCTAATTTCACGTTAAAAGTAATATTTTTTTAGAAGGTATCGAGTGTGGCAAGCTGTATGTAAAAATTCGTGCAACAAGTATATATATGTATGTAGTATTTGGTGGAGGATTTGTATTATTTGATAGAGGATATGTACAATTTGTTCAAAGATATTTATTATTTGATAGAGGATACGTACAACTTGTTGAAGGATATGTACAGTTTGTCAAAAGATATGTAATATTTGATAGAAGATATGTACGATTTATCTTTAATAGAGAATACGTATAGTATGTTAGAGAATACGTTTTATTTGGTAGTATATATATATGATATGTAGTATTTGGTAGAAGATATATATGTCTTATTTGAAAGAGGATACGTACAATTTATTAAAGGATATATAGTATTTGATGGATGATATGTATTATTTGATAGTAGATATGTTATCCTCTAGAGCCTAGAGGATACATCTAATATGTTGGAGGATATATATTATTTGTTAGAGGATACATACAATTTGTTGCCGCATGAAATATTGGGTGCCCCATTGTGTATTTTTTTTTGGGAAATTCTCTTTGGTAACACTCAATTTCTTATATTTCTCTATGGTAACTTGGAAAAAAAGTTATTATCTTTGGTAAACTTGAATTTTTGGTTACCAAGGAGAATAACTATTTTAATTAAAATAGCTAACCATGGTTAGTTTCTAATAATTAAATAATTTTTTTTTAAAAAAAAAAGAATCCTCCCCCACCAGCCCAGCCACCCTGTTCTCCTCCCCTCCGCTGCCGGCGTCGTCGACTCACCTTACACTGCCGGCAATTTGTCAGCCGACCCTAGCCCGACACCAAGACCCACCCCTGATTCCCCCACTCCCCTTTTCCCCCACCAGGACGCCCTCTTCCCCTCCCCCCACCACGACCCTAAACCGGCGAATGAAGTTTTAATTTGCGCCCAGTTTCTCATCACCCCCAACAGCGATTCCCCACCATTAATTGAAAACCTACAAATTCTTGAAGTCTAGTTAGTCGCTTGCCATTTTTACAGAAATCGAGGTTGTTAAGCTTCTGGTTAGTTGCCCTTAAGCTTCAATCGAATTCAAATTTGGGTTTTTTTGGCATGAAAGGCTTTTAAAGGGTCAAATTGGGGAGATTTCAAGACAAATTCTGCGGATATCGTTTGAAATGGAGAGATTGATTAAGGATTTGAGGGGTTGTTTGGGGAGGCAAGGTACGGTGGTGGTTTATTAGAGGGAAGGAGAGGTGCGGCAAGGGTGGGGGAGGCTAGCGCACGGTGAGGGAGGGGCGCCGGTGTGCGCCGATGCCAGCGTGGGTGGCGGCAGCTTCGGCGGGAGAGAGGTGGCTGGCTTCCGATGAGTGAAGGTGGTGATTGAGAAAGGTCCTTGGAAGTTAGATAACTAATCAATATATCATTTAAAATATTATTAAATTTGAAAAATATGCCAAAATCACGCCGTATAACTAATATTTATTTTACTCTAGTACTTTCACTTTTAGTTCTCTTATTAACGCCCCGTGACACACATTAGCTTTTGCCGTTTTGAAATCATTATTATTTGTCCTTAATTAGATTGACCACTTTCCATTGTACAAAGTTTTAGAGGATAAGTATGCGGTTTAAAAATTAAAAATTATTAATTTAGTATAAGGGTTGTACAAACTCTTAAATAGACCTGGTTCACATTAATTTATTGTGGATTAGTAGTAGTAAAGTTAATGTGTATATATATATATATATATATATATATATATATATATATATATATAAGGTCACTATGTTAAAATAATGGTTATTATGTTAAAATAAAAGTGATTATGTTTTTATAAAGGTCATAAGAGATTTTTTTTTAATGAAAAATTTAAAATACGTGTCAATATATTTTTTTTTAATAGCAAAAATATTTCATTAATTAAAAGTTATACGACATCTACAATAGAGATTCGACGTTAACAAATACGGAGTACATAAAATATTGAATCAAATAGAATTTTACTTCATAAAAACTACGATCGTCGAGTAGATCTTGCACTGCGTAGCATCTCTCGCTTATATCGCTGAAAATTACAGCTTTGTTGGAGAGAAAACCTAACGATCCTTTGTAGCCGTGAGGATGTTTTCCTTCTGATTCATCTGTTTGCATTTGAAAACTAGATAACTTTTTCACCAACGAAAAAATTCACGACAATCCATTAGATCTGCTACTATGGATCCAAAACTAAGAAATTTCTCCCTCGAAAAGAGCAGATAAACCTTGTCTTTCGAAGGAGCTCGAAAAACCCTTGTCTTTCGAAGGAGATCGGAAACCCTTTCTTTCGAGGGAGAAAAGTTCCTCCCAAAAGGAGGAAGCATTATTATAAACCTAAAAAAAACAATAAAGAAACAAGGATTGGGGCTTTCCACCGATTAAAATTGATGGAAGCCCCTTCAAAATTCAACAATGGAGAAATACGTATCAATATGAATAATATAGGCCACTAGGTTAAAATTGGAATCACAACGTCATAATTCAAGTTTACAATAAATATTATATTAAAATTCATAAAATTTTTATTAAGGCTACTATGTTAAAATTAAGGTTACTATATTTAATATTAGGGTTACTATATTTAATATTAAGGTCACTATATTCAATACAAAGTTAGTTGCGTAAGTGTAGAGATTCAGATCCACATTAATATTATTGTGAAGCAAGTCCACCCAAGTTTTTCTGTAAGTGTTGATCTATTGTGAGTTAAAGCGTTTTATAACTAGTTTAATTTTTAAAAAAAATGGTTTGGAAAAAAAATAGCATAGTTCAAGAGTAAAGTAAAAATATAATTCGTTAAACTTTAACAGAACAAATGATAAAGAAGAAAAAAAATAATATGGGTTAAATGTTTAAGGTGCAGCTTAAATTATTTAAGTTTTTTTTTTTGGTGTTTAGAGAGCTAGGAGGGCGGGGATGAGAATCGATCCCAAGTTCTCCTAGAATTGGGAGGGAAGCTCTAACCACATTGAATTTATTTAAGTTGGTATATTGTATATCGTGCTAACTTATTTCAAAAATGGTCAGATCAGATGAGATGATTTTATTTTTTAATTTGCGTTATTTAGTGTTAAATATCCTAATTTTTTGTACTTCAAATAATTAAGAAATTTTTTTTATGTATAGAAAGTAGACCTGGCAAATGGGTCATTCGGGTCGGGTATGGGTCGGGTCAAAAGATTATCGGGTCAAGTTCGGGTCGGGTCGGGTCATTTCGGGTTGATTTCGGGTCGACTGATAATCGGGTCGGGTCGGGTCGGGTATCGAGTCAACAGTTCCGGTCGAGTTCGGGTCGAGTCAAGTTTGGGTCGGGTCAGTTTGAGTCGGGTCAATTTTCGGGTCGGGTTAGTTCGGGTCAGGTCAATTTTCGGGTCCAATTTCCGGGTCAACTTCGGGTCGGGTCAACTTCTAGTAGAGTCATATTCGGGTGATTCATTGGGTTAAATTCAACTCTGTATATATATTTATTTATTTTTTGATGAAAAACTCACTATATTTATTAAGGCTATTTTTTTCATGGATTATAGTAATTGTTTGACTTTTATTAACTTTTTTTTTTTTTTTTTTTTTTTTTTTTTTTTTTTTTGTGTTTAGAACTTTAGGCTAAGAATCACTTTCAGGATCTCCTGAAACTAAGAAGAACTAGTTGAGTTATACCTCACTCTCTTATTGATCTTAGTTTTATTACGTACTCTTATTATCATTGTCATTGTTGTAATAATTTCTTTGAATTATTCTTGTACTCCCTTCGTCCCAAATTACTCTTAACGATTTGACATTTTGCACTATTCACACATCTCACTTTAACCATCTTTTTTAGCTATTATATGAAAGTCAATGTAGTCATGTAAGATGTTGTTGGGTCTATTTTAATGTATAATTTCCTAATATAAACTTTTTATACTACCTCCGTTAACTTTTATTTGTAACTTTGGGGTATTATTTGTGAGATATAAAATATTCCAAAATTGCAAATAAAAGTTAACGGAGGTAGTAACTTATATACTTCCTCCGTTTTTTTTTTTATTATTGCACCATAGGGGTTGGGTACAAATATTTTGGTAATGGAAAAAAGTAAGAGAGAGAAAAGTAAAAATACGAAATTGCCCATGTGACATATTGATAAACTAAAAAGTAAGTGTGAAAAGCAAGGGTATGTTAGGTATTTGTAGTGTGAACACAAATAATTTTTTTCCTAAAGAGGAAATGGTGCAATATTTGTAAAACTTCCTAAAAAGGCAAGTGGTGCAATAATAAAAGAACGGAGGAAGTAATTATTTACTAAAAGAAGTCAAAGGTCGGGTCATTTTCGGGTCGGGTCAACTTCGGGTCTCGGGTCAACTTCGGGTCGGGTCGTTTCGGGTCTCGGGTCAACTTTGGGTCGGGTCATCTCGAGTCGGGTCGTTTCGGGTTGGGTCATTTCGGGTTTCGGGTCAAGGTCAGGTCAGTTCCACTTCGGGTCGGGTATGGGTCGGGTCAGGTTAATTCGGGATTTGGGTCATTTTCGGGTCACTAGTTTTGGGTCGATTTCGGGTCATGGGTCGGGTCATTCGGGTCGGGTCATCGGGTCTGGGTCAGGATTGCCAGGTCTAATAGAAAGTAGGCTTGTACAAAACTATATGATAATCCAAAAATCCGATACTCTGATCCGCAACGATACGGATGTTTGATATCTAATCTGAGTTTTCACTTCGGATCAGATATCTAATCCGAAAAGGCGGATATCGGATGCAGATCTGGATAATGATTTTCAAAATTTTGGATATCCGATATCCAAAATATAAAGGCTAAAATAGTAAAATATATATAAATTTTCTAAATTGTTCATATAAAATTGTCCACTTATTATAATATTCTTAATATATTTGATGATAATATTTATTGCAGAAGGACTACTATTTTGTTAAAATATGTTGTACAAGTAATCATAATCAATTTTACTTAATATTGGATAATGGATATCCAAATTAAAGCATCCGATCCGAAAATTTTGGATATCAAATTCTGATATTCGAGTATTCGGATATCCGATCCGAAGTCACATTTCGGATTAGATTTCCGTGAACAAGCCTAATAGAAAGTACGATCTAATAACATCTCATTTCATAATTTTTAAACTTATGGATAAGTGTATTAGTTAGTTTGGAAATCTAATTAAAACAAATCAAATAAAAAAAAAAAACAAATCGGATCTAATCATATTATGTGCATAGCCTAAAATGTGTAATGTAAACAATCTATGTGAGACTTAAAAACGTCTTTGTAAAATGAAGGGAATATGTGACACCGACAACATATGTGCAAATTAAAGTCAGTTTATTAATTCAAGGAAAATTTGTCACAAAGGACCTTTTATGTCCACTACTTTATGAGAAAGGACCTTTTAAAAAAAAGTGGCAAGGAACAAAAATGAATTTTTATTTGTGAGGAGGGATCATTGCCCGTAAAGCATGATTTGACCCACCAACTCCGGCGTTGACCACCCTAGCCCCACCCTTTTCATGGAAGCAATCCCTTCCTCTACCCCGAAAACCCTTCTCCTTTTAAGATAGCCTAGCGCCCTAGCCTCCTCTATAGGCTACAACCCACCCACCCCCTCTCCCCTGCCGCTGTCGGTGTCCTGGCGCCCAAGCCTCCCCATGCCGACGACCCTCCGATCCCCGCCGTCTTTCCCTCGATCTCTTTAATTTCCTCCTTTCATTTCTTTGATTTTGCGTGAAGATCGATCTTCATTTCTGCAAATTTTGCACAATTTTACATCAAATTTGCTTTCAAAACTTCTGAACTCGATCACTTAATCGAACCCCAATTTCTTCACAAACTCATCCAATTCCATACCCTTCATTAACTCATTCAGAAATTTGATTCTATCCCTCTCATTGCTCGATTTTCTAAATTCCTAAATTCTAGGGTTAGGGTGGAGGATGGAAATCGCATGAATTTTTACAGTAATTGAAGTGGAGGAAAGGGAGTGGAGATGGGGAAAGGGGAGGAGCGGGTTGTCGTGAAAGGGGTGGTGGATGTCGAGGTCGGTGCTGGCAATGGATGGGGTTGGAAAGTTTTTCGTGAAAGGGGAGGGGGAAGAAGGATGCGGTGGGGGTGGGGGTGGAGGAAAGAGGAGGTTGTCGTGGAAGGGATGGGGCTAAGGTGGTTTCCTGTCATAGGTCCCTCCTCATAAAAAAAAAAATCCATATTTGGTCCCTTCTTGCCACCTTTTTTTTTTAAAAGGTCCTTTCTCACAAAATGGTGGACATAAAAGGTCCTTTGTAACAAATTTTCCTTAATTCAAAAACAATTTTCATTACACTACATATATATTTTGGTGCACTGTGCACTAAAACTATATATTAGTGTTCTTTTTAACTTATTTTAATGAGTAAAAACTAGTTACTACTCATTTAATTATCAAATGAGCAAAAAATAAGATTAATTGGGTGCATCTTGCACCAAGTTGTATATAAAAAAAATTTACTAGAGTACAAGGTGTACAGTGTACCACACCTAAAGAATTTTTCAAGGCAATACTTTTATTCATTTGCCATACAGAAAATTTGAAACTGACAAGTAAACAAAGTATATATAAATGTAAGAACTACACAATGCATCTAAAATTTGAGTTACACATTCTTTCTTCAACACAATGCATCTAAAAACTTGTTTGGTGAACCCATTAAGGGTCGATCAAGTTCCTTTGGAACATTCATCTTAACCTACCCAAAGTATTTATAGATATATACTTTGTGTGAGTATCCATCTAAAATTATTTCGGCCTAGGTCCGTCAAAAATATCGTGTATAGAATCAAGCTAACTTCAAAGTAATTGCCTAATGCTCATCGGATGGACAAACAAGAACGGGTCATTGTATGCAATTGTTGCTGCTGCCTGATTCACAAATTCTGATGGATGAAATCCATCCATGTATCCGTGAAAGAGCCTATTACGACAAGGGGGAGAAAGCGGCTCACACATGAAATCACTTCTTAATTTGCAACAATATGAATCCATTATAAACCCTGCAAAACTCAAAAGTTTGGATCATAATTATTAGAACAATGTACACATGCTCTTTAAAATGGAATTTTAAATTAATTTAAACTAGTAACGTAAAAATTGTTGACCCGCGTACCAAATGGGAATGAAGTTGAAGATTGCAAGGCCGAGAGATTAATGTAGGTAAATTTGGCCTCAAGGAGCTTTAAATTGAAATCATCTACTAGTGAAACAAGTTTTGTATTGAAAAGATCTACTGCTTTGTTGATTTCATCAACACATTTTGTTGAATTGAATCTAGCCTTTTCAGCTGGAGTGCAACCTATTTGACCTAATCCAAAAACCGCTATCTTCCTTGCACCAGAATCATATAGTGCCTACATCAGAAAATGCATTAATTAGATAAGTAATTAAAACAAAATAAAATATTTATCGAGTGTTAGTTTACATAGATTTGGAAGTGTTGTAATTAACAACACACATATGAGTACATAACGAGATATATATATGGAGAAGGGAGGGAGGGGAGAAAGAAACAAACACATACCAGTAATCGAGATCGATATCGAGATATGAGTAGTGTTGCATATTCGTCCTTGGTGAAGAGTTTGCTACTAGGAAATTGTTGTGGGAGGAAGTAGTTATTAATGTAGTCATTGCTACCAATATTGACAGTGTACAAACACTTGTTTAAGTAGTTAGCAATCGGTCCTTTAACCATCGATTGAAGCATTGAGATTGTGACGTTGTAATTTTGTAATTGCTGATCCAACCAAATTCGTTCACCCTGAAAATGGAGGAAACAATTATATATGGTAAACAAATAAAATTATATTATCAAACCCTTTGTAGAAAATGTTAGTTACTCGTATTTTCAACTTTTTTATTTATCTATAGTAATATATAAAGTGAGAAGGGGTTTTGGGTGATAAATTTCACTTTCCCAAAATACCCTTCTCATTTTCTTTTTCTTTTCTTTTTTTATTTAAAAAAACTACCACCTTAAAAAAAAAAAAAAAATTTTTTTTGACAAGATTAAAAAAAAAACTACCATCTTTAAAAAAAAAACTACCATTCTTTTTTTTTTTTTAGATAATTCATACTCTATTATTTAGTCTCATGGACTCATATATATATATATATTTTGAAACACATAGACATATATTTTTTAAATAACATATAGTTTTGTAATAGCTATATTTATTTAACAACAACTTTCTAATTTATTTTATTAGAATAAGGTGCATAACATTCTGGTAAAAAAATCGAGCTTGATTGATTTTTTTTTATTTTTATTATTATTGCACACACACGCATCGCGTGTGTCTCTTAGCGTGTGGAAATAATGTAAATTACTTCCTTCAATTTGTTCCTTCAAAACCTTTTATTTGCGTTTTTTTTTTCAAACTAGAAAACCGATTCAAATTATAATTAAGCGAATCTAACAAGTAGTTACTTAATCACTTGATAGTGTTTTATTTTTATAATGTATAAATTATTTTTAAAAAAAGTCAAAAGTTTGTGTGCTTGATCAAGTGATTAATTCGTGAATGGAAAAATCTTTTAAGAACTATTCAGATTTGGTTAAGGAAGTGTCATTATTATTTTTTGACTAGAATGTGTCATTCATCTTCGATCTCCATATATAATGCATTATTTTTTCTTTTTGTTTTATAGAAATGTTGACATACAATTAGGGGTATCAATCGGGTTTTCGGTTCAGTTTTGGGTTCGGTTTATCGATTTTCGGTTTGTAACGGGTCGGTTTTTAATGGGTTGGAATTATTAACGGGTCAGTGCGGGTCGATTTTAAATAATTTTGGGTCGGTTCAGTTTGGTTTATTTTAATTACAGTTTCTTTTCGGTTGGATTCTAATCGGGTCGGATTATAATTGGTTCAGGTCATAATCGGTTCGGGTTAAATTCGATCGGTTTAAAAACGGGGTTTGTCAGTTTAAAGCGGGTTTTGGGTCAACACATATCGAGTCCTAATCGGGTCGGGTTGTAAACAGTTCGGGTTGTAATCGGTTCGAATTGAACTTAGTCGGTTTGACAACTAGTTTTGCCAATTTTGAACGGGTTTCGTTAGTGTATATCGTCTAGTATATCCTCAATATTCTTTATTTTTTAACTTTATGTCCCTTTTTTGTATAATGATTTTAAGGATCAAATAATAGTAACAAATCTATTGTTAGCTTTTGATTTAGATTTTTAATTTTTTTTAATACAATATAGTGTTCCATAAGCCGTTACTCGTTAGAAGACAATAATATTGTAGCATAAATTTTCAAACCTTTTCAAAATAAATACTTTATAATTCAAATTAAACCCTTTTGTTTTACTATTGATAAAATATACCCAAAGAAAAAAAATATTCTACGGTCATAACGGGTTACAGAATTACGAATTATAAACGGTTCGGTTATATATAACTGATTACGGGTTGTAAATGGTTCGATCATAATTTATTACGGGTTATAAACGGTTCAATCCTAACCAGTTACAGGTTATAAACGATTTGGGTTTATCGGGTTTTTGTCGGGATTAAACGGTTTTGGTTTACAATGGGTCGGATTGCTATCGGGTTCAAAAGTACTCGGTTCGGGCTATTCTCAGTTTCGGGTTGTATCAGTTTGGCTTGATATCGGGTACGGTTCATTAACGGTTCTCAAACATTCGAATCGGTTTATTTTCAGGTTTTAAAAAATCGGGTCGAGTCGATTTACGGTTTTAAAATAACATGTTCTTAGCGGTTCGGTTTTTTTTCGGAAAAGTTCAAAACGGTTCGGATTCACCAGTTCGGGTCGGTTTTTGACAGCTCTACATACAAGAAATAATCACCAAATTTTACTGTTCATAATAGCAGAAGAAACATCATATTAATTTAATTATAATGAAAAGGGATAAGGGTAAATTGTTGTTTACAATATGCTTTTGCCATGATTCTTTTGGTTCCCTTTTACAAACATAAAACGATGCAAGATATAAAGTTTATAATAGTACCAAATTTGATCCAGTTTCTGTGAGAATTCCTGCAGCACCAGATGCGTAATTGACGCCTCTCAATGCATCTTGACCAATGTGAGCACTATATGGTTGTATAAACTCTTTAAATCCCAAGAATTGAGCTGTAATATCACCAAATAAAAAAAAAATATATTAATAACTATTTGGTTAAATCTTTTTTTTCTTTTTTCTTTTTTTTTTCTTTTTTATTTATTTTTATTTATTTTTAATTTTTTTTTCAAACTAAGCTCCATATGATAGTATGATAGATAATTAGCATAGACAATTTAATTGATTTTTGAATTGAAATTTAAAGTTTGACAATATATACATTAATAGATATTATAATCATAGTTGTTTCCCCATCCTCTTCCATGCATGTAAGAATTGTAAGGTGTGACAGTATGACGACTATGACCCATGAATTACTCCATTTTCATATTGATTTTTTGAAGTCTCAGTCAAAGTCTTTGAAGGCTTTGATCAATAATACTCTTACGATTAATAAAAAATAATGAATTGATGTGATGTGATTTTTGTTAGATTCATCTCATCATGTGTTAATAAGAACTAGAATATTTTTATCATGAAAAGATGAAAATCAAAATCTGTCCTAAGAAAGTTATGTTCTTATATACGTTAAAAATAACTTAATACAAAAGTTACAAAACTTGGGATACATTTTGTGTTTAATGGTTATATTATTTGAAAGATCAGAACCCAGTCACCCCAAAATTAATGATCAGCTAGATTAGTGTTTAATGTTCAGCTAGATTAGTTGGTTAATGCATGTCTCGACTCCTAACTTCTAGGAGTGATATTATACCCAAGATTTGTATCATATTTTGTTAACATTACTTAGTCTTGGATATTAGTCTTACTTTTACAAAATTAGTCTACACTTATATATGCAAGTAATTAGAATCAAATATAGCTATCTATTTTATATTTTAAAAAAAATTCTGATAAAAATACCAATGGAATCGTTACTATAAATCACCAGGCCAACACAAACATAAAAGGCGGCATACCATTAAAGTTTACTTTTTTTTTTTGTATCAATTTTACATTTAGACTCTGTTTGGTTTGATGTAAAAGGTTTTCATGGAAAATGAATTTTCCATTTTTTCCCATTTTTCCTTTGTGTGGTTTGTTAAGGAGTGGAAAACAATTTTTCAAGGGTGGAAAATTTCATCCTTAATGATGGAAAATATTTTCCTACCAAAAACAAGGGAATCCACATTTTCCTCTCTCCTCCTTACCTCTTTTTTTTACTTCCCTCTCATTCATCCATACATTTCCACTCTGATTTTTTTATTTTTCTTGGACTTTTCTTGTATGCAACCAAACAAAGGAAAACTCATTTGCAATTGTGTTTTTCCTTGAAAATATGTTTTCCATGAAAACTAATTTTCCATTGAAAATGTTTTACATTAAACCAAACGAGGCCTTAGAACATCCAAATATCCTAATTAATTTCACGTGTAAAATTTATAAACAGCCAAACAAAGAAAATATGAACAATAATTTATCAACTATAGAAGGATAAATAAATAGATAGATATGGATAGTAGATATTGTGTTAGCAGATCATTTCACATTTTTAGCATTGTTACATGCTTCGTGTTTATATGCTGCCATATATAGTAAATACTGTGCTTCGTGTTTCATTTCATTGTTAATACTTACTGATGAAATCTGCAATGGTACGTCCATTAGTAAACCTTCCGGTAGGAACTCCGCCAGGAAAATCGACACCATACGGCGAATAATTAGCTTTAGCCATAGTATCTAGGGCATTATTGTTGCCTGCATCTGATAGCGAATCTCCAAAGATAAAGTAACATGGCACTTCCGGATCACCATTAACGAAATTAGAGCTAATTGCAACAAGAACAAAAAAAATTACTCGAATTCGCAACATTCTTTTTGTAATTAAGGTAATGAATTGAATTACCTTTGAACTATGAATGATTTATTGCATTATAAGATTAAATGTAGTTATGTTATTTATAGCGGGATTCTTTAATATGGAGTATAAAGTTACAAAAAATTTAAAATAGATATTAAATTCTAACAATCATTACATTTGTACGTTCCTTTGTTTGGCCCATAGGTTGTATTATTGATCTACGCGGCCTATGATGGTAAAGTTGACAATTTGCCTTTTAATTGAAAGTTTGTTAGTCAAAGAAAATAAAGCATTATTTTTTTCACATCAATATAGTATACTTTAAAGATTACAAATTTTAAAACATCCATTATTGGAGTATTATATTTCATTTGGTGAGGGAATATATTCTTTTTCAACAATATGCTATATGCATGAGGACTTTGATCAAATTATATCTTCTACATTTACTTTAGACTTGTATTTGTGGGAAAGACACTTAAGAGTAGAGGGTTAGAACATTCAAAAGGGATAAGGAAGTTTCCACTCTCAAACATTATATCCTCACTTGAAAGGCATCGAACTCCAAATTTTAAAATATGAGATAAGAACCTTACTAAATAAGTCAAGTCTTGGATGATAATGAGTTGAATAAGCTGACGTAAATATAAGGCATGGATGATAAAGTTATTACTATATTAGTGGACAACTTGCTTTGGTCATGATATAATAATTAACATCCTATTGTTTTCTCCAATAATACGCGTTTGAATCAGTTCATAAGATGTGAATTATTCTTTATTCTATATGTCTTATGCCACCATGCCTAAATATAGGAATTTTCTATTAAAAAAATATGTTTACACGTTGGTCGGAGTGTTACAAATAGATTAAAATATTAAAAAATAAAATTCAAACATGTGGATCGAGTTTTAATATCTGGGGTCAAATTTGATTTGCTTTGCTGTTGCTAACATGGGTATATGATATCAAAATGAAATAAAATATCAACTAACGACGATTGCATTATGGATACTTAGTTGTAGAATTTTTTGCGTGATGGGATTGGAAGTGAGGGCTTTTCTAAAGATCTGGACGTGCATTCGAATTTTTGTGTGAATTGATAATGTCTAAAAACTCCCTTACAGAGGCGAATATAAAACATTCATTCATCAACTTGGATCAAGTCAAAGGCAAACTAATATACGGAGTATTCGTTTTCACTTAAAATTAAAATTTTATAAAAGTACTCCATTATTATCGAGGACAAAGGTAACAATCGGATAAATAAAACTTAGGGTTTGTTCACATTTGATGAACAGAGCTTAATAAAAATGAACTGAATTGAAGTGAATTGATTGGAGCTGAACTCAATAGAGCTGAAATAAATATTTTATGAGAAAAGAAAATTAGGAGCTGAACTGAACTAAAATTATTTGGGTCCAATTAAGCCTAATTGGGCCTGGTCCATAAATGATTCAATTCCAAGTCAAGGTCAAGGCACAAGCCTCCAATCATGTCAAGTCAAGCTCAGGTCAATGGCCCAAGTCATCATGGTCAGCCCATATGACTCCAAGCCCATTCCTCCTTATTATGTCAAGGTATAAAAGCCTTCAATTGCACCATTTATCATTCATACACATATAGCTTCAAGCAATAAATACTCTTGCATAGCTTTCTCTCTCTAAACACTGTTTGACTTCGGCATCGGAGGGGCTTTTCTTGGCACAACCCCCGAGGCCAGTTTACGTGTGTTTGCTGTGCAGGAAACCCTCGGCTCAACATCATTTGGACCGAGCTCAGTCTTCAGCCACATCTTAGGACCTTCGTCAAGGTCCCATTGATTTTACCCGAAACAATTTGGCGCCGTCTGTGGGGAAGACTTTCAAAAAATCTTTAAGCCAATTCCAATCTTGCTCTCATCTTAGTATCAATGGCTAAGGACCGCAAGAACAAAAAATCCAAAGCCGGTCCTTCTTCATCGAAGAGGAGCCGCATAATGATGTCGGAGGGAAAGAGGCCTTTGGACCCTCCTTCTCCGCCATCTCCGCCTTCACCGAACAGGCATTCCTCAGGGGAAGCCAGCTCGGGAAGGCCATCAAGGGAGAGGTCACAATCTCCCTCCATCCATTCGCAGCTCCTCCTCGGTCTGGCACTGCAGCTCAGTCCAACCCAAGGACTCATTCCAACACTCGAAGCCTGCCTTTGACCATCCATTCTCACCCCTAATCTCATAGAGGGTCCCCTCAAACGGTACCCTCCACCGAGGAAGTTGCGCGGGCGGTGGCGGTTGTCATGGAGGCCATGAAGGCCAGCATGATGCTACCACCTCGTGACCGGTCACCTCCGCAAACCAGGCATCAGTGGAGGAGCACCGGGAAAGAGGGGGAGAGACCCCAATCCTTCAAGGAGTTGGAGGAAAATTGGGAAGAGGATACTTGGAGAACCGAGCGAGAAAGACAAAGGAACTCGCATTTCTTCAAGGAGGCTTCTACTCAGCTCACCTTGAGCAAAACTCATAAGAGTAGTAGTTTAGCCTCTCGACCGGACACTATTCGCCGAAGCGTTCACGAGCGCCTCGGCCGCAAGGAACAGAGTGTGCACAGCCGCCTCTCATTCCCGGGGACTGAGCCCCAACCTTCTGACCAAGGAACGAAAACCACTTCTACCTCTCTAAGAGAGCGGAGAGCGGTTCCTTCGGCCAGAAGTAAGGGCAAAGTCGTGATACTTCCCACCAGTTCTCCATTGAAGCAATGGATTCTGGAAGAGCATGTACCGACAGTTAAAATCCCTTCGCACATTACTTGTGATGGGATTTCGGATCCGAAGGACCATATTGCCTCCTATGAGGGGCATATGCATCTATGCCCCATGTCCGAAGCGACCTGGTGCAAATACTTTCCTACTACTCTCAAGGGGGTCGCGCAAGCGTGGATCTCCAAAGGAGTAAAGGAGGGTTCTATAACTGGGTGGGACGATCTGTCCACCAAGTTTAAAAGTAAGTTTTCTACGGCAAACCGCCAAGAGAAGATAACTGTAGAGCTTATAGGCCTGCAGCAAGGGGAGGCCGAAAGCCTCCGGGACTATCTGACTCGTTTCAGCAACGAGTCATCCAGTGTTTCCCAGCTGGATCAAGGGTTGGCCGTCTTTGCTATGCAAAATGGCCTTCAGCCAAGAAAGTTCCTTGACTTCATGGTCATGCCTCCCCCGCAAACCTTGGAGGAAGCTCTGAACGCTTCGGATAAGTTCATCCGGGCTGAAGAGTGGAATAAAGCGAAAGCCTATCCTCAATCAGGGGGTGGGAAACAAAAACAATAATCGACCGAAGGCCAAGGCCAGAAGTCGAAAGGAAAGGCAAAAGCCTCAAAACAAGCTTCGGCCAACGAGCCGAAGAAGGAGAAATCTGCACCTTACCTGGGCAGATATGAATCCTACACTCCGCTCGCACTCCCGCGCGCCAAAATTTACAGCGTGACGAAGGGAGAGCAGATTTACCGAAAGCCGAGACCGCTTCCCCAGTGGTATCAGCAGAAAAATAAAAATCTTTGGTGTGAGTTCCACGAGTCACCGGGACACAACACTGAAGAATGTATCCAGCTGAAGGACCAAATCGAGGATATAGTCTGGAAGGGATACTTGAAAAAATATATCGCGGATCACCGCGAGAAAAAAGAGGTTGAGAAGTCTGAGAAAGACTCTTGGCAAGAGCTGGACTTCCCCCAGAAGAACAACAACAAGACTTCGGAGGAAAAATTTGCCCCGATATATGTTATATATGGGGGGACGTGTTCTCGAAGGGAGCATAAGCGTCACCTTAGGGCTCTGACCCATCAGGTGAACAATGCTGATGTTCAACCTCCTCAGTCGCCAACACCGAACATGACGTTCTCAGCTGCCGACTGGTTGGGGGTAACATTCCCCCACGAGGATCCCTTGGTTATTGTTGCTACAATTTCCAACCATGACGTGTCCAGGACTCTCGTGCATGGAGGCAGCGGAGCAAACATTTTATTCCGAAAGGCCCACAACCAAATCAAGCTGAAGCCCAAGCACCTAACGCCAGTACCCTACCCGGTTTCTGGATTTAACGGAGCTTTAACTTATCATAATGGGAAGGTACTCCTTCCTGTCACTATCGGTCGCGCTGAAGCAGCCAGGAACGTCATGACCGAATTCTTGGTCATTGACGCTCCTTCAGTGTACAACGTGATCATGGGGAGACCTATGATTCACGAAATTTAAGGGGTAGTCTCAACATACTATCAAATGATGATATATGTTTCGGATGCTGGCTACCCCGAAAGAATTGAGGGCAGCCAAAAGGAGGCCCGAAGGTGCAACTACCTCAAGCCATCCATTAGTCATTCGAAAGATGACGACGATGAGGATGAGGAGGAAAAAGAAAAAGAAAAGGAGCCAAGTACGAAAAAGCCGAAAGGCCTAAGTGCTTTGGCCCAAGGTTCTCTGGCCAAAGAAAAACGGTCAGCGAAAGAAAAGGCTGGTTCTTCATCTGAGCCGAACGACTCAGAGAGCTAGCCGAAGAAAAAGTCTGGGACGCCAGCTGATATTGACAACAGGCCAGATGATGAAGAGTCCGGCTCCAAAGAAATGGAGCTAGATCAGCAGACTGAAACAGTTGAGTTGGCTGAAGGAGACGCTGAAAAATGTGTTACAATCGGAATGGACCTTGATCCAAATGTCCGCGTTGAACTCATCCAACTCCCACTAGTAGAAAATAAGTAATGGCAAGCGGTTCAAACCCCCTAATGGGAAGCGGTTCTGAACCGCATGCCCTTAGGGGGCTTGCCAATTGGTCTTTAAAATGGCAAGCGGTTCAGAACCGCTTGCCAATTGTAGTGAAAGGGCAGCGGTTTTGGCGCCAAACCGCTGCCCATTAGGGGTATTAAAAATATTTTTTTTTTTTGGTTTTTTCACTTAAATTGATACATAATCAAAAAATATATAAAAAACATTAATATTTTTATTAATTAATTGTTGTAATATTACAATTTCTGATTTTCAACAATAAATTAACCACCCCACACCACCAGCCGCCAGCCACCACACCACTAGCCACCAGCCACCACCCTACACCACCAACCAACAGCCACCAGCCACCACCACCAGCACCACGACCCCCAGCCACTTACCCACCACGACCCCCCACCAATACCAGAACACCGACCAGCAACACCACCCACCACGACCCCCACCAACACCAGAAAAGCGGCCACCATTACCCGTCCACCCACAACAACCCCCACCAACACGAGAACACCTGCCAACACCACCATCCACCACGACCCCCACAAACAACAAATTGACCTAAACAAACCAATTCAACCACCCATCACAATAAAATTAAAAAAAAAAACTGAAAAAAAATATATAAAAAAAAGGAAATACTTTGAATACCACAAAAAAACCGAAATTGGATTAAAATTTGAGTTAAATTGGTCAAATTTGACCATAAAAACTCTAGATCTATAGTTTTTATTGTCGAATTCGACCATAAAAACCCACACGCACCACCACCGGACTACCACCGTTTAACCCACACGAATTGGTTCAAAAATCCATGCTCAAATTGGGTCAAAAATCCATGCTCGAATTGGGTCGAAAACCCACCGGACTACCACCGGATTTCACTGGGAAAGGAAAGAAAGAGATGAGAGAGAAAGAGAAGAAGATGGAGAAAGGAGAGATGAGAAGATGGCGTGACAATGGAGGTGTGAGAGGAGAGAGAAGTGAGGGAGTGAATGAGAGGAGAGAGAGCGAACTGAGAAGTGAGCTAGAATAGGGGCGAAAGGGGAGAGAGGAGAGAGAGGCCGTGAGAGGGATATAATGGGATTAGGGTTTGTGAATTGTAATCCCGCTTTTTTTTAAATGGCAAGCGGTTTGGGGTTGAACCGCTTGCCAATATATCTAATGGCAAGCGGTTCAACCCAAACCGCTTGTCATTATATATATATTGGCAAGCGGTTCAACCCCAAACTGCTTGCCATATAATATTACAGGTTTATTTTTAAAAAATTGGGTAAATGGCAAGCGAATTTTTAAAACCGCTTGCCATTTGGGGCTTCCCATCACTTATTTTCTACTAGTGTCATTCGGGACAACCGAGATGTGTTTGCTTTCTCGGAAGCTGACATGCCCGGTATAAGTTCAGACCTCATCTCTCATAAGCTTAATGTCGACCCTACGTGTCGGCTAGTTAAGCAAAAGAAGCGGAATTACTCCGCAAGAAAGAACCTAGACATCGCAGCCGAAGTCAAAAAGTTGTTGGATGCAGGCTTCATCGAACCCTGTCAGTATCCAGAATGGCTGGCAAATGTGGTGATGGTTCAGAAGTCAAATGGCACCTGGAGAATGTGCGTTGACTTCACGGACCTAAATAAGGCTTGTCCGAAGGACTTTTATCCCTTGCCGAGGATCGATCAGCTAGTCGACTCGACGTGCGGCCATGCCTTGCTTAGTTTCATGGACGCATTTTCTAGGTACCTTCAGATCTTCATGCACCTCGATGACCGAGCAAAGACGGCATTCGTCACGAACGCCGGGGTGTACAATTACAAAATGATGCCCTTCGGATTGAAAAATGCCGGGGGCAACATATCAAAGGTTAGTGGATCAAGTTTTTGCCGAGCAAAAAGGCCGAAACATGGAAGTCTATGTTGACGATTCGATCGTCAAAAGCAAAGAAGATAAAGACCATGTTAAGGACCTGGCTGAAACCTTCGCCACCTTAAGAAAGCACCAAATAAAGCTGAATCCGAAGAAGTGTGTCTTTGGCGTGAAGTCTGGAAAATTTCTCAGCTTCATGGTTAGCACAAGAGGGATTGATGCCAATCCCGCAAAGGTGCAAGCAGCGCTCGATCTCTTTGAGCTGAAAACAAAAAGAGACGTTCAGCGGCTCACTAGAAGAATGGCAGCCCTCTCGAGGTTCATCTTCAGAGCCTCGGATAAAGGTTTACCTTCTTCAAAACCCTGAAACTCCCAAAAACAAAAGAGCTCATCTGGGGAGACGAGCAGAAAAAGGCCTTCAAGTAGCTTCGAAAGAGCATCTTGCTTAACTTCCTACGCTAGCTCGTCCAGCTGAAGGGGAAACCCTGTAATTATACGTGGCTGTTAGCCCAGCAACCATCAGTGCGGTGCTGCTGAGGGAAGAAGAGAAAATTCAGCAGCCGATCTATTTTGTCAGTCACACTCTGACAGATGCCGAGACTCGCTACCCCCTACTCGAAAAAGTTGCTTATGCTGTAGTGGTAGTAGCTCGGAAGTTGAGGCCCTATTTTGATTGCCATCAAATAGTGGTCTTAACTGATCAGCCGCTGGAAAAAGTGCTCGGCAAAGTAGAAAAAACTGGTAGGTTGGCAAAGTGGGCTTTCGAGCTCACTGAGTTCAGCATCAGCTACCAGCCGAGAGCAGCCATCAAGGCTCAAGCTCTAGCGGACTTCCTGGCTGAATGCTCGTACCTGGAGACGCTAGACGAAGGAAAGAAAGTCTGGACCGTTTTCACGGATGGATCCTCCACCGTAAATGGTTCGGGGGCAGGGGTAGTGATAACCTCTCCCGAAGGCAAATCCTTTGAGAGTATGCACTCAAATTTTCTTTCAAAGCTTTGAACAACGAGGCCAAATATGAGGCAGCAGTTGCTGGCTTAGAATTGTGCATCTCACTGGAAGCCGAACATGTATGTCTGAAGATAGACTCTCAGCTAGTTGCATATCAGATCAGAGGTGACTACAAGGCTAAAGAGCCATCAATGATAGCCTACCTCGCCAAGATCAAATCAGTCATCGCAAAGCTGAGAACTTTTGAAGTTCAGCTGATCCCAAGAGGTCAGAGTGCTCAAGCTGACGCACTCTCCAAACTTGCTAGTTCAACTCTTACTAAGCTGAACCAATCCGTTTATATGGAGGTGCGCCGAGAAAGAAGTGTCGACGAAGCACCTGAAGTGTGTTCCGTTGACCAAGAACCCAGCTGGATGGATCCCATCCTAGCTTTCAAGATTCGGGGAGAAATTCCTGAGGACAAAACCTTAGCCTCCAAGCTGAAGCGAACCAATTCCAGGTTCATTGTCTTCAATGGAGACCTGCTGAAAAAGTCCTTCTCAGCCCCATTGCTGAAGTGCATGGGCCCTACAGATGCGGATTATATCCTTCCAGAAATCCATCTTGGCATTTGTGGAAACCACATTGGGGGAAGGACATTAGCCCATAAAGCCTTAAGAGCAGGGTACTATTGGTCCACCATGATTTCAGACGCCAAGGAGCTGGTAAGAAAATGCGAAAAATGTCAAAAATTCGCACCTATCACCCATCAGTCGGCCCAGGAGCTTCAGTCAGTCTTGAATCCGCTTCCATTTGCCCAGTGGGGGCTGGATATCCTGGGCCCCTTTCCAGATGTTCCATATCAGAAAAAATGGCTGATAGTCGGCATAGACTATTTCAGCAAATGGATCGAGGCCGAAGCAGCCTCGAACATTACAGAGAAAACTGTCAGAAAGTTCATCTCGCAGAACATCATTACTCGTTTTGGCATCCCAAAAGTATTTGTCTTTGATCATGGAAGGCAATTTGACAATTTGTCGCTGAAGCAGTACACTGATCAGTTCGGCATCAAGTTGGCATATTCAGCAGTGTGCCATCCGCAAAGCTACGGACAAGCCGAAGCTGCAAATAAGCAGATCCTTAACGCTCTCAAAAAGATGGTTGAGGATCAAAAATCCAAATGGCTGGAAGAAATTCCTGGAACTCTTTGGTCACTTCGGACAACTGAAAAGGAGGCAACGGGCCACTCACCTTTTGAATTGGTGTATGGTGCCGAAGCCGTTCTTCCAATAGAAATTGGTTCTAAAAGTGTACGAGTGCACCACTTCTCAGCTGAGAATAAGCAACTTATGAAGGAATCTCTCGATTTCCTCGACAAAGTAAGAGACTCAGCCAGAGATAGAATGGCTGCATATAAGCAAAGAATCATCAAATTTTATAACCAAAGGGTCCATGGAAGGCCTCTCAGAATTAGAGACCTTGTCCTTCAGAATGCTGCTGCAGTTCAGAAAAACCGATTCCATGGGAAACTCTCAGCCACCTGGGAGGGACCTTACGAGATTTATAATGAGCTTCAGCCTTGGACATACCGACTTTGGCAGTTGGATGGAACTGAGCTGAAAAATCATTGGAATGCTGATGTACTTAAAAAATTCCATGTGTAAACCCTTCGGGGCAAAACAAACTTTGTAAGTACATTCTCAATTATTAATGAAAGGCCTCAGAGCCAATGTTTCTACAAATATTTGCAATTTTTATTCTTTCATTTTTCTTTATTCTATCTACTCTTTAAGAGTTTTCCTTCAGCACTGTCTGAAACCTTCGCCTTCGAGGCATCAGGTTTTGGATTGCTAACAAACTCGCCTATAAAAGAACACTGGTCTTTCAGCTGAAGTAAACGCTTCAGCAAGACTTGTTCTCCGAGGCAGTGAGTCCATGGACGAATCTGGGATATTGCTTTCACTGAGCCTTGTATCTCAGAGGGTTATTGTTTGGGATATTGCCTTAAGTTGGCTTTGTGTCCCAGATATCCATTTTTTAAGATAGAAGACCAAGAGTAATCGCATAACAATTAGAAATTTATTAAGTACAGAAAAGCTTCGTCTAAAATAAAAAAAGACAGGCAATTATCTCAGAAATCCGAAGATAAACTTTCAGAATTCTGGGGTGGCAACAAACACTACAAGTGTTCACCAGCTGAAAACTTCTAAAGCTGAGGGCCTTTTTACTTAGCATATTTTTCAGAAATTTACCGGATTAATGCACAAGTTCAAGGCAAAACAGTAAGAAGAAAAGTAGCAAATTCATGAGTAAAAAGCTCGAAGTCCGAGCCACAAAGTTAAATGTTTCAGAACATAAAAATAAACACCGACAGCCGCCCACAAGCGGGAAATTACAGCTGCCGAAATGCATACATGACAAAAACTAAAATGTTTGTACACCAAGGCAAGCTAAAGCAAAACAGAGGCAAAAAATTCAGAAGCGGCATTCAGAAATTAAGTACAAGTTGATCCGCAGGATTCTGAAGACGATATCTGAGTCCCTAGGCTTCAGCTGAAGGATCAGGCTTTCCAGCAACGCTGGGCTCCAAGGTGGCATCGGTTCCGGCTGTTGAAGAGGCGGGATGAACTTGAGCTTGAGCTTCGTTCTCTTTGTTCTCAACTTCCTCAGCCTCAGCATCCTCCATTTACTCAACTTGGAGACGGATCTCCAGATCTATCTCATCCTGGCTGGCGAACTCCATATGAGGATCTTTGGGGTCTTCAGTCTAAATTTCACATTGGTACCAGTCCAGCTTAGGAGCTGCATGAAGGGCCAGTCTTCGGGCCACCCTATACCCATTGTTATAAGCAGTCGAGTACTCCGCCTTGGAGTAAACTTTGATGGCCAGCTGAGCCTCAGCGTCGGCCAGCTTCTTCTGAACCTCCTCCAAGGCCTTTTGGGAGGACTCTTGCTGTTCCTTCAGCTTGGACTTAGCATCAGCTAAGTTGCTGCTCCTTCTGCTTGGCCTCGTCCTGAGCTTGGGATAACTCAGCCTCTTTGTCGTTCAACTGAGTCTCTAAGCTAGTCAGCCTCTGCCCTTGAGCCTCGAGTTGGGTGTTAGCCTCAATCAACTCAGTCTCCCTATCATCATAAGCCTTTTGGTGACGGTTGACATCAGCCTCCAAGATCTTGACACTTTGCTGAAACAAAGCTTCCCGAGCCAGCATTCGGGAGTCAACCTCGTTCACGATCTTCAGCTCGATCTGGGCCTTGAGACTCTTGACATCGACAGCGCCGAACTCATTGATGAGAGCCACACCCTCGTCCATCATAGGTAGGACCTCCTTCTCCATGTCATTGCAGAAGACATTGAAGGAGTCCACAATTCGCTTGGCTTCGTCTTCATCCTTCTCCTGCTTCAGCCTGGCAAGCTACGCCTCCGTTTCAGCTATGTCCACTCTGTTTTGGAGAGAGTCAATCATCTCACAGGTCAGAGTAAGATTGTGGACAACCTACAGAATCGAAACTCAGTCCAGCAAAAAAAAATGAAATGAATGATGATGAACTGAAGAGCTGAAGTAAAATATACAATAACAACATGTACCTGCATCAGCAGCCTTTGGTTATCTCTTGCGGGGTTTGGGATATCTGGGCCAGGCTCGGCTATCCCAGCAGTTGCACGGAGAGACCACTATCTGGCCTGCTCCATTTCGGACAAGTGGGAGCAGCCGCCAAAGTAAGCCTCTGCGCTCTCTCCATACCTTCCCCAGATCTCAGCCCAAGTGCTGTTGGGGATGGGGATCCGAGGCGCTGAGAAGCCCATATCCCCATATTGAAAGGTTCTGAAGGAGGGGAATGAAGATGATGGAGCTTCTTCAGCTTTGTTGGGGTCAGTTGGTTCCTCCCCTTCTCCAGTTCGGTCCCCATCAGCACGGACCGTTTTAGCGTCCTCAGCAGGTTGGTTAATTAAGGCATCAACCTCCTACTGAATCTCAGCAGTAAAACCCCTATCGGCTGCATTTTCAGCAGCAGCCACCTCTTCAGCTGCCCCTCCAATAGCAGCTTCGTCACTAGGGAGCTTATCAATACTCTCCTTGTTCGACACCTCTTCTAGAACCCCCTCCTTTAGGTCAGGAGTTCGTTGATCCACCTCCATCTCTTGAGTGTTAGGAGGTGGTGAAGGGGTCTTCGGCGGTGAAGGAATTGGTGATGGTGGCTGAACTGGGGGTGAAGGACCCCTTACACCTCTAGGAACCCTGCCCCTGCCTGCGGCAGGTTCCCTTATCACAACGCCAGGCATCGGCCTTAGAGCGAAACCATCCGGGCCCACTACTACCGGACCCGTCCTTCTCCTCTTCATCCGAACCAGAGGTTGCTCATCCATATCCTCAGAGTCTGAAGTTTCAGACTCCGAAAGATCTTCAGGTTGTACATGAGCTTTTCCCTCTCTCCTTCTGCTCTCTTCCTCAGACTACATAAGTGGGGGGGGGGGGGGAAAGAAGGGTTTGAATAAAAAAAAAAAAAAAAAAAAACAAATGCAACAAAACAACAAGGCAAATTTTTAAAATGCTGAAGAACTTACCAAGGTCCTCGGCTGAGCCTCGTTTCCTGGCGCTTCCTGTTCGGCAGCTCCGTAGGTTCCTTCGCCTCCCTCTAAGGCTTCATTTTCCCTTGTAACTTCTTCAGCCGTCGGAGCAGCTTCCTCTTCTTCAGGCAGCAAACGTCTCAGAGGATCCCGCTTGGCCCACCAAGGCTTTTGCTTCAGATAGTTTGCAGCAGCCTCAATCTGAAAGCCCGTCGAATGCAGATGCAACGGACGGTCCTTCGGATCAGTGATCGTCGGGGCATGATCTAAGATGACTCTTTCAGCGTTTACTCCCAGCCGGTTGTAGCCAATCCCTGAGTTGGCCTCGTTCAGCTCTGAAAAAAGCAGAACGGATGAGTTAGCTTAATGAAGCAGATACTAAAAAGTTCTGAAGTAATTGCAAAATGAAAAAGAAACAAAGTGCAAGTCCTCGGCCCCAACCGAAGGTGCTTACCATCTCTGAACTTTCAGCTGAGGCCGATAACCGCCAACATATTCTCTTGGAAGGCGTAATGGGAGTCAGGAAGCCATCTCGTCGGGATGTGCTTCATCCGCCCAGTCCCTCCAGGATTTTCCTACATCCCGAAGAAGTGCATTTGCTCGTAGCTAGGATGGTTAGTAGCATCAGAGTCTACAGGACCCAAGTCCAGCATATTTGGGTTGGGTTCGGAGAGATAACGGGGAGCCCCGAAGAAGTGAGGGTGATCCGGATCCGAAGGCGCCCTAACCCAGATCCACTGGCCTCTCCAGTCCTTGTCCGAAGAATCATTCAGCCACATTGTCTAGCATTGCGGATGACTCTCAATCTGCCACCAGCCAGAGCCATGCTGACCATATCGGCTCTGGGTGTTCGGCACAAGCTTATGTAGCCTTTTGAAGCAGTGCAGGTTCAGCTCAAGGGAAAAGAATCGGCACACCCAGAGGTACATCATCACCCTTCGGATGCTGACGGGTGTCAATTGGCACACGGAGATCCTGTACTTTATTAATATGTCCCTGACGAAGGGATTTAAGGGGAACCGGAGCCCATATTGTAAATGTCGAGTGTACACCCCCACATATCCAGGAGGTGGACGATGAATCCTATCACTGGGCACTGGCATTCGACACCAATACCCATCCGCCTCCAGAATGCCGTAGTGCAACTCTATTTGTTCGGCGAAGCGGTAGGCCTCAGCATTCTTGACCCACCAGGGGTAGGGTACGTTCCTCATCATAGTCGCAATGGCTTCGGGATTCTGCCACTCGTTGTACCCAGGGAGCAAGTTCCAAGGTGCAGCGGGCAGAACTGTAACACCCCGACCCCAAACAAATTATGGAGGGGCCTATTGTCATGAAAATGCGCATCGAGGGCCAACAGCTGTCCCCACAAACCAACACAAGTCCTTCCGGCGCATTTTGTCCTCACTCATGCGCACCCCGAGAAAACTTCCTAGGAGGTCACCCATCCCAAGACTACTGCCAGCCAAGCACGCTTAATTATGGAGTATCTTAGCAAATGAGCTCCCTAAAAGGATGATGCACCTTGTTGATATGAGTAGTATATCAAATCCTTTTAAAGCAATCATGAGGGGTATTACAGACACCCCCACTTGAGAACGGCAACGCCCTCGTTACGCCTGGAAAGCTAGGGACTCCAGTATTACGCCTAACGGCAACTGGGTAGCCAAAGTGTTACATCCAATCTGGCCACGGCCATATGTAATACCCCTCATGATTGCTTTAAAAGAATTTGATATACTACTCATATCAACAAGGTGCATCTTCCTTTTAGGGAGCTCATTTTCTAAGATACTCCATAATTAAGCGTGCTTGGCTGGGAGTAATCTTGGGATGGGTGACCTCTTGTGAAGTTTTCTCGGGGTGCGCATGAGTGAGGACAAAATGCGCCGGAAGGACTTGTGTTGGTTTGTGGGGACAGTTGTTGGCCCTCGATGCGCATTTTCGTGACAATAGGCCCCTCCCTAATTTGTTTGGGGTCCGGGTGTTACAAGAACTTCCTCCTGCCCAGAGACACCAGCCTCACTCGTTTCTTGGGAAGGTGCCGAAGACAAAGGGGTTGCCCGGATACCCTCTTCCGGGTCAGCCCCAATTCTTCCCTCTTCTGGGTCAGCCCTGACTCTTTCCCCGTTCCAAGTGTCGGCTCGGTCCCTTGGATCCCGAGCCTGACCCGGTCTTCAGGGTTGACGCTCTTTTCCTCTAACCATTGTCGGATTTTTGAAAGAAAAGTCGAAAAAAGGGGAGTACTTTCAAAATTCAAGAAAAATCGAAGAGAAATCGAAGAAAATTACCTTAATCTGAAGCGGAATTCGCCGGTCTACCAGTTCGGAGCAATGAATTTCGGTTTCAATCCTTAATCTCGGGGTTTTAAGTGAAGTTTTGAAGCGGAAGCAAGGGTTCTTGCGGGAGTTCGAGTGTGAATTTGTGAAGAAGTGAGGAGAGAGAGTGCAAGAACTGGCCTTATATTTCCAGAAATGGAAAGTTTAAGGGTCTGCGTGCTCACTTAATCTCTCTTAAATACCTCACTAAGTAAACGTTAAACACACTTCCCTCCAATTAACTGCCCATTATCCGTCCAACTTCCCCACTAATTATCCAAATTACAATTATCTCATTAATGACTGTTTAAAAATTTAAATCTCTCTGATTTAATTAAATCATTTACTTCCCTCCATTTTTATTAAATCCAAACCCGACCCATCATTCTTCCAAATCGGGTCTGGGGGGCAAGTTGTTTGGGTCCAATTAAGCCTAATTGGGCCTGGTCCATAAATGGTTCAATTCCAAGTCAAGGTCAAGACCCAAGCCTCCAATTATGCCAAGTCAAGGTCAAGGCCCAAGCCTCCAATCATGCCAAGTCAAGCTCAGGTCAACGGCCCAATTCATCATGGTCAGCCCATATGAATCCAGGCCCATTCCTCCTTATTATGTCAAGGTATAAAAGCCTTCAATTGCACCATTTATCATTCATACACATATAGCTTCAAGTAATTAATACTCTTGCATAGCTTTCTCTCTCTAAACACTATTTGAATTCGGCATTAGAGGGGTTTTTCTCGGCACTACCCCCGAGGCCAGTTTACGTGTGTTTGTTGTGCAGGAAACCCTCGGCTCAACATCATTTGGATCGAGCTCAGTCTTCAGCCACTTCTTAGGACCTTCATCAAGGTCCCATTGTTTTTACCCGAAACAGAAATGATTGGAGCTAAACTGAACTAAGCTAATTGAACTGAAATTAAATTGAAGTGTACAAACCCTTAGAATCAAATCATGCTTATTCTATACATTAATCTTTTGTGTCTCTCTCAATATTGAATTTGTCTTGCTCTATGTTGATTTCTTACTCATTTCAAATTTGACTGTGGTACTCTATCTATTGGTTGGGTTTCAAGCTAAGGTCAGGGGTTGAATTTGCATTTTTCAATTTTTCTAAATCATGTGTGTTTTATTTTTTAATTATTATTATTATTATTATTATTATTCTTTTTACAATGTGGAAAAAGAAGCCTAGCTCCCAATCAAATCTGATTGTATACAAGCAATTGATGATAATTAGAACAACAACAACATCAATAGCAATAATCGTGATTATAGTACTAGTACTTATAAGGAAATTTTGACTTTTGCTACCTATGAAACACATGCGTTTCACTTTTGCTACTTAGGAAAAATATTATTTTATTTTACTACCTATCGATGACACTTTGTTAAAAATCGCTACCACTTAACGAAATCAGTTAGTATTTCCGTTGGTGAGATCCAGCCAGCCTCACTATTACCTTCCGGCCACCACTACCTCCTTAGCCACCCTAACTTCCTCCCTGTTAGCCACCAAAAAAAAAAAAAAAAAATAAAATAAAATTAAATTAAATTAAAACCCCAGCCTCCTCTTTATTCTCTCTCCTTTGAATATCCTCCTTCTCTTTCTCTCTCATCTCCGCCTCCCTCCTCCTTCCTTTTTCTCTCTCATCTCTGCTCCCTCCTCCTTCTCATTCTCTCTCCTCGGTTTTTGAAGTCCAACGCCACCTACCCCCAAGGCCGCTTTTGATCGGATTCGACCACGACACAACCAATTAATGGTTTTTTAGGTCAAATTCGACCATGAAATCTCCAAATCTGGGGTTTTCATGGTCGAATTATACCATATAAACCAAAAGTTGAATATTTCATAAGGTATTTTTACCCTTTTCCATCAATTTATTGTATTTTTTTATTTTTTGGGTAGTGGTGGTCTGGTGGTGCGTGTGGTGCAGTGGGTGTGGCTCAGTGGCTGTGCGTGTGTGATGGTGGTGGTGGTGGTGGTGCGTGTGGTGGGTGTTGCTTAGTGGATATGCGTGTGTGATGGTGCTGGTGGAGGTGCGTGTGGAGGGTGTGGTTGTGCGTGTGTGGGGCTAGTGGTGCGTGTGGTGGGTGTGGCTATGTGTAGGGGTAGTGGTGCTGGTAGTGCGTGTGGTGGGTGGCGCTGGGTTTGTGGTGGCTGTGGGTTTAGGCGGATTTAGGGTTAAGGTGGGGATTTTTTTTTTTTTATTATTTTTTGGGTAGTGGTGCTGGTGGTGGGTGTGGATGGTGATGCTGGTAGGTGGGGAGATGAGCTTCGTGGGTGGGGGAAAAGGGGGTAAGTATGGTCGCCGGCGCCGACCGCCAGGGGAGGGTGGCTGGGCTTTTTTTTAAGAGGGTGGCTGGTTTTTTATTTTTAATTTTTAATTTTTTTTTATTATTATTTTTTAAAAAATAACTTAACGAAACTCTAACTAATTCCGTTAAGTGGTAGCGATTTTTAACAAATTGTCATTAAAAATAAAATAAAAATCTTCCCAGATAGCAAAAGTGAAATACATGTGTTTCAAAGGTAGCAAAAGCCAAAATTTCCTTTTTTATGGAGTATAAGTATGTATCTCGTCGTTCTGATAGGTGTCGGGTTTGTCAAATTTTGGTATTTGGTATTAGCTTTTGCTTCCTATTATATGAAGGTCAAAGTGGCTCACAATAGATTGTTTGTGTGTTTAAATTATCTAATTCTAAGAGAATCGGATTCAATTCAATGGTCAAGCTCTTCCTCTAAGTATTTTTTGAGTAGTTGTTAACTACATCCTTGTTTTTTTTTAGTTGACACCTTTCTATTATCATGCGTTGTCAACGCATGTTTTTAACGAATAATATCTCTAACTATCAACATTATGAAATTATAAAAAGTAGACATTAATAAAAAAATACATTGAAAACGATTTAATTAAGACCCCACGTGAATATGTTTTATCGTATTTATAAACCACAGAAGCTAGTCAAAGTGTCTTGTGTGAATAGTGTAAAATTCAAACGGTGTCAGCTAAAAAATACGGAAGAAGTATATTAATGTACACCGAGGTAACTTTTAATGAGTTTAGGATAACTTTTGTTGAATTTGGAGTAACTTTTATCTCTAAAGCTTAAAAAACTTTTATTTATATATATACCATGTAACTTTCATTCATTATAGGGTAACTTTTAATCATTTAAGATAGCTTTGAGGTGGTTGTACAATATTTTATTGTACATTTAATTTTTAAAATGTTTGTCATTCGAAAAACTGACTTAAAATAGAACAATCCATCTAACATTCTTACTATATCAAGTATTCTAGAGAGAGTGGGCTTACAAAATGACCCATGTCATGATGTCAATGTGATGTTAATCGTTTAACGATCTCACCCCAACTTAGGGAACTGAAACATAGTACTATATAGAGACTAGCACTGGCGTATCCAACAATTTCAAAGTATCGGTTCAAAATTGTAAAAAAAAAATGAAAATATTAATTAAAAATTCAATACGAGCGCATAAGTTCAATTTTAGGATTACAAATAGATTAAACATTCTTCTACTGGAGGATCTCTTCAACCAGGTAAAAAAAAGTGGAGCACGTTCTAAAAAGATTCTAAAGTCATGGTAAAAACCTCACAATCTATATTAACATCAAGCAAAACTCTTTGTAACATTCTAGTATTTTCTTATATAGAGTAAATCAATAAAAACACAAAAATCAATCAAGTACAACATATATATATATATATATATATATATATATATATATATATATATATATATATATATATATATATATATATATATATATATATATATATATTGTTGGGGTTTGGTGAGTCCGACTCACCGCGGAAACAAACCCAAAAAACAAGACCTCACTTGTAATAAATAAAACATAAACATAATTAACTTAATTACAAGATTAAGATAAGATTACCTCTGGAGCGTGCTTCGCCCGACCGCTTGGGCTCTTACTTGAAAGCTAGCCTCGAAATTATGAAGGCCTCCAACGATGATCCACCCGCAACAACGATCACCGACTAGTTCCAATGTCTTGGGGTTAGCAAGACCCGACCGATAAAACCCGAGTAATTGAGTTCAAAGGCTTTCACAAAATGTGATATTTATTCCAACAATTGAGTTCAAAGGTTTTTCCTACTAGTGATCCATTTTCCAACTCTTACTCAAGCATCATTTCCAATGTCATTAGTTGGGTATTTATAGGAAATGATGAGAGTATGATTGTCTCTCCAATCAATGTGGGATAGTGAGATTTTCATCTTTTATTTTAAAGCTAAAATAAAATTATTTAAGCAAGCTAGTAATAAATCAACAAGTGTCAACTATACATGAGAGAGCAAGTGAGTACCACTTGAAGAGGGGGGACCAAACTTGCTCCCCACTCTCTCCCTCACCTTGCGCCACATGTCCACTCCCACTTGGGCACCAAGGCACCCAAGTGGGCTTCTTTTGTTCCTCCCTTAGTCTCGGCCCAGCCACCCGTACCCAAGCAAGAGTTGCCGGCTGCGCTGCTCTCGGCCAGCAAGTCGCGCACTCCAAGTGCGGGATGCTGCCGAGGCTTGCCTTGTTCGTGCACTTGGCTGCTAGCATTGGTGCGCTAGCACGCACTAGCCAGCCAAGGCTCAGCTTGGTGCGCATGCTAGCCACCGTGCTACGCATTGTTCCCCTAGCACTCGGATTGCTCGGGGCACTCCGATGATAGGGGTATTTTGGGATATGCGTTTATTTATTACTATTTGCACGTCTCGTCTTTTATTATTTTCAACTCGAATTACGACGCTCGGTTTCGACGCTCTAAGCTCGAATTTACGACGTCTTAATAAATATTACTCGGTCGACTCATTAATTCCTTTCGAATTAATTCGTTGCTTCGGCTCGTTGGTTGCTTGGGTGTGACCCGAAGGGTTCAGTCAAGATTAAGCTGTAATATTAATTATGCATTAATAATACTAATCGGAAGCGGCCTCCACCCAGGCATTCCGATCACTTGACCTTACTGAATATATTAGCTTTCTAATAATTCTGAACCCACTATCAGAATAATATACTTATTCGAAGGACACTATTCCTTATATATAATTATAATTATATATATATATATATATATATATATATATATATATATATATATATATATATATATATATATATATATATATATATATATATCTAATACCCCGTATTCTTGAAACGTATTTCTAATTAATTAATTAGTATTCTTTTAAAAAGGGTATTTTAGTAATTTATTTTACTATTTGAATTTTGGCGCCAAAAGTATTTTAAAACTCAATTATTATTTTTGGATTTTGGATAAGATTTATTATCCATTTATTTTATTAAAAACAGGATTATTTAAATTTATTTCGGATATTTTAATTAAACAAAATTATATTTTCTTATTTAATTTAAAAGGGCCGAATTTCCCTTATCAATTAGCTAAGATATTCAGATTTTCTAAGTAGAAAATCTTATTTTTCTTAGTTAAATTAATTAGTGAACAATTGGTATTTTCTTATTTAATTATTTTATACAAAATATATTATATACGCAATTATTTTTAATCCTTAAATCTAGCAAAATAATTTCCTAAATTCTGCATAAGGGGTCCGAAATTTTTAGCTATGGAATCTCACCTTGGTTGATTTATGGGTGATTTATTTTGGTAATTTGTATTTTTAATTATTTCCCTAAAATCTATAATTTTCCTTAATTTTTATTTCCCATCTACTAAATATTTGATTATCTTATTTTCCTACCTTATTTCATCTTTGATTATTCCCCAAGTAATCTTATTTTCCATATATTTTCATGAAAAACACACTTTCCTAAATTCTATTATTCTTAATCACCTTAATATCAAAAGTTTACATATTTCTTTATTTACTTTTCCAAGTAATTTCCTAAATTCTTTTTACCGTAATTCTTCCTACATTCTCCTACCATAATTCTTTCATTCATGAGCCTATAAAATACCCCCTCATACCTCTCATATTCTTCACACCAAAAATCAATTCTCTTCTTCTCTCTTCTTCTTCTTTTCCCTAAACCTTTTCATACTTCTTTTATAAGTCAGCCCATATACCTTCAAAGCCACTTTTCGGGCACTTATGTTAAGTTTTTGGGATATTAACGTTTCACAAAATATTGTTCCTCTCAAAATATCCTTGAGGTTAGGCTCAAGAATAACCCAATTCTGAGTTATATTGAAGGAGTTATGGCCTTTGCAACTTCTGCCTATTCTTCCCAACGAAAATTCAATTCTCTTTAAACCTATTCCTTTATCTTCTTCATGGTTAGTTTTCTAAAATACAAATACCTATTTCAAAGCTATAATTTTATATTTAAGTATTATTTTAAAAGATTTTTTTATAGTCCATGCACATTAGATTTGAGTTTATGTTGTGATAACCTTATGGTTATGTTATTTGCAAGGTGTATTCGTGATTAAACTTTGAAAGTGCAAAGTGTACTGTTGATTGATATTCGGAATCAAGGTTCTTGAGGTTATTTTTGTGTGGTTTTTCTAGCAAGGATCAAGGTACGTTTAGGTGGCTAGATATCTTTGAAAGTGATTGGTTTGAATAACATGTTTTACATGATTTGATTGGTGATTGAATTAAATTGATTTGGATTATGATTTTGAAATAAATTATGTTTGAAGGTATTTATTTCAATAAAATTATTTTGAATGATTGATTTTTAAATCATGTTTTGAATGGTTTGGATTAATTATTGTGTTTAAACAAAGGAATTGATTTTAAAAGGTTTGTTGAATTAAATAAAGGTTTTTAAAAGAAGAGTTGTTGATTTTGAAAAGTTATTAATATGAGATTTTATTCTAAAGTATTTATTTACAAGGTTTAATTTTGAAAGCATGTGGAATTAATTAAAAAGGATTTGAATTATATCGGAACTATTGGATATTAAAAGGATTTATTGAACCATTGAATTATTAATATTATTATTAATGTTTTATGTTAGTAATCCTACTATGCGGATTTGGTTTATTGATAAGGCCTTGGACTTTGTATGACCGGGTCTTTCCTCAAGAATAGCCTTGTAATATAAGGAGACTAGCTTGGGCAGTGTGCACACTTGGGTGAGGAATTGGATTAAAAGGAATTGATTCTTGATAAAGGAATTAGTTTTATTAACTATTATTTTGAATATGAATCATTGGAATCGGTTTTGGAATAATGAGTTTTGAATTTATTGGATTAATTATTGGAATTGGTTTTAAAAGCATGTTTGCAAATAAATTGAATTCACATTATCTTTCACTTATCGTACTTAGCATAATTTGCTAATCCGTATTTCTTATTTCTTTTGGTTCTCCTTTTTTACCGTAATGGTAAGCTGTGTTGACTATTTTTAGGTGGAGTCATGAATGAACATATGGGAGTCCAGGGATTTGCTTCACCTAGTTTAGGAGTGTTGGTCTTTATGTTTATTTTGAGTACTCATGACTATAGTTACTATTTATGGTTTATTATTAATAAAAGAAGAGTATTGATGTTTTCCGCTGCAAAGTATTGGTTTTGTTTAGTAAGTTTTGAGTAGCCTTGCGTAATCACGCGGCGGTAATACGCATGCATATATATATATATATATTCGTCTAGAGAGCAACAAGGGCGGGGTCAGAATCGATCCTAGAATCTCCTGGAACCAAAAAGGAAGCTCTAACCACTTAAATTATCCCTCACTAAATTATTAATAAATTACTTGCTTCCCTTGCCTTTTTTTTTTTTTTGGAGATTTTCTCATGTTATTTTTCCCCGTACAACGTTTTTCAAACGCGTTAAGACCTGATTCTATTAAAAATGTGTATGGTGCATCAAAGGACATTTGGATACGACATAGTAATCAATATGTATTACATTTGAGTAAGTGCAATTAATCTATTTAAGAGAAGAAAAATTAATAATTTAATATTCAAGTTAATAAAAATTTATTTGGAGTTTAACTATTGAAATGATTGACTCAAATTACTGATAACAATTTTACAAGAATAAGGGCATGTTCACATATACTGAACCGAGCTTAACAGAACAGAACTGAACTGAACTGAATTTAAGCTGAAGTGAACAGGCCCTAAATTACTCATTTTCTTGTATTAGCATTAGCCGTATACATTGGAAGCAAGCAATCTTTAAAGTGTAAACCACCTATAAACTTACATATGTTTATTGATAAATGATCACAAAATATAAGTATAAAACTGATAATCTACTTCTTCCGTTTCTTTTACTTGCAATATATACAACCTTTAGGCATGCAGTTTTGGGCGGCAATTAGGAAGGTAAATAAACTATTTCGAAATAATTTAAACACTGAGATTACAGAAGAGTTAAGTACCATAAGTAAAATTTAATTTGATTAATTTGAACGTTCACATTATATAATCTTTGTCTCAAACCGCATGCCATAAGACTGTGTTGTAAGTACTCAAAACAAAAAAAAGTATGTAGTTTATGTACTACTGTGATTTAAAGGCAATGATAGATTAATAGTAATATAGTATGATACCATATATTTATAGAGCTAATTAACCGTATTTAAAACTTAAAAAATTATTTTAAGTGTAAACCACTGTTAAATATATATATATATATATATATATATATATATATATATATATATATATATATATATATATATATATATATATATATATATATATATATACTCCCTCCGTAACAATTTACTCGCAACAAACTAGGGGAGAACGGACTCCTAGGCAAAAGTTTTTAAGTGAGTAAGTTAAAGTAAATTGCATGTGATTAGTAGTGGTAAAAAAGGAGGGAAAAAAAGGTGGTCCCTTTTTAGTGGAGGCCATGTGGCCCCTAATGTTAATTTCCCTCTCTTTCCTTCCCTTATTCACGTGTAGGGAGGGCTGTTTTTGGGAGGGAAATTTTTTTGCCTCCCAAAAATTTCATTTTCCCCCCATAAAATTCACAAAATTTAAAATCAATTCAAAAACACAAGTACAACCACCAAAAACAACAATTTTTCCAAACCAAAAGCTCCTTATAAAAAAGGAGTAGCTGTTTCATTCAAGACCCTCATTCAAACACAAGAGGGTATTGGGGGGGGGGGATTTAGAATTTTTCAAAAGTAGAAGTTAGAGGATACAACCAACTGTTTGCAAAATTACAAAAACCATAATATGAAATTAGTCCTAATTCCTAATTGTTGTGTTAGTAGTAGCAGCATTAGTGAATTTGTACACGAATTAGGCTCCACTGAAAGCTCCCAAAAAAAGGCAAGTCACCTCCACTTCATCACCTACCATCAAATCTGAAAAAAAAAAATTTAAGGGACTCATGGCAGAAATGTTGGATGATTTTTTCAACATAAACCAACTGCTCATGGAGCAGGATTTGGTGATGGAAGAAACTTCCAGTTCTTCTGGGTTAGAAACTGAAGAGGCAACTCAACAGCAACAACATGAACACAACTCATCAGCAGAATCAGAAACAGATACAGAGCAACAAAATCAGCAACATGCATTTGTGAGGAGAAGCAGAGAATTAAACATTGAAGAAAAAAGGCAGATTGTTGATGATATTCTGCTTAATATGGTAGGAGACACACTGCCAAGAGGAATGTTGACCTCATTGGCAAAGAAACATCATGTACACAAATCTACTACAAGCAGGTGTCTCAAAGTAATTAAACAACACATGCAACTGGGAGAAGTTGTGGATGTGAGGACCAAAAAGTTAGGGAAAACTGGTCGCAAGCCATTTGAATACTCTGATGAGTGGCTTATGTCTGTACCACTTTACAAGAGAACCACAAACAGAAGCTATGGTGCTGCTCTACATGTCAATCATATGGTGATACACAGGTTGAAGAAAAGGGGCAGACTTAGGGCAGTGTCAGCAAGTAATCACCCAGCATTATCAGAAAATCACAAAGTTGCAAGGCTTAAGTGGGTTTTGCAACACATTCATCCAATTCCAAGTGAAGGGGACCCTACAATTATTGATATGCAACATCACATAAACATTGATGAGAAGTGGTTCTACCTAAACCCAGAGACAAGGACTTTCTATCTAACACCAAATGAAGAGGTCCCATACAGAGCACAACAGTCTAAAAGGTTTAAGATAAAGGCAATGTTCATGAGAATGGTGGGCAAACCACTTTATGCTGCAGATGGGACACTTATTCACTCAGGGAAGTATGGTTTGTTCCCTTTTGTGAAACATGAGAGGGAAAAAAAGAAAAGCAAAAACAGAGAAGCAGGCACAGTGGAGACAAAAGCAATTCAGAATGTAAACAAAGAAGCTATTAGGCACATGATTTTAGACAAAATCATCCCAACAATTCATGCACAATGGCCAGCACAATTATCAAAGAATATTATCATACAATGGGATAATGCTAGGCCACATCAAGTACCAAGAGATGAAGAGTTTTTGGCAGCAACACAAGCTAATGGGTTTAACATTCAATTTGTTTTCCAACCTGCCCAATCACCAGATGTGAATGTGTTGGACCTAGGTTTGTTCAAGGCAATTCAATCCATACAATACCAGTCATTCCCAAAAAATATTGATGAGCTACTTGAGAAAGTGGCAGAGGCATTTGACATGTTTGATCCAACACTGAATAGGTACACTTGGATCACACTACAAGCTTGCAGGATTAAGGTATTGGAAAAACAAGGAGGGAACAACTACAATCCACCACATATGGGCAAAGCAAGGCAAGACAGACAAGGGACTTTGGAGGACATTTTGAAGGTAGACAGGACACTTATTGCAGACACAGTGCAATATCTCAACACCCTCTTTGTTCCAACCACAGGACCTCAACCAGAAAGTGAAGATATGGAAGTAGATGCAGATTGAAGGTCACAGAAGCAAGTAAGAACATGCAACTTTTTGTAAATGAACAAGACAACAAGTAATTTTTTGTAAATGAAGGACTCATCAGCAACCAAGTCAGAAGACCAAAGACTGCCACACATAACCATTAACTTGAAAACTAAGTTTTTGTTTGTTTTGTAATGGTTAGGTGTATTTTGTTAAATAGAGTAGGTAGACAGTCTTAGTAGGTACTTATTATTGAAATGGAACTTTGTACAATCAACAATTTTTTGGGCAAATGAAATCATAGCATTAACAAGTACACAATGTGTTTATAGTATGGGTTGGTTATTGTCTGTTTTTTCCATCAGATGGGATTGGTTTAACCATATAAGCCACCATTAACAGGCACCTCAACAACATCCTCTGTTAGAAGATGTTGGAGCTCCCTAAAGTAATGGGCTCAAGTCATAAGAGTCCCTTCATCATATGGAAAACCTACATCTATGATGCAATGTGGGTAAAGGGACTTAATGCATCATCACAAAATACCAATGACAGAGAGTGACTCAAACTGTGGGAACTCATAGGCAACAACATCAACACACATCAAACCAGAATATTCCACAGGCTATTCATCTCAACAATAACCAACCCACACAGTCATATCAACAATAACCAACCCACACAGTCATATCAACAATAACCAACCCACACAATCATATCAACAATAACCAACCCACAACAGCCTATTTATAGGCCATAATGTAAAAAAAAAACCACAAAAGCCAAGCAACTCAGAGGCAGTAACAAAAAACCACAGAAGCCAAGCAACTCAGAGGCAGTAACAAAAAACCACAGAAGCCAAGCAACTTAGAGGTAGTATCTTTGTACCACAAAAGCCAAGCAACTCAGAGGCAGTAACAAAAAACCACAGAAGCCAAGCAACTCAGAGGCAGTATAAAAAAACCACACAAGCCAAGCAATTCATGCTCACAATATAACCATAACAACATGCAGCCAATGAATTCAAGTGAAGTGCCCAATATAACAATACAACAACAAATTTCCCTTACCCAAAGCAACAATTTCAACCAACATAAGCAGACGACCAAACACCCCCATTTTAAAACCACAATCATTAACAATGGCAATACGAAATCAACAAAATCAACTCAAAAACTACAAGCAACCACCATACCCAACATAAAGAAAGGTCATAAGAGCCACAATTGTTTATTTTGTACACCAACAACCAAACAATAACAGTTTTACCCAACAATAACAAACAAGGAATGAATATCACAACCCAAAATCAGTCAAAGGGACTCATATTTATGCAAAATTCATTAAATTAGGGTTTAGTAATAGTTATGCTGCAAACTCAGAGATCTGGGGGAAAGTCATGAGGGTACTTGTCCCTCAAATACGCCATGTAGCAGGGATCCCAGTCACTGTAGTCGTCCTTCCAGACAGATCTAGGCCGCTTTTGTCCCCGTGGAGACGCTCCTTCGCCTAAAACCTTCTCAGGCGTCACCACGGCGTCAGGACCAGCATTTTTGGGGCTTTCCTTCGTTGTTTTCTCAGCAGCGACAACTTCAACAGCAGGAGGAGGTAGTTCAACAACCACCTCCGCCGGAACAGGGACGACCTTAAGCGGATCTACTTCCAGAACTTCCTCCTCGTCGCTTGAAAAATATAATTTCGCCCAAATTTTGCCTCCAGAGTAACGAGAAAACGAAGAAGAACAGCGACGAACTGGTTTGATAACACTAGATCCTCTATGAGTAATGTACATAGTGGATTCCTCAGCCTTTTTTGGGCGAATTTGGGACTCTTTCTTCGCTTTTTTGGAACTCATTCTCACAGAAATTAAACAAAGACAACAGAGAGAGAACTAGGGTTTCACTCAGGAGAGAGAACAGAGGACGAAAATGAGAGAGAAAGGAGAGAAATACAGTAGATCTAGGGTTTATAATGTTCTTCTGGAGAATTCTCCAGAATAAGGAGAGTTTGGGCACCATGAACGAGGAGAATTGATTGTTCTTCATTCAATTCTGGTAGTTGAGGAGTTGGGGAGTTGAATGATTTCTAATGAAATAAAAAAGGGTAGGGTTATTTTTGGTGGGAATGATTAGATTAGATTAGGTTAAGTGTATTTGATTAAATGTTAGATAAGTAGTGTTTAGGGAGTTAAAAAAAAAATTCAGAAATAACTAAGGGTAAAATAGTCATTTCACCATTAAAAACTTACCATAATAGGAAATATTTTTCATTGTTGCGAGTAATGTGTTACGGCTAAAAATAGTAATTGTTGCGAGTAAATTGTTACGGAGGGAGTATATATTATTGGTATGAAATCTCAAACTAATACATTATCTAATTATATTTCAAATCGAGACTCTATATCTAAAATACACATTCTTTCAAAAAAAAAAATAATAATAAAAAATAAATCTGAAGTACACATGATGACATGTGGTATTTCCTTTATTTTGTACCGTTTTCCATTTTCAAATTATGTTACCTAATTTAGCTTTGTACCATAATGGTCCATTCACTTTGAACCTAAATCAAGCCTGTTTCAAGGCCTTTACCAATGAGACATAAAATTATCTATCACTACATCCAAGTGTAGGAAAATCTACCTACACCCCCTCTACACCCTCTTCCCCAAAACTCCCCAAGCGACCAATTAGTCACATCTTTTTTTTGTAAGAAAAAAATAATAACAAAATTACATTCATAATCACCATCTTATCTTCTCTCTTCCCCTTCCTCTCTTCCAGTCTAAGTTTCTATTTAGAAAAATAAAATAAAATCACTCTTCAGTTTCGGTCAATTGAAGATGTATCAATGGGAAATGGTGCAAGAACACTATTGCAATTTTTTAATAACTTCAACTGCTTAAGTTTTACTTAATCTGACAAACTCAACTATGACTTGATTACCCATCCAATCCAACTTGCATTAAACAATAAACATGGAATTATTGTAACCATTAAATCAATAACGTGATTGATTTTAATTTGTTACAATAATTAATCTAATGGACAATAGATTCAAATACACATAAACCAATATGAACCTTAATAAACTGAAACTGAATGACTTGATGAATTGGTACTCAATCAAATGACATCAACATATTATCTTACATATTCATTTTCATATGTATGTGATCATTAATTATTACTCTCTCCGTTATGAGTTATTCGCAACAAAGAGTTTGCGGACTCCTAGACAAATTTTTTTAAGGGGGTAGATTAAAGAGAGGGGTATGTAATTAAAAGAGTTAAAAAGGGTAGGAAAATTAGTGCTCCCTTTTTTAGTGGAGACCATGTGACTTTTTTTAGTTTATTTTTTTTAGGGCCCTTTCTTTTCCCTCCCTTTTTTTTGCCTGTAACTTTTGTTGGCTTTACTTTTTGCTTCAATTTTTTTTTTCCCTCCAAACATTTCATGAAATTTTGAAGTTTTAACAAAATTCAAATCAAATTCAAAATTTTCTAACTTATCCCATTTCACAACCAAAAGCCCCTTATAAAATAGGGAAAATCAGATTCATACATCACCATAATTCATCATCGACACTTCCTAGGATTGGGGGAGGGGGTTGGAAAATCGAATTCCTTACTTAAATTACAAGCCAGAAACTGAAGTGCCATTGTTTCAAAATTATAAAAACCATCATCAACTTAAATTAGTCTCAATTCCTAATTGCTGAGTTAGTAGCAGCATTAGTTCTTTGTACAGAATAAGGCTCCATTGAAAGCTCCCCAAAAAAAGCCAGTCACCTCCACTTCATTACCCACCATCACATCTGAAAAAAAGAGGGACTCATGGAAGAAATCTTTGATGATTTTTTCGACATTAACCAACTACTCATAGAGCAGGACACTGAAATGGAAGATTATTCCAACAGTTCACAGTCATGGTCAGACACAACTGAAGCAATTCATTAGCAAGATACTGAATCAAGTGAGATAGGGGACTCAGTATCAGAGGCAAAAGAGGAAAATCTATTTTTTCCCCCAAAATCAATCATCTATCACTGCCCTAAGCTCACTTTTTTTTTCCAACATACGAAGTATAATATAATAAGCACAAATATATTAATTCTATGCATTTTCATCTATATACTCCATATATATAAATGTTCTATCTTACAATAATGAAATGTTCATTTACTAATTGTTATATGTTCATTTGTAAAATTTATATACTCCTTTGGTAAAACCACAAACTTCATCAATGGTGATTTGCATTGAGCTTCACTCTTTATAATATTATTTTCTCTCTTTAATCCTTTGCATTTTCCCTCTCTAACCCACTCAACTTCAGTCACATTGACCACTATTGTGTCATTGTCGCCTCTACCACCACGACCACTATTGTCTCGCTGCTACCGCCGCAACAACCACCATCATCTTGCCACCACTATGCCATATATAGCAACAACATTGCAATTTGTTTGTAATTGCTTGCTTCGATTAGGGTTGCAATTTTCTTATTGAGTTGATTACTCGTAAGTTAGGATCATCAATTGCTTAATTAAAATCGACACCATGGAAAAATCTTCAGACTCTGTTTATACAAAATTTTGTAACATAGAAATGAAACTCACAACACTACCATAATGAACTTGCAATGGTATCGATTATAAAGTTAGTTTCCAAATTCCTTATGGGTGAAAGGAATTATTGATTTATCGTGAAACAAGAAATTAAATAGAGCTGTAGTGGTTTTTCAAAAAAAAAAAATAAAAGAAAAAGAAATAGGGCTGCAACACAGTGTCATTTTGAGGGGGGGGGGGTGTAGGGAGTCACTACTAGAAAACAGGCAAATAGTGACGGAATGCTTCCGACGGACACAAAATTCCGTCGCAAAAGTCGATATTTCCGACGGATTTTTAATTATTCCGTCGGATATTTCCGACGAATTCTAAAATTCTGTTGTAAATCCGTCGGAAATTTTCGACAGAATAAAAATCCGTCGAAAATTTGGACTTTTGCGATGGAATTTTCCGTCATACAGTACCATTTCCGACGGAAATTCCGTCGGAATATAATTAAAAAAAAAAACTCTTTACACATTTTTATAGAAACCCTAAAATCCTAAAATGCTTCCCATCCTTTCACTTTCCTCCTCTCCTTTTCTCCTCCTTCTCTTTCCTTCCTCTTCTACCATTGCGCCTCTTCTATTTTTTCTCTCTCATCTTTTCTTTCTCCTTCCTCTTCTCCCTTGCACCACATCTTCTTTCTCTTTCTCCTCTTATCTTATCTTTCCTCTCCTCCTTCTCTCTTCTGTTCTTTGTTGTTGGTGTTCACAACGCCAAGGAGTAGGGTTGGTGGAGTTCCAGCCGCCGACGAGCATGGTTGGTGGTGTTTAAGACGCCGACGAGCATGGTTGGTGGTGTTCTCGTCAATTTCTCGCCGATTTCTATAAATTAATGGTTTTCATGTCAAATTCGACCATGAAAACTCTAGATCTAGACTTTTCATGGTCGAATTTGACCTTTAAAACCCAAATTCGAGCCAATTTTGGGGTTTTGTTGGTGAAATTCGTTCAAGCTGTGTACTTTTTTCTTACTTATTTTTGTTTTTGAGATTTTTTTAAAATTTTATGGTGAATTGTGGTGGCGGTGGACATGTCGGTGGTGTAGATCTAGGTCAGGGTTTGGGTGTTTTGGTTAGTGTTCGGTCAGGGTTTGGCCGTTTGGGTTAGGTGAATTTGGTGTGGGTGTGTCTGGTTGATTTTTGATGGGTGGGTGAGGGTTGATTTTTAGGTGTTGGTGGGTTTTGGTGGGTGGATGTGGGTCAGCTTTGGTTTAGGTGGTCGGTGGTAGTTCGCTTAGGGTGGTCGGTGATGGTTCGCTTAAGGTGGTCGGTGGTGGTTGTGGGGAATAATATTTGAGGAGTTTTTTAATTTTATTTGTTGCGGTGGAGGTGGCGGTTTAGCGGTGGGGGCTGATGGTGGTATGTGGTGGTGCGGGTTTTTTTTTTTGTTTTTTAAAGGATTTTCCAACGGAATTTTCCTTGGGGATTTCCGACGAAATCTGATTCCGTCGAAAATTTTTGACGGACTTTTCTGTACCAGAAAACCTCTTCGGACGCATGAAATTTGTTGAAAAAGTATTTTTGACGGAAATTCCGTCGAAAAAGGTCGATTTTCCTACGAATACTTTTCCGACGACACTTTCCGACGGAAAACAGGATGTTTCCGACAGAATTTTTTCGTCGAAATTAAGCTGTTTTCTAGAAGTGAGTTTTTCCTACACATGGGTGTAGGTAAAAATTTGTAAAAGTCATAGGTGTCTGTTTAAGCCCAAACAATTACCAAGGCCCAAATAATCTGGTAGAGTATTAAGGCCAAATATAAATATGTATTCCGTACTAGATAGTGTGGTCTGAAGGATTTATGTCTTCGTCAAGTGCAAAAACTAGATATATAATATTACAAATTATGGAATTAAATTCGTTCTTTTAGGTCGTCCTTGTCGGTTGTTAGACGTGATCAATGATCTTTGGGCTAGTTAAATAGTTCAAAGTCCAATAGAATGGATCCTATAAAGTCACACAAAAGTGTGATGGATTGAACAAATGAAAGAAGCCCATTATTGGGTCTCATGGAGTGGCCGGCCATATGGGTTTGAAGAGGGAATAGTTTGGGCTTGGTTTTGGACTCTAATTATAAATATAACGTATACTCGTATAGATAGAGGCCTTGCCTAGGGTTTGACAGACAACACACTTGAGCTGTCAATTGAGAATATACTTGCCAGCAACCAAACCCTAAAGCCTCACGCACATACTCTCTCCTCTTCCTTCATGACCGCACATGCCGGTGGTGGTCATGGTTGTTCGTGGTCAGTTTCTCCTCCCTTCTCCGTAGAAGGTGGTTCGAAGTGTTCGTGCCCAACTACCTAGCAGTAGTGGAGGTTCAATGCTATCCCGTGGACTAAGTAGAGGAGCAACGCTTGGGGCTCTATTATCTCCCTAATTGATAGACAATCGCTTGTGGAAATCATGCGTCAAAGGTATATGTATTACGTGATTCTTTATGCGTTATGCTTGTAGATCCTGTTTAGGTGCAAACGAATATGATTCTTGAAATTCCGCATTATAGTACCTAAAACACTTAATGATCAGCTGCACACAATGTTTTGAACATAAAGAGAGGTACAAATCCTTTTATTATTTAATCAACTATACTTATTACAAGTACAAATAAAACAAGCTAAAATGGAGATAACAAGCTAAGAATGTTAACTGACCAAAAACTTAACCTGTTGATTGAAGCTCAAACTTGGTTTATATATATACTCTAAGACACTCCTCATATATAAATATATATATCACAAGATTAATGTCAAGATACAACTTTGACATCATCTCTAATAAAGAACAGTGGACAATAAATCTTGGTGCTAATTGCTAATCAATTTGCTAATATTCATAGGATGAACAAACAAGAGATCTTGAGAGGTGTATGAAGATACTGCAATTTGCTTATTTACAACTTCTGTTGGATGAAATCCGTCCATAAATGCGTATAAATTCCTATTTGGGCATGGTGGAGTGGATGACTTACACAGGTTACTAATGGTTATTTCGCAACAAGTTGAATTCATGATCAAACCTGCAATATATTCATTGATTTTTACATCAAACAATTTTTTTTATTCATGAATATAACATAGAATATGGAGTATTTTTTTTTATTATTTTTTTTTTATTCTTTATGTTGAAGGTAAGACAACATAAATTTATTAATTTCGTAATAATTGCAACACTTTTCTTACTCATCCAATCCATTTTATAATAATTACAACACTTTCTTATTTGGCAAGGACCCACTAATATTTTATTATTTCTTTCTCTCATCACCACAGTTAAATTACCTTTTTTTTTTTTTTTTTTTTTTTTTTTTTTTTTTTTTTATTACAATACTAGGTTAAAATCTCGTACAATGCACGGTTGTTAAATCTTTTTGACAATAATATTACAAAATATAAAGTATGTAAATTATATGAAAAAAAATATTTCATTTAGGTATATATGGAATATGATTGTCAAACTGGAAAGAAAATATCATAAGGTATTGCAAATAGTTTACTTAAAGACTTTGCAAAAAAAAAAAAAAAAAAAAAAAAAAAAAAAAAAAAAAAAAAAAAAAAAGAAAGAAAGAAAAGCAAATAAGGTGGGAAAATTTTTCATAAGGTAATGACAAGTGTCATTGTTTATTCGCTTTTAGTATAAGTTGATAGATAGAGAGATTTTGTATGCGGCCTGTTGTACGTACCGGACTGTGTGGTAGGGGTTACTCGAGTTGTCGGGGTTACTCGAGTTATTCGATTAGGGATTACTCAAGTTGCCAGGGTTACTCGACTTTCTCAGTTAGGGGTTACTTGAGTTATTCCTGACCGAGAAACCCCTAAAGTGACCCCTGAATGAGTAACCCCTTGAGTAATCCATCAATGAACCCCTCAAGTAACCCCTGACCGAGTAACCCCTCAAGTAACACTACTAGAAAACAGGAAAATAGAGACGAAAAAAATCCGTTAGAAAGACCTTGTTTTCCGTTGGAATTGGTTGTCGGAAAACATTTTGTAGGAAAAATGGCCTTTTCCGACTGTGCGTTGGTAGAACTTTCCCGTCGGAAATTTCCGATGAAATTTCCGTCGAAAAATTCTTTAAAAAAAAAAAAAAAAAAAAAAAAACAAAACGCCCCCACCACCCCCATTGCTATTCCACCCCACACGTTACCATCCCACACCAACCCACTACCCAACCACCAAAACCTCCACCAGAACCCCTTTCCACCTAACCCTACCCCACCCAAATCTAGATCTACCACCCAAACAAACCCAAATCTACTACCCCAACCCTAACAAATTCGACCGAACCACAACAAACCACCCCAACACCAACCTAAAACCATTGCCGCCACCGAAACAAACAGTCACAACCTATATTAACAAATAAAAAAAAAATTAAAATCCCAACCTAACCCCCAAAAACCCGAACTCCAACAGCCACCACAACCATATATATTCAAAATAATATGATGAAATATATAGTAAAATAAAATAAAAAAGACACATACCTTAATTTGACCACACAAAACCTTGAAATTGGGTTTACAAGGCCAAAATTCGACCCTTAAAACTCTAGATCTAGAGTTTACATGGTCAAATTTGACCTGAAAACCTTTATTTTCATCTTGAGGAGTGTGAAAGGGCGAAGAAAGGCAGAAATTTTTGTTGATGTTGATGTTGATGTTGGTGTTGGTATTGTTGTTGATGTCGATGTGGGTGTTGGTGGCGTTGTTGTTGCGGCGATGGTTATTGTTCGTTGGCGGTGATTGTGGGAGATATAAGGTGGTTGAAAGAGAGAAAGAAGATGAGAAAAAAGAGAATATGAAAGAGAAGAAGAACGAGAGAGAGTAGAGAACAAAATGGAGAGAGAAGGAGAATGAGAGAAACGCCAGAGGAGACGAGAAGAAGAGGGAAGAGAAGGAGAACGAGAGGAGACGAGAAGAAGAGGGAAGAGAAGGAGAACGAGAGGAGAGAGAAGAGGAAAGACAGAGAGAAGAGGCAGAAAAGAGATGAGGCGGAAAAGAGAAGGGTCTTAGGGTTTTCTAAAGGTGTTTAAATTTTTTTCTTTTTTTGAAAATTATATTCCGTCGGAAATTTCTGACGGAATGTTTATCCGTCGAAAAAGGTAATTTCTGACGGAAAAATCCGTCGAAAAGTGCAAATATTCGAACGATTTATATTCCGTCAGAAATTTCCGATGAATTTCCGACAGAATTATTGAATTCGTCGGAAATATTCGACAGAATAAATATCCGTCAAAAATTTCAATTTTTCTGACAGAATAATATGTCCGTCAAAACCAGTTCGTCAGAATTTGGCTGTTTTCTAGTAGTGTAATCCTTGAATGAGTAACCCCTCAAGTAACTCTTGACTAAACCCTCCAATAACCACCGACCGAAATCCTTAAGTAACCCCTGACCGAGTTACTCGAGTAGCCCTGACTGAACTCCCTAAATAACTTCTGACCGAGTAGCTTGAGTAATCCCTCAACGAGTAACTTGAGTAACCCCTGACCAAGTAATCCCTCAAGTAACCCTTGATCGAGTGAACCCCTTGAGTAACCAATGTCCGAACCCCTCAAGTAACCCATGGCTGAGTAACCCTTAACTGAATAACTCGGGTAACCCCTGCCACATGGTGTGGCGTGTTGCACCAAAAATTGTCTTTTATTATTATTATTATTATTATTATTATTTCTCTTTACAAATAAATATATCTCCACTAACTATATTTTATATTTAAAAATTCATATTTTAGACCCTACTCTATGATTACCCTAAAACCGTATGTTCAACCTACTATTGTGATATTATTGTGAGACAGAGAAAGTAAAAATTAGTTTTAATCGTTGAAGTCATTTTCATAAGTATAAATTAGTACACTGTATTAAAAAAAAAAAGGTTTCAACTAGTTCGCGGAATTAAAATTCATATATATATACATATATATATACATAACGTTCTTTTTTTTTTAGACAAATATACACAAAATAACTCAAATATACACAATAACTAATTATCACACTTTTTATACTCTTCATTCCTTCATTATTTCTTTTTAATTTCAAAAACTAGTTTTATGCCTAGGTGATGCCTAGATTGTTGATAAAATTTCACTATAAACTTTTTGCTTCAATGTTAAATACGGTATTACAACCTTTTGATGATTTAGGATATTTAGACATATAATGGCATATATCTTATTTAATTAAATAATAGTGTATTTTTCAACTTAAATTGTTTTTTTTAGGAATTCTTTATTATATTTTTTAAAATAAATTAAATATATTATAAATGTATCTTATTTTAAAGAACTTTTTAAAACGAATTTGATGATGGAAATAAAACAAGGTTATATGATATTTATTAAAAGTTCTGATTAATTTTGTATATAAGAAATACTAGAATTCAATTGATGATAAAACTCTATACAACAATTTTATCTTTAAACATCTATATGCAAATCGATTATGTGATACAACAATTTTATTTTTAGCATCATATGTGTCACAATCATACTTATTTTTCGCCTACGTGACCGACACTTAACGAAAAACTAAAATGCCAAGTGTCGCTGTCTCGTGGCCTGGCTACGAGACTGACTTTATATATTAGTGATATCATATGATATATTAGATTAAGGATATAATATCGTATGTAAATATCTTGCATTAACAAAAGGGATTATGTAACCTTATTTACGCGTAACGTTCAAGCCAAAAGTTTATCCTAAAGTTTTATCAATAACTAGAGTGTATCCGTGCTAACGCACGGTATATATGTAACTTGTATATTTAGAAAGAAAAACAATCATAAATGTGAAAGTTATTTTAAAAAAAATAATAATAATAGAGAAGTGGAAGTTATTATATTGGAGTTTATAGTTAAAAAAAAATGGGATTTGATAATTTGGCTTTTGGAGGATTGTGGTTAACTGACTGCAATTACATAAAAGATAATTTTTTTTTTATGAAAGCAAAGTGTAAGTTAAAAATAAAATGAATGGAAACAAAGAGAGTATCTTCTATAACTTTATACTAAAGGCGAAACCAGGAATGACACATGTCATTTCCTGGTTAAAAATCTTCCCTCCAAAAGTTTTTATTTATTTATTTTTATTTTTTTGGCCAAAACTTCTTAGAAAAGTTTTTATTACAAACGATACAATAATATATAACTTCCTATTTGATTAGTATATCTTATTTATATATGCAATAATAGTTTTCTATCTATAACTTTGTAATGTAATTCATAGTTATTTTTATTAGTCGTGCATATATTATTCTCTCTGTTTTCTTTAGTGATATAAATTTTTTAATTATTTTTTTTTGTAATTACAAAACTTTCATCCTATTTTGCAATTAGCTATAATTTTTTTATAATTAAATAGCAGTCTTAAACTAATGACAAATATTAAAAATTACCGTGCATGACACGGGACTTAACCTAGTATAATAATAATAGACAACCTACCTGGTAGAGCAGTTAAGTTTAGGATGGCAAAGGTATTAACGAATGTAAATTTGGCCCCAGGAAGCTTTGTATTGAAATGATCCACTAGCGATACAAGCTTGGTATTAAAAAGTTGTACAGCTTGGTTCTTTTCTACTACACATTCACTTGCACAACTTTTTGTCTTTTCAAATGGAAGGCAGCCTAATGGGCCTAGTCCATAAACTGCTATCTTTCGCGCTCCAGTATCATATAGGGCCTATCAAAAATAAATAACCCACAAACAAATGGCACACATAAAAACATTGTTACGACATATTTTTAAGAAAATGTTATATGCTCCGTATAAACTTTTAGTTATATACTCCGTATAAGGAATTAAAAATGAAAAAAAAAGAAAAAAAAAAAAACCAAACCTGTAATTGTGCTGTATATCGAGCAATGAGCATTGCAGAATATTGATCAGGAGAATAGAATATGGATAAAGGATAGAGTAGTGGCAAGAAGTAGTTATTAATGTAGTCATTGGTGCCAATATTAACACTGTACAAACACTTGTTTAAGTAATTGCCAATTGGTCCTTTCACCTTCGATTCAAGATTTGTAATTACGGTCTTGTAATTTTCTATTTGTCGATCCATCCACACTCGATCACCCTGAAAATGATGAATGAATTATTTTTAATTTTCCTTTCCAGCAATCAAACCTTAACAAAACTTTACACTTCTCATATTTGCAAAGTTTTATAGCGTGCCTCCGCATTCTTATTAAAGTGTAGTTGTGAATAGGGAGGAATAAGAGTGGGTCGGGACAAGTGGGAAGTCCACCCCATTCTCGCCCTAGTGAAGCGGGGATGGAGGGAGGTTTGGCAGGTAATGGGGAGGGGATGGGTATAAAAATTGTACCTGACTGCCACAGCATACATGTGATGGGCGCGGGTATAGATTTAAGAGTAAACCCGCTCGGCTGCCCCATTCCCCCCTCCCCCACCCTATCACCCATGTCTAATTAATATTATCTCTGTTTCATATTATTAGTCCTATATACAATTTTATGCGTTTAAAAAAAATATACTCATATTTAATATATTTCATATATAATTTAGTTTTTTTATTTCCTATTTGTTAGATAATATGAAACTCCTCAGATTGGAGTCGATTCCATTGATCTCAATATATAGGGTTACAAGTGTGAGTCCTAATCAGCTTAGGAAATCTCAAAAGATAATTACACAATTTATACAAATTATATCCAACGCTAACAGAATATCTAGAATATTAATCCTATATTCTATCACACCCCCGCAGTCGTAGCGAGAGGAGGACATACACTAAGACTGGACTTGAAATCCAGAAAGAGTTGTCGAGGTAGGCCTTTCGTGAAAATGTCTGCAAACTGGTACTGACAGGGTAAAGTCGTATCCCCTAATAAAAAATAATTACCTAAATCACTAACTAAGGTAGATAGGGAAGTAGGGTCGATCTCCACAGGGAAACTAGTCTTTTTACTCCTAATTAATTATTATAATCTAAATTATTTAAGTAACCAATATTTATAATTAAGCAAGAAATTAAACTACAAAGAATAAGAGTAGGAAGAGAACAATATATAAAGGGATCTAGGGCATAGGTTCACCAATAAATAATACTCCAGGGTAAAACAGGGTAATCAATCATTGACATGGCATAGATAACATGATTAACAGGCTCTCGCAATTTATTAATCAACATAGATCTAACAGGCTCTCGCAATTTACTAGATCTAAGTTCTTATTGAAAATAGCCTTTAATATCAAATTAACATCTGCTCGATTCATCAATTTAATATTGCTATACTTTTACAAGCCGCAATTGTAAAACATTAAAACAATCCAATAAGAAATTATCATGCAATACCAATAATCAATAATAGTCAATCATCAATGCATCAATTAACCAGATTGTAAAGGGCTCTCGCTACTTATTACAATCACACAATTAATTTATCGGTATTAAATCTCATCTCTCGAATCTTGACTTAACCATTTATAAATTAACTTGACTATTGAAACTAGACCTAAACATTAATTCTCATCTCTCGATTCTCGAATCAATATTGTCAAACTCATGCATAAAAGATAGGCCTAATCTAGTCACAGAGCATTAATCCAATCAATAGGAAATTAATCTAGCGTTGATAATCAACAACAATAAATTACCCCTTCATATTATTTATGGATCCCCATAAACCCTAGAAATTAAACTACTCACACATATTAAAAACTAAAATAATCAAGGTAATAAAATAAGACATGATTAAAGGAATAAAATAAATAAGATTAAAGGAAGAGAAATCGTTACGAAAATAAATCTGGAATTAAAAGAAAGAATTAGGAACAAAGGTTTAGAGAGAGTTTAAGAGAGAGAAAACTAAGTAGAGAGAGAAAGTCTAAGAGAAAGAGATAAGTGAAGAAGAAGAGATTAAGCGTCCTAAAAACGTACTTAAAACAAAACTAAAAACTACTCCTAATTAGAAACTAATTGCTCGTCAAAAGATCTTTCCCAGAAACACGCGCCCGATCGGGCTAGAGGCCGCCCGATCGGGCCCGCCTTTTTGCTAGCACACTCTTCTCAGCAGCACCGCTTGATCGTGCTAAACCTCGCACGATCGGGCGCGCCTTGGGCCACACACCAGCACGCATCTTGCCCGATCGAGCTTAGCTTGCCCGATCGGGCCCTTGTGGCTCCTCGAGGCTTTGGACTTCCGATTGGGCTTATTTCTTCGGCCCAATCCGGATCTCCTCGTCGGGTCTTGAATACTCGGTCTAAACCTCGGTATTCCAAATATCGAGCCCTTAATCACCGGCTCGATGGCTCTATCAGGCCTTGGGCTTCAACGACGGTCGTGCTCTTCCAATGCTCGTAGTTGCTTCATAAAAATCCCGAGAAAAATGCTCCAAAGGTGCAATTCCCTGCAAAACTCAACCAAGACTACGAAAACACTAGAAAACACATATTAGTAATAAAAGTGGCCCTAAAGAGCCAAAAACACTACTAATTATGACCAAGGGACGGGGGTAAAATACTATATAAAATGGACACATCAAACTCCCCCAAGCCCAACCTTTGCTTGTCCCTAAGCAAAGAGCTCATCAATGAACATATAAAACATACTTCACCCCAATAATCAAATCAACCACCAACGATTCAAGGTAAAATTAATGAACATGCTTCAACATCAATCAATCTTATTCATCTAATCACCCTTCCTCCCCAACAATTGTCAAGTAGAGCAAACCACAAGAGCATATAGAATTCAAGACTAGTGCTCACACACTCGACTCTCATTTATGTGGCGAGTAAAGAATGTACTCGATCGCTCTCCATCCCAACCCCTTTAATGTGAACAATGCCCTCCCAACTCACACTCTCGTGTGTACAAAAACATTGAACGCTCATCCTACTAGTTGACTCGAAATATGCCAAGTCATAACTTGCATTGATAAACAACACTTTCACATTTACAAAACTTCTATGCACAAGGTCGGAAGGTCTTTTAAGCTTGTAATGTAAGGCTAGGGTAAAGGTAGGATAAATTTGGGATTATGTGAGAGAAAAGCTACGCTTAAAGGAGCCATATCCTAATAAAACCCATGATAAAAAATAATGATCATACACATCTCCAACATAATCAACTCCAAACAACAATCCACCAAATATACTCCAAACAATATAAACAATCCCAACACTTACAATTTCACTCATAAGATATGATAATATGGAACTTTGAGTGAAAAACAAACTTTGAACTCATTCTTTTTTTCTACTCGAATTTTTTTCTTCTTCTTTTTTTTTCTTTTTCCTTGAACAACCTTCAAATAGAACAATTGAGCATTAATAAATTTTTTCTTTTGCTCTTTATTTTCTTTTTAACTCATGTTGGAAAATTCAACTTTGAAACACAATATCAATATTTTCCAATCAAAAATCAAAGAACAATAACTCTTCTTTTATTCCCACATTGTGCAAATAATATGCACACCACAACTCCCTCACCTCACCAACTAATAGCTCCCCCAAGCCAAGCTTGGGACTAGTAACCAATGGGGCTCATGTAGGCTTGTAATGTGGCTAAATAAACAATAAAAGGGCACAAGAAACAACATGGGTAACAAGAACGGAATAAATGTATCTAATACTCTGAAGGCTACCTAAAAGAATGAACGCCTTCGTCCTCCTCATGTGCATAATAATAAGTCATGAAACACTACTCATAGTTGTAGATCAATACTCAAATTCATTGACATACCAGGAATTATGGAACTATCACACATTTCCTAACCAAATCAACTAGTCAAGCACTATATTCACAAGTAGTTGGACGAAATTGACGCAAGTTAAGGTTTCAAGGCAATCAAACATCATATCATGATCAACTAATCCACAATATTCATCATCAAATAGCAAGAATCAAAACAAATTTTCTCAAGTATGGGGCACAGGGAAGCATGATTTACAATTCATTGGAACGTATTTTTGATTTTTTCAATTTTTTTGTATTTTTCATATAAGGAAAGCAATAAAACTAAATTAGAAAGCAAATGAAAACTACACTAGAAAGCAAGTAAATAGAGAGAAAGGAAAGAGAGTTACCAAGCGAAAGATTACCCCCCCAAGCCAAATCAAGCAATGCCCTCATTGACTTGGGGGTGTAACCTACTCCTCATTCTCATCCATCCTCGAATAGCCACCACCACCATGGCTAGAACCAGCCCCTCCATGGCTCGAACCACCACCTCCATAACCCGAACCACCTGCAAAATAGTTAGGGTCTACATTCCCCCCAAGCCCACCAAAAGGAGCATCGGTCCCATATCCATGGACCGATGAATAGTCCACATAGGTACCGTAGGCACTTGGGTCCGTGTATCCCCCTTGGGGGTATTGGAACCAATCGGGGACAAGTGATTCGGGGGGAATAGCCCCCCGACGGGCATAATCATCATACATGGGGTATAAACCCCGCCCTAGGTTCCTCTCCACAACCCCAACCCTAGCATCTAGGGCTCCTACCCTAGTGTCCAAATTCCTAACCATACCCTCCATCCTCCCTTGCCCACTCTCTATCCGATCCAATTGGCTTCTAAAAGCCGAAAAGTCATATGGAGCGTTAGGGTCGATGTTGTAGTTGGTTGAGGAAGTGGGAATGTTATGTGTGTAGTGTTGGGGTGATGGTTGGTGGAAATGTTGTGGTGGTGAGGGAGGTGCTTGGTGGTGTGCTTGGGCCTCCCCTTGGTCTCCTAATTCAAAGGTATAAGAGGGAAGACCCTTCTCAAATTTGGTCAAGGCCGGGTTAGGCAAGGTGAAAGCGTTGTCTTTCCTACCCGACTCCCTATGAATCACCCACCAAGTCTCACCCCCTATCACATTTATCCAATTAAGGCCTCCTAAGTAGGGTGCGTCCATTAAGGTTGGTTCGGCTACCTTACCATCATCGCTAGGGGTCCAACTAAGGTATTTGACCGCAATGTGGGTTACTAACCCACCAAAGTAAATTGGGACCCTAGACCTACCCGATTCGGCCGCATTGGCCACCCTCTGAAAGTGTTGGGCCATCCTATGAACTATGTTAAGCTTGTCACTCTTAGGAATCATGTATGATCCTAATAGTTCTAGTTCATCTCTCCTCACATTAGCCGGTTCATGCCTCCCAAAGATGGTGAGGCCAACAAACCGTTGCCAAAGTTTTGGCACGGAATGTTGAATCCAAGTGCCCTTGGCATGTTGGAGGTTCAAGCTAGGATTCCCTGTTAGAGCTCGGTAGACAAAAGTAATGTTGTCTTGGGGTGGTTCAATTGTTCTATCGGCTTTCAATTCAAACAATTTTCCAAAATCTTTCAAGGACAATCTAATATCATTATTAAACAATCGAAATTGAACATGAGAGATTACAACATTTGATTTTATGACATTAAAACTAGAAATGAATTCTAAAGTCAAATAATCATATGTATCATAATGTAATTGGAACAAACCACTCATGCCAATTCCTTTGAACAATTTCTCAACATGTTTATCAATTCCTAGTCTAGAAAGCGTAGGATGATGAATAAAACAGGTAGGAATTACCTGCCGTGTGATGAGGTTGAGCATCCTTTGCCTTTGCTCTTGGGTGGTGATGACCACCCTCTCCCACCCCGGAATTTGCAGCTCCGGGTCAATGCTAGGTGCTTGTTGCCTCGATCCTTCACCCCTAACAGTTCTAGACCTCTTGAAAGCCATTTTAATGTGAAAATAGTAGGAATTGAAGCTTTCTCTCTCTTAGGGTTTGAGAAGAAATTGAGAGAAAGTGTTGAAAATTTAGTGTAGATTGTAGAGGAAGATGAGAGGAGTTGGAAAATGTAAGAATTTTTAAGTTTGGATGGAAGAATTGGAGGAGATCTTGAGATGAAGTGTGAGTTGAAGGTTTGAAAATGGAGGTTTTAGAGAGAGAAAGTGAAATGAAAAAGATGAAATAAGGAGAAAGTGAGGAAAGAAAGAAGAGAAAAGAAAATAAAGGGGGGACGGGCTGTAGGCGCGCCCGATCGGGCGAATGGGGAAATTTCCAGAATGCAAGTTGCGCGCCCGATCAGGCGAGCTCCGCCCGATCGGGCGCGAACGCGAACATAATTTTCGCCCTTTGCTCACCCGATCGGGCGAGCTTCGCCCGATATTTATTTTCTTCTCACTCGATTTGCGCCCGATCGGGCGAAAAGAGAACTTGTTTCCAAGTCTCCTCTCGCGCCCGATCGGGCAGATTCGGCTGATCGGGCGAATTTTTCTCCGATTTTTGCCTCACTTGCGCGCCCGATCGGGCGAGCCTCGCCCGATCGGGCCCGTACCAAGCCCTGGAGTTTCTCTGATTTCTTTTCTTCTTCAAATTTTTTTAAGTCTTTTTACCTGTCAAATTCATACCTGTATAACAACACTTAAAAATGGTAAAATATCACTCTCCTCACCTCTCTAAAATAAAAATAAAGTAAGAGAAAAGGAAAACTAATCTAGAAAGCATGAAATACGGGTTGCCTCCCGCAAAGCGCTGGTTTATATAGGTCCCGCACGACCTTCTTACCAAGTACAATTCCTAGGACCCTTTACCTAACGCTTGATCGGGTGGTTTCTCACCCGGTCTAGCGATGTTTAGGCTGCGATGCGGCTTCCTGACATAACCTGTGGGGCGCCAAGTCGCCTTATCTGGCGGATCTTCCTTGACATGGACTGGGGGATCTTCAATGCTACGCACTAAAAACCCTTCTTCGATCGAATGTTGCTTCAAATTGTTATTGCGTTCAACTCTTGCAACTCGATCTGGCGGAACACTTACCGTAGGCTCGATTCGCACAACTTGCTCGATCGGTTCCACTTGTTCATCCTCGAAACCAAGGCCAACATTGTAGAGTGTTCTTTCTATTGCATCGACTTCCTTCTGCCATTTGTCTATCTCATCTGAAAAGGATGCAACACAAGATACCGCCTCCAAGGGATCTTTTTCAAGAGCTTGGGGCTTGTTAGAATAATTTACAACCACATTAACACTGAAACATTTCTCCTCAGTCATGGAACTTTTGGGGGCATTATTCAGATTAAAAACCACTTTATCGTCCCCTACTGATAGTGTTAACTTACCACTTCTTAAATCTATGACTGCTCCTGCAGTGTTAAGGAATGGTCTACCCAAAATAATTGGGGTTTGCATATCGTCAGCCATATCAAGAACAACAAAATCTACAGGTATATAAAATTTACCTACTCTAACGGGGACGTCCTCTAAAACACCTAGGGGGTATTTGAAAGAACGGTCGGCCATTTGCAGAGTTATATTGGTAGCTTTTAATTTACCCATATTCAACTTAAAACACACAGATAATGGCATGACGCTAACACTAGCACCCAAATCACATAATGCATTATCAATCAAGAGATTACCAATATGACAAGGGATAGAAAAACTACCCGGATCTTTTAATTTAGGTGGAGACTTATTTTGAAGTACGGCACTACACTCTGCAGTGAAAGCTACTGTCTCTACCTCACTAATAGACCTTTTTCTCGTCAAAATTTCTTTCATAAATTTTGCATATGAGGGGATTTGTGTGATCAATTCAGTAAAGGGAACTGTTACCTTCAAATATTTAACCACCTCCAGGAACTTACCAAACTGCTTATCCAAGTTTGTCTTCAATTGACGATTGGGGAAAGGAAGTTTGATGATTGGCTTTTGAGCATTCTTATTCTTATCTGGAGTAGCCACCTTCTCTGGAGTTGTACCCTGAAATGTAGAATTAGATATGTTAGTATTATCCTTTAGCCCTGCAGGGCTATCAACTACATTGTTTGATTTAATGGAATCAAGATTAGCATTATTTAATAAAATAGGTTCATCAACTCTGGGCATAGAGGGCCCTTCATAGTTTGAACCAATCCTTAGAGTAATTGCAAATGCTTGATCCGTAGGCCTAGTCGGCTGTGCCGGCAGGGCTCCCTGTTGGCGTGCTTGTAGAGTAGCGGAGAGTTGCGCAATTTGATTATCTACAATTTTATTATGCGCTAGAATTTGATCAATTGTCGCATCCCTGCTCTCCATGTGCTTTTGCATATTGACCAGCATTGCTCTAATTTCCCCCAAAGAAGGGTCGGAAGATGAGGGGGGTTGTTGTGGTTGATTTTTCTGACTAGCATTGGGGTGATAATATTTCTGCTGCTGTTGCTGTGGCACATGTGGTTCTTGTGGTGGTGGATTTTGAACATTAGTGCTCCGGTAGGAAAGGTATGGATGATTTCGATACCCAGGATTGTAAGTGTTGGAGTATGGGTTATTCTGCCTATAAGCTTGGAAGGCATTAACTTGCTCCACAAAACTCCTGCAATCCTGCTCCCAATGACCTACAATACCACAATTTTCACAGAAAGCCTCATTAGAATTATTATTAATCGCAGAAACATTGGCTACATTAGCAGTGCTCAAATTATCTAATTTTTGGCAAATAGAGGTCAGTTGAGCTTGCAAAAGGATACAGAGTCAACACTATGTTTCCCCTTGTTAGCAAATCCTCTGGGATTCCCATATTGGGAATTGTGTATCGCCATGTCTTTAATAACCTGACCTGCATCATCAACATTAAGGTTCATGAATCTCCCACTAGCTGCAGAGTCTAAAATTATTCTAGAAGAATTTCCAATGCCGTTATAGAAGGCTTGGATTAACTGCCATTGTGCTAAATTATGGTGAGGGCATTCTCTTTCTAAGTCCTTAAACCTCTCACAAGCCTCATATAAAGACTCATCGGCTTCTAGGGCGAAGTTCTGAATCGCACTCCGTAGTACTGCTGTTCTCTCTGCAGGATAATACTTGTTATAGAAATTCAAAACAAGAGTTTCCCAGTCAGTTATACCAAGTGTAGTTCTATTTAAGCCATTAAACCATAATTTAGCTTTTCCAGTTAAAGAGAAGGGAAAGAGAATCTCCCTGATTTGGTCTTGAGTTACCCCGGCTTGCCTGATGGTGTTGCAATATTGACAATAGTCGGCAATGTGAAGATTCGGGTCTTCACCCTTTGCTCCACTGAATTGCTTCCTCTCTATCATCGTTATAAATTAGGGCTTGATCTCAAATTGAACCCCATCAAGAGCCGGAGTAGGGGTGAGAGGTGGAAAATCCGTAAGCTTTGGTTGTGAATAATCACTAAGCTTCTTTGGAGCCGCCATCTCTGATTCTGTGTCTGATGATGTCTCTGAATTGCTGGAATCAGTTGGAGGATCGCGGTGATTATTGTTATTATCACCAGAATCCGCCAGGATTTGCTTGTAGAAGTTTTTCTGTCTATGGAAGGAACGTTCGATCTCAGGATCGAAAGGGATGTAACCTGATCTGGAACACCTGGGCATAAACAAAAACTAGAAGCAAATATGAGATTTGTCTCAGAGAACTAACGCTCTCTGAGACAAAAGAGAAATAATCTAGACTACAAAAACAATCAGAAATAAAAATAAAACCGTTTCCCCGGCAACGGCGCCAAATTTTGACAGGGTAAAGTCGTATCCCCTAATAAAAAATAATTACCTAAATCACTAACTAAGGTAGATAGGGAAGTAGGGTCGATCTCCACAGGGAAACTAGTCTTTTTACTACTAATTAATTATTATAATCTAAATTATTTAAGTAACCAATATTTATAATTAAGCAAGAAACTAAACTACAAAGAATAAGAGTAGGAAGAGAACAATATATAAAGGGATCTAGGGCATAGGTTCACCAATAAATAATACTCCAGGGTAAAACAGGGTAATAAATCATTGACATGGCATAGATAATATGATTAACAGGCTCTCGCAATTTATTAATCAACATAGATCTAACAGGCTCTCGCAATTTACTAGATCTAAGTTCTTATTGAAAATAGCCTTTAATATCAAATTAACATCTGATCGATTCATCAATTTAATATTGCTATACTTTTACAAGCCGCAATTGTAAAACATTAAAACAATCCAATAAGAAATTATCATGCAATACCAATAATCAATAATAGTCAATCATCAATGCATCAATTAACCAGATTGTAAAGGGCTCTCTCTACTTATTACAATTACACAATTAATTTATTGGTATTAAATCTCATCTCTCGAATCTTGACTTAACCATTTATAAATTAACTTGCCTATTGAAACTAGACCTAAACATTAATTCTCATCTCTCGATTCTCGAATCAATATTGTCAAACTCATGCATAAAAGATAGGCCTAATCTAGTCACAGAGCATTAATCCAATCAATAGGAAATTAATCTAGCGTTGATAATCAACAACAATAAATTACCCCTTCATATTATTTATGGATCCCCATAAACCCTAGAAATTAAACTACTCACACATATTAAAAACTAAACTAATCAAGGTAATAAAATAAGACATGATTAAAGGAATAAAATAAATAAGATTAAAGGAAGAGAAATCGTTACCAAAATAAATCTGGAATTAAAAGAAAGAATTAGGAACAAAGGTTTAGAGAGAGTTTAAGAGAGAGAAAACTAAGTAGAGAGAGAAAGTCTAAGAGAAAGAGATAAGTGAAGAAGAAGAGATTAAGCGTCCTAAAAACGTACTTAAAACAAAACTAAAAACTACTCCTAATTAGAAACTAATTGCTCGTCAAAAGATCTTTCCCAGAAACACGCGCCCGATCGGGCTAGAGGCCGCCCGATCGGGCCTGCCTTTTTGCTAGCACACTCTTCTCAGCAGCACCGCCCGATCGTGCTAAACCTCACACGATCGGGCGTGCCTTGGGCCACACACCTGCACGCATCTTGCCCGATCGAGCTTAGCTTGCCCGATCGGGCCCTTGTGGCTCCTCGAGGCTTTGGACTTCCGATTGGGCTTATTTCTTCGGCCCAATCCGGATCTCCTCGTCGGGTCTTGAATACTCGGTCCAAACCTCGGTATTCCAAATATCGAGCCCTTAATCACCGGCTCGATGGCTCTAGCCGGCCTTGGGCTTCAACGACGGTCGTGCTCCTCCAATGCTCGTAGTTGCTTCATAAAAATTCCGAGAAAAATGCTCCAAAGGTGCAATTCCCTGCAAAACTCAACCAAGACTACGAAAACACTAGAAAACACATATTAGTAATAAAAGTGTCCCTAAAGAGCCAAAAACACTACTAATTATGACCAAGGGACGGGGGTAAAATACTATATAAAATGGACACATCAGGTACCGAGAGGGAACGTGTAATACCCGTACATGCCCCAACGCCACCTTTTCCTGAACGAAATGTATGTCCATTTCGACATGTTTGGTGCGTTGGTGCTCTACAGGATTGTGAGATAAATAGATTGCACTAACATTATCACAATAAACAATAGTAACCTGCCGGAGAGGACGATCGTTAAGGGGTGTAACCTTCACCTCGTGAACGGTTTACAAGTTCCTAAAACTTGTTGGCGACTCTTTCGCTCTATCTTCTTCCCTTTCGGACGCCACCGTACTTTAGTGTATGATCATAGTGGGGTTTGAGCTAGGGGATTAACGGTTGAAATTATTCCCCACAGTTTTTGGCGACTCCAATGGGGAGGATTTCAATTTTAATTCCTGAATTTGTTTCGGCAATGATTTAGAATGAGTGGATGAGACTAGAAACGTTCTAAGTATTTCATGTACGTAATTTTGATTATTAACATTATTGTCATATGCATAAAAAAGATCTCATTGGAATGACCATCCGTAATGAGTTAAAAACATAGGATTTTACACGTAGGAAATTTGAGAAATATCTTTCACAACTAGGAGCGAAATAACACCGCGCGAAACTGGAAAATTTTATCGAGCACAGAAAGCTGTTGAGGCATGTGGGAAGTAGCGTCAGGGGCCAGAGCTTGGCGCCAGCATTTTAGTCGTAGCGCCAGACGCCTATATTGGCGCCAGGCGCTACAATTAAAAGCTGGCGCCAGTCTCTGATTGCTGGCGCCAATTTCCCCCAATACCGAGCCAGAAATATGCGTTCTAATTTTGACCGGTTTTTTGTATTGTTTGCTCGATCCTACTTCCTGATTGAATTTTTTCTCACTTTTCTGAAACCCATATGTGTTCTACATATGGACATAACCCTCTAGGAATTCATGCTCCATCTACCCGATTGAACGCTCCGTGCAACAAAGGGTACATCCGAGATGTTGAATTCACCAAACCATGGAAGCGAGTTTTTTCTAAAGCTCGCGGTGTCCCATCCACTCGCGCCAACCCTTCACGGTTAGACTTCCGCGCGGTGCATTCGGACAATTAACCATGGACCCTCTTTAACTAAACCATATCCCGAACTTTAGAGAACTAGAGCCATGGTTAGGTTGCGAACTCATTGCATCATATTGTGCCTACTTGACTAATTGTGCATTATTTGTTGTGCATATATTCTACGTTTTGTTAACCGTTTGTTTGACTTGTGTTAAGACTAAATAAAATAATTAATGACTAAAGGACTTTGTTTAATTAATTAATTTGAGCTAATAAATAAATATAAAATCGAGTCATAGTTCCTTTAAGTCAACCCGGATTTTTATTCCCGTATACTGTACAAACGTCAACTTGTTTTGGTCATAGCTGGAGTTCTAGAAAGAACTACGAGTCGTACAAATCAAGAAAGAACTACGAGTCGTACAAACTAAGAACTACGAGTCGTACAAACTATCACAGATAAAAAGTTATGACTAAAATACCGCAGTCTGTTCAGTTTAATGCATATACGTGAGGTCTTAACTTGGTCTTTAATCGAGTCTAGTCATATAGTCTAGCCACATGGTCATAACACGAGTCTTAACATATCACCTACACTCACTAGTCTTAACACACACTTCGAGTTTATGTCACCATGACCATGTCCTAGGTTCATGCATGAGTCGGTCTTTTCCGTCATTTGAGTTGGGGGTACATTCTATTCCTAATTCTTCATATCCCTCCATCTAAATCTTCCTTCACATTCTATTCCAACCTTTCTTCACTTCCTCCATCTATTTCATGTTGAATAAAGTTTGAGTCAAATAATTAACAATGAATATCCCCAAATTCCTTTTCCACAGTACTTGGTCGAGGAGAGAAGGGCGATTAATCAAGGACAACCTCTTTATTCAAGTCTCACTTTTTGATAAATCAATTCGTCAAAAGAGGAAGGCTAAAAGGATAATGGCAAGTCAAGAAGAAGTCAATGAGCTTAGGAATCAATTGGTTACTGTGACTGAGACACTGAAGCTACTCACACTCAAGATTGATGACCCTGTGAAACAACAACAAATGAACCTCATGCAAGAGAGTCTAAGCAAGCTATCTAGCGACTATAAATTTCAGGGCATGAGTTCACAAGGGGTCTTGATAGACAAGGAACTTCTTCCACATAAGTTTAACGCCGCTGACATCCCAAAATTCAAGGCAATAGATAACCCTTACTTCCATCTAAGAGCTTTCAAAACCATAATGAACATTAAGGGTATCGATAAGAAGGTTTTCCCCTCTCTGTTCCCACTATCTCTTGAAACCGTTTGCCAACAATGGTTCTTCTCCCTTAACAAGAAGAAAACCTCTACTTGGGAATCGATAGTAAACGCTTTCGTTGATAGGTACAAGTGCAATATCCAAGTTGAAACCGACCATAGACAACTTGAGATGCTAAGACAAAAAGAGAATGAAGGCTTTACTTCTTTCTTTAATAAATGGAGAGAAACTTCCGCCAAGATGATTGAGGTCCCCACCGAAAAGGAGTCTGTGAGGATGTTTATCAAGAATCTCTAAGAAAAGTATTCAAAGCATTTAAAATATCAACACAATCTGAATACTTTGAAGGCCGTTTATGACATCGGAATTGAAATCGAAGATGACCTCGCAAAGCAAAAAGCTACTAACAATAGTAACCACGGTGGCTGGAAAGGAAAGAAGAACGACAAACCTTCTTCTTCCGAAAACGCCCACTCTAGTAATAATGTTAGTACCTTTGCCCATAATGGAGTCTTAGCCATGGACAATCAAGGATCTAAAAGGAAACCAAGGCGAGAGTTCACACCCATTGGAATGACCTACGATGCTGCTTTCGATCGTCTCTATGATCGAGGATTAATCAAACCTATTGGCCCTACCGAGGATCCAACGCCAGAAAATCAATCTTCGAGATGGAATCCCAACTCTTATTGCAAGTACCATCGAGGACGCGGTCATACTACTGATGAATGCTACAGGTTTCAAAACCTCATTCAAGATCTCATAGAGGCAAATAAGATCCCATTGCCTCTAGCTAGCGAGAAGACTGGATGATGTCGGAGCAAACAACACAGGACAGAGGCGAGCTTCAACGACAAAATTTCATGACCTCTTTTTCTATTTCTTTTTCATTTTTTCCTTTCCCCAATAAGTCTAGCATAGGCACCTTTTCTTTTCCTTTAGATTAATTTTGTAGTTTTTTTCCTTTTCCCTTTTTAATAAAATGAGCATTTATTTCCTTACATATGATCATTTCATTGCAAAAAAAAAAAAAAATCCATGTCGAATTAAGCACAAGGTATACCAATGATTTGAGGCACCTCTTGTAGCCACATCATATCACCTTTCACCCTTCAATTATACAATCCTTTCTTCATAAACCACTTTGAGGCTCGTCTAACGATAGACCTTTCTTTTTTCAACCTCCATCTACCTAACCTTGGGATGGGATGGTGTGTAACTTATGCAATCCTAAAAAAGAACAAAAGCTTGAGTGATTCAAAAGATTAAAATAGCAAAAATAAGCATAAGCAAAAAAAAAATAAATAAATAAAGTGTACAAAAGGGTAAGTGTTCCAATGTCTTTCATATGAAAATATTTTTGATATGAACACGTCTCAGATTGCGTCTCTTATCGAGTTCTCGGTACCATGCCTGAGAAACATGAATGCCAAGTGAGTGATAGACCGCATGATCGGGATTGCCCAAACTTATAAAATAAACTAGATGCTAAAGCAAAAGATAAAAGAGAGCTAAAAAAAAAAGAGTAGAAACTCAAGCATAAAAATATAAAGATTCAAAAGCGAGGTTGCACACCTTGGGGGCTTATCTAGGGTCTTGAGCCTTTATCCCCTTCTTCTTCAACCTTTATCCTAATCACGTTACAACCCTTAAAAAGACCTTTTTGAGGTGTATACACACTTGTGCGAGGTTCGGCTAGAGCTACGTTCGGCCTGATTCCTAACGGATACAAAGGCAACCTCACATCGAGGTGCGGCCGTAATAAAAATGCATTCATATTCACATTCACACACTTACACCATGATCATATCAAGGGATTTCCTATGCTCATCCCTTTTCACTTAGAGCTAGAATTGGGGGCTTGATCCCTACATCATTAGCTTACCTAGCCTAAGAGTCACCACCATTTGACTCTTTTCAATATATTTTTCCACACACTTAGCTCTTGTGGCCTAACTTTAGTGTCACTATCACACACATCACAAATACATGACCAAATACTTCCCTTAGGAACCCTTTGTCATGAAATCTTAATACATCACTGAAGCATGTCTTGTCATATCAACATCAATCATCATTGCATCACAAAGTATGAAGTGCTTAGCCTCCGTGCCTAAGTTACCCAAATACTTTCATCATTGAGTCAACAATTGAGATAGCCTAGGATGGATTAATCCTTGCACATTGAGAGATAGTATCAAACAACATTGACTAAGCTCATTCAACATCCACCTTCAAAACTTCGATTCTTTTTCGCGTCTTTCTTTTTCGGGAGATAGTCGGTACCCTCCACAGAAATGACGGAAAATTTTTGCTCTTTTGCATTTTCGAGTCGCACGATCACATTACAATGCACACACGAGTCATGTACACATTGAGTCATGTCGTGTCATATCACTTTGATTTGAGTCTAACACACGTGTCATTTTACTTTGAGTCGAGTCAACCTCGAGTCAGTCAATCATAGCGAGTCAAGTTTATACCTTGAGTCGTGTCAAGTCAATGAGTTGAGTCAATCAACATTAAGCCTTAGGTCAACCCTAAGATAATTAAAAATATTGTCAAAGTTCTATAGTTAAAATAAATACAGGTGCAGCAGAACAGAGAAGTCCCTACTCCAGCGCCCGGCGCTAGATCTTTTCAGTAACGACAGAGCTCAAAGCCTCATTTCGACCTCATACAACAATTTCGGGTTCCTTGGTACGCCAGTTAGCCTCTATAAGCAATTTGACATGATTAGTAGTCGGCTTGATTACAATCGTAGTAAGTGATTGACCTGGCAAAAAATCGTCTCACTTAGCTTAAGCGCCTAAAACATTGGCTCATTACAACCGGTTCAAAAGCAAGCCATTAAACGACAATATTTCCAAATATGGATTGTCGCGCATTCTTATTAAACGACAAAGTTTTCCAAAAATTGGATTGTCATCCCCAACTGACAATATTTCCAAAAATGGATTGTCGTGCATCTTCTTCAATGACAATTTTTCCAAAAATTGGATTGTCATCCCCAACTGACAATATTTCCAAAAATGGATTGTCGTGCATATTTTTCAACGACAATTTTTCCAAGATTGGATTGTCATCTCTGGCAAAGTTTCCAAGCGTGGATTGTCGTGCTCCTTCTTTGTTTGGCAAGTTTTTCCAAGTTCGGATTGTCATACAGTCATAGATCGCTGGCAAGTTTTCCGAGATTGGATTGTCATACACCCACTTCCCTATGGCAAAATTTCCCATAGAATTGTCGTAGGTCTCTACTCATCATAAATTTCGGCAAAAGTTCCTCAACGTGGATTGTCTTCAGCAAGTGGCAAATTTTCCCGAAGTGGATTGTCGGTCGACTCTGTTTTGCAAATGTTCCAAGACGCGGATTGTCAATTGTGGCAATATTTTCCTAAAAGGATTGTCGTATAGCATTGGCAAATTTCTAGGGTGGATTGCTTTCAAGAGTTATATTCCAAGATGTGGATTGTCGATCGTAGCAAAATTCTTATGACAGATTGTTACGAAGCATTGGCAACTTTTCCCAAAACTGGATTTTGGCAAATTTTCCGAGATACGGATTGTCGCTTGATCGTAGCAACATTTCCAAGGATGGATTGTTACGAAGCATTGACAACTTTCCCTAAATCGGATTGTCATACATCATACAAGAGTTGTGTTGGCAACTATTCCCAAAGAAAAGAGGATTGTCATCACCAAAAGCATCAACAGCAAAATTCAAGTAGCATTAAGGATCAACAAGCAGTGATCTTTTAAAAGACTATCACAGCGGAAATTGGAGGCAGTTACAAGCGTAGCAGTCTTCAGGCGACATTCTCTAGCTTGCAGGAGGTCGTCAAAAATACAAACACAACAACAATACAGCAGCAAATCGGTTACTTCAGAGACGTGTGATCGACGGTGCAAGATACGCGTTTCTTAACTCTTTTATCTGTTTAACTAACGCTAGTTTTGCAGGTATCGACGTTACAAGAATGGTTTAGGATTGCAGAACATTCTGAATCATTCTCCGTCCCTATCGATACTTTGACTTTCGTTTTCAAAACTAACGTTTCTCCAAACTCAGTCAAAATGGGGGCTTCTGTAGACACCCATTTGTGTCTCCCCAAAACAAAACCCAGTGATGAATACCTTTCGCGTCGAATCATAATCGAATGAAGTGAAAGTGTGGAAAGTCTAGTGTTGCGAATAGTTTTAATTTCTTTTCTCTTCTCTCTATTCTTGAAAAATTATTTTAAGAAAACAGCCAATCCAGTTTAGTTGGTCCATGATATGGGTCCAATAGTAGTGTAGTTGGATGGGGATTGCAAAGAGCTTTCCAACGATATATTATAAGCCCAATTCCGATGAATATTGAGGAAGTTATGGCCAAATTGCTAAACTGGGCCCGGTTTGAGCCTTATATGCGGCCCAATGATCTAGGGGAGGGCCTAATATGATTTATCATTCCTAATGCAATTAGGAATGATTTTAGTCTTCTAGAAGGTTCTTTTCATTCCTAATTCAATTAGCATTGATAAATTGACTTTTTGTTGACTTTTCACAGTTTTAATTAAAATCAAATAGCATTTTTGAGGAAAATATACGATTTTATCCTCCAATACGGCAAACTTATCTGATTTTCGAAAACACGTCAAAAACAGGCCTGGCGCCTGACTCTAGGCATTGGCGCCTGGAACCAGGCCTGGCGCCTGGTGCTAGCCATTGGCGCTTGGTGCCAATTAGCTGGTGCTCGCGCCAGCTCTGTTTTGCGTGCGCCAATCTCATTTTACGTGCGCCAAGTGCTCTGTTTTGATATTTTCTCTTTTTTGCTGATTTCTCTATAAATAACGTATTAAAAACTCCGTTTTGATGGACCTACAATCAGTTTTCATTCGCAATCATTAATTCTCTAATTCACTCTTAATCATTCACCAATTCTCATCAAGTTTTCTTAATTCATTCATCTCTCTCTCTTTCTTTCTCAAAACTTGCTTTTTACATACAAAATTCCGCATTCACAAGATCTAGAAACACATAGCCATATTCGAAGTTGCCTTCGCCCTAGACGTGAAAGGTTTAATTTCTAAGGGTTTGGTCCCAAATCTCTCTTTCAATTATTTAATTTAATTGTTTTGTTTATTATTTTCCTTGAAGTTACTAACGTGTGTATTTTGTTATTAGAAAGAGGTACGAGGCATCAAAGTAAGTGCTTTAATTGATTAATTGATGTTATGATGTAGAAATCATGTTTAAATTGTTATTATGATATTCCTAGTATCATGTTTAGGGAAAAGGTTATAATATCAAATATGCTTATTATGATTCCTGCGATGCTTCCTATTCTCTTCCTAATATTTATGATTGTTAGTATCATGTTAGGGTTAAAGATTTGATTTTTATTGCTTGGTGACATGTTAGGATTTGTTATTAATCTTGTTAGTATCATGCCTAGGATCTTGCTATTTTTATTATGCTTTAACATGATTTATGATTATTTTTATATTTGTTTTGATTTTGATTATAATTTTATAATTATTATTATTATGACTAACATGATTATTATTATGGTTAATATGATTGTTATTATGATGATTATTTTATTGTTATAATTTCATGATCATGATTGTATTTATTATTGATTATTATTATGTTGCTTGATTTTATTGTTATTGCTTGATCATGCCTTTTATTGCATGTTTAAAGGGAATTAATATTTGTAATCACGCTTAATAAGATAGTTAATAATCTTGTTTAGGGTTAATTGTGATTATAAAATCAAGTGATCGCCAATAATAGATTTATTTGTGCATTATATTCAACCAACATAGATAAACAGGTTTAGGGTTAATCCTATTGATTGCATGTTAGTCAGAAAGCGCACATGAATACGATTAGAATAAAGTAGAGGCCTATTATTAGGGCAGGTTCAATCTGTTTTAGGTTGGATTTGTACCTTCATCCCCGAACCCTTATTTGGTTCTAGACCTTATGGAGTTGACGATCTCTTGGATCGTTAAGAGGTGTAACCTTCACCTCGTGAACAGTTTACAAGTTCCTAAAACTTGTTTGCGACTCTTTTGCTCTATCTTCTTCCCTTTTGGACGCCACCGTACTTTAGTGTATGATCACAGTGGGGTTCGAGCTAGGGGTTAATGCTTGAAATATTCCCTACACTAGCCATATTCGAAGTTGCCTTCGCCCTAGACGTAAAAGGTTTTAATTTCTGAGGGTTTGATCCCAAATCTCTATTTCAATTATTTAATTTGATTGTTTGTTTATTATTTTCCTTGAAGTTACTAACGTGTGTATTTTGTTATTAGAAAGAGGTACGAGGCATCAAAGTAAGTACTTTATTGATTTATTGATATTATGATGTAGACACCATGTTTATATTGTTATTATGATATTCCTAGTATCATGTCTAGGGTAATTTTAATATTAAATATGATTGTTATGATGCCTTTTATGTTCTTCCTAATATTTATGATTGCTAGTATCATGTTAGGGTTAAATATTTGATTTTTATTGCTTAGTGACATGCTAGGATTTGTTATTAATTTTGTTAGTATCATGCCTAGGATCTTGCTATTATTATGCTTTAATATTAACATGAACATGAACATGATTACAATTGTTATAATTTATGATGATTATGAATATTATGAATATTATTATTTTGATGATGATTATTTTATTTATGATAATTATTTTAATTATTATTATTAATATGATGATTATTTTATTTATGATTATTATCATGATTATTTCAATTATAATTTATTTTTATGATGATGATATTCATTATTATTATGTTGCTTGATTATATTTATTTTTATTGCTTGATCACGCTTTTATGCATGTTTAAAGGGAATTGTAATCACGCTTAATAAGATAATTAATAATCTTGTTAGGTTTAATTTGATTATAATTTCAAGTGATCGTCAATAATAGTTTATTTGTGCATTATATTCAACCAACATAGATAAACAGGTTTAGGGTTAATCCTATTGATTGCATGTTAGTCAGAAAACGCACATGAATACGATCAGAATAAAGTAAAAGCCTATTATTAGGGCAGGTTCAATCTCTTTTAGGTTGAATTTGTACCTTCATCCCCGAACCCTTATTTGGTTCAAGACCTTATGGAGTTGACGATCTCTTGGATCGTTAAGGGGTGTAACCTTCACCCTGTGAACGGTTTACAAGTTCCTAAAACTTGTTGGCGACTCTTTTGCTCTATCTTCTTCCCTTTTGGACGCCACCGTACTTAAATGTATGATCACAGTGGGGTTCAAGCTACGGATTAACGCTTGAATTTATTCCCCACAGTTTTTGACGACTCCACTGGGGAGGATTTCTATTTTAATTCCTGAATTTGTTTCGGCAATGATTTAGAATGAGTGGATGAGACTCGAAACGTTCTAAGTATTTCATGTGCGTTATTTTGATTAACATTATTGTCATATGCATAAAAAAGATCTCATTGGAAAGGCCATCCGTAATGAGTTAAAAACATAGGATTTTACACGTAGGAAATTTGAGAAATATCTTTCACAACTAGGACCGAAATAACACTGCGCGAAACTGGAAAATTTTATCGAGCACAGAAAGCTGCTGAGGCATGTGGGAAGTAGCGCCAGGGGCCAGAGCATTGGCGCCAGCATTTTAACCGTAGCGCCAGACGCCACCATTGGCGCCAGGCGTTATAGCTAAAAGCTGGCGCCAGTCTCTGATTGCTGGCGCCAACTTCCCCCAATACCGAGCCAGAAATATGCGTTCTAATTTCGACCGGTTTTTCGTATTGTTTGCTCGATCCTACTTCCTGATTGCATTTTTTCTCACTTTTCTGAAACCCATATGTGTTCTACATATGGACATAACCCTCTGGGAATTCATTCTCCATCTACCCGATTGAACGCTTCGTGCAACAAAGGGTACATCCGAGATGTTGAATTCACCAAACCATGGAAGCGAGTTTTTTCTAAAGCTCGCGGTGTCCCATCCACTCGCGCCAACCCTTCACGGTTAGGCTTCCGCGCGGTGCATCTGGACAATTAAGCATGGACCCTCTTTGACTAAACCATATCCCGAACTTTAGATAACTAGAGCCATGGTTAGGTTGCGAACTCATTGCATCATATTGTGCGTACTTGACTAACTGTGCATTATTTGTTGTGTATATTTTTATGTTTCTCTTAACTGTTTGTTTGACTTGTGTTGATATTAAATAAATTAATGACTTAAAGAACTTTGCCTAATTAATTAATTAATTAATTAATTTGAGTCAATAAAGTCTAATATTTTAATCGGAATTGACCTAATACGACTTTAGGCATACCCCAGTTGACTAATAACACCGAAAACAGTCCCAGACTGAGGCTCCAATATTGGCGCCAAAGCCTGAGCTGTAGCGCCACATTGTGGAGTGTGGCGCATGGCGACAGCTCTGTTGTCTGGCGCCAAGTTACACAGTGTGACGCCAGTTCTGTCGCTTGGCCGACAGTTCGGATTATTGATCGAGTCGTCACCTAGTGTCTAACTAATCAGTTTGCTAATTAATTCGGTTAAGTTTTGCTGTTAATAGTACTTGTTTGCGTCGTTAATCGAGTTTAGGCACTAAGTCCCATGGTCTTACACAAGAGTCCAAGCATGTCACTCACACTCAACGCACACACCAATACACATACTTTGACCATGTTTAAGAGGGTCTTGTGTGCGCGTTTTTTCTGTCATTTTTTTAGGGGGGTAAGTCGGATATTAATCCTCCAATTTTAAAAAAATAGTTCTCTAAAAATATGCACCCTTTTTTTTTATTTCTTTTTCCTCCTTCAAATAAACCGTAAAGTCAAGTTGATTCGAGTCAAGTAATTAAAACGCAAAATAGTTTAAATTACAGCGCGTGGTCAAGAAAGGAAGGACGGTTAATCAAAGACAACCTCTTCGCGTCGTACAAGTCCAACTTTTTGACAAACCCATAGCTCGCAAGAGGAAAGCTAAGACCATAGTGGCAACACAAGAAGAAGTCAACGAGCTTAGGAACCAACTGGTTACCGTGACTGAGACACTGAAGCTCCTAGCACTCAAGATCGATGATCCCGTGAAGCAACAACAGATGGACCTCATGCAAGAGAGTCTAAGCAAGCTATCTAGCGACTACAAGTTTCAAGGGCTTACATCACAAGGGGTCTCGGTGGACAAAGATCTTCTTCCGCAGAAGTTCAATGCCAACGACATCCCAAAATTCAGAGCAACTGATAACCCTTATTTTCATTTAAGAGCATTCAAAACCATAATGAGTATTAAGGGTATCGATAAGAAAGTTTTCCCCTCTCTGTTCTCACTATCTCTCGAGACCGTTTGCCAACAATGGTTCTTTTCTCTCGAGAAAGAAAAGACCTCAACTTGGGAGTCCATAGCAAACGCTTTCGTTGATAGGTACAAGTGCAACATTCAGGTTGAGACTGACCATAGGGAACTTGAAATACTCAAACACAAAGAGAATGAAGGCTTCACCTCTTTCTTTAATAAATGGAGAGAAACCTCAGCTAAGTTGATTGAGGTGCCAAGTGAAAAAGAGTCTGTGAGGTTGTTCATCAAGAACCTTCAAGAAAAATATTCCAAGCATCTCAAGTATCAAAATAATCTCCACACCTTCAAGGCCGTCTATGACATTGGAATCAAAATTGAAGACGACCTGGCTAAGTTAAAAGCTGCCAACAATAACTCCAACAGTGGCTGGAAAGGAAAGAAGAACGACAATCCTTCTTCTTCCAAAACAACTCACTCTAATAATGTTAGCACTTTTATGTAACACCCTAGAAATTCCTTTCTTTTAAAATACCTGTTTTGCCCTGTTTAAAAATTTAAATAGGAATATCTAAGATATTATCGCCACCGTGAAAACGGTTAAGGCAACCATCAAAGACACACAGCGGAAGACTAATTTCAAAACCATTCAAAACAAGTCAACTTGAAAAGTCAACCAACGAAACTAAAGTCAAAACCAAAGTCAAACGAAGTAAAATGAAATCATCCTACAACTTGGAACCATTGTAGGCCCTTATTAAAACCAAACCGACTTTAAAACTTTTGCGTTAGTCATTTATGATAATAATATCATAAATAATTAAAGCGTTAAACACATCATATACTTATAGAAACTAGCATGATTCACTCTTCACTCATGCCCATTCATGAATATGCTTCATCACCTGAAAACCTCCTCTCTACTTGTCCCCACTACTCGCCATTTGAAAATGGGTCGTCGTAGGGCCAAAGTAAAGACATGTTCAAACACACAAACACACACAATCAGCAAAGCTGAGTACATAAGCGTAATTAAACACACTAACATGCTTTCACCTATCCACACACACTTACCTCATTGCACCTGTTCACAAGCACACACACCAATCAACAAGACACAATGACTAGACACTAATTAATTCATTTTGCATTGATTACGCATCGAACGGGTTTCCACCTATTAACCTCCCCCAAATAAATTTGAGGTTAACTGGCACGGGAGCTAACCGTACCAGCGACAAAACCACACAAAGGTGGCGGAATTCCTGCGCATAATAATAAATAATAAAAAGGGAATATACAGCGTCCTGTACTCCATTGGAAGTTATGGTTAAATATAAAACCCCATAACTCCCCCCCCATTGTTCATACTCAAGGTATATACGTTCCAAGAGTTTTGGTGCGTAATCTCTTTCACTTTACGTTATTTACAGATTATTAGACTTGGTAATGACTCTCAAAGCATAATAAGTCAATCAACAATAATTATACAATCAAACAAACATACCAATTTAATTCTTGAATAATTAGTGACCACATATTATTTATTGTTGAACCCTTTTTAATTCTACCTCAGTGTCAAAGACACCTTAAACGCATAATGCGCCAAAAATCCTATCCCTCGGTGTTAAAAACACCTTAAGTGCACAAAGGCACCAACATACTATCTATTCCTTGTGTACATAGACACTTATATAGCTCCTTCCTCATGCTTAAAGCATCAATAAAAATTATTTGAACCATAATAAAATTCATTTTCAATATTCCTAACATAATTAAACATGTAGTTTAATTAATCATGAATTCTAACATGCCATAAATAAAAGTGTGGTTCAAACACAACATGCCCAAAAATATAATTTTCCAACCATAAACCAGCACAAATAATTCATGCTTCACAATTCAATCACCAACACCATAAATTCACAATTCCATACATAAACCTTAGCATGATACTACTTGTAATTGATTGAAATCAAGTCTAGCATGATTCTACATCATCAAAATATGCTAAGTATGGAAGTACCTCAAATAAGCTCTTAAAATAACCGAGTACTCTACAACAATTCTCGAACCAAGTCTCCTACATAAAGGGACAATAATACTATATTAATTACCCTTGTATACACAATTTCCAGCAACTTAAACTCACTTTAAATAACTTATAATAATCTGAAAATTATTTAAGAACCCCTAATTAAACTCCTTTTTAATGGATAATCACACCCTTTTATTGAAAATCACAATTATACTACTTTAAATAAAATTCCAACATTTTAAACTAATCAAAAATCCTTTAAAACTTCATCAAAATACATCTTTATACTTAAATTATCCATAGAAACATTAAATTATCTCTTACCCCTTTTAAACTCAAAGATAAAATTTAAAGCATAAAAAAAAACTTCGTTAAAAATCAAAAACTGCTCGAAAATCGTATTTAGAGGCTGAATTTGGCCACGAGAGGGTGGTGCACACTACCAAAGGTAATGATTCTTTCTTAAAACGTTGTTTCCACTCGAAAAACACTACTTTTTTTTTTTATCAAAATCGGAGGAGTTTAGAACCGGATCGGGATTAAAACGGGATTAATATTAACGAACGGAAATCTAATAATTAAAACATGAATTTACGTGTTCAAAATAATCTGGAATTAAGTTAAACTAACAAGTAGTTATAATCACCAAAATTTCAAAAAATCATTACTATAAAAGCCCTAAATCAATTATTCATAAAAACCCTAAAATCATGATTTTCAATAATTAAAAACTCTAGGTTATAAAATTTACAAAATCTGAAAATTATAAAGTTTAATCATCAAAATACAATTGTAGAACATACTAATCATGTTTAAACAATTTAAAATCAAAACCCCAAAGTATATATTATAGGAATAATTATTAAAACAAAATAAAAGACGAGAGAGAAGGGAAGAACCACCGTGGGTGGTGGCCGACCAGCTGGGCGGCTGCTGGCCGGCGGCGGCGGCGTGGCAGGTGGTGGAAGACCGGCGGTGGGTTGGCGGGCAGCAGTGGCAGCGTGAAAGAAGAAGCAAAAGAAAGGAAAAAAATAAGAAAAGAAAGAAGAGAAAAGGAAAAAGGAAAAAGAATAAGAAAAGGGAAATAAGAGGAGAAATAATTACCTTGACCAATTGACTTTTTGTGTGGGAAATTTTGGGGATAAATGGAGTATTTATAGTGTAGAGTAGGTTAGGGTAGGTTTGGGCTTCATAAAAATAATAGGCTTAAATGATGAAGTAGGTGGCCCAAAAGTAAAAATAGGATGATTGGGTTCATAATAAAGATGGGCTACGTTTAGATTAAATACTTATTGACCCAAATATATTTTATAATTAAATAAATAATTTATAAAATACATTAAAAAATACGGGGTATTACATTTTAATTTAGGTGAAGTCCTTGCTATGAATAATCAAGGACAAAAGAAACCATTTAGGAGAAACTTTACTCCTATTGGCATGAGTTATGACACCGCATTTGATCGATTAAATGCAAAAGGTCTTATAATTCCTATCGGACCATTTGGGGACCCACCAGTCGAGAAGAGGTCAGCTAATTGGAACCCCAATGCACACTGTAAGTATCGCCAAGGTAGGGGTCATCTCACCGAAAACTGTTGGAAGCTTAAGGAAGCTATCCAAGACTTAATCGACAACAACAAGCTGCCGTTGCCCACTGCCAGCAAGAAGCCAAGCATTGATAAGGCACCTCTCGCTCATACCCTGACCATCTCTGATGAGGAAAACGAGGTTGACCCCTCGTCTCTCATTAGACCCGTCGAAGAAATCTATGCCACAGAGAAGGAGGAGGAAACCTTCTTTGATGTCAAGGATAACCTTCCAGAACCGACAAGTAAAGAAGATATACAATTGCTCACACTGTCTCTGATGGAGGTATCGCATCTACTACGTGAAGCTCTCAAGGCTATAAAGGAACCCCAAAAGAAGTATGACGAGGTTCCACTTCTAAAAGATAAACCTAAAAGAGAATTCACACCCATAGGACTGACCTATGATGCTACTTTTGATCGTCTCTATGATCAAGGACTAATCAAACCTATTGGTCCAACAGAGGATCCAACACCAGAAAAGCGATCCCCAAGATGGGATCCCAAATCCTACTTCAAGTACCATCAAGGAAACAGTCATACCACAAATGAATGCTACAGGTTTCAAAACCTCATCCAAGATCTTGTGGAAGCCAACAAGATCTCTTTACCTCTAGCTAGCAAGGGAACGACTTATGAAGCAAAGCATTTTCCCTTACAAGTCACTGAAAAACCCAAAAAGAGTAATAGAATCTACACTCCAATTGGGATCCTATATGCACGAATTTTCGACATGCTCTCCGAGAGTGGCGAGATCAAACCTTTCAAACCGAGACCATTTGAATCGTTGAAAAGGATGGATAGATATTACTGTCAGTATCATCAATCAGGGGCTCACACTATAGAAAACTGTTTTAAATTCAAGGATTTGGTTCAGAAAATGATTGATGAAAAGAAACTAGTCCAAGTTCCACAAGAAGACGATGCAACCATTAATGGAGTTTGGGACAGTGATGAAGAAGATGTATATCTAAAAGACATAATAGGATCTCCACCTTCTGTGTCGTACGCCACGGATGACGTTTGGGCTGAAGAAGACTCATCGATAGACATCCTCACAAGATCCGGGAGAATGCAACCTCCCGTTTCAACACAACCTATGCCAACCACACAACAAGTTTCCATACCTATCATTGAAGACAATGATATTGTTAAGCAATTTAAGAAGACAAAAGTTGAGATGAATGTATGGAAACTCTTGGCAACATCTCGAGAACATAGGTTGGCTGTAATGAATGCCTTAAACAAAATTGGGATAGATTCTAACACTACTCCTAAGGGACTAGCCAACTTCCTCACAAGTGATCTTCCTAGTCCAATTAATTTGATCACCTTTTCTGATAAGGATTTACTCCCGGAAGGTGACAAACACTACAAGGCATTAAACCTCACAGTAGTTTGCAAGAGGATGAATGTTCCTATGACTCTTGTAGACAATGGATCGACCATCAACGTCTGTCCACTTAGAACTGCGAGGATGCTAGGAATAAGGGACGAAGACTTAACTCCGTCTACACAAGTAATAAGGGCCTATGATAACACTCGTTGTCAAGCTCTCGGCAAAATTACTCTGAATGTAACAGCGGGAGCAATAGAACATGCTAATAATTTCCAAGCAGTAGATATTAAAGCTTCATTCAATTTGGTGTTGGGACGCCCTTGGCTTCATGACCTAAAGGCCGTCCCTTCATCTCTCCACCAACAAGTAAAAGCTATAGTTGGCGGAATTCCTATCACCATCGATGCTTCGCCTATGAGGATCAAATCTATAGAGAATCCAATCATTAATGTGGAGCACGACGAGGATGATGAAGATTTATGGGGCTTTAACGAAGAAGTCTCCTTAATCCAGGAGGATGAAAGGACCCCTCTTTGCCACGACCCCCATTCCAACATGATTGTAAATGCCATGCTGAAGAAACAAGGACATTTTCCTTGGATGACCCTAGGAAAGAAGAAAGGAATGGAAAAACCGATGGAGTCACCTGGCCTCCCTAAGTTAGACACTTTCGGACTTGGTTTCGAACCGACTCGGAAAGACCTCAAGCGAGCCCAGGAAAAGTCAAAGGCACGTAGGGACGCTCGCATTCAAAAGAAAGCAATCCCAATGGATCAGTACTGTAGACACCCATTTGTGTCTCCCCAAAACCAAACTCGGTGATGAGTACCTTTCACGTAGAATCATAATCGAATGAAGCGAAAGTGTGGAAAGTTTAGTGTTGCGGATAGTTTTTAATTTCTTTTCTCTTCTCTCTGTTTTTGAAAACTTATTTTAAGAAAATAGTCAATCTAGTTTGGTTGGTACATGATAAAGATCCAATAATGGTGTAGTTGGATGGGGTTTGAAAAGACCTTTCCAACGATATATTATAAGCTCAATTCCGATGAATAATGATGAAGTTATGGCCAAAATACTAAACTGGGCCCGATTTGGTTTTTATATGCGGCCCAATGATCTAGAGGAGGGCCTATTATTAATTATCATTCCTAAAGCTATTAGGATTGATTATAGTCTTTTAGAATACTCTAGGAGGTTCTTTTAAATCCTAATGGAGTTAGGATTGATAATTATGTTTTAAAGAGTTTGAAATTGAATAAAACTACTCCTTTTAAGAATCCTTGTTTTGTACGAAGTGGAATATATTCAGATTTTATTTTTGTGACTCATAATCTTTATCCAAATTTTATATGGTTGGATAGATCTTGAAATTATCTTTCCAATGATATATTATAATATTAAATCCGAGTTATAACGAAAAAGATATGAATGAGACATGAAACTTTATCCAAAACTGACACCCTTCCACTATTTTGGCCATATCTTTTTATCTACAAAATATTTTAATCTGATTCTAATTGGGTTGAAAAGTAGACTTTAAGAGCTTGGCGCCTGGAACCAGGCCTGGCGTCTGGCGCCAGCCATTGGCGCCTGGTGCTATCCATTGGCGTCTGTCGCCAATGGCCAATGTCTGGCGCCAACCTCTTTTTGCGTGCGCCAGACTTTGTTTTGTTTATTTTATCTTTTTGGCTGATTTTCTCTATAAATAACATATTAAAAACTCCGTTTTCTTTCACCTACAATCAGTTTTCATTCGCAATCACTAATTCTCTAATTCTCTCTTAATCATTCACCAACTCTCATCAAGAATTTCTTGATTCTCTCCCTCTTTCTAAACCAACCCTTTTACAAACAGAATTCCTCATACATTAGCACTAGACATACCTAGCCATATTCGAAGTTGCCTTCGCCCTAGACGTGAAAGGTTTAATTTCTGAGGGTTTGGTCCCAAATCTCTCTTTCAATTATTTAATTTAATTGTTTGTTTATTATTTTCCTTGAAGTTACTAACGTGTGTATTTTGTTATTAGAAAGAGGTACGAAGTATCAAAGTAAGTACTTTAATGGTTTTAATTGATATTATGATGTAGAAATCATGTTTATATTGTTATTATGATATTCCTAGTATCATGTCTAGGGTAATTTTAATATTAAATATGATTGTTACGATGCTTCCTATGTTCTTCCTAATATTTATGACTGTTAGTATCATGTTAGGGTTAAAGATTTGATTTTTATTGCTTAGTGACATGCTAGGGTTTGTTATTAATCTTGTTAGTATCATGCCTAGGATCTTGCTATTATTATTATGCTTTAATATTAACATGAACATGATTATGATTATAATTGTTATAATGATTATGATTATTATTATTGTTATTATTATTATTATTATTATTATTATTATTATTATTATTATTATTATTATTATTATTATTATTATTATTATTATTATTATTATTATTATTATTATTATTATTATTATTATTATTATTCTTATTTTTATGATTATTATTATTTTGATGATGATTATAACTTTATTGTCATGATATTGATTATTTATTATGTTTCTTGATTATTTTATTGTTATTGCTTGATCACACCTTTTATGCATGTTTAAAGGGAATTTGTACTTGTAATCACGCTTATATAAGATAATTAATAATCTTGTTTAGGGTTAATTTGATTATAATTCAAGTGATCGCCAATAATATTTTTATTTGTGCATTAATATTCAACCAACATAGATAAACAGGTTTAGGGTTAATCCTATTGATTGTATGTTAGTCAGAAAGCGCACATGAATACGATCAGAATAAAGTAGAGGCCTATTATTAGGGCAGGTTCAATCTTTTTTAGGTTGGATTTGTACCTTCATCCTTGGACCCTTATTTGGTTCTAGACCTTATGGAGTTGACGATCTCTTGGATCGTTAAGGGGTGTAACCTTCATCCTATGAACGGTTTACAAGTTCCTTAAAAAACTTGTTGGCGACTCTTTTGCTCTATCTTCTTCCCCTTTGGACGCCACCGTACTTTAGTGTATGATCACAGTGGGGTTCAGGCTAGTGGGATTTTCAAGGCTTGAAATTATTCCCTTCAAGTACCCTCTTACGCTTAATGGTCAGTTTATTAAAGAAGGAGAGGACTATTTATGCCATGAATTTCCCGAGCCATTTGTTGTAAACGGCATAAGACAACCGGGATTCGAGATTTTCTTGGATTGCTACTTCACTAATGAAATCCCAACTCCTGTCCACAAGGAGAAAGCACCCCCATGCTTTGACTTTATCGTCATGGGATTACTGTTTGGGCGAGAAAAGAATGAGCCAACTTACAGAGAAGATAACTCCTCGGTCATTCAAACAGTCCTACAAAGCGAAAGCTTCGATCCCTCGAAGCTAATCACTCCAGCTGAAGGATCACTACAAGGGTGGCGCAAGACTATCAAAGTGACTACTCCAAGTGGAAGGAAGATATCCATCACGACAGGGCAAGGGTCGATGTTTGAAGAGTAGTCTGAGTCAGAGTCTTTCCTCCTAGAGTCTTCTAAGTCTTTAGTAGTAGCACCTTCCCTTCCTATTTCTTCTCCTAGAATAGTTAGTGATCAAGTCCCTGAGGACGTATCACTCTTTGATGTAATGATCTCAGAGTATAATAATATTTCTCCTTCTCCTTATTTCTCGTGTTCTTCTCTAACCCAAGATAACGAGCATTGCTTAACTAACAATGAAAAAGACAAAGAAATTATTAAATAAATGGAAACACTCGAAAAGAAAACACCGGTAATTGAAGAAACTGAAACGGTCGATATCTCAAATGATTCAGCCCATAAAAGAGAAGTTAAAATCGGATTAACACTGAATAAACAAGAAAGAACCGATTTAATTAACTTACTTAAAGAATTTATCGATGTATTCGCTTGGTCATACGAAAATATGCCAGGCATTAATAGAGAAATAGCACAACACACTATACCACTAATTCCAGGAATGAAACTCGTAAAACAAAAGTTACGTCGAATGAAACCCGACGTAGCTCTTAAAATAAAAGAAGAAGTTCAAAAACAAATAACTGCAGGTTTCATCAAGGTATCCAAATACCCTGAATGGGTCTCCAACGTCGTCCTAGTTCCGAAGAAAGACAAAAGGGTAAGAATGTGTGTCGACTATCGAGATCTAAATAAGGCAAGTCCAAAGGACGACTTCCCTTTGCCACACATCGATATTCTGGTAGATAATCCAGGAAATCACGCGCTTCTCTCGTTCATGGATGGATACGCAGGTTACAACCAGATTCTCATGGCAGAAGAAGACATGGAGAAAACAACTTTTATAACACCATGGGGCACTTACTGCTACACGGTAATGCCATTCGGGTTGAAAAACGCGGGTGCTACTTACCAACGTGCAGCAACTGCCTTACTCCATGACATGATGCATAAAGAAGTCGAGGTATATGTCGACGACATGATTGTAAAATCAAAAGACCGTCCAGGCCATCAAGTAGCCTTAAAGAAATTTTTCGAAAGGCTAAGGAAATACAATGTGAGGTTGAATCCATCTAAGAGCGCTTTTGGAGTCACCTCATGCATGCTTTTGGGTTATGTCATAAGCTCTAGAGGAATAGAGGTAGACCTAACCAAGATCAAAGCAATCATGTCAATGCCACCGCCCAAGACTGAGAAACAGATTCGAGGATTTATTGGCCGGTTACAATACATAAGTAGGTTCATATCAAAATTGACGACAATATGTGAACCAATCTTTAAAAAGCTTAAGAAGAATGTACCAGTAATATGGGATGACGAGTGTCAAAAACCCTTTGAAAAGATCAAAGCCTATCTTACAAATCCTCCCGTATTAGCACCAGCACTTCCCGGAATACCTCTTAGGTTATATTTGACGGTTACCAAAGAGACAATGGGAGCTATGCTAGCACAAGAAGTAGAAGGCAAAGAGAATGCAATCTACTACCTAAGCAAGAAGATGCTCGAATACGAAGCACGCTATACACCGCTCGAGAAGTTGTGCCTCGCCTTGGTGTGGGCCACGACCAAGTTAAGACATTACATGCTAGTGCATACCGTCTTCGTAGTCTCTCGACTAGATCCACTCAAGTATCTATTCGAGAAATCTACACTCAATGGACGCATATCAAGATGGATAGTCAATCTAGCCTAGTTTGACGTAAGGTTCATGCCACAAAAAGCTATCAAAGGATCCGTGGTGTTAGACTTTCTAGCAGATTTCCCAATAGAAGACTCGACGCCAATACACGACAACGAATTTCCAGATGAAGACCTAATGGTTACTGAAGATGATACTTGGACCTTATACTTCGACGGAGCCTCAAACCAAAAGGGATGTGGTGTTAGACTTTCTAGCAGATTTCCCAATCTCCATAAAGCTTGATTTCAACGTTACCAACAATGCTGCTGAATATGAAGCATGCGAGGTAGGCCTTGAAACAGCTTTGGCTTTGGGAGTAAAAAAGTTAAGGATATTTGGAGACTCTTCTTTGATCATCAATCAAATATCCAAAAGGTGGAAAGTAAGGAGCGAAAGCCTAGCCCCTTACCAAACCTATCTGGAAACTCTTACCGATCAATTAGAGAAGGTATAATACACATATCTACCTAGGGAAGAAAATCAATTTGCTGATGCCTTGGCAAGACTAGCCTCAATGGTTAGGATTCCCACAGAAATCGAGCAAATGCCTCTAACCATAGAAAAAAAGGCACAAACCGGCATACATCCAGGCTATAGAAGACGATGAAGTAGTCCAAGGCGAAAAAGAAGAGGAAGAAGAACCATGGTACACGGATATACTCAATTACGTCACCAAAGGAGAATATCTTCCCCATGCTGACAAAAGAGCAAAACGAGCGTTAAGGATTTTGGCTTCCCAATATGTACTCATAGACAACGAGCTACATAAAAGGGCACCTAAGGGTCGAGCTCTCTTATGTGTAGGGAAAAAGGATGCACAAAGAGCAATGAGGATAGTCCACGAAGGAATCTGTGACACTCATATAAATGGAAAAATGTTAGTCCAAAAAATAATGCGAGAAGGATATTATTGGACTACAATGAATAGGGATTGCCATCAGTATGTAAAAATATGCCCTAAGTGCCAAATTTATGCTAATTTACAACATGTTCCTTCATCCTTGCTATACACCTACACGTCGCCATGGTCATTCTCTACATGGGGAATTGACATCATCGTTAAAATCACTCCCCCAGGAACAGGAGGCCACGAATATATCTTAGTACCGATTGATTACTTCACAAAGTGGGTCGAAGCGCAATCATACGCTAAACTCACTGCAAAACATGTAGCACTCTTTATCGAAATAAATATTATTTGTCGATACGGAGTCCCACATGAAATGATAAGTGACAATGTAACTCACTTTCAAGCCGAATGTGAAGAATTGCTACAAAAATACGGCATTCAACATCATCATTCTTCCCCTTATAGGCCTCAAGAAAATGGAGCACTCGAGGAAGCTAATAAAAACCTAAAGACTATCATCGAGAAAATGACAAAAAATTACAAGGATTGGCCTGACAAACTTTACTTCGCATTGTGGGGTTACCGCACGTCAATTCGCACATCAATAGGAAATACGCCATTCTCCTTGGTATACGGAATGGATGTCGTACAACCTGTCGAACTAGAAATACCATCTCTACGCATTGCGTTAGAGAGTAAACTCGATGAAGTTGAATGGACTAGGGCAAGATATGAAGAATTAATTCTACTCGATGAGAAACGACTAGAAGCTCTGCATCACACTTAGTGTTGTCAAACTCGCATGGCTAGGCATTTTAATAAGAAGGTCAAGACAACAAACATCAAAGTAGGAGACTTGGTGTTGAAAGCATTAAGGAAAAATGTTTTAGATCCAAAGGGAAAATTTAGACCTAATTGGTCCGGACCCTACATTGTCAAAACAATCCTGTCAGGAGGTGCAGCAAAACTAACTGATATGGATGGCAATGAATTCTCATACATGACAAATCTTGACCAACTTAAGAAATACTACCCATAATTACTTGAGTAGGATACTCAAGAGAGCTACGTTTGGCCTGATTCCTTAAGAAAGGATACGTAGGCAACCCTTTACGGGTGCGACCACTTTATTTTTCGACATTCTCGCGTCCCGGAATTAATTAAAAATTCGACAGAAAGATCGGCGAAATATCGGCATCGCAGAGTAAGCTCTGGCGCCAGCAAACAGCCATCAGCGCCAGCCGATGGAATTGGCTCCTGGTGCCAGACTTCCCTGGCAGGCGCCAACAGCAAATAAGCGGCGCCAATTCACAGACAAATTCTGGGCAAATTTCGGTGTTTTTCGAAAAATTTTCGACTTCCGTACTAGAAGAATTTTCGGAAAATTAATTTTTTTTGGTTTTCATTGCTTTAATAAAATAAATTTAAAGTAAATAATTTAATTAAAAGCTGAAATTTCATTGATAAAATAAAAGTACATTATTGATGGAATTTTAACAAAGCTGAAATAAATTAACTTTAAATGAAAAATATAAACTAAGTCTAATAATTTGAAATTAAGCAATGCTCCTAATCTTTCTTTTCTTTCCTAGCCCTTTTCAAATTTTTGTCTGCTTCTTCCTCGTCATCCATAACCTTAGCTAGTAGGCATCCTTTAGAGGACCTACATTCAATCTTAGAGTAGATGGTTTCCCCTTCAGCTAGGACTTCATGCTTCTTTTCTACCCAAGCTTTTTTCTCTATGGTGTCATCTTTCCTTTTTCCTTTATCTTTTGTAGTACTTTTCTTCTTAGGCATTGTAGGCGTTTTGAATTCAACTCTAGCACCTAAGCATTCCTTGGCAAAAATAACCCTGTCACCTAGACGACTCTTCACATCAGTTTTACCCTGATCTTTCTTCGAATCCTTCGAAGGTTTCTTCAGCAACCACTTCTTCACATCATTGGGCAAAGAAGGAGGAACCTTTTGGGTAATCACTTCCCATAAAGGTCTGGCACTCCAATAAGCATCAAATCTGTCTATTTCCTGAGAGACAAGGTACTCAAAGGGAGGACGAAGATCCCCGGAAGGAATATTCTGAAGCAAGCCGTATTGTCTTTTTACCCTGCAGGAATAATAATAAGTCATACGAGACAAACTTGGAATACGGCAGAAAGGTTGCTTGTTCACACCAACCATCCTTTCTATTTTCCACCACGGGACGACCCACTTGATAGAAAAATTGCGAGATTCGAAGACCTTTCTCCACCCATGGCGCCCAATTTTAGGGAAGCGTTTCTTCCTTCTCACGAAGCAATTGGGAGTATACTTCTCAATATTGTCCGGAGGGCTAATTAATTCTAGCCTTTCCATTAGCCACATCTGTAAAAAAAAATAAAAAATTGCAATGCAAATAAATTATTATTACAATACAAAAATATATTTTTTGATTTCTGTAATTAAAAATATTATTTTTCTACCTGTAATAAAATTGGAGAGCCGCGAAAAGGTGCTTTTGGGTTCCTTTTCAATTCATCAAGACTAATTATAGTCTCTCCAACTATCAATGGCATTGGATTTCTCCCTGATTCAATTTGTTCTAGTACGGTGGTTATAATTGATTGACCTTCACTATTTTTACCACTACTAAGAAAAAATTGATTAAGCAAGCAAAATAAGAAAGCCCTTCTTCTATATATATGAAAAGATTCAGAAAGAGGTTTATCAAAATAATGGCGTGCAAATTCTTTTAAATTAACTGTGTTGCCATCTACTATTTTTGATAAATCCCTTTCTTTTAAATTAAAGAAGCGCTCAAAAATCCTTATAATAATATGCATCTACTATAGGGATTACTATGAGGTCTATTGTAGGGAAGCCTAAAATAGCACCAAATTCTTCTGGCTAAGGGCTAATCTCATCATACCCTATTCTAAAGCAATGAGTATCAACATTCCAAAATTCTAGAGCGGTATGAACGGAATCTAAGTCAAGATCTACCCCTTTGATGCCATAAATTCCTCCCAAGTGAAACAAATCTAATTCTTTTCTGTCTCTAGCATTAAGAGATCGACACCATTCATGAGTATATTGGGTGAAAGTTTTGGTGACTAGAGACATGATATTATTTTTCTAAGGTCAAGAACTATTTTATTCGCTGGAATTATGAAAGATTCGGCTGAGGCAGGGGGCTATTTATGCACGATTTACGAGTAGTTCTAAACAGGGTGAAATACGGAATCAGTGCCACTTGGCGCCAGACTCTGCAATTGGCGCCAGACGCCAAGGCTTGGCGCCACACGCCAAGTGTAGCGCCTGGCGCTGCACCCAATTAGGTGGCGCCAGCTGGCGCCAACCTGCCACGTCATCCGCGCTTTCTTAAACTGCGTTTTTACCTTAATTCGAGTCTGGTAATAACTTTACGACCTCTTTTTTTTATCTTTTTTCTAAAACATCTGTTTTTTTATTAGTATAACTATTATATTAATTATATTATTTCTTTTTTTTGGATTTTTAGCTTAATTTCCAAGTTTTTATAAACCCAGCATTTTATTTGCCTTTTCCTTCTTTTTCATTTTTTCTTTTGGGGGAGAGAGTCGGATACCCTCCATCAATAATAAAAATGACGGAATTTTTTGCGCAAAATTGTTTGTCACACTCTTCTTGCACACACAAACATGCACATAATAATAGCAAACAAAATGAACTCATAATAGTATAAATATACAACATATGTTTAAAATGAGTTTTAACTAAAAGGCAAAGTTCTATACAAAGTCAAACAAATAATAAAAAGCACAGGTACAAACCACCTCGCGCGAGAGCTGACAAAAATAAGTCAGTAAACATGCATATTATATGTGGACAAAATTTGCAAATAAATAAGCTTACTTGAGTCTGGTGGCGAGATATCGACTGCTCTATGAAGCGTGGCCGAGGAAACCATCTCCCCAATCGGCCTATATGTCCCTCGAAAGTGGATAAACATATGAGGTGGCTCGAACTCAGCGGCATCGTCCGGACAAAGCAAAACCAAGTCAGTGAAGCAGTATTTGGGGCTACTTAGCGAAGGATAAGAGCTGAAAAATCGTACCGCCGCATCCTCAGCCGGTACGGGAACTGGAGCTAACAACGGCAGTAGCTCCTCTACATAGCATCGCCCAGGGATCGTGCAAAATCACCAAGGGGGACTAATTCCCTCTAACATGCTCAAACAACTTCAGCGGCGCCAGAACACTCAGCCACTCGTAATCGGCTTGATTGCATAAAGTGATCGATTTGATGAAATATTGTCTCACTTAGCTTAAGCGCCTAAGCATTGGCTCATTGACAAAAGGCACCGACAAAGTGGTTTATCAGCAGAAAAAGGCACCGACATACAGGTTCAAAAGCAAAGAAGTGCCGACGTATAGGCATAGCGGAAGCAAAGTTCAGGCGAGCTTTTAAAGATCGACAAGTGGAGGTCCTTTGGAAAATTATCGCATCAAATGAGGATGGCTTCAAGCGAGGATATCTTCAACGACATTCTCTAGCTTGCGGAGAGTTGTCACAAACAACTGAAGGTAATTTCAGGCGAAGTTGTCTTCGATAGTATTCCCTTGGACGCGGAATATTATGAATGCGGATGAGGATTGTTTCGAGAGAAATAATCTTCGATGGTATTCCCTTGGACGTGGAATATTATCAAAGCGGAGAAGGATCGTTTCAGGCGAAGCAATCTTCCAAATTGGAAGCAGTTACAGGCGTAGCGGTTTTCAAGCGGGATGACATTCTCTAGCTTGTAGGAGGTCATCAAAACAAGGATACAACAACAATCGGTTACTTTCAGAGACGTGTGCTCGACGGTGCAAGATACGCGTTTCTTAACTCTTTTATCTATTTAACTAACGCTAATTTGCAGGTATCGGCGTTACAAGAGTGATTTAGGATCGCAGAACGTTCTGAATCATTCTCCGTCCCTATCGATACTTTGACTTTTGTTTTCGAAACTTGCGTTTCTCCAAACTCAGTCAAAGTGGGGGCTTCTGTAGACACCCATTTGTGTCTCCCCAAAACCAAACCCAGTGATGAGTACCTTTCATGTCGAATCATAATTGAATGAAGCGAAAGTGTGCAAAGTTTAGTGTTGCGGATAGTTTTAATTTCTTTTCTCTTCTCTCTGTTTTTGAAAACTTATTTTAAGAAAACAGCCAATCCAGTTTGTTTGGTCCATGATATGGGTCCAATAATAGTGTAGTTGGATGGGGCTTGACAAGAGCTTTCCAACGATATATTTTAAGCCCAATTCCGATGAATATTGAGGAAGTTATGGCCAATTTACTGAACTGGGCCCGGTTTGAGCTTTATATACGGCCCAATGATCTAGAGGAGGGCCTTATATGATTTATCATTCCTAATGCAATTAGGAATGGTTTTAGTCTTCTAGATTCTTCTAGAAGGTTCCTTTCATTCCTAATTCAATTAGCATTGATAAATTGACTTTTGTTGACTTTTCAGAGTTTTAATTAAAATCAAATAGCATTTTTGAGGAAAATATACGATTTTATCCTCTAGTACGGCAAATTTATCTGTTTCGAAAACGCGTCGAAAACAGGCCTGGCGCCTGACTCCAGGCATTGGCGCCTGAAGCTAGTGTTGGCGCCTGGCGCCAGTTAGCCAGGGTTAGCGCCAGCTTTGTTTCGGTTGCGCCAGGACTCTGTTCTGTTAATTTATCTTTTTGGCTGATTTTCTCTATAAATAATGACGTAAAAACTCCATTTTCATTCACCAATTCTCATCAACAATCAGTTTTAATTAATATTCACCTACAATCAGTTTTCATTCATCTATCTCTCTTTCTCTTTTCTAACCTTGCTTTTTCATACAAAATTCCGCATTCACAAGATCTAGAAACACCTAGCCATATTTGAAGTTGCCTTCGCCCTAGACGTGAAAGGTTTTAATTTATGAGGGTTTGGTCCCAAATCTCTATTTCAATTATTTAATTTGATTGTTTGTTTATTATTTTCCTTGAAGTTACTAACGTGTGTATTTTGTTATTAGAAAGAGGTATGAGGCATCAAAGTAAGTACTTTATTGATTTATTGAAGTTATGATGTAGACATCATATGTATATTGTTATTATGATATTCCTAGTATCATGTCTAGGGTAATTTTAATATTAAATATGATTGTTATGATGCCTTTTATGTTCTTCCTAATATTTATGATTGCTAGTATCATGTTAGGGTTAAAGATTTGATTTTTATTTCTTAGTGACATGCTAGGATTTGTTATTAATTTTGTTAGTATCATGCCTAGGATCTTGCTATTATTATGCTTTAATATTAACATGAACATGATTATGATTATAATTGTTATGATTTATGATGATTACGAATATTATGAATATTATTATTTTGATGATGATTATTTTATTTATGATAATTATTTTAATTATTATTATTATTAATATGATGATTATTTTATTTATGATTATTATTATGATTATTTCAATTATAATTTATTTTTATGATGATGATATTTATTATTATTATGTTGCTTGATTATATTTATTTTTATTGCTTGATCACGCTTTTATGCATGTTTAAAGGGAATTTAGTACTTGTAACCACGCTTAATAAGATAATTAATAATCTTGTTAGGTTTAATTTGATTATAATTTCAAGTGATCGCCAATAATAGTTTATTTGTGCATTATATTCAACCAACATAGAAAAACAAGTTTAGGGTTAATCTATTGATTGCATGTTAGTCAGAAAACGCACATGAATACGATCAGAATAAAGTAGAGGCCTATTATTAGGGCAAGTTCAATCTCTTTTAGGTTGAATTTGTACCTTCATCCCGAACCCTTATTTGGTTCAAGACTTTATGGAGTTGACGATCTCTTAGATCGTTAAGGGGTGTAACCTTCACCCTGTGAACGGTTTACAAGTTCCTAAAACTTGTTGGCGACTCTTTTGCTCTATCTTCTTCCCTTTTGGACGCCACCGTACTTAAATGTATGATCACAGTGGGTTTCAAGCTAGGGATTAACGCTTGAATTTATTCCCCACAACGTGTAACAGCAATACCCAAAAAATAATTCAATGGACCTAAGTCAGTCATCGGAAACCCTTTCCGTAGATGTGAAATAATACTCTCACGCAGTTTATCTGAGGAATTAACCAACACAATGTCATCAATATACAGCAACAAATAAGCCATATCATTCCCGTGCCGGAAGATGAATAGAGAATTATCCATTTTAGCAATGACAAGCCTCATCTACAAAAGATAGATAGCAAAACGCTGGTACCAAGCCCTTGGAGCTTGTTTGAGGCCATACAAGGCCTTACGAAGTTTGCAAACATAACTTGGAAATCTCTTGTCAACAAACCCAGGGGGTTGATGCATATAAACACACTCATTCAATTCACCGTGTAAAAAAGCATTTTTGACATCAAGTTGGTGAATAGACCACTTACAAGCCATAGCCAAACTCAACACCGTTCGAATAGTCGCCGGCTTAACAACCGGACTAAACGTTTCATCACAGTCAACACCTTCAATCTAAGACCTGCCATCACAAACTAAACGAGCACCGTGTCTTTCAAGATCACCATTAGCTTTTAATTTATGATGAAACAACCACATACAATTGACAATATTCTCCCCGTAGGCCTTGGAACCAAATCTCATATTCCCGTTTCAATTAAAGCACTATATTCATCACGCATTGCAGCATTCCAATATGGGTCGGAAAGGGCTTGTTTGTGATTTTTTGGAAGAGGGGATCTAATGGTAGTTTTAGACCATATTTGGGATTGGGTTTAATTATTCCGTGCTTAGACTTGGTTTTCATTTGAGGTGAAAGAGGTGGAGGAGTGGTCGGAATAATTGGTGTGTGTCCTCGAAGATGAAGGGGTGTATATGTGTGTGGTGTTGGTGAAGAAGTGATTGGGTCAGTTGGGGAAATAGGGGAGTTGGGCTGATTGGTGTTGTGTGGGCTAGGTGGCGAAATTGGAGCAGTAGTGGGCTGGTGTAAGTGGGCCGCTGGGTTTCCAGCTGTAGCTGGGTTAGGAGAGTGGGCATCTGGTGAGGTCGCTGGTGGACCAGCGCTTGCTGGGCTATGGGGAAGCAGGGTAGTCCGCAGCCCACTTGTGACTTGTGGGGTTGCGCCACAAGGCCCCTGTGGAGTGGGTCGATTGATGGGTTGGGAATGATGTTGCAATAAATTGTGATGTTGCAAAATAAGAGAAGGATCATCAAAGGATAAAAAATCATAATTTTGGGATAGAAAATTGGTGATATTTTTAAATGGAAGAGTATTTTCATCAAAGACAACATGTCGAGAGATTATGATTTTATTAGTGTTAATATCCATACACCTATATCCTCAATGATCGGAAGGATAGCCTAGAAACACACATGGGGTAGACCGAGGGGAAAGCTTATGTGGCATGGTGGCTGATAGGTTTGGGAAACGTAGACAACCAAAGACTCTAAGATGAGTATAAGACGGAATAATCCCAAATAAAGCTTGAGCCGGAGTAATTTGATTGATTGTTTTGGTAGGAAGGATATTTATTAAGTAGGTTGTCGTTTCTAAGGCATGATGCCAAAAAGACAGAGGAAGAGAGGCACGAAACAATAAAGTACGCTTAACATTGTTAATCGTACAAATCATGCATTGAGCTTTGCCATTATGTGAGGATGTGTGTGGACAAGAAAAGCAAAAAACTAATCCATTTTTGACACAAAAAGCTTTGAAAGGGTCATTATCAAACTCACGACCGTGATCACTTTGAAATGATTTTATGGGACGTTCAAATTGAGTTAGGACATATTGTCGAAAATTCAGAAAAGTTTGAAAGGCTTGATACTTGTACACAAGAGGAATAGCCCACACATAATGAGTAAAATCATCCAATAGAACAAGATAATATTTATGACCCTTATCACTACGAATAGGGGAGGTCCACAAATCGGCATGAATAATATTAAATGCAGAAAAAGTAGTACTATTGGAATTATGAAAAGGCAAGCGAGTATTTTTTCCTAATTGACAACCTACGCAATAACTAGAGTCATGCTCTTTATTACAATCAATAAAATTTCTACTTCTAAGAAAATTAAAAGTGCGTGCCCCGGGATGTCCTAAGCGGTTGTGCCAAGTGGATGGAGATAAAGCAGTGAGAGAAGTGGCTAGACAAGCTGACGATGATGTGGTCACAGGATAAAGATTCTTTGTTCGAAGATCCTTCACAGAAAAACCACTAGGATCAAACTCTATTGACACAGAATTATCAGAAGTAAATTTTCTAACGGAATTAAGTTTTTGATAATTTGTGGAGCTAAATAAACATCACGTAAGGAAAGGGATTTATTTGCAATAGTAGAATGACCATAACCCGTAATTGGAATGCGTTGACAGTTACCCACTTGAATATAATTAGATGTGCTTAAATTAAATAGGGGTAAGATATTACTGGCATTGTTCGTCATGTGGGAAGAGGCTCCGAAATCCATGTACCACGATGGATCGTAATTTTGGAATCCCATTGTTGCAAATGCACTGTCTAGCTCCGTTGGTGTCATGGTTGAACCATACTCCGAGCTTGGATTAGAGAAACCAGGCTCTGAGTGGTTAGGCGGCCCAGAATAATAGGCCTATTGTTAAGGTCGTTGCTGCTGCATTGGATGACGCGACCCAGCCCACTCCTGAGGATGTGGGTACGGTGCCTGACCCCATTGAGGGGGGGCCTGCTGGGCCTGATTTTTAGGGCCATTCCACTGTTGAGGGGCGCCCCATTGGGGAGCATTGAGTTGTTGATATTGTTGCTGTTGATTTTGTTGCTGCTGTTGTGGTGTCCCCCGACCACGACTTCTGCCTCGCCTTTTTCCACGACCTCTGCCACGACCAGGTGGCGTGCCACCGCGACCAGTCGACTGCTGCTGCTGGGATGACGCTTGTGTTGGTGTTCCGGACTGATTTGATGCTCCGGTTTGTGCGACAAAAGAAGCAGCCGGAGTGCTAGTGTCATTTGCTTTTAGAGATTCTTCGAGCAAAAGACGGGATCTGGTCGTTTCAAAGGAAGGCAATGTTTCTGTTTGTTGAATCATCGCATCCACTATATCAAAATCAGTATTGGTAAGTCCCGAGACCAAGCGAATCACCATCTTTTGCTCCGACACCGGTTGATCCACATTGGCCAATTGGTCCTTTAAATTCTTCAATTCACGACAATATGAAGAAATATCTGAAAAGTTTGAGAGGTGCAAAGCATTGAATTAGTTCTCAAGGTACACGACCCTAGTATTTTTATTGTCTTGAAATATCGCCTTGAGTTTATCCCAAATCTGCTGAGCCATAGCCCCCTTTTCTAGAACTGTTTCTAGTAAATCTTTAGATATCGTGCCATATATCCCGTTCTTGACAACAGAGTCAAGGCGTTTCCACATGTCATCCGAGATAAATCCGTTGGTTTAGGTGTTTTAGAGTCTATGTGGTCGAGAACATTGTAGGCGTGTGCATGACACTCAAATAGCTCAACCCAATTAGAGTAATGGACTTTCTCTCGATCCAGAATAAGAGGAATAACATTCTTGATATTGTTAACACCTAAAGCAGGGTGATAATCAGAAGAAGAAGTTGTGGAATTTCCGTCATCTTTGCCCATGAAAGGAGCAAGCAGGTAGGTACACTAATTAAATCACAAAGAAGAGAATTGGGAACAAAGTATTAATTGATAAATAAATCAATTGAAGTAGTGGAAAGAAGACAGATGTACCAAAGGAAAACTTGCCGTGGGAAGGAGACAAAGAAGACAGGGATGGCGACTAAAAAAAAAAAAATTGCGGAACCTAGATCGTAACCTAAAGTTGTGATACCATGTTAGATAATATGAAACTCCTTAGATTGGAGTCGATTCCATTGATCTCAATATATAGGGTTACAAGTGTGAGTCCTAATCAGCTTAGGAAATCTCAAAAGATAATTACACAATTTATACAAAACATATCCAACTCTAACAGAATATCTAGAATATTTATCCTATATTCTATCACTATTTTATACATATTAAATTTTATTTGGTTAAATTTATTATTTGCTAATTGATGACATAGCTCTATGTAAGAAAATTCCTCCATTGAATTATGCAATTATGATTTGTTGATGCTATAAAAAAAAAAATTCAAAAAATTTAAATAAAGCAATGCAAACTAATTATGAACTATTTTATACTTTAATGTTAGATTTCAAATATTCTTGTTTTCATATTTTATGTGATTGATTCCATATGGAGTATCATAGTATAAAATTAATGACATTAATGCCGTATGAATTTCTCCAAATAGATGAAAAACAGATTTGTTAGAAATGATAATTCTTCGTATTCTTGTGATATAATATGGTATTATGGTTGCGGGTTTGAGGTGAATATACATATCCATATGGGTGGTGGGACGATGATGGATATTAGCTTGTATTTGTCGGAGCAGATGTAAACGTAGGTTTTGTCTCGCCATGGATGGTGGTGAACATAGATGGATATAAAAATTTAGGCGAGGATTACCATCCGACTTGCCGTGCAACCATCTTTTGTTGTGAAACATTGTTAGGAATTTGCAAAATAACGAAAATGCTGCTAATGAAATAGGTTACAGCTTGATCATACATATATATATATATATATATATATATATATATATATATATATATATATATATACAAATTTCTAACTTTTCGCCAAGTGTCGCGCAACGTAGGATAGACTTAATTAGACTTTACAAGATAAAAATGTTAGTTTAGAATTCTATTTAGATAGAATTTTAAGATAAAATTGTTAGTTTAGAGTTTATTTTCGATAAAATACCAATATTTCAGATGTGCAAATTGAATTATAATATTATTCAAAAAAATTATTAGATTATAATTCTAAAATAGTTCAAAGCGTCAAACATCCATTTATAATGTATACTAATCGGCTAAAATAATATGAGTACTTCACAATTTGATAGAATTATATTACTATGTAGACCCATCAATTAGGGTCGGGTCAAGAGTCATCTAAAATTGGGTCACTTTAGGTTATAAGTTAAGAAATGTTCAACTCTTGCCCAAAGTTTTAGGTTCGGATCAACTCAACGGGCTTTGAATATTTATTTCATTTAATTTATTTTTTACTATTTTTTTATGTGTATTAATCGAACATTTCCACCAGTATTATTATTAGCCATTATATGCCTATTAGATAAGAAAATCGTCACCAAAGCACATCCAATTCCTAACTAATTTGTATCAATGATATATTTTAAAATTTGATATATAAATTAAAAATTTATCTTACAATTCTATAAATAGCCCGGTGTAGACACCCATTTGTGTCTCCCCAAAACCAAACCCGGTGATGAGTACCTTTCACGTCGAATCGTAATCGAATAAAGTGAAAGTGTGGAAAGTCTAGTGTTGCGAATAGTTTAATTTCTTTTTCTCTTCTCTCTGTTTTTGAAAATCTATTTTAAGAAAATAGCCAATCCAGTTTGGTTGGTCCATTATATGAGTCCAATAGTATTGTAGTTGGATAGGGTTTGAAAAGAGCTTTCCAACGATATATTATAAGCCCAATTCCGATGAATATCGAGGAAGTTATGGTCAACTTACTGAACTGGGCCTGGTTTGAGCCTTATATGCGGCCCAATGATCTAGAGGAGGGCCTAATATGGATTTATCATTCCTAATGCACTTAGGAATGGTTTTAGTCTTCTAGATTCTTCTAGAAGGTTCTTTTCATTCCTAATTCAATTAGCATTGATAAATTGACTTTTGTTAACTTTTTAGAGTTTTAATCAGAATAAAAGAATGTTTTTGAGGAAAATACGATTTTATCCTCCTGTACAGCAATTTCTATCTGATTTTAGAAAACGCGTCAATAATTAAGTTAGCGCCAAACTCCAGCATTAGCGCCTGACACTAAGCTTGGCGCCTGGCGCTAATGTCAGCGTCTGGCGCCAACCTCGTTTTTACGCGTCAGAACTCTGTTTCGATTTTCTATCTTTTTGGCTGATTTTCTCTATAAATATTCTTCTAAAAACCCCGTTTTCTTTCACCAACTCTCATCAAGAATTTCTTGATTTCTCTCTCTCTCTTCTAAACTAGCCTTTTCTCAAAATACAAAATTCCGCATTCACAAGACCTAGGTACACCTAGCCATATTCGAAGTTGCCTTCGCCCTAGACGTGAAAAGTTTAATTTATGAGGGTTTGGTCCCAAATCTCTCTTTCAATTATTTAATTTAATTGTTGTTTATTATTTTCCTTGAAGTTACTAACGTGTGTATTTTGTTATTAGAAAGAGATACGAGGCATCCAAGTAAGTGCTTTAATTGATTTATTTATTTTATGATATAGAAATCATGTCTAGGTTGTTATTATGATTCCTAGTATCATGTTAGGATGCTTTATGTTTTGAATGACAACAATGATTCTTAGTATTATGTTTAGGGAAAAAGTTATAATATCAAATATGCTTATTATGATTCCTACGATAATTCCTATTTTCTTTCCTAGTATTCATGTTAGTATCATGTTAGGGCTAAAGCTTTGATTTTTATTGTTTAGCGACATGCTAGGTTTTTTTTTATTAATCTTGTTAGTATCATGCCTAGGATCTTGCTATTATTATGCTTTAACATGATTATTTTTATAATTATGATTATAATTTTATGATGATTATTGTCATGATTATTATTATGTTGCTTGATATATTTATTTTTATTGCTTGAACACACTTTTTATGCATGTTTAAAGGGAATTGGTACTTGTAATCATGCTTAATAAGATAATTAATAATCTTGTTTAGGGCTAATATGATTATAATTCAAGTGATCGTCAATAATAGTTTGTTTGTGCATTAATATTCAACCAACATAGATTAAACAAGTTTAGGGTAAACCTATTGATTGCATGTTAGTCAGAAAGCGCACATGAATACGATCAGAATAACGTAGAGGCCTATTATTAGGGCAGGTTCAATCTCTTTTAGGTTGGATTTGTACCTTCATTCCCGAACTACCAGTCATGGTTCAAGACCTATTGGAGTTAACGATCTCTTGGATCGTTAAGGGGTGTAACCTTAACCTCGTGAACGGTTTACAAGTTCCTAAAACTTGTTGGCGACTCTTTTGCTCTATCTTATTCTTTCCCTTTGAACGCCACCGTACTTTAGTGTATGATCACAGTGGGGTTCAAGCTAGGGATAATGCTTGAAATATTCCCTACACCCGTGCATCGCACGGGACACAAAACTATTATATATATAAAGTCGAGTTTTCCCCCGAGTTTTTAGAGAGCCACGTAGGGTTTATTTTTTTCAGCGCACCACGTAGGATAATAAATTTTAGTGGTACCCAATTAAATATGAGATTATTAATTTCTTTTAGAATTAAATAATTTAACTGACACATAAGCAAAATTGAGAAATGAGATTTTAAAGTTTAAATTAATTAAATATAAAATGTTATCTTTTGATATCAGGAATTTTATCTAAATATATAACAAATTTTAGCATATATATATATATATATATATATATATATATATATATATATATATATATATATATATATATATATATATATATATATATATATATAATTCAAACAATCCGTATATTGCACGGGTTTCATCTAGTAATTTAATGATCTATAGGTGTTTTTTTTTAAGATCATATAATTATTATGATGATCTAAAAGTGTTTTTTTTTTTTTTAAAAAAAAGGTTGGAGTTAAAACAATACCACATGATATGCTGTATGTGGTAGAATTCCAGAAGCACCAGATGCAAAGTTTATACCCTTTGATGCATCTTGATCTGTACTGTTCTTATATGGTTCTATGAATCCTCCAAATCCCAAGGGCTGTAAAATCAACATAAAAAAATATAATTATGATTTATTTGAATAATTGGAAAACTAGGATTACAAAGTAATTCGATGTATTTATCAAGTTTAATCAATAAAAAGGAGGTTGTCTTAATCAATAATTGCTCATGTTTTCAATGACAATAACAAAGTCTTGTTGGCATTTTTAGATTTCATGTTGGTATACTTATTATACCAATATGATGTCTAAATGTAGCAATAAGATTGTTGGTATTCTAAAAAACATTGTCCCTTCTCTCTAAAAGCAAAGAACTACTTCAAGCTTTCCCTTGCCGCCGCCGGCCACAGCAACGTTAGCTCAATTAAGGTCGTCGGCGAGCAATTCTTGACGGCCTCGAGGTTAATTAGGAGCGGTGCTTTGCTTAGCTAACTCAATTGCTCGAATTTTCCTTTAGAAAAGTTAGGGTTAGGGTTTGGTTTTTTGACTTTTGGGGATTTTATGGTCTTACAATCTCAGACCATTCTCGCATCAAAGGACTAGTGAATTGGCATATAACTACGGATACTCCAGGTGGTATAGGTGCAGCGGCGGCGGCGCATGTGTTGGGGGTCGCTGGTTCTTTTGCCAAAGTATTCTCGTCAAAATGGTTTCTTTTGGTATGGCTTATTTATGTTATGGAGAAGCATGTTTGCTTTCTGTGTAATAGTTTGGTTTTTAATTTCTATTTTCTTTTGGTGTGTTTAGTTGTTATTATTCATAATTTTTTATGGATAACTTTGAAGAACTTAGGGGGATTTTGTGTATTGCTCATGTTGAAAAGGATGATATTTCTTCTCATAATTTAGAGCTGCTAGTTGGGAAGTTGGAGAATCTATTTGGTATTCTGAACTTTGTTAGGGGTATGAAAGATGAAGGTAACACTTTTTACAAAGAGGGTAATATGGGAATAGCGCTTGCAAAATACTCTCTTGCACTCAAGATCTTATCTTTTGTTATGGTCTATAATGATGAAGATAAGTCAGTTTTTTTGAGCCTTGCTGTGTCTCTTAATCTTAACTTAGGTGCTTGTTATGTCAAAGAAAAAAACTTTGACAAGGTGGGTCAGTTGTGTTCTGCAGTTTTGTGTTATGATACTACTAATGTGAAAGCTTATTTTAGAAGGGCGGTGGCAGCTGTAGAGCTTAATAAACCCGATTTAGCTTTCATGGATCTTGCACAAGCGATTAGGATTGATCCCAATAACAAAGAGTTTGAACACAAACTCAAGGAGGTGACATCTTTATTGGGTTGGCCTCCGAATTTTGTTAATGAGGCACTAGCAGTTACAAGAGAGGATGAAATATTTAGAGATTACGCTACTTTTGGGAAGGAAGAAGAAAAGAGAAAGTTAGGGAAAAAAGGGAAAAGAAGGGAAGGAGATGGTGGTGGAGATGGTTATGTTCGTAGGTGTATTGGTGTACAAGATGTCACCAAAAAGAAAAAGGATGTTGTTGGAAAATTTTTGAATTCGTAAGAGGGTAAAGTCAACCCTATCGATCAAGATCAAAGGCCCAACATTATTGATAACAATTCTGATCTGAAGTCAACTTCAGAAACAAAAAACCCAAATCTTACAGGGTCAAGTTATCGGTTTTGTAATCGAAAACGTATTGATTCCTATTTGCATCTTACTCCAACAATGTATGGAGCGATTTCTAGGGGACGAACACTACACTACTATTGCTCCTCCAAGAAGGATTTCATTAGCATCCGAGTATTGGATACTCCAAAGAAGATGGACTGTGTTAAAACTCAAGAAGTTTTAACACCAATGGAGATTAGTCACCCCCCTGTGAAAGGGCATGATAGGTGTGAAACAACTCCAATTTTGGCACAAGAAGAGTTGACCATAGGTGTGGTTGATCAAGTGTCATCATGTGAAAGTTCGTCTGTGCCCCTTCCGGTTGCTCCTGTCTGTGCCCCATCGAAGTCTCCTGCTTGCCTCAACGTATCATCTTCTCAAAATTTGATGATATTGGCTTCATCCCGTTGTTCCAGAGCTAGAAGGAAGAGTCATTCGCCAAGAAGCTTACCTTCCTATGTCTTTACTAACCCTCTGTTTTGCAGGATGAGTGGTTCAAAAAGAAAAGCGTCCTACCCAACCGAAATTATTTGGTTTCCGAATAGAAAGTTGTTATATGGTTCTACCCCTAATGTTTTAATGTGTAATTTAGTTTATGTTTAATTTAGGATTTTGCTATTGTCAAAAAAAAAAAAAAAAGATTGTTGGTATTTTTAGACTTTATGTTGATACATTTACTATACCAACATGAGGTATAAATATATTAACATATACTTGTACTTGTTATTGTTATTCATAACAATACTCCATAGTAATTATGCACGAATAAATTGCCCCAAATTTCTCACCTTTATCCCTATAATTATGCATTTTCAGGCAACAAAGGTCTTTGTTGTCTTTCATTGCTCAATTGGAAGGAGGTTTTTCTGACCACTCAATTAAGTCCAAGAACGATGATAAAATTTCATTGTGATGTTAGATAAGAGTGTAAAAAACCTCATCCTACCCGAAAGTTTTACCAGAAATTAGATTGTTTTTGAACTATTGAACCTGAAATTTTTTCTTAAAATTTGATCCGGAGTCAACCCGAAATTAACTCAAAACCGACTTCATCTAGAAATTTATAGTCCAAATCCAACATGGAATAGACACCTAGTTAATCTGAAACTAATAAGACCCAATAATTCAAGATCCCAATTCAATTTAACGTGAAACAAAAATAACCGAAATCATTTTAATCCAAAAAAAAACTATTTTTATCCAATCTAATCCGACCCCTACTTACTCGACTTGAAACATCCTTTGACCCAATGGTCTATTTAAACCTAACCCATTATAATTAACTTAACTCAAAATTTACCATGACTATCCTCTCCAACCATTTTAAATTGTGGGGGCTCAAGAGAAGTTATAATTAGGAAAAGAGAGACATACGCTTATGAATTGACGATCTTGATACTTTAATAATAGAGTTGCCAATGAATTGAAGATGATAAATTGCCGAAAAGATGGTGATAAACCAAAGCAGTAAGGAAAAAGACATTATTTAATGATGTAATAATCACCTGATCAAGCAATAAACAATCATTTTCTGTAATAATTTAAGTTGTCAATATTATATCAATTTTGATAAGCCAGTACAAAACTTAAATAAAACCCAAAAGAATGATATGGACTATATATGAAACTCCAATAACAAAAATGACATGACAAGTATTCTAATATAGCTAAAACGACTTGAACTAATATGGACACGAATTCAAATTATTCAACCCAAAACCAAAAGTAATTCTAACTGATTATAATGAGCTAACAATCGAAGTAACCAGATTAAAAATTTAACCAGAACTGAATTGATTTGAACTAAGATCTAATCGAAATCGAAATAACCCGATCCAAAGTCAAATTAATCCATTTTGACCCAAATAAACTCGGTATAATCTGAACTCGATATGACTCGACATGAATTTGACTTGACCCAAGTTCAATTTGTATCCGACCATGCTTGAACTCAACTATAACTCGAATATAAGCTCAACCCAATTTGATTTAGTTTGTTAGGTTAAAATTACCCATCATTACCCGACCCAAACATTCCGACCAGTCGTGGGTTAGCTGAAACTCCATCAGGGTATCCGATTTGACACCTCGACACAAATGGTATCATCAATTGACAAGATTGTAGTGATATTTTCAATTAGGCTACTGTATTATTTTTAATTTGTATTTGAAAAAACTTCAATTGGCCTATTCAAAATGAGTAAGTTAATTTCTTATATATATATATATATATATATATATATATTAAAAAAAAAAAAAAAAAGGTTCCTGACAAAACAAAAAAAATTATTTTTAAAAAAAAGTGGTAAAATTGCTAAAAATAATACAACCTTTGTCCCATTCTTTTTTAATAATATAACCTTTTGTTGACCTTAAGTTTTGATGATGACACAAGGAACCTAAGCAAACCCTAAGTGTTTTAACTTCTGTCTATTAGCTTTGATTTATTGACAGGTTTATATATGCAACGAAGTTCTAGAGTCAGAATGGTGCATGGAACAAGGTCTAAGGATAGGCTATGGAAGAACAAAGAAGACAATCAGAATTCAAGTTCCTTTAGTGAAGAACTGAAGCTCCAGAGTCGAAGCTTCACAGTGTCTCAAGGAGTCTAATGTATTTTATCTTTATTTTAGGCTTCTTGTATTTATGTTAAGTACATTGTCAATTGATAGGATTTAAGTGGATTTAATTTTATTTGATAAAGATTTTATTTTCCATATTTTAACTTGTTTTAATTTAATTTCGAAAAATATCTTTTTGAGTTAAAATATCTTGTTAGTTAAAAAGATTTTCTGTTTTGATTCTATCCTATTATTTTGGAAAATCTGATTTGGAAAATACTCTTTTAAAAATGGCTGTTTTACTTGGTCAAGGAAGTTGAGAGAAAATAGGAAGCAGTAAACCACTTCCTTATAAAGTGTTTTAGCTTGCTGCCCAAGCACCCACGAACTACACTTCCTAGTTTTATGGAAGTTGTGGCTTAGTGGGACTAAGGAAAACGGCAGTGTTTTAACTTCCCTTTTCTAGTATAAATAGGATTGGTTTTCTGTTTGGAAAAGTACACTTGAGCATTACAGTCTTTTAGCATTAAAAAAGAGTCATAATCCACTTGAGTCCTTGAGTGTCTTTGTACTTAGCAATTTAGAGTTTAATCTTGAGTTGTATTGGGTTAGAGTTTGGGAAAACTTTAAGAGTGTTTTATTGCTTTGAGTGAAGCAAGGAGAAAGAGAGAGTTAGAGAGTTCGACTAATTGAGGGATAAGTTGAAGGGAGCTTAAGTTCATAGAGGAACTTGAGTTTATAGTCTTAATTTGTAATAGGTTGTTTGCCCTATTATTATTAAGAGTTGATTTTAAAATCCCTTGTGGTCATGGTTTTTCTTCTTGATTGGGGCCAAGAAGTTTTCCACGTAAAATCTCTCTTTGCACTTTTAGTTTTTATTCGAGCTCCTTTATAAATTCCGCAAAAATTACCCTAGTTCCTCTACAATACAATTCACCCCCTTCTTGTATTGTTCATTCGAGTCAACACCTTTTGATTATTTTGTAATAATACAACTTTTACGGGTGTTCATTTTAAACAAGATAAAATCGAATTTTCGGTGAGTTTTGAGGTGGGAGAAGGGGAGGGGATATTCCATCCTTCCTCATCCCCACCACCAAAAACTCATCCTTTTCCTTTCCTAACCTTAAAGTCTACCAAAAATTTGATTTTATCTTGTTTAAAATGAACACCCCTAAAGGTTGTATTATTACAAAATAATCCAAAGGTTGTATTATTAAAAAAGAATGGGCCAAAGGTTGTACTATTTTTAGCAATTTTTCCAAAAAAAAGTAAGTACCTTGATTGGATTTATTTGACAAATTTTCTTTGTTTGGATATTAAAGGCTTCCACCTAGGCCATATTTTCCACCTAGGAAATACCTTTGAATAAGATTGTTAAGCCAATCTAAACAATGCAAGAAAAATCGAACGAATAACAAACAAGACACATAAGAGCTACGAAGCTAACCAAAAACGAACGTTATTTGTTCGTAATGAAAAATGTCATCAATTTTGTTTTGTTTGAAAAACGTCATCATCAATTAGAAACAGAGGTAGTATATTGAATTTCCTTGTGGTTTTGCATATTTTATTTTCCTATATTCATAATCAAACATAAACTGTAGTAAACTTACCGATATAATCTGCACAATTAAGACCATTAGTAAACCTTCCGGTCGGAGTTCCCCCAGGAAAATCAACCCCATATGGTGGATAATTGGCTTTAGCTAGTGTAAATAGTGCATTGTTATAACCTGCATCTGAGTATGAGTCTCCAAATATAAAGTAACATGGCACTTTTGGTTCACAATTAGCCAAAGTTAAGCAGTAAGAAAAATGACATTGGATAAATATCTCCACATTTTTTTGGGGTTATTTTGTTGTAATATATTGAGAAAGATTTTAATCTTGCAATTAGCAACTTTATTTTATAAATTTCTGATATATTAAGGCATGTTAAGATTTTGTTTATAAAAGGTGCAAATTATTCTCCACATTTTTTTGTCCACAAAAAAAATTGGAGAAAAGAAGGACAACTATCATACAACTATCTTCAATCGGTCTTTAAGATTTAATTGACATTAAATAGCAAATTAGATGATAGTTGACAACTATCATGAGATTGACTAAATTTTTTTTTGGGATAATAATAAGGGTAATGCTATACCTTAAGTTTATTTAGGGCTGCATATAAGCATTTAATATCCTTCCTTTTTAAGTATTAAGTTGGGAATTTATTGACAATTCACGAGTAAATCGGTGTAATAAATGTTTATTTATTGTTAATTATTTCCCCTTTAAGCTTTTTATATGCAGCCCTAATAAAGGTTGTTTTAAAATATTTTGTTGGAGATTACGTATTTGATGTAAAGTAGTTTGTTATATAGTTTCATTAATCATTAATGCAAGCAATGCTATTTAGCTAATGTAGTATAACTGTATAAGTAGATGTATAACTTTTCATTTCTATATACTAGTGTAACTTTTCATTTTTACTAGTTGAGCCATCGCGCGCCACGCGCGCGATAGCCCAATAAACACGGAATGAGCGTGATTAATGTTGTTATTTAATATACGGGCTATACTAATTTAATTTAGCTATTAAATGTAAAGGGTGTTATTATATTATTTGTTTTTGTGTTTAGACCAAGTTTAGATTTAGCTAGGTATGTAATAGGAGGTTGTAAAATTTGTAAATACTCGAATCTTATAATTGCTTAAGATTATGTGTTGCAAATCACTTTCAAAAAATAGAAAAACGACTAACACACGTGTGTATAGATATTGTGCAAATAAGGAAATCTATGAAACGGGACTTTCTATTCTTGCATTTTTTAATGTACATGTACAGTGCTAGAATATAGGAAGTCATAAAGTTTTTTGTCTTTCAAGATTTTAGTCATGATTGCTTCACTTGATTTTGATTGGTCAATGTGTGTACTTTTATTGCATGGTGTATAAAGATGCCTTTCTGTCTTTCATTTTCAGTCGAGATCTCTTTTTTTTTTCTTTTTTTGTTGTGTCTTAAAAGTTTATTTTGTTCTTGTAGGGAATAATTTCAAGCCTTTAAAATCCCACTAGCTTGAACCCCACTGTGATCATACACTAAAGTACGGTGGCGTCCAAAAGGGAAGAAGATAGAGAAAAAGAGTCGCCAACAAGTTTTTAAGGAACTTGTAAACCGTTCACGAGGTAAAGGTTACACCCCTTAACGATCCAAGAGATCGTCAACTCCATAAGGTCATGAACCAAATAAGGGTTCGGGGATGATGGTACAAATCCAACCTAAAAGAGATTGAACCTGCCCTAATAATAGGCCTCTACTTTATTCTGATCGTATTCATGTGCGCTTTCTGATTAACATGCAATCAATAGGTTAACCCTGAACCTGTTTAACCTATGTTGGTTGAATTTAATGCACAAATAAACTATTATTGGCGATCACTTGAATTATAATAATATTAACCCTAACAAGATTATTAATTATCTTATTAAGCGTGATGACAAGTACAAATTCCCTTTAAACATGCATAAAAGGTGATCAAGCAATAAAGAATAAATAATCAAGCAACATAATAAATAATCATCATCATAAAAATAAATTATAATTGAAATAATCATGATAATAATCATAAAAGAAAATAATCATCATATTAATAATAATTGAAATAATTATCATAAATAAAATAATCATCAAAATAATAATATTCATAATCATTATAACAATTATAATCATAATCATATTCATGTTAATATTAAAGCATAATAATAATAGCAAGATCCTAGGCATGATACTAACAAGATTAATAACAAACCCTAGCATGTCACTAAGCATTAAAAATCAAATCTTTAACCCTAACATGATACTAACAATCATAAATATTAGGAAGAACATAGGAAGCATCGTAACAATCATATTTAATACATTAAAAATACCCTATACATGATACTAGGAATATCATAATAACAATATAAACATGATATCTACATCATAAATCAATTAATCAATTAAAGTACTTACTTGGATGCCTCGTACCTCTTTCTAATAACAAAATACACACGTTAGTAACTTCAAGAAAAATAATAATCAAAACAATTAAATAATTGAAAGAGAGATTTGGGACCAAACCCTCAGAAATTAAAACCTTTCACGTCTAGGGCGAAGGCAACTTCGAATATGGCTAAGTGTTTCTAGATCTTGTGAATGCGGAATTATTTATTTGAGAAAAGGCTAGTTTAGAAAAGAGAAAGAAAGAGAATATTCAAGAAAATCTTGATGAGAGTTGGTGAATTAAAATAAGAATTGATGAAATCTCGTTATCGAAAACGAAGTTTTAATACGATATTTATAGAGAAAATCAGCCAAAAAGATAAAATTAACAAAACAGAGTCTAGCGCCAGGCATTGGCCATTGGCGCCAGGCGCCAATTGCTAGCACCAGACGCCAATAGCTGGCGCCAGGCGCCAGGCCTGATTCCAGGCGCCAATGCCTGGAGTCAGGCGCCAAGCCTTTTTTAACGCGTTTTTGTTTTTATCATATATTTTGATCTGGAAGTCCAAATAAGGCATATAATATGTAGTTGGAAAGATCTTAAAGTCTACTTTCCAACCCAATAAGAATCAGATTAAAGTATTTTGTAGATAAAAAGATATGGCCAAAATAGTGGAAGGGTGTCAGTTTTGGATAAAGTTTCATGTCTCATTCATATCTTTTCCGTTATAACTCGGATTTAATATTATAATATATCATTGGAAAGATAATTTCAAGATCTATCCAACCATATAAAATTTGGATAAAAAATATGAGGCATGAAAATAATATCTGACTGTCTTTGAACATGTTTAAATCCGGATAGAATTAGGACTTTAAAAAAGGAAAGTTTTATAAAAAAGGAAAGTTTATATTTAAATCAAATTCCTTAATCTTATCTTTTCAAAAAAGGATAATTAAGATATTTTAGAAACTTATAGAATATTCTAATCAATCCTAATTAGTTTAGGAATAGCATTAAACCTTTGGACCCTCCTCATGATCATTGGGTCGTAGGTAAAATCCGGTTTGGGCCCAGTTTAGTATTTTGGCCATAACTTCCTCATTATCCATCGAAATTGGGCTTATAATATATCGTTGGAAAGGTCTTTGCAAGCCCCATCCAACTACACCACTATTGGACCCTTATCATGGACCAAACTAAACTGGAATGGACGTTTTCATAAAATAGAGTGGGTTTTCGAAAACAGAAAGAAAGAATTTTAACAAAAACTAACCGCAACACTAGACTTTTGACACTTTCACTTCATTCGATTATGGTTCGACGTGAAAGGTATTCATCACTGGGTTTGGTTTTGGGGAGATACAAATGGGTGTCTACAGTTCTTTGCTTGACTTTAAATTTCTAAGCCATAACAATGGCAAGCACCGATAGCACTGCCACCTCTGGTAGAGTATTTTCGCCACCAATTTGGAGACCTAATGAAGCGAAATAAAAAGAAGAAAACATTGCAAGTTTCCGTTTGTACTCTTTGGAAATGGAGATGAAGATGAAGAGGCATTGGGAATTTCCGCAACAAGGGCTTTCAAAGGTTGAAAGCAAAAAAGAAAAAAGGTGAATCAAGCAAAAAAAGGAAACGGGAAGTGGTAAGGGATGATTGTGTAGAATGGCATGTTATTGTGATTGAATTAGACAATGTTGATGTTGAAATTAATCCTAAGAAAGGAGTTGGCGCAGAAGAGGATAGGGAGGAAAGAGACGATGATGATGAGACTGATGAAGATGAAGAGACCGAGGAAGACAACAAAACTGATGAAAATCCACAAAGCAATGTGAATTCTAATTTAGAAAGTGAGAGTAAGAAAGAAGTTGTTGTCAATTTTGATGAATCATCTGAATCAAAAAGCTATAGCTATAATGATGATGATGATTCTGGTCCGGATTCTGATTTTGGGAACCAACAAGAAGGAAATCGAGAAACAAGTGAAGATTTATCCATGTTCCGTATGAAAATTTCTAACTAATTGCATTCTGTCTATTCCTGAGGGGTTTTTTTGGGCTAAGATGTAGTAGTGGTAGGATGAACAAAGGGTTTATAAGGGTTTTTTTTTTGTGCTAGGCTATGACTGGTGTTCTAAGGGTTATTGGTGTTTTTTTGGGTTGCTAAGCTAGATCTTGGTAATAAGTTAGTTGATGGCACTACTATAACGAATGTAATTAGCAGGGATTTGTTGATCTTAAAATATATATGCAAATGTATGTAAAAAGAAGTAATTTTATTGATGCATACTAAGCAAAAAAAAAAAAAAAAAAAAAAAAAAATCAAATAGTAAGCCATAATAATATATCACATTAGTTTGGCATCATAAGTAGGTAGGAAATTACTGATTACAATAACATGAACATGAAGCTAAGTTCCTCTTATATTCTAAATACATAGTGCTTGAGAAACTCTAATCAAGCAATTAGACAACAAAATATTAGTCTAATAAGAAGTGTTATATAGGAACGGGTAGTCTAGGAGACCTGTTCCTACATAAAACCATAATGCTTGATTGGTTTTGTAGGTAAGCTTAACCAATCAGACAGCAAAAGTTAGGCTCATTATATTGAGTGTCAAGGCTAGCACTTCAACAATTGGTGTTGTTTAGGAACAAGTATTTCTGTAAAACATGTTCCTTTCCAAGACCACAACCTTCAAAATCCTTAAGCATAACCGATATTGTGCTTATATGTGGTTTTATTTTAAGACAAGTAATCTGAAGATACTTGTCTTTTATAATAGCCACATTTTGCAAAAGATTTACTTATAATGCATATCCTTAATTAGTATGTACATAGCAAAAGATTTAACAAGTGAAGCTGTTACCCAACTGATCTGTCATAAGTCTCCCTTTTCTTCTTCAAAGGTCATCCGAGTCATCTTCCTGAAATACAAGTGCTCTTTGTTTGCTTTCCTTCTCCTGCTTAATAGCTTAATTTGTTTCAGTAGAAACAATGTCTGTGTCAAAGGCAACACCCTTGCCCTTAACTGCTGATTGATAAGTTGGATCTTTTTCCTTCTCCTTTATGACATGTGCAGCCTTGATTGCTGACTGCACTTTAGGCTAAATAACGTCTTTTTCTGGTGTAGCAGTTCTAGAATCAGCATCAACATTCAGTCTTTTCCTCTTTGATCCAGAATCTCCTGCAGTTGATTGGGCTAGTTTCCTTGTTGCAGCCATTGCCTCTGCCAATATGCAAGCATCTTCCTCTTCCTGGCTGAAGATCGATAGGTCATAAGCTTCAACTGTTTCTTTTTTTATGGTCTTGCTCAGGATCTGGCTATCCGTGGTTGCAGATGCATTGCCTTTTTCAGGTTTATCATGTTTAGTGTCAGCTGTTTTTGGTGCATCTTTGACACCATCTCCTGTAGAAATATTTGCAGAACTGCTTCCTGCACCATCAGCTGTGACAGTGTCTTCCATCTTCACACCTTTTATACCCCCATTGTAGAACGTTATTCTGTTCCAAAGCAGTTGTAGGGCCAATCTTGAGTAATAAGTATATACTGCGCATCTTATAAGCTACCTGGAAAAATTTAGTAGTATCATCCTGAAATATAGATAGATTCTAGATTAATTTTACAGTAAGTATCGTGGTAAATTAAAGGGGAATGGCCGGTATCTGTTATTATCAAATGCAAACTTTGGACTATTTACCGTTGCTTTCATGTGATAAATATCCTCGGCTGACATGCCAAGTAGTGGAACAGAATTTTCAGTAAATGCAGTAAGTTGCAGAGATCATGTTCCATCTGAAGCAGTAAAAGTAATAGTGGCTCTGCATAAATTGAAAAATTAGTGTTTGTTTTCAATTGTTATAAGTAACATATTGTTTTTTCTATGTAATGTAATCCATAGGTGGTTTTTACCGGTAAGTAGCAGACACTTCATTCCTCTCACAAGCTATACAAGCATAGACTGTTCCAAGTGGTAGTTGTGTTCGCTTTCCACAGTAGGAACATCCTATATATGCTCTAAGCCGGTCGTACTGAATATCAGATGCTATAACTCTAAGCCAATAAATCTCTTGTGGAAGCGTTTTTGCTGCCTGCATTGCCAATACAAATGTCAGCATGATCTTGATTCTAGATATGTTAATCTAAAAATCATATAATCAAGAACTATTCTATTGATATTAATGAAAGTAAAAGAGAATTCTACAATAGCTACATATAGATAATATACCATCTAAGTTTACCTTTTTAGCTTTGATGTAGGATATTGTTGTTAAAATTCTTTCTGTAGGTGGATTCCAAGCAGCTGTAACTCTAAGTTGATGCTCAATTAGAACACTGCGATGCTTTCTTGCCCTGTCAATCACAAATAAATTCGGGATTAATTTTAAAGAGCTTAAAACCGGAAGTAATTAATTTATGTTAAAAGTAACTGTTGATTAGCATACCATTCAGTTAAGGCAGCAACCTTTTCACCTTCAAGAGATTCAATTATGACAGTAGACATGGATGATTCAAGCTGAAAGCCTGTGATTTTACAAAGATAAATACTGTTATAATGCAATTGATAATCAAGGGAATAGTGAGGATAAGTATAGACTTATTAGATAGTTTTCTGATGTACCTTTGCGAGTGATACGATGCAAAGCTGTGATGCCAATTACTCTGAAATTTTCACTGTCAGAGACAAGAGCCTCACACTGCCTTCCAGATAAATCATTCTAGGTACACACTTTGACTGGTGAATCAGTGCTGAAAGTAGATGCATAAAGGAAGAATGTAATCACTATAGTTATGGTAATGCTGTAATAACAGTAAGTTATTTAAGGTATGTATGCAAGTACCTGTGATCTATCACCATCAAGTCGCAAACAGCTGATTCTTTGTTCAGTGTTGTGACAATTTTTCGCGGTTCATTTGCAACATAGAGCACAATAACAAGTATATCTACCAAAGAAGAGAATGTGTGAGTAAATTGCATGTAATGGACTGGATTTTTGAATTAGAAATTACAAGCATTAGTCTAAGTATTTTTTTTTACCATGTCGAACATCATCAGTAGAAACTCCTGGAATAGAAGCAAGAGATTGATACTTAGGAAAAACTTGTTCTCCTTCAGGATCCAAAGACTGGACGAGAGTCCTGCTGCCTATTGTCATCTGAAATGGCAGATCTGATTCTCTGGCTCTATACTATGCATCTAGTGGCCTTATCAAGGCATTAGAAATGTCATAGTTTCCTCTAAACAAGATAACATCTTTATATGCATCAATTTGATCACCAAATAATGTCAGCTTCATGTGGTTTTTCTGGAAAAAAAACACAAGAATATTCTATTACATGGTCATGTACTATGATCTGTTATAGGTTGAATGCATGTTTGTATATGGCATGTATATATACCATGTCATCTCGTAAGATAATATACTAGTACAATATTTTCTTCTCAGATTCTTGCTTTCTACCCTTTTCTGCAATATTCACCTTAACCTTGTATATATGATTTGCTTGATGTATCGAGCTGATCGAGAAATTTTCGTTGTGGTGCCATAACAAGATTTTCTATAAAACGGAAGCAAATAATTAAATAAGTTTTTATTTCATGTATAGATCATGATAGATTATCAGGTGATATACCATGAAAAACCTCTGCACATCTATGCACATATACATGTTTTCTTTTTAAAACATCCTATTAGCTTAACATTCTCTTATTTTGAGTACTGATTTTACATAAGTTACATCTTGTATATACTTGTATATAAGAAATAGTATAAGCAGATGGACATAAAGCGCTAAGATCAAATACATTATGAATTCTGTGACATTGGAAGTAAGAAATGTGCTAACATATTTTAGCATACTTAAAAGCACAAAATTATAAGCCAAGCACATTATATATGAAACATGATTAGCAATTTATGCATACTTGTGTATCTTTTGTCTAAAAAATACTCATTTGTCTACTTGTGTATAAATTTACATATCTAACATGTAATTTCCACAGTAGCATTTTATCTTATAAATATTGATTAGTCTATAAACCCTAGCATACTAACTAATTATGAACTGTTCAATTTATATCCATTAATAATTAATAGCTAACTTTATAAATTCAGCATTTTATAAACCTAATCATGTGAACTTAATTATGCTAACATCACAGTAAGCATACTATGTCACATTAATAAGTAATACTACAGACAAATAATGACTTTTGTTCCTACACACATAATAGTTAGAGTCTGTTACACAATAAATAATAGCATATATGGAACCTATAGATAGATGTTCAGCTAATCATAATTTACATAAAACTAATTTTAATTATTAACAAAGATAGTAAATTGAAGCAGAACAGAGGCTGATCATACCTGTCAACAACCAAAGGATTTAATGCTGATGCTGAAGGATATCAAGTCCTTTTTGTGTGTGCCTGGCTTTTTTCTATCTTTTCTTGTTGAGTTTTGTTGTTGTAATGTACTGCTAAGATAGTTAATTTGATGTGGAACAACAAAGCCTAGTCCTTTTATAGTACATTTGATCTTTAAAAAAATTCAAAGGAAGAAGCAAGAATTCAAACTTATTGTTTTCTATAACAGTGTTTTGCTGTATTTTTTTTTGCATAAAATCAGTAAGCTTAAATCTTAAAATAGATTATTCTGTATTCTATAGATACGTAGCATGTACTTGAACGAAACTTAAATAGAAATTTCCATATCTATTTGTGTATCTTTTACCATATATATAATTTTAGCTAAATTAAATCTCATGATTTGTGAGAATTTTATTTTTATTATCATGTATATACTCCATCACTTACATACTGTTCCTGTCACATGTATCCCAAGTAAGGAATTAGATCTCATTGCTTGTACATGTTTTTTTTTTTTCTTGTATGTATATTTTTTGGACCATACCTTTTTCCTGAAATTCTTCCATGTTGCTTGACTTACTTGTACTTATTAGATTTGCTGTCTATGTTCTTTTAACATTCCCCTTTTTTTCTACCACCACATGTACTCTGATTAGATAAATTGCCTACTGTTTTTTGAAATAAAATCAAACCCAAAAAATCCTTTCCTTCTACTTATTGGATTTCCTATCTACATGTCCTTTTATTTTTCCTCTTTTGTCTGTTTTTCCTTTTGTGTTTTTTTTTTGTTTACTTGGGAGTACTTGTTGTATTGAAATAATTATTTGTTAAACCGTATTTGTTTGTGACACGCGAATGATTGTTTCATGACAATGCTACTTAATTTACTTTTATTGTCCAAAGAACACGAGTATCGTATGAAAAGTGCTATCAAATCCATATATGTGCATCTAATCATAGCTTAAAATCATCACAGTAGATTCTTTCTTCACCATAGATACAAATCAGCAACTAATCCGAGCTATTATTGCTCTGGTAGCCATACATATAGTACTAAATTGAAAGATAGAATAATTAGGTGTCTTGTAATGCTGTGATCAGCCAAATGTTCTTGGACCACTGTATAGCAATCACCAAAGGCATCACAAGAAATATTAGTATGCTATAGAGGCTGACCTTAAAGCAGAGTATTAGTTCCAGAAAAAGGTCCTTGACTTACTAACAGCATACCTTTGGAGAATATGCCATCCTTCAGAATGAATACCTTAAATTATAGAAAAAGGCTAATCTGTAGCAAAATACACAATGAAAGAAAATTAGGTGGAGTAGGCTTCGTATATGAATACTTAATTTTTAAAGGGTCTACAAATTAGCACTAGGCTATAATCTGTAAGAACAGAAAGGTATCACTTACTGATGTACTCAAATGATGCCAGCCATATGTAAAATATCATAAGAGACAACATTTTTGACATGACAAAAATTGGCCTGATTAGCATTTATGTCAGTTATAACACTAACATTAGCTGCTTGTCGAGCTCGGGAAAGGGCAACATACAGCTGACCGTGTGAGAAGCATGATCTTGGTAGGTAAACAACAACTTTGTTAAGTGTTTGCCCTTGAGCTTTGTTGATGGTCATCGCAAAGCAAAGCTTTAAAGGGAATTGTTTCCTTTGAAATTGAAAAGGATAACCTGAAGACTCTGATGGTCTTAGGTTAATCCTTGGTATCAATACATGTTCTCCTTTATGATGCCCAACATCAATAACACATTCAATGAGATTTGGGAATTTTTTTTTACATATTAGGCGCGTTCCATTGCAAAGTCCAGATGATGGTAAATGTTACGTAGCAGGATAACAGGACTATTGAGTTTCAATATGAGTTCATGAGGGCTCATGCTACCAGGACAGAGCTTATTCAGAAATTCAGTGGGATAGATGTTACAATCATCATCGATCATTGAATCATTACTCTTGTACGCCACTGCTTCACCTGGAAATTTGTCTATCAAAATTGTATTTATAACATCCACATCATCATTGATTGGTGTGAGTATAGCTCTAGTTGTAAATATGTCTGCACTAAATGGAGGCATATCCATTTCTGGAAATGAAACCGAAGTCAAATGCATATCCTGAGGTGTGGAAGCATCATAAGGCTTTATAATTTCTGCTGGCAGCTGCACAAATGCATCTTCTGTATCTTGCAATTGTTCGTTCCCAAGTGCCAGTAAAAAGGCTGCATATGATGGGTCAAGTCTAGCTTGAATATTTTCTGTTAATCTAAATTTAATTAACAGCGGTAACAAAGAAGAACTGACCAAGCTAGCAACAACTGCTTCACGTTGTGTTCTCTTTGGAACGACAGGAAGAACTTATCTGAAATCTCCTCCAAAGACAATAATTTTACCTCCAAATAATAAATTTGGATTACAAATATCTCTAAGTAACACATCAAGTGACTCACTGTTTTCCTTTTTTGCCATCGAAGCTTCATCCCAAATGATGAGTGGTGTTTCTCTAAGCAATGCTGCTAGACTTCCTTGTGTAGGTACATTACAGGCAAGTGATTCAAGAGGATCTAGTGGAATCTTAAACCGTGAGTGTGCAGTTCTTCCAAAAGGAATATTAGCTGCAGCTATACTGGATGTTGCTGTTGGCAAGACAATTTTATTCATGAGCCTTATTTCTGCATATAAAGCATTATATAAAAAAGTCTTTCCTGTTCCACCAGGACCATCTATAAAAAATGCCCCATGTATTTTCTTTGTAACATGATCCATTATGGCATTAAAAGCCTCTTGTTGATCTTGTTCAAATGGTTCTTGCATTGTAGAAATTGATCTGGTATTGGAGCATTCAATGCATCCTCTATATCCTTTGTTCTGCGTATTTCATCATCATCATGCTGAACTAAATGGTCTAGTCCATATGTAGCAAGAGAGCTTCCCATTGATTCCAAAAACCATTCAACTGATTTAACAGTGAGATTCATCACTTTTAGTGGATCAGAAGTATACCTGTGTCTAAAATCTTCGGACAAAAAAATATAATATTTCATCCAAAGAGAGAGAAGATCGCTGGGTTGGCAAAAGATAAGCACAGTAGCAAAGAGCTTACGAACTGCAAGTGGCATCTGAACTGCACAACCTTCTCTCAAACATAAATCAATTGAATCATCTTCTTCTAATGGTCTTAATTTTAGTGCAGCTTGATGAAAGGTGTCACATAAATTTCCATCAACTTTTCGCAAATCTTCAAATGACTTAGGACTTCTTACATTGTGCAACAATAGTCTTAGATAGTATCTTTCTCCTTCTGAAGGTCCAACAAATGCCAATCTACCAATGACAATTTTCTTATTTTGTCGTTCATACCAATGCTTGTCAGATGCATCCCAAGGATAGTGCTCTGAAAACTCGGTGTACAACCAACCTGTTCTAGATGGTAATGTACAATTCATACGAAAAAACTCTGAAAGACACTCTAGAACGCTTGTCATCTGAAACCACTGATGTAAGCCGTTCATGAGGCCTAAGCTGTATAATCTGTGAATTGGGAAAATGCATAGAAAGAGGCAAAACTGGTGGGTGCATTTCGTATAAGTCAAAGCCAAAGAGGCGCCAAGCAGCTTCACAAAGAGAAACCCATCGACCTGATTGATACTGCTGTATTTCATATTGGATGGGCATAATATCTGTAGATTGAACAACACTAAAAGATATTTTGTCATGACCTTTATACACATATTTGTACAAATATTTGACGGCTTCTATAGTAGAGCACACTTCAACATTTAAGTGACAATCAAAGTATGATGAAAGGTATGGATTATATGGGACCACCCATTTATTATCCATGATTGCTTTGCGGATAGTAACAGTCTCTCCTGTGTCTCTTCTTCTGTATAATGGATATCCATCACTGCTATATCTTGTTTCATCACAATGCTGCTTTGGATAACCATACTTACAACGACCACAACTTTCTTTGTGCTTCATGCAAGGACATTCTGGATCCAAATGACCACATGGACCATGCATCATGTGTTTTAGCACAATCTTCCTAAGGTGCATGTTATCAGTAGATGGTATTTCAGCACAAACGAACTTATCAAAATCAGCAGGGCATTTGATTTTATAGTCTTGCTTTAGAATGATTAGAAAATGGGCATGACGTAAACCTCTTTTTTGAAATTCAATCACATAGATCATTGCTGCTACCTCCCTGGACACCTTTTTCTTTTTAATCAAATGGTTTAAAGCAAGAACATTTGCCCTAAAAATTCTTGCAACTATATATGTCTGGCCTGTCCTGTGCTTTTTCTCCAACAGCTAGCTCTTGTTTAATTTTAGGCCAATTGGCATTGCAAGTCATTGTAACGAATAAATCAGGCTTACCAAATCGCTGCACCAAAGACATTGCATTTAAGTATCTCTTTTTAAGATCTCGAGGACCACCAATGAATGTTGGAGGCAAGATGATTCTACGACCCACATTTGCTGCACAGTTTTCACCACAATCAATAGCGTCAAGGATCCCTTGATACAGATTTGCTCTTATCGTTTGTTGATTTCTACGGAAGAAATCTAACCTCGTATTCTCCACTTTGACATACATATCGACTATGTACTGCTGGAAGCATCTTCCTGCTCTTAGCGACATGTTATTTGGTCTGCATTGAAGTTTGTATGCATAGTATTCTCTTGCTGAAATGTTTCTATCAGTTTTCGATGAGCCTCCATTTGCACCTACAAATGCAAACTTTGTTAAATTTGTTTTCTAACTTTACAAACCAGCAAAAACAGGCTACATTACACTAACTAAAATCTCATGTGTAAATATAATAAATCATGTAATCCTTCCCTTTTTGAAAGTGTGATTTTTTTTCTTTTGGTTTTTACAATATACTTTTTATGTGTATAGCTTTTTTGCATAATAAAAAACACAGAATATACGTACGTCTTGCTTCTTCTTCTAGTAGGTCTTCTGCAGTATGAATACTGCATGAAGAAACAGGATTGCGTTGTGATTGTAGTTGCTGCCTTCCACCCTGAGACATCTTTTTTAAACCTTGATTCCACCCACAATCACCATATGGAAAAAGCAGCGGATATTGTAAATTAAAGGATCATAGCAGCCGTAATAGTGCATGATTCTATGACACGATTTTTTCCTAGATGAATCGCTGTCAGGTGAATCATCCTCAGATAAATCATCTTCCAATGAATCATGTTCATACGGTTCTTTTTTTGCTGTGACCAGAATATGAGGACTTTCAGACTCACTTGAAGACGTATTTTCTGGCCATATGACAGCAACCTCATCAGTGGAAGGGGCATCGTAAACACGCTGATCTGGTACAATTGTCTTACTTATTACAATCTGTGCAGACTCGGTTATTTGGATTTCTCTCAGTGAGCGAAATAATCTTGCATAAGGATTTACTTTAGTGACTTCAATGAGAATAGCTAACACATCTTCCCTTAGCTTTGGAAAACTGCCTAGCCGTTTCTTAGCTTCAAGCTCTCCATCATAAAAATAGAGCTGCATGTATTTAGGGCCTTCTTTTTCAGGAAGTAGATAAGGAATATAATGATATAGCTGGCCATGTAGTTTAAAAACATAGATCCCTTTTTTTGTCTTAGCATCAAATTTTCCACCTAATGTAAATGCAAACATATTGTTATACAAACGTATGTATTGCCTGAAATGTTTAGCGTCTTCATCCATAGAAGTCAACAGCCTGACAAGCTGTGCAGGATAATCATTTGTAGCAATCTTAACTTCACCATCACCACAGCAAAAATAAGTCGTTTCAAAGGCAAATTTGCGTGCCCTACACTTAGAACACTATGTAGGAGAAGGAAGCTAGTAGGGTTCTGCAGGTAGTTTCTTACCAATTGCTGCATCAGGAAGCCCTGCTTACCACAACATGTTTACAGAATATTCAGACATGTCTATCCTAAAACGAATAGGTAATGTAGGTATGAAATTCTTGTAAATCTTTATCAAGATGGTGAATACAGATATGAAGTGCCATAAGAATAAACAAAGACTAAATTACTTGTAATAGGCTGCTTGGGTTTTGATATCTTTGCACGCTTTGCAGCAAGCACAGTCATCTAACTGGGCCTCAACCATATTCCTGTCCTCAACCATATGTATAAAACATATTCTTGGGCCTCAACCATCAACTTTTGGTTGAGATGATCATCTAACATGGTATCAGAGTCAACGTGACACAAAGGTCACGGGTTTGAATCTCATCCGCCCCTCCTTCAAAGTGGAATCAATTCGCACCAGGTATGGGTGGACATATGTTGCATCCACATTTCAAGCCCAAATAGTCTTTCATGTGAGGGGGAGTGATAGAGTATAAAACATATTCTTGGGCCTCAACCATTAGTTTAAGCTTTTGTAAATGTTACAATTTATAAAAACAAAGAAAAAAAAGTAATGTTTTTATGTAATTGCTTGCAAGATATATAGACTTCCATACAATTAAACTTTAAAGCACTGCGATTTTTTTTAATGTTTTTATGTAATTGCTTTCAAGATATAAAGACTTCCATACAATTAAACTTTAAAGCACTGCGTAAGATACTAAGATGTAATAGTATGGACTACATTCTTGTGGACAATTCATTACAAAGCTTGTGTTTGTAGCCCTTCCAATTATAAAATCATTAGTTTTTATAAAAAAAATAAATAAATAAATAAAACTTAGGGTTTGTTTGACATTGCTATAGTTTTTCGTTTTTTGGTTTTTTGTTATATAAAAGTATATGATATTTGTCACATAATGAATCAAAAATTATTTAAATCTATTAAAATCATAATAATTTTGAAAACTGACAACCAAAAAGTGGAAACACCTTTTTCTTGTTTTTTGTATTTGGTTTTTAGTTTTCAAAAAAACAGGAAACTGAAAACCAAAAATGATGCCAAACAAGCCCTTAGTTACCATTTTTGTAATTAATGTGATTTGGTGTTTATTTATATACTTCAGTATTCTTCCTATTCCATTGGTATATTTTTATTTCTTTTAATGCATTTATCAATACACATTTTCTATTAACTTGACATCATTGTGCTTTTTATTTTTATTTTTATTTTTATTTTTTATTTTTTGGTTTTTTGTTTTTTTAAAATCATATGATATATGTCATATAATGAACAAAAAGTTAGTGAAACTTGTTAAAATCATGATAATTTTGAAAATTGACAACAGAATAGTGGAAACACTTTTTTTTTTTTTTTATTTCCTAATTTTGGTTTTATGTTTTTTTTAAAAAAAAAACTTAAAACTGAAAAACAAAAACCATGCCAAATAAGCCTTAATTATTATATCTTTGCCACATGTTAATAAAAATGACAGTAAAGGATAGTTCAAGTGGTTAGAGCTTCCCTCCCTGTCTTAGGATCGATTATCATCACCTGCATATGTGGCTCTTTAGACACCAAAAAAAAAAGTTAATTATTAAAATTATAAAGTACATATTGAGCATAATTTAATAAGAACTTTACTTGTTCATGTTTTTTCTTACATTTTGGCAGGACTTGAAGATTTTAATAAGGTGTAAATATTTATGATCGCAAATATATCTTCAATGTTTCATTAGCAAAATTATAAAAATAAGATATTAATAATGCACTCAACAAGATAAACAGAACAAACTTGCTTGACCCTATATGACTAAATTTGTTGTTATATATGGAAAAGAATTTTGAAGATTTTCAGCCATTTTTAATAGTTAATAAATTTCATATGGAAAGAACATTGTGAAACGATGAGAGTATAATATTTTGGTATATATTATTTTAAGTTTAATTTAAATATTGAGATGGATAATCTAACAAAATCATATATGATCACATTTTACTTATGTATAATTTTTAAAAGGTGGTAAATAAAGACGGTATTAAAAATAAATTAGAGGAAGTGTAATTCTTTCAATTTGAGGATATGATATATTAAAGGTGATCAAGAAAATTTCTTTGCAAAAAAACATAAGTCATTCATTTAGGGAATTTTTTTTGGTGTGGAAGGATGATATTTATTTGTTTTGGAGACAAAGTTTGTAATAAGTTGGTTTGTGAACAATAGATGAGAATGACTTCATTACAAATGATTGCAAATAAACTTTTTTAAAAAATGATGTATTCAGTATTATAAGAATCTGTTTATTCACTTTAGGATTCTTTGACTTTTACCACAAAAAAAAATCACGAAATTGCTTTTTACTACTAAAAATTTTAAAAGTTGTATTTTACCACAAAAAAATTTCTAAAAATTGTTTTTTACCACCTACCGTCAAGAAAACTGTTAAATGTAACAGTTTAAAGAAAAACTCTTCGATTTTCGTGCGCAAAACATGTTGATCATAGGTTTAGGGGGCATTTTGGCCCTTAGGGTTCAATTTGAAGTCGGAATTGACAAAAAATGATCAAAAATGCCTCGTTTTGCGTGTTTCACGCAAACGAGGTATTTTTAAACGCACAAAAAGAAGCATTTCCGATAATTTTTTGTCGATTCCGACCTCAAATTGGATCCGATGGACCAAAATGCCCCCCAAAACCTCTAAATATGATGTGTTTGGCACAAAAATCGAAGAATTTAAAATATTCCGTTAGGTTTTAAAAAAAAATTTTAGTGGTAAAATAAAACTTTTAAAATTTTTGGTAGTAAAAAACAATTTCATGATTTTTTTTGGTGGTAAAAGTCAAAAAATCCTTCACTTTATATTTACTTATTTTATGTCTAATAAATTCAGACAAGTTTAGTTATGGGTATGTTCTATTCACCTGATTTTTACTTATTTAAACTTAAATAAACTTATCTGAATTTGGTACCTAAACTATTTTGAACTTATTAAAGCTTATTTTAGTTGTAATTTGTGCTTGAGTAGCCTTATCAAAACTTTTTTTTTTTTTAACTTATTAATTAATCAAAATTTATTAGACCTGAAATATGTGAAAACAAGGTGAACAGAACGAGCCATCAGTTTATATATGATAATTTCAGAAAAATTAATTTTTCATAAAAGTTACTCAAATTTAAATTATAATTAAAATAAGTTAATAAATTTAGATATACAATTTAATTAAGTTCAATTGTGTTCAGATAAAATAATCTAATTTCTCACTAGATAACTCCACGTTAAATTAGTAAGATTTAATAAATATTTCAATTAGTAAAACTCATTGATTTCAAAGAGCATATCCAATACTTCATATTAGATTAGTGATTTTTTTTTTTTATGCGGAGTAGTAAAAATAATTAAGTTTAGTTAAAATAATTATTGTATAACAAAATATTGTTATTATTTTAGAAATAAAAAACATTTAAATTCAACCATAATAGTTTTTTTTTTGTACATAACATGTAAATAAAACATAACCTTATTAATGCTAATAGATCTTATTTTCCTAAAGTTAGTGAAAATTTTAAGGAACAAAATAGAGCCTTTCTTTGAAAACTTTTATTGTCTATAACAAATTTAACATATAACGCTAATTTATCTTCATAGAATGTTATTATATCCTAATGTTGTCTAAAGTCTTTTTCATGTGATTATTCATTATATATATATTAATCTTACGTTGATTTGATATTTGCATTTAAAGTTGCTTGACACGTACGTAGCATAGCACGCGGCAATCCAACCAGTACTCAATAAAAGAAATTCCATGACTTCATCAACTTTTTTTTAGTAACAATTTTTATTTTATTTAATTTGTTTAACTAATATTTATTTTTCTTATCAACAGTTTTAAAATTTACACCTCCAAAAATATTTACTCCTCCCATTTCATAATAATCACAACATTAGGGTTGATAAAAGTTTTAGAAAATTATCAACTGGGGACAGAAAGGAGATTTTTTTAAATGTATACAGAGTAGTATTGTAACACCCCGATCCCAAACACGCTTAACTATGGAGTATCTTAGCAAATGAGCTCTCTAAAAGGAAGATGCATCTTGTTGATATGAGTAGTATATCAAATCCTTTTAAAGCAATCATGAGGGGTATTTCAAGTATAGTTAGTGAAATATATTTAATTATTAGTAGAAGAGAGAAATAATAAAAAAGTAGAGCATGGGTCAACAAAGCAACATTATTATTATTGCAACATTATTATTATTATTATTATTATTATTATTATTATTATTATTATTATTATTATGATTAATTTTATTATCATTATTATTATTATTATTGTTATTATTATTATTATTGTTATTATTATTGTTATTATTATAATTATTATTATTATAAAAATATCAAAAACCTACAAATTCAATCAATTTACAAGAATTTGGTGGGGAGCCGAGATACAATATGGGCCCCACCCCTCTAGATATAGCGAACCCAATCCTGCTAAAGATGTCAGCAACTGCACGAACACCAATATCCTGAGTCTTAGTGAACGACTGAATCCGCTTCAGCAACGCAATAGCATCCTTCTCTAATTCCCCCAACAAAGAAAAGGAGAAAGAAAAAAACACATAGCCAATAGCCCTGCAACGTGCCCCATACTTGTCCCGCTTCTACTAAGCCGCCGCCGACACAACACGACTAAGAACGAAGTCAGACAACCCCGATTGTGTCAAAGGTGAAGACCCCGTCAAGTCAACACATACATCAAGGCCTCTATCCCAGGAATAAAGCAACACATTTGCTGTTCATAGAGCCCAGTCGTTCCCTCTAGTCAACCCAACGTTAACCTCCTTTCAATTCGAGCAGAAATCCCAGACCGAAAACAAATATTAACAAGGGTGTCACGAACAACGTTGTTGCCTATTTTTAATACCCACCATTCCAGCACAAAGACACTGCATGATCCCCATAAATATCCCCATCAAAAACCCTTGAGCAAGCAGAACACAGTGTTGAAACAGAGAACAAAGGAACACCCAACCGGTAGCAAAGAACACTACGATAAGTCTTATCATTCATATTCTGACCCAAACTTGATATCGGGACCGTCCCTAACCAAGCCGAAGAGTGATATTTTTATTGTTGTTGTTGTTGTTGTTGTTGTAATTATTAGGAAATTTTGACTTATACCACAAAAAAAATCAAAAAAATGTTTTTTACCACCAAAACTTCTAAAACTTTTATTTTACCACCAAAAAAAATTCTAAAAATTGTTTTTTACCACCTAACGTCAAGAAAACCGTTAAACTTAACGGTATAAAAAAATCTTTGAATTTTGTGCGCAAAACATGCTCTTCATAGATTTAGAGGGTCATTTTGGCCCTATGGATCCCATTTGAGGTCAGAATTGACAAAATGATAAAACTCGAGACCCTAATAATAAAGATATGAGTTGCAGCTAGAGCTGTCAAAAGCTTACCCGACTCGAAATACCGACCCAAACTCGATTATTAACTGACCCGTCTGAACCCATAAAAATGTGACCTAAACCCGACTTGAAACCAACCCTAGACCTGAGTTGACCTGAGTATTTGAGACCTGAATACGAACATGAATCGTCCTAGAGATGACCCGACCCGAATATAACCCGTAAATTATTATTCTGAACCGAACCCGACCTGAACCAAAATTGACCCAAACTCGTTTTAACCTGTCAAACCCAGAATTTAACCCGATTCGAAATTCAACCCGACTTGTTACAAACCTGACCCGAGATCAACCCGACTTGTTATTGACTTGACCCAAATTTAAACTCGAATTGTAATTGACCCGACCCGAATTTTACACGACCTATTACTAACCCGACAAAAAATTCAACCCGATCTGTTACTAGCCCGACCCAAAATTAACACGACTTGTTACTGACCTAACCTAAATTCAACCCTAATTGTTTCTGACCCGATTTCAAATCACCTTAAATTCAATCGCCTTATTACTATTGATCATATATATATATATATATATATATATATATATATATATATATATATATATATAGACACACACACACACGACCCGACTTGGAAATGACCAGATGCGACCTGATTGCAACCCGCAAATGATTGACTTGAACCGAACCTGACTTAAAGCTGAGAATGACTCGACTTGAAAATGACCCGACCTGATCGTAGCCTGCAAATTATTAACTTGAACCAAACACGACTTGAACCCGAGAATTACCCTAACCTGTTTTAACCCGTGAAAATCCGAATTAAACCCGACCTATTATTCAACTGATCCGAATGTAACCACCCTGTTATTAATCCGACCAAAACCCGATTCAAACACGATAAGATGTATAACCGGACGTGACCCGACTCAAGCATGACCCAACCCGATCCCAACCCCCATAGGCTACGTCATTAACCCGAATTGACCCAACCCAATTTTACCCGACCCACTCCTACCCGACCCGTTTACCCGAATTGACATCTTTAGCTTCTGCACGCGCCCCAATGTCCTAAGTTTTCGAGAATTTCTTGATCCGCTTCAACAATGCAACAAACTCCTTTTCTAACTCCCCAAGAGAAGAGAAAGAGAAAGGAAGGAAGCCATATCCAATTGCTCAACAATTGAATTCGTACTTGACTTTATTATTATTATTATTATTATTATTATTATTATTATTATTATTATTATTATTAGTAGTAGTAGTAGTAGTAGTAGTAGTAGTAGTAGTAGTAGTAGTATAATAATAATAATAATAATAATAATTATTATTATTATTATTATTATTATTATTATTATTATTATTATTATTATTATTATTATTATTATTATTATTATTATTATTATTATTATTATTATTATTATTATTATTATTATTATTATTATTATTATTATTATTATTATTATTATTATTATTATTATTAGAAATTTTTGACTTTTACTACATCCAAAAAATGACTTATTTACTTTTACCACCTACATAATTTAAAGTTTTATTTTACCACAAAATAAAATAAATAAAGTTGGCTTTTCCCACCAAAACCCAACTCCGGGGACGGAAAGGGGATGTGTTATAAATTGTTGTTTTTTTTTTTATCAATTTTGCATTTGTGATTCCTAATCTATAATATTAAGATTGATAATAGTTTTCTCTATGATGAACCAAGATTATATTTAAGGTTGATGGTTATATTTTAGAGCTAAAATAATTACAATCGAAATTATGTATAATTTTTGTAAAAAAAAAAATAATAAAAAAACGTAGTATTTTAAGAATGAATATTTAGTGTGTCTGTATACATACATACACACACACACACACACACACACACACACATATATATATATATATATATATATATATATATATATATATATATATATATATATATATATATATATATATATATATATATATATATATATAAAATTTATTTTATCTTTATATTTTGTTAATAATTATATACTACATACAATGAATTTGAACCTATATGAATATATGAAAATCATTTTAATTTTTAATAAACTAAATGTTCATAACTTTTTTTGTCGTCTTCATTTTTAAATACTTACCGCTTGTTTGGATAGATTAGGAGGGAGAAAAAGAAGGGGTGGGAGGATAAGGGGTGAGGGGAGGGGAGGGAAGAATGAAGATTTTTCCTTCTAAGAGCCTGTTCATATTTACTTATTTTCAGTTCAGTTCAATTCAGTTCAGTTCAACTCCAATCTATTCAGTTCAGTTCAGCTCCAATCAATTCAGTTCAGTTCAGTTCAATTCAACTCTTAATTTCCCTCTCTCATAAAATATTCATTTCAGCTTAGTTCAGTTTAGTTTAGTTCAGTTCAGTTCAGTTCAGCTCAGTTCAGTAAATATGAACAGGCCCTAAATCTCCTCATTGTTGGAGAGATTAATTTCTTGCAATTTGATCCCTCCATGTAATTCCCCTCCAATTCACTTCTTTTTTCATTTGCTATCTAAATGAAACATTATCTATGCCGTAATTTCTCTTCCCTTCCTTTCCTTTCATTTCTTTCAATCCAATCAAAGAGTAAATGTTCATTTTATTTTAATGTGTTCAAATGTTTTTATGAAATGTTCATTTTACTAGGTATGTTCTAGCTATTCAATATAATGATTGTTTGATAAATGTTCATTTTTAATATGATAATATTTTAAATTTTTTGACGTGTTCATTTTTTATTACTAAATGTTCATTTTTCTTACATGTTCATTTTTTATTACTAATTGTTCATTTTTAAGGTCATGGTCCAACAATTCTATGATTATATGACCATCATATTCATTTTTTTAATTATACTAAATAATCATTTTTTTTTTTAACGTATTAACTTTTTTTATACTAAATGTTCATTTCTTTCAGTGTTGATTTTTTTATTACTAAATGTTTAATTTTTAAGTGTTCATAATTGATTCCGAACTATTTATTTTATAGGGTATGATACAGCTAAAACTTATTGCCCTTATTGCATCAAGAGCGCATTCCAACATAAGAATAGTTAGGCCTTTCACTGTTGATTTTCCCAATTGTGGGGCCCTAAATATGAGGCCTTGTGCAATAGGGCCGGCGGTTAGAAAAATGATCTATCAAAACAAATATTTCAATTCAAATGGACCATTGTCAATTTATCATTACAAGGCCAAAATTATTTGCAGCATTTAACAAAGAAAAACACATTTGCAAATATGCGAACTAATCACATTTATTTATTCTAACTTCCAAGTAGCCAATTTTGTTACGTATTAGTATATTGCCCTAAGCTGACTGATAGCTAACTGACTGATACTCATCGGATGAACAAATACAGGAATCGGAGTACTATATGAAATTGTTGCAATCAGTTTATTCAGAATTTCCGTTGGATGAAGTCCGTCGTAGAATGAATATAGTGTCCGAATTGTGCAAGGCTGACTGGACGGCACACATTGGAAATCACTAGTCCTCACTTGGCAACAAGTTGAGTTTGTGATAACACCTGCAATATTTGTTTATCATTTACATTAGCACGGGAACAGTCTAATATATAGATATAATACGTACTAATTAGCACGGAACAGTCTAATATATAGATATAATACGTACCAATGTACATCTTAACATTTAAATTCATTAATTGTCTCGTTGACTTACCGGGAGGAAGAGGATTTAAGGTTTGGATGGCGAAGAAATCAATGAATGTAAATTTGGCTCCAGAGAGATTTGCATTGAAGGAGTCGACTAGTGTAACAAGTTTATTATTGAAAAGCTGGACTGCGTCGTTGATTTCTTGTACACATTGTAGTGTTGATGTATTAAATCTAGCCTTTTCAGCTGGAGTGCAACCTATTTGACCTAAACCAAATATGGCAAACTTCCTTGCTCCAGAATTATATAGCACCTATCGCACAATAAACATAAAAACGTGTTAGCATAATAATAAGTATAATACAAATATAACCATATTTTGGGAAAATTGATATTCGTAATATATACTTCCTCCGTTCTTTATTACTTGACCCGCTTTGACTTTTACACTATTCATCACCCCTCCTTTGACCGTCTTTTGTGAATAATATGTAAGGAAAAATATATTCATGTATGATCTTTTTAGATTCGTCTCAATAAGTACTATCATAATATATAACTTTTATAATTTTTAATTATGGAGAATTTAAGTTATTGATTGTTAAAGTTTTGTATTGACAAACGTGATAAAAGAAACAGGTCAAGTAAAAAAGAACAGAGGAAGTAGTTAATAATAATACGGGACCTTGCATTACTAAATTAAATTTGTTTTGTTTTTATCTGGAATCTAACAATATTTTTGGGTAATTTGAAAATATAGATTTATACTTAAGTTGTACATTTCACTTGAATAATACCCAATGTTAATTAAATATTCCATTTTGAAAAGAATTTTTGATGAGATTTAAACCTATGAGGCCATGATCTTCTAGTCACAGTTTCTTTTGATACCATATCAAACGACTAACTTAACTCAATATTCGTTTTTTTTTTTGGTATAAGTACATACTTGAATGGTTTAGCTGGTTTTTGAACCATTATTGTCTCTTTAACTTCATTTTGGATAGGATAAGCCAGAAGTAACAAAGAAAATACCCATAATTGTGCTCGATATCGATCAATGAGTAGATTGGCAAACTGTTCAGGTGTGAAGAGCCTCTTAGAAGGAAACAATTGTGGCATGAAGTAATTGTTGATGTAGTCATCGCTACCAATATTTACAGTATACATGCACTTGTTTAAGTAGTTTGCTACTGGACCTTGAACCATTGATTGAAGCCTTGAGATTATCATCATATAATTTTGTAATTGTCGATCCATCCACATTCGATCACCCTGAAATGGCAGAGATAAAAATGCTAAATACAAGAATATAACTAGCACTTGTAGAAACCTTAAGCATTTCATAAGCAATTAGCTTTTACGATGAAATACAAGTCAATCAGGCTAGTTTACAATTTGTGCAAATTAGGGGTCAATTTCGTCTTTTCAGTCATATTAGTAAGGGTAGTTTGGTCAGCTTGTACAAACGTTAATATTAATTGTCGTTACCTTTCGTCATGAGAATCATTCAGAAACTTCATCACTTTCCCTAATTCGAAACCCTAAACTGAAACCCAAACCCAGAAACTACTTCTTCCTCCATTGCACCACCACCTATGGCAGTTCAAAATGTCACCGCAAATGATAGGCTTTCCTTAAAGGGTTGATATATGACCCTAATTTACAATCTATTCAAGTAGGGTGCCTTTTAGTTTCGCCGCGAAGCGGCGATTGTTGGGGAAGAAGAGGAGGGCAACGGGAAGAAGAAGAGGACGACAAGAAGAACTGAAGAATAGGACAAAGAGGAAGGCTTGTTGCAGTACCTGAAATTATTTTTCCGGCGAAAAATTCCGTCGAAATAGTGTTTCCGACGGAATTTTCGTAGGAAAAGTTCATTTTTCCTACAACTTCTTTTCCGACAACCTCTTCCGATGGAATTCCGTCGGAAACCCTATTTCCAACGGATTTCAGGGTGTTTCCGACGGAATTTTTCCGTCGGAATTTAGCCTATTTCTAGTGGTGCTTTCTGGGTTTGTTCGGCGGAAGGCGTACAGATGGTGGTAGTGGTGGTGGCTGTGATGGGTTTCGGATGGTGGTCGGAGTGATGGTGAGATTGGTGACTATGGCGGTGTCTTCGATGGAAGATTGGAGAAGATTTTTATAAAATTAAAAAAAAAAAAAGAAATTTTACAAACAGACGTTAGTATCTTCAAAACCAAACTGTAATATAAAATTAATTTATTTGGCAAGGGGGCCCACAAAAGCCATTGATTGACAAAATTCATCAATCAGGTTGATTGCCTGGGTCTACCTCAGCTTTTACACTTCATTTAGCTTTTCGCACGTACTGTTTATAATCCATTTTGATTCATCAACCGATAAAACTCAATTATCTGTGCCAATGTATGTGATAGAGTATATAACATATTCCTGAACCTCAACCATTAGCTTAAGCTTTTGGTTGAGATGGTCCTTCAACATGGTATCAGAGCCAACGTGACATAGAGGTCACGGGTTCGAATCTCATCCACCCCTCCTTTAAAGTGGAATTAATTCGTGGCGGGTATGAGAGGGTTTGTGCTGCATCCACATTTTAAGCCCAAAGGGCCTTTCATGTGAGGGGGAGTGATAGAGTATATAACATATTCCTGGGCCTCAACCATCAGCTTAAACTTTTGGTTGAGATGGTCCTTCAACAGTATGAGATATATTCCTTGTAATATTTAGGTAGTTAAAAAATTTATTGGATAATGATGTACTATACACAAACTTTTTAAAAAATCGGGTGTACAATAATTATTGTAAATCCATTAGATAGTTTAAAGTGATCAAAAGTTATCCCTGAAACAAATAAAAGTTACACCAATAGGCCGGCATAAAATTAACCCAATACATATAAAAATTATCAACGCTTTATTAGTAAAGAATCGCATTTTAAATGACTAAAAATCAATTATTAGTGATTGAATGTAATTAAATTCCCTTTATAAAACTTTTCTTGTTATATATTTATATAAAAAATTGTATTATGTTTAAAGTTACCCAAAAAAGGCAAAAAGTTACCCTAGAATTAGCTAAAAGTTACCTTTATATCACTCGATGTACACTAATATTAGTGTAAAGAGGGTGTAGTATAATAGGTAGTTTTAGTTTTTTTTTTTTGGATTTTTTTTATTTAATACTTGTATTAAATGAATTGGGTACGTATCCGTTAATATTTTTTTTAAAAAAAAAACAAAAATAATAATACTTTGAATGGTAGTTGAAAATAAAACTCTAAAATTAATATATGGATCATAAAAGTTGGTTTTTGTAAATTATTAATCGAGACAAACCAAACAAAGTTACAGTAAATATAGACACGTTTTGTCTAATTGACTATATTTATTGATAAAATATTAGATTATTATCAAACAACCTTATACATGGATGTACTATATCTATAAATTAAATATATATGTTGGCGAGTCAGCTAATAAAATAAAATTTACATTTTAGTATGATTTAGGATTTAAATTATTTAAAAAATAAAAAAAATTATCTTTTCAAATGAAAAAGATTTATCCAATACATTTGGTGAACAATCACAAATTGTGAGATTTTTAGTATAAAAATTACTCCGTAATATTATCACATTTGGTTACATTTTTAAATTACATAAAAATAATAATTGATTATAAAATTCAATTACTACATAAGCAAAATTAAAGAATGAAGTATGAGAATTTAATTTAAAGTGTTAAAAGAAATGCGTAGATTATTTTTTTTTAACAAACAACGAACATTGATTTAGGATTTAAATTATTTATTTATAATTTATTTATTAATTCAACATTGAAAATAATCCTTTCAAAAAACTTATGCATGAAAAAACCGTGCATCACACATGCTTTCATCTAATATTTGATAATTGTATTTTGCAAACAACTTATAGAAAGAGAGGGAGTACACCATACTACTTTTTTTTTTACCTTTCTGTATAATATAATAAACAAGGAAAACAAGAATAAAGCAATTAGAATTGAATAAAAATACCAAGTTTGATCCAGTTTCCATGAGAATTCCACCAGCTTCTGATGCAAAATTGATACCACTTAATATATCTTGATCAGTATGATTGCTGTATGGTTTTATTAAATTTGGAAACCCCAAAAATTGAGCTGTCGAATAAACAAATTAAAATTAGAAAAAGTTCGATTCATTTAGGCTTTGTTTGTTTTGATAAAATATATTTTCTTTTTATAAAGAAAGTTTGCCACAATCTATCTCCTCTTTACTCTTCAATTCTCTATTTTCTATCCTTTGTTTTTCCCTTCTATGTCATTTTCTCCATAATTTATCCTATAATCTAACAAATAAAAGAAAATCCCTTTCACAATCATGTTTTCCATTTAAAATTGTGGTCTTTTTAAAATAAAAATCCATAAATCATTTTTTTAATCATCAAAACACACAAAACCTTAGTGTATTTATATCTTAGTAATATAAGAATCAAAGGAATGAATGCTAGTGTTTGCTTACTGATAAAATCTACAATAGTGCGGCCATTGGTAAACCTTCCAGGTCCACTAGGAAAATCAACTCCATACGGTGGATAATTTGCTTTAGCCATTGTTCTGAGCTCATTGTTGTTTCCAGCATCCGATAATGAGTCACCGAAAATAAAGTGACAAGGTACTATTGGTGCTCCATTAGCAATCAAAGCAAAGCAAAAAAAAGCAAGAACAAAAATAGCTGAAACTCTCAACATTTTTTAAGGGAATTTGCTTGCTTAAAAAAAGGTTACTAGTCATACTTAAAATGCATGTGTAACTGTTATGTATTTATAGCACGGAGTTGTTTGTCACCCATGCACGCAGTTGTTTGTCACCATAAACAGGTTTGGAGGAAAAAAGGATAACAATCATCGGATATTTAATGCCTCGTTTGAATATTATGGAATTATTAATTAGATGATAAATGATTGCATTAAACAACCTCCAAATACCTTCCAACCCTGCAAATTAAAAACACAAAAAAAGTTTTTATAATTTTTTAAAAAATAATTTACAGGTACATACATGATACATTACGTATATTTCGTGCATTATTAAACGGACAATGAGGCTATAATTATATTCTTTTGTTATCTTCAGATTTCTTTCTACCTTAAGTTTGTCTCAATTTGAATCTATATATTTAATTTTAATTTAGGAAAATTTTCAAAAAACCACCCAAAAATGTGTTGAATTTCTAACTAACCACCCAACAAAAATTTTATTTTAAAATACCACCCACTAAATTAATTTTATGCTCAGATTCCCACCCAATTTGAAAATCCGGTGGTTTTTTAGCTTGTGGGGCCCACATAACGGCTATTAACGGCTAGTTTATGCTTTTATTTGTTTTCTTCCCCCGATTTTTCCTATAAAAGTGTATTCCTTATTCAATTTTTGCTCCTAAACAAAATTTTTCCCCAAATTACACAAAATTAAGCTTGCTTATAATTGCATTTGCATCTGCAGCAACGACATCACTTGAATTCGCATAAGGTAATCTCAATTATCTGGAAAAATTAGGGTTCTTGCAAAATGTTAATTGGGGGAATTTGTGGGATTCATTAATTAGGATTTTTGCATGTACACGATTTAATTCTGATATTTTGTCAATTAGGGTATGTGGTAGTACTGAATTGTGGTTTTTCCTTTCAATTACAGTTAAGTTTGCTTTATTTGTAACCTTGTTCTTTGTGTTTGTTTGTTGTTGTAATTGTTGTGGTAGAAATGGAGGAGAATAAGATTGTTCTCAGATTTAAGTATTTAAGTGTAACTATAGACATTGAATATGAAGTAGGCAGAAGTAACTTGCTGGATACAACTATAGAATTTGATGGTCAACTTCATGAGATGGATGATCCATTAGAAGGATCAGTTGAACTGCTGCACCCTACATTCCAGTATGTGTATAAAGGGAAGTTTAGGAATTTAGAAGATGATGGGGATGTGTTCAAGATGATTAGGAGGTTACCTAATAAGGAGGTGTACACCATACATGTTGGGACCACAGATGATCCTGGGTTTTTGGCTGACTGTATGTTGGAGTACAGGATGAAACAGAATGGTACATGGCCCCCCTGGTTACCCTCATTATGGAGGGCAACCACCACAGTGAGTATGTGTGATTGAGGATATGTTAATGTGGTTGAATCTTTGTTTAATTGATGTAATTTGTTAAACTAACTGAGTACTGTTATGCTGTATTGCAGGGATCAAGATGTCATGGAATAACTCATCTCCCACAAACCAGAGGAAATGCAATTGTGGATTACCTTTAGCAAAATTGACTTCTTGGACAAATGAGAACCCTAGGAGGAAATTTAGGGCTTGCAAGTTCTATGACCCTAAAACTGAAACAAGGGGGTGCAAGACTTTTGAATGGGTGGACAATGAAGATGGTACTGATTGGCAAAGAGTTGTCATTAACCAACTGCTCCTTGACAAAAAGTTGATGAAAGGTGAAATCAACTCTTTGAAAAGGGACGTGGATGACTTGACTGGCCAGAGAAGGTGTTTGCTTAATGAGGTTGACACCTTAAAACTGAAATGCAAGGCCCTCACTGGTGATAGGAAGAAATTGATCACAAGCAGTGGTTGTGACAACAAGCTCTAAGTTTATTTAATTGTGTTGTGTTATGTTTTGTTGGTTGTCCTAGGTTATCTTGTAATGAATAAAATGGTTTAAGTGGGAGGTGGTGTTAAAGCAAGAGTGTTTGTAATGGTACTATTATGTTATCAATGAAAATAACTTGTTTTAGTTTGTCTTATTGTTGTTGTTAGTAGTTGGCATTATTAGTTATTCAAATGGTTTAAAATACCACAAACTAAATAAATATGCAATGGGTTTAAACAACCAGCAACTGAATAACTATGCAAATGGTATAAAAAACCAGCAAAATGACCCATATATTTCAACTAATAATGCACTATATCAGTGCTATTGTCAAATTCAAAACATAAGGGACTCAATTAACAATCCAACCACTTATGTCCAAAATACTAATACTTAAACTGTCTTGTAGCTCATATAAAAATACAGCCACATCATTAATGTAGTCAAATTACATTTAGCAAAATCAAATATATGGGTCAGCAGAAGCTACTTCCTAATTTTAAGAGGCTGCTCTGAGCTAACAGCCTACTTCCTAAGTCTAAGAGGCTGCATCTTGGTTCTGGGTGGTCTGGCTGAGGTAGTGGGAGCTGTTGTTACTGATGCTTGAGTGAGCTGGCTCAGCTGATGGTGGTCAGTCTGTTGTTGTTGCTGACTCTGCTGATGCTGACTCTGAGGCTGCTCTTGATGCAGAGTCTGCTGACTTTGAGACTAGTGAGTAGTGTGCTGCTTCTTCTGCTGCTCTTCCTGAGGGAACCTCCTATTAGCAATACTATTGGGTCCTGGTGTACCACCAAGGGCACTCTACACAGCCAAATTAACAATAATTAGGATGATACTTCTCAATAAACACATATGACCCTAAATCACTGCTATGTAGGATATTTTGTACCTTTTTCAAAGCTCTTTCTGCTTTCTTCTTCCTCTGGTCATTCACCCATTCACTGTGCACAACAGGTCTTCCTCCTTCTTTTTTTGGGGATGAGACAGCAACAGGAGCCACATGTGGGTTTTTGCATGTCTTAGCATAGTGTCCCAATTGCCCACAGTTCTTGCAAGTGCTCCTCCTTTTCAAATGTTGCTGCTCTTGCTGGTTACCACCAACCACTTCCCCTTTCTCCAACTTTCTCTTTTTTGACTTTGGCCTCCTAGGCTGAATTTTTACTGCTGGTAGCAGAGGTTGCCTCAGCTTCACCTTCTCCCAGTGATGTGGACTAGGCATAGCTGCCACTTCATGCCTGTATGCAAGCATATAAGTGGACACAAGATATGCATCATCCACATAATCTTCAGGGTCAGCCCTCTTGTCCATGATGCATGCATATGCATGCACACATGGGATGCCTGTTAGCTCCCAGTGGTAGCATGAGCATGTTTGTTTGCTGAGATCAACTGTCACTAGGTCTGAGTTCAACTCTACCTCATAAGTATCACCCCTTGAAATCTGCACAATGCAATGTCTAGCAGCAGGTTCTATCCTTTGAAATGTCTTCTTCACATAAGGAACAACCTTACCTTCCATTTCCTGATAACTCTCCCATTTCTCATGGTTCCTTCTCATCATGTACCTCCTAAGCCACTCCATCTGAGTCAAAATTGGCTTATCCCTTGCTTCTTTGATGACCGCATTAAAAGTCTCACATACATTGTTGAGCAACATGTTAGACTTTGGGAATGGACTAAATGCATGTCTGGACCAGTGTTGAGCTAGGATCTCAGCTAGATATTCATATGCTTCTTCAGACAGAAACTTAATTGATTCCATTGCCACTTCAAAGTCAAACTAAGCAAGAAACACCACACACATCCATCAAATACACATAGTCAGATAACATAAAAACACATAAAAGTTGACTGAAAACATACAATCTAACAGAAACAGATTATACAAATTCCTACAAATTCACAGTCACATAGAAATACAACACATATTTCAGTGTCAAATACATAGTTGCATAACACAGACACATGGATTTAATCAGTTAAACACCCATAACAATGTAGAAACATACCAAAGTTGTTGCCCTAGCTGCTGACCAGAACAACTCCTTGAAAGTTGCACCACTAAATTGTAGCTTGAAGTTTGCCCATATATGCCTCACACAATACCTTTTGTCTGCATAAGGCACCACCTGCTCCATAGCTTCTAGTAAACCCTATTCAAAAAAGACAACCATAAGATTAGCCAGTTAGCCAACATTAAATAATGAATCTTTAGAATAACAGAAAAATAAGTGCAATGTTTAGAAGTATACCTTTTGCCTATCAGACATATAGGTAAAACCAAGGCCTTGATTTTCATTCTTCAAGGCTTTCATTAAACTCTCTAAGAACCACACCCAAGTGTGTGTGTTCTCAATCTCAACTGTTGCCCAGGCAATAGGATATATGTTATTATTGCCATCTTTACCAACTGCAACTAGTATTTGACCAGGATAAGGGCCTTTGAGATGGCACCCATCAACTCCAATGAGTGGTCTGCAGCCTGACAGGAAACCTCTTGCCATAGGTGCAAGGCAAATGAACATTCTCAGGAATTGAGGAGGCTCAGGCTGGTCAGCTCCTTCTACTACAACATTGCACACGGTACCAGGGCTATACTTAATGACAGCCTTCCCATAGTCCCAAACTTTAGCATACTGCTCTGCTGTTGATCCATATATCAGCAACTTAGCCCTAGCCCTAGCCATCCAAGCCTTGCTGTATGTAATTTCAATGCCAGTGTCACCTAGCACCCTCCTCCTGAAGCTCTTTATTTTCCAGCCTGGATCACTTCTCCAATCCTCAAGGTACTTCTCAGCTAAAAATTCAGAAAATTCAGCAGTTAGGTTTAAATTGCTCCTAACTCTTAAACACTTGTGCTTCAAATTCAGACTCTTATTATTCCAATAGTCTTGGTTCACATACCTCCTTGCAACTACCCCAAAGTGACATCTTCTCCCCCCTACACATGTACACTTAGGTAGCTTACACTTCTTAGCATTCCACTTGCACTGACACCTCCTTCTGCACTGAATAGTTACTTTGGTACTATCATTGTGCAAATACCAATACTCATACCTATTCTCAATAGCATGAACCCTTAACACTCTCCTCAGAATTTTGTTGTTCTGGAACTTCAGACCTTTGACCAATTCAATGGGTTTTTTGAAGTCAGTCTGTGGACGGAAAGTTGGGCAATTGTCTTGCTCCTCATCAGAACCTCTAGGGCTATCCAACTCCTCAGAATCAGATGTGAACTCTCTCTCTACAGTAACCTCCTTTCTCAACAGTTCACTCTCAAGGTTGTACTCAGGGAGCTGCAACTCTTTATCACTGTCATCTTGCACACACTGTAAACTAGCATTCACTTCTGCTAATATCTTGCCCACACTGTCATCTAGATCTTGAAACTCCCCCTCCTCAAAATCCCTCTCTTCTTCCCCAACTTCCCACTCTATGGTAGTATCAGAACAATAATCAGAGTTTGATGAATCAGATCAAAAGTCTGATTCCAACTCCACCTCACTCTTACACTTCTTCTTCCTTTTCCCTTTTGCTTTTCCCTTTGCTTTCCCCTTTCCCTTCTTCCCTGTTTGCCTAGAAGTACCTTCCTCTTCACCCAATTTGTTCTTCCCTTTCACACTGTCAGAGAACAGTTTCTTTTTGGTGGTGGTGTTCTCAGTATGCTCAGCAACCCTGTCTACCCCTTTGCTGGTTTTTTCTGCCTCCTCTTTGTCTTTAATTGCCAACTGCTGCTTAAACCTAGGGCTCCTCCTCACTTCACTGGGCTTAGGTTTGACTTTTGTTTTTTGGGTGGGTTGTACAGTACTCACTTCAGGGCTAGTACAATAAACTATAACAACCTTATCCTTGTTCTTTGTCTCTAGCAAGCCTTGGACATCACTCTCACTCACAATCTCCTTTTTCCCACTTGACCAAGTCCTCCCCTTTATCTTATACCAAACATTGAACAGCCTTGGCACATGCATATCTAACTTCACAAAGCCCCAAATGCAAGATTCCCTAACAAAGTTCACAGACATCTCACTAACTTTACACTTGTACCTCCAATATTCAAAGCCACCCTCATACCCACACAATGTCTTCCCCTTTATTTTTTTGTTCACAAACACCCCCCTAGTCTAACCTTAATAGCTACATAATCAACATCAGCAACAACCTGTTCATTTTATAAAGAAAAATTATGCACTTTCAACACAATTCACATGCACAAAAAATGCAACTTTGTTACACATAGCAGTAGTAAACAATTCGCCTAATTCACTCTCCTAAGTACATCCCTAATTAAATAATTCAACAACAATTACAGTAATAGAATACATAACTCAATCAAATACACAAACAACCCTAACTTTCCACATAATTGCAAATATACCATCAACAACCAACAACCTTCAAAATTAAACACAAACAACAAAATTGCTTACCTCTTTCGACGCCATTGCACTGAGCTATTGTCAGGTTCCTCACCTAAGCTCCTGGTCCCCAGTAAACAGCAAAAGATGGCGACTTTTTTGCAATTAAACAACCCCACTTCAAGCAATTACTCTAGATTAATTCCTGTTGCAAGTACAATTAGGGTTTTAATGTCGAATTTAGGGTTCTGAATTGAACAATGCACAACAATTTATGAAGAAAGGGGGAATTCGCTGAAAAAAGGATTGAAATTTGATTGTAGAATAGGGTTAGTTGGGAGAATTGAATGAGAAAGAGAGTGAAAGACAGTAAAGTCGAGAGAAAAGGGAAAAAAAAGAGGGAAATAACTAAATTGGGCCCCACAAGCTAAAAAACCACCGGATTTTCAAATTGGGTGGGAATCTGAGCAAAAAATTAATTTAGTGGGTGGTATTTTAAAATAAATTTTTTTTTTGGGTGGTTAGTTAGAAATTCAACACATTTTTGGGTGGTTTTTTGAAAATTTTCCTTTAATTTATTTTATTTTATCTACTGGTAAAATTATTATTCTTAAAAATATTCAGATTAAATTAAATTGTTATTTAGAAAATACAAGGTTGATGAATTCCGATAAAACGTACTTCATATTACGAGTATAAAATTTTTATTTAGGAAAATTCGAATTTTCTTACTCCCTTCATTCCTTATTGATAGTCCCATATGATCAATTATTAGTCCCAAAATTATAGTCTCGTTTGCTTTCAAGTACCATTAATATTAATTTTTCTACCAAAATTCCCTCTAATTTGCAACAATATTTATGCAAATTTAACTTTCTCAAGTGAATTTTGCTTTTCCATTACTTTCTCTGTCTACTTTTTTACATACCCAATGTAAATTTATCTTTCCAATGTACTTTTACTACGGAGTACTACTTATTTATGTATATTAATTCCTGTAAAAATTGCTCATAAGGGAATATCATTAAGGGACGAAGACAGTAATACTTTATGTTTTTACTTGTTTTTGAAAGCTTTAAACGCTACTCGTATTATTTTATCTTGTTTTTCGCAAAACCCTTTTATTACCTTACTCCTCTTACCTCACAACATATTTACCATTTTGCTCACTTTTTCTTACTTAAGTAATTACATTTAGCTTACAACTTCCCAAAATTTTACGGAATATACACTTTACGAATATATTTCATAATTTACACTCACCCATCAATAACCGAATCTACACTTTTTTCTCAAATTACGTAATTCTTAAATGGACCTGGTTCACGTTAATTTATTGTGGACCACTAACATTTGAGAAACTATGTTTGTTTTATTAGTTAAAAAAAAGGTCACTATAATTGAGAAAAGGTCTCTATGTTGAAATAAAAGTCATTTTGGTAATATATAGACTATAAGAGGTTAATTTTTTTAATGAAATATTTTATATACTGGTTAATATGAATAATAAAGGTCAATATGTTAACATTAGGGTCATAACGTTGTATTTTAAGTTCACAATAATATTAAACGTTATATTAGTTTTAAAAAGTTACTATGTTAAAATTAAGGTTACTATGTCAAAACTAAGGGTCACTATGTTCAATATAATGTTAGTTGCGTGTGTATAAATATCGGGTCCACAATAACATTATTGTGGACCAGGTCCACGCAAGTCTTTCTGACCCTAATTAGTACTCTGTAAGTTTGTACTCCGTAGTTCGTACTTCCTCCGTTTCTTTTTAGTTGACACGTTTCTTAAGTCACATTTGCCAATGCAATTATTCAATCATTAATATCTTTGATTATCAATAAGCAAAAATTATGAAAAGTTGATATTTTGAATGTATATAAAATGACGAATCTAACAAGATCTCTCAAGACTATATTTTTCATCACGTATAAAGTACAAAACACGGTCAAAGGGAGGTGTCTGAATAGTGTTAAAGTCAAAACGTGTCAACTAAATAAAAACGGAGGTAGTATATGTTATCTATACACTTGACCTTAAAACTTTGCTTTAGTTTAATCAATTCCCAAATTCAATGGTTGGAGTCTTTGGAGGCGAGGTTTGTTAGCTTTGATGATGAGTGCTAACTGTTTTGTAGGATAAGAATAAGGTAGGTTTGATGGTTTTATCTGCGTCACATTTAGTTTAAATTCCATCGATTCCTTTCTAACAATATATGTATGGAAACAAAAGGGATGCAGATGTTTCTATGATCATCATCCTTAAAATAACTAATAATATATTTAGGCTCTATTCTATTCACCTTAAAGAAATAATATTAAGTAAAAATAATTTCAGTTCAACAAAAATAATTTTAGTTCAGTAAAATTAATTTAAGTTCAGTAAAAATAATTTAAATTCAGCAAAAATAATTTCAGTTCATTAAAAATAATTTGAATTCAGCAAAATTAAGGTGAAGAGAACAGGGCCTTAATTTTCATTATCTGGTTTATTTATTTTTTGTTATAAAATAGAGAGAAATATAAGAGAGATTGATAGAGAATATATCAGTGTATCTCTATTCCATATAATGGGGTATATATAAATACAATATACTAGGGTTTGAATGGATAAGAATATAAACCCTAGATCTAGATTGTTCCGGAATGATACAAAGGAGGATAATGGATATCCACAAATATTTCATAACACTCCCCCTTGGATGTCCATTATCGAAGATTGTGCCTCATTAAAACCTTACTACGAAAAACCCTGTGGGATAAAAACATAGTGAAGGAAAAAGAGTATATCATTCTTCGTAATACGCTCGAGATGCTGCCTCATTAAAAACCTTACCAGGAAAACCCTTTGGGACAAAACCATGGTCAAGGGAAAAAGAGTGCAATGCGTATTTTCTCCCCTTGATGAATACATACTGAGATCTTCTAGTGTCACCACAATGAATCTAATATGTTGGATATCTTCTAATAAGTTGGTAAAATATCACTTGTTGATCTTCGACTCTCCTAAGCTGAAGTTGCATCTTCAATTCTTAAAGTCTTCACGTGAACATGTGAAGTGTCTTCATTTCACCATATATGTGTTTATCTCTAATATCACTATTCCAAATCTCTATTTAATAGTTGATTAAAAAGGTTAAACTCATGCGGTTATGACTTCTTCTGGAAACCGTTAATAATAAATATTGGTGATCATTATTTGATTTAACATTCATTAATAATAATTTGATGACTAAACTTGATATTATAAATGTTATTCTTCATTCTCATATGAATTATAATATAACATATGTAATTATGTACGCTAATCATGATTCTTCTGGACCATGAGAAACATTCTGGCGCATAAGTATTCCATTGATATTATTTAGATGTTTCATGATTGACATGATAGCTATCTTGTAAATACAAATAGTAAATCTTACTAACTCTTATATGCTGAAACTTCAGGTTGAGATGTCAATAATGTAATCACATAGACTTTTCAAGAGTTTGATAACAATTGCAATATTTAAGACATAAAAATTGTAGGGTTGAGCATTTAATACGTCGTATATAAGTTCTTCAGGAACTCCTTTTACATGATTCATAATATGTTATTAAATAAGTGTCATCAATAATATCATTACAATTATAAGCCCATTGGAATATAAATATCTCTTTCTAATTTTTCATCAAATTTGTAAATATGTCTTACTATACTTTGAATGAACATTCACATACACCACAACCATTGTAAGAAATTAATCCATGCAATATGAGATATATAAAACATGATAACATATTAAACAAATTATACAATGAGTATAAGACTCACATATGCAATAAACAATTAATCTATGACTCACATGCACATGAATATAAGACTCAAAATGATGCAAGACAATGTACAGTGTGGATTTAACAATCCATATTTCATTGGACTTCGGGTCCATGATAAACTTATGATCATTATCATTATGTCGACATCAAAATGTACATATATTTCATATCCCTTACTTATTAGTCCATTCCATTATGCATATGCATATTATTCATCGGTTCCATTATGTACCGGTATCATAAAATTCCTTTAACTTACATTCCGCATGCTATTTTACTATGATATCTGAATACATTACTCATTGGTACCATCATAATTTTTCTTACATCATAGGCCATCTATTATAATAATTCAGATATTTATACCACTTTTAGGGTATTTCATACACTATGGTATTTATATATACTATTACACTATTAGTGTCAACTGCACTATCTTGCCAAATATCATATCTATTAAACATATTTTTATTTTGGAACCGATCATATACAACCTACACTTCAGGTGTAGTGATTCAAGTACAATTGGCAAGATTTTATCTCAATGTATACACATAATTAATATGACCAAACTGTATCTTCAACGCTATGCAACATGAGTCATAAATAAATACAAATCAAATCATAAATGTGCAACATATCTTGATAATATATATACAAAAGTTGGCATATATATAACTTTTCAAACTACCATTATAGGGATCATATACATTCTTTATTTATTTATTTATTTCGAGTTTCCCAACTTTTGCTATTTCTTCTCCCCCCAAGTTGGTAACATATCTCTTTTATAGGGGCGTCTAATTTTATACCAACTTAGTATATAAATTTGCATTAAAATTAATTTCATTGGGAGGATCACAATCAAAATTTATCTCTTATGGAGAACAATTTCGATGAAGAATCATTTATTCATTAACTTTATATTTCATGTGTATTTATTATTAAATTTTCAATAATATTTTCTCTTCTGGAGATCAATGTCAATGGGGAGACATATGTTGTGCAGTTAGTTGTACGTTTTTATTCCTTCTCCAATTTAATATGTGCTGACATATAATAGCCCCAATCAAAAGAATTGTTATACAAGCATAAATCACTTGCTCGTAATTCTAGTAGGTGATGATCTTCTGGATCGTTAAAGACTTAAATAGTGTATTTGGTGAGCTTCTGATCACTTGATTGTTGACAATAATATATAAGTTATTTTGGTGAACTTCTGGTCAGCCATTACTCCTTTATATATAAAAAAAAAAATCAAAACATATTAAATTTTGAAATTTTCATCAATACAAATTATTATAACTTACAATCCAAATATAACTCAATCTCAATATTACGTCTTGCCATTCAATTCATTTTATATATTTAACATTGAGAAAGCGTCAGCACATTATCAAATGAAACTTTAGGTTTCCATTACGGGTAATTATTATTAAACCTGGATGGCCTAAATTAATTATCACATCCAATCACTTCTCTAAATTTGAACTCTGGTCAGTTTTCAACACTAGTGATCACTTTATTAAACTTACTATATGCATGGCCATGAATGTGATGTGATTTTAGAACACAAATATGTGTTTCTTTATACAATTGGCAAGACAATCAATTAATATTTTATCCAATAATTACTCATACTCTACTGGAGTTTAAACTATAAACTTGATACATGTTAATCTTGTTAGATATTTCATACTCTTCTGGAGTCTTTTATATAATCATGAAACATATGAACTTTACTAAAAGTGATTTCTTCTAGAAATGTAATGATATTTACCACTTCCTCAAATTTGTCATTGTCAATAGTGACTCCTTTCCTTTTCAAAGATACTTAATTATCTTTAGAACCTATTGATTTATCACGCTGCTGTTGTACTCTTAGGACATCAACTTTAAATTAGAGCATTTACAACTAGTATATGATAAATGTCATTTGTTTATATCCATTTTCAGGATGGTATCATTTCAAAATATTTAATGAACATGTGGTCACTTTTATTAAATAAATCGTTGATATTTAAGTAATTGTATGTATCAAACTGACCATCAATATATTTTATTATTTATATGCAAGGGTTACATACAATCTCCCCTTAATCCTGGCATATGGGGGTATGGAATGAATCAATCCAACAACCTTTAAAATCCTTGCAACTTTTAAGCCATAAATTCTTTTGGCAATGTCATGTATCAAGTAACATGTTCCTTTTAGCAAAAACATGCTTATATAAAATTATACTTATAGAACACTTATCATGTTCCTCATGCCCAATTACATTCATCTTAAAAAATAACAAAACCTCTTATATTTATGGGCATAATAAAACGTTGATTATGTATAGTTTCTCACAATGTCATGTTTAATTACTTGAACTCATAACACACTTTTTTCTATATATTTAATTAATTAAGGAACTTCAAGTCCATATGTACGAGAATATATACCAACTCATCTACATTTTTCAGAAAGAGAAAGTAAAAATAAGACATGACATAATCAGTTCGAGCTTTAATCAAAACATACCTTATTCGATCCACTCAACTATACTAGCCAAATTAACGCTAGTATTTGGAAACATAAGTAAACAAAATTAACATTGATTCATAATTCTAAATTCGCTTCAATGTCAAGTTAATCGAGATTTGACACAATAAAAAAATGTATGTATGCATACCATATACAATACAAATAATGCATTAATACAATAAGGTACAATGAATTGATAGTCGTACCATTTAGCACTTTAAAGCAATATATATTATCATTTATCAAACTCAAATTTATTATAAATTATAGGAAATAATTATTTGGAATTACTATTGAATCCGTAATTATATTGGACATACCTTTACTAGTGCAGAAGATATAATTTGCAAATTGATCACTTCAAAAACAGCTCCATATGTGTAAGTCATATGTAATTATGACTCTTATAAAGATATAATTTGACAATACCTTTTATTTCTTTAGTATATACTACCAAAAAAATTATTATAATATAATAACTTAATATAACTAATTAATGTCTACACTCCTCAAAATACTCTAGCTAAAATATGTGTGATATTATAAATTTAAATCAATAAAACATACGATAGAAATCATCAATAAAGATCCGACTTCCCCATATATTTATATATTATAAAACAATCATACAGATATAAACTTTAATATGTAACATTGCACTCGAATTACATTTAATCACTATAAGCCACAAAACATTAGAAAAAATAATAACCAATATAGCCAGAATCAATTTTCCGCTCAACCAAATAATATAGAAGCTAAACACATAGGTTACATACTACTAATGTATGTTCAACACTAAAATAGATCAAGGGGCTTGATAGCTTATAATCTAATATATACGAAGTATAAGCCTAACGGTGATAAAAAAAAAAAAATCAATAATAAGGTAACCGAATATATATTACCTCAATTCCTTGTTCACAAAGAGTAATGCAATTATAAAGTAATTGCTATTAAGAGTACAGTAGAGATAAATTGTTGAAACAACCAATCATGGATTATTATTCATATGTCTAATGACACTATTATTCTATTATAAAATTCCAAGCTACTCATTACCAATTGATAATTACAACAATCTACAAGTCACACAACACAATAGCTACGCCTACTAGAATCCTTGTATATGCTCATCCTCGTATCTAATAAACAGTTGATATTAGGATAAATTATGGGAGTATATATTTGATTTTATGATATATATGATATCTATATTAAGCTAGGCATATTCCCTATCCTAATTGTCGCAGGGTTAGGGATCTTGTTTTGCCGTTAGCTTGTATAAATATTGCTATGCACATTAAATAATAAAAGAAAAGCTTCTACTGCCTATCTTTTCCTATCTTTAGAGTTGATTAAATAATCAAACATGTTAATCAAATACAAACTTCATATATATGTGAATTGACGTCGAGAAGCAAATGCATACCAAATAATACAATTTAAGCAACACAATAATAATTTACCATAAAACCCATTATATTAAATTCAAGTATCCTGTAATTCTAAGATGAATGTGAATTCAAACAAACCAAAGATTAATTTTACGTAAAACAATTCAAAGTAATAGAACTAAATAGAACAAACAAAATAGCCGGCACCCTTACAACTTAATTATATGATGTAAAGATTTAAATGATGAATTACATTATCAAAATAAGAGAGTAAAACCATCATATTAATGAAACCGATATCAAATTAAATCTTAATATAAAGAATGGTCAAATCTATTGCCATATGAATATGATATTAAATCAAATTGATAAAACAGGTTTATACATTATTGATTCAAAATAGTATATGCGTACCTTTTTGTGGCTAGGTTTATTCAAACTCGCTTAAATCAAAGGTATGGTGCTGATAACGTGTTATAAAATAGAAAGAAATATAAGAGAGATTGATAGAGAATATATCAGTGTATCTCTATTCCATAATGGGGTATATATAGATACAATATATTAGGGTTTGAATGGATAAGAATATAAACCCTAGATCTAGATTGTTCCGGAATGATACAAAGGAGGATAATGGATATCCACAAATATTTCATAACATTTTTGTTTTTAGTCAAATTTATTAAAAATGTTTTTCTTTTTTAAAATTTCAATTTTCTATAAAATTTAATTTTTTTCAAAATAAAGAAATTCAAGAAATTATTTTCCAAAAAAAGTTTTAAAAATAAAATTTAACAAGTTTGATCATAAAAAAAAAAAAAAAAACAATCTTAAATCGGCTACTGAAAATTGAGAATAGTGATATTCATTTTAAAAATAACTAATACAGAATTTTCAAAGGAATTTAGTAGAATGAACATCAGTCAATATCAATATCAATTCAATATCAATATTATATATTAAAACTCATTTTAAGACATGATGTTTTGCCATGTGTCAACAATTTTGCCATTTGACATATGATGTGTCGTCGCCAAATCATACCATAATATTAATTATTGAAAAACCATATGCATTAACTTTAATGTATTAATGTTAAGTTTAATTGATAAACTCTTCATATGCATGACAATTTCCCTTGAATTGGGTTGTAACTCCTTAATAATTACATAATAATAAAGTTTGTAAGAAATTTAACATTACTGCATTTTTATTTTGTGCATTAACTCATAAAATTGTAATCATAGAGTAAAAGATTTTTGTGCATTATGGAGTAGTATATTAAATGACTATATTCTATGAATATTTAATTATAGTTTTTGTATGCTTTAGCTAGTTTTTTGAACCATTTTATTGTTTCTTTAACTTCATTTTGGATTTTTGGACAGGAGAAGCGAGGAGTAGCTAGTAACAAATATAATACCTGTAAATTTGCTCGATATCGATCAATGAGTAGATTGGCAAATTGGTCAGGTGTGAAGAGCCTCTTAGAAGGAAACAATTGTGGCATGAAGTAATTGTTTATGTAGTCATCACTACCAATATTAACAGTGTACAAGAACTTGTTTAAGTAGTTTGCTACTGGACCTTGAACCTTTAATTGAAGCCTTGAGATTATCATCATATAATTTTGTAATTGTCGATCCATCCACATTCGATCACCCTGAAATGGTAGAGAAACATATGCTAAATACAAAAATAGCTAGCACTTGTAAAAACAGGCAGTTACCTAGGCTTACCTCTTTTAATACTACCTCCGCTTCACATTACTCGAACAAAGAAATGTTTTCATGTCTCACAATTAATACCCCTTTGTTGCGAGTAATTCGAAGCAAAGGTAGTATATTAATGGGCTAGAAATCTAGAATTCCAAGGATGAGAATTTGAAATATTTTGAATGAAAGTAAAAAAAAAACAAACTCTAAAATTAATATATAGATTATTATAAAAGTTAATATTCGTAAGTACTCTTTTTAGAGCGTACAAATCGAGACAAAACATCAAACAAGATTACAATTATTGTATTTCTCTCTTTCTTCAAAAAACCCTAAAATTTTTTCTAATCTCTCTTCAAACCTAGACACCATATTAAAAATTTAGGGGCTGTCATCGATTTTTATCAATGGTAAGCCCCAAGTGGCCCTTTATTTTAACTTGTTTAGTTAATAAAGATCACCATCAATATGATGATTATAGTCAGTCCCTCCATGTAGGGTTTAGTATTGTTTGTTTGTTTGTTTTTAGTGTGTACAGAATATAAATTTGGAAAAATCGTCTTGCAAATTTGTAGAATTGCGGGTATGTTGATACACAAATGTTTAATAAAGGCGGATGTTCACTAATTTATGAATGGCGGAAGTTGTGGAAATTAATAACTGCCAAACTTTGAATCCCACACGTGCGTATTGATGATTGCCAAAATAAAGAAAGCACTTTCTCTCTCTTCCTCATTCATTCACCACTTGCTTTCTCTCTCCTTGTTTTTTTTCTCTCAACTGCGATTTCTCTCTCCAAAACCGGCGATTTTGAGCTTTTTCTCTCTCCTCAATCGGCGATTTTTGAGCTTTTTCTCTCTTCTCTATCCCTTGTGAAGTTATTATTTGCTAAATTCAGGTTCATTTACTTATTTTTTTTTTGCGATTTTTGTTAGTTTAAGTTGTTTTGATTCTTCGATTTTTAGGTTTTTTTATTTTGTTTTTTTTTCGATTTTTGTAGTGTTTTATTCTGCAATGGTTAAGAAGAAGATTACAAAGAAGTTTTCAGATGTTGAAAAAGGTGTGTTTACTTAAATTTTTCATCACTTTTTTCAAAATTTTCAATTGAATTTTCGCTTATATATGTTGATTTGGTAGTGCATGATATTTTTATAATTTTACTTGATTTTTCATGTAGATTCTGATAATTGAATTTGAATTTTGAAGTTAATATGTTTAATTTTGCTTTATTTTTTTGTTCATTGTTTATAATTTGTTAAAAATTTGTTATATATGTGTTGTTGTGTTGTTATATGTTATACCTATTTTTCATGTTTATTTTCAGAATTATTTTTATCATTGCTTATTATTCTTTTAATTTTGCATGTTAGGTTTTAGGTTTAGGTTTTATGTTTTGGTTTGAGTATGAGTATAATAGGCATATGTGCATTGTGTTTGTGCATCTGTGTTTGATTAACATGCATATGTGCATTGTTCATTGTTCATTGTGTTTGAGTAATAGACATATGTGTCATTTATATGCTTTGACAATGTTCACTTTATGATGTTAAAAGGGTCACTTTATGCTGTTAAAAGGGTCACTGTATGTTGTCACATGGGTAACTTTTTCAGTTAAAAGGGTTACTTCTTGTGTTTAAAAGGGTCACTTTGTGCTGTTAAAAGGTTCACTTTGTTTTGTTAAAAGGGTCACTTTATGTTTTTAAAAGGGTCACTTTGTGCTGTTAAAAGGGTAACTTTGTGCTGTTAAAAGGGTCATTATGTGCTGTTAAAGGGTCTCTTTGTGCTATTAAAAGGGTCACTTTGTGCATTTAAAAGGGTCACTTTATGCATTTAAAAGGGTCATTTATGCACATTATTCTAAATTTTTCCATGAGTAATTTCTGAATTTGTAATTTTTTGTTATTTCTCTGTAATAAATAGATACAGGTGGTTCAATAGGTGGTTATCGTTATAAAATGCCTACAAAAGGAAAGGGAAAGCCTAAAGAGCCTGCTAAGGATAATGTAGTACCAAAAAAGACCCAGATAGTTCCTGAGAAGAGCAAAGCAGTACCTAAAAAGGTTGTGACAATTCCTGAGAAGGGCTTAATTATTTCTAAGAATGACAAAAAAGAGTCTGAGAAGGCCAAAATAGTTCCTAAGAAGGCCAAAATTGTACCTAAGAAAGCTAAAACAGTGGAAGATTCTGATTATGAAATGCTTTCTGATTCTGATTCTGAGTCTTTTGTGTAAGCATACATAGTTTTTTTTTTTTTTTTTTTTTTTTTTTTTTTTTACATTTTTTAATTATATTTTGTTTTTAGTTTATATTGTTTCAGTTACATTTTTTTTATTATTATTTAGGGAGCGAAGAAGTTTGATTGCAAGGTGTAGACCATATTCATTGGAAATTTTGTTGCAGAACTTTAGTCCTGAGCAAAAACAGGCTGTTGAAGAAATTGGTTTTGGAGGTTTATTACATCTGAAATTGAAAACTCTTAATCGTCAAATGCTACCTTGGCTTGTTGAAAACTTCAATGGTGGTAGCTGCATGTTTACCATTGCTACTGGTAAAGAATTTGTTGTTACTAGAAATGATATATGCGATGTGTTTTACTTCCCTTTGAGTGATATTTGCATTCCTGAACTTTATAAAAATTCTGAAGATGAAAGTGTAGATAAACGTATCATTCAGGCATGGAGATCTGATTATGGTCTTTCTGGTAAGCAACCTCTTCATTTGTCAAAATTGGAGTCTCAGATGGTTAATTTGGTTGAGGAAGGGGAAGAATTTAAGAGGTGTTTTGTTCTTCAAGCTATGTCTAGCTTTTTAGCTCCTACTACTAATAGGACTGTTTCATTGAAGTTGCTGAAAGCTGTTGAAAAATTTGATAAAATTAACTTTCGATTGGTGTTCATATGTTTTGAAAAAAATTAAAGAAGGCTGTTCAGAAGTATAAGAATGATGAAACTGCTCAAAATGTTAATGGTTGTTTGCTGGCTTTGCAAATTATGTATTTTGATCGTTTAAATTTTCAAGGTGAAAAGGAAAGTAGTACTCTTCCTTTGATTCAACATTGAATGGATGTAAAGATTAAGAAGCGGATTAAGTTAGAGATCAAAGCTGGTGGTTATGGGCAGGGACCGTTGGATACTTTTACTTATCTTGTGTTATAGCTTAATTTTAAGGAAACTGTTTTTAAGCCAGCTCCTACTTTGGGTTATGATAAGGGTGCTTCTACAAGTGGTACCACTGGCCGCATTGTTGCATTTGAGCTTCCAGAAGGTATTATGACCGATGAAGAATTAAAGAAATTTCAACTGATGTAAGTATTATGTTTTTTTTATATTTAGTTATTATTGCTTTATGTGCACAAAAGTTACCCTTTTTGTGTACAAAAGTTACCCTTTTTGTGTACAAAAGTTACCCTTTTTTTGCACCAAAGTTACCCTTTATATGCATTAAAGTTATCCTAAATATTTAGTTAAAGAGGTTACTTTATGCATATAAAAGGGTAACTTTATGCATTTAAAAGAGTCACTTTATGCATTTAAAAGGGTCACTTTAAGCATATATTTTGAATTTTTAATTATTTTATTATTTTTATTTGCAACATTTATGTATTTTTCTTTGTTCATATGTTTGTAGGTTGTTCATGAAACATTTCTTTTGTTTAAAAGAAATATGGATGTTTTATTATTTGTTCAGTCAACTGGTTTTCAAACCTTGAATGATCTGATTACTTCTCGCAGAATTGTTTCATTATCTTCTGATGATTCCGTTTCACTTTCTCAAACTGAACAGCTACTCTCTGATCCTCATTATCTGAAGATTTTAGATGGTTTAATTGATGAGTGTAATAAAATGAAGTATGTACATGATTTGTTTCGTGGTTTTTATGAACCTACAGAAGGTAATAAAGATGTTGTTCCTGAAAAAGAACCTGCACAAGGTTTCAAAGAAGATATTCCTAAGGATGATGACAATGGTTCTGGACCTTCTGGTATTATTCCTGGTCCTACTGAAAATATTCCTGTTGGGCATATTGATCAAAATGAACCTACTGGACGTATCATCAGAGAAAATAAATCTCTATGCTCTCTGTGGACCAGTAGGTGTGCAGGTGCCTTTTGTAACTCAGTTTTTGAAGGCCAATGCTCGGATTTTCAGGAATTTTCCTCAGTTACATTTGGAAGTTCTTGATTATTGTTTGCTGAAGTATGTTTCAATGAATAGGAAGTTAAGTGTCATTTTTTATGATAATTATTTTTTTATTTGGTTTTTTTTTCTTATATATATTTTTTTTAATGCTTATCTTATTTTTTATTGTTTCAGTGAAGGCCTTGTTACTTTTGGAATGAATTTTTAATTCCAAGAGAAGACATGGTGTCCCTTGTTGCTCCACTCAGGATTCGATGGTGCATTATTGATTGCTACTGTCTGTATTTGAATGAGAAAGCATGTTTTGAGGCTGCTGGTCCTCGAAAATTCTTCTTTGGTGTGAGGCAAAGTGTAAGTTATATTATTGAGATCTTATACTTTAATAGTTTGCATTCTTGCATGTTTGTGACAATATTGACAAAGGTAACATTTCTAATGCTGTTAAGGATTTGCAGGATCTATGGGAAGGTTGGGTGAGCTATGAGAATCCAGAACGTGATATAATTGATGCTGATCTCGTATATTTATGCTAAACTTAATGTCGTAACTTTTAAAGAGTTTTGTTTATGATATGCTTTGTGTAAATCTCTTTTAATTTTGTTGTTTCAGATCTATTTTCTTGTTCTTATTGAGAATCACTAAAGTTTGTTTGTTATTGATCATGCAAAAGAGTTGGTATATTATCTTGACAACGTTATTTGGTTGGATTCTGCTGTTGATTATACAAAAGAATTGTGTTCACACATGGTACGTTTGTGTTTATTTTTTGTTATGTTTCTGTTGATTCATTGTTTCCATTTTAACTTTTTTGATTTTAATGTATTCTAAACTTTTATATGTTATGTCAGTGTGTTCAAATGGGTGCTTTTCTTGGCAAAATAAATCATCCAAAGAGTTCTCACCTACCTTCTTATGGGTTTGAAGTTGTTGAGTTGGAATGGAGAAAAGATAAAGTTGACAATTTGGATTGTGGGGTCTTTGTCTTGTATCACATGCTCCATTTTGTTAGCGAATCGTTCAAATTAAATGAACTCAAAACAGTAATTATCTATATAGTTTCTGTAGTTTTTTCCTTTCTAATGCTTTTATCAATTATATATTGATAATTTTTTTTCCTGTTGTGATATTATTGGAAGGAAATTTCTACGAGGAGAGATCTATACCAAACTGGTGCTGTGTGATTTGAATGAATCTAGGAATGATGTGTTGTCAGAATTACCCAAGTTCAACGAGAAGAAGAAAGATCCTGCTTATGTCAATGGTGTTGAAGAAAGATTAAAGGCTGCAATTGCTGAGAAGAAGAAGAAACAAACAGAAGAAAGGAAAATGGCAGCAGAAGCAGCAGCAAAGGCAGAGGCATAAGAAAAAAAAACCAAAGGAAAAAGGGCAAAAAAGCAGGCAAAAAAGTATACTCCTTCTAAGTAGTGAAATAATTGATAGTTATTAGCTGATTAGGTCAGGGGGTTTTTTTGAACAATGAAAAAACTTAATGTATGTGCATACATTAAGTTCAATTATGTAATTAAACTTAGTGTAAAGTTTTTGGTTGTTTTTTTGGAATACTAATGTATGTGCATACATAAAGTAATTAAAAGGTTTATTTTTATGTTTTTTATGGGGTCACTTTTTTGCATAAAATGGTGAACTTGTAGCATAGAAAGGGTTACTTCTGTGGGTAGAAAGAATAACTTTATACATGATAAGGGATAATATTGTGAGTACACAGGGTAACTTTTATGTATAAAAAAGGTAACTTTTATTTATAGAAAGGGTAACTTTTAAGCAAGAAAAAGGTAGATTTAATTGTTAGAAAGGGTAACTTTAGCTATGAAAAGAGTCACTTTTATGTAGAAAAAGGATCACTTCTATTCATGAAAAGGGTCACTTTTATGTATAAAAAGAGTCACTTTTATGTAAATGGTAACTTTATTATGTGAAAAGGGTCACTTTTTCTGATAAAAGGGTCACTTTTTTCTGTTAAAAGGGTCACTGTTTGTTTGGAAAAGGTTCTTTTTTTTTTTTTTTTGTTAAAAGGGTCACTTTTGCAGTTTGGATTCTCTGATCTTAATTTAAACGTTTAACTAAATAAAGATATGCTAATAATAGTTTCAATCAAATTTTCATTAAACTAGTCATATAGTAAAAAAAAATAGTTTTAGAATACAAAGTACATTAATTTTGAAAAAAAAATGATCTAAAAAAGTTCCTAAAAGAGTCTCAAATTAGGTGTTTTAGATCTAAATTATGAATGTGGAGGTGGCAGTGCTGGTTTGCTTTTTCTCTTGCTTTTTTCAAGACCTCCTTTTACTCTCTTGCTTCTTCCTTTTGTTACAGCCCTTTTCGGATCAAGTATTGTTGGTACACTTATGCTTGTACTCGATGCCGAAAAAACATCATTATTGTTGTGATTGCTGTCTGTCTGTAGACACCCATTTGTGTCTCCCCAAAACCAAACCCGGTGATGAGTACCTTTCACGTCGAATCATAATCGAATAAGCGAAAGTGTGGAAAGTTTATTGTTGCGGATAGTTTTAATTTCTTTTCTTTTCTCTCTGTTTTTGAAAACTTATTTTAAGAAAACAGTCAATCTTGTTTGGTTGGTCCATGATATGGGTCCAATAATAGTGTAGTTGGATGGGGCTTGACAAGAGCTTTCCAACGATATATTACAAGCCCAATTCCGATGAATATTGAGGAAGTTATGGCTAAATTACTAAACTGGGTCCGTTTTGAGCCTTATGTGCGGCCCAATGATCTAGGGGAGGGCCTAATATGATTTATCATTCCTAATGCAATTAGGAATGGTTTTAGTCTTCTAGAATTTTCTAGAAGGTTCTTTTCATTCCTAATTCAATTAGCATTGATAAATTGACTTTTGACTTTTCAGTGCTTTAATTAAAATCAAATCGCATTTTTGAGGAAATTATATGATTTTATCCTCCAGTACGGCAAACTTATCTGATTTTCAAAAACGCGTTAAAATCAGGCTTGGCGCCTGACCCCCGGCTTTGGCGCCTAGAACCAGGCTTGGCGCTAGCCACTGGCGCCAGTTAGCCAGGGTTGGCGCCAACTCTGTTTTTTGTGCGTCAGACTCTGTTTTGTTTATTTAATCTTTTTGGCTGATTTTCTCTATAATAAATATCGTATTAAAAACTCCGTTTTCATTCACAAATCTTCACCAACATTCACCAATTCTCACCAATTCTCATCAACAATCAATTTTCATTCGCAAATCATTAATTCTTTAGCTTTCTCTAAATCATTCATCTTTTTCTTTTTCTTCTAAACTTTGTTTTCTCATACAAAATTCCGCATTCGCAAGATCTAGAAACACCTAGCCATATTCGAAGTTGCCTTCGCCATAGACGTGAAAGGTTTAATTTCTGAGGGTTTGGTCCCAAATCTCTATTTCAATTATTTAATTTAATTGTTTGATTATTATTTTCCTTGAAGTTACTAACATGTGTGTTTTGTTATTAGAAAGAGATACGAGGCATCAAAGTAAGTACTTTAATTGTTTTTATTGATATTATGATGTAGAAATCATGTTTACATTGTTATTATGATAATCCTAGTATCATGTCTAGGGTAATTTTAATATTAAATATGAATCCTGTGATGCTTCCTATGTTTTTCCTAATATTTATGATTGTTAGTATCATGTTAGGGCTAAAGATTTGATTTTTATTGCTTAGTGACATGCTAGGGTTTGTTATTAATCTTGTTAGTATCATGCCTAGGATTTTGCTATGTTTATTATGCTTTAATATTATCATGAACATGATTATAATTGTTATAATTTATGATGATTATTGTTATTATTATTATTTTGATGATGTTTATTTTATTTATGATTATTATTATTATTATGATTATTATGTTGCTTGATACATTATTTATTCTTTATTGCTTGATCACCTTTTTATTGCATGTTTAAAGGGAATTGGTACTTGTAATCACGCTTAATAAGATAATTAATAATCTTGTTAGGGTTAATTTGATTATAATTTCAAGTGATCACCAATAATAGTTTATTTGTGCATTAAATTCAACCAACATAGATAAACAGGTTTAGGGTTAATCTTATTGATTGCATGTTAGTCGAAAAGCGCACATGAATACGATCAGAATAAAGTAGAGGTCTATTATTAGGGCAGGTTCAATCTATTTTAGGTTGGATTTGTACCTTCATCCCCGAACCCTTATTTGGTTCTAGACCTTATGGAGTTGACAATCTCTTGGATCGTTAAGGGGTGTAACCTTCATCCTGTGAACGGTTTACAAGTTCCTAAAACTTGTTGGCGACTCTTTTGCTCTATATTCTTCCCTTTTGGACGCCACCGTACTTTAGTGTAAGATTACTGTGGGGTTCAAGCTAGTGGGATTAAATCTGGCGCCAGTCTCTGTTTGCTGGCGCCAATTTCCCCCAATACCGAGCCAGAAATATGCGTTCAAATTTCGACCGGTTTTTCGTATTGTTTGCTCGATCCTACTTCTTGATTGAATTTTTTTCTTAATTTTCTGAAACCCATATGTGTTCTACATATGGATATAACCCTCTGGGAATTCATGATCCATCTACCCGATTGAACGCTCCGTGCAACAAAGGGTACATCCGAGATGTTGAATTCACCAAACCATGGAAGCGAGTTTTTTCTAAACTCGCGGTGTCCCATCCACTCGCGCCAACCCTTCACGGTTAGGCTTCCGCGCGGTGCATCCGGACAATTAACCATGGACCCTCTATTGACTAAACCATATCCCGAACCTTAGAGAACTAGAGCCATGGTTAGGTGGCAAACGCTTTTCATCATATTGTGCCTACTTGACTAATTGTGCATTATTTGTTGTGCATATATATTCTATGTTTCTCTTAACCGTTTGTTAACTTGTGTTGAGACTAAAAAAAAATTAATGACTTAAAGAACTTTGCCTAATTAATTAATTAATTAATTAATTTGAGTCAATGAAGTCTAATATTTTAATCGGAATTGACCTAGTACGACTTTAGGCATACCCCGATTGACTAATAACACCGAAAACAGTCCCAGACCGAAGCTCCATTACTGGCGCCAAGGTCTGAGCTGTAGCGCCACATTATGGAGTGTAGCGCCTGACGACAACTTTGTCGTCTGGCGCCAAGCTCCACAGTGCGACGCCAGTCCTGTTGCTTGGCCGACAGTTCGGATTATTGGTCGAGTCATCAGTTTTCTATTTAATCCGGTTAAATTTTGCTGTCAACAGTACTTTTTGAGTCAATGATCGAGTTTAGGCACTAAGTTCCATGGTCTTACACAAGAGTCCAAGCATGTCACTTACACTCAACGCACACACCAATACACATACTTTGACCATGTTAAGAGAGTCTTGTGTGCGCGTTTTTTCCGTCATTTTTTTTAGGGGGGTAAGTCGGATATTAATCCTCCAATAAAAAAAAAACTATACTACATTATTTTTGCAAAAAAAAATATGCACCCTTTTCTTTTTTCCTTAAAATAAACCGTAAATTCAAGTTGATTCGAGTCTAGTAATAAAAACGCAAAATGGTTTATTTACAGCGCGTGGTCAAGAAAAGAAGGACGGTTAATCAAAGACAACCTCTTCGTACAAGTCCAACTTTTCGACAAACCCATAGCTCGTAAGAGGAAAGCTAAGGTTATAATGGCAACACAAGAAGAAGTCAATGATCTTAAGAACCAACTGGCTACCGTGACTGAGACACTGAAGCTTCTCGCACTCAAGATCGATGATCCCGTGACGCAACAACTAATGGACCTCATGCAAGAGAGTTTAAGCAAGTTTTCTAGCGACTACAAGTTCCAAGAGCTTACATCATAAGGGATCTCAGTGGACAAAGAGATTCTTCCGCAGAAGTTCAACGCCAACGACATCCCAAAATTCAGAGCAATTGACAACCCATACTTTCATTTAAGAGCATTTGAAACAATAATAAGCATCAAGGGTATTGATAAGAAAGTGTTCCCTTCTCTGTTCTCACTATCTCTCGAGACCGTTTGCCAACAATGGTTCTTTTCTCTCGAGAAAGAAAAGAACTCTACCTGGGAGTCAATAGCAAACGCTTTCGTTGATAGGTACAAGTGCAACATTCAAGTCGAGACTGACCATAGGGAACGTGAAATCCTCAAATAAAAAGAGAATGAAGGCTTCACCTCTTTCTTTAACAAATGGAAAGAAACCTTAGCTAAGATGATTGAGGGGCCAAGTGAAAAAGAATATGTGAGACTGTTCATAAAAAATCTCCAAGAAAAATATTCAAAGCATCTCAAATATCAAAATAATCTCCACTTTCAAGGCCGTTTATGACATTGGGATCAATATTGAAGATGACTTGGCTAAATTAAAAGCTGCCAGCAATAACTCTAACAGTGGTTGGAAAGAAAAGAAGAACGACAATCATTCTTCTTCCAAAACCGCCCACTCAAATAATGTGAGCACCTTTAATTTAGGAGAAGTCCTTGCTATGAACAACCAAGGACAGAAGAAACCATTTAGGAGGAACTTCACTCCTATTGGCATGAGTTATGACACCGCATTTGATCAATTAAATGCAAAAGGTCTTATAACTCCTATTGGACCATTTGGGGACCCACCAGTTGAGAAGAGGTAGGCCAATTGGAACCCCAATGCACACTGCAAGTATCACCAAGGTAGGGGTCATCTCACCGAAAACTGTTGGAAGCTTAAGGAAGCTATCCAAGACTTGATCGACAACAACAAGCTGCCGTTGCCCCCTGCCAGTAAGAAGCCAAGCATTGACAATGCACCTCTAGCTCATACCCTGGCTATCTCCGATGAGGAAAACGAGGCTGACCCCTCATCTCTCATTAGACCTGTCAAAGAAATCAGCGCCATAGAAAAAGAAGAGGAGATTTTTTTCGATGTCAAGGATAACCTTCCAGAACCGGCGAATAAAGATGATATACAATTGCTTACACTGTCTATGAGGGAGGTATCACAACTACTACGTGAAGCTCTCAAAGTTATGAACGAACACCATAAGAAATATGATGAGCTTCCACTTCCGAAAGATGAACCTAAAAGAGAATTCACACCAGTGAGAACGACTTATGAGGCAAAGCATTTTCCCTTACAAGTCACTGAAAGACCTAAGAAGAGCAATAGAATTTACACTCCAATTGGGATTCCATATGCACAAATGTTCGAAATGCTCTCCGAGAGTGGCGAGATCAAACCTCTCGAACCGAGACCATTCGAATCGTTGAAAAGGACAGATAGATACTACTGTCAGTATCATCAATCAGGGGGTCACACTATAGAAAACTGTTTCAAATTCAAGGATTTTATACAAAAAACGATTGATGAAAAGAAACTAGTCCAAGTTCAGCAAGAAGAAGATGCAACCATTAATGAAGTTTGGGATAGTGATGAAGAAGATGTCTATCTAAAGGACCTAGTAGGAATTCCACCTTCTGTGTCATACACCACATATGACATTTGGGGTGAAGAAGACTCATCAATAGATGTCCTCACAAGATCGGGGAGAATGCAACCTCCCGTTTCAACACAACCCATGCCAACCACACAACAAGTTCCCATACCTATCATTGAAGACAATGACATTGTTAAGCAGTTTAAGAAGACAAAGGTTGAGATGAATGTATGGAAACTTCTGGCAACATCCCGAGAACATAGGTTGGCTGTAATGAATGCCTTGGACAAAATTGGGATAGACTCTGACACCACCCCTGAGGAACTAGTCAACTTCCTCACAAGTGACCTTCCTAGTCCGATTAATTTGATCACCTTTTCTGACAAAGATTTACCCCCAGAAGGTGACAAACATTACAAGGCATTAAACCTCACAGTAGTTTGTAAGAGGATGAATGTTCCTATGACTCTTGTAGACAATGGATCGGCCATCAACGTCTGTCCACTTAGAACTGCGAGGATGCTCGGTATAAGGGACGAAGATTTAACTCCGTCTAAACAAGGAACAAGAGCCTACGATAACACTCGTCGTCAAGCTCTTGGCAAGATTACCCTAAATGTAACGGCAGGAGCAATAGAATATGCTACTACTTTCCAAGTAGTAGACATCAAAGCTTCATTCAACTTATTGTTGGGACGCCCTTGGCTTCATGATCTAAAGGCCGTCCCTTCATCTCTCCACCAACAAGTGAAAGCTATAGTTGGAGGAATTCCAATCACCATCGATGCTTCGTCTATGAGAATCTAATCTATAGAAAATCCAATTATTAATGTGGAGAACGACGAGGATGATGAAGACCTATGGGGCTTTAACGAAGAAGTCTCCTTAATCCAGGAGGATGAAAGGACCCCTCTTTGCCATCACCTCCATTCAAACATAATTGTCAATGCCATGCTGAAGAAACAAGGACACTTTCCTGGGATGACCTTAGGAAAGAAGAAAGGAATGGCAAAACAGCTGGAGTCACCTGGCCTCCCTAAGTTAGACACTTTCGGACTTGGTTTCGAACCGACTCGAAAAGATCTCAAGCGAGCCCAGGAGAAGCCGAAAGCACGTAGGTACGCTCGCATTCAAAAGAAAGCAATCCCAATGGATCAATACCCTCTTACGCTTAACGGTCAGTTTATAAAAGAAGGAGAGGATTATCCATGCCATGAATTTCCCGAGCCATTTTTTGTAAACGGCATACGACAACCAGGATTCGGGATTTTCTTGGATTGCTACTTCACTGATGAAATCCCAACTCCTGTCCACAAGGAGAAAGCACCCCCATGCTTTGACTTTAACGTCATGGGATTACTGTTTGGGCGAGAAAAGAATGAGCCAACTTATAAAGAGGATAACTCCTCGCTCATTCAAACAGTCCTACAAAGTTAAAGCTTCGATCCCTCGAAGCTAATTTCTCCAGCTGAAGGATCACTACAAGGGTGGCGCAAGACTATCAAGGTGACTACTCCAAGCGGAAGGAAGATATCCATCACGACAGGGCAAGGACCGATGTTTGAAGAGTCGTCTGAGTCTGAGTCAGAGTCCGAGTTAGAGTCTTTCCCTTTAGAGTCTTCTAAGTCTTTAGTAGTAACACCTCCCCCTCCTATTTCCTCTCCTAAGATAGTTAGTGATCCAGTCCCTGAGGACATTTCACTCTTTGATGTAATGATCTCAGAGTATAATAATATTTCTCATTCTCCTTACTTCTCGTGTTCTTCTCTAACCCAAGATGACGAGCATTGCTTAACTAACGATGAAAAAGACAAAGAAATTATTAAAGCAATGGAAACACTCGAAAAGAAAACACCAGTAATCGAAGAGACTGAAACAGTTGATATTTCAACTCATAAAAGAGAAGTTAAAATCGGATTAACATTGAATAAACAAGAAAGAACCGATTTAATTAACTTACTTAAAGAATTTATCGATGTATTCGCTTGGTCATATGAGGATATGCCAGGCATTAATAGAGAAATAGCTCAACACACTATACCACTAATTCCAGGAATGAAACCTGTAAAACAAAAGTTGCGTCGAATGAAACCCGACGTAGCACTTAAAATAAAAGAAGAAGTTCAAAAACAGATAACTGCAGGTTTCATCAAGGTATCCAAATACCCCGAATGGGTCGCCAACGTCATCCCAGTTCCGAAGAAAGACGGAAGGGTAAGGATGTGTGTCGACTATCGAGATCTAAATAAGGCAAGTCTTAAGGACGACTTCCCTTTGCCACACATCGATATTCTGGTAGATAACACGACAAATCATGCGCTTCTCTCGTTTATGGATGGATACGCAGGTTACAACCGGATTCTCATGGCAGAAAAAGACATGGAGAAAACAACCTTTATAACGCCATGGGGCACTTACTGCTACACGGTAATGCCATTCGGGTTGAAAAACGCGGGTGCTACTTACCAACGTGCAACAACTGCCTTACTCCATGACATGATGCACAAAGAAGTCGAAGTATATGTCGACGACATGATTATAAAATCAAAAGATCGTCCAGGCCATCAAGTAGCCTTAAGGAAATTTTTCGAAAGGCTAAGAAAATATAATATGAGGTTGAATCCATCAAAGTGTGCTTTTGGAGTCACCTCAGGCAAGCTCTTGGGTTACGTCATAAGCTCTAGAGGAATAGAGGTAGACCCAACCAAGATCAAAGCAATCATGTCAATGCCACCGCCCAAAACTGAGAAACAGATTCGAGGATTTATTGGCCGGTTGCAATACATAAGTAGGTTCATATCAAAACTGACGACAATATGTGAACCAATCTTCAAGAAGCTCAAGAAGAATGTACCAGTAATATGGGACGACGAGTGTCAAAAAGCCTTTGACAAGATCAAAGCCTATCTCGCAAATCCTCCCGTATTAGCACCAGCACTTCCCGGAATACCTCTTAGGTTATATTTGACGGTTACCAAAGAGACAATGGGAGCTATGCTAGCACAAGAGGTAGAAGGCAAAGAGAACGCAATTTATACGAAGCACGCTATACACCGCTCGAGAAGTTGTGCCTCGCCTTGGTGTGGGCCACAACTAAGTTAAGACATTACATGTTGGTGCACACTGTTTTCTTAGTCTCCCGATTAGATCCACTCAAGTATCTATTCGAGAAATCTACACTCAATGGACGTATATCAAGATGGATAGTCAATCTAGCACAGTTTGATGTAAGGTTTATGCCACAAAAAGCTATCAAAGGATCCGTGGTGTCAGACTTTCTAGCAGATTTTCCAATAGAAGACTCGCACCAATGCAAGATAATGAATTTCTAGATGAAAACCTAATGGTTACTGAAGATGAAACTTGGACCTTATACTTCGACGGAGCCTCAAACCAAAAGGGATGTGGCGTTGGAGTATTACTAGTATCACCTAAAGAAGAGCACGTTCCAATCTCCATAAAGCTTGATTTCGACGTTACCAACAATGCTGTTGAATATGAAGCATGCGCGGTAGGCCTTGAAACAGCTTTGGCATTGGGAGTAAAGAAGTTAAGGATATTCGGAGACTCTTCTTTGATCATCAATCAGATATCTAAAAGGTGGAAGGTAAGGAGGAAAAGTCTAGCCCCTTATCAAACCTATCTGGAAACTCTTACCGATTAATTAGACAAGGTAGAATATACATATCTACCTAGAGAGGAAAATCAATTTGCCGATGCCTTGGCAAGATTAGCCTCAATGGTTAGGATTCCCACATAAATCGAGCAAATGCCTCTAACTATAGAAAAAAGGCACAAACCAGCATACATCCAGGCTATAGAAGACGATGAATTAGTCCAAGGCGAAGAAGAAGAAGAAGAGGAAGAACCGTGGTACACGGACATACTCAACTATGTCACCAAAGGAGAATACCCTCCTCATGCTGACAAAAGAGCAAAACGAGCATTGAGGCTTTTGGCTTCCCAATGTGTACTCATAGACAACGAGCTACATAAAAGGGTACCTAAAGGTAGAGCTCTCTTATGTGTAGGAAAGATGGATGCACAAAGAGCAATGAGAATAGTCCACGAAGGAATCTGTGGCACTCATGTAAATGGAAAAATGTTAGTCCAGAAAATAATGCGAGAAGGATATTATTGGACTACAATGAATAGGGATTGCCATCAATATGTAAAAAGATGCCCTAAATGCCAAATTTATGCCAATTTAAAACATGTCCCTCCATCTTTGCTCTATACCTACACATCGCCATGGCCATTCTCCACATGGGAAATTGACATCATTGGCAAAATTACTCCCCCAGGAACAGGACGCCATGAATTTATTCTAGTAGCAATTGATTACTTCACAAAGTGGGTCGAAGCGCAATCATACGCTAAACTCACTGCAAAACATGTAGCACTCTTTATCGAGAGAAATATTATTTGCCGATACGGAGTCCCACATGAAATGATAAGTGACAATGGAACTCACTTTCAAGCCGAATGTGAAGAATTGCTACAAAAATACGGCATTCAACATCATCATTCTTCCCCTTATAGACCTCAAGCAAATGGAGCAGTCGAGGCAGCTAATAAAAATTTAAAGACTATCATCGAGAAAATGACAGAAAATTATAAGGATTGGCCTGACAAACTTCACTTCGCATTGTGGGGTTACCGCACATCAATCCGTACATCAACAGGAAATACACCATTTTCCTTGGTATATGGAATGGATGTCGTACAACCTGTCGAACTAGAAATACCATCTCTACGCATCGCCTTAGAGAGTAAACTCGATGAAGTTGAATGGACTAGGGAAAGATATGAAGAATTGATTCTACTCGACGAAAAACGACTAGAAGCTCTACATCACACTCAGTGTTACCAGACTCGTATGGCTAGGCATTTTAATAAGAAGGTCAAGACAAGAAATATCAAAATAGGAGACTTGGTGTTAAAAGAACTAAGGAAAAATGTTTTAGACCCAAGGGGTAAATTTAGACCTAATTGGTCTGGACCCTACATTGTCAAAACAATCCTGTTAGGAGGTGCAGCAAAACTAACTGATATGGATGGCAATGAATTCTCAAACATGACAAATCTTAACCAACTTAAGAAATACTACCCATAAGTACTTGAGTAGGATACTCAAGAGAGCTACGTTCGGCCTGATTCCTTAAGAAAGGATACGTAGGCAACACTTTACGGGTGCGGCCACTTTATTTTTAGACATCTCCGCGTTCCAGAATTAATTAAAAATTCAACAGAAGATCGCCGAATTATAGGCGTCGCACAGAAGAGCTTGGCGCCAGCTAACAGCCATCAGCGCCAGCCAATGAAATTGGCGCCTGACGCCAGACTTAAATGAGAGGCGCCAAATGCCAATAACTGGCGCCAATTTGGAAATAAACTCTGGGCGAATTTTGTTGTTTTTCGGAAAATTTTCGACTTCCGTACTCGAAGAATTTCTGGAAAAATAATTTTTTTCAGTTTTCATTGCTTTAATAAAATAAATTTAAAGTAAATAATTTAATTAAAAGCTGAAATTTCATTAATAAAATAAAATTACATTATTGATGGAATTTAAATAAAGCTGAAATAAATTAACTTTAAATAAAAAATAACAAACTAAGTCTAATAAATTGAAAGACAAGCAATGCTCCTAATCTTCCTTTTCCTTTCTAGCCCTTTTCCAATTTTTGTCTGCTTCCTCCTCCTCATCCATAACCTTAGGTAGTAGGCATCCTTTAGAGGACCTACATTCAATTTTAGAGTAGATAGTCTCCCCTTCAGCTATCACTCCATGCTTCTTTTCCACCCAAGCCCTTTTATATGTGGTGTTAGCTTTCCTTTTCCCTTTATCTTTGGTAGCATTTTTCTTCCTAGGCATTGCAGGTGTTTTGAATTCAATTCTTGTACCTAGGCGTTCCTTGGAAAGAATCACCCTGTCACGCAGACGACTCTTCACATCAGTTTTATCCTAATTTTTATTCGAATCCTTCAAAGGTTTCTTCAGCAACCATTTCTTCACATCATTGGGCAAAGAAGGAGGAACCTTTTGGGTAATCACTTCCCATAAAGGTCTAGCACCCTAGTAAGCATCAAATCTGTCTACTTCTTGGGAAATAGGGTACTCAAAGGGAGGACGAAGATCCCCGGAAGGAATATTCTGAAGCAAGTCGTATTGTCTTTTTACCCTGCAAGGATAGTAATAAGTCACACGAGACAAGCTTGGAAGACGGCAAAAAGGTTTCTTGTTAACACCAACCATTCTTTCTATTTTCCACCATGGGACGACCCACTTGATAGCAAAATCACGTGATTCGAAGACTTTTCCCCACCCATGGCGCCCTATCTTAGGGAAACGTTTCTTCCTCCTCACAAAGCAATTGGGAGTATACTTCTCAATATCGCCCGGAGAGCTAATTAATCCTAGCCTTTCCATTAGCCACATCTGTAAAACATTGCAATGCAAATAAATTATTATTACAATACAAAAATATTTTTTTTGATTTCTGTAATTAAAAATATTATTTTTCTACCAGTAATAAAATTGGAGAGCCGCGAAAATATGCGTTTGGGTCCCTTTTCAATTCATCTAGACTAATCATAGTCTCTCCAACTATTAATGGCATTAGATTTCTCCCTGATTCAGTTTGTTCTAGTACAGTGGTTATAATTGATTGACCTTGGTTATTTTTACCACTACTAAGAAAAAATTGGTTAAGCATGCAAAATAAGAACGCCCTTCTTCTATATATATGAAAAGATTCAGAAAGAGATTTATCAAAATAATGGCTTGCGAATTCTTTCAAGTTAACTATGTTGCCATCTACTATTTTTGATAAATCCCTTTCTTTTAAATTAAAGAAGCGATCAAAATTCTTATAATAGTATGCATCTACTCTAGGGATTACTACGAGGTCTATTACAAGGAAGCCTAAAATAGCACCAAATTCCTCTGGCAAAGGGCTAATCTCATCATACCCTATTTTGAAACAATGAGTATCAACATTCTAAAATTCTAAAGCGGTATGTATGAAGTCTAAGTCAAGATCTACCCCTTTGATGCCATAAATTCCCCCCAAGTGAAATAAATCTAATTCTTTTCTGTCTCTAGCATTAAGAGATCGACACCATTCATAAGTGTATTGGGTGAAGGTTTTGGTGACTAAAGACATGATTACTATTTATTCTAAAGCAAAGAATAATTTTATTCGCTGGAATTATGAGAAGAATCGGCTGGGCAGGGGGCTATTTATACACAATTTGCGAGAAGTTTTAATTAGAATGAAATACGACATCAGCGTCAATTGGCGTCAAAATCCCATAATTGGCGCCAGCCGCCAAGGCTTGGCGCCATACGCTAAGTGTAGCGCCTGGCGCCACACGCCAAAGGATGGCGCCAGGTGGCGCCAAGTTGCGACATCAGCCGCGCATGCTTAACTTGCGTTTTTTATATTCAACTCGAGTCGGCTAATGACTTTATGGCTCCGTTTATTTTTCTTAAACATCTTTTTTATCCTTTTTCTTAATTAATTAAAATTTCTATTATTTTTATTATTATTCTTTTTTTAGACTTTATTTTAAATTCCAAACATGCGGCATTTTATTCGACTTTTTCCTTTTTTATTTTTTCCTTTTTTGGGGGAGAGAGTCGGATACCCTCCATCAATAATAAAAATGACGAAATTTTTGCGCAAAATTGTTTGTCACACTTTTCTTGCACACACTAACATACACATAATAATAACAATCAAATAAACTCATAATAGCATAAATATACAAAATATGTCTAAGAATAGTGAGTCTAAGGCAAAGTTCTATAAAAAGTCAAAATAAAATACACACAGGAACAAACTACAGCGCCGGAGGACGTATGCCCATCATATCATAAAAATGCGCCGTACGAGGAGTCATCTCTCCACCAGCTCCAGCTCCAGCTCCAGTCTCCGTAGGGGGAGGAAGACTCAATGTAGGACCACTCAAGCCAGGATCAACCTGAGGCTGAGGCTGCGGAGGCTGCTGCGATGATGATCCTATCTCGTACATCCCACCACCTCTGAAAGCTGAGGTAGCCTCTCCTACCGGTGCAGCATGAGCACCCTCAAGAAGAAGATCCCGAGCCCTCTGCAACGTCAGCACGAGCAGCCTCAAAGCGACCACCTCTACCCCCTGACGAAGTGCGACGACGTCTCGAGCTAGACCTCGCTGGATCCCTCCACCCCTCAGGTCTCGTACGGGTGTGAGAAGCAATAGGCTGGCCTTGCAAAAAGAATTAAATCAGAAACAAGGTAAAATTGAAGCAGCAATTCAAAAAAATAAGTAAAGAAAGGCTACCTCTCGGATGACGTCATCCCGACGGCAAGAGGCCGCATTCCTCATCCGGACGAGCTGGCTCCGGAAGGCATCTATGCATCGTGCCATCGCCGAAACCACCTCGCGTGAAAACTGTCAGAAAAATAAGTCAGTAAATATGCATGATATATGAACACAAAATTGTGAATATCTAGGCTTACTCGAGTCTGGTGGCGAGGAATCGACCGCTCTACGAAGCGCTCGCCCTCGGGAGCCGGAGGGATCATCTCCTCGATCGGCCCGTACATCCTCCGGTAGTGGATGGACATACGGGGTGGCACGAACTCAGCAGTACCGTCCTAATAAAACAAGAAAAAAAATCAGTAAAACATTACTTAGGGGCTACTTAATGGAAAGTAAAAGCTGAAAAAATATTACCCTCACATCCTCAGCCGGTACAGGGGCTGGAGCTAACAAAGGTAGTAGCTCCTTAGCATAGCACCGCCTGAGGATCACATAGGACCGCCAAGGGGTACCAGCTCCCTCAGACATGCTCGACAAGCGCGCCTCATCGAACATATGACGTGGTGGAGCAGTAGGAACGACGAAGACATCAGAGGAATGCTGTCTAGCAACCCTCTCTCCTAAGTACGCAATCGCTCCATAAGTCCCCAGAAAATAGCGACGCTCAGCAGAATACTGTGCGGCTAACCCAAGGACTGTCCAACCTCCCCACGGCCGGTATACCACCTCAGGCCCCTACAAAGAAAATCAATCAGGCAAGGATATACCTAAAGCACCGCGGAAAAGCAAAATAAACAATAAAAGTCGTATCGAGATGATCCAGTTCCGGACATGTGTAGTAGACATATCCACATGATGGCCGCCCCAAGAGGCGCTAACTGGAAATCCCCGCGGCGATGGTCTTGCTGGCGCAGCAGAAGGAAAGTACTCGTAGAACAAGATCTACAAGGAGTTAAAATTATGAGTAAATGCTAGCCAAATGTGTAGAGCTAAACTTTATAGGGAATAATGTTTACCTCTACGACCTTCCAAAAGGCAGACAAAGCGACATTCGCCCCAATGGACCGGTGTCAACACGAGTCCCTCAGCGCATGAACGAAGTCAGCATAGGCCAAGCTGGCCCAGTCATAAGTCCTGATCCGGTGAAGATCACGGACAGCAGGAAGATAGTAAAGCAACGCCCTACTACCTTTGTCAGGGGAGAATGTCCCTGACAACAACATCAGCGCAAAGATGCGCACCCGCTGCTCTCGGATGGTCGCATCGTCATCAAGAGTCGCTGCCAGTGTCGAGCGGCGAATACCCCTAGCGCTAAACTGAGTCGTCTCGACCTCAGCTCGGGCCGGAATAGTGATCGGTCCCAATAACTCCTCGACCTCCGAAGAATAGACGTCGATTCCACTGTCGAACGACAGTGGCATAGAAGTGAACCCCAGTCCTGTAATGAGACTGAAGTCCGTAGGGGTGACCATCATCTCGCCCTAGGGGAAATGGAAGGTGTTGGTGGTGTCCCTGAAGAACTCGACTAAAGCGCGCACTACGTGATGACCCCCGCTGGAGGCAACCATAGCCTTGGAGGTCTCGAACAGAGTAGCTAGTCCGCAAGACTCCCACAGGAGTCTCGTCTCAAGATCCCTGGCGATGTACATCCTGTACAAATCGCCTAAACCATCACAGCCGGAGCCATGATGCCGTGTCCTCCCGGGCACGATGCCCCGTCTTACCCTCTCAGAAATGTGGTGGACGGGGGCGAAGAACAGGGTCCGCTCATCCCACTCCGGAAGTCGACCAAGCGAAGTGGACGGCTCGGCGTCGTCCTTCACGGGCTCATGCTCCCGTCTGGTGTTTTGGGACCGTGAACCCGAGCCTCGTTGTCTAGCCATGCTACAATGTGCAAAATCATCATAAATTAAGGTTCTATAGTATCTAAGGTTAGCCTAGCCGCATGATACTATATTCGCAAAAACAGAGTACGTAGTACTAAAACAGAGCACAAATTCGAATTGAGCATAACGACATTTTTCAAGCAATAAAAAAATTTCTTGCGACACTATAGTAATTATTGTGACAAATTGGACAAGAATTGCTAGCAAAAACATCAAGAATGAGTCACATTGTTCTTCACGACCTTAAGAGGTCCAACAATAGCAAATTGCTCATTTCTTCACCAAATTGAGCCAAACAAGTCTCAAATTACTCCCAACGCAATGTACAAACATAATCAAGCTATTTCATGGCATAAAACTTGACAAACAAAGCGAATTAAGCATTATAAGTTTTGAATTTACATAAAATTCGTGAATAAAACATGCCAAAAATTCATGAAAACCAATGTGAGTGTGAAGAAAACTTACATAGATCGGGAAAATAGATGAAAAGAGCTTTGATTTGCAACAAATTTGAGCAAATTTGGTTGAGAAACGAGCAAGAACCGAGCAATTGAAGCTTTCGGATTTTTTCGAGCAAATTCGCGACGAACAGCCAGCAAAATGAAGAGGAAAGGGGTATTTAAGGAAATCCTCGTGCTGGCGCCAAGCCCTATGCATTGGCGTCACAAATTAGGCTTGGCGCCTGGCGCCAATATCAGCGCCTGGCGCTAAGGCTAATAAGGTGGCGCTGATGGTTTTTAAATGGCGCTAGAGCACCCAGCCACCTGATGGGGTTGTCCTACCTTTCTGCAACATATTTTTGGGTTCCTTGGTACGCCAGTTAGCCCCTCTAAGAAATTTGACATGATTTAGTAATCGGCTTGATTACATAGAGTTATGGACCTAATAAAAGATCGTCTCACTTAGCTCAAAAGCGCCTAAGCATTGGCTCACTAACAAAAAGCACCGACATATAGGTTCAAAAGCAAAAGAGCACCGACGTACAGGTTCAAAGCAACGGAAGCGCCGATGTACAGGCATTGCAGGAGCAAAGTTCAGGCGAACTTTTAAAGATCGAAAGGCATGAGTCTTCGGTAATTTCCTTTGGAAAATTATCGCATCAAATGAGGATGACTTCAAGAAAGGATATCTTTGACGGCCATTCCCTAGCTTGTGGAGTGTTGTTACAAACAACTGGAGGTAATTTCGGGCGAAGTTGTCTTCGATCATATTTCCTTAGGCATGGAAGATGGTCATAATGCGGTTGGAGATTGTTTCAAGAGAAATAATCTTCGATAGTATTCCCTTGGACGTGGAATATTATCTATGCGGTTGGAGATTGTTTCAAGAGAAATAATCTTCGATAGTATTCCCTTGGACGTGGCATATTATCAATGCAGAGGAGGATCGTTTCAGGCGAAGCAATCTTCTATATTGGAAGCAGTTACGGGCGTAGCGGTTTTCAGGCGGGATGACATTCTCTAGCTTGCAAGAGGTCATCAAAACAATAGTAAAGCGGCAGCAAATCGGTTACTTTCAGATTTGTGTGCTCGACGGTGCAAGATACGCGTTTCTTAACTCTTTTATCTATTTAACTAACGCTAGTTTTGCAGGTATCGGCGTTACAAGATTGGTTTAGGATCGCAGAACGTTCTGAATCATTCTCCGTCCCTATCGATACTTTGACTTTTGTTTTCAAAACTTGTGTTTCTCCAAACTCAGTCAAAATACGGGCTTCTTTAGACACCCATTTGTGTCTCCCCAAAACCAAACCCGATGATGAGTACCTTTCACGTCGAATCATAATCAAATAAGCGAAAGTGTGAAAAGTTTAGTGTTGCGGATAGTTTTAATTTCTTTTCTTTTCTCTCTGTTTTTGAAAACTTATTTTAAGAAAACAGCCAATCCAGTTTGGTTAGTCCATGATATGGGTCCAATAATAGTGTAGTTGGATGGGGCTTGACAAGAGCTTTCCAACGATATATTATAAGCCCAAATCCGATGAATATTGAGGAAGTTATGGCCAAATTACTAAACTGGGCCCGTTTTGAGCCTTATGTGCGGCCCAATGATCTAGGAGAGGGCCTAATATGATTTATCATTCCCAATGCAATTAGAAATGGTTTTAGTCTTCTAGAATTTTCTAGAAGGTTCTTTTCATTCCTAATTCAATTAGCATTGATAAATTAACTTTTGACTTTTAAGAGTTTTAATTAAAATCAAATAGCATTTTTGAGGAAATTATATGATTTTATCCTCCAGTACGGCAAACTTATCTTATTTTCGAAAATGCGGCTAAATCAGGCTTGGCGCCTGACCTCCGGCTTTGGCGCCTAGAACCAGGCCTGGCGCTAGCCACTGGCGCCTGGCGCTAGTGTTGGTGCCTGGCGCCAGTTAGCCAGGGTTGGCGCCAACTCTGTTTTTTGTGCGTCAGACTCTGTTTTGTTTATTTTATCTTTTTAGCTGATTTTCTCTATAAATATCGTATTAAAAACTCCGTTTTCATTCACCAATCTTCACCAACATTCACCAACATTCACCAATTCTCATAAATATTAGAAGCTGGAGGGATTAAAGCTGGAAATATTCCCTACAGTCACATTAGGAATATTAGAAGCAACTTCTGCACTTTCTCTCTGAGCAGCACTAGCAAGTAAGTCTTCCACCATTTTAAGACTGTTTCTGAAACTTTCTTTCATAAATTCTATCGTTTCTTCATTTTCTTGACTCTTTAAGATTAGATTGAAGAATTTCCTTATCATTGTTTGTCTCCATGAAATTTATTGATGTGTAGGATCCTGATTCTTCAACCTATCCCATGCCTCTGTTTTTGCAAACTTAGTCCATCTTTTTGAAACATACTTGTCTGGTATTCTTGTTACCGAATGCAAGTGTAGAATTCTGATGCAATGATAACATAACCATCCAGATGCTTCAAATTTTTTGCAAGTACACCATACATTCTGGCTCTCATGTATATAGTTTACTTGATGTGCAGACCATGGCTTATCTTCCAGGGCTACCTGATAAAGTAGACATTCTTCATTTCTTCCTATCATTTGAACAATTGTTGCCATAGAGTATCCAAACTCCTCTTCAAAATCTCTAAAGAGTGACAAAGTGAAAACCTGTTCACCAAAATCATTTAGCTACATTTAAACTGCTATAATTTATGTGTAATTTATGTACTTATCAGTTAAATTTTTACCAGTGCAGCATGCTTTAGCATTCCAGATAGTGGCAATGAAGTGAATGCTATTGACTTGTTACAGGTAAACTCATCCTATTTCTCTGTGCTTCTCCAACGATTGGTTGTCTTCTTAAATATGGTATAAAATTCTGTCAAAGTAGTTGCTTTACTTGCTCTGAATCCTATTGCATGATTAGTGCTTTCACTCCTTTGTGACGATAAGATTCCTACTGAAAAGAAATCTCTACTAAGGGCAGGACACCATTTCTCTTTCAATTCGTACACTCTTTGGTACCAAGAGTGTGCTGTCAACTCATATTTCTGCATCATTGCCTGCCATTTTGCTTCAAATTCTTGTTCTATCACACACATCTTTAAGCACTGGTTGAATGCATACTTGAATTCTTTGTCTTTTTTTAAGAGCTCCAAATATGGTTATGGCATTTTGTTCCAAATGCCAGATACAATGTCTATGCCTTGTATTAGGAAGCACCTACATTGAAAATAAAGGGGTCACTTTATGTTGTTAAAAGGGTAACTTTATGCTGTTAAAAGGGTAACTTTATGGGAAAAAGGAAAAAATTATTGTCAGAGTTTAAAATCTGTAAAATGTGAATATAAATCTTTTACATGCTCAATTGCATTTGCCATTGCTTGGTCCTGATAAGTGAATATTGAAGTTGGTGTTCTATTCTCCATAGCTTTCAAGAAGGTTTCTAGTAGCCACACAAATGAATCTGTTTTTTCATCCCCAATAAAAGCACATGAAAACATACAATTATGCCAGTGATTATTTATTCCAACAAATGGAGCACATATAAGATTATATCTGTTTGTTCGATCTGTATGTTGTATCAAAGACAAGCACATCTCCATATATCCTATAGTCTTCTAGCATCATTGAATCTCTCCAAAAGATATTGGAAATTCTTCCTTCCTTGTCAAACTTCACTCTAAAAAAGAAGTTTGGATCCTCTGATTGTTCCTGATTTAAAATGTTCACTAAAGTTTGAGCATCTCCAGCCTCAATTTGTTCCATTCTTAACCTTGAGTAGAAATTCAAGTGATCTACAACACTATGACCTACATTCTGTTCTCCTCTGGCCCCTGTAGCCATGTAATTGTAAGTGTCCATTGTAGTTAGACCTGAAGATTTCATTGTTTTTATTGTTTCAGCTTTTTCTTCTGTCATTTTTCTCTCAGAACGATGCAAATAATGCCACTATGACCTTGTTAGCTCATGGTTATGCTGAATAACATGAGCCACTACCTCAAACTATCCTTCTTTATTCACTTTTGCTCTTATGCATGCCTTGAAATTTGATCTTGTAATGGCTACTTGTCTTGGCTTTCTTGTTTTTACATTCACATCCTCTTCATCAACCATTTCAACTAACTTTGTTTTCTTGTCACCTGAATTTCTCTTTCCTTCAGCAGAACACACATAATTTTTCTCAGTTACTATTTTTTGTGTGTGTCTTGTATCTAGTTGTATGATTTCGTATTTAAAACCCCAGTATAGCAGCATGTTTTTTATACAATTCCAAAATTTCTTCAAAAGTTCCTCTTACCACACCAAGAAATGAACCTCTAAGATCTAAACCAGAAGCATGAATTGAATTTTTATATGTGATTTAATACATATATATCAGATTATAACCAGAGGCAGCATATCATTCAAATTGGAAGCAACAAAATGGTAACATTTGTTCGAAAATAGGGTCACTTTTATGCATGAAAAGGGTAACATTAAGGCATACAAAGGGTTACTTTTTGCATACAATCTGAATTTTCTGCATACAATCTTAGGGTAACATTAGTGCATAAATAGGGTCACTTTTATGCATGAAAAGGGTAACTTTAAGGCATACAAAGGGATACTTTTTGCATACAATCTTAATTTTCTGCATACAATCTTAGGGTAACATTTGTGCATAAATAGGGTCACTTTTATGCATGAAAAGGGTAACTTTAAGGAATATAAAGGGTTACTTTTTGCATACAATCTGAAAATTTTATAGAAATTACCTTCAGTTGCATTTGATTTGGTTGTTTGTTCTGAATTTGAATCAATTGATTTGCCAGGAACCACTTGATTTTTTGCATTCTCAATTGCTTCTTCTGCATTCTCAATTGCTTCTTCTACATCGTCTCCATTGTTTGGATTATTGATTATTGGTACGAATTCATCTCCAAAACTCTTAGTTTCTTCTTCTTCTATAATCGATCGATTTAAATCAATTTCAAATTCAGTTTCAATTTGCCTTTGTTTTTGTAGCAATTCGTGGATGAGATTGCTACAATTTGTGGTATCGAAAGTCAATTCTCCATTGATGATCGAATTATCCAATTTGTGCGTTTTCTCACTTTGTCTCTTCTCAACTGATGATCGAATTCTACAATTTGTAAGTTTTCTCACTTTCTTTGTCCTTAATTGATGATCGAAGTTTTCAATTTGTGCGTTTTTTCACCTTTTTTCTTCTCAATTGATGATCGATTTCTGCAATTTTTGCGTTTTCTCACTTTATCTCTCCTCAATTGATGATCGAGAGCTGCGTTTTCTCACTTTCTCTCTCCTCCATTGTTGTTCTGCGTTTTTTTGATTTTGAGGTATTAAATTCCGCGATTATTTTTTTAAAAAAAAAAGTAGTAAATGAGTGGCACATGCAAACAGTCCGATGTACAGTAAAAATAGTGTACACCGGGTGCATGCAAAAGGGATTGATGTTGGTATAGGGGTGCAGATTTAGAAGATTTGTCTTACAAATATGCAGATCTTGATGACCAATCAAGTTTTATCACTTTTGCGACTATACATTAATGGAGCTCCGTCAAGTACGATGCAAAGACATCTAAAATTATCCAAGCTCAGTTCAGAAGTGATGCAATTAGTTTAGGGGAGTTTAATTCTTGTATTGAGAATTTAGATCTTTTAAGAGATGATTGTAACTGCCAAATGTCGATTATAATTTAATTAAATCACCCCCTCCCTATTCTATAATTTTTTTTTTTTTACAGTTTTCGTGTTTTGCCTTATTGACTGTATTTATTGATAAAATAGTATTATATTGCATCAACGTTATATACTACGTATATAGATGTGTTTGACTTCTGTATCTATCAATAATACTATACTTCGTATTTGATAGCACCGTGTAAACAACTTAGATAAACAAAGGGAGTACTACTAGTCTACTAGTTTACCTTTCTATTCAATGTAATACGGAGCAAAACTCAAAATCAAGCTAGAATAAATTAAAGCATTTAGAATTCAATAAAAAATAATAATACCAAGTTTGATCCAGTTTCCATGAGAATTCCACCAGCTTCTGATGCAAAATTGATGCCACTTAATATATCTTGATCTGTATGATTGCTGTATAGTTTTATTAAATTCGGGAACTCCAGGAATTGAGTTGTTGAATAAACACATTAAAATTAGAAAAAAATTAATTCATTTAAGGTAAAATTAGAAATAATAATCCCAACATTCATCAATTTTGGTAGAATAATCCCAACTTTATATTATACTAGAATAATCCGAACTTTGAGGGGTCTTCTTTTTCTTCAATCCTTAACCGGTCAACAAAAGTCAATGACCTATTACATCAGGTCACTTGACACGTGTCGAGTTCCAATTGGTCCAAAAATTAAAAAAACAAAAAAAAAAATCAATTTTTTTAGAAAAACCACCCAGCCCAGGCTGCCCAGCCTCGTCGGACCCCACGCAACCACCGCCCTAGTCGCCGCCAGCCCAGCCACCACCTCGTGGGACCCCCACGCAACACCCTAGTCGCCGCTGCAGCCGCTACCATCTAAACCACCATCCCCCTCCTTGAAACCTCCACGCAACCACCAACAAAACCCTCCCAATTTCGCCCCAAAACTTACTGCGCGCCTTACGCCTTTTATGTAGGAAATATGACTAATAGCAATTAATAATATAACAAACTTATCTAATTTAATGTCGTGGCGTGACATAGCATCACTGCCCTAAAGTCGAATTTACCCCGTACTCGTACACACGGACTCATAGCAATCGACCTCCAAGGTTACACGACTCTAACTCTCCGGTGTAGTTCAAAGAGCTAGATTGAGAACACAATGATCAATGCCCAAAATAAGAAAATATTTTAACATTTTTGGAGTAAAGAAGAGAAGTATATCTTTTTAATTGTGTATATCCCTTGTGAAGTGGAGGATGCTTCAATTTATTGTGTAGTAGTATGTAACCTTTTGTGTGTCCAAAAAGAAGTGGAGGAGCTTCATTTATATAGAAGTTTCACTAAGCTCAAGTCAAAAAAAGGGAATTAATATTTCACAGCAAGCATGCATAAGAAATCAATCAAAAACCCTTTAATTATGCATGTATACTAATTAGTCTTCCATCTAAGCATTAAACGACTAGAGAGGAGGAAATATATGATGATCAAAGTCAACTAATTGCCATAATCATGGTATTAATCAAGCAAATTTGAATTTGGATCTTTTGAAGCAAATCAATGAACCTGGACTTGGTGTTGTACTATGGGAATAAGTGAATAACTCCAACAGTTTATTCCCCCTCCCTCTGCGCCGATAGTACCCCTTCCCCCTGCGCGCGCTAATTGCCCTCCCCTTTCGTCACTAAATCCCCTCCCTACGCGCCGCTAATTCACAAATCCCCTTCACCGCTAATTCGAAAACAGGTGGGGCAGGGTTAGGGGTTTCGGGATGAGGGATGTCTGTTTTCTGGGGTAGGTGAGCATTTCGAGTGTCGCCGGAAAACGAAAAAGAGAGGGAGCGGGAATCAGCGGTGGAAGGGGGAGGGGGAATCAGCGGCGAAGGGGTGGTTTTTGGTAGTTTTCGGGAGTGGGCTGGTGTCTTTGAGGGAATTTCGAGAGTTAGGATGGGTGATTTTTGGGGTTTTCGAGAGTGGGTTGGTGGTTTTCGGGGGTTTGACTGGTGGCGTGGGAGTTTCGGGGGAGGAGATGGTGGTTTGGCTCGGAGCGACGACTCTAGGGGTGAGGAAAGCCGGAGGTCCGGCGAGGTAGGTGGCTGGCATGGGCGTTTGCCGGATTGGTTAGCTAGGTGGTCAGGGCTTTGGCTGGTGGGTTTTTTTTTAATTTGTTTTTTTTTATATATTTGTAGCCAATTGATTCATGACACGTGTCACTTTAATAAAAAAAAATAAATAAATAACCCTTTCAACCGGTAACTGGTATTTGGGATTGAAGAAAAAGAAGACCCCCTGTAGGGAATAATTTCAAGCGTTAATCCCCAACTTGAACCCCACTGTGATCATACACTAAAGTACGGTGGCGTCCAAAGGGAAAGAAGATAGAGCAAAAGAGTCGCCAACAAGTTTTAGGAACTTGTAAACCATTCACAGGGTGAAGGTTACACCCCTTAACGATCTAAGAGATCGTCAACTTCATAAGGTCTTGAACCAAATAAGGGTTCATCAATGAAGGTACAAATCCAACCTAAAAGAGATTGAACCTGCCCTAATAATAGGCCTATACTTTATTCTGATCGTATTCATGTGCGCTTTCTGACTAACATGCAATCAATAGGATTAACTCTAAACCTGTTTAATCTATGTTGGTTGAATTTAATGCACAAACAAAACTATTATTGGCGATCACTTGAAATTATAATCAAATTAACCCTAAATAAGATTATTAATTATCTTATTAAGCATGATTACAAGTATAGATTCCCTTTAACATGCATAAAAAGTGTGATCAAACAATAAATAATAAATGTATCAAGCAACATAATAAATAATCATCATAAATAATAACAATAATTATAATAATAATCATAATTAAAATAATAAAATTAATCATAATTAACATAATCATGTTAAAGCATAATAATAGCAAGATCCTAGGCACGATACTAACAAGATTAATGACAAACCCTAGCATGTCACTAAACAATAAAAATCAAAGCTTTAACCCTAACATGATACTAACAATCATAAACATTAAGAAGAACATAGGAAGCATCGTAACAATCATATTTGATATTAACGTTACCCTAGACATGATACTAGGAATCAAAATAACAATCTAAACATGATTTCTACATCATAATATCAATTAATCATTAAAACACTTACTTTGATGCCTCGTACCTCTTTCTAATAACAAAATACACACGTTAGTAACTTCAAGGAAAATAATAAACAAAATAATTAAATTAAATAATTGAAATAGGGATTTGGGACCAAACCCTCAGAAATTAAACCTTTCACGTCTAGGGAGAAGGAAACTTCGAATATGGCTAGGTGTTTCTAGATCTAATGAATGCGGAATTTTGTATGTGAAAAGCGAGTTTAGAAAAAGAGAGTGAGAGATGGAATGATTAGAGGAGAATGAGAGAGAATTGATGAAAACTGGTTAATGAAAACGGAGTTTTTAATACGTTATTTATAGAAAAAATCAGCCAAAAAGATAAAATATCAAAATAGAGTCTGGCGCACAAAAAACAGAACCAGCGCCAACGCTGGCTATTGGCGCCAGGCGCTACAGCTAGCGTTTGGCGCTGATCTGGAAAATTACGCGTTTTCTTAAAATCAGATAAAAATTGCCGTACAGGAGGATAAAATCGTATTTCCTTCAAAAGTTCTCTTTGATTTTAATTAAAACTCTGAAAAGTCAACAAAAGTCAATTTATCAATGCTAATTGAATTAGGAATGAAAAGAACCTTCTAGAAGACTAAAACCATTCCTAATTGCATTAGGAATGATAAATCATATTAGGCCCTCCCCTAGATCATTGCGCCGTATATAAGTGTAGGGAATAATTTCAAGCTTTAATCCCACTAGCTTGAACCCCACTGTGATCATACACTAAAGTACGGCGGCGTCCAAAAGGGAAGAAGATAGAGCAAAAGAGTCGCCAACAAGTTTTTAAGGAACTTGTAAACCGTTCATAGGATGAAGGTTACACCCCTTAACGATCCAAGAGATCGTCAACTCCATAAGGTCTAGAACCAAATAAGGGTTCGGGGATGAAGGTACAAATCCAACCTAAAAGAGATTGAACCTGCCCTAATAATAGGCCTCTACTTTATTCTGATTGTATTCATGTGCGCTTTCTGATTAACATGCAATCAATAGGATTACCCTAAACCTGTTTATCTATGTTGGTTGAATATTAATGCACAAATAAACTATTATTGGTGATCACTTGAAATTATAATCAAATTAACCCTAACAAGATTATTAATTATCTTATTAAGCGTGATTACAAGTACCAATTCTCTTTAACCATGCATAAAAGGCGTGATCAAGCAATAAAAATAAATATCATCAAGATACATAATAATCATAATCATCATAATAATAATCATGAATAATAATTATCATGTTCATGTTAATATTAAAGCATAATAATAATAGCAAGATCTTAGGCATGATACTAACAAGATTAATAACAAACCCTAGCATGTCACTAAGCAATAAAAATCAAATCTTTAACCCTAACATGATACTAACATGAATAAATATTAGGAAGAACATAGGAAGCATCGCAGGAATCATAATAAGCATATTTGATATTAAAAATACCCTAGACATGATACTAGGAATATCATAATAACAATGTAAACATGATTTCTACATCATAATATCAATTAAACCATTAAAGTACTTACTTTGATGGCTCGTATCTCTTTCTAATAACAAAATACACACGTTAGTAACTTCAAGGAAAATAATAATCAAAACAATTAAATTAAATAATTGAAAGAGAAATTTGGGACCAAACCCTCATAAATTAAAACCTTTCACGTCTAGGGCGAAGGCAACTTCGAATATGGCTAGGTGTTTCTAGATCTTGCGAATGCGGAATTTTGTATTAAAACACAAAGTTTAGGAGAAGATTAATGAGAGAGATGAATGATTAAGAAAACTTGATTTGCGAATGAAAACTGATTGTTGATGAATGAAAACGGAGTTTTTGATACGATATTTATAGAGAAAATCAGCCAAAAAAGATAAAATAACAAAACAGAGTCTGACGCTAAGGAAACAAAGCTGGCGCCAACCCTGGCTAGCTGGCGCCAGGCACCAACACTAGCGCAAGGCGCCAATGGCTAGCTCCAGGCACCAGGCCTGGTTCCAGGTGCCAAGGCCTGGGGTCAGACGCCAAGCTTGATTTTAACGCGTTTTCGAAAATCCGATAATTTTACCGTACTGAAGGATAAAATCATATAATTTCTTCGAAAATGCTATTTGATTTTGATTAAAACTCTGAAAAGTCAACAAAATTCAACTTATCAATGCTAATTGAATTAGGAATGAAAAGAACCTTCTAGAAGAATCTAGAAGACTAAAACCATTCCTAATTGCATTAGGAATGATAAATCATATTAGGCCCTCCCCTAGATCATTGGGCCGCATATAAAGCTCAAACCGGGCCCAGTTTAGTAAATTGGCCATAACTTCTTCAATATTCATCGGAATTGGGCTTATAATATATCGTTGGAAAGGTCTTGTCAAGCCCCATCCAACTACACTACTATTGGACCCATATCATGGACCAACCAAATCGTATTGGCTGTTTTCTTAAAATAAAGTTTTCAGAAACAGAGAGAAGAGAAAAGAAATAAAAACTTTCCGCAGCACTAGACCTTCCACACTTTCGTTTCATTCGATTATGATTCGACGTGAAAGGTACTCATCACCGGGTTTGGTTTTGGGGAGACACAAATGGGTGTCTACAGAAGCCCCCACTTTGACTGAGTTTGGAGAAACGCAAGTTTCGAAAACAAAAGTCAAAGTATCGATAGGGACGGAGAATGATTCAGAACGTTCTGCGATCCTAAATCACTCTTGTAACGCCGATACCTGCAAAACTAGCATTAGTTAAACAGATAAAAGAGTTAAGAAACGCGTATCTTACACCGTCGAGCACACGTCCAATCTTGGAAAAATTGTCGTTGAAGAAGATGCATGACAATCCATTTTTGGAAATATTGTCAGTTGGGGATGACAATCCAATCTTTGGAAAACTTTGTCATTTAATAAGAATGCGCGACAATCCTTATTTGGAAATATTGTCGTTTAAGTGCTTGCTTTTGAACCGATTGTAATGAGCCAATATTTTAGGCCCTTAAGCTAAGTGAGACGATCTTTCATCAGGTCGATCAATTATTGCAATTGTAATCAAACCGACTACTTAATCATGTCAAATTGCTTATAGGGGCTAACTGGCGTACCAAGGAACCCGAAATTGCTATATGAAGTCGAAATCACCTTTCTGAGAGGCTTCGAGCTCTGTCGTTGTTGAGATATCTCTGGCGCCAGGAATTGGAGTAGGGTCTTCCCTATTCTGCTGTGTTCGGGTTTGGTAAGTCCGACTCACCGCGGAAACAAACCCAAAAACAAGACCGCACTCGCAATAAATAAAACCATAAACATAATTAAATTAATCACAAGATTAAGATAAGCTAATTACCTTTGACGCGTGCTTCGCTCCAAAATGAGCTCTTACTTGAAAGCTTCAAGTCCCGCTCACACGGAGACCTCCAAAGAAGTCCACCCGCACAAACAAAACCGAGTAGATCCAATGTCTTGGGGTTAGCAAGACCCGACCAATAAAACCCGAGTAATTATATTGAGTTCAAAGTTTTTCACTAATTGTGAGGCCTTTTCCAACTCTTACTCAAGCATCATTCCCAATGCCCATACTTGGGTATTTATAGGAAATGATGGGAGTATCATTTACTCTCCCATCAATGTGGGATAGTATGATTTTTCCATTTTATTTTAAAGCTAAAATAAAATTAATAATCAAGCTAGTAATAAATCAACAAGTGGCAAGCTCATGTGAGTGGTTAGGTGAGGACCACTTGGAGAAGGGGGGGACCAAACTTTCTCCCCACTCCCTCTCCCATAACCGGCCACCTCACTCCAAACACACTCAAGGACCACAAGCCACATGGCACCCACCCTTGGGCACCAAGGTAGCCAAGGTGGGCTGCCATGTGCTGCTGTCCGTGGCAGCCACGCCCAGCAAGCCCAGCAGGCCCAGCACTCGCATGCGGGCTGCCAGGCGCTGCTGGCCAGCAAGCCCAGCATGCTTGTGCGGGCTGCTGCTGGCCTTGTACCTTGGCCAGCGCTGCTAGGCAGCAAGCAATGGCCTAGCCATGCTGCTGCTAGCTGGCGCGCCTAGCGTGCTAGCTGCTGCAGCTTGTTGCGGCATGGCTTGCTAGCCATTGCGCGCACAAGGCTGTGTCTAGCATGCTAGCACGCACTAGGCACCGCCTAGCCTTGCGATGCTAGCATGGGTGCGCTAGCACGCACCAGCCAGCCTAGGCTCGGCTTGGTGCGCATGCTAGCCACCATGCTAGGTCATTCGCCCTTAGCACTCGGTTTGCTTGGGCATTCCGATGCTAGGGGTATTTTGGTCTTTTGTTGATTTATTACTATTTCTCGTCTCGTCTTTCACTATTTTTCGACTCGACTTCCGACGCTCGGTTTCGACGCTCTAAGCTCGAATTTCCGACGTCTAAAAAAATATTACTCGGTCGACTCATTAATTCCTTCCGAATTAATTCGTCGGTTCGGTTTGTTGAATGCTTGGGTGTGACCAGAAGGGTTCAGTCAAGATTAAGCTGTAATATTAATTATTCATTAATATTACTGATCGGAAGCGGCCTCCGCCTAGGCATTCCGATCACTTGACCTCACTGAATATATTAGCTTTCTAATAATTCTGAACCCACTAACGGAATAGTACACTTGTTCGAAGGACACCATTCCTTTCATGCTGCACCTGTATTTATTTTTTACTACAGAACTTTGCCAATCTCTTTAATTATCTTAGGGTTGACCTAAGGTTTAGCATTGATTGACTCAACTCATTGACTCGACTTCCGACGCTCGGTTTCGACGCTCTAAGCTCAAATTTCCGACGTCTAAATAAATATTACTCGGTCGACTCATTAATTCCTTCCGAATTAATTCGTCGGTTCGGTTTGTTGAATGCTTGGGTGTGACCCGAAGGGTTCAGTCAAGATTAAGCTGTAATATTAATTATTCATTAATATTACTGATCGGAAGCGGCCTCCACCCAGGCATTCCGATCACTTGACCTCACTGAATATATATTAGCTTTCTAATAATTCTGAACCCACTAACGGAATAGTACACTTGATCGAAGGACACCATTCCTTTCAATCTCCCACTTGTCCTTCCGGACAAGTGCGAATTTTATGTACAGCCTTTTTCCTATGTCGCTTAATGTCTCTTCATGAACTATAAGGTAAGATTTATTTTGTCATCCTTATTACGTCCAGAAGTGTTTCCCGATTCCGAGTCCGATTGTCAATAAACAGATGATTTCTAAAATCCATCCGAGCACGGCCATGCATTTTACAGTCTCGCTCTACGAGAGGCCTTGTATACAACAAAGACATCTTCCCTATTTTAGTAGGAGGACATTCCCAGTCTTGTAATGTAGCTCCTCTTACTGAGAGGACCTAGTCGCCCGAGTGTTGTCGTTATAATCCCCTATTGCGGTAGACGTTTGACAACATCAAAGCGAACTAGTACTCAAACAAGAGAACTCACGATACTCATGGTCGAGGAAATAGGTTCCGAAAGCCATAATGAGAAGTATACTTATAACAAATTTTTTAATTTCTTAAAGTATTCTCATAGGTCGATCAAGTATGGTTCTAAACCAATACCTGTGCAAATGATTTATGACAATCATGTCCTTGTAGCACATGAAACGGTGCTATAAATCAAACTACACACTAATCTCAATCGGTCATTAATCGTCCATCGTTTAAATGACCTTTATTAGGGATAATTTTCGATTATAATATTCAATGTTCACTTAATAGGTGTTTCCTTACTAAGACTGGTCTTGATACCCTATTTTGAATATTTCTCAGAATCGAATAGACTCATTATTTAATCCTAAACCACAATTAAATAGCATAACGGAGTAATAAAATATTGCATGAAATTTTATATTACTCCAAAACTTGAATGGTTTTCCTTAGCGTCTTACATTAATTTTTCTCAAAATTAACTAAAACACTAAACAAGGAAATCAAAGCCAGTCTCCTACATGCTTGATTCCCATTGCCTCAACGTGCTTGTTGTGCTTCACTTGAGGCAAAGGTTTAGTAAGTGGATCGGCTACATTGTCATCCGTTCCAACTTTGCAAATTCTGATTTCACCCTCTGATTTCCATTCTCGAATCATGTGAAATCGCCGCTTGACATGTTTGACCTTCTGATGTTCCCTACGCTCTCTGGCCTGAGCAATAGCTCCATTGTTGTCACAATAGAGGGCTATTGGACCCTTTATAAAGGGAACAACATTAAGTTCACCAACGAACTTACGAATCCAAACAGCCTCCTTAGCTGCTTCAGCAGCTGCTAAGTATTCGGCTTCAGTTGTAGAATCTGCAGTTGTACTCTACTTTGCGCTCTTCCAACTAAACGCCCCTCCATTTAGACAGAACACATATCCAGATTGTGATTTGAAATCGTCTCTGTCTGTCTGGAAACTTGCGTTGGTATAACCTTCCACAACTAAATCCTCTGCACCACCATACACCAGGAATTTATCCTTGTTCCTTTTCAGGTACTTTAGGATATTTTTTGCCGCAGTCCAATGCGCCTCTCGTGGGTCTGATTGGTAACGGTTCGTAGCACTCAAGGCATACGATACATCTGGCCTAGTACATATCATGGCATACATGATCGATCCAATAAGCGAAGCATATGGAATCTGATTCATTCTTACCCGCTCATCAAGTGTTTGTGGACACTGCTTCTTGCTTAGGGTTATGCCATGTGACATTGGCAGGTGACCTCTCTTGGCCTCCTCCATGCCAAATCGATCAAGTACCTTATCAATATAAGTACTCTGACTCAATCCAATCATCCTTTTCGATCTATCCCTATAGATCTTGATGCCTAGTATGTACTGAGCCTTTCCTAAGTATGTCATTGAGAAGCACCTTCCAAGCCAGGCCTTTACAGACTCTAACAACGGAATGCTGTTTCCAATGAGCAATATGTCATCGACATATAAGACTAGGAAGGCGATGTCACTCCCACTAACCTTCTTGTAAACACAAGATTCATCTGGATTCTTTATAAAACCAAACTTACTGATGGCTTCATCGAATCGCAGATTCCAACTTCTGCTTGCTTGCTTTAGTCCATAAATGGACTTCTTAAGCTTACAAACTTTCCTAGCATTGTTTTGGTCGACAAAACCTTCAGGCTGTGTCATATACACAGTTTCTTCCAAATAACCATTAAGGAAGGCGGTTTTGACGTCCATCTGCCATATTTCATAATTGTAATATGCGACAATCGCTAGGAGGATCCAAACGGATTTAAGCATTGCGACTGGTGAAAAGGTTTCATCGTAATTAATACCATGAACTTGTCTGTAACCTTTTGCCACCAATCTAGCTTTGTAAATGAATACATTTCCATCTTTGTTGGTTTTCAACTTGAAAATCCACTTACATCCGATAGGTGTATAACCTTCGGGTAAGTCAACCAAGTCCCAGACTTGATTTTCAAATATGGAATCCATTTCAGATCTCATGGCCTCTTGCCATTTAGCAGAGTTGGTGCTTGCCATCGCTTGCTTGTAGGTTGCCGGTTCATCTCCATCCATAATCAGGATGTCCTGATTCTCGGTTAATACTAAACCAAGATATCTATCAGGTTGAGATCTCGGCCTCTGAGACCTACGTAGGGTAATGGATTGAGCATTTGCATTGTCGGTTCGACTTTGCACATTTTGATCATTTTGACCTGCGTCAACAGATGTTCTTTGAGCACTTTGACTGTCATTATGATTTTGTTGCTCATCCTCACGAACTTCGTCGAGTTCGATTTTCCTCCCACTTGTCATTTTGGAAAGGTGCTCCTTCTCCAAAAAGACACCATCGCGAGCAACAAACACTTTGTTCTTCGATTTGTTGTAGAAGTAATACCCTTTGGTTTCTTTTGGGTAGCCCACAAAGTAAACCTTGTCAGATTTGGGATGAAGTTTGTCAGAAATCAATTTCTTGACATATGCTTCGCATCCCCATATCTTTAGAAAAGATAACCTAGGAGGTTTCTTCGTCCATAATTCATATAAAGTCTTTTCTACATTTTTTGATGGAGCATGGTTCAGTGTTAGTGCCGCAGTTAGAAGTGCGTGTCCCTAGAAAGAGATAGGAAGATCACTAAGACCCATTGTTGATCGTACCATGTCTAACAAGGTTCGATTTCTCCTTTCGGATACTCCGTTCCATTGAGGAGTTCCTGGAGGTGTCAATTCTGAAAGTATACCCTTTTCTTTCAGATGGTCATCGAATTCTTGGCTCAAGTATTCACCACCTCGATCCGATCGAAGGGCTTTGATTTTCTTGCCAAGCTGATTTTCAACTTCACTCTGAAATTCTTTGAACTTTTCAAATGATTCAGATTTATGCGACATGAGGTAGACATAGCCATATCTACTATAGTCGTTTGTGAAAGTGATGAAATATCGATGTCCATTTCTTGTGGTTGAGCTCATTGGTCCACATACATCGGTATGTATAAGACCTAATAAGTCACTTGCCCTTTCTCCCAACTTGGAGAATGGTTGTTTAATCATCTTGCCTAATAGACATCCCTCACAATTCTCAAACGATTCTAAATCGAAAGAGTCAAGAACACCTTCTTGTAGAAGTTTCTTGATGCGTTTGATGTTGATGTGGCCAAGACGACAATGCCACAAGTAAGTCTGATTTGACTCTATGGTCTTAGCTCTTTAGGTACCATTATAAACAATTTGTCCAAAGACACAAACGTGTCATTCCATAAATATAAACAAGATGATATGTCTTGTTATCAAGTTCAAAATGACGTCCAACGCCACAAGATCAAAATATGGTAGATAAAACTAAACAAGTTTTAAATCTAGACAAAATATGAGATTACAAGCTTTTTTTGAAAGATTATCTTCTTCTTCCACTTGTGTACTCATATCCACTTGAAAAGCACCGCTCACTTTGTTCCTGAAACAGGAGCATATAGTGAGCCAATTTTCCGGTATCTAATACCTTATAAATGGCTTATGTTCAAGTGTAAAGATGATACCTGAGATTGAGGTTACTTTTATTTTTGCCTCATCTTCTAGATACATGCTACATTCTCTTTTGTAGTGTCCAGGTCTACTACAATAGAAGCAGCGCATCTTAGCTTTGTTCTTGAACTCCTTCTTCTTTGGTCTCAGAGCAACCTTAGCCTTCTTGCAAGAATAGGTTTTCTGGAGCTCTTGAACAACTTCCATCAAGGACAGTTTGTTCCGCTTGGCCGTAAGTCGCATCTTTAATGCAACATACCTTGAATGGAGTGAGCTTAGTAGCATGAGAGCCTCTTGCTCATCGTCCACTGGTTTGCCAATTAGCTCCAGATGGGTGAATAGCCTTGTCATGTTGAGCACATGAGCTTGAAGTGGCATCCCGGGTCTAAGTCTTGCATTATAGACCTTAGCCCATACTTCTTGTCTCTCTTTAGTGAGACACCCATCTTGCGGTGGCTTGATCCTCATGTTCGAGAGTGACCTAGTCACATCTTCCACAAGTCCATCATAGTTGCCTCTGGTACTTTTGGTGACTCTCAAATTGACTACATCTTCTAGAGCTTTGAGCATCATGTGCGAAAAATAGTTGGAGAACTTCCCCTTCCATTGTACCGGGATGGAGTTTGCCATGAGTCTGGAAACTCTTTTACAATCCACACTCCATACCTCATGTGCCTCATCACTCATAATCCCCTTTGAGTAGAAACTCGGGATTTGAGTGTCCAGAATGTGCTCTAGGTAGCAATTTCGGAGGGTCTTTCGGAGTTCCTCTTCCCATTCCTTAAAGTTTACCAAGTTCAGAGAAATTGGCAACTTTTCGGGCAATTCCGGGAGCATAAGGTCGTTGACATTAGTTGAAGACATGATTCTACAATTGAAATAATTTGAAATGAAAAACCATTCATTATACTTAAATAAGATTGAATTCATGCATTTTAATCAAACTTATTTAAAATGTCTTATTCACACATTAAAGATTGTCCCCATTTTAGGTGAGAATAAGTCGATTCCAAGATCCAAAGAAACAAAGAGTGGTTAAGCATGCTTTGGCTTGTCTTAACACTCAATCTCCTAAGGTAAGAAACGCTTTGCTAATGGCTCCAAGCCACTCTTGGTTGAATAAATTGTCGCATCCAATGCTCTCTAAAAAATTTATTCACTTTGCCACGACATGTTAGGACTCCATCACTCATATCGTTGAGTATAACCAAAACCACCTTGCATACCCGGTATGCCTTACGTTCCTTGGAGAAGTAGTGATGCCTCGCTTTGGCGTAGCCCACCACTACCCTCGTTCGGTTGGTAAGTGTGTTTTGGAATGGCAAGTTTTACTCAATATTTTAGAGACCTAGGGTTTCTATGTTGGTTGATTTAAGTGAACTTAATTAATCATCTCAACATTCGAAATCCTAAACATGCATCTAACATATAATTCATATATATATAAACATAAATATATATCAAAAATATAAATAGAGATGCATTTGGCAACTAGCATGACCCCTTGAGATCTTCAAGTCTTCAAAAGGTCTTCATTTGTAACTTCATGGCTTTATCTTCTAAGAACCCCGTCTTCAAGACTTGACCAAAATATTACAATTGTTAGTATCTACGATTAGGACTAATCTAAATATTAAGGTACAAAAATACTCAACGGTTCGCAGACCGTATTTAGATTTACAAAAATACATCACGGATCACAGTCCGTATTTTCTATCCTAATCGGGCCCCACTAGTTGCCATTTCATAAAACCTGTGAGAGAATTTACATTCCATTCATCCATTCACTATCTGTGAATGGCCCATGCATTTTACAACGATAAACAAGTAACAATGCATAAAACGCGCGAGAACTAGTAACTAATATAGGTGGTTAATCCAATTAACACGCCTAATTAAACTAGTCAAAGTTGTTTTAACCGGTTATGGAAATAACTAAGAGACGCTCCCACTAAATTCCGCATCCAACTTAACTAATCCAATTAATTAAGTCAGTGAACCCAAATATTTGCCAAAATTAATTTTTGCAAATGTCGCTCAAAAACCGAGGCCTAGCCTCAAAAATTTTAATTAAATAAACAAAATAATTAAAATAATTAAAACGACAATTTAAGCAAAATAACGAATTCCAAAATGTCTAAGTGCCTAGCACTAAGACTTGGAGTCCAAAAAATAATACCCTTATTTACGTATTAAGCAACGCTAAAATTAACTTTAAAATAGCATCGCCTTAATAACCCGGGGTTATTGTGCCAATTATGGGATTGTACGCACAGTACAACAAGCACGTAGTATGCCCATGCGCACCCCCGCAACACCAATCATGCATGTGGGCTGCTTGTGCTCGCATGCGCTACGCCCAGCCCAGCCAAGCGTAGCAGCATGCACACCGCGCACAGCATTATGCTGCTGCTTGCTGCTGGCAGCGAGCAGCCGCCCACGCCCTTCCTCGCACACACTCACGCACATCACCAAACACCTAAGAACGAAGTGCCCAGCAGCCTTGGCAGCCACATATGGGTTGCGTGAGCAGCCTAGCTGGCCGAGAGCTAGCTCGGGGCTCTTAGGCCTCGTGTTGCGTGCTAATGCTTTGAAAATTATCGATTTTTGTGTGTGACATTATAAAACAATTCTAAATTAATTTTGAGGAAAAATGAAAAATTACAAGTCCAACTTAAATAATTCATCCAAAAGCAATTAACCAAATTTATTTCCAAGAACCATTCTTTAATAAAATTGGTTTAACTTGGTGAAATGAAATAAATTAGGGCAATTCTCACTATTAATTTAATCACTTTAAATTAATCTTGAGATTTTGACAAAATAAAAGGGAGTTGGAAAAATGAACATAAGTTCAATAAAGACTCCAACTTTAATACTTGTGACTCCATGAAAAATTATATCTTCCAATATGAAGATAAACCAATTTCAATCACAAGTTTTAAACTTTATGATTCCAATCAACTAAAAAATGATTAAATCAACAAAGTTTAACCAAAATTCATGGAATTTAGTAACTCAAAGTTTCAATCACTTATCATAAATAAAGATTGAATCTTTAGTACTTGGAAGCAACAAAGAACAACTATTTCACACTTAATGCAATTAATTTGCAATTATGTGAAAAAATAAAACCAAACTTTCAAGCACCAATTACTACCAAGTAATCATGCTTAAAGTGGTCTAAAATTGCATATAAATAAAGGAAAGAACCAAATACATAACCACCATAAATATGCAATCAATTTTCAAGGTTAGAAAGACTTAAAAATTTTTCGTCAAAACGAAAAATCCCTCGAAAAATGCATTTCTGGTCGTTTTTTGGCTAAAAACCGAGTCCTAAGAGGGTAAAACCATTTCCAAAACGCCTTTTCCACCCAAAATTCACTATTTTTGGGTCGAAATCTGAGTTCGGGAGCTGAAGACAGCTCTAATACGAGGTAAAAATTAAGCCATAAAAAACACCTTAAAAATATTATGATTTTAAAAATAAACGAGCGAGGCTCTGATACTGCTGTTGGGGTTTGGTGAGTCCGACTCACCGCGGAAACAAACCCAAAAACAAGACCGCACTCGCAATAAATAAAACCATAAACATAATTAAATTAATCACAAGATTAAGATAAGCTAATTACCTTTGACGCGTGCTTCGCTCCAAAATGAGCTCTTACTTGAAAGCTTCAAGTCCCGCTCACAAGGAGACCTCCAACGAAGTCCACCCGCACCAACAAAACCGACTAGGTCCAATGTCTTGGGGTTAGCAAGACCCGACCAATAAAACCCGAGTAATTATATTGAGTTCAAAGGTTTTCACTAATTGTGATGCCTTTTCCAACTCTTACTCAAGCATCATTCCCAATGCCCATACTTGGGTATTTATAGGAAATGATGGGAGTATCATTTACTCTCCCATCAATGTGGGATAGTATGATTTTTACATTTTATTTTAAAGCTAAAATAAAATTAATAATCAAGCTAGTAATAAATCAACAAGTGGCAAGCTCATGTGAGTGGTTAGGTGAGGACCACTTGGAGAAGGGGGGGACCTAACTTGATCCCCACTCCCTCTCCCATAACCGGCCACCTCACTCCACACACACTCAAGGACCACAAGCCACATGGCAACCACCCTTGGGCACCAAAGCAGCCAAGGTGGGCTGCCATGTGCTGCTGTCCGTGGCAACCACGCCCAGCAAGCCCAGCAGGCCCAGCACTCGCATGCGGGCTGCCAGGCGCTGCTGGCCAGCAAGCCCAGCATGCTTGTGGGGGCTGCTGCTAGCCTTGTGCCTTGGCCAGCGCTGCTAGGCAGCAAGCAATGGCCTAGCAATGCTGCTGCTAGCTGTGCCGAGCAGGCGCGCCTAGCGTGCTAGCTGCTGCAGCTTTTTGCGGCATGGCTTGCTAGCCATTGCGCGCACAAGGCTGTGCCTAGCATGCTAGCACGCACTAGGCACCGCCGAGCCTTGCGATGCTAGCATGCGTGCGCTAGCACGCACCAGCAAGCCTAGGCTCGGCTTGGTGCGCATGCTAGCCACCATGCTAGGTCATTCGCCCTTAGCACTCGGTTTGCTTGGGCATTCCGATGCTAGGGGTATTTTGGTCTTTTGTTGATTTATTACTATTTCTCGTCTCGTCTTTCACTATTTTTCGACTCGACTTTCGACGCTCGGTTTCGACGCTCTAAGCACGAATTTCCGACGTCTAAATAAATATTACTCGGTCGACTCATTAATTCCTTCCGAACTAATTCGTCGGTTCGGTTTGTTGAATGCTTGGGTGTGACCCGAAGGGTTCAGTCAAGATTAAGCTGTAATATTAATTATTCATTAATATTACTGATCGGAAGCGGCCTCCACCCAGGCATTCCGATCACTTGACCTCACTGAATATATTAGCTTTCTAATAATTCTGAACCCACTAACGGAATAGTACACTTGTTCGAAGGACACCATTCCTTTCATGCTGCACCTGTATTTATTTTTTACTATAGAACTTTTCCAATCTCTTTAATTATCTTAGGGTTGACCTAAGGTTTAGCATTGATTGACTCAACTCATTGACTTGACACCACTCAAGGTATAAACTTGACTTTCTGTTATTAACTGACTCGAGGTTGACTCGACTCGAAGTAAAATGACACATGTGTGACTCAAATCAAAGTGATATGACATGTCATGACTCAATGTGTACATGAATCGTGTGTGCATTGTAATGTGATCGTGCGACTCGAAAATGCAAAAAACAAAAATTTTCCGTCATTTTTGTGGAGGGTACCGACTTTCTCCTGAAAAAGAAAGACGCGAAAAAAGAATCGAAGTGTTTGAAGGTGCATGTTGAATGAGCTTAGTCAAATGTTGTTTGATACCATCTCTCAAGGTGCAAGGATTAATCAATCCTAGACTATCTCAATGGTTAACTCAATGATGAAAGCATTTAGGTAACTTAGGCACGGAGGCTAAGCACTTCATACTTCTATGTAATGACAATTATGATTGATGAGTGATGTTGATATGACAAAGCATGCTTCATCGTTATGTTAAGATTTCATGACAAAGGGTTCCTAAGGGAAGTATATTTGGTCATGTATCTGTGATGTGTGTGAAAGTGACACTAAAGTTAGGCCGCAAGAGCTAACTGTCACTAGTAGAGAAATTCAAAAAGGCAACCCCCTTTTGGCACCGGTTCAAGCCAAACCGGTGCCAAAACCCGGCCCAAAATTGGGCGGGATTAAATAAGTTGGTAAAAGGCACCGGTTCAACTCAAACCGGTGCCAAAAAACTAAAAAGCACCGGTTTGAACCGGTGCCTTAGTGAACCGGTGGTTTTTTTAAACAAAAAAAAAAACCGGTCCTTTTCTTTCATTCCCTCATTTTTTCCCCCTTCTTTCTTCCTCCTTTCCTTAACCATTCACCTTCACTGTTTCATTCGACACTGCTGCCTCCGTCCCCTTCTTTTCCCTCCACCACTGCTGCCACCTTGAACACCACCAGAAAACCCATAACCTAGTCTCCGTCCCCTCCTTTTCCCTCCATCTCTGCTGTTCGAATTGAAGAAGCCGCGCCGCAGCTCTGCTGTTCGAATTGAAGAAGCCTCGGTCTGCTGCGCTGTTCTCCTCTTCTCTTCTCCTCTTCTCTGCCGCCGCGCCACCTTCGACCCTTATTTTGCTGCACCACCTTCAACCGCCGCACCACAACCCTACTGTTCGAATTGAAGAAGCCCTGAACGTCGCCGCCGCGCCACCTTCAACCGCACCACCTTCCACGGCAGCACGCACCGTCTCCACCTCCACCAGCGCGCACCGCCTCCATCTCCGCGTACAGCAGCACACCTCCACCTCCATCAACACGTACAGCAGCATGCCTCCATCTCCACCAGCGCGCACAGTCTTCCAACTAATTTAGGGTAAGTTTTTTATTTTTTTGTTAAAAATTGAACAATTATTTTGAAATATGTAATTCTATTATTTTCAATAGCATTTTGAACAATTATTGTTAAGAAAATTAAAGTCAAGGAATGTATATAATTTTACCTAATTTTTTTAATTTTTGCATTGGTTGTTTATTTAGAAATTTTGAATACATATTATACATTAGAGTAATTTTGTATGTTTAGAGTAATTTTGAATACATATTATATATTAGAGTAATTTTGCATTACCTTGTTCCTTAGTTGAAAAATTTGTATGTTTTAATGGGTTATTTTGAGGTTGATTTAATGATTAATTATGAATATAATAGAGATTAGTAAAAATGTTACTTAATTAGTTGAGTTTTTGTATGTTTTAATGTGTAATTTTAGGTTGTTTTAATGGGTAATTGTGAATATATTAAAGAATTAGTGACCTTGCTTCTAATTAGTTGTGAATAAATTAGAAAATTGTGAATAAATTAGAGAATTGTGATTACATTATAGATTTGTGAATAATTTAGAGAATTGTGATTAAATTAGAGAATTGTGCATAAATTAGAGAAATAGTGATATTGCCACTTAATTAGTTGTGAATAAATTAGAGAATTGTGAATACATTAGAGAATTGTGAATAAATTAGAGAATTGTGAATACATTAGAGATTTGTGAATATATTAGAGAATTAGTGACGTTGCTAATTTTTGTTTTTTTAATATATAGATTCATATGTGAATTGAAGCAAGAGTTTAATTAGCTTGAGGACTACGTACATATTGAGCTCAAGTGGGTAGTTGCTATATTGGTATGACTACTGCTAAACTTTACTTAGCTATATTTCTTTCTATTCATCCATTTAATAAAAGTTTATTCATGAAATTGCAACTTGTGTATTGTTTAATTGCAAATAAATACAACAATATACAGAATAACTTAATTGCATCATCATATGCCTAAATACCCGTTCAAGGCTTTCTCATTAGGAGAAAGTCTTGAATAGTCCCCGGTTGGGACTGTTCTTGAATGTGTACTCTCACTTAGGTGGTGAATGTATGTTTTCTTTTCGATTTTAAGGATCATCTTGGCTTACCATTTCTTCACTATGTTCTCTAGGTACATATGTGGGTAATTAATTATCTACATCGTGTACTTGGAGAACTAGGGGGAAATACTGCCGGATTTTCCTTAAAATTGGAAAGTTGACATACATTCACTAGTGAGAGTAGACATTCAAGGATGGGTTAGGTTGGAGTGATAAGGACCCTTTGGAAACATGCATTTTTTCACTATATGAATGGTATATTCACGTTTTGTACTTGAATTTGATTTACGTAAAATATGTAGCACTTACACATTATAATTATATGGTGCTATATATATGTTTAGAGACAATTTACTAAATGGAGAAGGATCGTGGTTGGATGTATGGTAGACGCGATACATTGGAATTTTGGAATGGGGTTCAAGAGTTTTGCGAGAGGGCTTTAGCTTATCAACGCACACTGGGAGGCAAAGGACTTTATTGTCCTTGTGTTGATTGTAATTGTGTGAATGTGGTCGATAGTGTTGAAATCATTAGAGATCATGTATTATGTCGTGGGTTTAGGCAATTTTACCATGTGTGGATTTGGCACGGAGAAAGTGGAGAGTACAGTGGGGATCTTGATCGGAATGATGTACGTGTTAGAAGCACTGAGATTCATGTGGACGAGGAATACGAGAATGATGAGTATATTGTTGATAATGGTGAGGATGGAGCCGATGAAGATCAGGCGGATGAGGTTGAGGATGAACAAGTGGATGAGATGTTGCAAGGTGTTGAAGGTGAAGTGTTTGAATTATTATCGGAGGCTTCCAAAAAGCCTTTGTATCCCGGGTGCAAAAAATACTCCAAACTATCGGCCTTGCTAACACTTTTCAACATTAAGTCGAAGCATGGGTGGACGGACATCAGTTTTACTTCTTTGTTGACCGCATTAAGTGATATGTTGCCTGATGGGAATGAAATTCCTAAGTCTTATTATTACGCAAAGAAGCTCATGTGTCCCTTTGGTTTGGAGTATAAGAAGATACATGCATGTCCTAATGACTGTATTTTGTATCGAAATGAGTATGAAAAACTGCAGGAGTGTCCACGATGCAAGCGGTCGAGGTACAAGCGCATGAGTTGCAATCCTGGCACGGAGGGACCTCCTACTAAGGTGTTGTGGTATCTTCCCATTATTCCAAGGTTTAAGCGTCTGTTCTCAATACCAAAAGACGCTAAAAACTTGAGGTGGCATGCAGAGGGAAGAAAGAAAAACAGAATGCTGAAGCATCCAGCTGACTCTCCACAGTGGAAGAACATTGATTTGAAGTTTGAGGAATTTGGTAATGAAGTCAGAAATTCAAGGCTTGGGTTGTGCACGGACGGGATGAATCCATTTGGCACTCTTAGCACCCAACACAGCACATGGCCAGTACTTTTAGTGATTTATAATTTGCCTCCTTGGCTGTGCATGAAACGTAAGTATGTAATGCTTTCATTGCTAATAACTGGTCCTAAGCAACCTGGAAACGACATAGATGTTTACCTTGCGCCGCTTATTGACGACTTGAGAAAGATGTGGGACAAAGGGGTTTCCGTTTTCGATGCTCATCAGAACGAGATGTTCACATTGCGTGCAGCCCTTATGTGGACCATGAATGACTTCCCTGCATATGGCAACTTGTGTGGGTACAAGGTCAAAGGGAAAAAAGCATGCCCCATATGTATTGATGACACATCAAGCATATACCTGACTCATTCTCACAAAGATGTGTACCTACGGACTCGAAGGTTCCTTAGGCGTGATCACCCGTACCGTAGGCAGAAAAAGGCTTTCGATGGAACCGTGGAAGAGGATACTGCGCCTAGACCATTAACTAGTGCTGAGATTAGTGCTCGGGTGAAAGGGATACAAACGGTGTTTGGAAAATCAGAAAAAACTGTGGTCTCAGCTGCTCTGTTTAAGAAAGAATCAATCTTTTGGAAGCTGCAATACTGGAGAGAACATGACGTTAGGCATTGTCTTGATGTGATGCATATAGAGAAGAATGTGTGTGATGCTCTTTTGGGGACGCTTATGAATATCCCAGGCAAAACAAAGGACGGAAATGGTGCACGGTTAGATTTGCAAGAGATGGGGATTCGTCCAGAATTGTGGCCTCAAGAAAAGGTTAGAAAGGGGAAGGAGCCGAGAATAGAAGATGAAAGTGTTTCGAAAAAAGGGAAGGAGAAGAGCAAGGGAAAGGGAAAGGCCAAAGATGCGTCAAAGAAGAAAGTTAAGGGTAAAGGGAAGGATGAAAAGAATTATTTACCCCCGGCTTGCTATACATTGTCAAGGGTAGAGAAACGCATGTTTTGTGCATGTTTGTACGGCATTAAGGTTCCATCAGGGTACTCATCTAACATGAAAAGATTTGTAACCTTAAATGGAGAATTGAAGCTGACAAGTATGAAATCCCATGATTGTCACATTATGATGCAAGTATTCCTACCGATTGCAATCCGTGGTATTCTACCGAAACACGTGAGGGAAGCGATTACAAGCCTTTGTTCGTTTTTCAATATAATTTGTAGCAAAGTTCTTGATCCTTGTACACTAGATGCTTTGCAAGCTGATGTGGTTGTGACTTTGTGCAAATTTGAGATGTATTTCCCACCCTCATTTTTTGACATAATGGTTCATCTGGTTCTTCATTTGGTGCGTGAGATTAAGTTGTGCAGTCCAGTGTTCATGAGGTGGTGCTACCCTTTTGAAAGACACATGGGTACATTACAAGATAAAGTACGGAACCGAGCTCACCCTGAAGGAAGTATAATGCAAGGGACAGTGGGTGAGGAGATAGGTAACTTTATGACGGACTACATAGCCCTTGCTCAACCTATTGGTATTTCTACTTCTCGACATGAAGGTAGACTTGATGGTCATGGCACAATTGGGTCGAAACTAATGTCACCAGACCAAGATCAGTTCTTACAAGCACACCTTTATGTGTTGCACCATGTTTCAGATGTGCACTCATATTTAGACGAGCACCTTTCACTGTTCCTAGACTTGGAGTACTAAATGACATAGAAAACGAAGCAGGTTATATGCGATCAGACCACAACGAAGGAATTTCAGAATGAGGTAGTTTGATTAAAAGTTAGTAATGGTTTTATTGCAAATATAGTTTAGTTATCATGTATATAGGAGCATAAGTAGGCGAAAATAATATATTTGTAGTTTGAAATTGCCTAAGTGTACTCATTATCATGCATATACAAGGTTATAGGACCATAAGTAGGTGAAACTGGCATAAATAGCTTCTACTTAACCCAACTCCTTTGTTTTGTGTATGAACTAACATTTATTCATTCTAACAACCTATTTTCCATATGTAGATTGAAATTGGCATTTTGTACTCATTATCATGCATATACAAGGTTATAGGACCATAATAAGTAGGTGAAACTGGCATAAATAGCTTCTACATAACCATAATATCTATCATGCATATACTTTACTATACACTAATATTGTTTTATGATTGCTTTGACAGGTGCTTATATCTCATGGCGGACGATCATGATCCTACTTTGGTAGAGGACATTGACGATGATGAGTATGAGGACGAGTACGAGGATGACGACTCCGATGATAGTGATGCTCCGTATGATGTGAATAAGGAGGATGACTTGGGTGAGCCAGAGGATCAGGCTCAAGATGAGTTCGAGCGTAGGCTTGACGATTTTGAAATGTCAGCTGAACGTGCACCGGCCATTGTAAATACAGCACGTGAGATTGTTGGTGAGAACCCGACTCCTGAAAGTCAAGGCCAAGGACAAGATGAAAACAACACAGGTGGTGGAGGGGGGGGGAAAAGGCACCGGCTGAAAGAAAAAGAAGGGGTCCGACGAGAAGCTTTAAGAAATCGGACGGTCCCATGGTCTTGGAGTATGACAACAAAGGCCAACCCGGGCTTAAATGGCGTCGACAATATGCTAATCAAGTTGGCTTATGTTCGCGGAAAATCCCCATTACACTTGTAATGCGGCAAGTACCTCCGGGTTTGATTCAAGCATTTTGGGATGATACAAGGGTAAGTGTGTTTTTGGCACATTTAGACAATTTAAGATACCTTAACCTTATGATTGTTTTTAAATAGAAACTAATAATCGGTTTTAATTTGTGCTTGCAGAGGCAGTTTTCTATTCCTAATGATCCCGAGAAGAAAAGGGTGTTTGTCTCTTTATTAGGGGAAAGATTCAAAGGCTTTAAGACCAAGTTGACTAATCGGTGGATCCATAAGAAGAAGAAGGTGCAAACAAAGAAGAAGAATGCCAAAGAGGATGACCGTCTCCCGTGGCAAATATGGTCGACCGTGTCAAAAGATGATTGGGAAGAGTTCGTTAGAATGAAGAGTCAAAAGAAAGTCATTGTAAGTTTGTGTAAATCTGATGTCACTTGAATAATAGCTTGACACTTTTTGTATTAATGAGAATAAAATTTTTTGTTTTGTAGGAACTTCGAGAGCAAAATCAAGCGAATGCAGAAAAGAAGGAATACGTCCATCGTATGGGTCCTAAGACTTTTGCTGAAAAGAGACCTGAGTGGGCCGCTTCGGGTTTATACCCTAAAGCGCTTCTAATGGCATCGAAGGAACCCTCTAGTTCCACGATCACTACATTGGTGAGTCGTGCCGGTGATTTCTTTTGTTCTCTCCATTCGTTTGATAAGAAAACCGGAAAATGGTTCATCAAGGGTCCGGAAGCCAAAAAACTGGCGGATAAGCTAGTAAGTTACCTATGAATTGTTGAAATTAAGTAACTTTTGCATCTAATCACTGTACAAACCATTAACTGTTTTATTGACCTCATTTTTCCTTATGCTATAGCTTGAGCACACTCGAGAGATGGTGGAGGGCAAATTTGAACCAAGTGTGGAGAATGACCCTTTCACCATGGCTTTGGGAAGGCCATACCATCCAGGACAAGTAGTAGGTTCGGGAGGGTCATTGCTTGGATGGAATAAGGTGATGGGTCCCGAATACACAAAATCGGGTAGATCTCGAGCCAGTGTTAACTCACCGGGGGAGTTGGATGCCAAGGTGGCATCAATTAAGGAACAAGTACGCAACGAGTTAGTTGGTGAATTGAATGCTTGGGCGAAGCTGATGAACTTACCGACTTTGCCGTTCCTCACTCGTACCCCGGTCGACTCATGTTCTGAACCAAAAGGACAAGGAGAAGGTGATAGACATGGAGGAGATGAGATACGTGGTGAAAATGTGCCACCTGAGGTAAAATCAATTGGGTTATTAAAAGTTTTAAAATACCGAATTAATTGAGATTTTAGGTGCAATGATTGATGTACTGTTGCAGGTTCCTACTCCTACACATGCGGACTCGAGGGAGCTTGAAAATCCAACACCGCCTGAATTTCCAGAGTTACAGGTGATTTGTAACCCTCTACCTTAATGAATTTTGTTATATCTATGCTGTTGTAAAAGTCCTATTTAACTATCTTCTTTTTATATATATACTTGTGTAGGAAGACACCCGGTGTGCACTTCTAGCCCCGGGGCATGCAAATAGTACCGTGTTGAGTTTGGTGGCGTATGGTAGTGCCCAACCGACGACGGGTGCTACGGCGGGGCCACATCATTACTCGGTTGGGATCGATTCAGTGGTTGCGGGGTTCGAAGACATCCCACTACCTGTACCGATAGAGGAGGTTGAGATAACAGCGCTTTGGCAAGCTGTAGGTAGCTTCGTTGATTGGCCACGTGCATGGGTGAAGTTGATTAATAAGGAGGTAAATTAGCTACTCACTTGACTATTTTCTTCATTTCTCAACTTATAAACTCCTTGCATCTCAAAACAACTCATAATCACATATTTATAAGTGTTTGTCATTTGAAATTACATTAAAATCGCTAAGTTCTAAGGTTTTGGGTCCAATTCATCAAACTAAAGCCACTTTGAGCCGAAATGGCTACTCACTTGCCTATTTTCTTCATTTCTCAACTAATAAACTTATACATTCTCAAACCATATCATAAATACATATGTATAAGTGATTGTGACATGAAATTGCATTACAGAAGCAAACTTCTAATGTTTTTGGCGCATTTCATCAAAATAAACCCAATTCGAGCCGAAATGGCTACTTACTTGCCTATTTTCTTCATTTCTCAACTTATAAACTCCTTGCATTTCAAAACAACTCATAATCACATATTTATAAGTGTTTGTCATTTGAAATTACATAAAAATCGCCTAGTTCAATTTTTTTTTTTTTAAAAAAATAAGCAACTTCCGCTGCACCGGGACACCCGAGGGAGCCGCCCCGCTGCCGAAACAGCAAAGGCAGCCCCACCGAGGCCACAACAGCCCCGACAGGTGGCTGCCAAGGCTGTAGCAGCCACGGCAGGTGGCTGCCAGACTGCTGCAGCCTCGGCAGCAGCCTGCCTGGGCTGCTGCAGCCTCGACAGGCGGCTACCTTGGCTGCTGCAGCCTCGGCAGGTGCTGCCTGTGCTGCTACAGCCATGGAAGCCGCCTGTCGAGGCAGCAGCAGCCCAGGCAGGCTGCTGCCAAGGCTGTAGCAGACTGTCAGCCACCTGCCGTGGCTGCTACAGCCTTGGCAGCCACCTGTCGGGGCTGCTGTGGCCTCGGCACGGGCTACCTTCGCTGTTCCGGCAGCGGGGGCGGCTCCCTCGGGTGTCCCGGTGCGGCTGCCGTTGCATTTTTAAAAAAAAAATTAAGCAATTTTCATCATTTCATCAAAAAGTAGCCACTTTGAGCCGAAATGGCTACTTACTTGCCCATTTTCTTCATTTCTCAACTTATAAACTCTTTGCATCTCAAAACAACTCATAATCACATATTTATAAGTGTTTGTCATTTGAAATTACATAAAAATCGCCAAGTTCTAAGTTTTTGGGTCCAATTCATCAAAATAAAGCCATTTTGAGCCGAAATGGCTACTCACTTGGCTATTATAAGTTATTGTGAGTTGAAACTTATTATTTCTCAAACTATTTCAGATTTCCAATGGAAGCAAAACTTCAAAGAGAAAGAGGGTGGAGAAGCCTAAAAGAATTGATCAACCTAAGAAGAAGCTAAGTGAACAAAAGTCCAAGAGTGAACAAGCGTCGAAGTTGCACTCTTCGAAAGGTTCACTCATGCCACCTACTCCACTTGTTGAAGACATTGTTCTTCAATCGCTCTCTACTGACATGACCTTTATTCACAACCGTGCTTGTCATTTGGTCGATCCCATGGAAGTTGCACTTCCTAAGGCAATGTTCCACTATGATGAGGATGCAATTGCATGGATCAGCAAAGAAGATGTGAAGGAATTTCTACGTGGTGCAAAGCTTAACATTTCCCTCATTCAAACATTCATGAGGTACTTCAATGCCCACATAATCTATACTTTTTTCAAGTTATTCAAATTGATGGTGATTATCCTACATCTGATAAATTAATCAATGTTCATGCACGCAGAGCACTACAGGAGCACTTAACTGACACTGATTCTCCTTGTAAAGTTGGGTGGTTATGCCCCGAGCAGTTATCCACTACTAAAATCATAGGCAACCCCCATGACGTGTTGTACTATGTTGAACAGAGTATAAGGGAATCAGCGCATGCGGGAGACAAGTTCATATTCGCCCCATGTTATAGAGAGTAAGTCTAACCATGTCAAATTCAATCGATTTGGCCTCATTATATGTTGACTCCTAAATATTAATTACCTTGTCTATCGTGAACTTATGTAGGGAGCATTGGAGCCTCATGGTGATTTGTATTTCCACTAACACAATTTATCACCTTGATTCAGCTCGATCATCGGAGAAGTGGCTCGTGAAGTCTATATTGCAAAAGTAAATATATATAGCAACCTATAGTGATGATTATTGCTAATAATAACTAATTTAGTAATCATACGACTAATGAAATTTGATTGTATTTTTTTATACTACGCTGTTATGAAGAAGCTACATTGTCGTGCTCCAAAGGGTCCAACATGGAAGACACCGTTGGTAATTTACATGATATTATTGTGATTATCTTGAAAATCTATGGTAGTAAATATTTGCTCATTTCCTTTGCATGTTTCACTGATGTGATTTATTTGTCATATGCTAGTGCGCACAACAAGAGAATGGACTTGATTGTGCTTTGTATGTGATGAGATTCATGCTTGACATTGTGACTCATTGTACGGACACTCAACAGCTTGATAAGGTAAGTCCTAAAACTTCTTGAAATGCTATATTGATGTGATTTCACGCCTTAGACACTTAATATTACCAAACAATGGCATGTTATGAGAAACAAAAAAGCTATTTCACAAGAAAGGTAGAAAATGAGCTGAATAGAAGTCATATGGGCCATGTTAGGGCCATTTTGTGTTAATATGCTCTTTTTATGTGATTTCTTTCCTTATACACATATAACTAGATAATATTGACATGTTATGAGATAAATAAAGTTCATTTAATAAGTAATGTAGGAAATGGGCAAAGTAAGGTCATATAGGCCATATTCGGGCCATTTTGAGTAAAAAGCGTCTTAAACCTTAATAAAATGCTCTCCTATACAATTTTAGGGCTTACACACATACAACTACCCAACATTGACATGTTATGAGAAATAAATAGTTCATTTGATAAGTAATGTAGAAAATGGGCTACATAGAAGTCATATAAGCCCTATTTGGGCCATGTTGAGTAAAATGCGTTGTTAAACTTCTTGAAATGCTATATTGATGTGATTTCTAGCCTTAGACACCTAATATTATCCAAAAATGACATGTTATGAGAAACAAAAAGGCTATTTCACAAGAAAGGTAGAAAATGGGCTGAATAGAAGTCATATGGGCCATGTTAGGGCCATTTTGTGTTAATATGCTCTTTTGATGTGATTTCTTTCCTTATACACCTATAACTAGATAATATTGACATGTTATGAGATAAATAAAGTTCATTTAATAAGAAATGTAGGAAATGGGCAAAGTAAGGTCATATAAGCCATATTCGGGCCATTTTGGGTAAAAACCGTCATAAACCTTAACAAAATGCTCTCCTATACAGTTTTAGGGCTTACACACATACAACTATCCAATATTGACATGTTATGAGAAAGAAATAGTTCATTTGATAAGTAATGTAGTAAATGGGCTATATAGAAGTCGTATAGGTAATATTTGATAAAATACATATTTTTTGCCTAATTAATTATTTTTAAAATAATGTTTTTGTATTTCAAGTTTTGCAAGGTCCAAAAGGATGGTCTGTTGACAATCAAGGAGCTTAATGAAGTTCGTGACATGTTGGCGTCTTTCATCACCTTCAACATGTAAATGGCATGCATTGTAATTGTAAATTATTTATGTTAACTTTTGAACTATATATAACTTATTATTCATTATATATGTGTACTTACTATTATTTGTATATGTAAGCAACTTTTTTTTTTTTTGTATTGCGTTTGGGAATATTTATATCTATATATATATATAATTGAATTCTTGTATCTAATATTATTTTTGTATATAATAATTAATAATATTATTATTAGTTATTATAAGAATAAAATTATTAATTATTATATTTAATATAATTGCTGGAATTACAGGTTATTATTATTGCAGGTTTTTTTTAAAAAAATATTATTGCACGATGGAAAAAAAAAACGAAAAAAAAAAATTATATAAAAGGCACCGGTTAGGCAGGAACCGGTGCCTAAACTATCCACCACCAAAAAAAAAAATGGCGGGAGAGCAGTATTAGGCACCGGTTAACCGGTGCCTATTCTACCCTATGGCACCGGTTAACCGGTGCCTATTAAACCCTATGGCACCGGTTTTGAACCGGTGCCAAAAAGCAGGTTTTTGGCACCCCTCAAATAGGCAACGGTTCAAACTGGTGCCTTAGACCGGGTTTGAACCGCTGCCTAATGCTTTTTTTCTACTAGTGTGTGTGGGAAGATGTTATTTGTTAAAAGAGTCAAATGGTGGTGACTCTTAGGCTAGGTAAGCTATGATGTAGGGATCAAGCCCCCAAGTCTAGCTCTACATGAATAGGGATGAGCATTGGAGATCCCTTGATATGATCACGGTGCAAGTGTGTGAATGTGAATATGAATCATGTTTATTACGGCCGCACCTCGATGTGAGGTTGCCTACGTATCCGTTAGAAATCAGGCCAAACGTAGTTCTAGCCGAACCTCGCACAAGTGTGTATACCTCAAAAGGTCTTTTTAAGGGTTGTAACGTGGTTAGGCTAAAGGTTTAAAGAAGAAGAAGGGGATAAAGGCTCAAGACCCTAGATAAGCGCCCAGGGTGTGCAACTTTGCTTTTGAATCTTTATATTTTTATGCTTGAGTTCCTACTCTCTTTTTAGCTCTTTCTTTTGCTTTAGCATTTATTTTATTTTTATAAGTATGGGCAATCCCGATCATGCGGCCTATCACTCACTTGGCATTCATGTTTCTCAAGCACGGTACCGAGCACTCGATAAGAGATGCAATCTGAGACGTGCTCATGTTTCTAACTGGGGTATGCCTAAAGTCGTACTAGGTCAATTCCGATTAAAGTATTAGACTTTATTGATTCAAATTAATTAATTAATTAATTAATTGCACAACAAATGATGCACAATTAGTCAAGTAGGCACAATATGATGCAATGCGTTCGCAACCTAACCATGGCTCTAGTTCTCTAAAGTTCGGGATATGGTTTAGTCAATAGAGGGTCCATGGTTAATTGTCCAGATGCACCGCGTGGAAGCCTAACCTTGAAGGGTTGGCGCGAGTGGATGGGACACCGCAAGTTTTAGAAAAAACTCGCTTCCATGGTTTGGTGAATTCAACATCTCGGATGTACTTTTTGTTGCACGGAGCGTTCAATCGGGTAGATGGAGCATGAATTCCCAGAGGGTTATGTCCTATGTAGAACACATATGGGTTTTAGAAAAGCGAGAAAAAATTCAATCAGGAAGTAGGATCGAGCAAACAATACGAAAAACCGGTCGAAATTAGAACGCATATTTCTTGCTCGGTATTGGGGGAAATTGGCGCCAGCAATCAGAGACTGGCGCCAGATTTTAACTGTAGCGCCTAGCGCCAATACTGGCGTCTGGCGCTACAACTAAAACATTGGCGCCAAGCTCTGGCCCCTGACGCTACTAGGAATATCATGCCTTAGCAGCTTTTTGTGCTCGATAAAATCTTCCAGTTTCGTGCGGTGTTATTTCAGTCCTAGTTGTGAAAGACATTCCTCAAATTTCCTACGTGTAAAATCCTATGTTTTTAACTCATTACGGATGGTCCTTCCAGTGAGATCTTTTTTATGCATATGACAATAATGTTAATTAAAATTACGCACATGAAATACTTAGAACTTTTCGAGTCTCATCCACTCATTCTAAATCATTGCCGAAACAAATTCAGGAATTAAAATAGAAATCCTCCCCAGTGGAGTCGCCAAAAACTGTAGGGAGTAATTTCAAGCTTTAATCCTACTAGCTTGAACCCCACTGTGATCATACACTAAAGTACGGTGGCGTCCAAAAGGGAAGAAGATAGAGCAAAAGAGTCGCCAACAAGTTTTTAAGGAACTTGTAAACCGTTCATAGGATGAAGGTTACACCCCTTAACGATCCAAGAGATTGTCAACTCCATAAGGTCTAGAACCAAATAAGGGTTCGGGGATGAAGGTACAAATCCAACCTAAAAGATATTGAACCTGCCCTAATAATAGGCCTCTACTTTATTCTGATCGTATTCATGTGCGCTTTCTGATTAACATGCAATCAATAGGATTACCCTAAACCTGTTTATCTATGTTGGTTGAATATTAATGCACAAAAAAACTATTATTGGTGATCACTTGAAATTATAATCAAATTAACCCTAACAAGATTATTAATTGTCTTATTAAGCGTGATATGACACGACATGACTCAATGTGTACATGACTCGTGTGTGCATTGTAATGTGATCTTGCGACTCGAAAATGCAAAAAAGTAAAAAATTTCCGTCATTTTTGTGGAGGGTACCGGCTTTCTCCCCGAAAAAGAAAGACGCGAAAAAAGAATCGAAAGTTTGAAGATGCATGTTGAATGAGCTTAGTCAAATGTTGTTTGATACTATCTCTCAAGGTGCAAGGATTAATCCATCCTAGGCTATCTCAATAGTTGACTAAATGATGAAAGTATTTGGGTAACTTAGGCACGGAGGCTAAGTACTTCATACTTTGATGTGCAATGACAATTATGATTGACGAGTGATGTTGATATGACAAGGCATGCTTCAGCGTTGTGTTAAGATCTCATGACAAAGGGTTCCTATGGGAAGTATATTTGGTCATGTATCTGTGATGTGTGTGATAGTGACACTAAAGTTAGGCCACAAGAGCTAAGCGTGTGGAAAAATATTATTTTTAGAAGAATCAAATTGTGGTGACTCTTAGGCTAGGTAAGCTAATGATGTAAGGATCAAGCCCCCAAGTCTAGCTCTAAATGAATAAGGATGAGCATAGGGAATCCCTTGATATGATCATGGTGTGAGTGTGTGAATGTGAATGTGAATGCGTTTTTATTACGGCCGCTCCTCGATGTGAGGTTGCCTACGTATCCGTTAGGAATCAGGCCGAACGTAGCTCTAGCCGAACCTCGCACAAGTGTGTGTATACCTCAAAAAGGTCTTTTTAAGGGTTGTAACGTGATTAGGCTAAAGGCTGAAAAAGAAGGGGATAAAGGCTCAAAACCCTAGATAAGCTTCCAAGGTGTGCAACCTTGCTTTTGAATCTTTGTATTTTTATGCTTGAATTTCTATTCTTTTTTAGCTCTTTTTTGCTTTAGCATTTATTTTATTTTTGCAAGTGTGGGCAATCCCGATCATGCGGTCTATCACTCATTTGGCATTCATGTTTCTCAGGCACTGTACCGAGCACTCGATAAGAGACGCAATCTGAGACATGTTCTTATCAAAGACATTTTCATATCAATGACATTGGAACATATCACTTACCCTTTTGTACACTTTTACTATATATTTTTTTGCTTTTGCTTATTTTTGCTATTTTAATCTTTTGAAGTCATTCAAGCTTTTATGATATTGAAAATTGCATAAGTTACACACCATCCCATCCCAAGGTTAGGTAGATGTAGGTTGAAGAAAGAAAGGTCTATCGTTAGACGAGGCTCAAAGTGGTTTATGAAGAAAGGATGTATATTTGAAAGGTAAAAGTAGATGTGATATGGCTACAAGGGGTGCCTCAAATCATTGATATACCTTGTGCTTAATTTGACATGATTTTTTTTTTAATGCAATATAATGAAATGATCGTATATAAGGAAATAAATGCTCATTTTATTAAAAGAAAATATATAATGATCCTACAAAATAAATCTAAGGAAAATAAAAAGGTGTCTATGCTAGACTTATTGGGGAAAGGATAAATAAAAAAGAAATAGAAAATAGAGGTCACGAAATCTTGTCGTTGAAGCTCGCCTCTTGTCTTGTGTTGTTTTCATTATCATCACTCGCTCTTCTTGTTAACTGGAGGCATGGGAAGCTTGTTATTATCAATCAAATGTTGGATAGCTTCCTTTAGCTTCCAACAGCTCTCAGTAGCATGACCCCTACCTTGATGGTACTTGCAGTGTTCGTCTGGATTCCAACTAGGCAATCTCTTTTCAGGTGCGGGATCTTGAATAGGTCCAATGGGAGTAATGAGTCCTTTGGCATGGAGTCGATCGAAGGCAGTATCGTAGCTCATCCCAATGGTGGTGAAGTCTTTCCTTAGTTGCTTCTTAGATCCTTGGTTATCTATGGCTAAAACTTCACTGAGATCAAAGGTAACATTGTTACTAGAGTGGGCGTTTTCGGAAGAAGAAGGATTGTCGTTCTTCTTTCCTTTCCAGCCACCGTGGTTACTATTGTTAGTAGCTTTTTGTTTTGCAAGGTCATCTTCGATTTCAATTCCGATGTCATAAACGGCCTTGAAAGTATTCAGATTGTGTTGATATTTTAAATGCTTCGAATACTTCTCTTGGAGATTCTTGATAAACATCCTCACAGATTCTTTTTCAGTGGGCACTTCAATCATCTTAGCGGAAGTTTCCCTCCATTTATTAAAGAAAGAATTAAAGCCTTCATTCTCTTTTTGTCTTAGCATCTCAAGTTGTCTATGGTCAGTTTCAACTTGAATATTGCACTTGTACCTATCAACGAAAGCGTTTACTATCGATTCCCAGGTAGAGGTTTTCTCTTTGTTAAGGGAGAAATACCATTGTTGGCTAACGGTTTCAAGAGATAGTGAGAACAGAGAGGGGAAAACCTTCTTATCTATACCCTTAATGTTCATTATAGTTTCGAAAGCTCTTAGATGGAAGTAAGGGTTATCTGTTGCCTTGAATTTTGGGATGTCAGTGGCATTGAACTTATGAGGAAGAAGTTCCTTGTCCAGCGAGACCCCTTGTGAACTCATGCCCTGAAATTTATAATCACTAGGTAGCTTTCTCAAACTTTCTTGCATGAGGTTCATTTGTTGTTGCTTCACAGGATCATCGACCTTAAGCGTGAGGAGTTTCAGTGTTTTAGTCATGGTAACCACTTGGTTCTTAAGCTCATTGACTTCTTCTTGACTTGCCATTATCTTTTTAGCCTTCCTCTTTTGACGAATTGGTTTATCGAAAAGTGAAACTTGAATAAAGAGGTTGTCCTTGATTAATCGCCCTTCTCTCCTCGACCAAGTACTGTGGAAAAGGAATTTGGGGATGTTCATTATTAATTATTTGACTCAAACTTTATTCAACATGCAATGGATGGAGGAAGTGAAGAAAGATGGAAGAGAATGTGAAGGAAAATGATGTAGATGGAGGAATGTGGAAAATTAGGAATAGAATGTACCCCCAACATAAATGACGGAAAAAAACCGACTCATGCATGAACCTAAGACATGGTCATGGTGATACATACTCAAAGTGTGTGTTAAGACTAGTGAGTGTAGGTGACATGTGAAGACTCGTGTCATGACCATGTGGCTAGACTATGTGACTGGAATCAATTAATGACTCAACAAGGTGTTATTGACAACGAAATTTAACTGAATTAATTAGCAAACTGGTTAATTAGACACTAGGTGATGACTCGACCAATAATCCGAACTGTCGGCAAAACGACAGGACTGGCGTCTCACTGTGTTGCTTGGCGCCAGACGACAGAGCTGTCGCCAGGCACCACACTCCACAAAGTGGCGCTACAGTCCAGACTTTGGCGCCAATACTGGAGCTTCAATCTCAGATTGTTTTCGGTGTTATTAGTCAACAGGGATATGCCTAAAGTCGTATTAGGTCAATTCTGATTAAATTATTGGACTTTATTGACTCAAATTGATTAATCAATTAATTAATCAGGCAAAGTTCTTTAAGTCATTAATTTATTCAATCTCAACACAAGTCAAACAAACGGTTAAGAAAACATATAAATGCACAACAAATAATGCACAATTAGTCAAGTAGGCACAATATGATGCAATGATTTCGCAACCTAACCATGGCTCTAGTTCTCTAAAGTTCGGGATATGGTTTAGTCAATAGATGGTCCATGGTTAATTGTCCGGATGCACCGCGCGGAAGCCTAACCGTGAAGGGTTGGCGCGAGTGGATGGGACACCGCGAGTTTTAGGAAAACTTGCTTCCATGGTTTGGTGAATTCAACATTCTCGAATGTACCCTTTGTTGCTCAGGGCTTTCAATCAGGTAGATGGAGCATGAATTCCCAGAGGGTTATGTCCATATGTAGAACACATATGGGTTTCAGAAAATTGAGAAAAAATTCAATTAGAAAGTAGGATCGAGCAAACAATACAAAAAACTGGTCGAAATTAGAACGCATATTTCTGGCTCGGCATTGGAAGAATTTGGCGCCAGCAAACAGAGACTGGCGCCAGGTTTTAGCTGCAGCGCCTGGCGCCAATGCTGGCGTCTGGCGCTACAGTTAAAATTCTGGCGCCAATGCTCTGGCCCCTGGTGCTAATTCCTACATGCCTCGGCATCTTTCTGTGCTCGATAAAATTTCCAATTTCGCGCGGTGTTATTTCGGTCCTAGTTGTGAAAGATATTTCTCAAATTTCCTACGTGTAAAAATCCTATGTTTTTAACTCATTACGGATGGTCTTTCCAATGAGATCTTTTATTACGCACATGAAATACTTAGAATGTTTCGAGTCTCATCCACTCATTCTAAATCATTGCCGAAACAAATTCAGGAATTAAAATAGAAATCCTCCTCAGTGGAGTCGCAAAAAACTGTAGGGAATAATTTCAAGCGTTAATCCCCAACTTGAACCCCACTGTGTCATACATTAAAGTACGGTGGCGTCCAAAGGGAAAGAAGATAGAGCAAAAGAGTCGCCAACAAGTTTTAGGAACTTGTAAACCATTCACAGGGTGAAGGTTACACCCCTTAACGATCCAAGAGATCGTCAACTCCATAAGGTCTTGAACCAAATAAGGGTTCGGGGATGAAGGTACAAATCCAACCTAAAAGAGATTGAACCTACCCTAATAATAGGCCTCTACTTTATTCTGATTGTATTCATGTGCGCTTTCTGACTAACATGCAATCAATAGGATTAACTCTTAACCTTTTTTTATCTATGTTGGTTGAATTTAATGCACAAACAAAACAATTATTGGCGATCAATTGAAATTATAATCAAATTAACCCTAAATAAGATTATTAATTATCTTATTAAGCATGATTAAAAGTATAGATTCCCTTTAACATGCATAAAAGGTGTGATCAAGCAATAAATAATAAATGTATCAAGAAAGATAATAAATAATCATCATAAATAATAACTATAATTATAATAATAATCATAATTAAAATAATAAAATTAATCATAATTAACATAATCATGTTAAAGCATAATAATAGCAAGATCCTAGGCACGATACTAACAAGATTAATAACAAACGCTAGCATGTCACTAAACAATAAAAATCAAAGCTTTAACCCTAACATGATACTAACAATCATAAACATTAGGAAGAACATAGGAAGCATCGTAACAATCATATTTGATATTAAAGTTATCCTAGACATGATACTAGGAATCAAAATAACAATCTAAACATGATTTCTACATTATAATATCAATAAATCATTAAAACACTTACTTTGATGCCTCGTACCTCTTTCTAATAACAAAATACACACGTTAGTAACTTCAAGGAAAATAATAAACAAAACAATTAAATTAAATAATTGAAATAGGGATTTGGGACCAAACCCTCAGAAATTAAACCTTTCACGTCTAGGGAGAAAGGCAACTTCGAATATGGCTAGGTGTTTCTAGATCTAATGAATGCGGAATTTTGTATGTGAAAAGCGAGTTTAGAAAAAGAGAGTGAGAGATGGAATGATTGGAGGAGAATGAGAGAGAATTGATGAAAACTGGTTGTAGGTGAATATATTTGTTAAAACTGGTTAATGAAAACGGAGTTTTTAATACGTTATTTATAGAAAAAATCAGCGAAAAAGATAAAATATCAAAACAGAGTCTGGCGCACAAAAAACATGGCGCCAGGCGCCAAGCGTAGCGTCAGGCGCTACAGCTGGCGTTTGGCGCTGATCTGGAAAATTACGCGTTTTCTTAAAATCAGATAAAAATTGCCGTACAGGAGGATATAATCGTATTTCCTTCAAAAATTCTCTTTGATTTTAATTAAAACTCTGAAAAGTCAACAAAAGTCAATTTATCAATGCTAATTGAATTAGGAATGAAAAGAACCTTCTAGAAGAATCTAGAAGACTAAAACCATTCCTAATTGCATTAGGAATGATAAATCATATTAGGCCCTCCTCTAGATCATTGTGCCGTATATAAGGCTCAAAACGGGCCCAGTTTAGTAAATTGGCCATAATTTCCTCAATATTCATCGGAATTGGGCTTATAATATATCGTTGGAAAGCTCTTGTTAAGCCCCATCCAACTACATTACTATTGGATCCATATCTTGGACCAAACAAACTGGATTGACTATTTTCTTAAAATAAGTTTTCAAAAACAGAGATAAGAGAAAAGAAATTAAAACTATCCGCAACACTAAACTTTCCACACTTTCACTTCATTCGATTATGATTCGACGCGAAAGGTACCCATCACTGGGTTTGGTTTTGGGGAGACACATTTGGGTGTCTACACCCCCCAAAAGTTCAGATTATTCCAGAATAATCCAAAGTTGGGATTATTTTACAAAAATTGATGAAAGTTGGGATTATTTTTTCTAATTTTTCCTTCATTTAATTAGTCTGTGTGTTTTGGTGGAAAATATTTTCATTTTATAAAAAAAGTCAGGGCCGGCCCTTAGGGTGTGCGGCATGCGCAACCGTACTGGGCCCAAAATCGCTTTGGGCCTCAAAGTTTACAATTTTATACAAAATTGTTGTACAAATTTCTAGTGTTATTGTTATGGCTTAGTGGTAAGTATGGTGATACTAAGTCTTGTAGATACGCGGTTCGAGCCTTGCTTATGTACTTTTTTTCAGTTTTTGTTTTTTTTTTTTTTTTTGTTTGTTTTTTTTTAACTTTTCTTAATTTTAATTTTATAATTTAAAGGTTTGGATATTCTTTCGATTTTCAAATACTTCGTCTGTACTTTACTTTTCATTTTAGTGTTTTTTTTTTGTTTTGTTTTTTTTTTTTTAATTCCATTCTTATATTTTGGAAGATTGTAACAATATTTATATTTTTATCCCCAATAATGGTCCCTTGATTCAATTTCATTTTTAGAAAATATTACCATTCTCTCTCCTCTTTACAATAACCCGTAAATACTTTTATAACTTTTTTTTATTTTTGCTTTTCAACATATTTTGATCTCTTCAATAGTATTACAAAAATTACATATATTTCTTTATTCCAAATCTCTTCAACAAACAAATCATAGCGGAGCATTTAATAAAAAAATACAATATTATTATAGGTTACTTAAAAAAAAGGAGGGGGGGCAAATGTATCTCAATTGCACAGGGCCTCCATTATAGTTGGGACGACCCTAAAGAGAGTATGCCACAAATTCTTCTTTACTTTTCACTTCTCTATTTTCTATCCTCTATCATATCATTCCCCACCATTTTATTTCAATTTTTCATTTTCTCCATTAGTTTTCCTATAATCAAATAAACAAAGGAAAATCCCTTCCATAATCATGTTGATAAATTTTGAAACTATATGAAATGGGTCTGGACAACCCGAATAAGAAGGAGAAGAGTTTGGTCCGCAAACAAGGATTTGGAGCTTCCATATTAAAACCAATTGGCAATAGTAGGAGTAACCCCTCTGCCTTATAAAGTGGAACTAGCTCTCCTCTTTTTCCAATGTGGGACACTCACAAGTGGGTTACAATGGGTTTCAACACTCCCCCTCACTTGTGAGTGTCCTTAGAACTTAGAGCACACCAGAAGGTACAATATAAATCCTCTTTAGGAATGAACATCCAATAGAAGCCCCTTAACCAGTGGCTAAATGCCCAGTTATAAACGGCCCAACAAACCTGGGCTCTGATACCATGATAAATTTTGAAACAATATGAAATGTGCCTGGACAACCCGAATAAGGAGGAGGAAAGTTTGGTCCACAAACAAGGCTTTGGAGCTTCCATACTAAAACCAATTGGCAATAGTAGGAGTAACTCCTCTACCTTATAAAGTGGAACTACCTCTCCTCTTTCTCCAATGTGGGACACTCACAAGTGGGTTACAATGGGTTTCAACACATGTTTTCCATTGAACTTTGTTTTCTTTTGAAAAAAACTATTCACGGAATATGTTTTCTATCAAAACAAACAGAGTCTTCGTGTAATTACATTAGAGTAATATAAGGAGTAAAGAAATGAATGCTAGTGTTTACTTACTGATAAAATCTACAATAGTGCGGCCATTGGTAAACCTTCCAGAACCACTAGGAAAATCAACTCCATACGGCGGACAATTTGCTTTAGCCATTGTTCTGAGCTCATTGTTGTTACCAGCATCCGATAACGAGTCACCGAAAATGAAGTGACAAGGTACTATCGGTGCCGCTCCACTAGCAATCAAAACAAAGCAAAAAAAAGCAAGAACAAAAATAGCTGTAACTCTCAACATTTTTTAGGGGAATTTGCTTGCTTAAAAAAGGTTACATGCGAATTGTGATACTTAAAATGCATGTGTAACTGTTATGTATATATAGCACGGAGTTATTGTATGTCACCCATGAAGTTGTTTATCACTTTAAACAGGTTTGGAGAAAAAAAGGATAACAATCATCGGATGTTTAATGCCTTTTTTGACATTTATGGAATGATATATTAGATGATAACTGATTGCATTAATTAGTAGTTTGAACATTATTTGATTTTCAACTATTGATTACAAGACTTCCAGAAGTATGGTACTCCTTGGGTACCATACTATCATGCTATACACATTATTATGTTAAAGCCATGGGTTATTTTGGATTGCACCTTATATTATTTTGCTAAACTATAATGTTATTTGCTTAAACATTGTGTTAGTATATATTATATTAGCCTTTTGTTTTTTTGTTAAAACATTGAATTGTGTTATTTTGGTTTAAATCATATGGCAATATTTTTAAGTATATATATATATATATATATATATATATATATATATATATATATATATATATATATATATATATATATATATATATATATATATATTTTATTTTTTTATATTAATTAAACATTGTATTTTTTTTTTTTTTTTTTTTGCCAAAATCTTGTTATTTTGTGTAAACTTATTTTAGAGGAAGTAGCTAAATAAAAATAGAGAATAAAATTGAAAGAGATGAATATGGCTTGGTGAACATAGCATATAATGTTATGTAACAAAAAGTTTTCAATCAAATAGCATAGAGTTATACGAAGTATTATACTGAATAGCATAATGCACTAAATAAAGTACCATTCGTATACAATTATCAAATTTATTTAATAACATTATTGTATAGTAAAATAACATGAAATACATCACTGAATAACATAATACAAATTTGAACTAACATGAAACAACAAAAACTTTGTATTTCATGAGTACAAAAGAATGTACATACGGAATAACATATAATTAATTTTAAAATAACATACATACAAATTAAAATAATAAGAAGTTTAAATCGAAATAACATAAATGTACTCAACCTGGAGTACCTTGTGCATGGTACTCCAGGAGTACAAAAGAAATTGCGCAAGACTTTTATTGTATGTGTAATAATTTAATACTCCCTCCGTCCCCGAAAGAATGTCCCATTTGGGTTGATTACGCGGGTATTAAGAAAGTTAAAAAAAAAGGAGTAAAAGTATATTGAAAATATAAATTTACATTGGGTTTGTAAAACAGTAGAGAGAGAAAGTAATAAAATTAAATGGAAAATCAAACATTTTATATGATTTTGCACAAATATTGTTGCAAATTAGTGGGTGTTTTAATGCAAATGGATCAATATTTTTGGAACTAAAATTAGGCCAAATGGGTCGTTTTTTCGGAGACGGAGGTAGTTTTATTTTTATTATTATTATCATTTTATTTTATTATATTTTATTATTTTATTTAATCATAAAATTTTAAACCTAAAATTCTAAAAATCTAATCAATTCCCTTATTGTTTTTTTTTTAAATAACATCCAAATAGCTTCCAACCTTCCAAATTAAAAACAAAAATTTGTACGTTAGAATGGATGGCGAGACTTTATATTCTTCTGTTATGTTCGGATTTCTCTCTATCTTAAGTTTGTCTCAATTATAATCTATATATAAAGTTTAACTTTATCTTATGTTATCTACTAATAAATTATTATTCTTAAAAATATTCAGATGATATTTTTATTAAGAAAATACATGGTTGAGACATAGTTCATATTACGAGTATAAAATTTTATTTAAGGAAAGTTCGAATTTTCTTAATACTTTATGTCTTTACTTGTTTTTGAAAGCTTTTAACTCAATTATTTTATCTTGTTTTTGGCAGAAACTTTATTACCTTACTCCTCTTACCTCACCATATATATATTTACATATATTTTGCTCACTTTTTCTTACATTATTCCCTACATTTAGCTTACGCCTTTCCAACTTTTACGGAATATACATACACCTCCGAATGTTATCCATAATTTACACTCACCCATCAAAACAAACTTTTGAATAAATCGAATGTATAATAAAATATTGTACATCCGTTATAAAATGTTGAGTCCAAGAGAAAACCCACATGTGAGTGGTGTGTTGTCCTACATTATTTGAGTGTATAAGTGTTGAAAGTGTCTCCCACGTTGAAAAAACAAGAAAGTTGTGTCCACTTTATAAGGCTAAGGGGTTATCCCCTCATTGCCACATGGTTTTGAGGTGTAACCTCCTTGGACTTGTATAGTGGACAGTTGTGGTGGGTGTGACTCAGGCCCGTTTATCATGATATCAGAGCCAGGTTGGGTTGGGTTGTGTTGTGATCTGGGCCATTATTATGAACAACTCACATGTTAGGGGGAGTGTTGAGCCCAAGAGAAAACCCACATGTAAGTGGTGTGTTGTCCCACATTAATTGAGTGTATAAGTATTAGGAAGTGTATCCCACATTAAAGAAACAATAAAGTTGTGTCCACTTTATAAGGCTAAAGGGCTAATTCCCTCATTGCCATATGGTTTGAGGTAAAACCTCCTTTGACTTATATAGTGGACAGTTGTGACGGTGTGGTACATACCCGTTTATCATAAAATTACTCTAAAATGAGCTAAAAATTACTCTAATATGAATAAAAGTTACCATGACATAAATAAAAATAGGACATTTTGTCAGAAACTAATTTTTTTGCGAGAAACTACCTTTTACAAAAAATATTGTTAAAAACTACATTTTTAAAGGTTTTTTGTTGTAATACACTACCCTTGGTCAGAATCTGGGAGTTGACCATAATTTCCCGGCGTTGACCAAGTCACGTGACTATTAATCTTCCTTTTCCCCCCTTTTTCCCCTAATTTTCCCTCTTTTCTTTCGATTAAACTCACTGTAGACAAAAATTGCTTTCTCTCTCCCTTCATTTAACACAACCACTTTGATTAGACTACATTGCAGAAGTTCTGAACCAAAATTAATGGTGTTCTGAGTGCGAATTGAATTTCAACCCAGAAATTTACTTAAAGCGGTAAGTAATTACTTTGTTATTTCATTTGCACTTCGAATTTGGGGTTGAAGCCATTCTGACCTACATTTTACACAAAATCAAAGCGTTAAACCCTAATCTGAGTAACACATAAATTCTGACATATAAACCAACAATTGAAAGAGGGGTTTGGTCGAAAACAACAATGGCAGCATAAATTTACCAACTTTGTTGTAGTTTCACTTCACCAGAGAGAGAGTTGATTAAACTTAGAGGAAGCACGAAGAAAAGGGGGGAAAAATTAGGGATCTGGGTATTTAATCGAAAGAGAAGAGGGAAAATTAGGGGGAAAAAGGGGGGGAAAGGAAGATTAATAGTCACGTGACTAGTACGTGACTTGGTCAATGCCGGGAAATCATGGTCAACTCCCAGATTCTGACCAAGGGTAGTGTATTACACCAAAAAACCTTTTAAAATGTAGTTTTTAACAACATTTTTTTTAAAAGGTAGTTTCTCGCAAAAAAATTGCTTTAAAAGGTAGTTTCTGACAAAATGTCCATAAAAATAATAAAGTATTTATGCTTTAGTAATAAAAGTTACCCAAAAAATTGTTTAAGTGACCCTTGATGTATGTCTAAACACATGAGGACCTTTACTCCCTCAAAAAAAAAAAAAAAAAAAAAAAAAAAAAAAAAAGCATGACCTTTTACATTATGCTTTAGTCTAATCAATTCGTCAATTTTCAATGATTGTAGGCGAGGTTTATTAGCTTTGATAAAAAGGGGTAAATACAAGTTAATCTCTAAGATTCACAAAATTTGTTTATCACATGACAATTTTGTAAATAAATTAACAACTTTTTTCATAAAAGTGGGTCCTACAGTGATGATGACTGGATAAAGTTGTTGATTTATTTACCAAAATGCCATGTGATAAACAAATTTTGTTTATCCCAGAGATTAACTGGGGCTTCCTCGATAAAAAGTGCTCACTGCCTTGAGGGATAAGAATATAAGATAGGTTTGATGGTTTTTTCTGCGTCACATTCAGTTTAATTTCCACCGATTCCTTTCTAACAATACATGCATGGAAACAAAAGGGATGATATCAACCTTAACACAAATTTTTATATGTCACTGGTCACACTGTATGGCCAACGTTACTTGAGTTACTCGATTAGGAGTTACTTGAGTTACTCGGTCAGGGATTATTTAAGGGGTTTGATCAAGGGGTACTTGAGTGACTCTGGTAGGGGTTAGGTTTCGGTCAAGGTTACTCGGTCAGGGGGTTATTCAAGTTAATCGGTCAGGGGTTACTTGAGGGGTTACTCGGTTAGGAGTAACTCGAGTAATCCCTAACCAATTAACTTGGTAACCCTGACCACACGATGTGGCCAACCACACAGATTAATCTTAATTTTTAAAAAATACATAAATTAAAAAATTATGTTCCAAAAATAAGTGAAAAACAAAAATATTATTAATTAGTTTGACCGTCCAAAAAAATAAAATAATTAATTATTGGTCAATAAAAATTGAGAATAGTGATAGTTATTTAAAGATAACTATTGTAGAATTTTCAAAGGAATGTAAATCAAATGAACATATAATACAATTTCCAAATAATAAACTCCTATATAATACATCTGAATTGTCTAGTTTTTTGAATAATAGATGAAAGATGATCTATCAATGAGATTTTCCACAACGGGCCTGTTCCGATTTATTGAAAACAACTTAACTGAATTGATTGGGGATGAATTGAACTGAACTGAAATAAACTGAATTGAATAGAGCTGAACTGAATTGTTGATGAGAGAAGGAAATTAGAAACTGAATTGAACTAAAATGAACTAATTTGAGATAAACTGAACTGAAATTAACTTTATTGAACTGAACTGAACTGAAATTAAGCTGAACAGAACATGTCAAAATGAGTAATACGTAAGGACTTTTTTTCACTATTCATATACTAATTTTGACTATAGATTTTTGGTAGAGTATTACTCCCTTTGTCCGATCCTATTTTTTTTTTGCCCCATTTAACATTTCACTATTTTCAAGACACGTGTTAAAATATGTATATCTCCATTTTTATAAGCGTAAAAATTATAAAAATTTGATTTAATTCAACAAATCCCACATAACTATATTATCTATTATATAGATTAATAAAATTTTATGGTCAAACTTATTAAATTTGAGCCAAATGTTAGTTATTGGGATAAAAATATTGGGACATAGAGAGTAGTAACAAGTTTTATCATAATATATAGTTTCATCATAGAGTGAGGGATAACTCAAGTGCTAGAGCTTCCCTCCTGATTCAAGAAGATCCTGGGATTGATTCTCACTCTCGCCCTAGCTTGTGACCCAATATATATATATATATATATATATATATATATATATATATATATATATATATATATATATATATATATATATATATATATATATATATGGGATCATGTGAGAACCTATGTCTAAAATAGGAACTAGGAACTCATCTGTACCGTTGATCGCGCTTAATCCAACGGCCCTTGCTTCACCCGCCATTTTCATTTCAGTAATGGCATTTTGGTAATTTCTCCACTTGAATGACCTCCTTTCTTTCTCTCTCTCTTCCTTTCATTTTCTCTCTCTACGCGTCCTCATTTTCCCTCTCTAACTTCGAGCTCTCCGCCGCGATCTGAGTTCTCCATTTTACCGAATTTTTTGCCGAGATTTTTCGATTTTGTTCTTCAATTACATCATATTCTTCGATTATTTTCATTCATTGAGGTAATTTTCTTATTATATTTGTATTTTCTCAATTATTTTGATTTCATTGTTTATCTTGAGCTGAGTTTTTCGATTTAGGGTTTTTTATTGTAATTTTTCTAAATTTTTACTTTTTTTTGTTCTTTGAATTATTCTATACAATTTAGTGTTTGATTTTTGGTTTCTAATCCTATTTTACGGTTTTACACTTATGGATTCAATGTAGTTGTTTTCTGCATATAGTTGCTATATTGCATGCTGTTATTAATCTAGTATTATAATTTGTTGTTGTTTTAAATTTACTTTTTGCATTCAGTTATTAAGTTTTCATGATTAGTTTTACTTAATTCTTATAACTTCATGTTTTTTAGTTTCTTCAAGTTTTTAATTTTTTTTTATTTACTTTATGCTTTGAGTGATCTACTTTTTAGTATATCTTTAATAGTTTTTATTAGTATATTTTTTAAAAATATTGTTTCCTTTTAGTTATAGTTTATTTACTTTTAATTATTGTTTATTTACTTTTTACTTCTATTCATTTACTTTTCAGGAATATGTCTGAAAGCGTAGAGCATATTTTTAAAAAATATTGTTTACTTTTAGTTATAGTTTATTTACTTTTATATATTGTTTATTTACTTTTTTCTTCTATTCATTTACTTTTTCAGGAACATGTCTTAAAGTGTAGAGCATTGTTCTTCTTCTGTCACTATTGAAGATAGCAATGTAAGAATTTTCAAAACACCCACTCAGCCTTTGCTTCCTAAAATATTTTATAACTATGGAGGTGATAAAGAGTATATGCCATGTTGTACTTCTGAAAACAAACCTTTTCTTGGTATGATATTTGATTCTCTTCAAGATGGTATTGCCTTTTATTACAAATATGCTAATCAGTGTGGATTTAAAGTCCGTTCTAGTACTACTAAATCACAAAAGAATACGGATGATCCTACTGGTAAAGAAGTTACTTTAATAAAATATTTATTATGTAGCAAAGAAGGGTATGTGACAAATAACAAGAAATCTGGTAAACAAGTTGAAGGTGCTTATTAAAAAAGAAAGACTGTGAAGAGAGTTGGTTGTCCTGCTAAGATAAAATTTAGGTTTTGTAATGATGGGAAGTATATGGTGTATTGTTTTTATGAATCTCATTCTCATCCTTTTTCTACACCTATTACTAGGCAGGTTACTAAACATGAAGTTGGTTTAAATTTTGCTCATAAGAAGTTCATTTTTGACAATTCAAAGTTAAATATAGGGGTTGTTATGTCTTATAGGATCATAAAAGAACTTTGTGGTGGGTTTCAAAATGTCAGGGGCAGTAAAAATGATTTTAAACATTTTTCTAGGGACTTGAAAGTTTATATCTCTAATGCTGATGGTGCGATGTTTGTTCAGAACCTTGAACAAAAAGTGAAAACCAGTAAAGGGGGTTATTTTTTTGATTACTGTGTTGATGAAAGTAGGCATTTGACCCGTGTCTTTTGGGCTGATGCTATTGGTAGAAGAGATTATCAATTATTTGGGGACTCTTTATCTTTTGATTCCACCTATGATACAAATAAATATTCATTGGTTTTCTGTCCTTTTACTGGTGTTGATAATCACAAGAGATGTGTTACATCTTGTAATCAATCACTCTGTTTGCAACAGGGGCTATGAATGTGCTGCAAACATACATCACAAAAAATCTTTTAAAATCCTCCCCTCCTTCCTTTAGTGTCTTTAATTTTGTCTCCAAATTATTCACAATTATCTCATTGATCATCTTTTGGAATTCCTAGCTTTTTTTTCCATTCTTTTTGAATCAGCAAGTTAGATAGAGGTTGCTTCCTTAACTGAAAACTCACCTTGTTCTCAGTTACATGTGGAAGCAAGAATATATCTTCAACATCAAAAGAACTACCTGAAAATTCCTTCAACATGTCAATCTTGAACATGCAGCTGCTTTCATTGAAATGGTGACAAAGCAATGGAAGCATTTTTGTTGAAATTCTTGTTAATTTTAGTTGAAGCAGCCCTCCAAAACAAATACTTATGACATCTTTTTTTGCTGCTCACTAAAATCCTTGATCAAATCAACAACTGCATTGGGTCTGCAGTGTGTTTTCTTGATTTCTATATTACCATCATTATCTTCATTAATATCAATAACTTCATGCACATCATGTTCAGAATTGTCAAGCTTCAATTTATTCTTTAAATGACCTTTTCCCTTTTTTCTGTCTTCTTCTGATGAACCATCAGAGCTCTCATTCTGATCTTCTTCTGGTTCATAATTGCTATATTTCAATTCAGATTTTACCCTTTTCTTTGTTACTATAATTTGTTAAAACATGTTAACCAACTTTGATAACATTTATATTTACTTTATTAAAGATATCAATAAACATCATAGACATATAACAGTAAATAGCTCACTATATAACAATTTCTTTTATAAAAGTTTCTATTTACTTTAGAAGAGTTTCTAATTACTTTATAACAGTTTCTATTTACTTTATAACAATATCTATATATTAACTTTATAACAGTCTCTATTTACTTCAATATTTACTTTGTAACAGTTTCTAATTACTTTATAACAATTTCTATTTACTTTATAACAGTATCTATATATTTACTTTATAACAGTCTCTATTTACTTCAATATTTACTTTATAACAGTTTTTAATTACTTTATAACAGTTTCTATTTCCTTTATAAAAGTCTCTATTTACTTTATAATAGATTAATACATTGTTGTAATACATAACATATGAATTTAATTTTATAAACTTTTATGAACCTTTTGATGCTTCTAGTTCCTTAATTCTTCTCTTTATCAATATTTGTTTTTTTGAAATCCTTTGAAGCTTAGCACCTATTACATTTAGTTTACACAATCAGTTTATAAGTATAGACATATTAAAAAACTTTTAAAACATATTCATTTACTTTATAAGCTTCAATTTCTTCTTTAAATGACCTTTTCCCTTTTTTTTGTCTTCTTCTGATGAACCATCTGAGTTCTCATTCTGATCTACTTCTGGTTCATAATTGCTATTTTTCAATTCAGATTTTACCCTTTTGTTTGTTCCTATAATTTGTTAAAACATGTTAATCAACTTTGATAACATTTATATTTACTTTATTAAAGTTATCAATAAACATCATAGACATATAACAGTAAATAGCTCACTATATAACAATTTATTTTATAAAAGTTTCTATTTACTTTAGAAGAGCTTCTAATTACTTTATAAAAGTTTCTATTTTTTTTATAACAGTATCTATATATTTACTTTATAACAGTCTCTATTTACTTCAATATTTACTTTATATCAGTTTCTAATTACTTTAAAATAGTTTCTATTTACTTTATAACAGTCTCTATTTACTTTATAATAGATTAATACATTGCTGTAATACAAACATATGAATTTAATTTTATAAACTTTTATGAACTTTTTGATGCTTCTAGTTCCTTAATTCTTCTCTTTATCAATATTTGCTTTTTTGAAATCCTTTGAAGCTTAGCACCTATTACATTTAGTTTACACAATCAGTTTATAAGTATAGACATATTAAAAAACTTTTAAAACATATTCATTTACTTTATAAGCTTCAATTTCTTCTTTAAATGACCTTTTCCCTTTTTTTTTGTCTTCTTCTGATGAACCATCTGAGTTCGCATTTTGATATACTTCTGGTTCATAATTGCTTTTTTTCAATTCAGATTTTACCCTTTTCTTTGTTCCTATAATTTGTTAAAACATGTTAACCAACTTTGATAACATTTATATTTACTTTATTAAATTTATCAATAAACATCATAGACATATAACAGTTAATAGCTCACTATATAACAATTTATTTTATAAAAGTTTCTATTTACTTTAGAAGAGCTTCTAATTACTTTATAAAAGTTTCTATTTTTTTTATAACAGTATCTATATATTAACTTTATAACAGTCTCTATTTACATCAATATTTACTTTATACCAGTTTCTAATTACTTTAAAACAGTTTCTATTTACTTTATAACAGTCTCTATTTACTTTATAATAGATTAATACATTGTTGTAATACATAACATATGAATTAAATTTTATAAACTTTTATGAACTTTTTGATGCTTCTAGTTCCTTAATTCTTCTCTTTATCAATATTTGCTTTTTTGAAATCCTTTGAAGCTTAGCACCTATTACATTTAGTTTACACAATCAGTTTATTAGTATAGACATATTAAAAAACTTTTAAAACATATTCATTTACTTTATAAGCTTCAATTTCTTCTTTAAATGACCTTTTCCCTTTTTTTTGTCTTCTTCTGATGAACCATCTGAGTTCTCATTCTGATCTACTTCTGGTTCATAATTGCTATTTTTCAATTCAGATTTTACCCTTTTGTTTGTTCCTATAATTTGTTAAAACATGTTAATCAACTTTGATAACATTTATATTTACTTTATTAAAGTTATCAATAAACATCATAGACATATAACAGTAAATAGCTCACTATATAACAATTTATTTTATAAAAGTTTCTATTTACTTTAGAAGAGCTTCTAATTACTTTATAAAAGTTTCTATTTTTTTATAACAGTATCTATATATTTACTTTATAACAGTCTCTATTTACTTCAATATTTACTTTATATCAGTTTCTAATTACTTTAAAATAGTTTCTATTTACTTTATAACAGTCTCTATTTACTTTATAATAGATTAATACATTGCTGTAATACAAACATATGAATTTAATTTTATAAACTTTTATGAACTTTTTGATGCTTCTAGTTCCTTAATTCTTCTCTTTATCAATATTTGCTTTTTTGAAATCCTTTGAAGCTTAGCACCTATTACATTTAGTTTACACAATCAGTTTATAAGTATAGACATATTAAAAAACTTTTAAAACATATTCATTTACTTTATAAGCTTCAATTTCTTCTTTAAATGACCTTTTCCCTTTTTTTTTGTCTTCTTCTGATGAACCATCTGAGTTCGCATTTTGATATACTTCTGGTTCATAATTGCTTTTTTTCAATTCAGATTTTACCCTTTTCTTTGTTCCTATAATTTGTTAAAACATGTTAACCAACTTTGATAACATTTATATTTACTTTATTAAATTTATCAATAAACATCATAGACATATAACAGTTAATAGCTCACTATATAACAATTTATTTTATAAAAGTTTCTATTTACTTTAGAAGAGCTTCTAATTACTTTATAAAAGTTTCTATTTTTTTTATAACAGTATCTATATATTTACTTTATAACAGTCTCTATTTACTTCAATATTTACTTTATACCAGTTTCTAATTACTTTAAAACAGTTTCTATTTACTTTATAACAGTCTCTATTTACTTTATAATAGATTAATACATTGTTGTAATACATAACATATGAATTAAATTTTATAAACTTTTATGAACTTTTTGATGCTTCTAGTTCCTTAATTCTTCTCTTTATCAATATTTGCTTTTTTGAAATCCTTTGAAGCTTAGCACCTATTACATTTAGTTTACACAATCAGTTTATTAGTATAGACATATTAAAAAAACTTTTAAAACATATTCATTTACTTTATAAGCTTCAATTTCTTCTTTAAATGACCTTTTCCCTTTTTTTTGTCTTCTTCTGATGAACCATCTGAGTTCTCATTCTGATCTACTTCTGGTTCATAATTGCTATTTTTCAATTCAGATTTTACCCTTTTGTTTGTTCCTATAATTTGTTAAAACATGTTAATCAACTTTGATAACATTTATATTTACTTTATTAAAGTTATCAATAAACATCATAGACATATAACAGTAAATAGCTCACTATATAACAATTTATTTTATAAAAGTTTCTATTTACTTTAGAAGAGCTTCTAATTACTTTATAAAAGTTTCTATTTTTTTTATAACAGTATCTATATATTTACTTTATAACAGTCTCTATTTACTTCAATATTTACTTTATATCAGTTTCTAATTACTTTAAAATAGTTTCTATTTACTTTATAACAGTCTCTATTTACTTTATAATAGATTAATACATTGCTGTAATACAAACATATGAATTTAATTTTATAAACTTTTATGAACTTTTTGATGCTTCTAGTTCCTTAATTCTTCTCTTTATCAATATTTGCTTTTTTGAAATCCTTTGAAGCTTAGCACCTATTACATTTAGTTTACACAATCAGTTTATAAGTATAGACATATTAAAAAACTTTTAAAACATATTCATTTACTTTATAAGCTTCAATTTCTTCTTTAAATGACCTTTTCCCTTTTTTTTTGTCTTCTTCTGATGAACCATCTGAGTTCGCATTTTGATATACTTCTGGTTCATAATTGCTTTTTTTCAATTCAGATTTTACCCTTTTCTTTGTTCCTATAATTTGTTAAAACATGTTAACCAACTTTGATAACATTTATATTTACTTTATTAAATTTATCAATAAACATCATAGACATATAACAGTTAATAGCTCACTATAAAACAATTTATTTTATAAAAGTTTCTATTTACTTTAGAAGAGCTTCTAATTACTTTATAAAAGTTTCTATTTTTTTTATAACAGTATCTATATATTTACTTTATAACAGTCTCTATTTACTTCAATATTTACTTTATACCAGTTTCTAATTACTTTAAAACAGTTTCTATTTACTTTATAACAGTCTCTATTTACTTTATAATAGATTAATACATTGTTGTAATACATAACATATGAATTAAATTTTATAAACTTTTATGAACTTTTTGATGCTTCTAGTTCCTTAATTCTTCTCTTTATCAATATTTGCTTTTTTGAAATCCTTTGAAGCTTAGCACCTATTACATTTAGTTTACACAATCAGTTTATTAGTATAGACATATTAATAAACTTTTAAAACATATTCATTTACTTTATAAGCTTTTTTATTTACTTTACTACACTAACCATTTACTTTTTATATTAAAAAATGTAATAGTATGCATTATTTGTAACACAGATTTATACAGATAAATGATTTACTTTATAATTGTTTCTATTCACTTTATAACAGTCTCCATTTACTTTATATTATATACCTTTAATTGGAGATTGTTTTGTATTTGCAGGAACTTTCTTGGCTGTAGGACTCTTTTTGGCTGCAGGAGATTTCTTGGGTGCAAGAGTTTTCTTTGCTGCAGTAACTTTTTTATTTGCAGCAGCCTTCTTTGGTGAAGCAATATCCTTTGGTGGATCTGTTTTTTTCTTTGTTCTTTTGGCCATTTTAATCAGTGAGCAATTCAAAACAAATATAATATGATCAAGAATTATGTATAGGTTAATGCAATGAGCAAAGATTAACATCATTTTTGATATACACATTTACTCAATTTCTGTATACTTTTAACACATTTCTATCTACTTTTTACAAATTTCTAACTACTTATAAAAAATTATACATTCAAAAATATATAAATTCAAACAACTACTTATAATTTACTTTTAGTTAATTTTTAGTTACTTTTAGTAATTTTTTATTTACTCTTAGCAAATTTCTGACACTCAAGTAGAACAGAAGTATTATAGCAACAATAATGCAGTAAAAAATTTCTCATAAATTAAACAAAATTATTATAAATTAGTATGAGCTTAAATAAAATTAATCATAATTTGAACAATAATGAACAAATTTGCGATAATATCTGATTATGAAGAAATCGAAAAGAAAACACTAAAATTAAACTTCAAATACTCCGATTCAAGTTCAGCTACTTCAATTCCAACATAATCAAGCAAAAAAAAAAATGCAAATATAAGTAAAAATTTGAATAATTTTCTCATGCATGTCGATTTTAACCTAAATTACAACAAATTTTTCACAGAAACGATAAGTATATTAATCATAATTTGAATAAAAATGAACTAATTTGCGATAATACCTGATTATGAAGAAATCGAACTGAAAACACCAAAATTGAACTTCGAATTTCTCCGATTAAAGTTCTGCTACTTTAATTTCAACATAATCAAGCAAAAAATACAAATATAAGTAAAAAATTGCAACAAAAATAAACAAAATAGTATGAACTTCGAAGTTGTGATAAAATACCTTATTTTTCGTCAATTTTCGCTAATTTTTGAAAATTTTTGTTCCAAAATTGAAAAATGAAGACAGTTGAACATGAAATTGTTACTTTATAGCAAAATTGAGTAGTTGATTTTTATGGTTATGGCGGTTTTCGAAGGTTTTTGCAGTTGAAAATGGCGTGGAAGAGTGAGAAAATGGAGGAAATCGAGAGAAAAATGCGGAAAGAAAGAGAGAGAGAGAGAGAGAGGGAGAGAGAGAGAGAGAGAGGGAGAGAGGAGAGAGAAAAGGCGCTGAAATGAATTTTTGCATTTAATTTGTCTGAACGAATATGAGCCGTCAGATCGCGCAACTCTTTTCCTAGATCTGACGGTCCTCATTGGTTCCTAGTTCCTATTTAACAATTGGTTCTCATTATAATTAAACACACACACACACACACACATACACACACACACACACATATATATATATATATATATATATATATATATATATATATATATATATATATATATATATATATATATATGTTTCATTATATCAATTATCTTATATTTTTCACTACGGTAATATCTAATTATTATATAAAAACTACTCGTATCTGTTAATGCCCTATTGATATAGTTTCATTATATCAATAGTGCATTAACATATGTACAAAGTTTAATTTGATTGTGTTAATTAGCGTTGAGAAATATGCCTTTAATCGGTGATTGAGTAGGTACATAATCATGTAGTCCATTGTACACGATCGTGTAGTCAGTGTTATTATGTACTCTTCAATATACACGGCCATGTGGTTCATGGTACATGGTCGTGTAGTTCTGCTACTACAAGACATGTGACACGATCGTGTGGGTCAAGGTACATGGTCAGGTGGTTTTGGTTTGTGTGGTTTTTAGATTTGGGGACGTATTATCATATCTGTTCACGACTTCACGTAGGAAGTGGTTTACGAACTATAATCAGGTTGATGGAGGTGTTACTACGGCAAACAACTAAATCTACAAAATAGTTGGTATAGGGTACATCATAGTTTGAACACATGATGGTGGATTATGTATGTTGAATAATGTTAGGCATGTTCCATAGGTCATGAGGAATCTAATTTCACTTAGTCTTCTTAACAAAAAAGGATTCAATTTTAAAGGTGAAAGTGGAGGGTTGTATGTGTACAAGGATTCAAAGGTAGTTTTGAAGGGTGTTAAATGGGAGACATTGTATGTGATGCAAGGGTCTACGTTATCTGATTCTAAGTCTAGTGTTGTCACATCAGTTGTTTGTGATAGTGTTGAGAAACAGATGGAGCATAATGTCACTCTAGGTGGGAGTGGTGGTCCATGTCTGGGAAAGATCAGTCAACACGCACAATTTTGAGTTTGAATTTGAAGTACCACAATCTTCGCCGTTGAAATCGGGTCAACCTAATTTGGCTCTTGGTCGGCATGGGTAAGCTTTGGAACTCTCCCCAAAGGAACGGTCGGAAAGACAAGGTGATTTTTGCACTATCTGTTGGAGAGGTGGATATATCTGAGCCGTCAAGGGAGGTGTTGCTCGTGCTAGAAAGAAGCATTGACAAGCCGTCTGTTCGAATCTGGTTCCGTAGAGTAAGTTCCAATGTTTCTTGGACTTACAAATTATCACTACTACAAAAAATCCCTTAATAAGTCAGACTTTTAGGGTCACCTGTACAAAATGTGCGACTTATAAACCTATCGAGTCGCCTCATATTTATTAGGCGATTTGTTGGGATTAAAATAAACAAAGAACCTAACGAGTCGCCTAATATATATGAGGTGACTTGATAAGTTAACAAGTCGCCCCGTATATGCATGCGACTCTATAATCCGACTTATTTGGAGGTTTAAATTAGATTTTCAAAGTCACCTGTACAAAAAGTGCGAATCGAAAACCTGTCGAGTCACCTTATACATATTAGGCGACTCAATAGGTGAGTTTTGTTATCTATGACTCTCACCTAATGAGTCGCCTGATATGTATAAGACGACTCAAAGGTTAAAAAGTCGCACCTTATATACAGGTGATTTTAAAAATCTAATTTAAGCCACCTAATTAGTCGAGTTATAGAGTCACATGCATATATGGTGCGACTTGTAAACATATCAAGTAGCCTCATGTATATTAGGCGACTCATTAGGTGCTTTGTTGATTTTAACCCTAACATAACAAGTCGCCTAATAAGAATGAGGCGACTAGATATGTTTACAAGTCGCACCTTATATATAGGTGACTCTAAAAGTCCGACTTGTTAGGTGCTTTATTATATGACCACTACCTAATAAGTCACCTAATACGTAAGACACGACTCGATAGGTTAATTCTAAGAATGTATTTAAAATAGTTACAATATCATATATAAAAATGAAAGTATAGTAACTTTGGCATAATGACAAGAACTTCAACGTTAAACCTTCCTGGGAAAGAACCAGAGATCAAGCATGCTGAGTGTCATAAACACTGACATTATATGAGCTAATAAAAATAGTTGGAAAAAAATGTTGATTTTTTACGTGTCACCTCTTTCAACACAAGCGACACAATAGATTAACCTATGGTGTCACCTCTTTCAACACAAGCGACAAATAGCTTAACAAATAGAGTCGCCTAGCAACTTATAGGCGACTTATATAAAAGCTATCAAGTCGCTTCAGAGGCGACTCCTAAAGTTGGAGGCTATTGTGTCGGTGGCTGTGGAGTCGCCTTTAAAGCAACTCGTTAGGTCATTTACAGGCGACTCGATAGGGGTTTTTTGTAGTAGTGTATTCGAAGCTGTTAGTAGCCTAAGGGGCTAATATGGTGCACGACGGGGCAAATCTGGTCTGGTGCTCAACGGAGCAAATTGGGTGCCTAACGGAGGCAAATCTGAGCAAAGAGAGTCTGTTTCTGGTTATTTGTCTTCTGTTATATCCGGATTTTTTTCTAGTACATCTGGCGTCGTGTTTGATGCATTTGGTACATCAGGCATTATATTGTGATGAGTAATGCATTTGGTATATCAGTTTTAATGTGAGGGGATTTAAGTCAAGGTGGAGATTGTTGAAAAATATTCCTTGAATTGGTGACCGAGTAGGTACATGATCATGTAGTCCATGGTAACGATCGTGTAGTCAATGTTATTATGTACTCTTCAATATACACGGCCACGTGGTTCATGGTACATGGTCGTGTAGTTCCGCTACTATTAGACATGTCACACGGTTGTGTGGGTCAAGGTACACGGTCGTGTGGTTTCAGGGTCGTGTGGTTATTGATTGGGCTTTGGCCCAAATCAGTTTCTGTTTTGGAGAATTCTATATATATCCTTTAGGATTACTCCTAGCCAAATCAGTTAAGTTGAGTGATTATTCAGAAATCTGAGAATCTTTTGTGTATGTATTTCTCATCTTTGAGATCCCAGAGAGATAACATTAGTAAAATCTAAGAGACAATCAATTTGTTTTTTGTGATTGGTCTCAAATCTTTTCTAAATCTATATTCTGTTTTTCCTAAGATCAATAAAACTATTATTCTCGTCTTCCCGTGAACGTAGTCAACATACTGTTGGTGAAACATGTAAATCTGTGTCTGTTTTTCTTGTTAATTTTACATTCATCAACTTGTGCTTTCTCACATCCGTTATAACAATTAGTTTGACACAGAGTATACAATATAAGTTTATATATCTTTCATTTCATATGTATATAATTTGTATTGCACATGTTACTTACACAGAAGAAAAAATAAGAATGAAAAGAAAATAAGGAATATAACCGTCGTGTAGGCGAAAATTTGTAATGACACGGCCATACGGACGATACGGGTCATAGTCGTCCTTAAAATAATGTCAGAATCATCTTAAAATGGATGATCATTGCATAATATACAATCTGTTAAGCAAACTTGCGTAACTAGAGGAATATAAGATATGATGTTGCGGACTGCAGTTGTATCAATCTCATTTATATATTGCTAACATTTAATTTTAATTGTCAAATTGTCAATGATTATAACTAATGGGGGACCAAGTAATAATTCATTAATTTGCACTATATAGTGATACTTTGGATATTGCACTATATAGGACGATAATTTATAACGGTGGGTCATAAGGAAACCTTTTTTACCGAAGATAAATAATATTATTATAAGGTCCAATTATTAGCCTAAGTAATATGATGATGCATTTACAAAGTAATATGATGATGCATTTACGATGCTTGTATTGTTCCCTATGTTTATAGTTCCCTAGGTACTTTGTATACTTGGTATATATACCACAACAATCAATAGAAAGAGGCAAAGGATTATTTCCTACATGGTATCAGACTAGGTTTAGCTCCCTTCTTCTCCGTCTCTTCATCTCCTCTGTCTCTTCTTTGCCTCTTCATCCCCTTACCTTGCGCCTACCATGGCTTCTGAAACACCAAAGACTCCCTCCATTCATCCTGCTTTCACTGTGAATAATATTCGCAGCGTCATCCCTATCACTCTCGAATTCAAAAATGTTCAATACTCCTCTTGGGCAGAATTATTCAAAATTCATGCTCGTGCCCACGATGTCATCGACCATATCATCCCAACCGAGGAGAAAGACAAGAATGTCGATACCGCCGTCTGGGCTCGTTTGGATGCCATCGTACTTCAATGGATCTATGGCACTATTTCTAATGACCTCGTGAATACAATTCTTGAACCCAACTCTACGGCCCAACAAGCGTGGGAACGCTTGCAAGACATCTTCCAGGATAACAAGAGTTCTCGAGCAGTACAATTGGAGGGGCTATTCTCAAACACTGAGATGAAAAATTTTCCAGATGTCAATTCCTATTGTCAAGAGGTTAAAATGCTATCCGATCAACTCGCTAATGTCGACGCTCCCGTCAACAATCAACGCCTTGTCCTCACATTAATCCGTGGCTTACCCAAATCTTATGATGGTGTCGCTGCCATAATTCAACAAACCGACCCTCTGCCTTCTTTCTACAAGGCACGGTCAATGCTAAGCCTTGAAGAATCTCTCCTTGCTTCTCAGGCCGCCAGTGAAGCTATTACAGCCGGTTCCGCTTTGTTTGCTGCCAGAAATCACTCAGGAACCCACACCAAAGAAAATCACTCCTCGAATGGCAATTACTCGCGCCAAAACCACCGCGGAAACAGGGGAAGCAACTGTGGCAACCACGGTGGCCGGAACCGTGGCGGCGGCGACGACGGTCGCGTCAGGGGCTGGAACAACAACCGCAACAACAACCAGGGCCAACACCATCACCGTGGCAATCAACCATGGCGGCAGTAGTGGACTCCCTGGCAGCTGCAGGGTGCGTGCCCTCCTTGGGCTCAATGGCCTCAACAATGGGCCATGCCCCCTTGCCCATATCCCACCTCATCTTGGGCCAGAACAACTGCACCTCGCCAACAAGGGCTGCTAGGCCCACGTCCTCAACAACAGCCCTTCTCCGCTCAAGCTCCATCCACTGTCGGTTACGCTCCAACTGAAATTGATGCGGCAATGCACACTCTCTCCCTCACTCCACCGGACGATGGGTGGTACATGGATACCGGTGCCACCTCTCACATGACATCTCAGTCAGGTACTCTCTCGTCTTATTTTAATTTGAGCAATCAACGAAATATTATTGTTGGTAATGGCCATGGTATTCCAATTCGTGGCATTGGTAGCACCTCCCTCCCTTCCCCACATCCTCCCTTCTCTCTCAAAGATGTCCTACATGCTCCCAACCTTATTAAAAATCTGATTTCGATTAGAAAATTTACTTGTGATAATTGGGTGTCCATTGAATTTGACCCGTTTGGTTTCTCTGTGAAGGACCTATCGACGGGGATTTGCCTTATGCGATGTGATAGCACCGGTGATCTCTACCCTATCTCCTCCGCCACACCACATGCCTCCTCACCCTCCACATTTGTTGTTCTCTCTCCATCTCTTTGGCACGACCGGCTTGGACACCCCGGCTCAATTATTTTGGATTCTCTTAGAAAACAAAATTTTGTCAGTTGTAATAGACTAGTTACTTCTTCTATTTGTCCTTCTTGTCCTCTTGGCAAACATGTTAAAATGCCATTTTATGACTCTACTTCTCATAAATGCTTACCATTTGACATTGTCCATAGTGATCTTTGGACTTCTCCAAAGCTGAGCTTCGCGGGCCATCTTTATTATGTCTTGTTTTTAGATGACTTTAGCAACTTTTTGTTGACTTTTCCTATATGCAAGAAATCACAAGTTCACTCTTATTTCTTACAATTTCGTAGTTATGCCAAAACTCAATTTGAAAGGGAAATAAAATGTTTTCAATGTGACAATGGAAAAGAATACGATAATGGTCCCTTTCGGCAATTTTGTGAGCAAAATGGTATGCTATTCCGATTTTCTTGCCCCCACACCTCTTCTCAAAATGGAAAAGCGGAAAGAAAAATTCGTACTATAAATAACATGATCCGCACTCTTCTTGCTCACTCCTCCATGCCCCCATCTTTTTGGCATCACGCCTTGCAAATGGCCACATATCTTCACAACATTCTTCCTTCCAAAATCATCGACTTCAAATCCCCCACTCAAATTCTATACCAAAAGGACCCATCTTACTCCCATCTCCGAGTCTTCGGTTGTCTATGCTACCCTCTCTTCCCATCTACTTCTATTAACAAACTCCAACCCCGGTCCACTCCTTGTGTCTTTTTAGGATACCCCTCTAATCACCGTGGCTATAAGTGTTATGATATGTCTACTCACAAAATTTTTATATCTAGGCATGTAATATTTGATGAGTCACAATTTCCATTTGCAAAAATACATACTCCTACTGTATTCACTTATGATTTTTTGGACCATGGAATATCTCCCACCATATTACAACACTTAAGTACTGCTACACGTCCAGCCCAATCTCAGCAGGCCCAAACGCCTCTCCCACCTCCTACAGCCCACACACCTCCCTCCCCTAATGCGGCCCAAACCTCACCTCCCTCCCCTACTGTTCACTCTGCTGGGCTAACCTCACCTCCTCAATCCCCAGCCCAACCCTCCCCTTCTTCTCACAGCCCACCTCCACCTTCCCCCATTGGGCCCAACCTAACTTCTCAGGCCACAACTCAGCCTACTACTACTAGTACTCTTTCCCCTCAAATGGCCTCTCGTAGCTCCCATGGCATTTTTAAACCAAAACGCTTGTTCAACCTCCACACCTCGGTTTCCCCCTCCCCTCTACCTCGCAACCCCATTGTTGCCCTCTCGGACCCGAATTGGAATGGTGCCATGTTTGAGGAATTTAATGCTCTAATTAAAAATAAAACGTGGGAATTAGTACCACGGCCTCCTAATGTCAATGTCATTCCATGTATGTGGCTATTTCGCCACAAGAAAAATGCTAACGGTATTTTTGAGAGGCACAAAGCCCGACTTGTTGTTAATGGCAGGAATCAACAGGTTGGAGTCGATTGTGATGAAACATTTAGCCCGGTTGTTAAACCCGCTACCATCCGCACCGTCCTTAGCATTGCTCTCTCAAAGTCTTGGCCCATTCATCAAATGGACGTCAAGAATGCTTTCTTAAATGGTGATCTTGAGGAAACCGTCTATATGCACCAACCTCCCGGTCTTCGAGACAAAACTAACCCCTCTCATGCGTGTCTCCTCAAAAAGGCTCTCTACGGTCTCAAACAAGCCCCTCGTGCTTGGTATCACCGATTTGCAAAGTTTGTCTCTACTATTGGCTTTATTCATAGCAAGAGTGATCATTCTTTGTTTATCTACTGTCATGGCAAAAATGTTGCATATATCTTGCTCTACGTTGATGACATAATTCTCACGGCTTCCTCCAAAGCTCTTCGTAAATCGATCATGGACAAGTTAATGGCCGAATTTGCAATGAAGGACCTTGGTCTCCTCAATTCTTTCCTTGGAATCTCGGTCACTCATCAACCTAATGGTCTATTTCTCTCACAAAAATCATATGCAGAAGATATTCTTGCTCGAGCCAATATGTCCGCTTGTAAGCCATCATCTACTCCTGCTGATTCTAAGACAAATCTTAGTGCTAACTCGGGCCCCCCTGTTGCCGACCCAACCCTCTACCGCAGCCTTTCTGGTGCATTACAATACCTCACATTCACTCGGCCGGACATCTCATACGCAGTGCAGCAAGTATGCTTATTTATGCACGACCCTCGCCAACAACACATGCAAGCACTTCGCCGCATTCTCCGATACATACAAGGTACACTCAAGCTTGGTCTCCAACTCTTTTCATCCTCTCTCTCAAGCCTAATTTCATATACCGACGCTGATTGGGGTGGCTGCCCGGATACCCGCCGTTCAACATCGGGGTACTGCGTGTTTTTGGGTGAAAACCTCATCTCATGGTCTGCCAAAAGGCAGCCAACTCTCTCACGCTCAAGTGCTGAAGCAGAGTATCGCGGGGTGGCCAATGTAGTGGCCGAATCTTGCTGGTTGCGCAACTTATTACTAGAGCTTCGTTGTCCAATTAAAAAGGCAACAATATTCTACTATGACAACGTTAGTGCGGTCTACCTAGTTGGGAATCCCGTTCAACATCAAAGAACGAAACACATCGAAATGGATATACACTTTGTTCGGGAAAAGGTAAGTCGCGGCCAAGTTCGAGTCCTCCACGTCCCATCTCGCTACCAAGTCGCCGACATTTTCACCAAGGGGCTGCCGCAGATACTCTTTGAAGACTTTCGTGACAGCCTTTGCATCCGATTATCTCCCGCTACGACTGCGGAGGTGTATTAGCCTAAGTAATATGATGATGCATTTACGATGCTTGTATTGTTCCCTATGTTATGCTTGTATTGTTCCCTATGTTTATAGTGCCCTAGGTTCTCTGTATAGTTCCCTAGGTACTTTGTATACTTGGTATATATACCACAACAATCAATAGAAAGAGGCAAGGGATTATTTCCTACACCAATTCATTTCTAACATGAACAAGTACATTTTGAGCCTGTTTGGGGTAGTTTTTGAGGTAGTGATTAGCGTTTTGATCAGCCAAAACACTCATACGATCTACCGTTACTTTGACAACTAACCTCTACTCACTATTAATTGACCGCTACTCGCTACCTTAACAGTTACCTGCTACTCGATCGTTAAAAACTACCCACTACCGCGACTTCTGCCAAACAAGACGTTTGGTAAAAGAGGATGTTTTCGTTAAAAAATAATAATAATAATAAATAAAAAAATCAGATATCACATCAATCGGTGGTCAATTTATTACGACACAAATATGAATAAAATAAAATAAAAGAAAAAAGCGGGTATGATCGGGTATATGTGATGTTAATCAAAGAACCGCAAATTTTGAGCAACAATATTGATATCACTCAAGTCAATATGTTGCTTTGCCCTAGTGAGTGTTATATGCAGCTTGTGCTACCATTGTATTCAATACATCACTTGGATGAACTCCGGCAAAGTTATGCATACAAGTCCCGATTGGCGCATGGTGTACTAATTCGCTCAAATTAAACTCGGAAACAAGATTCAATGCGCAACAAGGCGAGCTCGTAATGATATCTGTATCATTTGATTTGATGTTCGCATCAGATTCTATAGCTTGAAGTTACGTTGTTTTGCTCTATGTAACTTGGACTCGAATACCCATGCCCGACGAATAAAGGTACGTGTCTAAGTGTCTGACCCGACTATTTTATGAGAAATTTAATAATTTTAAGCTAAATGTAAAATGTTCGAGTGTCATATCCATGTCCAAAGCGTGTGGCTAACACATGAAACGAAAAATTTCAAGTAACATATTGACATAGTGCATTAACTTCATTTAAGAAATTTAAGTATAGTCCATTATTTTTACAAGATTTAAATATGCAATATCTTCTAGGATCAAGTTCTAACACTAGATGTCTTTCCACCAAGTTATGTTATATGTTCATTCGTTTTTATAATTAATGACAATACTCCCTCCATCTCTCCCTTAATTTTTTGCCCCATAGAGTTAAAGGATACTTTTTATTTTATGTTTTTTTTTGGCTGAAAAAAGTTGATGAGAGATAAATATATAGTGGTTGTATGAGTAAAATGTGTGGTCCTTACAACCAAAAGTAGTATAGAGCAAATTCAAATTGAGTGGCTAAAAACTAAAGAAAATAAGGCAATATTAAGGGATAGAGCAAGGTGTATAAAATTTAAAATATAATTTAATAAGAGTGGATTGAGTCATGTATCTAACGTATAATTGCTAGTTGCACGTAATGACCTGGCCATTACTTGGGACCAAATACTATTTGATTGTCAAACGACGTACCTGTAGGAAGGGGATTTAAGGCTTGGAAGGTGGAGAAATTAGTGATCGTAAATTTGGCCCAAGGAAGCCTTGCATTGAAATCATCCACAAGCAATTCAAGATTAATGATCGTAAATTTACTGTTCAAAATCATTTGAACCAGCACGCAACCTAGTCAACCAAGGCTGAAAACTGCTACCATTCTAGCGCCAGTATCATATATCGTCTAACAAACAACAAAAACAAAACTTAAATTAACTTGTAGACAGAGTCGTCGTATGTTAGCTAACTTCATTTCATTTCTTGGTAATTGTAATAATTGCTACCAATTATCACAGTTTACAAGCACATACCCGTAATTGTAATCTATATCGAGCAATTAATCGATTAGCGTCCTGATCAGGGGTGAAGAGCCTCTTTGAAGGATAAAATAGCGGCAAAAAGTAGTGATTAATGTAGTCATTGCTACCAATATTCACAGTGTACAAGCCTTGTTCACGTAATTAGAAACTGGACCACGAACCATAAATTGAAGCCTTAAGATGGTCCTCATATAATTTATTATTTGTCGATCCAACCATATATCACCCTAAAATAAAGTGTAAGAAAAAAGGTATGATGAATACAAATGATTATATACATGCATCGTAGAAAATGTAGGCTTGTGTCACGTTCGTACAAAAAAGATATTATAAGTATGATTTATAAATCAATCATGCATAATTTATCTATGAACTATATCCTAGCTAGCTTGTCATGCTAGAAAATTTATGGCTTGTTATTAGTACAATATAATTGCTTGCTTATTAAAAAGGAAAAACAAAATGCGTAGTTTATGAGTAGAATTTATGATCGTACCAATACAAATCCAATTTCAATGAGCGAGGATTCCAACAGAACTGATGCGAAATTGACACCTCTCAATATATCTTGATCCATTTGATGTCTATATGGTGCTATAGACATGTTGAATCCAAGATATATAGCCGTAAATCCATTATTATATGAAATTTTTAATATACAATAACGCGTCCAATGTATGTGGCATATTAGTTACAATATTCCATATATTATAACTTTATTGGGTGTTATATGAATGAACTTTTATAGCGGATCTAACAAAACTTGTCAATTCTTAGTGAACATATTTTTAAGTCTTATGAGAACAATGAATGATAGTTTCCATTACGAAGATTAGAATTTCGAGCTTGAAATTCAGGGTAATTCCATGGTTCTCTTCTTCATAAACAAGAAATGTACCTCATAGGGATAAACTTGTCTTTTTAGCTAGTAAAACAGGGATAAAAATGTAATTTTCAAAAAAAAATTTCTCCTTTTGCACAATTATTGACATTTTTTGTTGTACCATTTAAGCATCTTCTCTCCTTCATTGAAGCACCTTTCTCTCCACCATTGAAGCAGCTTTTGAGGTTAAATAAACACCTACCCTCTAGGGTTAACAATGCCCTTTCTTTGTCCATTTTTTCTTAAGGTTTTCGTAGAATTCGGCTGCGAAGCCACCGGTAACCGCCGGAAGAAACCGTTGGAAATGGATGTTGAGATGGTGGGTTGGGGTTGGTCTATGCTTTGGTGCGGTGTTGGGTTGTTGTCTAATCTGGGTAACGCTTTTGCCATTGTCACGTTGATAAGCGGTAGAAGGAGGAAGCAAGGGAGAGAAGGAAATGAGAGAGAAGAGTGAGTCAGCAACCAAAAAAAAAAAATATTAATGAAGTTGCTTTTATTTACAATTCTTGCCATTTGAGAAACACTAAGAGAAATAGGGGCTTGCCCCTTCAATGTTTTACCTGTTTATTGTAATTTATATTTGTCCCTATTTAATTAGTACTAGATTGTTCACTATGGAGGAATAGACCTGGCAAATGGGTCATTCGGATCGGGTATGGGTCGGGTCATTTCGGGTCGGGTCAAAAGATTATTGGGTCAAGTTCAGGTCGAATCGGGTCATTTCGGGTTGATTTCGGGTCGGCCGATAATCGGGTCGGGTCGGGTATCGGGTCAACACTTCGGGTCGAGTTCGGGTCGGGTCAAGTTTGGGTCGGGTCAATTTTCGGGTCGGGTCATTTCGGGTCAGGTCAATTTTCGGGCCAACTTCTAGTCGAGTCATATTCGGGTGATTCATTGGGTTAAATTCAACTCTGTATATATATTTATTTATTTATTTTTTGACGAAAAACTCACTATATTTATTAAGGCTATTTTTTTCATGGATTATAGTAATTGTTTGACTTTTATTTACCTTTTTTTTTTTTTTTTTTTTTTATGTTTACAATTTTAGACTGAGAATCACTTTCAGAATCTCTTGAAACTAAGAGGGATGCTCTAACTAATTGAGTTATACCTCACTCTCTTATTGATCTTAGTTTTAATACGTACTCTTATTATCATTGTCATTGTTGTAATAATTTCTTTGAATTATTCTTATACCCCCTCCGTCCCATATTACTCTTAACGATTTGACATTTTACACTATTCACACATCTCACTTTAACCATCTTTTTTAGCTATTATATGAAAGTTAAAGTAGTCATGTAAAATGTTGTTGGGTCTATTTTAATGTATAATTTTCTAATATAAACTTTTTATAACTTATATAATTATTTTCTAAAAGAAGTTAAAGGTCGGGTCATTTTCGGGTCGGGTCAACTTCGGGTCTCGGGTCAACTTCGGGTCGGGTCGTTTCGGGTCTCGGGTCAACTTTGGGTCGGGTCATCTCTGGTCGGGTCGTTTCGGGTCGGGTCATTTCGGGTTTCGGGTCAAGTTCGGCTCAGTTCCACTTCGGGTCGGGTATGGGTCGGGTCGGGTTAATTCGGGTTTTGGGTCAATTTCGGGTCACTGGTTTCGGGTCATGGGTCAGGTCATTCGGGTCGGGTCATCGGGTCTGGATCAGGATTGCCAGGTCTAGGGAGGAACAACATTTAAATGCGTTTAATCTGACCAGCATTAAACACCAAATAATAATAACTTAGTAAACAAAAGATCAAAACAAGGACATCAACGATTATACGTTTCCAAATCTACGAGGACAGAGCATATGCTACTTTAAAAGTGCAAGTAACTCCACCGGGAGATTAGTGCTTTGGAAAAGTTGATCATGTTGTTTTAAAGAATAATACAAGAAGGAAAGGGGGGGTTGAATTGTAGTATGAGAGTTTAGCCAAACTTTTTGCGGAATTAAAATTAAGTTAGCTAAAGGAACTGAAAGATTAATTAAAGGAACAGAAAGATGCAAGAGATATTTTTACGTGGAAAACTCCTTGGCCCTAACAAGGAGAAAAACCACGACCACTTGGGATTTTGGGAAAAGAATCTTCACTAGAATAGGGCAAATGGTCCTATTACAAACTAAAGACTCAAACTCAAGTTCCTTTACGAACTTGAAACCCCGAGGAACAAGTCACCCAACTTGTCACTCTTCTCTTCTCTTTCTCTCTTCTTACTTCTCTGTTCCCTCTTCTCTTTCTCTTCTCTTTCTCACTTCTCTTTCTCATACATAAAAGTTCACTCAAACTTCCCCATTCCCCAAATTACAACTCGAAAGATAAACAAACTCTAGTATAAGAACATTAAGAACACTCTAATTAATTTGTGTGGAATTGACACTTGACTCGAATAAAAGCTAGAAAACTTATGTGAGCAAGGGTGAGTTTTTCCATCAGATTTCAAAGACTATTTATAGAGCAATAAACACATTGGAAAAACCTCTTTGTGCAGCAAATCCATTACGCCACTACTCCAACCCACTAAGAAGATCATGTTCCTAAAATTAAGGAGCCATGAACTCCTCAATGTGCAATACCATGACTTGAAGAAGAACATGGAGGAGTAGGCCGCAATTTTTTAGAAAATGTGAAGATTTTATTTTGCAAATATATTTTGAAAATCAGAAAATAAATAAAATCTTTTTGTAAAAGATATTTTTCGAAAAGAAAATCTTTTTGGAGAAAAAGATAATCTTTTAACCACTTAACCATTTTCCTAAAAACTAGCATGCACAATATTTTTTCCTAAGACCAATTCCACACAGATATTTTGAGTGTAATTAATTTCTCATACTTACATAAATCATAAAATATAAAAATATATTTAGTCTTCATGATTCTTTGATGAAGCTTCTACTCCGAGGCTTCCTATTCCTTGGAAGGAACTTCTCTTCTTTGGTAAGGCTTCTTCTCTGAAGCTTCTATTCTCTGATGGGAACCTTCTCTTTTCCTATTCTTCATTTCTGAAGTACCAGTTCCTGCAAAGAAACTCTTCTTTATGGATAGCTCTGCTTCTGGCCTTCTTGTTCCTCATGGTATTTTTACAAGACACTTAATTCTCCTAGTCTTTGCAACTGAGTACACACTTAAACAATCAAGCACTTATTAGTTTGTAAGTAAGTGAGGTTGTGTCATCATCAAAATCATTAAGTCCAACAATATTCCCCCTTTTTTATGATGACAAACAAACCACACTTACTCACAAGGAAACAAAGATAATCCAACTTATTCTTAAAGAAAAGAAAACGCAAAAACAAAGTGCAATGAAGAAAGGGAACTAATGTTAAGGAAATAAAAACAATGCTTAAATAAATAACTTTAGGAAAAACTGAAAAACTACAAAAAAAACTTGTATATACATTATACCTGCTTGTAGAGAGTAGGCAGCTTGTGAAGATTTCGAACAGAGACCATAGAATGATTAAGTTTCCTTGATAGTTTGCATCCTTTTCCCCCTTTTAGCATTATCAAAAACCAACATACAAGCATATTGTATACCATAACACAGCACCATCTAGTGGTTTAGTGTTAAGACAAGAAGCATGCATAGAGATAAAACATTCACAAAGCATATAGGAAAAAGAAACATAGATAATAATCATCCAAAACGATTAAAAACATCGGCCAATGTACCAAATTTGCATGTTTACCAAAAGAAATTAAAAAGTGCCCAAAATATTACAGATCGAAATAAAAATTGTTCCCAAAAGCAGATAAAATATAAGTTTCATCAACATAAAAGGCTGCAAGGAAAGATAGGTTAAGAAGTAATTCTCTGGTCATCATCAATAGCAAGATCCTCCAGCTTCTTGCTGATTTGAGACACAATGTCCTTAATTGACAGTGTACTGTCTCCTGTAGACACCTAAAAATGTCTCCCTAAAACCAAACCCGATGATGAACAACCTTTCACCGCCACTATTGGTCGGGTTTAGTATTTAATCCCGAGAGTGCTTAAAAAATTGTGTTTTATTAAATTCATATTTTTGAACAGTCCATTGATTAGTCTTGATGTTTGGTAAAAGCATAGTTTTAATTTCAGCCCAAACTTATTAATTAATTTTAAGCCCAAACCTTTTTTTATTGTTTTATTATTTATTTTTGACCCAAACCCTTTATTTATTTGTATTTAATTATTTTCTTATTTTAGCCCGAATAATAAAAAGTCAGAAAAGGCCCGAAATTATCAATCGGCACTTAAAATGCCGAAGGAAATTAGGGTTAAAAATGTATTTAGACGGAAAAACGGGCTGGAATTTCCCGCGCCACGGCAGGTACCTACCGTGTCACGGGAATCCTTCCCGTATGACGGTGGGATTTCCCGTGACACGGGAAGTCTGCCGTGACACGGGACATTCCGTGTCTTTTCCGCGTAAACCCTTGACGCGTTTTCTATCCCGTTTTCTAAAAATATCCCGCGTCACGCCAAAAGTGTACCGTGTCACGGGAAAGTGTACCGTATGACGGTTGAGATTCCCGTGTCACGGTACAGTTTGACTGTGTCACGGGACACTTTTTTAGGGTTTTTATCATTTTAGGGTTCCGTGTGCTCCCTCAGCACATTTTTCCTATAAATACCCCCCTCATTTCTGATGAAAGGGGCACCGAGTAATTCTCTGATTTTATTTTCTCTCTTCTATGCTTTAGCGTAAACACTAGCCTACCCTTTCACTTCAAAATTCCTTCTTCAAGCACTCAAAGGAGTCCATATTTTACTCGAGGTTCTGTCCTTAAGCCAAGGCGTGAAAGGTAGAACTGTTTGAGGGTTTGGCCCCAAAATCAACTTTATTTTATTTTATTTAATTTAATTATTGTTTATTTATTTCCTTGAAGTTACTAACTCGTTTATTATTTTGTAGTTGCAAACAAACAGAATCAAAGTAAGGATCATGCTCCTTTTGTTTTTATTATTTTTCTAACGATTTTATGTTGTTGGAATTGTGATTAAATTGGTTCTAATATTAATATTGTTCTATTATATTGTTATTATGATCACCATATTGCATGTTTAAAGGGAATATGTAATTGAAAATCACGCCTAATAAGATAATTTGGACAACCGATTTAGGTTCCTTTTTAACCTTGTTATTAATTCAAGTGATCACTAATATTTTAGAATTATGTGTGCATTAATATTAAACCAATTTAGTTAAATAATAGTTTGGAGCAAATTGAATATTCTGTCTGTATGCCTTTGAGATCACAGGAATGCTTTTCAATATAAGAATCGAGTAGAGGCCAATACGGGCGAATGTGACTCCATGACTCACTTCGTACCATCATCCCCGATCCTCCTTTCGTGGTTCTGAACCATATGGAGTTAGTAATCTCATGGATTATGAATGGGGTGTAACCTTCACGGGTCAATCGTTGTTGCCTTCGTTGTCCCTTATTCGTGGTAGCCTTTTATGATTCGTGAACGGTTTACAAGTTCCTTAAAAACTTGTTGGCGGCTCCCTACTTTCCTTGTCCCTAATCGTATTATGTCAATTCCCACTTCCTATGAGTGCCAAGCATATTCACAACATGATTTTAACGTAGGCGCACTGCGAGCGACGCCTACATCTCCCTTTCTCCAAGCTTGAGACCAGTTTCTTCACATCAGCATCAAGAGTGAGCATACTCTTCTTCAGATCCGCCATATTCTGCTTTGACACCTCTTGTTTCTTCAGCATCTTCGGGAGCATATCCTTCATCTCCTTCACATTCTCACTAGGAACCTTTGGTGGGGAACTGAAAGCTACAAAACCTGTTCATGTAGATGCATACTTGCCCGAAATAGGAGAGCTTGTGACTTTGTGCAAATCCTCCTGCACCCTAGAGATATCAATGCAAATGGGTGCAGAAGTCTCCTTTTTATTCATCAACCTCAAGCTCTTCCTTTTCTTCCTTCCCCCTGTTTCAGTGACCTCCTCAACTACCTTTTCCTCTTCCTCCTCCTGAATATCCTGCACCACTCCCTCTACTATCCCCGTAGCCCTCTCTTCTTCCCCCTCAGCTAGGGCACCTACTTCCTTAGGCCTTTTCTCCTTTTCCTTCAGCACAACTTCAAAACATCCATCCACAACCTTCATCTTATGGTTTTCAAGGAAAATAGGTTGCATGTATTCAGTGTTTTTGAGGGGCAGGGGTTCTTTATCAACAAAGGAGATACCAAAGCTTTCGAAGACATAGGTAAGTAGGTTACCATATCCCACCTTCCATCCTTTTGGAACACAATGGGAAAGGTGTTGGATCATGATGGAGGGAAAGTTGATTTGGATCTTTTTGCCTAGGCAGTAGATGAGAACAGAGTCAAGCTTGTTGGCACTGTCTCTCTTTTGGGAGTGAGGAATTATGTCATTAAAAACAAAATTCAGCAGAATTTTGTCAAGAGGGGTTAGGTCATTGTGGTTTATGTAGGTTTCCTCCGGGTCACCACCTAGAAGCTCCACTATTTCATCAATATTTGCTTCGGGAAGAGGGTTTCTTATCACATTACTTTTGAAATATAGATCATATCCAGTATTAGTAACATCAAACAACTCCACCAAGTACATCGCATCAAACTCAATTTCTTTTTCATACACACAACAACGAATCACACCCTTAGAGTATTTGAAACTTTTGCAAAAATCCTTCATAGCATCAACATACATACTCCGATTAAAGCATTCACTTAAAAAATTCACCCAATTTTGAGACTCAATCAAATCAAGCAATTCATAAAACTTAACAAACTTACACCAAGGAAGATTAATAGTCAAACCTGTCACAAAGTGATCACTAACTTTCTCTTGCCTGTTCATGGCTGCTAGCTTGTCTCGGTAATTGACCCCTAGTTTCGGAGCGCTTTCTTCTTCATCTTAAATGTCATCAGACTTCCCTTTTCAAGAAGACTGAGATTCGGTAGTCGAATCTACTTTTGGAGGCTCTTGAACTTCAATGGGAGTGATTTCCGGTGGAATTTCCATGGTGATGTCTGGAATTGGGTTTGTGTTTAAGTTGGCTTCAATTTGGGTTTTTGGAGAGGTAGACATTGGAGAGTAGTTTTGATCAGAGTGATGAGAGAGAAGGTAATTTTTGTGTGGTGTAAATTTTTGTGAGGCTGACATCTTTTATGGTGGAGGTAAATTGGTGAAGTGAGGTGTCGTTTGGGAGGTGAGGTGAATTAAGTTGATTTGACACTCATATTTATTTCTTAGGGAAACGCAAACCGTGTTTTAAGAGAGTAATGTAAGTGGGCTACTTTTGAACAAAAGATAATGATGAATATTAGATGCATTCATCAGATTTTTGTATTTAGATAAAAAGAATTTGGAATTATGAAAAATAGATAAACACAATAATTTTATCTCTTGAATTAAATCAGAAGAAACACACTTGTAAATACAACTTGATACATGGAACAAATCAACAAGGCTCATGCAACCAATTTTGGACTTTCATATTCAATGTCTTTCACAATTACATGCCCTTAGCAAATATTACTCCTGCTCATAACCTGTCTTAACTATGTAATTAAACATATAACACTTGTGCACAGTATACAAAGCACGTCAGTTTGAGTTTCATACCTGAGGGAACTTGATGCAATTTTCTTAATATAACTTAATCATCCCAAGTTCCATTCTCATCTTCTCATGCCTTTCTCTATTCAAGGGTTTTGTTAAAATATCTGCAATATGATTGTCAGTTTGGCAGAAATCTAATTTAATCAAACCCTTTTCAAAATTATCCTTAAGGAAATGATGCCTTATATGAATATGCTTGACTCTTAAATGATGGACTGGATCTTTAGATATGCAAATTGCACTAGTGTTATCACAGTAGATAGTCATGCAATTAAATTTAATACCAAAGTCACGTAACTGTTGTTTGATCCAAAGGACTTGAGAGCAACAAGCAGCTGCTACTACATACTCAGCCTCTGCAGTAGACAATTCAACAGTATTTTGTTTCTTGGAACCCCAAGAAACTAGATAAGAGCCAAGGAACTGATCCATACCTGAGGTGCTTTTCCTGTTGACTATGTCACCTGCGTGTCAGCATCTGTGAATCCTCTAAGCATAAAGTCATCACTTCTAGGATATAACAGACACAGGTTATCTGTTCCTTTGAGGGATCTCAAAATTTTCTTAACAGCCGTTAGATATGATTCTTTAGGATTAGGCTGAAATCTAGCACACAATCCAACATTAAAAGAAATATCAGGCCTACTGGCTGTTAGATATAGCAATGAACCAATCATACCTCTGTAAGTGGTTTGATCTACACTTGTTCCTTGTGGATCCTCATCAAGTCTTGTTACTGCTCCCATAGGTGTGTGATTTGTTTTGGCATTCTCCATGTTGTACTTCTTCAAAAGTTCCTTGACATACTTCTGTTGGTGAATCATTATTCCTTCAGCTGTTTGCTTTATTTGAAGTCCAAGGAAGAAATTTAATTCACCCATCATGCTCATCTCAAATTCACCACCCATTAGCTCAGCAAAGTACTTGCACAAACCATTGTTAGTAGCACGAAATATAATATCATCTACATAGATCTGTACAACTAAAAAATCAGTTCTTCGAGATTTAAGAAAAAGAGTTTTGTCTACTTTTCCTCTTTTGAAATCATTTTTCAGTAGGAACTTTGAAAGCCTTTCATACCAGGCTCTTGGAGCTTGTTTAAGCCCGTAGAGAGCTTTATCAAGCTTAAAAACATGATTTGGAAATTTAGGATTTTCGAAACCTGAAGGTTGTTCAACAAACACCTCCTCATTTAAGAAACCATTAAGAAAAGCACATTTTACATCCATTTGATAGAGTTTGAAACCCATAAATGAAGCAGAAGCTACTAGGATTCTAATAGCTTCTAATCTAGCTTCAGGAGCAAAGGTTTCATCGAAATCAATACCTTCCTGTTGGTTGTAGCCCTTCACAACCAATCTAGCCTTGTTCCTTACTATGGTGCCATGTTCATCAAGCTTGTTCCTGAACACCCATTTGAGCCCAATTACTTTCTTTCCCTTAGGCTTTGGCTCAAGGTTCCAGACTTTGTTCCTTTCGAACTCATTGAGTTCCTCTTGCATGGCCATTATCCAATCAGCATCCCCCAAGGCTTCTTGATGATTTCTAGGCTCTAGGATGGACTGAAAAGCATGGAATGCACAGTAGTTCTTCATTTGTGATCTTGTTTGAGTTCCTTTTCCTATATCACTGATAATGAGATCAGTTGGATGGGAACCTTGATACTTGAATGGCCTGGGTTGAAATTCCCTTGCCGGAACTCTAATTTGAGGAGCTTCCTGATCTGTTCCTCCTGCTTCTTCTGCTTATTCCTCATTCACCTGTTCATCTGGTTGAGGAACCTCTACATTTTCTTGATGATCCTCTTTTGGAGCAGGCTGCTTTTCCTTGTTTTGCTTTTGAGTCTCTTCTTCATCCTTGTCTCTTATCATTCCAATTTCAAAATCATTATCATCTTCTTGTTCCTGCACACTCACAAATTGGTTAACTTCATCAAAGATTATGTGAATTCTTTCCTCAACACACATTGAGCTTTTATTGTAAACTCTATAAGCTTTGCTATCAAAGGCATATCCTAGAAATATGGCCTCTTCACTTCTTTCATCAAATTTCCCTAGGTTTTTCTTACCATTATTATGTACAAAGCACTTACAACCAAAGTCTCTAAGATGAGATATGTTTGGCTTCCTTTCCCTAAATAGTTCATAGGGATTCTTGTTGATGATACTTCTGATTGTTACCCTGTTAAGAATGTAACATGTTGTATTCATGGCTTCATCCCAGAAGTTCCTTGGCAATCCACTTGCAATCAGCATCGTTCTAGCCATTTCCTCAAGGGTTCGATTCTTCCTTTCTATAACTCCATTATGTTGGGGAGTCCTTGGAGCTAAGAAGTTATGATTCATGCCTTTTTCCCTGCAAAACTCATCGAATCTTGAGTTCTCAAATTCAGTTCCGTGATCTGATCTGAGATGGAATATGGAGTAACCACTGATTTTCTGTATTTTCTTGGCAAAAGCAACAAACTCGTTAAAATTTTCATCTTTACTAGCAAGAAAAATAACCAAAGTGAATCTAGAATAATCATCAACAATAACCAGCACATATTTCTTGCCATTCCTGCTTTGAATTCTCATGGGACCGCACAAATCCTTATGGATTAATTCCAAAGGCTTTGTTGTGCTTACCATTTTCTTCAATTTAAAAGATGAACGAACATGTTTGCCTTTCACACATGCATCACAAACTTTGTTCTGTAGGAACTTGATAATAGGAAGTCCCATAACCAAGTTCCTTGGCCTCAGCTTGTCTAGTAATGAAAAGCTAGCATGTCCAAAACGTTTATGCCATAGCAGGGGATCATCTTCAACAACACTCAGACATGTAAGGTTGTTCCTTGGGATTAAGTTGAGGTCAACTGTATAAGTGTTCCCTCTTCTTGTTCCTTCTAGAACAACCTTTCCTGACTTGTTGTTGATGATGTTGCAAGATTCAGAAGTAAAACTTACAAAGTTTCCCTTATCACATAATTGTGATATACTGAGTAGATTGTGCATTAAGCCCTCGACCAGGAACACATTATCAATGGAATGAGATTTTGATCTTCCAATTTTGCCTTTTCCAATGATCTCGCTCTTCTTATTATCCCCAAAGGTTACTGTTTCTCCAGGATAGTCTTCTAGTGAGAGGAATTTTGATTTATCACCTGTCATATGCTTTGAACAACCGCTGTCAAGATACCATGAGTTGTTCCCCCTCACTAGAACCTGCAATAAAACTAAGCATTAGGTTCAGGAACCCAGGTTTCCTTGGGTTCCTTAGACATGGATGCAATATCAGTTTTCTTGACCCACACACTTGTTTTACATTTCTTTTATCTGCTTCTTCTCTTATCCTACACTATCCATAGAGATGTCCAGTCTTACCACAAAAAGTACATACCTTCATGCTAGGAAGCTCAACATATTTCTTTTGCTTACCTTTCCTCTTGGTCATGTAACCTAGGCCTTCAATTCTTTTTTCTTAAGCTTCAGCTATCCACTTAGGTATGACATTTTTCTATCCTTTCTAGCATTCAGTTCCGATTCAAGTTTATCCTTTTGGGTTTTTAAAGTAGAAAGATCATTTTTCAAATTTTCAAAATCAACATTGAATTTAAGCAACTGATCGCTTGAGGAACTGCTAGAACTGATATCTGAATTTATGAGCTTATACCGAGTTAATTCAATATTCAGAAGAATACTTTCATTCTTAGTTCTATCAGTTATCTCAATTATGTATTTTTATTTAAAATCAAGCTCTCTTAATTTGCTTTAAGACTTGGCATAGGTTGTTTCCAACCAAACATCATGTTCTTTGCAAACCTTAAGAGCTTTTTCACATTTATTCAACTTTACACATGTATCTCTAAAAAATTCTTCTTCTTCTAGACATATATCTATTAAGACATCTTTAGAGAGAGTTTTAAGATGTTTAGGATCAAGAAATACCTCTTTCTAGAGTTCCTCAAGGTAAGCCTTTTCATCATCTGATTTAGCCATCAGACAAATATTGACCGTCTCCTCTTCTGGTCGGTCATCATCTTCTTCTTCACTATCTGAGTCAACCCAGCCTGCTATCATGGCCTTCCTCATGTCTTACTTTTGATAGTTTGCTTTGCTGACTTTTTCTCTTCCCTGTTACTTAGCCTTTCCTTTTCCTTTATCATTTTCCCAAAGGGGACAGTCTCTGATAAAGTGATCTGGGGATCCACACTTGTGGCAGCTGTAGTCAGGTTTTGGATTTGAGGTTTTTTTCCCGAAGTTCCTTGAGGTTAGGCCTTTCTTGAACATCTTCTTGAATCTTCGCACAATTAGGGCAGCCTCATCCTCGTCCACTTCTGTGTCTTCCTCCTCATCAGCCTTAAGAGCCAATCCCTTGTTCCTCATGGGTTCATTGTTGACTCCAAGGTGTAGCTCATGAGTCATGAGAGAACCTTCTAGTTGTTCAATATTGAACTTAGTAAAGTCCTTCGTTTCCTGAAGGGCTGTCACCTTAGCTCTCCATTTCTCATCTTGTGGAAGACTTCTAAGAACCTTCCTAACCTGCTCATCTATAGGAATCTGTCTTCCAAGGGAAACCAACTCATTTATGATGTTAGTAAAACGGGTTAGCATCTCTTGAATGGTTTCCTTAGGCTGTATTTCGAATCTTTCATACTTAGACATAAGTATATCGATTTTTGAGAGTTTAACCTCATTGGTTCCTTCATGAGTAATCTGCAGCAAATCCCAGATTTCCTTAGCGTTCTTACACCCCATAACACGATTGTGTTCATGAGGTCCAAGTCCACAGTGGAGCAATTTCACAGCCATAGCATTTATTTCCATTTTATTAAAGTCCTCTTTTTCATATTCAGACATAGGCTTAGGGATTACCTCATTCTGAGCATTTGTTTTGGTGACTTCAAAATCACCAACCTCAATGACCCTCAAGACTTGGTAGTTCTCCGCCTTGATAAAGATCTCCATGCGGTTCTTCCAATAGATATAGAACTTGTCGTTGAACATAGGAGACCTCTGAGTTGAGTATCCTTCCTCGAGCTTTTCATGAGTATTCATTTTCACCAAGACCTTTCTTCTTCAGGGTTTCCTAATTTTCCTAGAAGTTAGGCTCTTATACCAATTGTTGTTTTAAAGAATACTACAAGAAGGGGGTTGAATTGTAGTATGAGAGTTTAGCCAAACTTTTTGCGGAATTAAAATTAAGTTAGCTAAAGGAAGTGAAAGATTAACTAAAGGAACATAAAGATGCAAGAGATATTTTTACGTGGAAAACTCCTTGGCCCTAACAAGGAGAAAAACCACGACCACTTGGGATTTTGGGAAAAGAATCTTCACTAGAATAGGGCAAATGGTCCTATTATAAACTAAAGACTCAAACTCAAGTTACTCTACGAACTTGAAACCCCGAGGAACAAGTCACCCAACTTGTCATTCTTCTCTTCTCTTTCTCTCTTCTCACTTCTTTATTCCCTCTTCTCTTTCGCTTCTCTTTCTCTTCTCTTTGTCACTTCTCTTTCTCATACATAGAAGTTCACTCAAACTTCCCCATTCCCCAAATTACAACTCGAAAGATAAACAAACTCTAGTATAAGAACATTAAGAACACTCAAATTAATTTGTGTGGAATTGACACTTGACTCGAATAAAAGCTAGAAAACTTATGTGAGCAAGGGTGAGTTTTTCCATCAGATTTTAAAGACAATGTATACAACAATAAACACATTAGAAAAACCTCTTTGTGCAGCAAATCCATTATGCCACTACGCCAACCCACTAAGAAGATCATGTTACTAAAATTAAGGAACCACGAACTCCTCAATGTGCAATACCATGACTTGACGAAGAACATGGAGGAGTAGGCCGCAAGTTTTTAGAAAACGTGAAGATTTTATTTTACAAATATATTTTGAAAATCAGAAAATAAATAAAATCTTTTTGTAAAAGATATTTTTCGAAAATAAAATCTTTTTGGAGAAAAAGATAATCTTTTAACCACTTAATCATTTTCCTAAAAACTAGCATGCACAATATTTTTTCCTAAGACCAATTCCACACAGATTTTTCGAGTGTAATTAATTTCTCATACTTACATAAATCCTAAAATATAAAAATATATTTAGTCTTCATGATTCTCTGATGAAGCTTCTACTCCGAGGCTTCCTGTTCTTTGGAAGAAACTTCTCTTCTCTGGTGAGGCTTCTTCTCTGAAGCTTCTGTTCCCCGAGGGGAACCTTCTCTTTCCCTAGTCTTCATTTCTGAAGCACCAGTTCCTGCAAAGGAACTCTTCTTTATGGATAGCTCTGCTTCTGGCCTTCTTGTTCCTCGTCGTATTTTTACAAGACACTTAATTCTCCTGGTCTTTGCAACTGAGTACACACTTAAACAATCAAGCACTTATTAGTTTGTAAGTAAGTGAGGTTGTGTCATCATCAAAATCATTAAGTCCAACAGATCAACTTACAAATATAGTCCTCAGTAGTCCAGTTATTGGTAAACCTTCCACTCGATACACATCTAGGGAAATCAATCCCATATATAAGGCGGGAAATTTGCCATAGCTAGTGTTACAAGGTGGTTGTTATTTCCAAAATCAGACAATGAGTCTCCGAAAATGAAATAACATGGTACTTTTGGTTCACCATTAACCAAAACTCCGCAAACCATAGAAAAAAAGAAAACTATAATCATCAACATATTGGGAATTGATTGCGTAAAAGAGTAAGTCTTAACAGTATGTGATATTGAAGATGAGAGTGGTGGTCTTGGATTGAATGTAGGTACGACACTTTTAGCAAGTTTTTGTGATAAGGAAGCCAATGCAATTCACGTACGGCATTTCTAAACTTTTGAGTTTGATTAAAAAAAAAAAAGCGGCAATTATTCATGGATTAAGACCAGCTAATTATAACTATATTTAAAAGTTAGTTGATAGTTTAATCACGTTATATAAAAAAGGAAATGTATGTGTTTTCTTAGATGATTTGACTTGATAATCGGATACGCTTAGACCTATGAATTTTTTACAAGACATGTACGTACTCCACCCATTTTTCCGAGTTTTAAACACAATTTTTTAATCAAAACGCGGTTAAAACCAAACTCGTTTGACCTGTAAATTCACAAGTCAAATCAGATCCAAACCCGAAACTGAACTAATGACCCATTGTTATGGTTTTAATTTTTTTTTTTAAATGAAGACTGGATTTTTGATTGAGTTTTGGTCATCCACAAACCTATTACATTCATTTCTTTTCTAATCTATCTATCTCATATAACTTTATCTCAAACCCAAACTAACCATCAACCCACACAAATTGCATCCACATAACTGATAAGTGTTTTATTTGTCCACTTATCATGGTACATTAAACACAATTTAGTACTCTTTCCCCTACTTCATTCCCTTTTTCTAACTCTTTTTGTACACATTTATAGCTTTTGGCTTCCCCGATATTTTTATGTGCGTGTTCATGTTTGTAGATGCAATGAGAAATTGGCTAATTAGCATAAATCATGAAAAACTATATTGGAAGCAAAGCACAAGAGAAGCGGTCGTGTACACTCTAAGGAGCGGGTGCTATTACCTGGGCTGGCACAAACCGACTTCCACCTGAATTACTAGGAGCGGGCGCGCAACCTTCGAGGATTGGGCACTCTTAATCGAACTTCTACAATCTGCCCCAATTTGTGCAGTTACGAGCAAGTGCGCAGGAAGGCCAAGAGCGGGCACTCCTCCTGTTTTGGAAGCCAATTTTGACGGATTCTACGATGTAATTTTTGGGCGTATAAATACGACCCTTGGCTTCATTTTTCTGGATCTTCTCCCCTTTAGTCTTCTTAGGCCCTTAGTTTCTTAGAACTCTCATTAATTAGCTTAGTTTCTCTAAAACTCAATCATTGAAGTAGATTGATTGAAGTTTTTACTCTTGAATTCAACATTTCCTCAACTTTGAAGCTTCATTAGTAATCTCTTTCCTCTATCTCTTGTTCTTTATTTACAGTTTTTAATTGCTTTGAATTGTTAATTTCTTTCTCGATCTTGCTTAATTATTCTTGCATGTTTAATCTACTTTGTTCTTACTACTTTCTTCAACTTGTTAGATTAATGTTGAACTTAGATATTGTTGTTGGAATGTTTTTCACCATGTTTAGTGAGTAGTTAATTAGCTAGGGTTGGGTGAAGACCCAACCAAGCCATGGGTTGATTGATATTTGTGCTTGCATGTTCATTTTGGGTTTATGATTAATTTTTAAAGAATTGGTTAATTGCATGTAATTGGCCATGGATGGCCACTTAATTATTGCTCATGTATTCACTTCTATGCTTGCATTGAGTGATGAGGTCTAGTTGTGAGCCTTTTCTTATATGATTATGCCACATTCCTCTTGATTACGGTTCCTTGTTTTGATGATATAATAGTCTTAGTTGCAATAATTAGGTGAGAAATCCCAATTACTTGTGCATGCCTTAATGCTTTCTTGGACTTATTGAAAGACAAACCCGAGTTAGTAGTCTACTTCCCATCGTCAAGACTTGATTGACCTATCTTGTTAGTTGAGTTTGGTTTAGGAATGCTTAGTGTTGTGGCTTCGAAAGAAGGCAATGTTGAGTGCCTTTTCTATCACCCAATTTGTGTTCACGATTTCTTATTGTTTTGATCCATTGATTTGGTTGGTGTCGATTCCCATTTCCCCCCTAGTGTTTGTCTCCATAGTAATTATTTAATCAAAACCCCCAATTTGTGACCGAACTAGATTGCAACCGTTTCATACTCTTGGTGTCTTTACCCATTCCATGTGGATACGATCCTTTACTTTCCGTAGACTTGTCTTAGGTTGATTTAGGTAGAATTAATGTTTGGTTTTAGGGTAATTGTCCAACGACCGATCTTTCCCTTTGCCAATAACCCACATTATCATCATTCCACTACCTATGTAACCACCATATACAACTATTAGATGGTTTTAAGCACTAGTAGAAAAATGTACATTTGCGTCGCCATATTTGCGTCACTCATTCTAAAGAACGAAGCAAATGTTTAATTTTACCATCCTTTAAAGTTATTTGCGTCGCTTGTTATTGAAGAAGCGACGCAAAAGTCAAGTGTATTTCACCTTTCTATCATTTGTGTCGCTCTTATTTATTGAAGCGATGCATATAATAACCTTATTTGTGTCACTCATTTATTGACAAGCGACGCAAATAAGTGAGTGAATAAATTGCGTCACTCTTTTAATAAATGAGCGACGCAAATGACAAATTTTCAGCATTATAGATTTTGTTATTTGCGTCACATTTTTATAATTAAGTGACGCAAATAACTCTGTTGCATTTAGGTTATTCTGCGCTTTTTTGACCTTAGCTTTTCACGCCTACCTTTCACTAAACAAAAAGAAAAAAAAAACAGAGTTGCTTTTAGTGAATTTCTACAGAAAAACACCCACAAATTCGACCCTGAAATCCAACAAATTCGCCCAAAAACTGCAATTCCCCAGCAAATTCAACATCCAAAATCGCAATCAAGTTCAACACCCATAATCGCCAGCAAATCCGAGCAATTTCAAGCAAAAATTTAGACCAAAAACCCTAAGAAATTCGAACCCTTAAACCCCAGAAAAATTGATTGTTTCCGACACAAAATCCCCCATTTCGAGCAAAAAATCTACTCAAAACCATACGAATTCGAACCCTAGAAACCCCAAAAAATTCAATTAAAAATCCTGGCGAAAATATTCGAGCAATGACTGAAATTTTCGAGTGGAAAAATCGCTTAATTTCGCCCCAAAAAACCCGAGGAAGTTCTAGCAAATTACAGCAACAATAATTGAAGTTCGATTTCGGCTCGACATTGTTGAATTTGTGAAGTCAATTTCACCTAAGGTAAGATTGCTTCTATTTATGTTCAATCTTTTCATGGTAGATAGAATGTAGCATTTAACTTGAACAATGACTTAGTTTAATTTCAGGTTTAGTGTTAGTTCATTAATTAGAAAATATATGGCAGATTTAATTGAATTTTTATAATTTCAGTCAAGTTAGAAGAAGCTACTAGTGCAAGCTAAATATAGGACCAGACTAACTTTTGCTTCCATTTTTTTCCATCGTCTTTCATGCATCTGCAGGTTTGCACGTACCTTCCCTCTAAATATTATCCTTATCGTTTTTAATTTACTCGTATGTTTTTAGGCTGTAAAAATCGTTTATCTTAGTAGATGTATCAATTCTTATTGAGGATTTGTTCTTTAGATTACTGTATTTTTTTTTCTTTTCATTTTTTTAGATTATAATATTTGTTGTTGTTTTCATTGAATAGATCATATGTAATTTTATTTGTTTTTTAAGTTTGTAAGCTAAAATCCCAACGCTGATAGTAAAGATAATAATTGTTTTTTTTTGTTTGGTAGATCCAAAATCCATTGAAAATGATTTCGATAATTTCTAAGATGTTTGGGATAGGAAGGCATTATCGTGGCGTACCATGTGATGGAGATACAAACAATAGTGGAGTGGAAAATCAATCTGAATTGAGGAATAGTGTTACTGAAGAATTTCAATCTGAATCGAGCAGTAGTGTTTATTTACAACAGCCCGAAATAAAGCGCAGAAAAGTTGAGGTATCGTTGAGCTTAAACACAAAGTATGTGAACAGAATCATTGATTGGTTAAAGGATGATAAAATTGTTAGTATTGGCGTTTATGGGATGGCCGGGGTTGGGAAGACTACCCTAGCAAAGCATCTCGAATTTTGACTTCGTTATGAGACGCCTTTTACTGATGTTTATGCTGTTGGTATGGTCTCTGTGGGGGTGGAATTTAATGTATACCAGTTGCAGCAAAAAATTGCTGGTGCTTTTAGGCTTGATCTTGGAGGTGATCAGGATGAGACTAGGAGAGCGGCCAAGATTCATTCGTTTTTATCTCGAAATGATAAGTGTGTACTCATCCTTGATGATTTATGGGATGAGTTTCGCTATGAAGATGTTGGAATTCCTAGGATATGCAAGCTGATTGCTATTTCTCGGTCACGGGATGTCTGTCGTATGCTCCATTGCCGGAAATTTGTTCTGGTTGAGCCACTTTCGGAGGAAGAGAGTTGGGAGTTGTTTCACCAAAACATAGGTGGTGAATATTTGGATTCCAAACAAGAGTCCCATTTTAGGAAGCTTGTGTGTGATAAGTGTTCAGATCTTCCTCTTGCTATTGCTGGGTTGGCCAAATGCTTCAGAAAGATGGTTGATGGTAATCGTTCTAGTAGGAGGGAAGTCCTTGAAAGTGCAAAGTTTCCTTTTACCAGACACGATTACTTGGAAGATGCATTTAGTCGGCTGAAATTTTCTTATGAAAAGTTGAACAATATCACGATCCAGCGTTGTTTCTTGTATTCTGCCTTGTACCCCAAAGGTTTTGACATACGCAGAGAAGAGCTGATTCGCCTTTGGATGGGTGAGAAGCTGATAGATAATGTTTCATCGTTACAAGCACGATATGACATGGGTCATTCCATACTGAATAAACTTCTCAACTCTTTCTTGCTGGAAGCATCAGAGGATAAAAGGACTATCAAGATCCATGATCTTGTGAGGCATATGGCTCTTTCTATTGCTGGAGATAGTTTTATGCTAGAAGCTGGCAAGACTTCAAAATTGGAGTTCCGAAAGAATCTCCTTGCTGTTTCCTTGATTAATTCTTCAATATAGTCGATCCATGATCTATTGCTGGAGGATCTTATTCAGGTATGAGTTGTCAAATATTTCATTATTGTTTGATAAATACAATTTGATGTTAGCTACAATCTGATATTAAAACTTTCCTCTTGTATATTTGTTGTGTCGATAGGATTTTTCAAGAACTACACCATACACCGAGGAGGAGATAAATGAGATTCGAGATATTTGGGTAGAGTATTTTATATGTAATGTTGAACTTTAGATTTACACTTAGCGCATGTTGGACACTTGTTTTGGATTATAGGCTTGACATGAATGATTTTGGTTAATTGGTGTTGGGATGATGAGTGTAATGTCTATGATAATGAGATGTAAATTATTGGACATGTTAATATAATGCCGTCATTCCCAATTTTATGGGTAGGCCAAAATACAAAGGAGACTCTGCCGAAATTTACATTTGCATTATTCAATAATATTGCATTTTAATTTCAATTATATTAGCCGTTAGCATATTACTTTATACCACTATCAAGGAAAACGGGTACTACAAACATATACAAGACAATTATTATAATTTAAAAAAAAAAAATTCACCTCATTTGCGTCACTCATTATACAAACAAGTGACGCAAATAAAGCAATTTTGTATTGTCTAGTCAGTCATTTGCGTCACTCCTATATAAAAAAGTGACGCAAATAACAAACAAGAAGTTTATCAGAACAGTCATTTGCGTTGCTCCTTAATAAAAGAGCGACGCAAATAAGAGTCATTTGCGTCACTCCTTTATAAAGGAGCGACGCAAATAACTCTTATTTGCGTCGCTCTTTTATAAAGGAGCGACGCAAATGACTCTTATTTGCGTCGCGCCTAGGAGCGACGCAAATGACTTTTAAATCATTTGCGTCGCGAGCAGTTGCGTCACTCATAGAAGCAATGCAAATACACTATAAATGAGCGACGCAAATGAGCCTTTTTCTACTAGTGAAGTTTGAATTTTGTGTAACCAATGTCATTAACACTATATCTATATATTTTAATTAAAGGTTAAATTGTATTCCCTCCGTTTTTTATAAGATAGAGTTACTATCATCGTCCGTTTTCTCATAAGCTAGAGTTCTATTTTTGGGAATCTCTTACATTTTAATAATATATATTTGGGAGATTCTCTTTGATAACACTGTCCTTTTTAATTTTCTCATTGGTAAAATGCGAAAAACCTTATTATCTTTGGTAAACCTAAATTATTGAATACTAAAGAGAATTCTATTTTTATATAAATTCACTAACCATTGTTAATATAAAAACAAACCCCTTTTATCAAAAAAAAAAAAAACCCCCAAACCCCTTACCACCCCGGCCATCTAGCCACCAGCAAGCAACATCACAACTTCTAGCGGCTAGGCGCCCAACCCCCGGCCGGCGACGCCCAACCTCCCTCGTTTCCTCTCCTCCTCTCTTTCCCTTTACCCCGACCCCCACATCCTCCTAATTCCCCCACGGCCACTACCGTACATACCCTAATCTCATCTTAAACCACCACGAAAATCGCACCTTTCTTGACGAACCTCCTCCTGTGTGAGATCACCATGGAAACCCTAAACCCCACCTAAAACCACAAGAAAACCAAACTCGTTTTCTGGGCTTGGTTTCGAAACGTAAACGGGTTTAGGTATTTTTTGGTGTTTTAAATGGATTTTAGGGTTTTAATCGAGGTGATTTTAAGGTTTTTTACCGACGAATAAGGGACGCCGAGCGTCCGCCGACCGGTGGTGAAGCTCCTGGCCGTCGACGAGGGGGGGGGGGAGGGTTTGGTGATTAATTTCTAAAATAAATTTTAAAAAATTAACTAACTATTGTTGCAATCTGGGCGGTGGTGGATGATGTCGCTTTAGAGGGAGGTTAATGTGGCAAGAGAGGGGCTGGGTGCTGGCGTTGATGGGGGCGAAGAGTGGTGGCTGGTTGGTGGGGGAAGAGGTGGCTTTTTTTGTTTAAATTTTTTTTTTTAAAGTAAAATAATTATAATAAAAAAATAAGTAAACTAACTATAGTTAAATATTTACCTACAATTTATCACTAATGTCATAGTTAGCTTAATATAAAAAAAAATCAAGTTTACTGAAGATAATAAGAATTTTCACAATTCACCACAAAGAAAATTAAAAACTATAATGTTACCAAAGAGAATTTTCCTATATCTTTATCCACTAATTTCCCAACTTTTTCTTAATTAATCTATCATTATTTCTCATTCCTCCATTGGTCCCCACTCTCTCTCACACCACTTTACATTTCAATAAAGTAATACCCTTAATTATTTACCCCACTAACATCTTATTCTAATAAACGACCTAACTCTGAGCAATCTCATCTCTGACTTATAAAAATAATGGAGGGAGTATTACAACTATAATACTTCGTATTTTTATATGTATTTTAATTTAATTAAGTATTTCGTAAATTATTTAAATAATTCGAAATGAATTATTTATGGTATTTTACTTATTTATTTAATAATTTTGAAAACACTTTATTTTATAATTTTGAAATATATTTTGGGGCATATGATTTTATGAAAGGTAATTTTTTTGAAATCAATGGCATTTAAAGGAAAGTCAAATTGTAGTCGAAATAGGAAAGAGATCATTAAAGATAGGAAAGGAGTTTTAGAAAGAAGGGTATTTGAGAGAGGGTATAAATACATATCATATGAGCAAAATTAAACTTTGCCCAAGGTGGAGAATACCCAAAGGTAACTCTCTCTCTCTCCTCTTATTTTTCCTTTTCTTTCTTATTTCTCCCCTTCCCCTTATTTCTTTATCACCACCGTTGGCCACCACCACACCGCCGGATGGTCACCGCACCACCAGTACGTGCTGGCGGCAGCGACGGCACCACCCGCGATGCGGCAGCAGCTTGCCGTGGTGTCAGGGTTGCTTTTCAGCCTTAAAAAAACTTAAATTTTAATTAATTTTTTAAATCCTAAACTAGCCTTTAATTTATTGGTGTTTTTGGATATTTGTGATGATTTTGTGATGTTTGATTATAAGTATAATGTAAATGAATTTTCAGATTTCGTTTTGAATTAAAAAGCCCCAAATTACAACTCCTAAGTTTCTAAATTATTGTATATTGATGGAAATTGATTATCTGTGGTTTAAATTTTTGAAATAGGTGTTTTAAAACATATTTACAGCAATTTTTTATGATTTAATAAAGCTGGAAATATTGTATATTTGCCATAATCATGTTTCTTGAAAGGAACTTTTTATTACCCATTATTTGGGAATAAAAGTAAGGGTATTAAATTTATTTTCACCTTATGTTAAGAGGTTTAAAAATGGTTTAAAGTGTATATATATTGCTGGAAATTTGTATTGGTTAGTTATTAATGCCTCTTTATAAATTTGGATTGTAGGAGATTTCCAAGTGAGTGATTTCGTGTAGTCGTGGCGATTTTGAGATCGTATTCAAGGTACGTCGCGTACTTAGTATTTATTTGATGATGTAGGAACATACTAGGCTTTGAATAATTAATTCCAAATAGTATCGATTTTGATTGGAATTTGTTACTTGGTTGATGTTGGTGATTGAGTTATGAATCATGGATTATATGTGATAGATTAGTGATTGATAGTAATTAATTTGTCATGTTGTATATGAAGCACACTTTTATTATTGGCATGATAATGAGCATGTTTAATTAAATTAAATGTTTAATTTGGTTTGGAATATTGAAAAGGAATTTTATTGTTGTTCATTTAATTTTTATTGATGCATTGAGCATGAGAAATGAGCTATTTAATTGTCTATGTACACAAGGATTAAATTATATTCTGGTGACTTAGTGCATTTAAGGTGTTTCTAACACCGCGGGATAGGAATTGTGGCGCATTATGCGTTTAAGGTGTCTTTGACACCGAGTTAGATTAAAAAGGATTCAATTTTAAATATTATGTGGTCACTAATTATTCAAGAATTAAATTGGTATGTTTAATTACTTGATTAATTATAATGATTGTTAGTGTTATGGTTTGCGGGTCATCACCAAGTCTAAAAATATGTAAAACAACGTAAAGTGAAAGAGATTACGCACCAAAACTCTTGGAATGTATGTACCTTGAGTATGAACACATGGGAGGAGTTATGGGGTTTTATATTTAACCATAACTTCTACTGGGAGTACAAGACTGTTGAAGCTTAAAGGTTTAGATTATGATGAACTTAAATTAAAGAAAACTCATCTAATAAAGGTTTTCAAGTGTTTGACTAGTTTAGGTGAAGTTGATCGTGGTGATGGAAGAAGTAACTTGAACTAAGAAGACATGAAGAGATCTTTATACAAAAAGTTAAATAGAGAAGAAGAAGAGTTCTCTAACAAGAACTGAGTTCCTTAACAGGAATGTTCCCTAACAAGAACTTGAAAACAGCAAGCTAAGATCCCTAAAGGAACCATGGAGCCCAAGTAACCAACCTGTATAGAAGCGCGGCGCAACAATATAATTTAGCTAAGGTTTTTATCTTCTAGATTTATTGTTAATATGTTAAGTAGGTTAATGCACGAGATTTATTAGAAGCATGACAAGTTAGCTTGGTAAATAAATTAATAAGGAAAAGATAAAAGATAAGATTTTAGAAAAAGATTTTCTAAAATGTTTTATTTCTTAAAATCGGTTTGTTAAAAAGATATGATTCTTTTTAACAATATCTTTCTATCTTATTTTCCGGAAAAGATTTTCTTCTAAAATGATTTACTTAAAACCGTGTTTTAAAGATAAGTTAAGTTAACTTAATTATCTTTTAGAAAACCTACTTGCTATACAAGTTATACTTGTATAAATAGTAGAGATCGAAATGGTTTAAGGTTTTTGTGAGTTGATGCGTGGAGAAATCACAGAGCATTAATTGAGTAAGTTTACCAAGATTCTAACTTGTCATATTAGTTTCGGATTTCGTGCATAGCTTGCCTATCATATACTAGATGTCATACACTTGTATTGGGTTTGGTTATTTGGGTGAGTTTGTTATTTTTACATTGCATACAGATTGTGTAAGCTTCTAGTGTGAATCTGAGAGTTTTGTACTTTGGTAGTACGAGTGAATCTAAGTGTGGTACTTAGATTGGGTAGGATAGGGTCCTATCGAGGAGGAAGTTCAGTGTGGAACTTGTGAGTAAAGGTCTGTGCATAATAGGTTGTAACTTGGTGTTTACCCTATTATACTGCAACCAATGATAAGAACGAGGTAGTTCCTAAACCTATTTCTGATTATGATAAAGAAGATTATCAGAAACTTGAATTAAATGCTTTAACTATAAAGTATTCACATTGTGGACTTGGATCTCATGAACATAATCGTATCATGGGATGTAAGTCTGCTAAACAGATTTGGGATCTACTAGAGGTAACTCATGAAGGTACTAATGAGGTAAAACGTTCTAAGATTAACTTATTGATGTCTAGATATGAAAGGTTTGAAATGCAATCTAAGGAATCTATAGAGGAAATGTTTACTAGGTTCAATGATATTATTAATGAGTTGAATTCCCTAGGAAGACAGATTCCAATTGATGAATAAGCAAGGAAGATCTTAAGGAGCCTACCACAAGATGAACACTGGAGATCAAGTTACTGCCATGCAGGAAGCTAAGGACCTTACCAAGTTCAACATGGAACAGCTAGCTGGATCATTGATGACTCATGAACTTCACCTGAGTTCCAACACTGAGAGTTCCAAGAACAAGAGTCTTGCTCTTAAGGCTCAAGACTCAGAGGAATCAGAATTTGATGAGGAAGAGATGGCAATGCTAGTAATAAGGTTTAAAAGGATGATGAAAAACAAGAAGTTCGACAGGAACAAGAAGTACACGAGTTCCAGAAACACAACTTGTTTCAAGTGTGGGTCTAAAGATCATTTCATTAAGGACTGTCCAGTACCGGATGGTGATAAAGGAAAGACAAAAGGCAAGGAGCAATCCAAGGAGTCAAGAGTCTATAAGCCTTACTTCACTAAGGACAATGTGAAGAAATCTATGCTAGTTGCCTGGGGAGATTCAGATTCAGAGGAAGAAGAGGACCAACCATCAGAGGAAATTGCCCATCTATATTTGATGGCAAAAACAGATGAAAATGCAAAACTGAAGGAACTAGAATATGAGGTATGGTTTTCTCAAAAAGACCTAAGACATTTCTCTAAAGAAAACTTAATATATGATGTTTTGGAAATTCAAGAAGACTTGAAAGAATTACATAGAGCTAAATAGCAAAGTGATGAATATTTGGTAACTTTTAAAGAAAACAGTGAGTGGGTTGACAATATGAAATTTGATATTCAATATAGGTTTTTTAGTCTGTTTGATGATAATAACTATTTGAAAAAAAAAACAGTATACAGGTTGAAAAATGATAATATAATGTTAAATGTGGAACTTTCCTTGATGAAACTCTGTCTTGATGCTCAAAATTCTGAAGTTCCTCCACTTGCTCAATATGCGAATTTTGAAAAACTAAATTCTGATTTGGAAGATCTAAGATCGGATAAGGCACGACTTGAGGGGGAACTTGAGAAAGCTAGGAAAGGCAAACAACCTGTAGAGTACAGAGTTCTAGATTGGATCACCAAAGCTCAAACCAAAAGAACAGAAGGTTTGGGTTTCAAAAAGAAGTTCCAAAAGGAAAAGAAGTATGTTGACCTGCTTAGTAGTATTGTTTGTTATTTTTGTGTCAATATAGGACATAAACAGGTTAAGTGTCCTAATAAAGAGAAGAGTGCAAAGAAAAATGAATAACATGTAGAACAGATTTGGATCAAGAAGAATGAACCTACTCTTGTTACACAGGAACCCAAGGAAACCTGGGTTCCTGACACTAACGTTTGATTTCTCTTGCAGGTTCCAGTGAGGAGGAACAACACTTGGTACCTCGACAATGGTTGTTCTAAGCACATGACTGGAGACAAATCTAGATTTCTCTCACTGGATGCCTACTATGGGGGAACTGTGACCTTTGGTGATAACATGAAAGGAGATATAGTTGCTATTGGCTAAGTAGGAAGGTCAAGTTCCCATGCTATTGATAATGTATTTTTGGTCGAGGGTCTCAAACACAACTTGTTAAGTATTTCACAATTTTGTTACAAAGTTAAATCTGTAAGTTTTACTTCCAATAAATGCAGAATCATTCACAATGACACTGGGAACATTATTTTAGAAGGAACTCGTAAAGGGAATACATATGTTGTTGATCTTAACAAGGTTCCTAACAACAGTTTAACATGTCTCAGTGTTATGAGGATGATCCTCTATTATAGAACAAGAGATTTGGCTATACAAGCTTTACTTTACTTGATAAACTTAGATCTAAGGAACTAGTGGAAGGACTTCCTTGCATTAAGTTCCTACATGACAAAGTGTGTGATGTTTGTGTTAGAGGAAAACAGACTCGAATTTCCTTTAAGTCCGAAAAATTGGTAAGCACCAAAAGACCTTTGGAACTTATCTATATGGATATATGTGGTCCTATGAGAATCCAAAGCAGAAGTGGTAAGAGATACGTAATGGTTATTGTTGATGATTTTTCAAGGTTTACTTGGGTTTTCTTTCTTGTCAGCAAAGATGAAACTTTTGATGAATTTGTAGCTTTTGTTAAGAAATAACAGAGAAGAACAGGAAATCCATTGATTCACCTCAGGTCAGATCATGAAACTGAATTTGAAAACTCAAAATTCGATGATTTTTGCACTGAGCATGGAATGGATCACAACTTCTCTGCACCAAGGACTCCACAACAGAATGGAGTTGTGGAACGCAAGAATAGAAGCCTTGAAGACATGGCCTAAACAATTCTGATCTCAAGTGGACTGCCTAGGAACTTCTGGGCAGAAGCAGTGAATACAACATGCTATATTCTTAAAAGAGTATCCGTTAGAGCCATCACCAACAAAACTCCTTATGAGCTAATCAAAGGGAGAAAGCCTAATATTTCTTACTTTAGATCTTTTAGATGTAGATGCTTTGTTCATAATAATGGTAAAAGGAACTTGAGAAAGTTTGATGAACGTAGTGATGAGGCAGTATTCTTAGGAAATGCCTCTAACAGCAAAGCATATAGAGTTTATAATAAAAGGACAATGTGTGTTGAGGAATCTGTACATATTATATTTGATGAAACTGAACAGTTAACTGATGTACAGGATTGTGATGATGATCTTGAAATTAGACTGGTGCGCAAGCCAGATCCACATGAGGAATCAACATCATTGCAGAAGTAGCAAGTTGAATTTGTAGAAGAAACAAATCCAAAAGCAAATGCAGAACCTGAAATGGAGAATGCACCAGGAACTCCACCTCAAGAGCAGAATCAAGATCAGAATGAGGAAAATCCTGTGGAAATTCCAATTGATACTCAAGAACGAGTTCCTACAGAAGAACCAGTAAACAATAATAAGGAAAGGTTGTATCCAGTCAAGGACTTTACACCAAAGTGGTTGAAACATCAAAAATCACATCCTGTAGATGCAGTCATGAGTGATATTACAAAAGGAACTCAGACTAGATCTCAGCTTAGAAACTTATGTGCATTCTATGCATTCCTCTCTTCTATGGAACCTAAAAACTATGTTGAAGCTTTAACTAATGCAGACTGGATTAATGCTATGCAAGATGAATTAAATGAGTTTTAAATTACACTAAAGTGGTGGAAACATCAAAAATCACATCCTGTAGATGCAGTCATGAGTGATATTACAAAAGGAACTCAGACTAGATCTCAGCTTAGAAACTTATGTGCATTCTATGCATTCCTCTCTTCTATGGAACCTAAAAACTATGTTGAAGCTTTAACTAATGCAGACTGGATTAATGCTATGCAAGATGAATTAAATGAGTTTGAAAGAAATAAAGTTTGGCATCTGGGACCTAGACCCAAGGATAAGAAGACTATAGGTCTAAAGTGGGTGTTTAGGAACAAGCTAGATGAGCATGGTATTATTGTCAGGAACAAAGCAAGACTTGTTGTTCAAGGTTTCAATCAACCAGAAGGAATAGACTATGAAGAAACATTTGTACCACTAGCCAGGTCAAAGGCTATTCGTTTACTTATTTATTTTGCTGCTTATATGGGATTCACGTTGTTCCAGATGGAGGTTAAATGTGCATTTCTAAATGGATTTCTACATGAAGAGGTCTATGTGGAACAACCTCCTGGATTTGAAAATCCAGAGTTTCCAAACCATGTCTATAAGCATAATAAAGCCCTTTATGGGTTGAAACAAGCTCCTAGAGCATGGTATGAAAGATTATCAAAGTTCCTTTTGAAAAATGATTTTAAACGTTGTAAAATTGATAAAACTTTGTTTTTAAAGTCAAATGGAACTGATATCTTAGTCGTACAAATTTATGTTGATGATATTTTATTTGGTGCAACTAATGAGTCTTTGCGCAAGTATTTTACTGACCTTATGAGTGGAGAATTTGAAATAAGTATGATGGGAGAATCAAATTTCTTCCTCGAATTGCAAATCAAGCAAACTGAAGAAGGAATCATGATCCATCAACAAAAGTACATCAAGGAACTGATTAAGAAATACAAGCTAGACAATGTTAAGACCAATGATACTCCAGTGGGTATAGCAACTAGATTGGATGAAGATCCATCTAGAACTTGTGTTGATCAATCTATGTATTGAGGTATGTAGACACCTAAAAATGTCTCCCCAAAACCAAACCCGGTGATGAACAACCTTTCACCGCCATTATTGGTCGGGTTGAGTATTTAATTTTTAGAGTGCTTAAATCCATATTTTCATTTCATAAAACAACCCAACTTCCTAGACCATTTCCCCAAACCATAACTTATTTTCCTCTTTTCGTGCCTTTAAACCCAAAATAATTCATTTCGTGTCCTTTAAAATCATTCATTTCGTATCCTTTTTATAAAAACGTTTAATCTAGTTTATTGTGGTCCATAATATGGGTCTAATGATTCAATATTTGGATGGGCTTGAAAATAGCTTTCCAACGATATATTATAAGCCCAAATCCGAGTTATAACGAATAAGTTATGGCTAAAATATTAAACTAGCCCAAACCGAACCTAAGCCCACCTTACCCACGACCAAATGATCATGTGGAGGGTCCAAATGATTTAATCCAATTCCTAAACCAATTAGGATTAATTGAAATATTTTATAAGTTTCTAAAAGATCTTAATTATCCTTTTTGAAAAAATAAGATTAAATAGTTTGAAATTGAATAAAACTCCTTTTTTTTGAAAATCCTATTTCTATCCGAATTGAAAGACGTTCAAATATAGTCAGATATTATTTTCGTGCCTCATAGTTTTTATCCAAATTTTATATTGTTGGATAGCCATTGAAATTATCTTTCCAATGATATATTATAATATCAATTCCGAGCTATTACGGAAAAGATATGAATAAAATATCAAACTCTATCCAAAACTGACACCGTCTCACTATTTCAAACATATTTTTTATTCTATAAAATATTTTAATCTGATTCTAATTGGGTTAGAAAGTAGACTTCAAGAGATTTCCAACAATATCTTTTTTATCTTATTTCGATTTCTGGATCAAAAGATATGATAAAAACAAAAACCGCAAAAACTGCTTATATAAAATAACCCTAATCCGATTCGAACTCGATCTTTTCTTGATTCTTCGACCCTCTTTTTTCCCTATAAATAGAGGTCATATCACCCCTTTTTCATTCACCAACAAGCTTGATCATGAAATAATTCTCTTCTCCCTCTTTAGCCTAAACACTAGCCTCCCCATTCTTTCACTATTTCTTCCTTTCAGCACTCCAAGGAGTCCATACAATACCTGAAGTTCTATACTTTAACCAAGGCATGATAGGTATAATTAACTGAGGGTTTGGACCAAATCAAATCTATATTTATTTAATTTAATTTCCATTTACTTTATATTTTTATTGAAGTTACTAACAGTTTATTCATGATGTAGCAATTTAAAGGAACGCGCAGAATGTGAGTAATTAATTAATTTAATTACTCTTATTTTATTTTAATATTGCTAGTATCATGATTAGGGTTATTTTATATTTAATTTGACTAACGCTATTATTGTTGAATTTCTTTCAATATTAATGTTTATTCTATTTTTATTTTTATGATCACCATATTGCATGTTTAAAGGGAATATGTAATAGAAAATCACGCCTAATAAGATAATTTGGACAACCAGCTTAGGTTCCTTTTTAATCTTGTTGTTAATTTAAGTGATCACAAATATTTTAGAATTATTTGTTGCATTAATATTCAACCAATTTAGCATAATAATAGTTTGGACCAAATTGAATATTTTGTTTGTATGCCTTTGAGATCGCAGGAATCACTTTTCACTATAAGAATCGAGTAGAGGCCAATACGGGCGAATGTGACTCCATGACTCACTTCGTACCATCATCCCCGATCCTCCTTTCGTGGTTCCGAACCATATGGAGTTAGTAATCTCATGGATTATGAATGGGGTGTAACCTTCACGGGTTAATCGTTGTTGCCTATCGTTGTCCCTTATTCGTGGTTGCCTTTTATGATCCGTGAACGGTTTACAAGTTCCTTAAAAACTTGTTGGCGGCTCCCTACTTTGCTTTGTCCCTATTCGTAATGTCAATTCCCACTTCCTATGATTTCCAAGCATATTCACACATGCTTTTAACGTAGGCGCACTTCGAACGACGCCTACAATTTGGCGACTCCACTGGGGAGGATTCTTGGTTATTTATTGATTTGAGTGATCGATATTTAATTAAGATGAGTGGATGAAACTTGAAAGATTCTTGAAAAATATTCCTGTGATTAATTTGGCATTTTTGCATATGCATAGACGTTTTAACGTCACATTTAGGTATGTCCCATAGGAAAAATTGAATAACTTGATTGCGTACGAAGGAAAACAGGGCACCAGTCAGATTTTTCTGACTGCCGTGCCACGGCAAAATCTGCCGTGTCACGGTACAGTGCACCGTCTGACGGTGTGCCGTACCGTGGCACGGGAATCTTTGTCGTGTCACGGCAGTCCTAAAATCAGTCCGGTGGCTTATTTTCTCTTCTCACAGTCAACTTCCTTTGATTTTTCTGAAAAAACGTATGTGTTCTACATACGTCTTAGCCCCGGGTGATTTAAGCTCTGTCAACCCAAAAACGCTCATGGCAATAAGGGTTCATCCGAGTTATTAAATCCACCAAAACCATGGAGTCGAGTTCGATTTCATCACGAACTCGCGGAGCCGCCTGTTGGCATACACCCTCAAGGGAGGCTACCTTGCTAACGCGTCCAAAATCTTAACCATGGTACCCTATTGACACCAAATAAACTTGACCATAGTCGAACATAGAACTTGACCTTAGGTTGCGAACTATTCTTTGCATCATTGTGCCTACATGTTTTATGTTTGGTTGTTTTGATCCTAACCTTAACGATCTTTCTTTGTCTATGGTGGATTATTTTATGACTAACGATTGCCAATGGACCGTACTCACTTAGTAATTGGGAAAAAAAAAATGGGGAAGGGTTGCCGCCACACTGGACTGTCTACCGTGGCGCGGTGGACCTGCAGCAAAAAAAAAAAAAAAAAAAAAAAAAGTCTGCCGCGCCACGGGAAACTCTACCGTGTCACGGCAAATTTCCACCGTGACATGGTGGATTTCCAAAAAAAAAAAAAAATCCCATGCATCCACCGTGGCACGGGAAAGTTCACCGTGTCACGGAAATTTCCATCGTGACACGGTGGATTTTCAAAAAAAAAAAAATAAATGCGTTAGTCAAGTCTTCCGTGTTAATTTGGTCCTCGCGTCAGTCATTTTGGTTATTGTTCACATGTCTAGCCATACGATCATACCACAAGTCTTATAACATCACTTAGTCACTCACGAGTCAAGTATAGTACACACACTTTCTTTATGTTCCGACTCGAGTCGTGCACCAAGTCGATTATGATCGTATATTAGGTTCATGCACCCTTTTTTCGTCATAATAAAAAAAAAAAATAATGAGTGGAGTTTTCTCACCTGTTTTTAAATGTCTATTTTTTTTTCCATCCTTTCCTATCTTGAGCAATGAGTCAAACAATTAAGTGAATTATTTTATTTCACATTACTTGGTCAAGGAACAGGGATAGATTAATACGGTTCGATTCATTACCGCAACAATCTCTCATATCTAATAGGTGTTCAAAGAGAACTTTGCCATCTCCATTACTCATCACCTTACAATGGCCACTAAAGAAGATATTGAGAACATCAACAAATCCATCGAGGCACTGTCTTCCATGATGCAAACCCTTACCACTAGGGTCACTACCATGGAACAAAACAAGGTCACTGTTTCCACCCTTGACAAACTAAAGGAACAAATGAGTAACATTTCTGAGGATTTCACTTATGTGGAACGACCTCCCACTCCTTTGGATGTGAAGGACAGACTTCCTGAAAAGTTCTCCAATGCTGATATTCCAAAGTTCAAGCCTACTGACAATCTAATATTCCATTTGAAGGCGTTCTCTGCAACCATGGCTCTTAAGGGATTGGACGTAACAATCTTCCCTACGGTGTTCCCTCTCTCCTTAGAACATGCTTGCCAACAATGGTTTTATTCCTTAGATGCGAAGCATACTGCGACTTGGCAAGATGTCACCGACAGTTTCATGAATCATTACAAGTGTAACATTCAAACTAAAACTTCTGAACGTGAACTCTCCATTCTCAAACAGAAAGAGAATGAAGGCTTCATTGCTTACCTGAACAGATGGAGGGAAACAGCTTCACTCTTGGTAGATCCTCCTAAAGAAAGAGAGATGGTTTGCCTCTTTATTCAAAATCTGACTCATAAATATAGGGAACATCTCAAATTTCTTCCACTGAACACTTTCGAAGCTGTATACGACATCGACATCAATATCGAGGATAAGCTAATAAAGACTGCTGGTAGTAACAATAATAACACTTGGAAAAACAAGAAGAACGACCATCCTTCTTCTTCGTATTCTAAGCACGAAAAACTACAAACAATATAAGCCAAGTTGATATCAATGAAGTGTTAGCTCTTGATGCTCCATTGCTCAAGAAGAAAATAACTTACACTCATTTAGGAATGACTTATGATGCGGCCTTTGATCGCCTTTACGGTCAAGGCTTGATCACACCTATTGGACCATTTCTAGAGCCAAAACCTGAGGAAAGGAGCGCCAAATGGAATCCCAATGCCCATTGCAAGTACCATCAAGGAAGGGGCCACACTACGGAGCAATGTTGGAATTTGAAGGACATCATTCAAGACTTGATGGATGCAAACAAACTTCCTTTTGCTCTAGGCGGCAAGAAGTAATGAATACAAGGCACACAGATCCTTCGTGCAAGATTTCATGATTTCTTTCTTTATCATTCTTATCCATTCCCCCATTCATGTCTAGCATAGGTTTTCCACTTTGAATTTTTTATATGTTTCATGTGTTTCGTTCAGCTTTTCCATTAATAAAATGAGCAATTTTCCTTTACATCTCGATCATAGAATTTTTCATTCATTCATTCTAAAAAAAAATAAAAATAAAAAATAAAAAATCAATTACCGAACTAAATCCAAGGTACACCAATGACTTGAGGCACCTTTGCAACCCTGTCATTCCCTGTTAACCGTTCAATCACATTCCATTTCTTCATCAACCATTTTGAGCCTCGTCTAACGTTTGGCCTTCATTTCTTCAACCCACATTCACTTAACCCTAGGATTGGAAGATGTGTAGTTGTATAACATTCAAAAATCAAGTAAAAAAAAGCAGCAAAGCAACAATAAAACAATGTCGTCTAAAGGCAAGTGTTCCAATGTCTTTGATATGAACATGTCTCAAATTGCGTCTCTCATCGAGTGCTTAGTACCGTGCCTGAGAAACATGAATGCTAAGTGAGTGATGGACCGCATGATCTGAGATTGCCTACATTGAGTCAAAAGTATGAAAAAAAAAGAAAAAAAGAAAAAATATATATATTGAAAATAAACTTGCAAAATTCAAAATTTTCAAATTTACAATTACACATCTTGGGGATTGTAGGGAATAATTTCAAGCTTTTAAATCCCACTAGCTTGAACCCCACTGTAATCATACACTAAAGTACGGTGGCGTCCAAAAGGGAAGAAGATAGAGCAAAAGAGTCGCCAACAAGTTTTTAAGGAACTTGTAAAGCGTTCACAGGATGAAGGTTACACCCCTTTACGATCCAAGAGATCGTCAACTCCATAAGGTCATGAACCAAATAAAGGTTCGGGGATGATGGTACAAATCCAACCTAAAAGAGATTGAACCTGCCCTAATAATAGGCCTATACTCTATTCTGCTCGTATTCATGTGCGCTTTTTGACTAACATGCAATCAATAGGATTAACCCTAAACCTGTTTATCTATGTTGGTTGAATTTAATGCACAAATAAATTATTATTGGCGATCACTTGAATTATAATCAAATTAACCCTAACAAGATTATTAATTATCTTATTAAGCGTGATTACAAGTACAAATTCCCTTTAAACATGCATAAAAGGCGTGATCAAGCAATAAATAAAAAATAATCAAGCAACATAATAAATAATCATAATCATTAGGATAAACATGAATAATAATAATCATAAAAATAATAATAATAATAAAATCATCATCATAAAATTAAATTATAATATTCATAATCATCATAAATTATAACAATTATAATCATAATCATGTTCATGTTAATATTAAAGCATAATAAAAGCAAGATCCTAGGCATGATACTAACAAGATTAATAACAAACCCTAGCATGTCACTAAGCAATAAAAATCAAATCTTTAACCCTAACATGATACTAACAATCATAAATATTAGGAAGAGAATAAAAGGCATCATAGCAATCATATTTAATATTAAAATTAACCTAGACATGATACTAGGAATATCATAACAACAATATAAACATGATGTCTACATCATAATATCAATAAATCAATTAAAGCAATTACTTTGATGCCTCGCACCTCTTTCTAATAACAAAATACACGTGTTAGTAACTTCAAGGAAAATAATAAATCAAACAATTAAATTAAATAATTGAAAGAGAGATTTGGGACCAAACCCTCAGAAATTAAAACCTTTCACGTCTAGGGCGAAGGCAACTTCGAATATGGCTAGGTGTTTCTAGATCTAATGAATGCGGAATTTTGTATGAGAAAACAAAGTTTAGAAAAGAAAGAGAGAGAGATGAAATAATCAAGAAAACTTGATGAGGATTGGTGAATGATTAAGAGAGAATTAGAGAATTAATGATTGCGAATGAAAACTGATTGTAGGTGAATGAAAACGGAGTTTTTAATACGTTATTTATAAAGAAAATCAGCCAAAAAGATAAAATAAACAAAACAGAGTCTGGCGCACGCAAAAAGAGGTTGGCGCCAGACATTGACCATTGGCGCCAGGCACCAATGCTTAGCACCAAGCGCCAATGGCTGGCGCCAGGCGCCAGGCCTGGTTCCAGGCGCCAATGCCTGGAGTAAGGTGTTAAGCCTGTTTTTAACGCGTTTTTGTTTTTATCATATCTTTTGATCCGAAAGTCCAAATAAGGAATATAATATGTCGTTGGAAAGCTCTTAAAGTCTACTTTCCAACCCAATTAGAGTCAGATTAAAATATTTTGTAGATAAAAAGATATGGCCAAAATAGTGGAAGGGTGTCAGTTTTGGATAAAGTTTCGCGTCTCATTCATATCTTTTTCGTTATAACTCGGATTTCATATTATAATATATCATTGGAAAGATAATTTCAAGATATATCCAACCATATAAAATTTGGATAAATATTATGAGGCACGAAAATAAAATCTGAATATATTCCACTTCGTACAAAACAAGGATTCTTAAAAGGAGTAGTTTTATTCAATTTCAAACTCATTAAAACATAATTATCAATCCTAAATCCATTAGGATTTAAAAGAACCTTCTAGAGTATTCTAAAAGACTATAATCAATCCTAATAGCTTTAGGAATGATAATTAATAATAGGCCCTCCTCTAGATCATTGGGCCGCATATAAGGCTCAAACCGGGCCCAGTTTGGTAAATTGGCCATAACTTCCTCAATATTCATCGGAATTGGGCTTATAATATATCGTTGGAAAGGTCTTTGCAAACCCCATCCAACTACACTACTATTGGACCCATATCATGAATCAACCAAACTGGATTGGCTGTTTTCTTAAAATAAGTTTTCAAAAACAGAGAGAAGAGAAAAGAAATTAAAACTATCCGCAACACTAAACTTTCCACACTTTCGCTTCATTCGATTATGATTCGACGTGAAAGGTACTCATCACTGGGTTTGGTTTTGGGGAGACACAAATGGGTGTCTGCAGGGATTTTCTCGGGTCTTGAGCCTTGTACCCTTTTCTTCTTTAAACCATCAACTTAACCATATTACAACCCTTGAGAGACCTCTTTGAGGTGTACATACACTTGTGCAAAGTTCGGTTAGAGCTACGTTTGGCCTGATTCCTAACGGATACGTAGGCAACCTCACATTGAGGTGCGGCCACATTCATATGCATGATCGCGTCAAAGAATATCCAATGCTTAATCCTATGACCCTATCCATCTAGAGCTAGACTTGGGGGCTTGATCCCACATCATTTAGCCTACCCACCCTAAAGAGTCACCATTTTGACTCTTCTCACATAAATTTCTATCACCATAGCCTTTGCAGCCAGCCTTAGTATCACATTCACACACTTCACTCACACATCCATATCCATATCCATATGATCTTTCCCTTTAAGAACCCTTTTTCATGAAATCTTATTTCAACACTGTGCATGCTTCATCATCTTTGAAGACAACATTCATTAGAAGAAACATTGTATACTTGCTTAGCTTCTTGACCTGAGCAAAATTCATTGTTTCATACAAAGCATATCGTGCTTAGCTCCTTGACCTAAGCAACATTCATTTTGCCATACTTAATAATCACTTCATCTGTATACGTGCTTAGCTTCCAGACCTAAGTGACGTTAAAGATCGTTTCTTTACACCATATATGATGCTTAGCTCCATGACCTAAGTTCATTCATCGTGTCACATGATGTAATTGTCCTTAGCCTCCTGTCCTAAGGGCATGCATCATGCATACATTACTTTCAAGAAAAGCAATTCAATCCATGCGATTCATTTTGTCTTGCTCAACGAGGAATTTCAAAACTTCTTTCTTTTTTTCGCGTCTTTTCTTTTGGGGAAGTTCAAAAACTTTTTAAAAAATTTTCTCATTGAGGGAAGTTCAAAAATAAAAGTTCAGTTTTCACGTCTTTCTTTTTCTGGAGAAAGTCGGTACCCTCTACTCGTTTCATGACAAAAATGACGGAAATTTTTTTATTTTTGCATTGTTGATTGCTTGTGTCTGCTCACACATTCAAATCTTACTAATGCACACACAATCACAAGTCATACACATGTCATGTCGTGTCAAGTCAAAACTTGGTCAAGTAGTTGGTCAAGTAAATCACAGTATATACGAGTCCCTTGGCAAATTTTTTTTTGCAGGTCTCATCTACAGCCCACGTCCGGGGACAAGCGGACCATTTACAGCCCACGTCCGGGGACAAGCGGACCATTTACAGCCCACGTCCGGGGACAAGCGGGCCATCTACAGCCCACGTCCGGGGACAAGTGGACCATCTATAGCCCACGTTCGGGGACAAGCGGACCATTTACAGCCCACGTCCGGGGACAAGCGGACCATTTACAGCCCACATTTGGGGACAAGCGAACCAACTACAGCCCACGTCCGGGGACAAGGGGACCATCTACAGCCCACGTTCGGGGACAATCGAACCACCATCATTTTATGACGCAAGGTTCTCGATACACAGAGACTTGCAATCTCATCATCTGTCGACTTTCCTCAAGCATGGAAAGTATTATCCGGTGGATTTCTTTAAGCATAGAAAACCGCCAAATTCCTTTGTCGGCTTTCCTCAAGCATGGAAAGCATTATTGGTGGATTTCTTCAAGCATAGAAAAATGCCAAAATCATATGTCACCTTTCCTCAAGCATGGAAAGTGTCATCCGGTAGGTTTCTTCAGGCTTAAAAAGCTACCAAACTCATCTGTCGGCTTTCCTCAAGCATGGAAAGCATTTCAACAAACGTCATCCGGTGGATTCCTTCAAGCATAGGAAAATACCAAACTCATTTGTCACCGATACACTAGTGTCAGATAAGCGTTTGATCCCTTTACTCTTTTATCTGTGGAACTAACATTTTTCTGCAGGTATCGGCGTATACAGAGTGATTTAGGATCGCAGAACGTCTTAAATCATTCTCCGTCCCTATCGACTACTTTAACTATCGTTTTCAAAACTAACGTTTCTACAAACTCAGTCAAAGTGGGGGCTTCTGTAGACACCTAAAAATGTCTCCCCAAAACCAAACCCGATGATGAACAACCTTTCACCGCAATTATTGGTCGGGTTGAGTATTTAATTTTTAGAGTGCTTAAATCCATATTTTCATTTCATAAAACAACCCAACTTCCTAGACCATTTCCCCAAACCATAACTTATTTTCCTCTTTTCGTGCCTTTAAACCAAAAATAATTTATTTCGTGTTCTTTAAAATCATTCATTTCGTGTCCTTTATATAAAAACAATTAATCCAGTTTATTGTGGTCCATAATATGGGTCTAATGATTGAATAGTTGGATGGGGTTTTAAAAGAGCTTTCCAACGATATATTATAAGCCCAAATCCAAGTTATAACAAATAAGTTATGGCTAAAATATTAAACTAGCCCAAACCGAACCTAAGCCCACCTTACCTACGACCAAATGATCATGTGGAGGGTCCAAATGATTTAATCCAATTCCTAAACCAATTAGGATTAATTGAAAGCTTTTATAAGTTTCTAAAATATCTGAATTATACTTTTTGAAAAGATAAGATTAAATAGTTTGAAATTGAATAAAACTCCTTTTTTTTAAAATCCTATTTCTATCCGAATTGAAAGACGTTCAAAGGTAGTCAGATATTTTTTTTTGCCTCATAGTTTTTATCAAAATTTTATATTGTTGGATAGCCATTAAAATTATCTTTCCAATGATATATTATAATATCAATTCCGAGCTATAACGGAAAAGATATGAATAAAATATCAAACTCTATCCAAAACTGACACCGTCTCACTATTTCGGACATATCTTTTATCCTATAAAATATTTTAATCTGATTCTAATTGGGTTAGAAAGTAGACTTCAGTAGCTTTCCAACAATATCTTATTTGACTTATTCCAATTTCTGGATCAAAAGATATGATAAAAACAAAAAGCGCAAAAACTGCTGTCTATCGCAAGAGTTTTAATCCGATTCGAACTCGATCTTTTCTTGATTCTTCGACCCTCTTTTTTTCCCTATAAATAGAGGTCCTATCACTCCTTTTTCAATCATCAACAAGCTTGATCATGAAATAATTCTCTTCTCCCTCTTTAGCCTAAACACTAGCCTCCCCATTCTTTCACTATTTCTTCCTTTAAGCACTCCAAGGAGTCCATACAATACCTGATGTTCTATACTTTAACCAAGGCGTGATAGGTATAATTAACTGAGGGTTTGGACCAAATCAAATCTATATTTATTTAATTTAATTTCCATTTACTTTATATTTTTATTGAAGTTACTAACAGTTTATTCATGATGTAGCAATTTAAAGGAACGCGCAGAATGTGAGTAATTAATTAATTTAATTACTCTTATTTTATTTTAATATTGCTAGTATCATGATTAGGGTTATTTTATATTTAATTTGACTAACGCTATTATTGTTGAATTTCTTTCAATATTAATGTTTATTCTATTTTTATTTTTATGATCACCTAGCCATATTCGAAGTTGCCTTCGCCCTAGACGTGAAAGGTTTTCATTTCTGAGGATTTGGTCCCAAATCTCTCTTTCAATTATTTAATTTAATTGTTTTGATTATTATTTTCCTTGAAGTTACTAATGTGTGTATTTTGTTATTAGAAAGAGGTACGAGGCATCAAAGTAAGTACTTTAATTGATTTTATTGATGTTATGATGTAGAATTCATGTTTACATTGTTATTATGATATTCCTAGTATCATGTCTAGGGTAATTTTAATATTAAATATGATTACTATGATGCCTTCTATATTCTTCCTAATGTTTATGATTGTTAGTATCATGTTAGGGTTAAAGATTTGATTTTTATTGCTTAGTGACATGCTAGGGTTTGTTATTAATCTTGTTAGTATCATGCCTAGGATGTTGCTATGTTTATTATGCTTTAATATAAACATGAAAATTATTATAATTGTTATAATTTATGATGAATATTATTATTATTTTAATGATGATTATTATTATTGTGATTGTTATTATCATGATTATTATTATGTTGCTTGATGCTTATTCTTTATTGCTTGATTACCTTTTATGCATGTTTAAAGGGAATTTGTACTTGTAATCATGCTTAATAAGATATTTAATAATCTTGTTAGGGTTAATATGATTATAAATTCAAGTGATCGCCAATAATAGATTTATTTGTACGTGCATTAAATTCAACCAACATAGATTAAACAGGTTTAGGGTAATCCTATTGATTACATGTTAATCAGAAAGCGCACCTGAATACGAGCAGAATAAAGTAGAGGCCTATTATTAGGGCAGGTTCAATCCCTTTTAGGTTGGATTTGTACCATCATCCCCGAACCTTTATTTGGTCCATGACCTTATGGAGTTGACGATCTCTTAGATCGTTAAGGGGTGTAACCTTCATCCTATGAACGGTTTACAAGTTCCTTAAAAACTTGTTGGCGACTCTTTTGCTCTATCTTCTTCCCTTTTGGACGCCACCGTACTTTAGTGTATGGTCACAGTGGGTTTCAAGCTAGTGGGATTTTTAAAGCTTGAAATTATTCCCTACAGTTTTTTGTGACTCCACTGGGGAGGATTTCTATTTTAATTCCTGAATTTGTTTCAGCAATGATTTAGAATGAGTGGATGAGACTCGAAACGTTCTTAGTATTTCATGTGCGTAATTTTGATTAACATTATTGTCATATGCATAAAAAAGATCTCATTTGAAAGACCATCCGTAATGAGTTATAAACATAGGATTTTACACGTAGGAAATTTGAGGAATGTCTTTCACAACTAGGACTAAAATAACACCGCGCGAAACTGGAAAATTTTATCGAGCACAGAAAGCTGCTGAGGCATGTGGGAAGTAGCGTCAGGGGCCAGAGCTTGGCGCCAGGATTTTAGTCGTAGCGCCAGACGCCAGTATTGGCGCCAGACGCTACAGTTAAAATCTGGCGCCAGTCTCTGATTGCTGGCGCCAATTTCCCCCAATACCGAGCCAGAAATATGCGTTCTAATTTCGACCGTTTTTTCGTATTGTTTGCTCGATCCTACTTCCTGATTGAATTTTTTCTCACTTTTCTGAAACCCATAGGTGTTCTACATATGGACATAACCCTCTGGGAATTCATGCTCCATCTACCTGATTGAATGCTCCGTGCAACAAAGGGTACATCCGAGATGTTGGATTCACCAAACCATGAAAGCGAGTTTTTTCTAAAATTCACGGTGTCCCATCCACTCGGGCCAACCCTTCACGGTTAGGCTTCCGCGCGGTGCATCCGGAAAATTAACCATGGAACCTCTTTGACTAAACCATATCCCGAACTTTAGAGAACTAGAGCCATGGTTAGGTTGCAAACGCATTGCATCATATTGTGCCTACTTAACTAATTGTGCATCATTTGTTGTGCATATATATTTTATGTTTCTCTTAACCGTTTGTTGACTTGTGTTGAGATTAAATAAATTAATGACTTAAAGAACTTTGCCGAATTAATTAATTATTTAATTTGAGTCAATAAAGTCTAATTTTTTAATCGGAATTGACCTAGTACGACTTTAGGCATACCCCAGTTGACTAATAACACCGAAAACAGTCCCAGACCGAAGCTCCACTATTGGCGCCAAGGTCTGAGCTGTAGCGCCACACTATGGAGTGTAGCGCCTGACGACAGCTACGTTGTCTGGCGCCAAGCTCCATAGTGTGACGCCAGTCCTGTCGCTTGGCCGACAGTTCAGATTATTTGTCGAGTCATCACCTAAGGTCTAATTAATCAGTTTTATGTTTAATTCGGTTAATTTTGCTGCCAATAATGTTAAATTGAATCAATGATCGAGTTTAGGCACTAAGTCCCATGGTCTTACACAAGAGTCCAAGCATGTCACTTACACTCAACGCACACACCAATACACATACCTTGACCATGATTAAGAGAGTCTTGTGTGCGCGTTTTTTCGTCATTTTTTTTAGGGGGGTAAGTCGGATATTAATCCTCCAATATAAAATAATAATACTTAGTTTCCTAAATAAATGTACATTATTTTTGCCTAAAATATGCATCCCTTTTTTCTTTTTTCCCTTAAAATAAACCATAAAGTCAAGTTGATTCGAGTCAAGTAATTAAAACGCAAAATGGTTTAATTTACAGCGTGTGGTCAAGAAAGGAAGGACGATTAATCAAAGATAATCTCTTCGTACAAGTCCAACTTTTCGACAAACCTATAGCTCGCAAGAGGAAAGCAAGAGTTATAATGGCAACTCAAGAAGAAGTCAATGATCTTAAGAACCAACTGGCTACTGTGACTGAGACACTGAAGCTTCTCGCACTTAGGATCGACGATCCCGTGAAGCAACAACAAATGGACCTCATGCAAGAGAGTTTAAGCAAGTTGTCCAGCGACTACAAGTTTCAAGAGCTTACATCACAAGGGGTCTCGGTGGACAAAGATCTTCTTCCGCAGAAGTTCAGCGCCAACGACATCCCAAAATTCAGAGCAATTGACAACCCTTACTTCCATTTAAGAGCATTTGAAACAATAATTAGTATCAAGGGTATTGATAAGAAGGTCTTCCCTTCTCTGTTCTCACTATCTCTCGAGACCGTTTTCCAACAATGGTTCTTCTCTCTCGAGACTGACCATAGAGAACTTGAAATCCTCAAACAGAAAGAGAATGAAGGCTTCACCTCTTTCTTTAACAAGTGGAGAGAAACCTCAGCTAAAATGATTGAGGTGCCAAATGAAAAAGAGTCTGTGAGACTGTTTATCAAGAATCTCCAAGAAAAATATTCCAAGCATCTTAAATATCAAAATAATCTCCGTACCTTTAAGGTTGTTTATGACATTGGGATCAATATTAAAGATGACTTGGCTAAGTCAAAAGCTGCCAACAATAACTCCAACAGTGGCTGGAAAGGAAAGAAGAACGACAATCCTTCTTCTTCCAAAATCGCCCACTCAAATAATGTTAGCACCTTTAATTTAGGAGAAGTTCTCGCCATGAACAACCAAGGACAGAAGAAACCATTTAGGAGGAACTTCACTCCTATTGGCATGAGTTATGACACCGCGTTTGATCGATTAAATGCAAAAGGTCTTATAACTCCCATTGGACCATTTGGGGACCCACCAGTTGAGAGGAGGTCGGTTAACTGGAACCCCAGTGCACACTGCAAGTATCACCAAGGTAGGGGCCATTCCACTAAAAGCTGTTGGAAGCTTAAGGAAGCTATCCAAGACCTAATCGACAATAACAAACTGCCGTTGCCCCCTGCCAGTAAGAAGCCAAGCATCGACAATGCACCTCTAGCTTATACTCTGGCTATCTCCGATGAAGAAAATGAGGTTGACCCCTCATCTCTCATTAAACCTGTTGAAGAAATCAATGCCATAGAAAAAGAAGAGGAGATCTTTTTTTATGTCAAAGATAGCCTTCCAGAACCGGCAAATAAGGAAGATATACAATTGCTCACACTGTCTATGAAGGAGGCATCGCAACTACTACGTGAAGCTCTCAAAGTTATGAACAAACTCCACAAGAAATATGATGAGCTTCCACTTCCGAAAGAAGAACCTAAAAAAGAATTCACACCAGTGAGAACGACTTATGAGGCAAAGTATTTTCTCTTACAAGTCACTGAAAAACTCAAGAAGAGCAATAGAATCTACACTCCAATTGGGATCGCATATGCGCAAATGTTCGAAATGCTCTCCGAGAGTGGCGAGGTCAAACCTCTCGAACCGAGACCATTCGAGTCATTAAAAAGGACAGATAGATATTACTGCCAGTATCATCAATCAGGGGGTCACACTATAGAAAACTGTTTCAAATTCAAGGATTTGGTACAGAACATGATTGATGAAAAGAAACTAGTCCAAGTTCAACAAGAAGAGGACATAACCATTAATGGAGTTTGGGACAGTGATGAAGAAGATGTCTATCTAAAGGACATAGTAGGACCTTCACCTTCTGTATCATACACCACAGATGACATTTGGGCTGAAGAAGATTCATCAATAGACGTCCTCACAAGATCCGGGAGAATGCAACCTCTCGTTTCAACACAACCTATGCCCACCATACATCAAGTTCCCATACCTATCTTCGAAGACAATGACATTGTTAAACAGTTTAAGAAGACAAAAGTTGAGATTAATGTGTGGAAACTTCTGGCAACATCTCGAGAGCATAGGTTGGCTGTAATGAATGCCTTGGATAAAATCGGGATAGATTCTGACACTACTCCTGAGGGACTAGCCAACTTCCTCACGAGTGACCTTCCTAGTCCAATTAATTTGATCACCTTTTCTGACAAAGATTTACCCCTAGAAGGTGACAAACTTTACAAGGCATTAAACCTCACGGTAGTCTGCAAAAGGATGAATGTTCCCATAACTCTTGTAGACAATGGATCGGCTATTAATGTCTGTCCACTTAGAACTGCGAGGATGTTCGGCATAAGGGATGAAGACTTAACTCCGTCCACACAAGGAATAAGAGCCTACGATGCTTCCCTTCATCTCTCCACCAACAAGTAAAAGCCATAGTTGGAGGAATTCCAATCACTATCGATGCTTCGCCAATGAGAATCAAATCCATAGAAAATCCAATCATTAATGTGGAACACGACGAGGATGATGAAGACCTATGGGGCTTTAACGAAGAAGTCTCCTTAATCCAGGAGGATGAAAGGACAACTCTTTGCCATGACCCCCATTCCAACATGATTGTCAACACCATGCTGATGAAACAAGGACACTTCCCTGGGATGACCCTAGGAAAGAAAAAAGGGATAGCAAAATCGCTGGAGTCACCTGGCCTCCCTAAGCTAGATACTTTTGGACTTGGTTTCGAACCGACTCGGAAAGATCTCAAGCGATCCCAGGACAAGTTGAAAGCACGTAGGGACGCTCGCATTCAAAAGAAAGCAATTCCAATGGATCAGTACCCTCTTACGCTTAATGGTCAATTCATAAAAGAAGGAGAGGACTATCCATGTCACGAATTTCCCGAGCCATTTGTTGTAAACGGCATACGACAACCAGGATTCGACATTTTCTTGGATTGCTACTTCGCTGATGAAATCCCAACTCCCGTCCATAAGGAGAAAGCACCCCCATGCTTTTACTTTAACGTCATGGGATTACTGTTTGGGCGAGAAAAGAATGAGCCAACTTACGAAGAGGATAACTCCTCGCTCATTCAAAAAGTCCTACAAAGTGAAAGCTTCGACCCCTCGAAGCTAATTACTCCAGCTGAAGGATCACTACAAGGGTGGCGCAAGACTATCAAAGTGACTACTCCAAGCGGAAGGAAGATATCAATCACAACAGGACAGGGACCGATGTTTGAAGAGTCGTCTTAGTCAGAGTCCGAGTTAGAGTCTTCCCCTTTAGAGTTTCTAAGTCTTTAGTAGTAGCACCTCCCCCTCCTATTTTTTCTTCTAGGATAGTTAGTGATCCAGTCCCTGAGGACATATCACTCTTTGATGTAATGATCTCAGAGTATAATAACATTTCTCATTCTCCTTACTTCTTGTGTTCCTCCCTAACCCAAGATGACGAGCATTGCTTAGCTAACGATGAAAAAGACAAAGAAATTATTAAAGCAATGGAAACACTCGAAAAGAAAACACCGGTAATTGAGGAAGCTGAAACAGTGGACATCTCGAATAATTCAACTCATAAAAGAGAAGTTAAAATCGGACTAACATTGAATAAACAAGAAAGAACCGATTTAATTAACTTAAAGAATTTATCGATGTATTTGCTTGGTCATATGAAGATATGCCAGGCATTAATAGAGAAATAGCTCAACACACTATACCACTAATTCCAGGAATGAAACCTGTAAAACAAAAGTTGCGTCGAATGAAACCCGACGTAGCACTTAAAATAAAAGAAGAAGTTCAAAAACAAATAACCGCAGGTTTCATCAAGGTATCCAAATACCCCGAATGGGTCGCCAACATCGTCCCAGTTCCAAAGAAAGACGGAAGGGTAAGGATGTGTGTCGACTATCGAGATCTAAATACGGCAAGTCCAAAGGATGACTTCCCTTTGCCACACATCGATATTCTGGTAGATAACACGGAAAATCACGCGCTTCTCTCATTCATGGATGGATACGTAGGGTACAATCAGATTCTCATGGCAGAAGAAGACATGGAGAAAACCACTTTTATAACGCAATGGGGCACTTACTACTACACGGTAATGCCATTCGGGTTGAAAAACGCAGGTGCTACTTACCAACGTGCAACAACTGCCTTACTCCATGATATGATGCACAAAGAAGTTGAGGTATATGTCGACGACATGATTGTGAAATCAAAAGACCGTCCAGGCCATCAAGTAGCCTTAAGGAAATTTTTCGAAAGGCTAAGAAAATATAACATGAGGTTGAATCCATCAAAATGTGCTTTTGGAGTCACCTCAGGAAAGCTCTTGGGATACGTCATAAGCTCTAGAGGAATAGAGGTAGATCCAACCAAGATTAAAGCAATCATGTCAATGCCACCGCCCAAGACTGAGAAACAGATTCGAGGATTTATTGGCCGGTTGCAATACATAAGCAGGTTCATATCAAAACTGACAATGATATGCGAACCAATCTTCAAGAAGCTCTAGAAGAATGTACCAGTAATATGGGATGACGAGTGTCAAAAAGCCTTTGAAAAGATCAAAGCCTATCTCGAAAATCCTCCCGTATTAGCGCCAGCACTTCACGGAATACCTCTTAGGTTATATTTGACGGTTACCAAAGAGACAATGGGAGCCATGCTAGCACAAGAAGTAGAAGGCAAAGAGAACGCAATCTATTCCCAAAGTAAAAAGACATTACATGTTGGTGCATACCGTTTTCCGCTCGAATACGAAACACCCTATACACCGCTCGAGAAATTGTGCCTCGCCTTGGTGTGGGCCACAACTAAGTTAAGACATTACATGTTGGTGCATACCGTTTTCCTAGTCTCCCGATTGGATCCACTCAAGTATCTGTTCGAGAAATCTACACTGAATGGACGCATATCAAGATGGATAGTCAATCTAGCCCAGTTTGATGTACGGTTTATGCCATAAAAAGCTATTAAAGGATCCGTGGTGTCAGACTTTCTAGCAGATTTTCCAATAGAAGACTCGACACCAATACAGGACAATGAATTTCCAAATGAAGACTTAATGGTCACTGAAGATGATACTTGGACCTTGTATTTCGACGGAGCCTCAAACCAAAAGGAATGTGGCGTCGGAGTGCTACTAGTATCACCTAAAGAAGAGCACGTTCCAATCTCAATAAAGCTTGATTTCGACGTTACCAACAACGCTGCTGAATATGAAGCATGCGTGGTAGGCCTTGAAACAGCTTTGGCATTGGGAGTAAAGAAATTAAGGATATTCGGAGACTCTTCTTTGATCATCAATCAGATATCTAAAAGGTGGAAAGTAAGGAGCGAAAGCCTAGCCCCTTACCAAACCTATCTGGAAACTCTTACCGATCAGTTAAAGAAGGTAGAATACACATATCTACCTAGAGATGAAAACCAATTTGCTGATGCCTTGGCAAGATTATCCTCAATGGTTAGGATTCCCACGGAAATTGAGCAAATGCCTCTAACTATCAAAAAAAGGCACAAACCAGCATATATCCAGGCTATAGAAGACGACGACTTAGTCCAAGGCGAAGAAGAAGAAGAGGAAGAAGAAGAACCATGGTACACAGATATACTCAATTATGTTACCAATGGAGAATACCCTCCTCATGCTGACAAAAGAGCAAAGCGAGCATTGAGACTTTTGGCTTCTCAATATGTACTCATAGACAACGAGCTACATAAAAGGGTACCTAAAGATCGAGCTCTCCTATGTGTAAGAAAGGTGGATGCACAAAGAGTAATGAGAATAGTTCACGAAGGAATTTGTGGCACTCATGTAAATGGCAAAATGTTAGTCCAAAAAATAATGCGAGAAGGATATTATTGGACTACAATGAATAGGGATTGCCATCAATACGTAAAAAGATGCCCTAAATGCCAAATTTATGCCAATTTACAACATGTCCCTCCATCTTTGCTCTACACCTACACATAACCATGGCCATTCTCTACATGGGGAATTGACATAATTGGCAAAATCACTCCCCCAGGAACAGGAGGCCACAATTTTATTCTAGTAGCAATCGATTACTTTACGAAGTGGGTCGAAGCGCAATCATACGCTAAACTCACTGCAAAACATTTAGCACTCTTTATCGAAAGAAATATTATTTGTCGATATGGAGTCCCACATGAAATGATAAGTGACAATGGAACTCACTTTCAAGCCGAATGTGAAGAATTGCTACAAAAATACGACATTCAACATCATCATTCTTCCCCTTATAGACCTCAAGCAAACGGAGCAGTCGAGGCAGCTAATAAAAATCTAAAGACTATCATCGAGAAAATGACAGAAAATTATAAGGATTGGCCTGACAAGCTTCACTTCGCATTGTGGGGCTATCGCACGTCAATCCATACATCAACAGGAAATACGCCATTTTTCTTGGTATATGGAATGGATGTCGTACAACCTGTCGAACTGGAAATCCCATCTCTACGCATCGCGTTAGAGAGTAAACTCGATGAAGTTGAATGGACTAGGGCAAGATATGAAGAATTGATTCTACACGACGAAAAACGACTAGAAGCTCTACATCACACTCAGTGTTATCAAACTCGTATGGCTAGACATTTTAATAAGAAGGTCAAGACAAGAAATATCAAAGTAGGATATTTGGTATTAAAAGCACTAAGGAAAAATGTTTTAGACCCAAGGGGAAAATTTAGACCTAATTGGTCTGGCCCCTACATTGTCAAAACAATTCTGTCAGGAGGTGCAGCAAAACTAACTGATATGGATGGCAATGAATTCTCAAACATGAAAAATCTTGACCAACTTAAGAAATACTACCCATATTTACTTGAGTAGGATACTAAAGAGAGCTACGTTCGGCCTGATTCCTTAAGAAAGTATACGTAGGCAATCCTTTACGGGTGCGGCCACTTTATTTTCGACATCTCCGCGTTCCAGAATTTATTAAAATTTCAACAACAAATCGGCGAATTATTAGCGTCACAGAACAGAGCCTGGCGCTAGCCAGAAGTCATCAGCGCCAGCCGATGGAATTGGCGCCTGGCGCTAGACTTCAATAGCTGGCGCCAAATGCCAATGACTGGCGCCAATTCGGAAATGAAATCTGGGCGAATTTCGATGTTTTTCAGAAAATTTTCGACTTCCGTACTCGAAGTATTTCTGGAAAATTAATTTTGTTCGATTTTCATTGCTTTAATAAAATAAATTTAAAGTAAACAATTTAATTGAAAGCTGAAATTTCATTAATAAAATAAAATTACATTATTGATGGAATTTAAATAAGGCTGAAATAAATTAACTTTAAATAAAAATAACAATCTAAGTCTAATAAATCTAAAGCTAAGCAATGCTTTTAATCTTTCTTTTCCTTTTTATCTCTTTTCCAATTCTTTTCTGCTTCCTCCTCTTCATCCATTACTTTAGCTAGTAGGCATCCTTTAGAGGACCTACATTCAATTTTGGAGTAGATAGTCTCCCCTTCAGCTAGCACTCCATGCTTCTTTTCCACCCAAGCTTTTTTGTCTCTGGTGTTAGCTTCCCTTTTTCCTTTATCTTTGGTAGTATTTTTCTTCCTAGGCATTGTAGGTGTTTTGAATTCAATCCTTACACCTAAGCGTTCTTTGGCAGGAGTCCCCCTATCACCTAGACGATTCTTCACATCGGTTCTACCCTGATCAATCAAAGATTTCTTCAACAACCATTTCTTTACATCAATAGGCAGAGAAGGAGGAACCTTTTGGGTAATCACTTTCCATAAAGGTCTAGCGATCCATTAAGCATCGAATCTATCTACTTCTTGAGATACAGGGTACTCATAGGGAGGACGAAGATCCTCGGAAGGAATATTCTGCAGCAAGCCGCATTGTCTTTTTACCCTGCAGGGATAATAATAAGTTACACGAGACAAGCTTGGAAGACGGCAGAAAGGTTGCTTGTTAACACCAACCATCCTTTCTATTTTCCACCATGGGATGACCCACTTGATAGCAAAATCACGTGATTCAAAGACTTTTCTTGACCCATGGCGCCCAATTTTAGGGATGCGCGTCTTCCTTCTCACGAAGCAATTGGTAGTATATTTTTCAATGTCGTCCGGAGGGCTAATTAATCCTAGCCTCTCCATTAGCCACATCTGTAAAAAAATTGCAATGCAAATAAATTATTATTACAATACAAAAATATATTTTTTTATTTCTGTAATTAAAAATATTATTTTTCTACCTGTAATAAAATTGGAGAACCGCGAAGAGGCGCTTTTGGGTCCCTTTTCAATTCATCTAGACTAATCATTGTCTCTCCAACTATTAACGGCATTGGATTTCTCCCTGATTCAATTTGTTCTAGTACAGTGGTTATAATTGATTGACCCTCATTATTTTTACCACTACTAAGAAAAAATTGATTGAGCATGCAAAATAAGAACGCCCTTCTTCTATATATATGAAAAGATTCAGAAAGAGGTTTATCAAAATAATAGCGTGCAAATTCTTTCAAATTAACTATGTTGCCATCCACTATTTTTGATAAATCCCTTTCCTTCAAATTAAAGAAGCGCTCAAAATCCTTATAGTAGTATGCATCTACTCTAGGGATTACTACGAGGTCTATTGCAAGGAAGCCTAAAATAGCACCAAATTCCTCTGGCAAAGGGCTAATCTCATCATACCCTATTCTGAAACAATGAGTATCAACATTCCAAAATTCTAAAGCGGTATGTATGAAGTCTAGGTCAAGATCTACCCCTTTGATGCCATAAATTCCCCCCAAGTGAAATAAATCTAATTCTTTTCTGTCTCTAGCATTAAGAGATTGACACCATTCATGAGTGTATTGGGTGAAGGTTTTAGTGACTAAAGACATGATTATTATTTTTTCTAAAGAAGAGAATAATTTTATTCGCTGGAATTATGAGAAGAATCGGCTGTGCAGGGGGCTATTTATACACAAATTGCGAGGAATTTTAATCAGAATGAAACACGGAGTCAGCGTCAATTGGCGTAAAACCCCCGTGATTGGCGCCAACCGCCAGCGTTTGGCGCCACACGCTAGGTGTAGCGCCTGGCGCCACGCGCCATAGTATGGCGCCAGTTGGCGCCAAGCTGCCAAATAAGGCGCGCGTGCTCAGTTTGCGTTTTTAATATTAAACTCGAGTCGGTTAATGACTTTATGGCTCCGTTTAATTTTCCTAAACATACTTTTTTATCTTTTTTCTTAATTAATTAAATATAGCTATTATTTTTAATTTATATTATTCTTTTTTGGACTTTATCTTAAATTCCAAAACCCAACATTTTTATTCGATTTTTTCCTTTTTTATTTTTTCTTTTTGGGGGAGAGAGTCGGATACCCTCCATTAATAATAAAAATGACGGAATTTTTGCGCAAAATTGTTGTCACACTTCTCTTGCACACACAAACATACACACAACAATAAATAAATTCATAATAGCATAAATATGCAAAATGTGTCTAAATAATGAGTTAAAGGCAAAGTTCTATAAAAAAAGTCAAAATAAAATATACACAGGAACAAACTACGGCGCCGGAGGACGTAGGCCCATCATGTTATAAAATTGCGCCGTACGAGGAGTCACCTCTCCACTGACTCCAGCTCCAGCACCAGCTCCAGTCTCCGTAGGGGAAGGAAGACTCAAGATAGGACCACTCCAGCCAGGATCAACCTGAGGCTGAGACCGCGGAGGCTGCTGCGATGACGAGCCGACCTCGTACATCCCACCACCTCTGAAAGCCGAAGTAGCCTCTCCTACCGGTGCAGTATGAGCACCCTAAGAAGAAGATCCCGAGCCCTCAGAAACGTCGGCTCGAGCAGCCTCAAAGCGACCGCCTCTACCCCCTGATGAAGTACGACGACGTCTCGAGCTAGACCTCGCCGGATCCCTCTGCCCCTCAGGTCTCGTGCGGGTGTGAGAAGCAATGGGCTGGCCCTGCAAAAAGAGTTAAATCAGAAACAAAGTAAAATTGAAGCAGCAATGCAAAAAAAATGAGAAAAGCTAGCTCTCGGACGACGTCATCCCGACGGCAAGTGGTCGCGTTCCTCATCCGGACGAGCTGGCTCCGGAAGGCATCTATGCATCGTGCCATAGCCGAAACCGCCTCGCGTGAAAACTGTTAGAAAAATAAGTCAGTAAATATACATGATATATGAACACAAAAATTCTGAATTAAAACTAGGCTTACTCCAGTCTGCTGGCGAGGAATCGACCGCTCTACGAAGCGCTCGCCCTCGGGAGCCGGAGGAATCATCTCCTCGATCGGCCCGTACATCTCCTGGTAGTGGATGGACATACGGGGTGGCACAAACTCAGCAGCACCGTCCTGATAAAACAGAAAAAATCAGTAAAATATTACTTGGGGGCTACTTGGTGAAAAATAAAAGCTAAGAATCTTACCCTCACATCCTCAGCCGGTACAGGGGCTGGAGCTAATAAAGGTAGTATCTCCTCAGCATAACACCGACCGAGGATCACATGGGACCGCCAAGGGGTACCAGCTCCCTCAGACATGCTCGACAACCGTGCCTCGTCGAACATATGACGTGGTGGAAGACATCAGAAGAGTGTTGTCTAGCGACCCTCTCTCCTAAGTACGCGACCGCTCCATAAGTCCCCAGAAAATAGCAACGCTCAGCAGAGTACTGTGCGGCTAATCCAGAGACTGTCCAACCGCCCCACGGTCGGTATACCACCTCAGGTCCCTATAAATAGCATCAATCAGGCAAAAATATATCTAAAGCACCGCGGAAGAGCAAGATAAACAATAAAAGTCATACCGAGATGATCCAGTTCCGGACGCGTGCAGTAGACATATCCACATGGTGGCCGCCCCAAGAGGCGCTCACTAGAAATCCTCGTAGCAATGGTCTCGCCGGCGCAACGGAAGGAGATTACTCGTAGAACCAGATCTACAAGGAGTTAAAAGTGTGAGTAAATGCTAACTAATATGTAGGGCTAAACTTTATAGGGAATAATGTTTACCTCTACGACCTTCCAAAAAGTAGACAAAGCGACGTTCGTCCTAAAGGACCGATGACGACACGAGTCCCTCAGCGCACGAACGAAGTCAGCATAGGCCAAGCTGGCCCAGTCATAAGTCCCGATCCGCTGAAGATCGTGGACAGTAGGAAGGTAGTAAAGCAATGCCCTACTACCCTTTTCAGGGGAGAATGTCCCTGACAACAACATCAGCACAAAGATGCGCACCCACTGCTCTCGGGTGGTCGCATCGTCGTCAAGAGCTGCTGCCAGCGTCGAGCGGCGAATTCCTCTAGCACTGAACTGAGTCGTCTCGACCTCAGCTCGGGCCCGAATAGCAATCGGCCCCAACAACTCCTCGACCTCCGAAGAGAAGACGTCGATTCCACTGTCAAACGGCAGTGGCACAGAAGTGAACTCTAGTCCTGTGATGAGACTGAAGTCCGTAGGGGTGACCATCATCTCGCCCCAAGGGAAATGGAAGGTGTTGGTGGTATCCCAGAAGAACTCCACCAAAGCACGTACTACGTGATGACCCCCGCTAGAGGCGACCATAGCCTCAGAGGTCTCGAACAAAGTAGCAAGCCCGCAAGACTCCCATAGGAGCCTCGTCTCAGGATCCCTTGCGATGTGCATCTTGTACAAATCGCCTAAACCGTCACAGCCAGAGCCGTGATGTCGTGTCCTCCCGGGCTCGGTGCCCTGTCTCACCCTCTCAGAAATGTGGTGGACAGGGGCGAAGAACAGGGTCCGCTCATCCCACTCTGGAAGTCGACCAAGTGAAGTGGACAGCGTGGCATCGTCCTCCACGGGCTCATGCTCCCGTCTAGTGTTTCGGGACCGTGAACCCGAGCCTCATGGTCTAGCCATGCTACATTGCGCAAAATTATCGAAAATTAAGGTTCTATAGTATCTAAGGTTCGCCTAGCCGCATGATACTATGTTCGCAAAAACAGAGTACGTAGTACTAAAACAGAACACAAATTCAAATTGAGCATGACAGCATTTTTCAAGCAATCAAACAATTTCTTGCAACACTATAGTGATTATTGTGACAAATTGAACAAGAATTGCTAGCAAAAATATCAAGAACGAGTCACATTGTTCTTCACGACCTTAAGAGGTCCAACAATGGCAAATTGCTCATTTCTTCACCAAATTGAGGCAAACAAGTCTCAAATTACTCCCAAGGAAATATATAAACACAATCAAGCAATTTCATGGCATAAAACTTGACAAACAAAGCAAATTGAGCATTATAAGTTTCGAATTTTCATGAAATTTGTTAATAAACATGCCAAGAATTCATAAAAACTGATGAGAGTTTGAAGAAAACTTACATAGATCAGGAAAATAGATGAAAAGGGCTTTGATTTGCAACAAATTTGAGCGAATTCGGTTGAGAAACGAGCAAGCAATGAGCAATTGAAGTTTCGGGTTTCCTCAAGCAGTTTCGCGACGAACAGAGCAGCAAAATGAAGAGGAAAGGGGTATTTAAGGAAGACCCCGTGCTTGCGCCAGTCCCTATGCAGTGGCGCTGATGATTTTTCAGCGACGCCAAAGCACCCAGCCACCTGATGAGGTTGTGTTAGTCTTTTGCAATATATTTTTGGGTTCCTTGGTACGCTAGTTGGCCCCTCTAAGCAATTTGACATGATTTAGTAATCGGCTTTGTTACATAAAGTGATCGACCTGATAAGAGATCGTCTCACTTAGCTTAAAGCGCCTAAGCATTGGCTCATTTGCAAAAGACACCGACATATAGGTTCAAAAGCAAAAGGCACCAACATATAGGTTCAAAAGAAACAAGAGCGCCGACGTACAGGCATAGCGGAAGCAAAGTTCAGGCAAACTTTTAAAGATCAACAGGCGTGGATCTTCGGTAATTTCCTTTGGAAAATTATCGCATCAAATGAGGATGGCTTCAAGAGAAGATATCTTCGACAACGTTCCCTAGCTTGCGGAGAGTTGTCACGAGCAACTAAGGATTATTTCAAGCGAAATAATCTTCGATAGTATTCCCTAGGATGTGGAATATTGTCAATGCGGATGAGGATTGTTTCAACAGAAATAATCTTCGATGGTATTCCCTAGGATGTGGAATATTATCATTGCGGAAAGGATAGTTTCAGGCAAAGCAATCTTCTAATTTGGAAGCAGTTACAGGCGTAGCGGTTTTCAAGCGGGATGACATTCTCTAGCTTGAAGAAGGTCATCAAAGCAAGGATACAGTAAAGCAGCAGCAAATCGGTTACTTTCAGAGACGTGTGCTTGACGGTGCAAGATACACGTTTCTTAACTCTTTTATCTGTTTAACTAACGCTAGTTTTGCAGGTATCGGCGTTACAAGAGTGATTTAGGATCGCAGAACGTTCTGAATCATTCTCCGTCCCTATCGATACTTTGACTTTTGTTATCGAAAGTTGCGTTTCTCCAAACTCAGTCAAAGTGGGGGCTTCTGTAGACACCCATTTGTGTCTCCCCAAAACCAAACCCAGTGATGAGTACCTTTCGCGTCGAATCATAATCGAATGAAACGAAAGTGTGGAAAGGTCTAGTGTTGCGGAAAGTTTTAATTATTTTCTCTTCTCTCTGTTTTTGAAAACATTATTTTCATAAAATAGCCAATCCAGTTTTGTTGGTCCATGATATGGGTCCAATAGTAGTGTAGATGGATGGGGCTTGCAAAGACCTTTCCAACGATATATTATAAGCCCAATTCCGATGAATATTGAGGAAGTTATGGCCAATTTACCAGACTGGGCCCGGTTTGAGCTTTATATGCGGCCCAATGATCTAGGGGAGGGCCTAATATGATTTATCATTCCTAATGAAATTAGGAATGGTTTTAGTCTTCTAGATTCTTCTAGAAGGTTCTTTTCATTCCTAATTCAATTAACATTGATAAGTTGACTTTCGTTGACTTTTCAGAGTTCTAATCAAAATCAAATAGCATTTTCGAAGAAATTATATTATTAAATCCTCCAGTACGGTAAACTTATCGGATTTTTTGAAAACGCGTTAAAATCAAGCTTGGCGTCTGACCCCAGGCCTTGGCGCCTGGAACCAGGCCTGGCCCCCGGCGCTAGCCATTGGCACCTAGCGCTAGTGCTGGTGCCTGGCGCCAGCTAGCCAGGGTTGGCGCCAGCTCTATTTCCTGAGCGTCAGACTCTGTTTTGTTAATTTATCTTTTTTGGCTGATTTTCTCTATAAATATCGTATCAAAAACTCCGTTTTGAATCATCAAGATTCATCATCTACAACTACATTCACCTACAATCAGTTTTCATTCTCAATCATTAATTCTTTAGCATTCTCTAAATCATTCATCTCTTTCATTCTTTCTAAACTTTGTGTTTTCTCATACAAAATTCCGCATTCGTAAGATCTAGAAACACCTAGCCATATTCGAAGTTGCCTTCGCCCTAGACGTGAAAGGTTTTAATTTCTGAGGATTTGGTCCCAAATCTCTCTTTCAATTATTTAATTTAATTGTTTTGATTATTATTTTCCTTGAAGTTACTAACGTGTGTATTTTGTTATTAGAAAGAGGTACGAGGCATCAAAGTAAGTACTTTAATTGATTTTATTGATGTTATGATGTAGAATTCATGTTTACATTGTTATTATGATATTCCTAGTATCATGTCTAGGGTAATTTTAATATTAAATATGATTACTATGATGCCTTCTATATTCTTCCTAATGTTTATGATCGTTAGTATCATGTTAGGGTTAAAGATTTGATTTTTATTGCTTAGTGACATGCTAGGGTTTGTTATTAATCTTGTTAGTATCATGCCTAGGATCTTGCTATGTTTATTATGCTTTAATATGAACATGATAATTATTATAATTGTTATAATTTATGATGAATATTATTATTATTATTTTAATGATGATTATTATTATTGTGATTGTTATTATCATGATTATTATTATGTTGCTTGATGCTTATTCTTTATTGCTTGATCACTTTTTATGCATGTTTAAAGGGAATTTGTACTTGTAATCATGCTTAATAAGATATTTAATAATCTTTTTAGGGTTAATATGATTATAAATTCAAGTGATCGCTAATAATAGATTTATTTGTGCATTAAATTCAACCAACATAGATTAAACAGGTTTAGGGTAATCCTATTGATTGCATGTTAATCATAAAGCGCACCTTAAATACGAGCAGAATAAAGTAGAGGCCTATTATTAGGGCAGGTTCAATCCCTTTTAGGTTGGATTTTTACCATCATCCTTGAACCTTTATTTGGTTCATGACCTTATGGAGTGGACGATCTCTTGGATCGTTAAGGGGTGTAACCTTCATCCTATGAACGGTTTACAAGTTCCTTAAAAACTTGTTGGCGACTCTTTTGCTCTATCTTCTTCCCTTTTAAACGCCACCGTACTTTAGTGTATGATCACAGTGGGGTTCAAGCTAGTGGGATTTTTAAAGCTTGAAATTATTCCCTACACTAACAGTTTATTCATGATGTAGCAATTTAAAGGAACGCGCAGAATGTGAGTAATTAATTAATTTAATTACTCTTATTTTATTTTAATATTGCTAGTATCATGATTAGGGTTATTTTATATTTAATTTGACTAACGCTATTATTGTTGAATTGCTTCCAATATTAATGTTTATTCTATTTTTATTTTTATGATCACCATATTGCATGTTTAAAGGGAATATGTAATTGAAAATCACGCCTAATAAGATAATTTGGACAACCGGATTAGGTTCCTTTTTAATCTTGTTGTTAATTTAAGTGATCACAAATATTTTAGAATTATGTGTTGCATTAATATTCAACCAATTTAGCATAATAATAGTTTGGAGCAAATTGAATATTTTGTTTGTATGCCTTTGAGATCGCAGGAATCACTTTTCACTATAAGAATCGAGTAGAGGCCAATACGGGTGAATGTGACTCCATGCATGACTCACTTCGTACCATCATCCCCGATCCTCCTTTCGTGGTTCCGAACCATATGGAGTTAGTAATCTCATGGATTATGAATGGGGTGTAATCTTCACGGGTCTATCGTTGTTGCCTATCGTTGTCCGTTATTTGTGGTTGCCTTTTATGATCCGTGAATGGTTTATAAGTTCCTTAAAAACTTGTTGGCGGCTTCCTACTTTGCTTTGTCCCTAATCGTAATATCAATTCCCACTTCCTATGATTGCCAAGCATATTCACACATGCTTTAACGTAGGCGCACTTCGAGCGACGCCTACAAGGTATGATAGGCTCTCTACTTTATATAACAGCTAATGGACTTGACATATCTTTTAGTGTAGGTTTGTGTGCCAGGTTCCAAGCAAACCCAAAGGAGTCTCACTTGAAAGCAGTAAAGAGAATATTTAGATACTTAAAAGGAACTGATGACATGTGTCTCTTCTATCCTAGAAGTGACTCATTTGATTTAAATGGCTTTACTGATGCTGACTATGCAAGTGATTTGGTTAATAGAAAAAGCAATTCAGGTATGGTACAGTTTTTAGGACCTTGCTTAGTTTCTTGGGGTTCCAAGAAACAAAATACAGTTGCATTATCTATAGCTGAAGCTGAGTACGTGGTAGCAGCAGCATGTTGTTCACAAGTACTCTTGATAAAGCAACAGGTTAGAGATTTTGGTCTTATTTTTGAATGTGTGCCTATTTACTGTGATAACACCAATGCTATATGTATTTCAAAGGATCCAATTCAACACTCAAAGGTAAAACACATCCACATTAGGCTTCACTTTCTATAAGATAATGTGGAGCAAGGGAATATTAAATTGGAATTTTGTCATACAGAACATCAAATTGCAGATATTTTGACCAAGCCCTTAAATAGAGAATGATTGAAAAATTGAGACTGGAACTTGGGATGATCAATCTGAATTGATTGCTTCTGAAGTTCCAAGATATGAAAAAGTCAAAAATAATGTAAATGAAGCAAAAGAACATTTTGCACAATTTTGGCGTGCTAAACATAGCTGAAGTGTCACCGTTGTTGATCACTGGAGGTTATTTCACTAAACACTTAATTGTAATAATTAGTAGTAATGTACATTGCATGTGTGTAGAAAGCGTGTTCCAATTGCGTGTTTTATTTTTAGAAATTTTTATTTTCGAAAATTAATTGAATTTGGAAAGTAAAGATTTTTGGTAAATTCATCCTGCCTAAATGATTTTACAAAAATTAATTGAACTTGTTCAATTAAACGACTGAACAGTGAACCCATTAATTTCTATCAACCCCCTTCATTAATAATAAAAGCATCTTTCACCCACCACTTTCAACTCACTGTGAAATCACTTTAACCCTCCTTCAGTAAAAACCATCAAAGCTCAAAACCACCATCCAAAACCATGGTCATCTTTGCCGAAATTATTTCATCAGAAAACTCACACAACTCCGAAAGAACAATCCAAGCAGAAACCTCTCCCTTAGCCATGGTAAACTACAAAGCTTCTCCAACTTCAATCAAAGACTCTGAAAACCCTAAACCCTTAATGTCAAACCCTAAACTCAACGAAGAAGTGGAAAGAAAGAGTGAGCAAGAGGAATCCTCTATTTTTAAGAGGATTAAAGAATGGAAAGAAAAGAATTTAAGAGGAAAATCACTCGAAGAAAAGATGGCAGAGGTTGATGATTTCGCTAGAGGGATTAAGTCAGATGATGATGAAGACGATGGAGAAGAGGAAAAAGGAGAGGAAGAAGATAATTGTGAGCAATCGGAACTTGCTGCAAGTTCCATGAGGTATGTTGTTGGCCATAGGCTTGATTTAACTTGGTGCAAGAAATCTAGGTTTTTGGAATTTCTAGATTTAATCAAATTTCAAGGATGGGAACACTTTTTAACTACTGCGTCTAAGAATGTTATGTATCCTGCTGCTATGACTGAATTTTGTGGTAAATTTCAAGCAAAATAGGGTAAAACTACTAGTATAGTTAATAAAAAGAAAATTGAGTTTGATGTAGCAAAATTGGGTTCAATTTTGAAAATGCCTACTCAGGGGCATGAGATGTATATCAAGGGTAAAGGGACTGTGAAGGTAGGTAAGTATTTATGGGATGATATTGCTGAAGCCCTAGGAGGAAAGAGGGGGAAGAATATCATGAATCATAATGATTTGAGTCCTCTAAACAAGTTGCTGTTCAATTTGGTGAAAAAGACTATTCTGCCAAGAACACAAAAGAAGAGTGAGTCATGTTTGATGGATATGGCTGTGATATTTTGTATCTCTAAGAGAATAAAGGTCAACTTTCCCTCTCTAATGTATCAACATCTATCACACTGTGTTCTAGGAAAGAACAAAGTGGGCTATGGAGCAGTGTTGTCCACCATTTTTTAGTCACTTGGAGTGAAGCTGAAAGGGGTTTATGAAGATTTGGAGGAGAAACCAGAAAATGTGATCAATGGTGAAACACTAAAAGGTTTGAGTTTGGAAGTAGTGAGTGAGAAGGTGAGGAGAATAGAAGAGGAACAGACAGCTGGGGGAAAAAGAAAAGGGAAGGAGGTTCCAGAGACAGGAGTTAGGAAGAGAAGGAGATTATCTTCCAGCTCAGTGCCTAAAACAAGCATGGATGAACCTCTAGAGCTTGATACTTAAGAAGATAAGGTTCTGGTTGGGTAGGTAGCTGAGCTTACTAACAGAGTTGAGGCTGTAGAAAAGAAGCTCAAGACAGCCACATGACAGGCGCAACAGTTGGAGAAAACTGTGCAGAAACTTGAGAACAATCTCAGGTCTCAGAAGGTGGAGTTCCAGATGGCTATCAAGCGCATGGAAGACAAGTTGGAAGCCTCTGCACTGAAAACTAAGGAGGACAACAAGAAGATTCTTGAGCTCCTTCAAACCTGATCCACCTTATTCCCAGCCTAGCCTATTTAGCCTATCCTAGCCCTTTCTTATTTCAGTCATGAACATTTTCAGTTTATGTTTTTAAGTTTCTGAACAATTTTATTTTGGTTTTGTAAAATTTTTTTCAGCGGGTAGTTTAATATTTTGCTTTTTAAGAATGCTTTTGGAACTGCATATACATGTGTGTATTTGTCTATTATGAAAGTCGTTGCAGGAGAGTGAAACTAACTTAAGGGAAGTTAGCAGCGCTGCCTTCAGTTTCCCACACTTGATGAATTGCTTGTGGGGTTGTGGCTAGATGCTTAATAAACTTGAAAAAGTAGGACTTTTTGATAATTCCAAAAGGGGGAAAAGAAGAAGCAAACTTAGAATCTAAAGTTGTTCTACGTTCCAGTTGAGAAAGTATCATAAACTTCTCTGATTTGATGCCAAGTAGTTTAGTTTAGTTTCATAGTTCACTTTATGTTTTGTTTAGTCTGTTTTTACTTTCTTGTTTTCGCTTTTTAGTTTTGATAACACGATATTATACACGATTTATATGTGATATTTGGTCATGTTTTATTGTGTTTTCTTCATTCTCCTAATCTTTTTGAGCTATTATTCTTCCTATTTCGATACTACTCTTCTCGGTTTGTTTGTTTTTGTTTTTATAGGAATAGGACTCTATTTGCATGGAATTTATTTTGATCGCGAGATATTTCTTTATATGGAGCGTTTCTAGCACCAATGGAGCATCAATGGAGCATTTTGGCAGCCTACTCCACAGCTTGGTTGTGGCGTGCAACCTTATGGCCACAACCTGGTTGTGGGCGTCCATTATTGGAGCAAAGGAGAGGCGAAGACAGCCCGCTCCACAACCTGGTTGTGGCGGTTTTCTTCATGCCACAACCCACCTATGGCAGCTCGTTTTGGGCAGCGTTTAGGAGTCATATTAAGATAGAAATACCTAGTTTTATGAGAGGATATAAATAGGTTTTAGATAATCTTTTATTTATTACTTTTTATCACTTTTTCATATATTATTTTTAAGACTTCTTTTTGGGTATTACGTTCTTCCATATTATTTTCTAGGGTTTTGCTTTCAAGATTCAAGATTTCATAATTAATTCCAGTATTGATTTCTTCTCTCAATTCTTTTATTTTATTATTGTTAATTATGTTTTCTTTATTGATTATAGTTCTTGATTTCATTAATATGTGTGAGTAGTTTCTCTATTCCAAGATCTAGCGGAACCCGAATATGATTAATGCTTGATTTAATTCTTTAAATTCTCTAATGATAATTGCAATTGATATGCTTAATTGATTGTGCTCATGCCAATACTATATTAGGGATAATTGGTATTGTTATTAATCCATTGTTTTAATCGCAACGGGAGTTGGGTTTTGACGGGTTTGAATAAATTAATTAAGGGTTTGAAGTTCATCACGGGAGTAGTTGAATGGATGATTAGGAAGTTAGAGTAATGTGCTCAAAGTCTTTAATTTACATGATTCCACGAAAGTAGGCTTGATTGTGATTATGGAAGCCATTGATAACTCGGGAGAGACCATTGGTAATATTCAGGGATTACTTTTCCTCTTTAATCAATTGAATTATATGTTAGGGGTAGAACTATTATTGCATTAATTGTATTCGTGGTAATGCTTGATCTTGGATGTTTTTATTATTTGATTATCATTTTTTTAGTTTAATTGTCGTTCTTGATATTTAGTTATTAATTCTCAATTATTTGATTTGGTTACTTGCTTAGTATTTACTTGAGTCTATTTAATTAGTTGAACCATAGTCTTTTGGGATCCAACCGTTGCTTGCCCGTCTACATAGTAGTGGTCTAGTTAGGTTTATTTTTGTTAGGTACGCGACACGCCTATCAAATTTTGGCGCCGTTGCCGGGGACTAACGGTTTTACACTAGTTATTTGTGATTCGTTTTTACTAAGCTTTATTTGTTGCTTCGGCTATTGTCTCTTGTGTTTTTGATTTCTTTGCTTGTAGTTCTTTGTTGCATGCAAACTCGACGTTCAGGGTCAGACGATTTAATTCCATTTGATTCTAAAATTGAAGCAACTGCAAGGAGACGAGGAGGTAGAAGAAGAAGGAGAAATCAAAACCATAGAAACATGGTCGATCCAGGCACAAAGTCTCTTTTGGAATATGGCATTCCCGATACCAAAACGGGACTCCTCTCTAGCATTGTCAGACCACCCGTTACTGCTCAGAACTTTGAATTGAAGCCACAGTTCATTCAATTCATCTCTAACGATTCATTTGCAGGCACACCTCACGAATGCCCTGTCAGTCATATTGATAGTTTCTTGGAAAAGTGTGATACCATGAAACTAAATGGTGTTACAGATGATGCTATTAGACTTCGCCTATTCCCTTTCTCATTACGGGATAGAGCGAAGGAATGGTTGAGAGATGAAGATACTGGCTCTTTTGACACATGGGACAAACTGGTGAAAGCTTTTCTAGTCAAGTTCTTGGGACAGGAAAAAACTGCGAGGTTGAGAAATGAGCTATCTACTTTCGGGCAATCAGATGATGAGTCCTTATATGAAGCATGGAGGAGGTTCAAGCGATTGCAGAGACAATGCCCTCATCATGGTATTCCTGAATGGATGTTGATCCAAACCTTTTACAATGGCTTGACTCATGAGTTCCGAATCTATATTGATGCTGCATCTGGGGGTTCTCTCTTGACTAAGAACCCAACTGAGGCAAAGGAGCTAATTGAGAAGATGGCGGCAAATGATAATTACCATCCAGGAGGACGACGCAATGTTAAAAAGGGAGGAATGCATGATGTTGATGCTCTAACCCTTTTAACTAGTTCTATGCAGGCATTGACAAGCAAGTTTGACAAGTTCCAAGCGGCATCTTCTGGCTCATCTGCTGAAACTTGTCAAATGTGTAATGTACAAGGTCACATTGCCTCTCATTGCCCACAAAATTCACATGAGATGTCGATTGAGGAAGCCAATGCATTCTACACTTCAAATCCCAAAAGGCCAAATGATCCTCACTTAAAAACATACAATGAAGGTTGGAAACATCATCCAAATTTCTCTTACAAGAATACCCAAGCTCGACAAAATCCACCTCCACCACCACCTCAAAACAACAATTATAATGGGCCACCCGGTTTCCAAGCAAGACCACCTTTAGTCCAACAACCTATGCAACCACCTCCACAAAAATCCAACCTTGAGCTAATGCTTGAGAACTTCGTTACGACAACGAACAACAACATCCAACAACTACAAGCTCAGAACAAGCTCATGGAAAATCAAATAAGTCAACTTGCTCATCAAGTTGGCCAATCTTTGAAGACTCCGGGCGCTTTTCCGGGTCAAACAGAGCAACCACCGAAAGGACAGATGAATGCTGTGACTTTAAGGAGTGGAAAGCAGTTGGAAGATCCTCCCACGAGGGAGCCATCTAAGGAGGTTGTTGATGAGGTAGTCCCAAAAGAGAAGGTGGTCGATGGTACTGCGATTGAGGAAGAGCAAAAGGCATCAAATCCACCACCACTTATTCCATATGTACCGCAAGTTCCTTTCCCGCAAAGGTTGGCTCAAGCTAAGTTAGAGAAGATGTATGGAAAATTTCTTGATATTTTGAAGAAGCTTCACATCAACATTCCGTTCTTAGATGCAATATCCGAGATGCCATCTTATGCAAAATTTTTGAAGGATATGCTCTCTAACAAGAAGAAGCTAGAGGATAATGCTACTGTTGCGTTGAATGCAGAGTGTAGTGCTATTTTGCAAAATACACTTCCTAAGAAATTAGGTGATCCGGGTAGCTACTCAATTCCAGTGAAGCTTGGGGATATAGAGATCAACAAGGCATTATGTGATCTTGGTGCAAGTGTGAGTCTCATGCCGCTCTCTATCTGCAAGAAACTTCAAATGGGTGAATTAAAGCCTACACGCATGTCTCTACAACTTGCAGATAGGTCGGTTAAATTCCCCTTGGGTATACTTGAAGATGTTCCTCTTCGTGTGGGAAAATTCTTTATCCCATGTGACTTTGTTGTGATGGAGATGGAAGAGGATGTACATGTCCCTATTATACTTGGTAGACCATTCTTAGCCACTGCAGGTGCAATCATTGATATGAAGAATGGAAAAATCACTTTTGAGGTGGGAGACGAGAAAATGGAGTATTCACTCTTGAACGCTATGGGAACTCCTTCCATGGGAGAGACTATTTTCCAAGTGGATGTCCTTGATGACTTAGAACGTGAACAACTTCCCTTGATCAAGACGGATGATGCACTTGAAACGGTGTTGGTGGGAGGTGCCAATGAGGAAGATTGGGAAACAAGGGAGTACACGCGGTTACTTGAGGAAGGAAAAGCAAATCCAACCACCGCTCTAGTGAAGGAAGTCCTTAGTGTATCAAGTGTTGGGGAGAGTACTACGCCTCCCGAGGTAGAGTTGAAACCACTTCCCTCTACTCTTAAATATGCACACCTTGGTCCTAATAATACATATCCTGTTATCGTTAATGCTGAGCTTAATGACACAAAATTAGAGCAACTGCTCACTGTTTTGAGAAAATATAAAAGTGTTATTGGGTACACCATTGATGATATTAAGGGTATTAATCCCTCATTCTGTATGCATAAGATAATTCTTGAGGACGATCACACCTCCTCCATAGAACCTCAAAGACGACTTAATCCAAACATGATGGAGGTAGTTAAAAAAGAAGTTCTTAAACTGCTTGCTGTAGGAATAATCTACCCTGTACAAGTAGTTCCAAAAAAGGGGGTATGACCGTTGTCAAGAATGACAAGGGTGAGCCAATCGCTACCAGAACTGTTACAAGTTGGCGAATGTGTATTGATTATAGGAGGTTGAACAAGGCCACCCGGAAGGATCATTTTCCCCTCCCCTTTATTGATCAGATGCTTGAACGTTTAGCTAAGCATTCCTTTTTCTGCTACTTGGACGGATATTCTGGTTTCTTTCAAATTCCCATTCATCCATGTGATCAGGAAAAGACCACCTTCACATGTCCATATGGCACCTTCGCCTATCGAAGAATGCCATTTGGATTATGTAATGCTCCAGCCACGTTCCAACGTTGTATGATGGCAATTTTCTCAGGTCTTATTGAACATTCAATGGAAGTTTTTATGGATGACTTCTCTGTCTATGGAACATCTTTTGATGTATGTCTTGAAAATTTGGAAAAGGTGCTCCATAGATGTAAAGAAGTCAATTTAATTTTGAACTGGGAAAAATGTCATTTCATGGTACAACAAGGAGTTGTTCTAGGCCATGTGGTGTCAAATAAAGGTATTGAGGTTGATAAAGCAAAGATAGAGGTCATTGAGCGACTACCCCCTCCTAATTCTGTAAAAGGAATTCGGAGTTTTCTTGGTCATGCAGGATTTTATAGGCGATTTATTAAAGATTTTTCGAAAACCGCTAGACCTCTAACTGAGCTTTTGGCCAAAGATGCCCCATTTGTATTTACTGATGCTTATCTTGAGGCTTTTAACAGGTTGAAGGCAGCTTTGATCTCCGCCCCCGTTATGCAACCCCCGGATTGGACCCTACCATTTGAAATTATGTGTGATGCTAGTGATTATGCGATAGGGGCCGTCTTGGGGAAACGGAAGGATAGAAAACTTCACGCTATTTATTACTCTAGTAAAACTCTTGATTCTGCTCAACTGAATTATGCCACGACTGAAAAAGAGATGCTAGCAGTAATTTATGCAATAGAGAAGTTTCACTCATACCTTGTTGGTTCAAAGGTGATAATTCACACAAATCACGCTGCATTGAAATACTTGATGACTAAGAGTCACGCCAAACCGCGGTTGATTCGTTGGGTCCTTCTATTGCAAGATTATGACATTGAGATACGGGACACAAAAGGGACTGAGAATGTCGTTGCAGACCATCTTTCTCGCCTCCTCCTCGATAAGGGGGATGGAGATGACCTCCCCATTGATGACTCTTTCCCTGATGAACATTTATTAACACTCTCTCAAATTGAATCACCATGGTATGCTGATTTAGCTAATTTCTTGTCCACAGGTACATTACCTCATGGTTACTCATCTCAACAAAAGAAGAAATTCTTTTACGAGGCAAGGAGACATTTTTGGGAGGATCCATTCTTATACAAACTATGTGCGGATGCAATGATTAGACGATGTGTCCCGGAAAGGGAGGTAAGCAATATTATTTCACATTACCATGACTTACCGTGTGGTGGACATGCAGGTCCTACGAAGACGGCCGCGAAAATATTGCAATGCGGTTTCTATTGGCCAACCTTATTCAAGGACGTGTATTCATATGTCAAGGCCTATGATCGTTGTCAACGGACCGGTAATATTTCAAGGAAGCACGAGATGCCACTCAATAACATACTCGAGGTCGAGTTGATTGACGTGTGGGGGATAGATTTCATGGGACCATTCCCTTCTTCCTATGGAAATCGATATATTATAGTAGTTGTTGACTATGTCTCAAAGTGGGTTGAAGCAATTGCTATTCCAACCAATGAAGCTCGTGTGGTAAGTAAGTTCTTCAAGAAAGTTATTTTCCCTCGTTTTGGTTTACCACGTGTGTTAATTAGTGACAGGGGAACACATTTCTTGGAGCATCGATTTGAAGCAATGTTGAAGAAGTATGGAGTGCAACATAGGATTGGTATTGGTTACCACCCACAGACTAGCGGTCAAGTCGAGGTATCGAACCGAGAAATTAAATCTATCTTAGAGAAAACTGTTGCAAGGACAAGAAAAGATTGGTCGATGAAAATTGATGATGCATTATGGGCGTACCGAACGGCATTCAAAACGCCAATCGGTACAACCCCATATCGATTAGTGTATGGACAGGCGTGCCACTTACCGGTTGAGCTAGAACACCGGGCTTTTTGGGCTATTAAGAATTTAAATTTCGATGCTCAAGCAGCGGGTGAAAAGAGATTGTTACAATTGAATGAGCTAGATGAGCTCCGTCTGGAAGCCTATGAAAGTTCGAAATTGTACAAAGAGAAGACCAAAAGGTGGCATGATAAGGGTCTTGTGAGAAGAGAATTTAAGGAAGGAGATCAAGTCCTTTTATTCAACTCTAGATTGAAACTATTTTCCGGTAAGCTTCGCTCTAGGTGGTCGGGTCCATTCAAGGTTTGTAAAGTCTACCCCTATGGTACTATTGAACTATGGAATAAAAATGGGGGTACTTTTAAGGTGAATGGCCAAAGAGTGAAGCACTATCGAGTAGGTGATCCAATTGATGAAAGAGTGGACATTACACTCTCGACACCATCACAAGACAAATGAGCGAAAAGGAGGTCGAGCTTAAGACCTTATAAACAAGCGCTTTTGAGAGGCAACCCAATTTATTTATTTATTTTTTTTTTATTATTTATTTTTTTTTTTTATTTTATTTTATTATTATTTTTTTTCTTTCCTACTCTTACTTAATTATTTATTTTTTCCTTTGGACCTTTTTATATTTATATTTACATATATAACATATATATTTATTATTAAAAAAAAAAAGAAAAAAAAAGAAAAAAAAAAGGGAAAAGATATGCGCTTGTTTTTCATATCATATTGGGGTAGTTTATTTTAGTACTTATTCTCTTTTTTATTTTTTTTTCTATTTATTTCTTTAGTGCGTTAGATATTAGGTAGTATTAGTCTAGTTAGTGCTTTTCTACTTTGGAGTATTGTTTTAGTTTTTTGCTTTTACCTTATTTTGTTTTAAGTAGTTTAGGTAGTTTTATAATGTAGCTCTTTTAATTCACTCAGATTTAATAACCTCTTTTTCTTGTCTTCTTATGCAATTGAGTGGAATGCAGGTGGACCAATTTACTCAAAGCAAATATTCACAGGAAGCTTCACAACCATCACGCGATCTGCAGTAGCCTACCACAGGTAACTTGCGGCCTTGCATACATCAAGGGAAATAACCACAGTTCACTCCACAGCCGACCCGCGGTGAGTAGCATCCATCCACAGGTAGCCTGTGGCGAGTTTCTGATGAAATAATAAATATATATATAAAAAAAAAAAAAAAAAAAAAAAAAAAGGAGAGGCAGATTACCTAGGCAGAGCAGTCCGCAACATCAACGCGGCACACAAGCAGCCACCACAGTCATCCTGCTACCTGATTTAATAAATATATATATAAAAAAAAATCAGATTAAAAGTTCAAGAATCGGCGCAGAGACGAGATTTCAAGCAAGCTTCTTCGTACCTCTCCACTTTTGTAATTTTCATTGTTGTTGCATTAATTCCCAATTACACAGCAGAAATTTCGAGCGTAATACTATTTTTCGATCGAAGGGTATTTCAAATGCAATCTTGAACCCCTTGTTTCACTGGCAAGGTATTTTATCGAACCCTAACCTCTGAATCAATTGTTTGCCGGTGAAAACTATTGAGTTTCGAGAAATTATTGCCCGTTCTCCCCTAAAAAGCTTGATTTCTTGGTTGTGTCCCTGTTCTATTGGAATTAGTTGATCTGGTTATTGCTCTTGATTTCACCGTATCATTGATTTGTTCATTCAAAATTGCTTCAATCTCGAATGGCTCGTTCCACCACAACTAGGAATAAGAAAACTTCTGGAGTATCGCGACCCGTACCCGTCTCTAAGACCTCTACATCCAAGAAGAAACCCTCCACTACTAAGGGAAAGGTGTCATCGACCAAGACTAAGGAGAAAGTTGTGGTTGACTACTATGACATTAAATTTCGTGATGAAGAGCATAAAGCAAAATATGAGAGATTGTTTGAGAGAGGAGTAACTGCAACTCGTTTCTGTGATGTTGATGCCCTAAAAACTCTAAATATTGAAGATGACGTTCAGTGGCTATTCTCTAATGTTGGGTGGGGTAATTTTCTCATGCATAAATATCCAACATATAAAAGAGTCACCTTAGAGTTTTTAAGCTCCTTGAAGGCGGTTAATTACTCAGAACCAGGTTGCGGTGAAGGGTCTATTAGTTTTCAATTGTACAATGAAGAGCATACTTGGACTTTGGCAAGGTTTAATGAGGTGCTTGGGTTACCCCCTGGTGGCCTGAGACTAACTCCCCCGCGTTGGTCTGCAGATCCTGTTTGGAAGCTATTAACCGGTGAAAGTACATACGATTCAAAGATGAGCCCAGCAAATCATATTCGCCATCCAGCGCTTAGATATGTCCAAAGGATATTAGCTAACACTGTATTTGGTCGTCAAGAGGGGAGCAAGGCTCGAAAGGATGAATTATTCATGATATATCACATGCTTCATGCCCAACCCATTGACACAGGTGCATTCCTCATCAAGCAGATGAAAGAGTTGGCAAACACCACTACCAAAAAGGGAGCAATCGTTCTTGGCGGTCTCATAACTCCTATTGCTCTTCATTTGGGACACAAGGAGCGTCTTATGAAGGAAGAATCCATTGAGGGAACCGATTGCATAGACATTCCTGCATGTTCATTAATGGGTTGGATTCGCAAGAAAGATGGCACCACTCTTTGGTGTATTCGAAATGATGAAGACGAATTACCCTCTAGAGAGGCATTATCTCTACGTGATAAGGCTAACTGGCCATTTGTTGGTGTTCATCCTCGAACTCTGACTCAAATTCTTTTTGAGCCAGTGCCTGCACCATATGTCTCCAATGGCGCTAGTTCATCCTCTACATTGACAGAGAAGGTTCTCACATATCTCCTTACTTCAATTGATAAGATCAATAATGAGCAAAGAGAGATTAAAGAGCAATTGGTATCGATATCCACTTTTCTTGGTACCTTGAGTAGATGGATTCAATCCGGAGGATCTCAAAATCTTCCTCATTTCCCTCCTCAATGAAGCTTTGTGAGTGCATTTTTCCCCCTATTTTATTCATGTCATATTATTGCATTGTGGACATTGCAATATTCAAGTGCGGGGGAGGTTCTTGTATGCATGGTACATTTTTGTTTAGTATAGATTTGTTGCTTTTTAGTATAGTTTTACCGCTTTGAAAAAAATGAAAAAAAAAAAAAAGAAAAATTCAAAAATTACAAAAATACATTCCAATGAATGATAAATCATGCTTCCCTGTGCCCCATACTTGAAATTTGTTTTGATTCTTGGTATATGATGATGAGTATTGTGGATAGTTTAGCCATGATTTGAAATTTGATTGCTTGGATGCCTTAACATGCGTCAATTTTGTCCAACTAATTGTGAATATAGTGCTTGACTAGTTGATTTGGTGAGGAATGTGTGTTAGTTCCTGGTATGTCAATGAATTTGAGTATTGGTTTGTGACTATAAGTAGTGTTTCACGACTCATTATTATGCACATTGAGGAGGACGAAGGCGTTGTTCTCTTAGGTGGCCTTCAGACGATAATAGATACATTTTTTCCCTTCTTGCTACCCATGTTGTTACCATGACCTTTTTGTTGTTTATTAGCCACATTACAAGCCGATTTTGCCCCATTGGTTACTAGTCCCAAGCTTAGCTTGGGGGAGCTATTAGTGAGTGAGGTGAGAGAGTTTGTAGTGTGCTTATTATTTGCACAATTGGGTGGTGTTAAGAAGTTGTAATTATTTTCCATGGTGGTTTATTTTTGATAATTTGAGAGTTGAATTTCTTGTGAAAAAAAATAAAGCATGAAAAAAAAAAGAGAATTGAAGTTCAAGAAAAAAAAAATGAAAAGCAAAAAATAAGTGAACTTCAAAAGGAAAAAAATTGTTTAATGATTCAATTGTTCTAAGTGAAGGTTCATCAGAAGAAAAAATGAGCTTCAATAAGAAAAATCAAGTTGAAGAGTTCAAAGTTTGTTTATTCACTCAAGTTCTACATTGTTATTTTTTTATGAGTGTAATTGTAAGTGTTGGAAATTTTTGATATGATTGGATTTATGTTTGGTGAATTTTTGGTGGAGTTGAGTTATGTTGGAGATGATTGGTCATTATCTATTTTTGGTCTTGGTTTTGTTAGGATTTTAGCTCCCTTAAGAATTGTTTTTCTCTCACATTTTCCCAAATTTATCCTACCTCTTACCCTGACCTTACATTACAATCTTTAAAGACCTTCCGACCTTTGTGCATAGAGTTGTGCGAATGTGAAAGTAGCTACTTATCAATGCAAGGAATGACTTGACATATTCCGAGTCGACTATTAGGTTGAGTGTATGTTTTTTTTTAAACACACGAGTGCGTGAGTTGGGAGGGCATTGTTCACATGATGGGGTTGGGATGGAAAGCGATCGAGTACATCTTTTACTCGCCACATAAATGAGAGTCGAGTGTGTGAGCACTAGTCTTGAATTCTATATGCTCTCGTGGTTTCCTATATTTGACAATTGTTAGGGAGGATGAGTGATTAAATGGATGAGATTGGTTGATTTTGAAGCATATTTGTTAGATTTACCTTGAATTGGTTGTTCTTGATTTTGATTATTTTTGGGGTGAAGTATTGATTTATTTATTCGTTGCTTTGCTCGAGGACGAGCAAAGGTTTAGCTTGGGGGAATTTGATAACACGATATTATACACGATTTATATGTGATATTTGGTCATGTTTTATTGTGTTTTCTTCATTCTCCTAATCTTTTTGAGCTATTATTCTTCCTATTTCGATACTACTCTTCTCGGTTTGTTTGTTTTTGTTTTTATAGGAATAGGACTCTATTCGTATGGAATTTATTTCGATCGCGAGATATTTCTTTATATGGAGCGTTTCTAGCACCAATGGAGCATCAATGGAGCATTTTGGCAGCCTACTCCACAGCTTGGTTGTGGCGTGCAACCTTATGGCCACAACCTGGTTGTGGGCGTCCATTATTGGAGCAAAGGAGAGGCGAAGACAGCCCGCTCCACAACCTGGTTGTGGCGGTTTTCTTCATGCCACAACCCACCTGTGGCAGCTCGTTTTGGGCAGCGTTTAGGAGTCCTATTAAGATAGAAATACCTAGTTTTATGAGAGGATATAAATAGGTTTTAGATAATCTTTTATTTATTACTTTTTATCACTTTTTCATATATTATTTTTAAGACTTCTTTTTGGGTATTACGTTCTTCCATATTATTTTCTAGGGTTTTGCTTTCAAGATTCAAGATTTCATAATTAATTCCAGTATTGATTTCTTCTCTCAATTCTTTTATTTTATTATTGTTAATTATGTTTTCTTTATTGATTATAGTTCTTGATTTCATTAATATGTGTGAGTAGTTTCTCTATTCCAAGATCTAGCGGAACCCAAATATGATTAATGCTTGATTTAATTCTTTAAATTCTCTAATGATAATTGCAATTGATATGCTTAATTGATTGTGCTCATGCCAATACTATATTAGGGATAATTGGTATTGTTATTAATCCATTATTTTAATCGCAACGGGAGTTGGGTTTTGACGGGTTTGAATAAATTAATTAAGGGTTTGAAGTTCATCACGGGAGTAGTTGAATGGATGATTAGGAAGTTAGAGTAATGTGCTCAAAGTCTTTAATTTACATGATTCCACGAAAGTAGGCTTGATTGTGATTAGGGAAGCCATTGATAACTCGGGAGAGACCATTGGTAAAATTCAGGGATTACTTTTCCTCTTTAATCAATTGAATTATATGTTAGGGGTAGAACTATTATTGCATTAATTGTATTCGTGGTAATGCTTGATATTGGATGTTTTTATTATTTGATTATCATTTTTTTAGTTTAATTGTCGTTCTTGATATTTAGTTATTAATTCTCAATTATTTGATTTGGTTACTTGCTTAGTATTTACTTGAGTCTATTTAATTAGTTGAACCATAGTCTCTTGGGATCCGACCCTTGCTTGCCCGTCTACATAGTAGTGGTCTAGTTAGGTTTATTTTTGTTAGGTACGCGACACGCCTATCAAGTTTCAATAAGTGTTTACCTTATGTCAATAAATCAAAAACACAAATATACGTCCTTCTATTTTGTTTAACTTTTCTCAAGAGTTTGCTTAAGTTTGTCATCATCAAAAAGGGGAAAATTGTTGAAGCTTAAAGGTTTTGATGATGATGAACTTAAACTAAAGCAAACTCGTCTAATAAAGGTTTTCAAGTGTTTGACTAGTTTAGGTGAAGTTGATTGTGGTGATGGAAGAAGTAACTTGAACTAAGAAGACATGAAGAGATCTTTATACAAAAAGTTAAACAGAGAAGAAGAAGAGTTCTCTAACAAGAACTAAGTTCTCTAACAAGAACTGAGTTCCTTAACAGGAACGTTCCCTAACATGAACTTGAAGACAGCAAGCTAAGGTCCCAAAAGGAACTTAGTCTGCGTGGAGCCCAAGTAACCTACCTGTACAGAAGCGCGGCGCAGCAATATAATTTAGCTAAGGTTTTTATCTTCTAGATTTATTGTTATTATGTTAAGTTGGTTAATGCACGAGATTTATTAGAAGCGTGGCAAGTTAGCTTGGTAAATAAATTAATAAAGAAAAGATAAAAGATAAGATTTTAGAAAAAGATTTTCTAAAATGTTTTATTTCTTAAAATCGGTTTGTTAAAAAGATATGATTCTTTTTAACAATATCTTTCTATCTTATTTTCCGAAAAAGATTTTCTTCTAAACTGATTTACTTAAAACCGTGTTTTAAAGATAAGTTAAGTTAACTTATTTATCTTTTAGAAAACCTACTTGCTATACAATTTATACTTGTATAAATAGTAGAGATCGAAATGGTTTAAGGTTTTTGTGAGTTTATGCGTGGAGAAATCACAGAGAATTAATTGAGTAAGTTTACCAAGCTTCTAACTTGTCATATTAGTTTCGGATTTCGTGCATAGCTTGCCTATCATATACTAGGTGTCATACACTTGTATTGGGTTGGGTTATTTGGGCGAGTTTGTTATTTTTACAATGCATACAGATTGTGTAAGCTTCTAGTGTGAAGCTGAGAGTTTTGTACTTAGGTAGTACGAGTGAATCTAAGTGTGGTACTTTGATTGGGTAGGATAGGGTCCTATCAAGGAGCAAGTTCAGTGTGGAACTTGTGAGTAAAGGTCTGTGCATAATAGGTTGTAACTTGGTATTTTCCCTATTATAGTGAAGTGATTTATGTTTGAAATCCCTAAGGTAAGGTCGAGGTTTTACTTCCAGTTGGGCCCTAGAAGGTTTCCTTGTAAAATCTGTGTGTCTTTGCAAGTTCCTATATGCATTGTTTTATTATTCCGCAAAAGTAGTCAATAGGAACTCCATACAATTCACCCCCCTCTTGTATTAATCGTCTCAACTAACAAAGACGTATATTCCTTTTTATTATGCGCAGGAATTTTGCCACTTACGAGTGGTTCTTTTATACTAGCACAGTTAGCTCCCGTGTTAGTACCCCTTTATTGGGGCAGGTTAGGGGGAAACCCATTCGATGCGTAATCAAGCTAAATAAATAAATTAAATATTTATTTAAGAGTCATATTGTGTGTCGTATACTTGTAAACAGGTGCAATAAGGTAAGTCGTGTGATGATAGGGTGAAAGCATGTTAGTGTGTTTTATTTACGCTTATGTACTCAAGATTGCTGATTGTGTGTTTGTATGTTTGTTTGGCCTTGTCTTTACTTTGGCTCTACGACGACCCATTCCTAATGGAGAGTAGTGGAGACAAGTAAAGAGGAGTTTTTTAGGTGATGAAGCATATTCATGATGGGCATGAGTGAAGCAAATCATGCTTTGTTTCCATAAGCATGTGATTTATTGCTTTATGGATTATATTATTACTATACTTCTAAGACTAACGCAAAGGTTTTAAAGTTTTATTTTGTTTTATTAAATGCTTACAATGGTTCCAAGTTGTAGGTTACTTTCATTTGACTTTACTTTCGTTTGGTTGACTTTTAAGTTGACTTGTTTTGAATGGTTTTAAAGATAGTCTTTCGATGTATGTCTTTTATAATTGCGTTAGCCATTTTCACGGTGACGGTAATGTCTTAGATTTTCCTATTTTGTGTTTTAAAAAGAGCAAACAGGTTTTAAAGGAAATGACTTTCTAAGGTGTTACTGAGTGGTATCTGGGAGCTTTAGTTGAGATTTTATTACTACTAAAGTAAAAAAAAAAACGTGTTTTAAGCTGTTTTGTTTTAAACTTGGACAAGTTCTTATTTAATTAAATAGTTTTAAAAAGAGTTATTTTGTTTTGTTTTAATTAAAAGAGGACCGAATTTTTTTAAAAAAGGGTCTGAATTTTTTAATTTGGGAGAAACCTGAAATTTTTATTTATTATGGAACATCTTAAAGTTTTTTTGTAGGGAATAATTTCAAGCGTTAAACCCCTTGCTTGAACCCCACTATGATCATACACTAAAGTACGGTGGCGTCCAAAAGGGAAGAAGATAGAGCAAAAGAGTCGCCAACAAGTTTTAGGAACTTGTAAACCGTTCACAGGGTGAAGATTACACCCCTTAACGATCCAAGAGATCGTCAACTCCATAAGGTCTAGAACCAAATAAGGGTTCGGGGTTGAAGGTACAAATCTAACCTAAAAGAGATTGAACCTGCCCTAATAATAGGCCTCCACTTTATTCTGATCGTATTCATGTGCGCTTTTTAATTAACATGCAATCAATAGGATTACCCCTAAACCTGTTTATCTATGTTAGTTGAATATTAATGCACAAATAAACTATCACTAGACGAAAATATAAATTGGCCACCGGTTCAAAACCCCCCTATGCCACCGGTTTTGAACCGGTGGGCATTTGGGGGGTGGCAATAATCGTATAAAAAGCCACCGGTTCAAAACCGGTGGCAAAAACAAGTATTGCCACCGGTTAACCGGTGGCAATAACCCTTCCCGCTTTTTTTAAAGAGGTTATTGGCAGCGGTTCCTGGTCAAAACCGGTGGCAATAATGGCCAAAAAAAATAAATTTTTTTTTTTTTTTGCATTTTTTTCACTTAAAATGATATATAAACACTTACATATATATTAACTTACATTGTTTTTCATAAAAAAGCTGTAAAATTACAATATTCCTCGAAAAACAAAGTGGCATGAACGACATGAATTTTTAGGCAAATTCTCAACCAACATTAAGCCCGTTATCAGGTTGTCTAGCACGTTCTTCATTGTGAGCCCTTACAGTAGTATTTGGTGAATTCTTTGCTTGGTTATTTGCCACTTCCTCCAACTTCATCATCCTCATCCCGAAGCAACTGATCTAATTCTGGCCAGACTAATTCTTCCTGAAATTGACAGACTTCAGTATATTTTCACCAAATTACAAGTTCATTATTACGGAAGAAGTAAAATTCCAGACAATACAATCAATCAATCAATCAACTTATAGCGTTTTGAACAAGAACCTACACAAATCAGAGTAAACAAATCATAAATCAGATAAACAAATCAAACCAGTATTTGGAATAAACAATTTACAACAGCCTCGGTAGGGCAGAGCAGAAGTGACAAGTGGCAGTAGCTCTAGCACAACATATAGTGCAGCATCTCAGTCGGCAGGACCAAGTTGCTATGCTGATTTTCAGAAATGTAGCACAGGACAAGTGCCAAGAGTCTCTCAGGCAGGACCAGGCCACATGCACAGGCCACTTCCAGCCAACTTAGAACAAAGGAAAACTCAAAGATTGGTTTTGTACATATGTTCACTAGATCTTCACCAAAAAAATAATAAAGAGGGGGGGCTATATGTACTCAGTGAAGTCCCCTTAATAAATTTTGCAAAGAGAGATACCAGTTGTCACAAGCAACATAAGAAAGAAAAGAACTGCACTCAGAATTCACAATATATGCACATGCCTCAGGAATTAAAAATGTATGGTAACTCAGAAACTTATAGTCTGATTTATGTGAGGAGTCCAAGTAACATTCTATGTTCATTTGATGACTAGAAACCTGATCAAATTTAGTGTATACTTATACACTCTATAGAACTACTGCTCTGATCAAATTTAGTGTATACATTCTATAGAATCTTTCATGATACTTACGCAGGGTGAGCACCAATAAGAGCTACAACCATCATCGTACAGTTATAAGCAACTTTTGATTGCAAGTTGTCAAAAGAGGAGCTTCACCATCTTTTAATTTCTCAATAGGGGCCCGATTATCAGCATAGATATGTGATGCAACTACCTGAGAGAATTATAAAATGTAAATAATAAGTCATGATATGCAAAATGGAGCTTTTCTAATTGTACATTGAAAATGGGCTTATATAACATAGAATAAAGAAAAAAATCGAAGTCATATATTAAGTGTGCCTCATATTTACATATACACATTCTCTCATGTAAATAGACTAGCAAAGATTTTCTTTGTTTCCACTAAATACATTACATAAAAAATGCAGAGAGCCATGCACAAAGATTATCTTCTGTTTCTTTGCAAATGAATAAATGAATGTCTATTATTTCTAGTCATATTAAAAATAGACTACAAAACACTAGTCCTTTGTATCAACACCTGTAAATGTCATTTAAATTCAGCAAACCTACTGCTAGACTCGGTTATAACCAACATACAAAATCTGAGTACTTTACTTCAATTAATGCATTAATATGCAGATATAGCATTTCCCAACTGATCATTCCTACTAATATATTATCCATATATGATAGATCTTGGTGTTTCTAATACAAAGATTCATCAAAGGTTGCATAAATATCATCTATCTCATTAAAATTTTGCACTAAACATATCCTTGGTTAAACAAATACTATGAAAAACTATCAAGATTCTTTCACTTTAATGATCTCATATCCTTCATCATAAGTGATTCAGAAATCCGACAGCGTGAGTATTGAGTATGATCACACTGTACAAGGAGACCACCAAACGACAACTATGCTAGCTAAATCCAAGATAATCATAATGTTTTGACATATTCAAATTAAAGCAGAAAGGACTGCCTTACTCACTAATGCGAGGGGATCATTGAGCCTTTGACTTTGACGCTATGCTTCAATTTCTTGGCTCTACAACCAGTGTGCTTTTCCCATTCACTTAATGACTACTTCCTTGTCCCACATTTACCACACTTACACACAACCCTAAAAAGAAGAGCACAGGTAATCAAATTAATAGCAGATTGTTTGCAAAATGTAAAAAAAGAATTTAAAAGAGCATAATATATAATTTTTGTAACCTTTAGAACTTACAAGTGAAGGCTTGGGATATATGATGCCTCCATACCATTGCACGCAACAGTTACCTCATCGGATGGCACAAGTTGTCTGTATCATAAAATAGTAACTCTTACTAAATTGTTTGAGCTCAAAATCGGTTGTATAAATGCCAGAAACAACAATAATAGTAATAATAATAAATGTATATGCTGTGAATCTATAATAAATTATCCATAACAATATTAATAATGATGATAACAATAAAAGTAAAGCAACAGTAACAACAAACAGAAGTAAACACGTACTTTGGGTTGACTTTAGGTAGAGCTACAGAGTATGATGGCTCAAATGCAAACTTTGGCTTGCAATCAGGGCAGTAATATTCCGCATCTTCCAAATCCTTAGATAGAAACAGAATGTACAAATAAATCCTCTAAAAACAGTCTTTACAAGCACCAGGTCTTGTCAATAAAACAAAAACAAAGAGTGAACCAACCTTGAGATTTTTGCCACAGATTTCAGCACACTCAGCATGCTCCCAAACATCACAGCCATCACAGCAAACCTATGCGAGAAACAATTACTATACACACAAAATATTGACAAATCTCACGAGCAAAAAACAGTACTTCAAAATTAAATTGTTCGACCAAAATTGAGTTCCTACATACCTATTTCTTAAGAATTAAGTGATTTATAGACAAAACCAAAATTCAACATTGATCACAAATATAAATCAAATCTCAACATAACAAACCTACGTGAATATACATATCAAAGACAAAATCGATAAGCCCCATATCAAGTTCAATTTTTTCTGTAATTAGGGTCAGATTATCACGAAAATGCAGAAAAATTATCAAGAGACATCCTTTACCTCATCATCATCAAACTCATCACTATACCCAACCTTCACATGGCCACAATACCCGGGTTAAATCCCGTACCCAAGTTTGCTCCACTACACATTAGTAATTTGAAAGCTCAAAAACACAGATCTATATGATTTCAAGAAATCTGACAATGAAATGTTGTCAAAATTCAGTAATTGCGGTGCTGCATGTAATTGAGAAAGGAACAATTTCTATGGAGTAATATATAATTAAAATCGAAAATCAGAAAACCCTTGGTTTCCGAAAACATGAAATTGTAAATTTGAGAAAAATAAAAACTCAAAAATCACGAAATAAAGAAATTAATTAAAGAGAAAAGAAGAAAAAAGCACGAACCTTCAGGGAAAATCATTTCGCAAGGGGGAAACGACGAGAGGTGGGTTTGTATCAGCTCCTTGCGCCACTGCCGCCGTTGCTAGGACCGTGCGACTGACGCACCGTGAACATGAACAGAGGGAAGCGGGAGGAATGGACGGCGGCACGGTGGAGAGCGGAAAGATAGAGAGAAGAGGGAGATCTAGTTGAGGAGTGAGGAGAGAGGAGAGAGAACACGAGATGGAGGAAAGAGAGAGAGAACGCGCAAATTGAAAGAAAATATAGGGGTGATTTTTTTTTTAATTATATTGCCACCGGTTTGAACCGGTGGCCTTTAAAACATATGCCAACGGTTCGGTTTAAACCAGTGGCAATTAAAAAAAGCCTAATCCCGCCCATTTTTTCCCCACCGGTTTTTAAAAACCGGTGGGCATGGCTCGGTGCCTTTTTATATTTTTCTACTAGTGTATTATTGGTGATCACTTGAATTTATAATCACAATTAACCCTAAACAAGATTATTAATATCTTATTAAGCGTTATTACAAGTACAAATTCCCTTTAAACATGCATAAAAGGTGATCAATCAATAAAAATAAATATCAAGCAACATAATAAATAAAATCATAACAATAATTATAATTATAATAACAATAAAAATAATCATCATCACAATAATATTAATAATATTCATAATCATCACAAATTATAACAATTATAATCATAATCATGTTCATGTTAATATTAAAGCATAATAATAATAGCAAGATCCTAGGCATGATACTAACAAGATTAATAACAAACCCTAGCATGTCACTAAGCAATAAAAATCAAATCTTTAACCCTAACATGATACTAACAATCATAAATATTAGGAAGAACATAAGAAGCATCGTAACAATCATATTTAATATTAAAATTACCCTAGACATGATACTAGGAATCATAACAACAATTTAAACATGATTTCTACATCATAAATCAATTAAAACCATTAAAGCACTTACTTTGATGCCTCGTACCTCTTTCTTTCACGTTTAGAGCGAAGGCAACTTCGAATATGGTTAGGTGTATCTAAGTCTTGCGAATGCGGAATTTTGTATTTGAAAACAAAGTTTAGAAAAGAGAAAGATGAATTAATGAATTAAAGAAGAAAACTTGATGAGAATTAGAGAATGATTAAAGAGAGAATTAGAGAATTAATGATTGTGAATGAAAACTGATTGTAGGTGAAATATGTTATTTATAGAGAAAATCAGCCAAAAAGATAAAATATCAAAACATAGCACTTGGCGCATGCAAAACGAGATTGGCGCACGCAAAACAGAGCTGGCGCCAGCACCAGGCTATTGGTGCCAGGCGCCAATGGCTAGCACCAGGCGCCAATGGCTGGTGTTTGGCGCTGATTTCAAAAATTCACGCGTTTTTGTTTTTATCATATCTTTAGATCCGGAAGTCCAAATAAGGCATATAATATGTCGTTAGAAAGCTCTTAAAGTCTACGTTTCAACCCAATTAGAATCAGATTAAAATATTTTATAGATAAAAATATATGGCCAAAATAGTGGAAGGGTGTCAGTTTTGGATAGAGTTTCATGTCTCATTCATATCTTTTTCGTTATAACTCGGATTTAATATTATAATATATCATTGGAAATATAATTTCAAGATCTATCCAACCATATAAAATTTGGATAAATATTATGAGGCACGAAAATAAAATCTGAATATATTCCACTTCGTACAAAACAAGGATTCTTAAAAGGAGTAGTTTTATTCAATTTCAAACTCTTTAAAACATAATTATCAATCCTAACTCCATTAGGATTTAAAAGAACCTTCTAGAGTATTCTAAAAGACTATAATCAATCCTAATAGCTTTAGGAATGATAATTAATAATAGGCCCTCCTCTAGATCATTGGGTCGCATATAAAAACCAAATCGGGCCCAGTTTAGTATTTTGGCCATAACTTCCTCGATATTCATCGGAATTGGGCTTATAATATATCGTTGGAAAGGTCTTTTCAAACCCCATCCAACTACACAATTATTGAATCCTTATCATGGACCAACCAAACTGGATTGACTATTTTCTGAAAATAAGTTTTCAAAAACAGAGAGAAGAGAAAAGAATTAAAACTATCCGCAACACTAAACTTTCCACACTTTCACTTCATTCGATTATGATTCGACGTGAAAGGTACTCATCACTGGGTTTGGTTTGGGGGAGACACAAATGGGTGTCTACAGTGTTCTAATCTTTTTGTGATGGCCGAATATTTTGGCCCTTTTTCAAAACTTAATTTTGAAAATTGATTCTAAAAAGAGGAGTCAGAATATTTTTAGTTTGTTCATTTTGCAGGAAAGCAAGGATTGAGGTAAGAAATATGTGTTAAAAGCTTTTATAAGCATGTTGGTGAGCTTGGGTACGTAGGAAAGAATTTGGGAATATAAAAATGAATAATCATGTTCTTGTATGCATTAATATCTAGGTTGTGATGTTTGTTCATGTGAATGGATTGCTTGTGAGCATGTAATTATGTGGTTAGAAATAAGCAAAATTGCATGATTCAACATTCATGCAAGAACTGTGTTATTTTATTTTCTTTGGGAAGAGAATTCTTTTCTAACTCTTTTTCTTTACAAGATGCCGATTCTTTCTAGAAAAAACTCCCAAATTGGTACTCTTATTAAGAATGACAATGAACACCTATTTTATTATATAGAGAAAATTCGCTTCTACTGTTCTCACATGAGTAATAATGTCCTAGGAAACAAGCTTTATGATCTCCCCGATCGTATTTCTGCCATGATTATTCATTGTCTTCCGGATGAACCACCATATCTCACTGTTAAAACAAGATTCTCTATTTTCTACCTTCCTGGGGACATCCCAAAAGACTATTATGGTCAACGATATCCGGATTACAGATACTTAATTTCTTAAATCATTAAAGTCGAGAAATACTATATGTTTTTTTTTTTTTTTTTGATAATTCGTATATATTACAAAAATAGTAAGAGAAGATTACACACTATTATAAGTTTTTTTTGATAGAATATAATGCACTAATTTAGATAAGTGAAATAGTAGTCAACTCTATGAGCATATTATTTACATAATAAAAGCAAATATATAGACTTAAACATTAACATTATTGTAGGTAATATTTCAAACACCCAACTTTGAGCCCCACTATGATCATGAACTTAAGTATGGTGACGTCTAAAGGGAAGGAAGGTAGAGCAAAAGATTCGCCAACAAGTTTTAGGAACTTGTAAATCGTCCACGAGGTGAAGGTTACACCCCATTCACGATCACAAAGATTGCTAACTCCACACTGGTCCGTAATCATGACTAAATATTCGGGGATGATGGTACGAATCCAACCTAAAAGAGATTGAACCCGTCCTAAATAGGCCTCTATGTGTGCTTTCCGATCAACATTTAATCATTAGGTTAATCCTAAACCTGTTTAACCTATGTGGGTTAATAATTATGCACAAATAAATCTATTATTAGCGAACACATGAACTAAAATTATATTTGCCTCAACTAAATTATCAATTATTTTATTAAGCTCGATTTTAAATACAAATTCTCTTTAAACCTATTGAAAATGCGTGATCAAGCAATATCAATAATATCAAGCAACATAATAATATTGACACAACAATCATCATCATCATAATCTCAAAGCATAATATTATTAGCAAGATCCTAGGCATGATACAAACATGATTAATAACAAATCCTAGCATATGACTACACATTAAAAATCAAAGATTTAACCCTAACATGATACTAACATGGTATAAGAAATAGGAGGCACCCTAAACATGATACTAGAAAGCATTAAAGACATCCTAACATGATATTAGGAATTAATAAAATATAAACATACTTTCTAAAAGAATTGAGCAATCGAATTACACACTTTAATTTGTTGCCTCGTATCTCTTTTTATCAAAAGAATACACACGTTAGTAAACTTTAATAAAGATATTAAATCAAACGATTAATTTAAATAATTGAAATAGGGATTTGAGACCAAACCCTCAGAACTATTAACCTTTTACGTCGAGGCCAAAGGCAACTTCGAGCTTGGATATGTGTATCTAAGTCTCGTGATGGACGTATGGTGTATTTTGAAAAGGCTAGGCTTAGAAATCATGAGAGAGAGAGAGAGAGAGAATAATCTTTAGCTTAAAAAGAGAAGAGAAATATTGGTGAATTGAAAACGGGGAAAATCGAGCCTATTTATAAAGAAAAACGACGAGCCATAATTTGACTCGGAGTAAAACTGGTTCTATCGCACAACGATGAGCCTATCGCGGCACAATGGACTTATCGCAGCGCGATAGAAGGTGTACGATAAAATTCATACGGAGTCCTTCTTCCAATTGAATTGGGTAAGTGGAGTCCGTACTTATCTTTTATTAAGTCAGATTTAATCCTTTTAAAGCACTTTTTTTATTCCAAATAAAATTCTTTATCATTTCAAAATTAAAAATAATTATAATTATCAATCCTAATCCCTCTAAAACTTAAAATAATATTCTAGATAATTCTAGAAGACTAAGAAATATCCTAATGACTATAGGAATGCAATTATAATTAATGGACCCTCCACATGATCATTGGGCCCGTATATAAATCCCGGTTTATGCCAAATTTAGTATTTTTGCCATAACTTCCTCGTCATTACTCGTAATTGGGCTTATAATATATCTTGGAAAGCTCTTTTCAAACTCTATCCAAATAAACAATTGTTAAACCCATATTATGGATCAAACTAACTGGATTGAATGTTTTTTATAAATAGGATACAAAATGAATGATTTTCTAAATACGAAATGAACTATTTTTAATAAAGCATTTTAGAAAACAGAGGGATTCACAAGACTCTTCTATATTTCACCTCGTTCGGTATTCAATGATGTGAAAAGTACTCATCACTGGTTTGGTTTTTGGAGCGACTCAATCAAGTGTCTACAACTATTAATAATTAATATGATCTTGACAAAAAAAAAAAACAAATAAACAATATGATATCTTATATCTAAATAACCTACCTTATAAAAAAGAATTATACGATTTTTTATAAAGTATTCTCTATATGATAAGATTTAAAATTCAAGCCAAAAAGTATTCAATAAAACTTTATAAAAAAACTAGGGTATTGTCTGGGGACAAACTAAGGGCACTTGGCATTTTAACTTTTCACCAAGTAAGTGTCGTGTCATACGCGCGTCAATTTAGCAAAATAATACCATGTTATGTGTCATACAAATAATACCATCGCTTGTGATTTATCCATTAGGAAAAACATAATATGTAGGATCTAGTTAGATTTGTCTTGAAATCTACTTTTAAAATATCAGTTTTTTTTTATTAAAAATTTTTTTTTTTTACAAAAGTATAGTATAATTAAAGATAATAATAGCCAAAGAAATGCAATGGCAAGCGTAAAACCCCTTATGGTGCAATAAAAAAAGAACAAAAGAACTAATCCAGGCACTTAGATCATGTTGATCGGACGGTTCACATGTTTTTCGTGTCATTAATGACATTTTTGTAATAACTTTATAAAGTAGTTTCCAGTTCCATTTCACAAAATAAATGAAAATTTAGTAAAAGTAAATTAAATCGGTCTTAAAGTATATGAAATTACCTAAAAGTTAAAATAAAATAAAATACTTGAAAACAGCAAAATTTCAAGAATGCCATTAATGGGAGCGGGTGCAATGTGAGCCATTAGATGGAGGGCAATCAATGACTGAGATTAGTTCCTAGTTCATATTATTCACCTTGGTTCTCTCTCTCTCTTTCTCTCTGCATATATATATATATATATATATATATATATATATATATATATATGTGTGTGTGTGTGTGTGTGTGTGTGTGTGTGTGTGTGTGTGTGTGTGTGTGTGTGTGTGTATACATATATATATATATATATATAATCGAATCTTACCATAATGTCGCGCGCAAGACAATCAATTGCGCTACCCATAGCAGTGCAACTAAATCACTTGCGCTGGTTTGTCGCGTGCAACCCATTCAGATGCGCACGACACCTGTTGCGGCATAATGTTCAAAACCCTAAATGCATCCATTCCTTATAAATAGAGGCTTAATACGAGGCTCAAATTAAATAGACAAAAATTAGCTTAAAACTCTGGCAGAAACATTGTGAACTTGTGTGCTACTAAACCCTCTTGCCTTAAACATTCAGCATCTTGATACTTGTTACTACAGTGGAGGTTATCGAACAAGAAGGAGTCCATAAGTGTGCTAAACGAAGATCTAGCAAAGAGAAGTGGTATAATACCAAGCACTTAGATCAATCACCTTTATTCTTGTTTAAAATAACTTTAATTGAATAGTTAGAGTTGCTTGATCACTTTAAACGGACTTTTAATTAATCAATTCCACGTAGTATCTTGTGTTAAATAAGAATAGAATTGAATAAATTGTTGATTGATCACTTAAGCCAAGGTGAATCTTGTTTATTTTGATCAATTCACGAATATTGATTAAATAAAGAATAACGACTTTGTAATGTAATTCCTACGTGATTGACGTGTGTAAATAAAATCACCTAACTTAGTTTTAGGCATCGCGTTGCATATATTGTTTGGTGATGAAATTGTGAGAAAGGAAGAGCTAGTAGAGGCCGCATTAGGGCTAGGATAGTGATTCCCCTCTGAAGGGAACGTTGTCTTAGTACCCTTAATCCCGAACTCATTTCTGGTTTATGTAGACCAATTTGGGCATGTGTAAACTTATGATTCGTCCTAATTATCCCATGAACTCTACTTGGGAGAAAGGCATGAACGAGGTTTATGAATTATCCTAAAACTCATTGGCGACTCCTACTTGTTTCTTACAAAAACGCGTGTTGACATGATCAATTCTAATTCAAGGTCTTCCAAACAAGTCAGGAATCCAAATCCTATACACCCTAAAAAGAATATTTGAAATATTGGTTTTGAATCTAACAAGTTAGGGGCATATGTCACAGGGAGAGTATTTGCAAGGAAGCCTAATAGAGCCTCAAACTCGCTAGGTAACGGGACAATTTCATCCCCTTTACAGAGGAAAAGATGGTGGTTTGAGTCCCAATGATTAACGGTAGCATGGAGGAAGTCAAAGTTTATAACTAGTTGCATATATCTCAATAGGGGGTTAAGGTGGTATATTTTGAAGGCTAGTTTGTCCTCGGTTGAAAGGGAGGTGACCCATTGTTTCAAACGTTGTTCAAAGTTTTCCCATTGTACAATAAAAAAAAAAAAGAGAAAATAGAGAGATTAATGTATTTTCTTTACTACTAACGATTGAATGTAAGAGGATCAAAAGCCTACATGAAACAACATTTAAATAGACCTAAAAGGGGAAAATTTTCTCTCAAAGGAAAGTTCAACCGCAGGTGGCGCGCACATCTCACGAGTTGCACGCGCCTACCGCGCACAACCAATTCACATGCGCACGACTCAGTTGCGCGCGCCTTTTCTGTCGCAACATGTTGTTAGGTTTATTTCCGTATTTTGAACCACAAAATAATGGAATATCAACGAAATCTTATGACTAATCATACGCTTGTCTTTGTTAAGCATTATTTCCTTTATTTTCCCTCTTTCTTTAAATTTTTTTTATTACATCTCCTTTCTAACTTCTTTTTTTCCATTTTATTTTTACTTTTATTTTTCTTTATTTCCTTTTCTCTTTTCACCTTTCTTTTTCCTTTCCTTTTCCTTTTTCCTTTCTTCTTTTTTGTTATTTTTTTCGAGGGGGGGTAAGTCGGGAACCCTTTCCCTCCGTTGAAAATTTTTTCAATTTTTTTTTTTCAAAAAACTCATGGAAACAAAAATATGATATATATATATATATACAAAAACTGTGTGTCATATGCTCAATAATAAAAAAATATATGTACATTTCTTTTCCATAAGATAAAAAAAAAACATAACACAAAGGAAGTCAGGGTGCTTGGCGACTGCCGGGAGGCTGCTGTACATCCTGCAAAATCCAAAACAAATTTTAATATGCAAAATATGTAATAACTTTGACAAAAAAAGGAAAAAGAAACAAACTTACCGTGACCATCTGATGATCACAGCATGACAAAGCCACGAGGGCTCTCCGATAAGCGACTCGGAAAGCACGGAAAGTCATCACCATGCCGTTCACGGTCTCTCGCGGAACCTGTTCCAAAAATACAAGGATAGTTACCAAAAAAACGTGTATGATATTTAAAATTATAAATAATAATAATACAAATACAAAGTAAACATACCGACTCAACCGTCTCAGGTACAAACGGTATGTCCTCATCCTCCGCCGTTGGAAGAATCTCACGAATTATCGACCCGAATTGAAAGCATCGGTGTACGTGATCTCCACTGCAGGTGGCACCCAACGACCCTGCTCGACTCGCTAAAAATACAATAATTAAAGATTCAAAGTTCCGAAATCAAAAGAAAAGAATAAAAAAAATAACGAAAATAGTGAACACTAACCAGAACAAAAGTTGGAAAAGGATTCAGCTTGGATGCAATTAATGTCAAGTAGGATAAAGCGTCTGTCCTCTGAAATCCCTAATAAAGCGTCTGCTCTGAAATCCACGATAAAGGGCCCGAAAAAGGGCAGCGAATCATGCCTGACCGGACAGCCTTAGGGACCCCGACGATCAAACTCGAAGTATGGAGATTGATCTACAAAACACAACCACATGAGAAAATCATATATATACATATTTGAATATGTGTGTTTTTAAAATACTCACCGATGCACGAGTCGCCAAACGAATCCTCTGGCGAAAGTCGCTGGCTGAAGTGGCTCGTCTTTTCCTAATCGTGACGAGAGACGATGGTCGATAGAAAAACAAGCCGCCCAAAGCACCATGGGGGCTAAGAAAGGCAAATACGAGTATCCCCAAGCCTAAAAGAAATGAAAAATAATGAGATCGAAATGCAAAAATGGTGATTAAAAAAGATAACAAGATTAAAAGTGAATATGCACCTCAAGGATACGACCATGCAACGGAATGGAAATCCGAGGCGCCTCAGTAGCTTCCGCGAAATCCATCACCCGGGTCGCCTTGCCCATAACTATAAGCATACGGGCATGCGACACCTCTGCCCAACTCAGATTACCTACTTACCCCAAATCACCGAGGAAAATAAGTAACCCGATAGCGAAATGTCTCCCCGATCACTCAAGATAGTAACGGAAAGAACGTGAGTAATGTATATCCGAGCCAGCTGCTCAGGTGTGCACTGCCGATCAACCTTGTCCCGCAGCCTCTCGTCTGATCCTTTACGGCCTCTACAATCACAGGCTCGCCTCCAAAAGAAAAACTCGTGATCATATAAAAGTCATAAGGGGTAACCGTCATCTCTCCCTATGGGAAGTGGAAAGTGTTGGTGGACTCCCACCAAAACTCCAGCAACCCACGAAGGAAAGCTAACGATGCAGGCTGACTCGATAAATCCCGAAGAGCCGCCAGCTAGGGTTGATCCCCGAAAGCTCCACTATACCCTTCACCACATCGGGTAAACTCTCAAAACGGCCTCTCAAGTCGCCTGAGCTGTACAAACGCATGCTAGGCTCACTCTAAGAAAAAACATACGAAAATAATATAGTTACGGCTGGTTTTAAAAAAAAAGAGAGAGAAAAAAAAACAACGGAGGCGCAAAAGAACTTATTATGCCGCGCTAACTCCTGATTGAAACATGATGGTCTGGGTACCCCTTAAGGACCCGAGGGTCCCAGTTGGGAGGAGCCTTCCAAACCACATCCTCCTCAGCATCGACGAACAGAGGGAAATTCATACTATAAACAGATAAAGTTTCTTATTAGTTTATTTTTCTTTCTAAGGCTAAACTAAGCTAATATACGTTTAGTCAATAGAGGGTCCATGGTTAATTTTCCGGATGCACCGCGCGGAAGCCTAACCGTGAAAGGTTGGCGCGAGTGGATGGGACACCGCGAGTTTAGAAAAACTCGCTTCCATGGTTTGGTGAATTCAACATCTCGGATGTACCCTTTGTTGCACGGAGCGTTCAATCGGGTAGATGGAGCATGAATTCCCAGAGGGTTATGTCCATATGTAGAACACATATGGGTTTCAGAAAAGTGAGAAAAAATTCAATCAAGAAGTAGGATCGAGCAAACAATACGAAAAAATGGTCGAAATTAGAACGCATATTTCTGGCTCGGTATTGGGGGGAATTGGCGCCAACAATCAGAGACTGGCGCCAGCTTTTAACTGTAGCGCCTGGCGCCAATACTGGCGTCTGGCGCTACGGCTAAAATGCTGGCGCCAAGCTCTGGCCTTTGGCGCTACTTCCCACATGCCTCAGCAGCTTTCTGTGCTCGATAAAATTTTCCAGTTTCGCGCGGTGTTATTTCGGTCCTAGTTGTGAAAGATATTCCTCAAATTTCCTACGTGTAAAATTCTATGTTTTTAACTCATTAAGGATGGTCTTTCCAATGAGATCTTTTTTATGCATATGACAATAATGTTAATCAAAATTACGCACATGAAATACTTAGAACGTTTCGAGTCTCGTCCACTCATTCTAAATCATTGCCGAAACAAATTCAGGAACTAAAATAGAAATCCTCCCCAGTGGAGTCGCCAAAAACTGTAGGGAATAAATTTCAAGCGTTAACCCCTAACTTAAACCCCACTGTGATCATACACTAAAGTACGGTGGCGTCCAAAAGGGAAGAAGATAGAGCAAAAGAGTCGCCAACAAGTTTTAGGAACTTGTAAACCGTTCACAGGGTTAAGGTTACACCCCTTAACGATCCAAGAGATCGTCAACTCCATAAGGTCTAGAACCAAATAAGGGTTCGGGGATGATGGTACAAATCCAACCTAAAAGAGATTGAACCTGCCCTAATAATAGGCCTCTACTTTATTCTGATCGTATTCATGTGCGCTTTTTAATTAACATGCAATCATTAGGATTAACCCTAAACCTGTTTATCTATGTTGGTTGAATATAATGCACAAATAAACTATTATTGGTGATCACTTGAATTATAATCATAATTAACCCTAAACAAGATTATTAATTATCTTATTAAGCGTGATTACAAGTATAAATTCCCTTTAAACATGCAATAAAGGTGTGATCAAGCAATAAATAATAAACATCAAGCAACATAAAAAATAATCAATATCATGAATAATAATTAATAATCATCATAGATAAAATAATCATCATCAAAATAATAATCATCATAAATTATAATCATGTTTATGTTAATATTAAAGCATAATAGAAATAGCAAGATCCTAGGCATGATACTAACAAGATTAATAACAAACCCTAGCATGTCACTAAGCAATAAAAATCAAATCTTTAGCCCTAACATGATACTAACAATCATAAGTATTAGGAAGAACATAGGAAGCATCATAACAATCATATTTGATATTAAAATTACCCTAGACATGATACTAGGAATATCATAATAACAATATAAACATGATTTCTACATCATAACATCAATAAAAACTCATTAAAGCACTTACTTTGATGCTTCGTACCTCTTTCTAATAACAAAATACACACGTTAGTAACTTCAAGGAAAATAATAATCAAAACAATCAAATTAAATAATTGAAAGAGAGATTTGGGACCAAACCCTCAGAAATTAAACCTTTCACGTCTAGGGCGAAGGAAACTTCGAATATGGCTAGGTGTTTCTAGATCTTGCGAATGCGAAATTTTGTATGCGAAAACAAGGTTTAGAGAAAGAAAGAAAGAATTGATGAATGAATTAGAGAATGATAGAATTAATGAATGATTGAGAGAATGCTAATTAAAACTGATTGTTGATGAGAACTCGTGAATGATGAGAATTGGTGAATGAAAACGGAGTTTTTAATACGTTATTTATAGAGAAAATCAGCCAAAAAGGATAAAATATCAAAACAGAGTCTAACGCACAAAAAACAGAGCTGGCGCAAACCCTGGCTAACTGGCGCTAGGCACCAACACTAGCGCCAGGCGCCAATGGCTAGCGCCAGGCGCCAGGCCTGGTTCCAGGCGCCAATGCCTGGGGTCAGGCGCCAAGCCTGTTTTTAACGCGTTTTCGAAAATCAGATAAGTTTGCCGTACTGGAGGATAAAATCATATAATTTCCTCGAAAATGCTATTTGATATTGATTAAAACTCTGAAAAGTCAAAAGTCAATTTATCAATGCTAATTGAATTAGGAATGAAAAGAACCTTCTAGAAGATTCTAGAAGACTAAAACCATTCCTATTTGCATTAGGAATGATAAATCATATTAGGCCCTCCCCTAGATCATTGAGCCGCATGTAAGGCTCAAAACGGGCCCAGTTTAGTAAATTGGCCATAACTTCCTCAATATTCATCGGAATTGGGCTTATAATATATCGTTGGAAAGCTCTTGTCAAGCCCCATCCAACTACACTACTATTGGACCCATATCATGGACCAACCAAACTGGATTTTCTGTTTTCTTAAAATAAGTTTTTCAAAAACAGAGAGAAGAGAAAAGAATTAAAACTATCCGCAACACTAAACTTTCCACACTTTCTTCACTTCATTTGATTTTGATTCAACGTGAAAGGTACTCATCACTGGGTTTGGTTTTTGGGAGACACAAATGGGTGTCTACAAATGGCATGCAAATTATCGAAATCTCTTTTAATTACTTTGCATTTTGTAGTTTATTTTTTCTTTAATAGTTTTTTTGCATCATCCTGCATGCACACCGTGCTTTGTTCCTTCCCTAAGCATACGCTTTGGAAGTTTTTTGAGAGCGTGTCTTAAGACGTTCCATAGTGGTGCTTTACATCAAAGCTCCCATAGAAAGGTTTGTCATTTTACTGTACTGACTTATAAATGTCACGTTCTTTTTTTTTCTTTCTGGCGTCCACAGCAAAAAGGATGGCGTTCATGCGGCGTAAAAGTGTATGGCGTAGGTGTTACGTAAAATTTCACCTCTTTCCAGCTTAATGTGATCTACCTCTCGTAACTTAAAGGTAGAATTTCTTTACTTTAGGCGTAAGCTAAACGAGTCGACTGGCGCGCCGAACCGTCGGGGACAAGGCACATTCTCGATTGGAAGCAAATACGGTAGCTAGTAAGCTTACTGGCTTACCGGACAGTTAGGGTGTCCGTCCACCCCCTGTATAAAGAAAGCAAAAATGGTAGTTAGTACACTTATTGACTTACCGGACAGTTACGGTATCGGTGTCCATCCACCCCCTGTATAAAGAGCAACGTGCAATGTCGCATCTATTTAGTCATGTGCCCCCAGTCCTAAGACACCTATTTTCATCTTGTGGACAAAACTGTTGAGAGAGTTGCCAATTTTAATTTCTTCTCTCTCACTGGATTTGGATATATGCCTCCTGAGACGTGTAATTCTATCTTGTTGATATGAATTTTGATGGATATAACCTTCAATCGCAGTTGAAAGGTTTGGAATCTTGAGTCTCGGTCAAGAAACGCTAAGCAACACGAGCTTAAAACCTAAACTAGGCCAAGAATACACAAGCACAAGCTTACGTAAAACTTTATAAATTTCAAATCAATCAATCATGCTTTTCGTTAAACACCATCACGTATTTATAAGCTAAATAATTAGCCTAAAAATCGGTAAAACAAATTCTAATCTAACTAGGAAACTAACTCTAACTTGTAAAGATAATATTTTGCAAATATGATCTTTAAAGTTAATCTTATCTTATACTAACCGAATTAAACTAACAAAAATATGCTAATAAATTCGGTCATCTAATAATAAACTAAAAATAACAATAAAAATAATTATAATAACAATATTGATGCCTTGGAACCGCATCACTTGTTGACACCGAATACTGCGTTTTGACAAGCGAATTGTCAACAACTTTATTCACATGTTAGGCTACGAATGCCAAAACACCCTTTTGTCATTTTCATAACTTGTTAAAATCAGGCTAATGTTTCAATGACATATCAAAGGACTTTAGACCAACGATGACATGATTGAGAGGACATCATCCCCTTTACTCCTTTTTTAAACCAATTTCTTCTCATGACTTGACATCACCCAGAACACCTTTACTTGTAAAAGCGTTTTACAATTGCAAAGGTTCAATCTAGATTCTTTAGCGCGTTAAGACTAGAAATAAGTTTTTCTAGCCTTAATAGCTACTTGTATCAAACATTTAGCGAATCAAAGATCGTTTCGACATCTTTAACATTTCTGAAAGATTCTCTATTCTTTGATAACTTCGCCGAATAAGTCTCGGATTTATTTCCTTGACTACTTTGATCCTCGTCTATTCAAGACTCGATCAAAGTGGGGGCTAACTATAGACATCTACTTTTGGCTCCTGTCCCGACAGGAAGTGCAATGACGATAAATAAAACCATCTTCGTGTTGGATCAACGTGAAGAACATTTATGGACAACTGGTTGAATCATAAGAACATAAAATTACTAGCCTGACCCAAAAACAAATGAAATAAGGTCCAATTAACTAAGCCCGATCAAAATTAGGCTTAAGCCCGAGCTTAAGACCTAAAAATGACGGATTTAGAGGCGCCTTTGTTAAAAATCAATGCTGCCACAAAAAATCCACGTGCATCTCACTGAGTCGCGTTGGTCTGGCGCGCAACTAATTCAGATGCGCGCGACACCCAACATAACTGCTAGTGATGCGCTTGCGGAAGATTCCGAATTTCATAAAGATATAAAATCGAATCTTACCATAATGCCGTGCGCAAGACAATCAGTTGCGCTGCCCATAGCAGCGCAACTAAATAACTTGCACTGGGTTGCCACGCGCAACCCATTCAGATACGCGCGACACCTGCTGCGACAGAATGTTAAAAACCCTAAATGCACCCATTCCCTATAAATAGAGGCTTTATACGAGGCTCAAACATACAGAATTTAGCCTAAAACTCTGGCAGAAACATTGTGAACTTGTGTGATACCAAACCCTCTTATCCTAAACACTCAGCCCTACTCTTGATACTTGTTACTACAGTTGAGGTTCCCGAACAAGAAGGAGTCCATAAGTGTTCTAAACGAATATCAAGCAAAGAGAAGTATAATCCCAAGCACTTAGATCAATCACCTTTATTCTTGTTTAAAATAACTTTAATTGAATAATTAGTGTTGCTTGATCACTTTAAACGGACTTTTAATTACTCAATTCCACATAGTATCTTGCGATAAATAAGAATAGAATTGAATAATTAATAGTTGATTGATCACTTAAACCAAGACGAATCTTGTTTATTTTGTTCTATTCACGAATATGAATGAGGACTTTGCAATGTAATTCCTACGTGATTGACGCGTGTAAATAAAATCAACTAACTTAGTTTTAGGTATCGTGTTGCATATATTGTTTAGTGATTAAATTGTGAAAAAGGAAGAGCTGGTAGAGGGCGCACTAGGGCTAGGATAGCGATTCCCTTGTAAAGGTAACGTTATATTAGTACCCTCGCTCCCGAACTCATTTTTGGTTTATGTAGACCAATTTGAGCATGGGTAAACTTACGATTCGTGCTAATTATCCCATGAACTCTACTTTGGGGAAAGACATGAACGAGATTTATGAGTTTTCTTAAAACTCATTGGCGAATCCTACTTGTTTCTTACAAAAAATTGTAATGACAGGATCAATTCTAATTCAAGGTCTCCCAAACAGTCAAGAATTCAAATCCTAATACACCCTAACAAGTGTAAAAGTCCTAGGCTTTTAAAGGGTCTTGGCAATTTAAGGAGAAAGATCCCCTACGATGGGAACACCCTCCTTACACCGTATGTATATTTTAATAAAATAAATTATTAAAAGGAATTATATGTCTTTTGTAGAGTAACTCTTACATGATAAGATTTAACATTGAAGTAATAAAGTTTATCTTAAAATTTTATCAACAATATATATAAGACTATATATACATAAAATATACATATATATGTATATACAATTAAGTTTTATATTGGAAACTTATTTAGGAGCTCATTACATAAACATATTTAGTAGTACATTGATACTGGTGATATATTTCAATACAATAGTTCTTCACATTATAAATATCAAAGTGATATTCTGGTATCATTTTAGGCAACTACCTTGCTGTTGGACCCATTTCAATTGATGAATCAGCAATGGCAATGTCAGTAGTAGGATAACCATATCCATGGTTGTCCAAATCTCTTTTTCTTCCTTGCGACATTTCAATGGAAAAACATTCATTCAGATCACTCAGCACTTGGTTCATGTTTGGCCTTTGAATTGCAGTAGATGAAACACACATCATAGCAATCTCCAAGGCTTTCCATGCAGAGTTGGTGCTGAACTGTCCTTCCAATCTTTTATCGACAATGTTTTCTATATCTCCACTCTCAAGTTTAGGAGTAGTCCATGCGATTATGTGTATAGCTTCGCCCTTGCTTATCACAATTGATGATTTCCTTGTGATGAGTTCCAACAAAACAACCCCAAAACTAAACACATCGCTCTTTTTATTAAGTCTTCGGGTGCTGTAGTATCTACAACATAAGACAACATGATAATCACTCATCAGAAATTAAACCACATATTATCATAACTCTTCTAGTCTTCTAATTAGAAAGAGGATTGCATGTAAATGATTCGTAGTAAAACTGAAATACAGTATTATGAGTATTGTGAACTTACTCTGGATCAATATAACCATGTGTTCCCATCACTTTAGTGCTCAGACCACTCTCACTACTTTCATTAGAGAACGTTTTGGAGATGCCAAAATCTGAAATCTTAGCGTGCATGTTCTCGTCTAATAGAATATTGGAACTTTTCATGTCTCTATGTACTATAGGAGGCTTACACCCACTATGCATATACTCCAAACCTATAGTTACAATATTGTTAATTTGTTATCATTAACGAAGTTAACCTTGTGCAGCAGATAATCAAACATTATCGAAAAACATTTTCTCATATATAAAATTGAATTATAGTGTTGCATAACTGACCTTGTGCAACGTCTATGGCAATTTGTAGTCTCTCTTTCCAACATAAAACCTTAATATTTTTATCTGCAACCAGCACATGAACATATTTTGCTATTAGGTATTAATTATATTAAATATATTACTTATGATTAATTATATTACTCTATTAATGGTATTAAATAGTATTACCAACATTTATTTTATTTATCAAAATTTTAGTTTAATATATATAAGTTTTATTCTTATTTTATGTAGTTTCTCAAAAAATATTTTATAATATTGGACTAAAATTTTCAAAATTTAAATTTACGTTGTAGATATTATAAAACTAATTGAGGCCATTTTATAACGTGAAAAAACAAATCGATCATATTATATATCATTAAAATACTAATTATACATATCTCGTTTAAAATAATTTCATGGGCACAGTTCAACTTTATCTATCTTATACCTTTAAGTACTTTAGTACTGTAGTTTGTTAGCCATGTTTACCTGATATATGTTGTTGCAGACTACCATTAGTTACATGTTCATAGATGAGCGCCATGGTTTTGCCTTCCTCACAATAACCTATTAGAGAAACAAGACTTCTATGATGTACTCTTGTTAATAGCTTAGCCTGTCATTTAGAAAACAGAGTTGTTACATACGAAGTATTTTGTTACGGTAGTTTACAGGATACGTGCATTAAGATTTCTTTTGTATAGATCTCAAACTTTAGATAGTGTATACCAAATTGAATAATTATATACCTCAGTACGAAACAAATTTAAACTAAGAGTGGATGATGAGTTTAACATTTTAACCGCCACAGGAGTACCATCTTGTAAGGAGCCGTGATAAACTGCTCCAGATCCTCCTTTTCCAATAATTGTTTGGAAATTATTTGTCATATTCATCACTTCAGTGTATGTGAAATTCCGACTCTCCAGCTTTAAAGATGCATTTTTTATGTATCTTGCTAAACAATGGAAAAAGTAGGGTAAGCCACTGCTACAAATACAAACAAACCAAAGAAAAAGCATAGTACTTAAACTAGACCTTAATTTATTGCACTTCATATACATAACTTATTGACACATTTTATAAGTGCTTTTGCTGATGATGCAATTACTATAGGGACGTGAATTTAATTCAAGTTTTATTCGAATCCAACCTAATCCAAAAGTAAAATCCGATATGAACTTGTTAAACAATAATCCGAGTCTGAATCAGACTAAATAATTCCAAATTTGAATATGAGTTGTATCGGACTTAAATCTTCCGCAAAATCCGACTGCGGTCAATATATATAATTAAGACGAGATTTATTTTGAAAAACTACCTATTAAAATCGAAAATCTGCGAAAAACTATCTAATAAAAAAATGTTGTAATTAACTCCCTATTAAAATATAAAATGTTATAATTAACTACCTCCCACGGATTCTCGGCCTTGACTTTTTGTTTGGGGTTGACGAAGACTCTTAATGATTCATTTCCTCCCTTTTTAATCCTCAAATTTTCACACCATAACCACAATCAACCGCCATTACCAATCACCGATTCACGCTCGCTCGTGCTCCACCGCACATACCAAGCAGCACCCACAGCACAAACCGTAGGTCCGTAGCCCTAGCCATCTCTCTTCTCTCGCCCACAGCACGACAACAACAGCTATTGCTGCCAGCACTGACCATAAACAATCAACTCTAGCTCACATCACAGTCACAACTCCTGCCCATCCGCCAGCCAACTGTAATCGCACCTCTCCCTATCAAACGCCACTACTCATCACCACCCGCACCACAACGAACTCTCAACACCGACCACCCCAACAGCCACAAAACCGCCATTGCTGCCCAACCAAAGGCCAAAAATCAGAGCAAAGCAAGAAGTCCAGTGTCGAATTCATCCCTTATAACCCCAATATCCCTAATTGTACTTAGTATCTCCAATCTTTGAGGCAAATTCTCCCTTTCTAGATTCTATTTTAGGTAGATTTTCTTTAATTTATGTTTTTTTAATGGTTTTCGATTGAAACCCTCTTTTAATTGATGATTTATACCCTAAAAATTTATGATCGAAAGTCCAAAAAACTTACCAAAATTTCATCATGGCCCCTGCAATTTTTGTCAAATTAGTGTGGTTGAGGGAGTGGTAATGAGGATAGAGAGAAGCAAATGATGAACAATGGTTTTGTCAAAGGAGTTCTTGTGGGGAAATTTGGGGAAAAAATGGGGGATTGAGTCATTAAAGGTCACGTGACATGATCAACGCCAGGAAAAAAAAGTCAAATTTGAGATTCCGGTGGAAGGTAGTCATTAGTCAATTACAACATTTATACATTAAAAGGTAGGTAATTTTTACATTTTCTTTTTAATAAGGTAGCTAGTTTTCTTATAATTTGGAATTTAAAAGTTAGTTTTTAACAAAAAAAAATCCTATAGAAATGAAATTCATTAAAGAAAATTCAAACAATAATTATTAGTATTTCACACAAACAGGGCGAGATTTATTGGATGTCCAAATAAGCGGATCGGATACGGTGCTTAAAATATTAGTCAGATTCGCATTTGAATCTGAGTCTATGGTCTGATTATTAAGCGGATCAGATTCATTTTAGCGCCATCCGACTTGAATTTGATCCATTGTCATTCCTAAATTACGAGATGACATTATATCTTTCTAAGGCTGCATAATGCAATGTAATCTCAAATTTTCAAAATTGCCCATAGATTATGTAACGAAAACTTTAAGATACCTGCTTTCTTCCTCTTAAGTATGCAGATCAATATTGTTATCACAATGAAGATGAAAATTATAGGTGTTATTGCAGCCAAAGTAATCACCATCTTCTTTGAATTCTTCTCCTTGCATGAGTATGATATACACAAATTTGGATTGTCTTCCAATCTGTGACGAGGGTGGGATGGGTGAGACAAAATGCATCAACAACTTCAGTGGTTGTAACACTTCTTAAACTACTGTGTCGAAAATGATTAAAAAGAATTAAATGAGTTAATTATTTTTTCTTATGTGAAAAATAAGAAACAATACCAAGAATTCCTGTAAAAATTATCATACAAAGTAGATGATTAGCATGGGATGTAACTTAACCTCAAAATTATTGAGCCATCCTCCACCTTCTTATTGAGTGCTACCGGAACTTGACCATTGAGCATATTACCTCTCAAATCTCTGTCATAGTAGAGTTAATCAAGGCCAACTTCATGTATATCTCAAGTTTTAGGAAGTAATAAGTTAAACTACTTACAAAACTTACATGATATGGAGAGATGGCATCTTGGCCAGAAAATCAGGTATAACCCCTTTAAGATAATTATATGAAAGATCCCTGAAGTAACATTATACACAAGGTCAAGACTGAAGAAGTGAAGAATACGTACGTATCATACATTTATTGAGGAATGAGGATACAATTAAGTAATTTTTTTTTTTTTTGAATAAAATAATTAAGTAAAAAATAAATCATAGAAAATTTGTCACTTTCACAAATATTAGCGTTAGCTAGATGTGTTGAAATTATAAATAAAGAGATGAGAGAGGGAAAAATTAGCTTCAACAAGATGCTCTATGAATGTCGTTGGTATGGTACTCAATCAACAGCCAAAATGCTCTACATCTTTCACATACAAAATACATATATACCCGAGAAATCATTATTTAATTACTTTTTATGTTTTCCAACAATATTCTCTATGTTTTATTATTTCCATACAATATTCTCTACTTTTTTTTTTTCATGTAATATTTCTCAACTATTCTCATCCTCCTTAACTCCCGTGTTTTTTGAGAAATAAACTTGTAATTAGGGACGGAAGGAGTATTCTCTTTTAAAAATGTTGGAGGTAAGTACTCCTATGGACTGTTTTTATAAAATCTCACATGTAACTCTTTCATTTAAACACCCACTTTTTCTAAAGGTTAACTTTGGATTTGCCTCAAAAATAAAATCACTTTATATTAAAATCAAAGTAGAATCATTTATGCAATTCTCAATTGGTTGATTGGCCAGCGATACAATCACTTATATTTTGCCAAAATCACAACAAGAGCCTTTTTTTATTGTGTTGAATGTGCATGTATCCAAACGTATCAGAAATCATTACGCAATCTCAGATACAAGTTACAACTTACAAGTAAAAAAACACATAACCAGTAAACATTTTTCATTCATACATACAATAATTTAACTTACAAGTTGGTTAAAGCGGTAAGAGCAAACAATGAACTAGGAATATCTCCGGCCAATCCACTAGAAGTCAAATTCCTGCAATCATTCAGTTTAAATTAGTTTAATCATTTAAATTTAAATATATAGTAGCAAATATTAGCATATTTATCATGTCAAAGCAGTGCAAAACCTCAAAAGGGATAGATATGGTTAAACTCACAAAGAAGTTATTCTATAATATTGATCATTGATGCTACATTGGAAACCATGCCAAGGATTTGGTAGACAAGGATCCCCTTGCCAACTCATCGGCACTGTGTAGTATGATGCCTTGACATTCATTATGGCATTAACTGTTAAAAATGTAACCTCATTCATGAAATAGAAACACACTAATCCAAAATGTATATTTTGCTTAAACCCATCTTACCATCATTTTGGTCTGTTACGTATACTAGTAACGCTGAGAAGTTCCTTACTTCATATATCTCAAAAGCGTTGAGAATGGGAGGGAGTTTCGATGTATTTGTCTTCTCAATGAAAAACTCAATAGTAGATTCAGTAATCAACTTTATTACAGGAGAAACCACGGTTAACGGTTGCAGATTTCTTAGGCTAATCACTCCTGAATGATATCTTTCGGGTATAGAAATAGTAAATTCTCTTAGATCATCGATTCCCAAGTTCTCATCAATTTCAGCAAAGTGCCAATATAAACAATAGAATTTATTATATGATTGTTCAGCGATTTCCCAAGAGTAACTCAATAAAGAGGTATTAGACACAGGAGTGGATGCTATATTCAAAACCGAAGATGGTAACTCATAAGCATCTGCATATGTGGAATTCATGTAAATATCAGTCTTCACTGAACCCCACTGTAACTCCCCTGGAACTGCGGCCCAAAGTCGATCATATGGATCATCTCCTTTTCTGGATTATAAGACATCCATGATTCCAAACTTAGTATTACTGTCTTCGCAATGACGACAAATGAATTATTCACATATTACAGAAAGAAGGCGATTAATCATTCAAATAATGCTACGCTAGGAATTTGCATCTTTAATGCATGACTTAAGCCCTGTTCTTTTGAGCTACTGGGCAGAGCAGAGGAGATTGAAGCAAAGCAGAGCCGAGTAAAGCAGAGCAAATATTATTATTATTATTATTATTATTATTATTATTATTATTATTATTATTATTATTACTAGATGAAGTCCGTGCGATGCACGGTTTGTTATTTTTTTTAAAAAAAATATTTTATATTAGATAAAATTCCTAATCTCAAAAGATAATATTTTGTATTTAATTAATCTAAACTTTAAAATCTCATTCTTTAATTTTGCTTACGTGACATTTGAATTATTTAATTGTAAAAGAAATTAAAATCTCTTATTTAATTGGCTACAACTTAAATTTATAATCCTACATGGCGCGCTAAGAAAATTAAATCCTACGTGGCTCTCTAAAACCTCGGGGGAAAACTCCCCTTTATATAAATATATATTAGATTATTATTATTATTATTATTATTATTATTATTATTATTATTATTATTATTATTACTACTATTACTACATTTAATATTACTATTACTACTACTATTACTATTATTATTATTACTATTATTATTACTATTACTAATACTACTACTACTATAATAATAATAGTAATTATTTATTATTATTATTATTATTAATAATATTAATTTATTACTACTACTATTATTGTTACTATTATTAATACTACCGCATTATTATTATAATCATTAAATATTATTATTATTGAGAAAATACAAGTCAATCTGCCAGATAAACGAATTTTTGTTAATCTGATGGCATTTTTGTAAATATATTGAAAAAGTAGGGTCATTTATTAAGTATTGTACAAGTACTGTTCAATTAATGTTTGCCTTTTGCTTTTACTGTTTGGTGAGGAAATTACACATGTACCCTTCAACTAGTACATGAAAAGACGCATATACCCCTCCACTACTACTTAAAAAGACAATTATACCCCAGATAAACAAAATTATTTATCTGGGGAATTGATTGGGTATCCCTCATTATTATTATTATTATATTAATTATAATAATAATTATTATTAAATACTATTTAATTAATATTTTAATTATTATTATTAAAAATTACTAATTAATATTATATTTAAATATTAGTTATTATCTTAAAATATTAATTTTTATTCTAAAAAAAAATCAAATTATTATTATTATTATTATTATTATTATTATTATTATTATTATTATTATTATTATTATTATTATTAATTAATAATAAGTATTATTAATACTATTATTATCATTATAAAACTATTACTATTATTATTATTAAATATTGATAATTATTAATATTATAATTATTAAATATTGATTATTATTAATATTATTATTATTATTATTAAATATTAATTATTAATTATTATTATTATTGAATATTAATTTTTAATTAATATTATTATCATTAAATAATACTTCCTCCGTTCTGTTAATATTGCAACAAGAAGGAAATTACGCATCCCAAAACACATTTTATATGCTAAATATCTATAATTGTGTAAGAGTAAAAATTATAAAAAGTTGATATTGTGAAAGTATTTTATGAGACGAATCCAACAAGATCCCACTTGACTATATTTTGCTTAACGTATAACTCATATTATATGGTCAAACAAGAGTGATGAATAGTGCAAAAAGTTCATTGTAGCAATATTAATAGAACGGAGGAAGTATCTATTATTATTATTAAATAATAATTTTTAATAATATTATTTATTATTATTAAATATTTATTATTATTATTATTGTTAAATATTAATTATTTATTATTATTATTATTATTAAATATTAGTTATTATTATAATAAATCAATATTAAGTATTATTTTTAAGCAGTGTGGAGCAGAGCAGAGCAGCTCTAAAAAACGGGGCCTTAGCTTGTTATTATAGATAAATCAACATGACATCCAAGACTAAGTCTTGTGTGCAACAGGTGTACGTTAATTTATTATAAAACGGGTTAAAATTATGTTAATAGTACTTAAAGTTACCTTTTTGTACTGCTTTCCATTAAATCTAACAAAAAACTTACAATGTATTAGATTAATCATATTAGTCTTTATAGTATGAAATCAGTATTTATAAGAAATTACACCTTAAATAAAATTCAAACCAGCGACCAATTAAAAGTTACCCTTTAAATGGTTAAATTTACGGTTTTTTCACCACATACCCTTAAGTTCTTTGTTTATTCACCATATACCCCTAAGTTGTTACAAAAATTCACCGTATATCCTTAACGAAAATAAGATGAGTAGAATTTGGTTAATTATAAATCGAAATCACTTTAGATATCTGCTTTCATCCCAAAACCACTCTTCTCGTTTCTCTAGCCTTAGAAACCACTCTAAATCTCCATAACCATAACCCTATAAATAATTTTGAGGATTAGAAAATGAAATTTAGGGTAGTTTTGGGATGGAAAATAGGAATGTGGGTGGTTTTGGGGGTAGATCAATGTATTTTAAGTGGTTTTGGTTCATAATTAACCCAAATGATTGACGAATTTAACAATAATAAGTCATCAAGGGTATATGGTGTATTTTTATGAAAACTCATGGGTATATGATGAATTTAAAAAAGTTCATGGGTATATGATGAATAAATAAAAAAACTCAGGGGCATATGGTGAAATATCCATTAAATTTATTACCATATAAATAGGTAAACTTACGTTCGAACTGACCGTTTTACAAAAAAAATTAATGTACACCCATTATATACAAGACTCAGTCGACATCTAATGGTAGGAATCGATTCAGGAATAAAGTAAAATGAGCAAAAAGAAAGATACCTTTTATAAAGTGACCTGTCTCCTTCCAAGCTAGCCGTGGCTCGTTCCAGCATCACTAGTGATCTAGTGTCGAGATTGTATATAGAGTTGTTCAACGGCCTCAACTCTAACGTAGAAATAAAAGGTGTGGTTGATCCAGTTTTTACTAAACATACATATATCAAGTCTTCTGGAGGGGTGTAAATAAGTTCAAACAAAGTACTTTCAGTGTTAATTGTCACCCAAAAATAAACTCCAATATAAACATCAAATTGAGGTATAATGTTGAGGCCATCATAATTTCCGTAGTGGAAACTAGCTCTGATCAAGTATTTTTTATTCTTGCCCTGTAAAGGTTTCAAGCTGTAACAATTTCTATCTCCATCTGGGAAACTTCGAAGTGTGTTATAACTTGGCCTAAGCTTATACAACTCGTAGTCTACCTCAGATTCCATGTTTCTTCCAGTGTTTATGAATCCAGCATCTGAAACGAAATATAACCCATTCGTGTCGTATCGTGAATCTTTGGTCATTCCACAGTCAATGCTGATGAAGCCTTCAAATTTTATTGCAAAGGAACCATTAAATAAAACACCCATCCTCACACATAATTAACAACGATAACTAACCATGATATTGAAGTACATTCACATAAATTGCGCTAACAATATCACGGACTAATTGTAGTCTAATAATCAGTTGTTCGTATACCCTATATGGCGCACCCTGATTAAAGTAGAAAGAACATCGTTCTACGAACTCTTGTTGATTCTGAACTTTGGAAATCAACGAAAATCTTTAACAAAAACTAACATATAGTTATAAAGAGCATAACGAATTTATAAAATAAAACAAATTTTTTTTGTATACGGTGTGCGTTGTACCGTGTGCGATGGAGGTTACTCGATTTACTTGATCAGGGGTTACTCAAATTTCTCAGTCGGGGGTTACTCGAGTTGCTGGGGTTACTTGAGTTATTCGGTCAGGGGTTACTTGAGTTGTCAGGGTTACTCAAGTAACTCGGTTAGAGGTTACTTGAATAACTCTTGATCAAGTAACCCCTCATAACCCCTGACCCAGTAACCACTCGAGTAATCCATGCATGATTGAACCCCTCGAGTACTCCCTGACCAAGTAACCCCTAGCTGAGTAACTAACTCCTTAAGTAACCCCTGACTGAACCCTAAAGTAACCTCTAACAGATTAACCCCTGACCGAACACTTTAAGTAACCCCTAATAATCGAATTACTCGAGTAATTCTTTACCGAACTCCTTAAATTACCCCTCACCGAATTACTTGCGTAACTCCAGCCTTGACCGAACTCCTTAAATAACCTCTGATCGAGTAACCCTTAACCGAGTAACCTCACGAGTAACTCGAGAAACCTTGACCTTGACCGAATAACTCGAGTAACCCATCAAGTAACTCTTGACCAAGTGAACCCCTCAAGTAACCCCTGTCCGAACCCCTAAAGTAACCGCTGACCGAGTAACTCGAGTAACTCTTAACTGAATAACACAGATAACCCCTAACAAAATAACTTGGGTAACCCCTACCACACGGTGTGCTCAAATTGAAATATAAATAACACAAAAAATTTTGAGAAACATTTTTTACAAAAAGATAAAAGATAACACGTGTAGCTGCTCAAATATTCACTAGGATAGGATTTGATATAGCTAAAGAAGGGGGAGCTCAAATTGTACCTCCACTTACCACTAATTTTTTTGTAGGTTATTATGATTTCTTCAGTTTTTAATTAATTAATTATTAGCTAATAATAATAATAATTATTGGCCTTGGTCAAGCCTTTGCGGATGCGTTGAGTCTGTTTGATAGAACGGTTGAGTCTGACATTATGAGTAATCCTACTAAGGTCGCTGCCCCTAAACTTATGAAGAAATTGGCAGATATATACTTCACAAAGGTTACCGCTTCTGCAGAATCTGCCTTCTCTTTATCTCCTCGCCAATCAGCATTGTGGAAATCGCAGCAGGGAGATCATACCTCCGTTTGGCTTCGGGCGATTCCTATTTCAGGGTTGGGTCAGACGATGAACGCAAAGACTTTCCGATGTGTGTTATGCTACCGATTGGGTGTTCCATTGTTCTCTGTCTCGACGTCGTACTCTGCTTGTTAAAGGGTTTTCACGGCGGATATTTTCGGTGATCACGCGGTGTCGTGTGCTGGTATGGTGGGTATTAAACATCGGCACAATGTTGTTCGGGATACCCTTGTTGATATTTGCTATCGGTCAGGGATTTCTGCTAGGAAGGAAGTGGACATTGGGTTATCTGGAGGGAACGACGGGGCTCTCAAACCTGCAGATGTGTTACTTTATTCATGGGATCGTGGTCGCGATGTCTGTGTTGACTTGACAGGGTCTTCTCCATTGACACAGTTTGGGCTTTCTGACTTTGTTCCTGGACGGGTAGTGACTGATGCGGCTAATCGAAAGCGGGTGAAGTACGAATCTAGTTGTCGAGCAATAGGATATGGCTTCCTTCCTTTCTCTCTCTTCTCTTTGGGAGTTAGAAAAGGAGGTTGTTGCATTGCTGAAGCGGATCCAGAAGTTTTTGAAGACTCAGAACATTGGAGCGCGTGCTGCAGATCATATCTTTACTAGGATCGGCTTTTCAATAGCTAGAGGAGTGGGGGCCCAGATTGTATCTCGGCTTCCCACTAATTTTCTATAGGTTGTATAACTTTGTATGTTTTTTAGATTAATAATAATAATAATAATAATAATAATAATAATAATAATAATAATAATAATAATAATAATAATAATAATAATAATAATAATAATAATAATAATAATAATAATAATAATAATAATAATAATAATAATATATCTATTTTCATTGTTGAAATTATTTTAATTTTGTTCCGTTAAAAAAAAACTGGACGTAAACTTGTACTTTAATTAATAGAATAATTGTTAAGAATTACCCGCTTAATAGGCAATTTTGTCATGAACTACTTGCTTAAAAGTTTTATAATAAAAAACTACCCAAAAATTTAAAAATTTTGAGTAACACTACCCATTTTGATTTTCCGGTAACCAAATTTGTTGGGTGGGGCCCACTTTAACTTTCCCTCTTAAACACGACGCCAAAATGATAAAATTTCTCCTTACTTCAAACTTTTAATTGCCGACAACAAAATTTTTAGGAGTGAAAAATAAAAGTAGCTCCCACTCATCGGATTTTGTTTGCCGGAAAACCAAAATATATAGTGTTACTCAAAATTTTTAAATATAGGGATAGAGTGTGTGTGTGTGTCTATATATATATATATATATATAAGCTAAGCGACACACAAAAATTCGTGTGTGTGAATATATTTTTGTTGATTCTTTGTTTCTTTTTGTTTTTTTGTTCTTTTCAGATGGTAGTTTTTTAGGTAGTAGTTTTTTATTTAGATGGTAGTTTTTTTTCCCCTTTTTTTTTAAAAAAAAAAAAATTTAGAAAGAAAGACAAAATTGATAGGGATATTTTGGAAAGTGAAAGTTATCACCCAAAATCCCCTTTCACTTTATATATAGGATATATTAAATTTTTAAGGGAGTAGATAGTTGTTGAGAAAATGATTTGTTTAGCGAGTAGTTCCATACAATTTTTAATCAATTAAATAAACTTTCGAAAATCGGTAGGACTATTACTGCAAATCAAAAACATCTATTTATTATGGACAACCCCTTTTCTAACACTTTTTGGATTGAAAAAAATGGAGGGAAAGGAAGGGAAGAGATATTAAAGGATAAATAATCCTTCATTTGGATAACAAATAAGCAAGGAGAGAATTAAATTGGAGGGGAAGAAAATAGAGGATCAAATTGCAAGAAATTAATCTCCCTAACTAGTGGCAGAGCCAGTATTATTTCAATGCTAGGGCACCATGTCATCCAAAAATCCTCTTATCAAATAGCATGATAAAAAAAATAGCAACTACAACTAATGATTCGAATGTCATGTTAATAGAAATATAGAAAAAAAAATTAAATAAATAAATAAATACGAGTGCAATTAAACTAGACCAATCTCTACCCTTATAAAAACCAGAAGTTGTGTTACTATTTGAAATCTACAGTGTGCTTCCGTTTATACCCTCAAGCTATTTTTTTACTTTCGAAATTTCCCTTCATGCTTGATTTCAGCACTTTGTCTCCTTAGTCTTGTTTCAGTCCTGCTTTTTCCCCTTTTCATGCTCCACCATTCAATTCTTCGATTTGCTTGAAGGAAATGTGTCCTCGACTCCCGTGCAATTACTATATAATATGGATCATATTATGAAGATAATAAATTCGTTTAGTTGGGTCGTCTTTATGTCTTGCTAGAGACCAATATTGATCATTGGGTTAAACCAATACCAACTAAATGGATCCTATGAGGTCACACGTTACAGTGTTAGGTCGAACATGAATACCGAGTCCAAAAGTTGGGCTTAGTGAATGACTGGTCATAAGGAGTAAGATAGGAATAAGTCTTGCCCTAATTAGATAATATGATTATATATAATGAAGGGCCTTGGGAAAAATAAAACAGACGTTCATCTCTCAAAAGAAACAACGTAATATTTTTCCCTTCCTCTCTCTCTACAACCAGTTAGAAGTTCTCCATAGAAGAGGAGATTAAACTCTCCCGTCCAACTAGCATTGGTGGAGGTTCGATCTACACTTGTGGACCAATATTAGAGGAGCAACAACTGGGGCTCTAATCTCCGCAATAAGGTAGAAGAAAGCTTGGGAATTCATGCATCAAAGGTTAATTCTAAACTATTATGTGATCCTTTATTTGTATATGCATGAGATCCTGTTTAGGTGCGTATGAATGAGATTCATGAAATTCCGCTTAGAGTACCTAAAACCCTACAGTGGTATCAGTTAGCCTATGCATGTACATATACCGAATATTAATTCTTTGATAGTCCACAATTTTAATTCAATTAGGAGGGAGAATAATTTAATTATGGTTCAATCTTTATATTAAATGAGATTTAATTTTTGGAATTTTTTAAATATGATTTAAATTGCTCAATTTTTCTAGCAAAATCCAATTTAAGCCCTAGAATTTTCGAATATTTTGATTGAAATAAAGCCCTAAATTTTGATTTTGTGTTTAATTTTGATGATTTTCGAACTCTAGATTTGAAATTGAATTGTGAATTTGATTTTGAAAATTGAATTAGGCATAAATGTTATGTTTTAATTTAAAAGACCTAATTTAATTTTACAAGAGTTGTTAAATTAATTAAATTAAAACTCTAAAAAAAAAAAGGGAAAAGAATTGATTTTTGGGAGGGGCAGCCGTGGTTGGGTGGTCGGATCACCGTCAGGTGGGCCACGACGGTTTTCCAGGTGGCCGATCAATAGGGGAATTGAGGGCGGCGACTGGCTGACAGGCGACAGCGGCATAGTGCAACTGTTGCACGGCTGCCTGCTGCGGCCTGTGTTTCGATCGTGGCTAGGCACCAGCCTGGTTGCGACAACAGCCCTCAGACGTTAAAGGGTGGTGTCGGGAGATTGACGAGCGGCGCGGAACCATCTCTGGTCAGGTGTTTTCCGGCGTTCTTCTAGTCAGGTGTTTCCTTGGCTGCCGTCTTCTGCGGGTGAGCGAAGCACCTGCGAACTGCTGCGTTTGGCTGGGGTTTTTCCCTTTGCTGACGTGGCAGTTAGTATTTTAATAATAAAAAAAATGTTTTTATTAAAATTATTTTGTTTTAGAATATTTTCAAAATAAAATCTGATTTTATTTTGAGGATAATATCAAATTTCAAAAGTTGGTTTTTGATAATTATCCTTAATTAAAGTTGTTAATTTTGGATATAATTTGTTAAGATAATTTCAAATCTTAAAATTTGCTTTAATCTTTGAAAATTTTAAGGATTGTTGAGCAAGATTCCAAAAAGATAAAGATTGATTTAAATAATGTGATTATCCCATAATTATTTTTGGATAATAATTGAATTAAAATTATGTGATTGGCTAGCAATTAGGATAGAATCTCCTAAATTAGTTAGGATAACCATGGAAGATAAATATGATTTATCTTTCATAACTAAAATATGATTTGATTCTATCTCTTACCTTAAATAAAATATATGATATTTTATGGTTGGTTAGAAATAATATATGATATTATCTAATTGCAAAAATATGTGATATTTTGAAATATACGTTGCCTTAATTAAGAATATCTGATATTTTAATTTAGGAAAAGTATGCTATGTGATTTAATTTGTGGCAATTGTATGTTATATATGATATATTATTATTGCTATAAATTATTAGTATGGCCCAAAGTTTAAATTAGAAAATACGATCTGCGTATCGTTGTGTATTTTTGTAATTTAAATACGATCTGCGTATCGTTAAGTATTTTTGTAATTTATTTTAATTATGAATTAGTTTAATTATTTAAATACTTAATTAATCCAAAGAAGAGCCCAAGATGAGAAGGCCCATGATGAAAATGGACGGAGATCCATTAAGAGTTCAAGGAGGTGCCTAATCAAGTTTAGTTCTTAGGATTAGAGGCCATACTAGCTCATATTTAATTTTATTCATTTTATTATTATTCTTAAAATGTTTATAAAGTTATTGAATGTTGTTATCAAATGCGCTAGAGTTCACTGATTTATAACAACATAATGAACTTAAGTCCCACAATATTGAGGCTCGCTTTTCCAAATATAAAGTACTTATTAAACACTTGATTAATAGTAATGGGTCATGCCTCCGCAGAGCATTATTATTAATCTTGGGAGGTAAGGTGAAATTGCGAATTTTGCACACTTAATTTGGTCATCCTGGACAAAATCATCAAAATCGTTTTGGATTTTGAAGCAAGCTAGGGGATAGTTGAACATATGATGTTATCTATCCAACCAAGAATTGTAAGAAGTTGTAATTAGTAAAGGAGTTTACTTACCTTGAAAATGTAACCTTAAGGAAGGGCCTCCGTCCGCTTAATGCTACATAGGGATAGGATCTTGGAATCACGTTATTCATGAAGGGACACAAAATGAATATAGTGTAAAGTAGCTAAAATGATTTCAAAGGATGTTTGAATCATAAACTACTTCGATAAACATAGTTGAACTTTGTAATTATTTGCAAATATTATGTCTTTATTGATTAATTTTCTTGTTATGAGTATCTCCTCGATTGAAAGAAATATTGAGAAACGTTCTCAAAACTAAAAGAGTATCCGTAAATTATTATCCATGCTTTGTTAAAAGGGGTTTAAAGGCTAAAAGGAGTGTTAAAACCTATTTAATAATGTCACATGTCTAATGATAGCTTCCCAGAACTCAAAAGGTTTGAATAATTGAATGGCTCCACCATTGACTCATTTTGAAAACGTTTCAAGTAATTGGACTCGATGGAGAGGTACAAGACCTCTAAAGACAACATGAGTGCGACTCACATGAAGAACTCAGTATTTTTCCTTGATCAATATGATTGAACATGGTGAATTACTTGTATTTTCATACTATCAAATGTTGACTAATTTAAGTGACATCATTCATCACTTTTTGCATACGGTGTTAAATACAAGATTAAACTCCAACATGAATTGTGTTGAATGGTTTTGGCAAAATTATGTAAGATGCTTAAAGTAGTTGAGCATAGTATCACTTTGAGCTTGAAAGAAATGTTCTAGATGGTTCAAATGAGAAAGGGTTAAGAAGGATGGGGACTACAATAAAAGCCAAAGGATAAAGAAAAGACAAATAAGTTGTCAATTCTTAATCACAAGGCTACTAAATTGACAAGTGCTATTATGAATAGCAAATGTTTAAATTGAGGACTGGCTCCAAGAGATTGAAAACTACCCCATAAAGTACAGTTGGAAGGTTAAGAATGGAAATGTTCCACATCAAGTAGTTATAGAAATTGATTTAGCAAAAATCTACTTATTTGACATGTGATGTCAAGATTAACTCTCTTGTTGAAGAATGAGGTTGAGTTAAAGAGTTGAAACTTGGATAAGCGAAAAGTAAATCTACAATGTGAGAAACAAATGTTGTTTTACATGTATGACTTTACATTTCACTTAACTATATATAATTTAGCATCGATATAAATAATCGTTATTATATTCTTGCTATAATCAAAACATCATTCCATTGCAGTTACCACTGAATGTCAAAGATTCAAAGCATCGAACAAATGTTATTTTGTGCTTAGTTGAATCAAGGGATGTTTTGAAATGCTAAATAGGTTAAAGAGTTCTATATGTTAGATATAGATGAACCATTTCTATGTATGAATCACTTCTAGAAATGTCAATTTGATCAAAATACGAATAAAATTGCATACGGAAGCTCCGAGAGGATGGACTTCTAACATCATAAGATTATGAATCCATTGATGCATGCAAATCTTATTGTAGTTTGATGATTGAAAAGTTTATCTTTTGGAGAAAAGGTGACGTGATCCCATGGTTGAATACATAACGATGTAATTAAGAAACCTAAGGATCACAGGCTAGAGATGAACATGGATACTTCTTTTGAATATGATCACACATGCTTACATGAAGCATGAATCAGAAGATTTTGAAGGAGTTCAATAAGGTTCAAAAGAAGAATAAAAGGACTTGGAAAACATTACGATAAGATTGTAACAATTTACTTTTGAGTCAAATTGTTAACTTGGCAAGAATTCAAAAACATTTACGATGTGATCATAGTGATGAGCGTTTGAGCCAAAACTTGATGATCATCCCAAGGATTGTAAAATTAGTTTACAACCTACTCCACTAAGAGAAAATGTTTTTCAAATGGAGGAATTAAACTATATAAGATATAGCATAATTCATGATGAACTGTACCTATCTTCCAAACAATAGTTCTAAGGATACACTTTTAAAATGAGCTTTTTACACTAATTAGGACTGCGTCAAATCACAATGTAGATAAAACATCATATAAGATATAAATAAGAGAAGTTCTTTTTTTTTTTTCTACAAATTTAAGAATAAGAAACTTGTATTAAACTGCTTAATGCAATGTTGAATTCTAAAGCTTAGTACAAGGGTACTACAACCACAAAATGTTTTGAGGACAAATTGTTTGTTGCTCTAATTGGTGCCTTTTTGAAAAAAGGTGTCATTTATAAAAGTCAAGTGGGAGTAATTCTCGAAAAGGTCGAGAAGAGCAACATACCCTATGCTAAAACCCTTTTTCATAAGGCAAGTGGGAGTATAAGTCTCGAAGGTGTTCGAGATAAGGCAAGTGGGAGTATAAGTCTCGAAGGTGTTCGAAAGAACCAACAAATGAGCATGATTCACACCATGTTAAAAACAACAACACGTGGTCTCATTAATGTAATGGGATACGTAACCATGTGTCAAGGGCCACATTCAATGTATACCCTTATTATGTTGTTCTTCATTGAAAATAAGTTTTCACTTGTTGCGCATAAACCCACAAAGTCTAGTAAATCTAAGCCAGAGAAATAAGTTCGATGGTTAAGAAATTCTAAAATATTGATTTTTGAATGTAAGATTTGACGAGTCACAAAATAGCTTAGTACAATGAAAATTTGAAATGGTTTCCATGTCTGAAAAATTGAGTGTGAGACACTTGGTTGATTTGCATGAATTGGGAGAAAACCATTGAATGCAAAGAGTAGACAAGGAAGGAAAAAAAATTTCCAAGCATTGATTAGTCACTAAAGGATTTAACGAATTCATAGTATTGACTATGGTGAAATCTTTCGTTGCTAATATTGCTTATATCTATTCAGACTCTTCTAGTGATTTCAACTCTATGTGATATGGTTGATGGAGTTCAAAACACTTTCCTGAAATTGTTCATGAAAGGGAATGTGTATGTGATACACGCATTAACGTTTTGAAGAACCAGGAAGTCCTAGAAATGCATGTAAGTTTCATAAGTCCATTAGTGGATTGAAATAAGCATCATGGAGCAAAATCTTCGATTTACTAAGTTTATCAAATTGGTTGATAGTCTTATAAATGAAGAAGCTTGTACATACAAGAAGTTTAGTGGGAGCTATGTAGTCTTCTTGGTTTTTTATGTAGATGACATACTTCTTACAAGATACGATGTTTCCATACTTTAATAGGTCAAGTAATTATGGCTAGTGAATTGTTATTGTATGAAAGACCTTGAAGGTTTAAATGAGTACATCTTGGGAATCAAGATTTATTGAGATTGGTCTTGGAAGAGGATTGAACTTGATTGAGAAACTTATATAGATGAGGTTCTCTCTACGTTCAAGCATAATAACTCCAAAGGAGGTTTCACTCCTATGTGGCATAGCACATTGCTTATCAAGACTCAGTTTAAAGCAAAGATTGATGAGATTTAGCGAATGAGTGACATTCCTTGTGCAATTTCAAAGGGTTCGTCATAAAGGCTACGCATTATACTGATTAGATGCATGTATGCAATTTTCAAATCGGATTCTGATATGTGATATTGGAAATTATTGAATTAAGAGTTTCCTGAAGTACTTGGAGAAGAACAAAAGGCAACGTCTAAGTATATGGAGATAAACTATCATAAAAGAAAAGGTCGCAAAGTTCATATGGATGAGAATGTCTCAAAATCTGTTAACTAAACTATTTCAGAAGCCTAAATATGAAAGTCATATTAGGTTCAATAGAAATTTAACATATTAGATAGCTTTGATTGTGTATTGGACACAGTTGCAAAACTATCAATTGTGTTCTCCCTATGTTTATCAATGTGAAACAAAGTTTCATACTTATTTAATCATGGTTTAGTATTAAATAAAATGTCCAAAATATTTTATGAATTTCAATCGGTTTGTCAAATGCGTGATTTGATGAATAAAACCCCATAAGTGAACTGAATTCATGGAATATTTAAGTTTCTAATCTAAGTCGTTAAACTGGACATAAACGACTTATTGAAGAGGATTAGCATATAAGATTGATTGATAGCGCAATTTCATGGGTTATGGGAACATAGAGATGTTCAGTCAATTATATGGATTTGTATGGTTGATACATATTGAACAGACCTACTTAGAAGTTTTGAAAAACTTCGCAAATTATATTAGTAGATTCCTTGGACATGAGTGGAACACTACTCAATTCAATGATTAGTGTAACCTTGATGTTTTTAAACGTCATGCCGTAAAAGGGGACTATAAAAGTGACACTCGGGTTGCGCTAAAATTTGAGTGGGAGTTTTGGTTGCCACAAGATTGAATAAGTCCTCCTATGTTAGATAGGATGGGTGTCTTGGCCTCTTGAAGAGTATGGATTGGAAATGCATGGCCGTGGTAAAATGGATTACTAGATAATCATTTGTTTAGCAATTCAAACTCGGATTTCAAGAAATAATTTGAACGCTAGTATGGATGACATAGAGATGTAATCATACTATCAAATTGGACACTAAGAGACTTAAGGAATTTGAAGATTGCACGCTTGTCTAAGACAAGTGGGAGATTGAAGGAAATATGTCATCGACTCTCGTGCAATTACTAATATAATATGGATCGTATTATGGAGATAATAAATTCGTTTAGTTGGGTCGTCTTTACGTCTTGCTAGAGACCAATATTGATCATTGGGTTAAACCAATGCCAACTAAATGGATCCTATTAGGTCACACGTTACAGTGTTAGGTCGAACATGAATACCGAGTCCAAAAGTTGGGCTTAGTGAATGACTATCCATAAGGAGTAAGATAGGAATAAGCCTTTCCCTAATTAGATAATATGATTATATATAATGAAGGGCCTTGGGAAAAATAAAACAGACGTTCATCTCTCAAAAGAAACAACGTAATATTTTTCCCTTCCTCTCTCTCTACAACCGGATAGAAGTTATCCATAGAAGAGGAGATTAAACTCTCCCGTCCAACTAGCATTGGTGGAGGTTCGATCTACACTTGTGGACCAATATTAGAGGAGCAACAACTGGGGCTCTAATCTCCGCAAGAAGGTAGAATAAAGCTTGGGAATTCACGCATCAAAGGTTAATTCTAAACTATTATGTGATCCTTTATTTGTATATTCATGAGATCCTATTTAGGTGCGTATGAATGAGATTCATAAAATTCCACTTAGAGTACCTAAAATCCTACATTGCTTTCTCTCTCCTTTGAACCAGTCTTTCTCACTATCACTCCATTAGATGGAGTACATCTTTCCTTTTTCACTTCATTTTCTCTCTCTTCACTGCACTCATGAAAGAATGTTAAATTTTGCTTCAACATGAAAGGCCTCATCACCAAGCATAGAGATTTCAATATCACTCCACCACCACCATCATCACAACTACCGTCATATTTTATCTCCACTCTTCGCCGCCGACCTCACTTCAATGGTGCGGTGGAGTTTGATCAAGCATTAATGGAGCAAGAAGGATAAAGCTTTTGAATGGTTAATGTCAAATAACTCAGTTGCAGTTACGGCGTCAAATAAAATGTTGTTATTCTTTGGGATCCCTAATTATCTGTTATAATGAATTAGGATTCAGGGCAATGCCCAATTTCATCTAATGGATCCTTCAATCATATACTCTTAGATTAATTTCTTAGCAATGCCCAATTTCTTCTTTTATGTAGTTAGGATCGGTTCATCCTATTTTATTTCCATTTTTCACAAACTCTTCGACTCTCCATTGTAGCGGCTTCTGATGAAGGTATGGTTCTTTAATTATTTTGTTGAATTATAAAGTCTTTAGCTTACTTTCAGGATTTGTGAAGGTTTTTTTTTATTTATTTTTTTTATTACATTTATCAAGATCTGATGAAACTTATTTGATTTTATATGTTTTTACGTTTTAGCTTACATTCGTTAAAAGCTGATGTTTCTTTTTTTGATTTTTTTGGATTTAAAGGGAGCTCAAGGATCTATTAATGGAGATGATCCTTCTGCATTTGATTAAAGGTAAAAAAAAAAAATTATATCCTTGTATCTTTCTACATAAAATCATTTGAATATTTTTTCTTCAATCAGAGTATGCCGTTTTACATGTTACTCTGATTCAATTTTAGGATTCAGATAATTAAGTACTCTGTGTGAGTAATTTCTTGTTTGTATGATTTTATTTTTATTTATTTTTTAAACATTTCTGGATTGTATAGGTAGAAACACAAATGATGGCATACATGCTTTGATTACCACTGATATATAATTTAATCTGATTAGATTTTATCCTGTAATGAAAGCTATCATTTTCTCTTGTTCTGTTTGTAGGTGTGCTGAGTTTTATCACAATAATTAGAGATGAGTTCTTTTATCTTGCTTAGGTTCATAAAATTTCCTACACTGTTGATTGCTTTTTCTACTCGTGGTTTGGACTTTTTTTTAATATGCTTGGTTGCTGCTTTTGAAAGTCACCAATAAATTAGAGGACAAAATAATTGATGACATAGTCTCATAATGCAGAGAGTTAGGGCAGTGGGTTACTTTGAGCCTATTATTATCACTGAAATGAAGGGTCTCCGAATTTCTGAATCCATATGCTTGCTAATGGAGATGATCAGATGATCCTTATGCATTTAATTAAAGGTAGAAAATTATATCCTTGTATCTTTCTACATAAAATAATGCTATTTGTTTTTACTCTGATGTTGGTTATTCATACCTTTGTTAGGTTAGATTAACTGTGTTGAAATCAGAGGGGTGGATTGGAAAAGCTTATGGAGAATCGTAGCCTTCTGTTCACTCAATTAAGGTACAATTTTTTTGCTTTTATCCCCCCTATAATTTGGGATATAATGTGAGATTCATTGGGTTATATGTGTGGGATGAACTGGGTTATTTTTCATGGCTAAAAAAAGAGATTCTTGGGATCGAAAAAAATACTACTCCTATTGAAATCAATTACTCTGATATGTTGTTCATAATTTTCCTAAATTAGTTTATGGTTAATCTTGCTATTGTGATTATTGTTAAATTCAATTTTACATTAGGGTACCTTAAAATATTGGAACTTACGTTATTTTCAGCTTCTGCCCCTACTTTTACATGGTTTGATTGAGCTTTAAAGGGTCATCTTTATACAAACTTTAATTTTTTTTTTAGGTTAGTGATTATGACTTATGACCTTAAATTTTTTGTTTAGGTATTCAATTTTCAGCTCATTTTTTTTGTTGGGTGATCGATTTTGAGTTCAATAATTTTGGTCTGTGTAATTGGGTCATCGCACTTTTTGCTTAGATTTTTCTAGGTTGCCAATTTTTACTTGGATTTTGTCTTGGTGGTCTCTGAGTCTTAATATAGCTTAGTTTTATCAAGGTTGTCGATTTTGGGCTCGAATTATTCCGGATTATCGATTTTAAGCTGGAAATTTTTTGGGTTTTCATAAAAGAGGAGATGTTTTGGAGAAAGGTTTTTAAAACAGGAATATCTAATGAGAGAGAAAAAGAACGGGGGTGGGGGAGTGAATTCATCAATTGCTGCTAAATTTGCATTTTTTCTATCAGCTCTAAAGTATACACGGTGATCTCTGATGAAATTTTGGTGGCGAGAAATTATTGTCAATTCCTGGCATTAATGTTTTAAGCGCCAAATTCAAAGGCGGAACGAGTAGTAGCTGTGTATGTAAACGCTAAAGCCTCATCTACTTTGCTTTATCATCATGGCAGTGTCGGTGATTTAGGTCCGATGTTTGAGCTTTTTGTGGAGCTTAGCAGTCGTCTTCGTGTTAATCTTGGGTAAATTTCTAAATTTTTCTAATCTATGATATGTTTTAGCTTTCAAGGGTTATTAAATTATTTTTATTTATATTTGTTTGCCCCATAAAGAATAAAATTTTATACCTCATGATAGACAATTTTCAAGTCCTTATGAGTAGATGGTAAACAAGTGCTTTAGGGTTTTGGTTAATTTGGTATACATTAGGGGAATAGATAACAAGATTTAGGAAAGTCATGAACTGTACGAATCTAGGGTTTTGGATTTGGAGTGTATCTTGAATTTGGAACTTGTATAACAAGTTTGAGTGTAATTAAGAAGCACAAGTTATAAACAGAAGTTAAAAATATAAATTTTAAATTTTGATCATCTTCTCATGAATAATGCTATGGTAGAAGTTAGGCCTGTTGCTTTGATTTTACTTTGATTTTTACTGAACATCTTATTGCTTTTACAGAGGAAGGTCAAGTAATTTTCCGTCAGATCCAACATCTGTAGGTCAGGGGATTGTAAAGGTTGAATATGAGAGAAGCTCACTGGAAATGAAGAACTTTTAGATGATCTCGAGAAGATACAAATTCAATTTTTTAGGTAAATTTATTTAATATTTATACTGGGGTAAATTTATTTAAAATATTAATATTGAAGATACCAAACCAACAATAGGCCATGCTCACCATCATCATCAATCCCGAATCTCAATAAAATCAACGGTGGAGGGAAAAATTGTTGAAAACAGTATCAAATTGATGATTGTGGGTGGCGGATTGGCGGTAATTGGTGGCGTTGGCTGTGATTTGGTGCGCAATTGAAGAATTGGTGATGTGGGGTTGTTATGTTTGGTGCAAGGAGATGGAGCAGCAGCAGGGCACCAGGGTTGCTGGTGGCTGCTGTTTGTGAGGGAGAAGGGAGTTATGGTTGGGTGAGGTGGGGGATTCTGGCTCGTTGGTGGGGTGTGTGGGTGTGGGAGTTTTTGGTGGTGAGGATTGGCTACGGTGGTCGGAAATTGGTGGAATCGGGGCTGTAGAAGGGTAGGGGTGGAATAGAGACTGGTTGTTGGGTTGTGTGGGAGTTTTGGCATGTTCGGTGAGGGGGGGGGGGGGGGTTGGCAGCAATAGTCAAGAAGGGGAGGGGCGGTTCTGATGGTGGGATGGGACTGGAGTGGTATAGTGGTGGATTGAGAGAAGGGTGGAGCAGTGGTGGTGTTTGGGGAAGGAGAGACAAAAGAACAAAAATTGTTTAAGGACGGAGCAGTAGGGTCGAGGATTTGGGGGTTAGCGATTAGGTAGGCTCAGGGTGGAAGAGGTGGGCTGGTCGCCAGCAACTAATCATCACTTCTTTTCATCAATGACACTTCTCAGCAGTATACTGGTGGATTTTCTACGTAAGATTTTAATTTTATGTTTTGTTAAATTTGAAGGGTATATTTAATTTGGATTTTTTTCTGAAATTTTTAAGATGTGGTTTTGGATTAGGGAGGAGATATTGATTTGGGCAAGGAAGAAGACGGGTGAGCCTGTTGTTAGATTGAATTCAGTTGCTGAAGCTGAGGCATTTACTTGGAAATACAGTATGTATTTTGTTGGGTTGTTTGAGAATTTTGAGGTATTTTCTGTTCTGTAAAATTTTCCAATTATGTTGTTTTAGTCTTTGGTTCAGAGAATTTCGATGTATTATCATCGACATTGGCAAATTTCTGTTATCTGTAATATGTTTTTCTGAGTTTGTATGCGTTGGTGTTGTTTATCTTATGCTTACTGCAGTTGATTGACAAGGAAGTCGATAACTTTTGTTTCAATGGTGTATAATGTGGTGCGAGACTGCAAGTTAGTAGTGTGATCTGCTGAATTATACTCCATAGTAGATATGATTGGATGTTTGATATGTTATGATAAATAAGGAGTATTATAAAGTGAATAGGATTGATATAATTAGGCAAGTGTGCACAGGGCACATCAATTGTCCTGCTTATGCATTTGCCTTGTGATGCCATAGAATCTCAATGACATATCATCGGTGCTATGAAATTACTCTCTTATAGCTCAAGTGCGCTGTGATATTTGATTATCTTGATATTTATGTTGATGTTTGATTATCTAGATATTTATGTTAGCATTACAGGGTACTCGTAACTAATAAGACCAACTTCAATGCTTGCAATCTGGGATCATCTTTTGAAGAGCATAATGACTCGTGAATTGGCAATCTGGCTTGCACCTTTCTAGCTGCAGTTTTTGTTACATTATTGTCTTCACCTCTTTTATACAAATGTGTAGTTTTAAATTTTTGCGTTATTAAGGTTAAATTTATTCAGTATAAAAAGCTTATTCTTGCTTCTATTTTTTTAGCTTTGTGATTTCAAATTTGCACGTGCCATGTCAAAAAAGACTGATTTTCTTCACTCTGTCTAAGGTCGGGCTTATCTGCTGCTATTTGCCTTTTATACGCTGCAGACATCATAGCAAAAAGTTTTACCAGAATGCTGTCTCTTGTTGTATTCATTTGCGGCGCTATGAAAAGTGGCAAAACAACTTTCTGGTATGATAGGTATGACTGTTTTGGGTTTTGTCAATTTCTCATTACTATATTCGTGGTTTCATTCATCGTCTTCTCTTTAAATTGGTTGATTTTTGTGTTTTCTTTTTGCTTGAAATGCAGTTTTTTTTTTCTTAAAATATGGTGGATAATGCATTTACTGAGCACCCATTATTTGGTGGGCAATATCAATGACCTTCCCTAATAGATTCTTGATTTTACATGCCAAATTTCCCAATTTCTTGCTTTTTACTTAAGTTATATTTGTGGGAAACTAACAATAGTTTGAACTTTTGTTTTATGTGCAAATTTGAATTATATTTATAGGATTTGAGCAATGTACGGGAAGTCCCTGATCATCACGTTGAATTTTAATTTAAAGAGGTTCTAAATTATTTGTAGTGATGGGTTTTGTGGGTAATTAATAATTAATGGAAGAGTCAATGTGGTTTTTGTTTTTGTGTGTATAGGAAGCGTTTGCTAACCCTAATCGAGATGAAAGTCTGATTATAGAATTGTTAGAGTTGAAGCAAGAGGTTGCTGATGAAGGTAATGTTTGGTTCCTACAAGAACTTGCTAGGGAACAGGATGCTGAAGGCGGTATGGTGAGTTTGTCAAGTTTTGTTTCGTTTAATTTCTTTTATGTTGGGTAACGTTCAATTATGTTGTTTCTATTTGATTAATTGTGACAGGGTGTTAAATTTGATAATTGACCTATAATGGACTTTATTGTTGATAAATGTGAATTAAGATTAAGGGGTGAGAGAAAATTCCTCTGATAAAATATATCTATTCATGACAGATTTAGTGACTTTCAAAGCAATAAATGTATGATGAAGACCTAATGATGCTAGATATGTCACTTGAACTTATGAAGTAGGCAAGGAAGATCATTTGAAGTTTTGAACGTGGCAGCTTAGTTCTCCAGAATTCAAAGTTGTATATTGCAACGAATTTAAAATATGACCTGTCTTTAACATTGAAGCCACTTCTAGAATGACAAAGTTGATCATCAACATCTTTTGTTTGGGTGAAACAGGAATTTAAACTACATAACATCATATCACCATTAGTTGTGGTTCATATTCTCTACTGTTTTTTTTTCAGCTAAATCAAGTGACTTGATGTCTTTTTACAGGTTTGTGCTAATGCGTTGAGTTTTTGAAAGAGTTGATGATGATGGACTACAGTGGTTTCTTCTGCAGTTAGTCCTGGCCCTTCATTTTGAGCACTCAGGTAGATCACACCTATTTCATTTCCTTGATCAAACATTGACGAGAGATTCAGCCTATGAAAAATTAAATAAAATGAATAATTGAAATATGTGAGTAATTTATGTTTGTATGAATATTTTTTTTAAGAAGATTGTTATAATTTTTTCTGTTTTTTTTCATCATCTTTTTCGGAATCAATATTTTAGTCTACTCTCGAAATTGAAAGGCTTGTTTCCAATTTTTCTTTTCTTTTTGAATATGGGTTTTTGATTTGAAATTCTGAGTTTTTACCCTCTTTGATTCTATCTCCGTCCCTATAATTTGTAATTAATTTGGGGGCTATGTCATTTATTTACTCCTTTTATTATTGGGCTTAGAAAGTTAGTTTAGTTGTACTGCGATGATTATCTATTTTCACTACTGCTCTCTTGGAGTTTGAAACAAGCATGCTTCATATCCAGTCTTTTCCGTTAATCCAAGTAAGTGTCAGGTTAATTTGCTTAATTTGCAATGTTCCTGTTAAATTATTAAATAAAGTGGTACTCTGATAAGCTCTATTCTCTGATTTTAGTTGACACTTGCTTCTGTTTGGTTTTCTTCAAATTAATGGTCTTAACTTGCTCCAAAATCTGACTATGGTCTATATACTAAAAGGGAGGTGTAAGAAGTTACATGCTTCTAACTAGTGATTGTTTGGGCTAAAATTTTGCAGGATGGACTTTGTTCAGCTGATCTATCCTGTGACCAAGTAAGTACTTGATCCCCTTGCTATGGTGGCTCGACAAACAACAGTTCTCTTCAGAAGCTCTTCATAGGTGTGATATGCGATGTCAACATCGTCCTATTGAGTTTGTGAAAGAGGTATGCTACATTTTGTTTGTAAATATTTCTTAATCAATTGAACTCATGCAACTACTCTAATATGTTTGAAAATCCCATAGTTAATTACAATAATAATATTGCTTGCTTCTATTTCTTGGGGCCTTGCTGTAATGTGTCTATGTTGCCTATTAAGTCTTTTTAATGTAAATGTATTAACTACTATAACAAAAGAAAGTGAATACCAGGTGTAATTTAAAGAACTAATACTTAATTACTACTACTATTTTTTTTTAATGTGAATGCCTCCATTTTAGTCGTCTAAACCTTGGAAGTGGTACTCATGAATCAAATTTATTTTGTCCTTTGTTCATCTTGTGCTTTACGTTGAAGTTATGAGTCTTTTAGTTCATAACATTTTGACTAAAAAGAGATTATGGATTGATTTGCTTTATTCTTTAACCTTTACAATTAACATGCTTTAAGATGTCAGATGTGTGTAGTTTAATTTGAGGCAATTTGGGTATTTAAGATTGTATCATAGCAATTTGTGTGTATATGAAGGCTATTAGCTTAATTGGTAAAACATTATGCTATCGTGCATAAGATGTGGGTTCAACACCTCATGCACGATTTATTTAGTATGGAAACTGTTTAGAGGATCATCTTTAGTATGGAAACTTGGAGTTGGTAAACAATACTTTTCAAAAAGATTTTAAATAAGTTTGTAAAACCATACAAGACAAGTATTAAAAATATAAAGGATGATGGATAAATGTGACACCAAATTATCCATATATTGAGGAGTCAAGAGAGGGCATGCCAGGAGAGAAAAGGGCATACCGGAAAAGGAAAGGGGCCGAGAGAGAGGGAGGCAGGAGACAAAATGAGCGAAAAAGAAGGTATGAGAATGAGTTGGGAGAAGAGGGAGAGAGATGGGGGGAAGGGAGAAGGTGTGGGAGAGAGAGAAAAAAAAAGGGACATGGGAAAGAGCGAGAGAGGAGCATGGATAGAGGGATGCATTGAGAAAGAAGAACCCAAGTTAGAAAAGGGTTGGGATAGAGAGAGGGGGTTGAGAGAGAGAAAATGAATCAGGAGAAGTATTACCATATTCATGTTTCAATTCGGTACGTGGTACGAGTTCATGGTTTGTGGCTTGGTCGATTTATTTATATAACGAATAGTTTTATATATAAAACAAAAAATAATAATAATGCAGTCTTTATTTATTTATAGTTTTTTTATATGAAAAAATATTCTTTATATAAAAACTATAATTTCAAATAAAGGCTATAGTTTTATATGAATCTTTATTTATTTATTTATAGTTTTTTTATATTGAATTAGTAACACATTTATTATAAACTAAAATTAATAACACTTTATTCGTGTTTATTGGGCTATCGCGCGCATCGCGCGCGATGGCTCAACTAGTAATATTCAAGTTTTGAAATTGGTATATTGTGTCATCAATTACATCATCTTAACTAGAAAAGTAATCTTGTTCATTGTGATATAAACTTCATGATAACTTGTTTTTGTATTGGGTAACTAGAAAATTAAGCACAAATAAAGATATATATTTTTTTAAAAAAAAAATGTTGGGAAAGAGAATTAAACCCATGAACTTAGATAGAAAAACAAATATTCTAACCACTAGGCTATTGATAAAAATACAAGTATACACTTTATACTCTACTAAACTAAAATTAAATTTATTTGAACCCTTTTTTTTTTTTTTTTTTTTTCGTGGCCTATCAGGACCATGACTAGCCCCGCTTCTGCCTCTAACAATGAAAAGATTTGTAAGGAAAACTCTTCATTCTTCCCTCCCCTTCCCTTCCCACCCCTTCTTTTCCTCCCCCCTAATCTATCGAAACACACTGTAAATTTGTTTTGAAAGACAAAACTATGATCACGACTACTACTATTATATTTTAATGCCATTATCTAATAGGAAATACACTCTAAAATATCAATTTATCCGCTATAGGATCCTTTTAGCTAGGCATAAACATATAGTACTAATTTAAAGCTTCATAATAACAAATTGAAAGCATAAGCGACTATGCAAATGATTAAGAGAATAATTATACCTGCAGCAACTCTTTTATCGGCTACCACAGTCAAATTTGCAGCGTCACCAGCAGCCAAGGAGAAAATTAAAACACGATTGTAAACCACAAGTATATTGATGGTGTTAAAGGCCATAACCCAAATCCACAGCATTTTTTATTTATTCTTTTATGGATATAGTGAATTTGTTTTGTATATTAAGCTAATAAGCTACACATATTGATATGCACACAGCACACTTATATACTATATGCATTTTGCATAACATGCAGTGAGTGTTACGTTCATACAAAAGTACGAAGTAGTTGACTTGATTAGTCTTCTTCGTACTTTACTCAAATACACCGTATATTTAAACGGAATTTCACTTTAATATATGACTTTTTTTTTAACACAAAAGGGAAAGTAGCTTATATTATATCAAGATAAAGCTGAGCATCATCAGAGCAAAAGTTTGGTCCCTAAACAGCAGGTCCGATGTAGGATAATCAGAAGGCATGACAAACCAATCTGAAATATCTGACTTGATTAGTCTCCACTTTAATATATTCCACTTGGACATCAAGTTGGTTTGTCTCCCCCTAAAAAAAAAAAAAAAAAAGGAAAAAAAAAGTTTGTCTCCACTACTTTTCTTTTACTTTACTTTGAAAAAAGTTTGTCTCCACTACTTTTCTTTTACTTTACTTTGAGGATGATTCTACCATAGTCGTTGACTACGGTCGACTACAATAACAGACTAAATCTCAACCGTTGATATTTTTTATTGCTTAATCTTAGCCTTCGAAAAGTTACACATCATTTAAGTGACAAGTCAGCGACCAATCAACGCCCAGTCAGCAAAGGGTTGTTTGGTTCATTACTTTTAGAGGGTAATTTTTTTTTTTTTTTCAAGTTACAATATTATAACTAATTTTTTTTTTCAAGTTATAATATTATAACTTATAAATAATCACTCATAATTATAAAATTGAAGAAAATCATCCAAAATAAACGATTGACAAAATTCATTTGTATACTTTCATCCCCATTTTGATACCTTCACCCATCTTCAATGGTGCATCTAATTGTTGATCTATTTTAATGGGCACTCCATCATCAACCTCCAATCTTCATTATTTATCCAAAAATTACCAAATTACAGATAGAATCAATAAGATTAATGTTTAATCATCACATTTATGCTTTAATTTTTTATTTCAGAGTTTGTATCAATTTAACTATGTGAATAAAAAATTCGATTGAAAACTATGGATTATATCTTTCGGGATCAATTGTTAGAATAATTGAAATGATTTTTAGTATAATTTATAAAAGTCATATGAATTTGTGAATAATTATCCGCCATTGAATGTTTTTTTTTTAAAGAAGCCATTGTTGAATGTTGAAGCTAGATGAACATGATTTTAAGTTGAAAATTAATTAAAATAAAAATGAAGAAAAATCTAACTGATTCCCGTTTTTCTTTTTTTGGGCGTGTTTGTTATTGGGGGTTTTAATTATGTTAATAAATATATATAAAAGTACTTAATTTAAAGGATGAATCTTTTCAATAAAAAAAAAAATCTCAAATATATTAAGTATATATTTTGTTAACTAATAAAAATATTAATACAGATTTGCTAAATACTTGTAGAATATATTTTGCCTAACTAAGCTGTCATAGTCCTTAAAAATAAAAAATAAAAAAAAATAAAAAATTTAAAGCATCATACGTAGTACTTATATTGATAAGATTTTGGCTTTCAAAAAAAAATATATTGATAAGATTTTGATTTTTTTTTTTTTTTTTGGAAAAAAAAAGTACTCAATGCATATATGAAAGTGCAGCTGGTACTCAAGAAGGGGGGGGTTGAATTGAGTACAGGGCAGTGTTAGAAATTATTGGATTTTCTTCTATTTATGTAGGGGGACCAGATGATGAACTGGTCCTGCAGCGGAAATAGAAAATACAATAAATAATCAACACAAAGATTTAACGAGGTTCAGCTCAACTCTGAGCCTACGTCCTCCACTACCCTAATTACTTTTATTAATCAACTCTGAAAAACAAAAGCAATTACAAATGATCACACTCGTGATCCCCACACCTAACTCTAGGTGTCACTTCGCACTTGAACTCACAAGCACTTGCACTCACACTCGTAAATGCTACCCAATCACTAACCTCTTAGTGATTCAATACAAACCCTTTGTTTCCCTCTAAATGCTTCCACTCAAAGCTTACAAGAGATAATTACAAAACAATTCTTACTGTGTGCATAAATAGTTTGTAAGAGATGAACTAACTATTTCCCTTAGAGTGTATTTCGAGCTTTCAAAGATAGAGAATTTTTTTCAGAAAAGCTCACTCGAAATTCTGATCGAGTTTATGCTTTTATAAGGTTGGGAGATAAAATCTTTCGTGATCTTTTCAGATCATAACTTAGGTAAATAGAATATCTTTTATTTTGTAAATAAGAGACATTCTAAGATATTATTCTACTTTCCATAAATGGGTAGAATAATATATTATAAGTTATATGCGAAATAATTCATCTCCAACTTTGCATAAACTGAATCAATTAGTTTAGTAAATATTCTCTAAGGATAGGAAATATATATTCCAGAAAATATTTACTGAACTAATGTCCAGGTTCATGAAACAAGCTACGAAGCAGCTGTTTCCTGACCTGTTAATGTCCTAGGGATCAGGTCAACTTTTCCTGATCTCTACAACACTAAATATTCTAAGTAAGGGATACAAATAGCTCATGTACAAACATCCATGCACACTTAACATTATAAAGACTACAAAGATCAACTATCCTAATCTAAGAGACTTCATAATCTTCAAGTCTTGACGGCCTTCCTTGATAGAACATTCTGATACAGATTTCTTGAATGCTTTGATTCAAAAGGACTTCATATTGCCTCAAGTACTTGGGATAGCTGTTCCTGTTCAAAATGTCAGTTGATATAATATAAAACCAACAAGAACCAGCTAGTCAGCTGTTTGTCATCACTCAAAACCTTAAGTGACTCAACAAATTCCCCCTTTTTGATGATGACAAACACTTTGAAGTTTCCTGCACCTGCACGTTAGTGGGAAACAACAAAGTAAAGAAAGTTCTAATCTACACTTAAGAAGACAAGACTTTCTATTAGACTTTCTACACAAGGGATATCTTGTGTAAAAGACTTATGACACTGATGACTGACCAGGATAGCCATCTTTATTTAAAAGAAACAACTTGTTTTTGGATTTTTGTAAAAAGACACTGAAACAGTTAGTTAATCTAACTGTTCCCTCTATTTTAACTTGTTTTTGTGATTATCTGACTCAAGGAAATAAAAGACTTAATCTAATTGTCTAACAAGGCCTTTTCAGAAACTTCAACCTGCTTTTCCCCCTTTTGGCATCATTAAAAAGCATTCAAAAAATAGAATTGCACAACAAAATATCGCAAGTAAGCCAAAAATCAGTAGTTTCAACCACTGATCAATCTCAATGCTGCAGGTTAGCACAAACAGGTTATTCAATCACATAAAACTGAAAAAGCTTAAAACTGTTCAGGATTACACACCAGAAGGTTAGAAACATAATAGAAACCACACTGCATTAAAAACAGTCTAGCAGTGTGGGGGAACAGCAAATATTATGGCAGTTAATGGAAGGGGAGGGGGAGACTGAAGTGATCATTCATCATCATCTTCATCCTCTTCTTCACCCTCTGGGTTGATCTCCTCCTCGAAGTCAGACCCTTCCTCATCTGTCTTTTCTTCTTCCTTCTTCTCCTTTTCTTCTGTTTCCTCTTTCTCTTTTTCTTCTTCCTCATCAGATTCATTTTCTTCTTCCTCAGAGCCTTCTCCTTCTTCAGCATCAGGACCCTTCTCACTGGAGGATTCCTCATCATCCGTCTCAATGATCCTACAGTGTGCGGGGTCAAACTTCATCCCAGACTCTGGGGGCAACAGGTGATCAATCACCCTGCAAATAGTGAGGAATTTCCTGTTGTTCATAAGCTTATCAAGCTTCCTTTCTTCTTCAGCCTGCACTAGACTGGCAGCCAACTTTATTATCCTCTCATCCTGCCTTTCCAACTTGGCAAGAAGCATTGCCACATCCTCAGGAGTGATTTCCTCCTGGTTCCCTTCATCCCTTGGGCTACTTTCTTGACCTACAAAAGTCAGCCTCTTTCCAGAGTAGTCAATCTTCTTCTGAGTGAGTATTTTCTTGGAGAACAACTGAAGACTCACCACCTCACCAGAAAAAGAAAACTTGGGATTCTGCTCCTTGATGATTTTGCAGATAAAGGAACCATAGGGCAGGGAGTTGTGGGATGAAGCATGGCAGTACAACATGTGCTCCATCATTAGAGCTAGCAGATTTACCTTAACCTTTTTCATGATCAGATAGATCAGGACCATGTCCATGATCCTAACAGTACCTCTGCCTTGACCCTTGGGCAGAAAGACCTTCAAACACATGGAGTGCAGAACCAACATAATTGCCTCCCTAAAGTCACTAGGGGAACCAGCTTCTTCCTTCTTTCCAAACAAAAACTGAGTAACTACCTCAGGTGTTACTCCTCCCATTAGGGGCCACCCATCACTGCTATATCTACCAAAACCATCTCTAGGTATACCCAGCAACTCAGATAAAACAGACTCAGAAACATGTACAACACTACCAGAAACAGTTGATACCACAGACATATCAATGTTTTGCTTCAGATTAACAAAGAACTTACGAACAGGACCAACAAAAGCATCATTTAAATCATTAAACAGAGACATCCATCCTTGGAACTCAAGAAGTTCCTTAACTTGACTCAAAGCAGGAATATCAAAATATTCATTCTCAACACCACAACCAGATAACACAGTCCTAGAACTTAAAGAAGTTGTACCAGTACTGGGGGTAACAGGTTGTTTACCTTTAGCAGCCTTGGAGATACGGGAAACAGATGATGTTGTTTTCCTTTTCTCTCCTCTCTTAGTCTCAGATGGTGTAGTCTCCTTCTCATCTGAGCCCTTAATGACCTTTGAAGCAGCCCTAGTCTGCCTTTTCCTTACAGAACCAGTAGTGGTACCAGCAACCACCTTGGTCACCACTACATCTAGATCCTCCTCCATCTTCTTGTCCTCCTTCTCCTCATCCAATCCTTCATCAGCCACTTCCTCTAACTGTTTTTCAAGTTTCTTGGCTATCTTTTTATCAGGTTCCCCCTCAGATGGTGATTTGGGGTTTGAAGAAACGGTTTCAGTTATTTGAGTGAGGGTTTCGATGGATTTTTCTTTTGGGGCCTTTTTGGATTTGGATTTTTGTGGAGATGGGGTTAAAGTTTTAGTCTTTGATGGTGAAACAATTTTTTTTCTTCAAGACATTCTCTTTTGAAGGAGTTTGTCTCAAGGGAACGGCCTTGATGGGTTCAGTTTCAGAGGGGTTGATTTCTGGTGTTGCTTGTGAAGGTGTCTGCTCAGAGACGTTCATAAGAACATCCTTGATTGTTTCTTGAGATTTTGAAGAGGGGGAACTAGCCAAACTTCCTTTGGAACCTCCCTTCCTTCCTCCTTTCCTTCCAGTTCCAGCCTTTCTCACCATTGTTGCTAGTCTAAGCTTCGAAGAATTGATCTTGTGTAGAGAGAGAAGTTGAGAATTTTTGATGAATGATGAATAATCACGGAGCAAGGAAAGGGAAGCAAATATATAGCAAGAGAAATTATAGAGACAAACATAAATAAAATCAGAGAATCAGAAGATATTTGGAAGTTATTTTGATTTGGAAATAACTTCCATAAATGAACAACTGGCCATAATTGCAACTGTCAGAACAAATTGCCGTCAGAGGAAAATAACTGCCATATTTGAAAGATTTTAAAATCAAATAAGAATATAAAAAAAATATTTTCTCACGGTTTAATTTGAAATTAATTTCAAAATTAATCCGTTCGTATTTGCTGCTGTTTCCTCTACTGGTAGGGTTACTGAAACAGTTGCTTATCTGTTCAATATGACCTTCAATCCTGAAAGTGATTAGCTACAATATTGCTCACATAGAGATAAGCAATTAACATTGAGATAATAGACAGATTGCAAAGGTATGATGCACGCACACATTTAAAGAATACTTAATTAGCCAATCATTGGGGAAAACAGCTGAGAGAGGTCTCTTAGTTTGACCTAGTCAGACCTAACATGACTCTAAACTTGCAGAAAGACTCTTTACCCAATGGCTTAGTGAAGATATCTGCAATTTGTTCTTCACTGTTGCAAAAACTCAGCTCTACAAGACCTTTCTCAACATTATCTCTTAGGAAATGATGTCTTATCTCAATATGCTTTGTCCTGGAATGCTGCACAGGATTCTTAGAAATGTTAATAGCACTTGTATTATCACATAAAATAGGTACATTTTCATAGAAAATACCAAAATCTTTCAACTGGTTCCTTATCCACAACAGCTGGGAGCAGCAAGCTGCAGCAGCTATGTATTCAGATTCTGCTGTAGATAAAGCAACAGAATTTTGTTTCTTTGATCCCCATGAAATCAAACAGGGACCTAAGAAATGTGCCATACTAGATGTGCTCTTTCTGTCTACTAGGAATCCAGCATAATCTGCATCTGTGTATCCTAATAGTTCAATTGAACCACCTTTGGGGTACCACAAGTACAGATCATCTGTTCCTACTAAGTATCTAAGTATTCTCTTGACAGCCTTTAGGTGAGATTCTTTGGGATTGCTTTGAAAACGTGCACACAATCCCACAGAAAACACTATATCTGGCCTACTAGCTGTCAAGTAGAGAAGAGAACCAATCATACCTCTAAACAGTGTAGCTTCCACACTCTCTCCTTTATCATCACTGTCTAGCTTTGCATTTGTAGGTATTGGAGTTGCATATGATTTACTGTCTTGCAATCCATACTTCTTGATTAGTTCCTTTAGATACTTCTGTTGATGTATCATGATCCCATCAACTGTTTGCTTGATCTGCAATCCTAGGAAGAATCCTAGTTCTCCCATCATGCTCATCTCAAATTCACTTTGCATCAGATCTGCAAACTCACTACACAAAATTTGATTAGTAGCACCAAATATTATATCATCTACATATATCTGTACTACAATCAAATCAAAATTCCTGGTTTTGATAAAGAGGGTCTTATCAACCGTTCCCCTTCTATAGTCATGTTCCATCAGAAAGTTGGACAGCCTTTCATACCAAGCTCTAGGAGCTTGTTTAAGACCATAGAGTGCCTTGTCCAGCTTATATACATGATTTGGGAATTGACTATCAGCAAAGCCAGGGGGCTGCTCAACATATACTTCTTCTTTCAAATAACCATTAAGGAATGCTGTCTTAACATCCATTTGAAAGAGCTTAATGTTCTTATGAGCAGCAAAGGCAATCAAGATCCTTATTGCCTCAAGTCTAGCTACTGGGGCAAAGGTTTCATCATAATCAATGCCTTCTTGCTGATTATAACCTTGCACGACCAGTCTAGCTTTGTTTCTGACTATAGTACCCAGATCATCCAATTTGTTTCTGAAGACCCACCTGGTACCTATGACTGACCTGTTCTCAGGTCTTGGCTCAAGATGCCACACTTTATTTCTTTCAAATTGATTTAATTCATCTTGCATAGCCAAAACCCAATCAGGATCTTTTAAAGCCATCTTGTAGTCAGTTGGTTCTATATTAGATAAAAATGAGAAAAATGCACAAAAGTTTTCATAAACAGCTCTCCTAGTCTGAATACCTCTACTGATATCACTCAGAATTTGTTCAGTAGGATGAGGAGATTTATATTTAAAAATGCTAGGCCTAGGTGCATTCTCATTTAATCCATCAGAACCATCATGCATCCCTGGTTCATTTGTGCCATCGAATTGGTTTTGCACAGATGGACCAGTATGCTGAGATGTTCCCCCTACCTCCCTTACCTGGGTGGAAAACTTGTCCTGAAAGTTTTCTGTTCCCCCTGAGGTGTTGCTTTCTCCATTTACTTGGGGGCCTTCATCTCCATCCTCATGAGTATCTACTTGTTGAGGATCTCCTTCATTGTGACCAAGTCCTTCACCAGCAGCATCTGGTGAACCAGTAGGTGAACCTGGCTCTTCTAAGGAAACAACAGTTGATTCTCCTATAAAATACAAAAGTCCTATCTCATCTAAGTCATCAACCTGCACATTCTCACAACACATATTAAATTCATCAAAGACTACATGAACACTTTCTTCAACACACAAAGTTTTCTTATTGAATACTTTATATGCCTTACTGTGAGAAGAATAACCAAGGAAAACAGCTTCATCACTTCTTGGATCAAATTTATCCAAGCTGTTCTTACCATTATTATGCACATAACACTTACAACCAAAGGTTCTGAAGTATGCTATGTTTGGTTTCCTTCCTCTAAGTAGTTCATATGGAGTCTTCTTCATTTGAGGCCTTAACATCAACCTATTTAACATGTGACAAGCTGTATTTACAGCTTCTGCCCAAAAAGACTTGGGGAGACAACTCTCAATGAGCATTGTTCTTGCCATTTCTTCCAAAGTCCTGTTCTTCCTCTCAACTACTCCATTTTGTTGAGGAGTTCTTGGGGCAGAGAAATTGTGAGAAACTCCATGTTCCCTGCAGAACTCTATGAAGCTAGAGTTATCAAACTCTGATCCATGATCAGATCTTATGGCAGCCAGTTGATGATTGATCTTGTTCTGAACCTGCTTTACTAACACAATGAACTCATCAAAAGTTTCATCTTTAGAAGACAGAAATAGAGCCCATGTGTATCTGGAATAATCATCAACAATGACACACACATATCTAGAACCATTTCTACTTTGGACTCTCATGGGTCCACATAAATCAATATGAATAAGTTCTAGAGGTCTGCTGGTACTGATAGTTTTCTTTGGCTTAAAAAAGGATTTGACCTGTTTCCCTTTAGCACATTCTTCACAAACTCTATCTGCTTCAAACTTGATGTTAGGCAGGCCTATCACCAATTCTTGAGACCTGAGTTTGTTAAGAAGTCTAAAGCTGACATGTCCCATCCTTTTATGCCAAAGCCACTGGTCCCTATCAGAAACAGCACTCAAACAGATGGACTTGTTCTCAGGGATTTGGTTTAAATAAGTAATGTAAACGTTTTCATGTCTGAATCCCTGGCAGACAAGTTCATTTGTTTGCAAATTCACTATGTGACAAAGGTTGTCTTTGAACTCAACTTTATTACCTTTATCACATAATTGTGAAATACTCAAGAGATTATGTTGTAAACCATCAACATAATATACATCACTAATAGCATGGGAAAGTGACTTACCAACCTTACCAATTCCAAGAATGGTACCTTTGCTGTTATCACCAAAAGTCACCTTTCCCCCTTCATGAGCTGTAAGTGAGAGAAACTGTTTCCTATCCCCTGACATGTGTCTTGAGCAGCCACTGTCCAAATACCAGTAGGTATTGTCTCTCACTTCAGCCTGCACAGGAAATTCAAACATTAGCTTTAGGAACCCAAATCTTTTTGGGTCCCTTTCCAACAACAGATTCAAGCAAGTCTTTTCTAACCCAAATCTGCTTAACATTTTTCTTATTTTTATCCAATCTACTTTTCCTGTCTTTACACTCATATTTCTTATGGCCATTCTTGCCACAATGATAGCATACATGCATGTCTTTTGCTAAGACATACTTACCTTTCTTATATTCCTGTAACCATGTAGTATCTCTGGGAGACCAGTTCCTCCTGTTCCCCTTCCCAGTATAACCAAGTCCCCTTCTACCACTGTTTCTAGCAGTTAAAGTTAACTGGTTCAATGAGTTCTGGGATTGGAGGACTTTATCCATTCTCTTCTTAAATTCTATGAACTCTCTGTCCTTTAAGTTCATTTTCTCATGCAGGGATAAATTCTGGTCAACAACTATCTCAAAGTCAAGCTTAGCTCTTTCAAGCTCAGCTTGCAATTTTGAAATATTTGAATCATGCAAAACTACAGAATCACATGAATTAGTCTTTCTAAGCTGGGCTAACTCAACCTGCAAGCTACAAATTTTAGCTTCACATTCATCATGCATATTACTAGAAACAGTTTCAGAACCAGTACTTTTGCTGTTCTTAACTAGGACATATGCTTTATATAGTTCCTCTACATCATCAACTAACAAGTTGAATCCTTCTAACAGTTTAGACCTATTTAGAGCACTTGCCCTAGATTTTATACTATCAAAGTCATACAAGTCATCACCACTATAATCAAGCACATTAATGACACAACTTGTGAACTGTTTCTCACATTCATCATCACTGTCATCACACAAACCCATATCAGATTTTATTCTCTGAATTTCAAGTTTGCTTTGATCTAAAGCAATCTCTAGTTCAGCTACTTCCTGCTTCAAGTTAGCACAGACACTTTCCAACAGATCACAACTTGAATTAGCAATATCATATTCTTTAGACTTTTCTTTAAACTTTCTCTTAAAATCATGATAAGCAATTCCAAGTTCTAAACATTGATCTAAAGCACTACTAGCACATTCCATCAAGTTTTCTCTATCATAAAAGAGCATATCCTTTTTGATCTGATCAATGTTTACCTGATGTTGATCCAAGGGGTGCTTCTTTGCCATGAGGCAGTGGACATCTGAGCTGGTTCCTCTGCTGTTCCTGGTACCTTCTTCTGAACTTTGATTCAGTATTGCTGTCATACATACATCTGACTGACTTGAATCATCTCCCTCTTCATCACTGTCTGTATCTCCCCAGACAGAAGCAACCATGGCCTTTTTGTAGGCCATCTTGTCTGCTTCCTTGGACTGGTTGTCCTTCCATTGAGGACAATTCTTCACAAGGTGTCCCTTCTCACCACACTTAAAGCATCCTGTTGCAGAGAAGTTGTTAGATTTTTTATTTGATGCATTATTAAACTTACCCTTGATGAATTTTCCCTTCTGGTTTCTGAAACTTCTTTCAAACCTTCTAGCCATCATTCCTATCTCATCATCCTCATCTTCGACTGTTCCCTTTAGTGCAATTCCTTTTGCTGGTACCTTCTCTGACTTAGATCCAACCAGCATTTCATGGGTCATGAGGGAACCTATCAACTGTTCAACTGATAGAATTGAAAGATCCTTTGCTTCATAAATGGCTGTAACCTTGGGAGTCCATTCACCTGTCAAACTTCTCAAAATCTTTCTAACAAGATCTTCATCAGTAAAGCTTTTACCAAGAGATTTTAAATCATTTACAATAGTCATGAATCTACCAAAACAAGTATTAATATCTTCATCCTTAAACATATTAAAAGATTCATATTTTGACATAAGTAAATCAATTTTAGACCTCTTTACCTCACTGGTACCCTCAAAGGCAAGTTCAAGGGTATCCCAGATCTCCTTGGCAGTGGTGCATGCTGAGATCCTGTTTGTCTCATTCTCAGCAATAGCCTGTTGCAGTATTGACATAGCCTTAGCATTTTTCTCCAGCTTTTTGTAATCAGTGGAGATGTATTCATCTTCAGTCTTTGGGACTAGCTTCCCTTCTGGATCAGACTTCTCAATGGTCAAGGGACCATTCTTAACAACCAACCAGCATTCATAATCAATGCCAATGATGATGTTCTTGATTCTGTTCTTCCACCATGCATAGTTCTTCCCATTGAACTTTGGTGTCTTGTTGTCATATCCCATAGCATTCATTTCCTGAGTACTCATGATCTACTTCTCTAGGTGTTACCCTTACAAGAAGCCGAGGCTCTGATACCAATTGAAAGTGCAGCTGGTACTCAAGAAGGGGGGGGGGGTTGAATTGAGTACAGGGCAGTGTTAGAAATTATTGGATTTTCTTCTATTTATGTAGGGGGACCAGATGATGAACTGGTCCTGCAGCGGAAATAGAAAATACAATAAATAATCAACACAAAGATTTAACGAGGTTCAGCTCAACTCTGAGCCTACGTCCTCCACTACCCTAATTACTTTTATTAATCAACTCTGAAAAACAAAAGCAATTACAAATGATCACACTCGTGATCCCCACACCTAACTCTAGGTGTCACTTCGCACTTGAACTCACAAGCACTTGCACTCACACTCGTAAATGCTACCCAATCACTAACCTCTTAGTGATTCAATACAAACCCTTTGTTTCCCTCTAAATGCTTCCACTCAAAGCTTACAAGAGATAATTACAAAACAATTCTTACTGTGTGCATAAATAGTTTGTAAGAGATGAACTAACTATTTCCCTTAGAGTGTATTTCGAGCTTTCAAAGATAGAGAATTTTTTTCAGAAAAGCTCACTCGAAATTCTGATCGAGTTTATGCTTTTATAAGGTTGGGAGATAAAATCTTTCGTGATCTTTTCAGATCATAACTTAGGTAAATAGAATATCTTTTATTTTGTAAATAAGAGACATTCTAAGATATTATTCTACTTTCCATAAATGGGTAGAATAATATATTCTAAGTTATATGCGAAATAATTCATCTCCAACTTTGCATAAACTGAATCAATTAGTTTAGTAAATATTCTCTAAGGATAGGAAATATATATTCCAGAAAATATTTACTGAACTAATGTCCAGGTTCATGAAACAAGCTACGAAGCAGCTGTTTCCTGACCTGTTAATGTCCTAGGGATCAGGTCAACTTTTCCTGATCTCTACAACACTAAATATTCTAAGTAAGGGATACAAATAGCTCATGTACAAACATCCATGCACACTTAACATTATAAAGACTACAAAGATCAACTATCCTAATCTAAGAGACTTCATAATCTTCAAGTCTTGACGGCCTTCCTTGATAGAACATTCTGATACAGATTTCTTGAATGCTTTGATTCAAAAGGACTTCATATTGCCTCAAGTACTTGGGATAGCTGTTCCTGTTCAAAATGTCAGTTGATATAATATAAAACCAACAAGAACCAGCTAGTCAGCTGTTTGTCATCACTCAAAACCTTAAGTGACTCAACAATATATACCCAACCTTCATCTAATATAGATGATAAAATTCCTTTAGTTATTAGATTTTGATTCGTGTGAGTACTAGCGTAGTTATTGTATTTTTTTTTTCATTTTTTTTTATTACTAGCGTAGATTTTGTGTTTTTTTTTTTTTTTTTTTTTTTTTTGGGAAACGTAGTTACTTGTATTGTTTTTTTTTTTGAAATATAATTACTTGTATTTAATTATTTCTATATGTAAATTTTTTAATTAATACGTAGAATCTATAATACCTAAATAAAATTAATTTCATAAAAATATCTAAATTAAATTAAATTATTACCATTTCTTTAATGTTTATATGGTGGATTATTGTTTATAATACCTTCTTTATCTAAAAATCATTGTTCATTGGAGCAGTGCAAATGCAACTATACTACTAATAATCTTATTCTATATTTAATTGTTTCAATTATGTTAATAAATCTATAGTAATATATATAGTTAAAGGGGGTTTTGGGTGATAAATTTCACTTTCCCAAAATACCCCTTTCATCTTTTATAATTTCCAAAAGAAAACTACCATAATTTTAAAAATACAACTACCATTTTTATTTAAAAAAAAAAAAAAAACTACCATCCTTTAATTTATTTTATTTTTAATTTTTTTTAGGGAAATCATATTTTGCTTAAACATTATATAAACTCATATATTATCTTTTAACCCCTACGATTTCATCAATTTATAAACCCACTAATATATTTTTTTTATTAGAATAAGGTAGATAATATTTTAGGAAAAAAAAAAGAGAATCGAGTCGTGCATATTAATTTCTTATGTTGCACGCGCAATTTGGGTGTGTCTCACAACTTGTAAAGATAAAATCGACAAAAACAAATAATCAAAACTTAACCTTGGTAGTTGGTGTCGTTGTAAAATAATATCTCAAATACAAAACAAAATTACAACATTCATCAAATAGTATATATCAACATTTATCTTCAAACTTAATATTAAATAAATTTCACTTGAAATTATTACTAACTTACATCAGTATTACTCGGTCGGTCATGGGTTATTCGGTCGGTCACGGATTACTCTCACACAGAAAAAGCGCTAACGGATTGAGAAAATTTAGTAACCAATGACTGTTTGAGTAACCCCTACATAAATAATCCCGGCGAAAATGCGTTAATCGACTGAGTAACCCCTGAATAAGTATTCTTGATCGACTAAGCAGCTAGTCTCGACCACACTGAAAAAGCACCGAAATTTTATTTAGGCAGGTTGAATAATAATTTATAAAAATAAGTGAAAGTGTTAAAAAGTGAGTCTTTTTTATTTTTTATCTTGTTTATTGGGTCGTCCTATATTATGGGTGGGTATCCCCACCTTGTTCGGGTATGATGAATAAGAGGGGTTTGATCTTAAATTGTATTTTTGTCATTTTCCAACAATATGACACTCAACCTTGTTAAATTAAATTAATTGTCAAATACAATGGTGGTAATGATTTAATTGTCAAATGTTCTTATCAATTTATTACCAACAATGTTCTTCACCGAAACATGTGTATACATATTAATATATTATATAAAAAATATATATATAATTAAATCGTCCTAAACTCCGCCCTAAACAGTTATAGGCAGTCCCAAAAATAAAAAAGCAAAGATTAACTTGAATCAAAAACAATTTGAAGAATAATCATTAAAAAAAGGCTACCATATTTATTGTAAAAACCTTCAAATATTCTTAATAGGGATTACACAATATATACTCCCTCCGTTCTTATCATCTTCTTATATTCCACTTTGCTATGTTCATTTTTTTTATCTTCCCTCTTATCATTTATTCTTTTTATGGTTAAAAAAAATCACTTTAAACACTTATTTCGTCACCACATAGCTTACACAAAACTCTAATTATAAGGAAACGAAGGAAGTACTTAAATGAAATTGTCTAATTTAATTGTAACTAGCTTTTTAGCCCGTTCAATGCACGGGTTATTACTTGGGATAATTATATTCATATGTTGGTATGCTTTTATACAAAGTAATTGTTTCTTTTCAAAAACTTAAAAGAAAAAAAAGAGTGTGGGTAGAACTATGAAAGAACATGAAGGAATTGAGTTAGATATATATACATGAAGAATGTGGGATATGAAATGACATATTAGTTTAAATTATATTTAAAGTCTAAGAGATGAAAAGACAATTTTTATAATAATTCATATGTTTATGTAATGTGTACTAATTAATTGAACATTATTTTATGATGGTGAAAATGAAATACTTCATTTTCTTACTTGAATTTGCAAATTGTAGAATGCATAAAGACTTAAACATACATAATTAAGGGAGGTGACATGTGACGAGAGGAAAACTAGGTCGTTATCTAATCTTCCCTCGGTCAAACTAAATTTATAAACACTTAACAAACCTAAATACGAGTATAGAGGCAAGTCAAGGGACGAACCCAAAGGAACGGTAATGTTCAAGCACTTTCAATTATGCGCCTAAGCTAGGTCGAAGACGAAGGTAAGAGAGAATACTAACAATTAACAAAACAAGTAACCAAGGAAATAAAACACTAGGAACGGGGATCAACAAGTAATCATGTCAATTGCAACAACTTGGGAAGAGCATGCCAATCAAAGGTTGTGAGGACTAAATGATAAGAGCAATCAATAGGAATCAAAGAGCAATCTCCTAATGGTTAAGCTAGGGTTCACTATGAATAACAAACTAAGAGAATCACAATCAAAATCAATTGATAATTGCAATTCCTAAATCAACTGTTCATGTCATTAGCAAATTACAATGCAATCTATCATAATTCTCAAGGCCAAATTGAATTACACACATGCAAACCTTCACTAATCACTTTAATCTCAACAATTAATCAACACAATTCCAAAATTAATCACAATTAATCAATCATACAAGTTTCACCCAATTCCTAGCCAACAACTACTCAAACAACATCATCAAATCAACTATTAACTATAGAGAACAAGAATCAACAAAATATCAAGAACAATTACTCTAATCAAACATCAAATATCAAAATCAAACCAAACAAACATCAAATTAAACAAAGCAATTGAATGAGATAGAGTTTAGAAATTCTCATTGATAATTAAGAAGATCTCCAACACAATTGTCACACTTGCATCTTCAATCTCTCAATCACCATTAAAATTCCTCACTTTCTCTCTCTAAAACTACTCCTAATCTAGCCTAATCTAGAGAGAGAAGCTCTCAACCTAAGAGAGAGAAAACTATTCTAAAACTAAAGAATTACATGAGTGAAGAATAAAGGAAACCAAAAACTATATAAACAAAAGGAGAAAAGAAGCTTAAAATCGTAATAGACCTAGAAACCCTCGCTCGCGGAGAAATCGGCCGCGCCCGCGGAGGGGAACGGACACCCTGATAGCCGCGCCCGCGGGGCCAAGGCCCGCGCCCTCGGGGATCCCTCGGTACAACTGCGGGTGCTTACTGCCCAAATACGGCAATTTTAGAGCTGCAGCAACCCCGCGCCCGCGGGTACCGTAGCCCGCGCTCGCGGCAGTTTTCCAGGGCCAACTTCAGAAGGCTGTAACTTCCGATATAAGAATCGTATGAAGGTGTGCGACATATCATTGGAATTCTCTTCAAGTCTAGTTTCCAACCCAACTTGAATCACCCTAATCCAATCTGTAGAACTTGAGATATGACTAAAACAATGCACAAAGGTCCTATTTAATACTTTGCAATCCTTCGTTTTCCTTTGTTTCAAACTCAAATTCAATTCCGAAAAGTGCATATTGATCCTAGTGGGTGCTATTTTCAATTCCCATGCATATAGACCGCGACGTACCTACAAAAAAAGACAAAGAAACGGAGGAGCAAGAGAAATAGCCGAGAAATGAATAAAATGATAAGAAAGCCATTAAAAGCATGCATTTCTCTAAACTAAAACAAAAACACGCGAATCGAGCATTATTCTCTAAAAACACGACATAAATGACTACAAAGGAGCATAGAAATATAAAGAAAACATAGCCTAAAGGTGCCATAAATGGCACGAATCAAATTCCCCCAAGCTAAACTTTTGCTCGTCCTCGAGCAAAACAAAATCCAACCCAAGGGAAAAATGATAACATTATTCAAGCAAAGAAAGAAACGAGAAAATTAGAGAAGATGGGAATATACACTAACTCACTTTCGTAGGAATCACGGTCAATTTAGCAACTAAAGACAAGCCATTTAAACCCCTAGATCGCCCTAGAGGACGAGTGATGCTCTCGTAAGGGTATCCTAAGAGTTTACCCATAACTCTCATAATAATACAAACAAGGAAAAACATGAAAAAGAAAACAAAATACAAGAAAAGCAAACAAATGTTCATGAAAGGACTCTTGCAAATGCACAAGCACAAGTGAATGCAAATCTTTCTAAGCAAGTAAGGGAGTGCACGCTATAAGATACCTAGGGTTGATTGAAACATAAAAATGCTAAGCATAGGAACTAGTTATCACACTCCACTTTCGTCCCAAACGGTCTTACCGCGTTCCCCCTACTAATCTCATATCTCCCCATAGTGAGCATCTCATAGATTCCGCGAAGGAACCGGAAAAAGATCAAATTTTTGGGCTACTCGACATCTTGACTTCGCATCCCCTTTCCTTAGGCAATGACCCATGATTCCCTCCCCCGAATAGTGACTCAACTTTCTAGGTCGAAAGGTCTTTCCCCAAGGTTGTAACATAAGGCATAAAGGGTGAAGGTAGGCTAAAATTTAAAATTTGGAGGTTTTCCTAAAAAGTGAAGCAAAAGGGTGATCAATACTTAACAACACGATCAAGAAATCACCAAGCAAAAGCAACACCCCCAAGCTTATTTGAAGCTATACTCACAAGAAATATATAAAAAAGCGTAAACGCTTCTCCCCCAAGCTTAAATGAAGCATTGTCCTCAATGCTTAGAAGGAGAAAAGAATACATCAAAATATTTTTGAATTTTCACTTTTTTCAATTTTTTTTTTTTTTTTTTTTTTTTTTTTTTTTTTTTTACTTAAACTTGCAATGTTCTCGCCTTTTGCTAAATTCGGACGACTTTTTCTATAATGCAATTTATTAGTCCATGCCTTTTATGATTAAGGACGGCTTTTACTCAAACACTTGCCATTGTTCACAAAGAAGACTTAATCACAAACTAGCACTCATAAAAACCAAATTTCCAACTTATCCACCACAAACTCCATCAAGAATGATCAATTGCTTCACAAAAACAAGAAAAGAAAGAAAATGAAACAAAAGGCCAAAGATCTAAAGATGTGGCTTGAAAAGAAAGAAGTAGGCTCAAATGGTTGCAAGAAGGCAAATGGAAACCCAAAAACAAATATGAAACAAACTAACCTAAAAATGAAAAATACCACCTCGAAAAAGGTGCCTTTGTCCTCCCTAGATAGCTCAGTCTCGGGTTTAAGAATCATTCATCAAGCTTTATAGATTAGGCTTGCAAAGTCAAGGATCCATGCCGCTCATGCATGAATATGATGAAATCTTGAACAAATATAAATCTCACATGGTTGTAGCAAAAACTCACTAAGGTTGTCAAATCGAAGATAGGGAGCAACTACCAAACATGCCACAAACAAGTAGAATCCGGCTTCATGATCCCCCTAGTTCTAGACAACTACCTTAGCATGCTTTATCCTAGAATCAACCAAACATAATCTCAAACCGTGCACACCACTACCACTTAGAAAGAAAAGCATTCAAGTATACAAGTCCAAATGTTATTGTCCAAAGCAAGAACAAAACAAAACACATAGCAAATTTGCCTTGATAGAAACAAAAATCTTTTTGGAGTTTTTCAAAATATAAGAACATGGAAAAGCATATACAAAGGTGCATAGCATTTATGAATCAACATCCCACCAAACATGATAGAATACCCTCCCCCAAGCTCGAATGAGACATTACACTCAAACATAAATCAAACAATCCAAGGGAGGGAAAAACAAGGAGATCAATCCAATAAAACTAACATATGTCGAACAAGTCATCATCCACTAGAGAAAGAGCAAGGAAGGATATTACCGGATATTAGGTGGGTGTAAATACCCGCAAATTACCAAATTTTACCCTTTCAAGGCTAATAACCTCTAGTATTGAATTTGCCTTCCTTATGCTAGCAAAAATAGGAGTCAACCTTCCTTGATTCTTGATCCATATTGAAGCACCAAAGTATATCAAGTCATGTACCTAGCAAAAGGCACACAAACATTTACATGAGATAAAATCTATTCTAAAAAGAAAATAAAAATGAAAGCAATAAAACACGGGTTACTTCCCGAGAAAGGCTTGCTTAAGGTCCAAGCTTGACCGCTCTAGAAAATAATAATTCAACGCACGCAAGAGCTTGTCAAATGCACTACTACACATTTCATATGATAGAAGGTAGGCAAATGACGGGATAAGAACGTGCAACAAGATCGTTGCACGCAAGTGAGAAGGGAGATGCCAAAAGAAAGAAGAAGAGGGATCAAAAGGAAAAACAAGAAAATAAGAAGAAGAAAGGGGAATAAAAGAATGGAAAGAAAAAGGCAAATCCTCCTCACTAAAATATTTTTGGGTGGCAACATCACCCTTTTCCTCAACAATAGACGAATGAGGGACATTATGATCATCATAGACAAGGGAGTCCCCAATAGGCTTATCAACAAAGGAAGGGAGAAAAATAGGGCAATAGGGGATGTGGTCAAACCTTTGAGAAAAAGGGGTATGAGAAATAGGCAAAGGGTTCGCGACTCCCTCAACACAAGGTCTCACATCGCCAATGAGGGCATGAAAAACAATCATAGAGTCCTCAAATGAAGTTCTCTCACAATCGACATCTCCCTCAAGCTCAAAAACTCCAAAGGAATCAACCTCATCCTTCTTTGCACCACAATAAACAACCTTTCCTTCCACAAACTCAAAACCTAAGTCCTCAAAACCGTGCATGAATGGATGCAAATATAACTCAAAATCATCTCTCTCCCATGAAGCATCATCAATGAACTCACTTAGAAGGCTATGGGTTTTCATTTGACTCTCAATAAACACATTGGACATAACCTCAAACAAGTCCAAACACTCATGGATAGAAGAGTCACATTCATACACTTGAGACTCATCATAATCAACCAAGGAAGAGGAGTTTAGATTCACAAAATCATCATAATCATCATCACTCTCAACTCCCTTTCCTTCACTCCTATGCTCAACAATGAGATCCTCACACACTCTTGGTTGTTCAAAATGATCATCATCTTCTTCCTCAACACACACATCAAATTGATATTTTTCACAAACAAGCATCAAGGATGACAATTGGCTTTCTAACTCATCTTTTCTTCTCTTTTTGTCCTCAAGACGCTCCTCATTATTTTTCATTATCTCTAATTGACCTCTCATAGAATTAATTTAAGAATCATCTCCTTACTAGGCCCAAACTCATCATCAAGATCAATGCGCCTAATTTGAGACTCAAATGTATCAACAAGAGATTCAAAAGATGTAGAAGGTTGAGGCTCAACAAGAGAAGAAGAAGTACAACAAAGATTGGAAGAATCAACATTAAGATCAAGAGCATATACATCACATTGGGGAATGGGGGCACAATTAATAACATAAGATTCATCATTAAGGGAATGAAGCACATCACAAGAAGGCATGGTAAATAATGAAGAATATTGAAAAACACCATTAGCATCAACTTGAGCTTGCACTTCATCATCATGAACAAAAGGAGAAATAAAGTTGAAATCATATGTTCTAGGTTCACTTAAGGGCTCATGTGACAAATCTTGGGAATTCATGCTAATATTAGAATAATCAACACTTTGCAAATCAATATTAGAATCATGATTACCCTTATTATAAACATTCCTAGCAAACCAAACACAAAAATCCCAAGCATCATCAATTGACAATGCTCTAAATTCACCATTATGTATGCATTCAACTTCATTTCTAGTTTCCTCATTCAAAACAAAATAACAAATCTCACAAGCCTCCAAAAGACTACAACAATTATAGTCCAAAAATCCCTAAAGTCTATTGAAATATTCACAAAAAGGCTCATTGTCAAATTGAGGAAATGATAGACATGCCATTTTTATACAAAACAAACAAAAATCAAATAAAAGAAAAGTATATACAAAGACCTAGACTCAAGCAATCAAAAACACTCAAACATAGACACCGTTCCCCGGCAACGGCGCCATTTTGACGAGAGGAAAACTAGGTCGTTATCTAATCTTCCCTCGGTCAAACTAAATTTATAAACACTTAACAAACCTAAATACGAGTATAGAGGCAAGTCAAGGGTCGAACCCAAAGGAACGGTAATGTTCAAGCACTTTCAATTATGCGCCTAAGCTAGGTCGAAGACAAAGGTAAGAGAGAATACTAACAATTAACAAAACAAGTAACCAAGGAAATAAAACACTAGGAACGGGGATCAACAAGTAATCATGTCAATTGCAACAACTTGGGAAGAGCATGCCAATCAAAGGTTGTGAGGACTAAATGATAAGAGCAATCAATAGGAATCAAAGAGCTATCTCATAATTGTTAAGCTAGGGTTCACTATGAATAACAAACTAAGAGAATTACAATCAAAACCAATTGATAATTGCAATTCCTAAATCAACTGTTCATGTCATTAGAAAATTACAATGCAATCTATCATAATTCTCAAGGCCAAATTGAATTACACACATGCAAACCTTCACTAATCACTTTAATCTCAACAATTAATCAACACAATTCCAAAATTAATCACAATTAATCAATCATACAAGTTTCACCCAATTCCTAGCCAACAACTACTCAAACAACATCATCAAATCAACTATCAACTATAGAGAACAAGAATAAAAAAAATATCAAGAACAATTACTCTAATCAAACATCAAATACAAAAATCAAACCAAACAAACATCAAATTAAACAAAGCAATTGAATGAGATTGACTTTAGAAATGCTCATTGATAATTAAGAAGATCTCCAACACAATTGTCACACTTGCATCTTCAATCTCTCAATCACCATTGAAATTCCTCACTTTCTCTCTCTAAAACTACTCCTAATCTAGCCTAATCTAGAGAGAGAAGCTCTCAACCTAAGAGAGAGAAACTATTCTAAAACTAAAGAATTAAATGAGTGAAGAATAAAGGAAACCAAAAACTATATAAACAAAAGGAGAAAAGAAGCTTAAAATCGTAATAGATCCAGAAACCCTCGCCCGCGGAGAAATCGGCCGCGCCCGCGGAGGGGAACGGACACCCTAATAGCCGCGCCCGCGGGGCCAAGTCCCGTGCCCTCGGGGAGCCCTCAGGACAACCGCGGGTGCTTACTGCCCAAATACGGCAGTTTTGGAGCTGTAGCAACCCCGCGCCCGCGAGTACTGTAGCCCGCGCCCGCGGCAGTTTTCCAGGGCCAACTTCAGAAGGCTGTAACTTCCGATCTAAGAATCGTATGAAGGCGTGCGACCTATCATTGGAAATCTCTTCAAGTCTTGTTTTCAACCCAACTTGAATCACCCTAATCCAATCTGTAGAACTTGAGATATGACTAAAACAATGCACAAAGGTCCTATTTGATACTTTGCAATCCTTCGTTTTCCTTTGTTTTAAACTCAAATTCAATTCCGAAAAGTGCATATTGATCCTAGTGGGTGCTATTTTCAATTCCCATGCATATAGACCGCGACGTACCTACAAAACAAGACAAAGAAACGGAGAAGCAAGAGAAATAGCCGAGAAATGAATAAAATGATAAGAAAGCCATTAAAAGCATGTATTTCTCTAAACTAACACAAAAACACGCGAATCGAGCATTATTCTCTAAAAACACGACATAAACGACTACAAAGGAGCATAGAAATATAAAGAAAACATAGCCTAAAGGTTCCATAAATGGCACGGATCAACATGTGGCATATGGGAGTGATGAGTGACTTGTGAATTGTGATGCCATGTGTCATATGAAAAATTTGTGGTTTGTGTTTTTAAATACAAAGTATAGATAACTTTAAAATTTTTGTATTGGGACTCTAAAAAAATTAGTTGGGTCCGCCTAATTTGATTTTAATAATAATCTTTAACTACTAGACTCTATAATACTTAATTATTTGGACTGCCTAGTATTTTTTTATTGGACTCTATAATACTTAATTATTGGGACTGCCTAATTTGATTTTAATAACTTTCAAATATTTTTTATTAGCACTCTACAATAATTAGTTGTGACTGTCTAATCTGATTATAATATAACCTTCAACTATTTTTTTTATTAGACTCCATAACACTTAATTAGGATTGTCTAATTTGAGAGAGAGGGATAGCTCAAGTGGTTAGAGCTTTCCTCCCGATTTTAGGAGGTCCTGAGATCGATTCTCATCCCCGCCCTTGTGGCTCTCTAAACACCATAAAAAAATAAAAATAAATAAATTAGGATTGCCTAATTTGATTGTAATATCCTTTCTATTTTTTATTGGGACTCTATAATGCTCAATTGGAACTAGGGGTGAGCGTAGCAGGGTACCCTGTAAAAATATCAGGACCCGGAACCGGAACCTGTTGCAACAGGTTCCTAAAAATAGGAACCGGAACCGGAACCTGTTGCAACAGGTTTCTAAGAATTGAGAACCGGAACCAGAACCTGCAGGTTCCGGTTCCTAAACAGGGTACCCTGTCTATCAAAGTAAGTTTAATAGTTACTTGATAAATTGTGACAAATTTATTTTTTTTTAAAATAGATGATCACAATAAAAGCTTACAACTTTAGTATAGTACTTCAAATATAACAAACCAACACTAATTGTCTAGAATTTTTAATACCATATAGGTATCGGTTTCATGTACCCTATAGGGTACCTGTACTAACAGGGTACCCTACAGGTTCTAGATCAAAAATTTTATTACCTGGAACCGGAACCTGTTGCAACAGGTTCCTAATTTTATTACCCGGAACCTGATCAACAGGTTCCGGGTTTGGAACCTGCGGTTCCAAACAGGTTCCGATTCCATATCAGAGTACCCTGAATTTTTGCTCACCCCTAATTGGAACTGCCTAATTGATTAAAAAAATTAAACCTTCTATTATTTTTTTATTGAGACTTTATAATACTTGATTGAGATTACCTTATTTGATTGTAATAACCTTTAAATATTCTTAATCGGGACTACATATCATTCCCACCATTCTTTTTTTTATCTTCTTATTATATTCCATTTAGCTACGTTCATTTTTTTTATATACCCTCTTACCCTTTATTCTTCTTACAATACAATTTTTTTCACTTTTATTAAGTAAAAATAATTTCAGTTCAGCAAAAATAAGGTAAAGAGAACAGGGTCTTACTTCTTAGAGTATAAGTTTATACCGTGCTCACTCACTAACACACAATTTTAACTCGGACTACCTTATTTGATTATAACAACCGTCAAATAATATTCTTAATTGAGACTACATATATAGTTCTCTGACCATTCTTTTTTATCTTCTTACTTTTCATTTTGATATGTTGTTTTATTATCTTCCCACTTACCCTTTATATAATCCTTTTAAGTTTTTTTTTTTTTTTTTTCACTTTTAACGCTTCTTATTCTTGCCTCACTACATAAACTATATTTAACAATACCAGTGTTTATAAACAATTTTTTATCTCCTATCTAAAAGGTAAAAATATGGACCCACTTTTCACTTATTAATTCAATTTATATGATTTTTTTTGGTGAATACTTCAATTTATATGATCAGTAAACGAGAAGATTATTAAAAAAGAAAAACAAAGGAGGAAGTACTTAATTGGGACTATCTAATTTGATTGTAATAACATTCACATATGCTGTAAAAAAAATAAAAATAAAAAAATTTCTTTTATTGGGATTTGGGACTATATAATATTTAATTAGGATTGCCTAATTCGATTGTAATAATCGATCTTCAACGGTTCTTTGTTGAGATTATAATATTTAGAGCATGTTCACATTTACTTAATTTCAGTTTAGTTCAGTTCAGTTCAGCTTCAATCAGCTAGTTCAGTTCAACTCCTAATTTCCCTTTTTCATAAAATATTCATTTCAGCTCAATTCAGTTCAATTCAGTTCAGCTCCAATCAGTTCAGTTCAGCTCAGTTCAGTAAATGTGAACAGACCCTTAATTGAGATTGCCTAATTTAATTGTAATAACCTTCAACTTTTCTTTATTGAGACTCTATTATACTTAATTGGGACTGCCTACTTTGAATGTGATATCCTTCAACTTTTTTTTAATTGAGACTTTATAATACTAAATTGGGACTGCCTATTTTGATTTTAATAATCTTCAACTTTTCTTTATTGAGACTATATAATACTTAATTGAGACGGCCTAATTTATATTTTAACCTTATATAATGTTTGGAATATTACAATTTTCGTTTAGTGATGAATAATACAATATTCGTTTAAATTCAAGCAATTCCGACATATCTCATGGGGGTGTACAAATTTCTAGTTTCGGTGATTTCAAGCCTCAAATCGGCTATGGTTCGCTTTTGGTGGGGTCAGAAGAATGCTCAACGGAAAGTCCATTGGGTAATTTGGGAGAATATGTGTACTCCCAAGTGTTTGGGAGGTATGGGCTTTAAAGATTTGTCAGTCTTTAATGATGCATTACTTGGGCGTCATGCTTGGAGACTTGTAAGGTTTCCGGAGTCTTTATTGGGGCGTGTTTTTCGTGCTAAGTACTACCCCAACCGTACCTTCCTTGAGTCAAATTTGGGGTATGCTAATAGCTACTCATGGAAGAGTATTTGGAGTTCAAAGGCTCTAATCTTGGAAGGTCGCATTTGGAGAGTGGGAGATGGGAAGGATATTAACATTTGGCGCGATCCTTGGTTAGCAGATGAGGAAGGCAGATTTGTGACTAGCCAAGAAAGAAGCGATCTCACTAAGGTGGCAGACCTCATTAACATCGAGACAAATGAGTGGCGCGTTGAGCTAATTGAAGAAGCTTTTAATGAAAGAGATACCAAGTGTATCTTATCTATCCCTGTTAGTAGAAGTAACCAGAAAGATGCCTTTACCTGGGCCTTTTCTGATGATGGTGAATATTCTGTCAAAACCTCTTATATGCTGGGCAAGGGGTGTGATTTTGACAGGTTTCATCGTGCCTTTGTGGTCTTATGGGGCTTGGAGGTTAGCCCAAAAGCACGACATTTCTTGTGGCGCCTGTGTACTAGTACTCTTCCAGTTAAAGGGCTCTTTGCTGCAAGACATATGATTGACTCATCATCGTGTCCGGTTTGCTTGAATGAAGATGAATCGGCTGCTCACGCTATTTTTGGGTGTGCGCGGGTGAGGGACTTGTGGACTGCTAGTGGCTGTGCTCTTATGAGCAAATGGGATGAACACGACTCTTTTTGTAGTCTTGTGGAGAGTTGGAACAAATTAGACAAAAAGATGGTGCAGCGTGGGGTATTTCTGGCGTGGTGTATTTGGCATGAAAGGAACAAGAAAGTGTATGAAAATGCCATCACCCCGAACGAGATTGTGCTTCTAAGGGCTACTAGATTGTCTCAAGAGTATGGCTCATACAACGTGCGCATTTACAAGTCCTCGACTCCGAAGACTGCTGCTAGTGCAAAGGTATGGAAGGCACCTCCGTATGGTATTATTAAAATAAATTTGGATGCCTCTCTTGCTGTTGAAGGATGGATTGGTCTAGGCTCAGTGCCGAGGGACCATGAAGGCAGGGTCATCTTTGCTGCCACAAGGAGAGTTCGAGCTCATTGGCCTCCTGCGGTTGCTGAAGCGAAGGCAATGGATTGGGCTATCAAGCTAGCCAAGCGCTACAATTTGGAGGAAGTGATCCTCGAATCTGACTGCCAATTGCTTGTGAATAGGCTGACCAAAGGAGCTGTCCATTTCACTGATCTAGACTCGGTTTTGGGTGATATTTTATGTGCTAGTACTTCGTTTAAGTCGATTAGTTGGTCCCATGTATATCGTGATGGTAATTTTGTTGCACACCATCTTGTTAAGCTAGTACCTTTCGGTTGCGAACAGGTGTGGGAAAATCATAGTCCTAATGAGGTCTCCCCATATGTACTCACGGATTTTAATTTGATTAATTAATACTAGCCTAGCTTCCTTCAAAAAAAAAATATAAAAACTTGGCTTTCGCTGATAGCTACACAACGACACTTGGACATGATAAAAACAATGGAACTACATTAGTGGTGGACTGGTGGTTATCTATATAAGATCACTATATATAAAAATAAAGTAGTTATAAGATTATATCATTATTTGTGACTATATGATTATTTGTATCACTTGTGATCGAGTGTTGTAAATATATATATAGCTAGCTAATCAAGGATTTGAACTTACATCATGTGCGCAACGTAAATACACAATGCTCCACTAATTGAACTAATAGACTTCCGACACACAAAAACAATAAAGCTATTAACCCCCCTTTTTTTTAAAAAAATACATAAAGCTGTTAACTTTATTTTTTTACAACATAAAGCTGTTAACTAGTATAAAGAAAAATAGTGACTAAACCACTAATATTTTCTACTTTCCTTTTCTTTTTACAAGTTTAGACTAAACCACTAATATTTTCTACTTTCCTTTTCTTTTTACAAGTTTAGACCTATTTACATACTATTGCGAATAAGAATAATTGTCACCAAGTTTTGAGTAGAAGGCTGGTGCAACAACCTTGAAATTTTTTTTGAGTAAATAGGGCGCATATAACAAAGTGGTCTGAGCCACAACATGTTACTGTAATCTATCTATAGTAATATATTAAAAGACGTTCTTAACAAAGTATATGTGTCACTAGACCCTTTTATTGCGCCACATCATACTCTCAACTTTTTATTACGCTACGTCACTCACTCAAAGCCACGTGGCTCTCCCTTATATTATTAAAAAATATACGTTCTTAACAAAGTATACGTGTTTCTCATACATGTCATGCACTTATATTATTAAAAAAAAACTAGCTTTTTAGCCCGTTCAATGCACAGGTTGTTACTTGGGTTAATCTAATATATATAAAAAAAGTAGGCATTTTTTGAGAGCATTGGGAGAGTCACATAAGAAAAGGTATATTTTCGACCAATCAAAAATTAGATTTTTATTTTATTTTAGAATTAAAAAAATCACTCGCCACCTAAACAAAAGTGACGAATGAAATTTAAAATTTTTGCCACGTACGAATAGCAATTTATTAGGATTTTAATTATTTAAGAACACTAAATTTTATCATTTTTATTTGTTACAAAACTAAAAATTATCTTTAGATATTAGGATTTATATTATTTAAAAAACTAAAAATTATATTTTGATATTTAAAAAATATAATCCATCATTTGATGTTAATGGTTTTATGTAAATATCTGATGATATGATACTTTCATACAAAATTTTAAAACTTATAATGCAAGAGAAAAATTAAGAGATCACCAAAAAAATATTTATATACAAAATGTATATAAAAATTCGTGCATTGCACGCAACATAAGCAAAATTAATATTTCGACCAATGAAAAATTAGATTTATAATTAATTTAGAATTTTAAATTTCAGTTTCCATTTAAGGAAAAATTAACAAATGAAATTTGAGAATTGAAAACAAAAACTAGTAATTTAATATTTAAATTATGAAAAATAAACAAAAATTATCTTTTATATTATCTTTTACATTAGGATTTATATTATTTTAACAAATAATTAGAAATTAAAAAATATATTTTGATTTAATGATTTTATCTAACTATCCGATGAATGAGATAATATTTATTTCAATTTATACATTCGAGTTCTATATACGTAAAATTTGAATAAGAATAATTTAAAACATAACAAAATATTTTACCTTAAATTAATGTTAAAATAATAGAATAGAAAATAAAAACAAAAAATATTAAGAAATTACAAAAAAAAATATACAAAATGAAATATTTAAAAACCGTGCATCGCACGGGCTTAAATCTAGTTATATTTATATGTAGGTAATGTAGGTATGCTTTTATACAAAGCAATTGTTTCATTTCTAAAACTTAAAAGAAAAAAAGAGTGAGGGTAGAAATGTGAAAGAACATGAAGGAATTTTGTTAGATATATATAAATGAAGAATTTGAGATATGAAATGACATATTAGTTTAAATTATATTATAAGTCTAGGAGATGAAAAGACAATTTTTATAATAATTCATATGTTTATGTAATGTGTACTAATTAATTGAACATTATTTTATTATGGTAGAAATGAAACACTTCATTTTCTTACTTGAATTTGCAAGTTGTAGAATGCATAAAGACATAAACATATATATTAAGGAAGGTGACATGTGGCATATGGGTGATTAGTGACTTGTGAATTGTGATGCCATGTGTCATATGAAAAATTTGTGGTTTGTGTTTAGGGTATTTTTACCCTAGACACGTGGACCAATGAGATCTCTCCACGTGTCGAGCTCAGGATGGCCCATGTGGCCCAACATCCTCTTGACACGTGGACCAATGAGAGGTCGCCACGTGTCGAGCTTAGGATGGCCCATGTGGCTCAGCATCCTCTTGACACTTGGCGACCTCAGATATGTTTCCGAAATGGCGGCCTTCAAAGGCCCAGATTCCTAGGAGCGCCGTAAAACGGCGCAGCCCACTAAAATATAGGTCAAGTGACCTAGGTAGGGGCACTTTTCCCAACGACCCTATAAATAGGGAGATATTTCCCCATTTTGGGGACAGATTGAATCATTTATTACACCCTTATTCTCTTACATCAGAAAAAGACCTGAGCTTGGAATCCGAGCAGATCCCTAACTAAATTTCCGTTCTCTTTATTCCGTTTCAAGTTACTAACTTGACCGTCGGAGGCGGAGCTCCAACCACCTGGAGTCTCCGTTATTTTGCAGGTGCAGCTGAGCCAGAATCAGACTTCGTGACGTAACTCTCCCAAGGGACAAAATCACCCAAAACATTTGGCGCCGTATGTGGGGAGAGTACCTCGAGGATGGTTCAAGAGTCTGTACCACCCCCTAACCGTCTGGGTGAAGACCCAGAAGTTTTTACAGACCATGAGGAGGATGAAGATCCTCAGGTCGAAGCTTTTACAGCCGAAGACGGCTCTCTCAGAACTAAACGCATCCGGCCCAGAGACACTCTGGAGCGGGGTGCCTCCCAGGCGGGTCCAAGTCGACCCTCTGGGCAGCCGGAAGGGGAAACCCAAACGGCCGCTGGATCAGCCCCTGTCACTCGAGACGAACTCATGAGATTCATGACAAGTTTCAAGGGTGAAATTACAGAGCTAATCACCAAGAGCCGGGCTGGACCAAGTAAAGGCTAGTCGGCGAAGAAGACTCCTCCAGAGAAGGGGAAGTCAGTCAGAAACCGGCAGCCCACTCCCCATCCAAAGGAGAAGGCAGCCGGGACCATTGATTGGTCAAAAATTCTCCTCCCTGGGAGGAACACCAACTACACTCGCCGGCCTCAGCAGCCGGTGAGAAGCAAAAAATCAACTATTGATGCCCGGGAGATCATCAACCGGAAGAGAAACCAATCGCTGTCTGAGTCGGCTTCAACGTCGAATTTTCCAGACAGCTTCAACAACATTTCTGCAAGGAGTGCACCTTCCTTGCATGAGAGTCAGACAGGCGGTAATACCGTCCATTCTGGCCCTCATATGATTGGAGTTGTCCCGTATGTGCCTACTCAGGCTTACGGGCAGTATCCTCCTCACTTCATGCAGCCGGCCTTCTTTGGGGGTTAGGCGGCATATCCAAATGTCCAACCATTGGACTGGCAGCTTCGTCTGCTGCGCCTGGGTGAACAACCTTCTGCGTTCACTCGGGAGATAACCGAGGCGGCTCAGCCGGCCAAGGTTAAGAATGTGTTGGTTGGTACCTATGATGGTACCTCCAATCCGGAAGATCACCTCATGGCTTACACCAACCTCATGTATCTGCAGGGGTTGGATGATGCCACTTGGTGTCGATGCTTCCCGGCTACATTAAAGGGCATTGCCCAACAATGGCTTGGCAATCTACCAGCCGGGTCCATAGATAGCTTCAGGAAGCTTGCCTTCCTGTTTGCTTCCAACTTCTCAATGAACATCCCTGCTAAGAAAACAAGCCTTGATTTGAGCACTGTTAAGCAGGGAGAGAGAGAAGGGCTGCGCTCATATGTCAGGCGGTTCAACCTGATCAGAATTCAGATTCAGGGACTGTCTGATGAGGTTGCTTTTACAGACTTTTTTAAAGGTCTGAGAGACGGGTCGACCTTTAAGTTCGACCTAGTCAGAAAAGGGGCTTTCACCCTACAGGCGGCCCTGAGGGAGGCGGAAAGCTATATTCAAGCTACCGATCTCTGCTCGCCTGGTAGCCAGTCGGACTCTAAGAAGTCTGACAAGCAGAAAGACAACCGGCCTGCTCAGCCGGCTAAAAAGAAAGAAGAGAGCAAGAAGAGAAAGGAGGTCTGGGCGGTTTGTGATTCTGACCAGCCGTCCCAGAAGAAGAAGAAAGAATTTAAACCGTACGTCCCAAAGTACGAGTTTAACAAGGACTGCAACTCCATCCTCATGGAGATAAAGGACCGGCTGTCCCTTGAGAAGCCGAATCCAATGAAAAGTTCCGTTCAATCCAGGAACAAAAATAAATTTTGTCAATACCATGAGGAAGTTGGCCATGACACCAACGACTGCTTCAGCCTACAACAGACTTTGGACCGTCTGGCTGACAAGGGGATGCTGAAGTCCTATATTTCTAAGTCCCCAGCCGGGGCAAAAAAGAAAAACAAGGGTCAGTCTTCCAAGACTACCCCCCAGCCTGCTAGTAGTTCGGATACCGACAAGGAGCCGGTCTACACTATAGCAGGCGGGTTCTCATGTGGTGGCCCTACCATCAGGGGCACCAAGAGCCATCTTCGAAAGATGGACAAAGATGATGATGATGTTGAGCAGGCGGAAGACAGCTCCTCCTTCCCAGACGTCTTAATCACTGAGAAGGATAGGGGCAGCGTCCGCCGCCCGCATGATGACCCGGTGGTCATTGAATGTAAGGTTGCCAACCAGCTGGTTAGACGAATCCTTATTGACACCGGCAGCTCATCAGACATCATCAGCATCCGGTACCTGCAGAAGCTGAAATACAATATCAGCAGCATGCATCCGGTCACCCACCCCTTGGTTGGTTTTGGGGGTGGGATGGTCTACCCAGCCGGAAGAATCGACTTACCCATCCGGCTGGGAGAGAAGGGCCAAGGGCGACATATTGTCATCAGGTTCTTGGTCGTTGAGGAGTTGACCGCCTATAACATTATCCTTGGCAGGCCAACCCTCAACGTAGCCAAGGCGGTAATCATCCCATCTCTCATGCTCATCAAGTATGAGAAGGATGATGACACTGTTGGTTCCCTGAATGGGGGTCAGAAGACGGCTCGGGAGTGCTACCTCTCGGCCGTCAGGGACACTGTAACCCCAGGCGTCCAGGAACCAATAGACTTTGACAATGTCAAGGATGCCGATCTAGCACCTGCCCCACCAGCAGCCGGTAAGAAAATAAAGGCACCTCTGCTGGTGGAGGTGAAGAAGGAGAAAAAATAGCAATCACTGACCGGTGAGCGGTCAGATGAGCTCCGTCCCCAACCGGCTAGCGAAAGCATTGATCTCGTTCTGGATGACAACTGTCCAGAACGTACTGTTAAGGTTGGGACGGTTGCTCATGCTACTTTGGGTGCAAGCTTGCACCTCCTGCTGAAGGAATTCAAAGACATCTTTGCCTTTGAAGTTGAAGAGATGCCAGGCGTCAGCCCGGATCTCGCTGTCCACAAACTCGCCGTGGACCCCAAAAAGAAGCCCATCCGGCAAAAGAAAAGAAACCACGGCGAGGAAAGAAGTCAAGCGGCAGCTGCCGAAGTCAAAAAGCTGCTAGACGCCAGGTTCATTCGGCCTTGTAATTTTCCCGACTGGGTGGCCAATGTGGTCCTTGTTAAGAAACCGTATGGGACCTGGCGCATGTGTGTTGATTACACAGACCTCAACAAGGCGTGTCCAAAGGACAGTTATCCGCTTCCAAAGATCGACAGTCTGGTCGACTCTACAGCCGGTCACGCCTTGATGATTTTTATGGATGCCTACTCCGGCTTCCATCAGATACCCCTGTGGAAGAAAGATCAAGAGAAGACGGCCTTCGTCACTGATCAGGGGCTATTCTGTTACACGGTGATGCCGTTTGGCTTGAAAAATGCGCCGGCTACATTCCAACGGATGATTAACACTGTCTTTGTTAATCAAATTGGGAGGAATGTAGAGGCATACATTGATGACATGATAGTCAAATCCAAACAGCAGACGGATCACCTTGCTGATCTCCGAGAAACCTTCACCACACTCAGGCGGCATAAAGTCATGTTAAATCCTAAGAAATGCGTCTTTGGTGTTGAGTCAGGGAAGTTTCTCGGATTCCTGATTGATCAAAGGGGGATAGAGGCTAACCCTGAGAAGATACAGGCGGTGATTGACATGAAGTCACCCCGCACTGTCAAGGAAGCACAGAGACTAACCGGTTGCCTGGCTGCTTTAGGGAGATTCCTCAGCCGGTCAGGTGACAAATGCCTTTACTTCTTCCAAGCAATCAGGAAGAAGACCAGATTTGAATGGGGGGATGAGGCTGAGGCGGCCTTTCAACGGCTGAAAGAACACCTCCACGCTTTACCAAGACTTGTTAGTCCATTGCCTAGGGAGGTGTTATACATGTACTTAGCTGTCTCAGACCATGCCCTCAGTGCCGTTCTTCTTGCTGAGAGAGACGGTGTTCAGCTTCCGGTTTATTTCATTAGCCATGTCTTAAAAAATGCTGAGCTCCGGTACCCCATGATAGAAAAATTTGGCCTTGCTCTATATATGGCTTTCAAGAAATTGAAGCCATACTTTCTGGCTCATCCGGTGGTAATCTACACCGACCAGCCCCTCAAGCGGCCAATGTTTACCTTAGAGTCATCCGGAAGAATGTTGAAATGGGCTATTGAAATGCAAAGTCTTGAAATCACTTTCGAACCTAGAAAAGCAGTGAAAGGTCAGGCGTTTGCCGACTTCATTGTTGAAATGACCCGACTGGTGCAACCGGAAAATCTTGATCAGGTTTGGAAAGTGTATGTAGATGGAAGCTCAACAAAGAACGGCTGTGGTGCAGGAATTATATATGAGTCCCCAGAGGGGGACAAATTTGAATATGCACTGCGGTTTAAGTTTCAAGCCTCAAATAATGAGGCGGAATATGAAGCCCTGCTAGCCGGTATCCGCATGTGTAAGGCAGCAGGGGCAACGAAGATTGACGCCTACTCTGATTCACAGTTGGTCGTTAGCTAGTATGAGGGAACATATGAGGCAACTCACCCGGCTATGATCAAATATCTTCAGGCAGTCAAGGAAGAGACTGGGGCACTTGAGGAGTTCCGTCTGAATCAAGTGCCCAGGTCAGATAACAACCAGGCGGATGCATTGTCCAAATTGGCTTCATCCGCCTGCTGTGGTACCCCTCGGTCGGTCTTTTGGGAAGTTCTTGAAAAAAGAAGCATACATGAAGAGCCCATTGGAACCCTAGACCGAAGCTCCACCTGGATGGATGCCATCCGGGCTTATCTTTCAGACGGCACACTTCCTGATTCACCACAGGAAGCAGCCGTCCTGAAGAAGCGAGCTGCAAGCTTCGAGTTGAAAAATGGAGAACTCTTCAAGGCTGGTTTTCTTAAACCCCTACTGAAGTGTGTTACCCTAGAAAAGGGGAAGGAAGTTCTCGAAGACTTGCACTCGGGATTCTGCGCCTCCCACATAGGCGGCAGGTCCCTAACCGTCAGAGCCAGATGACATTACTTTTGGCCCACTCTTGAAGCAGATGCCAAGGAGTTGGTAAAGAAATGTGACAAGTGCCAAAAGTTTGGAAAACTTATTCATCTGGAAGAACATCATCACCCGGTTTGGGGTACCTATGTCTATGGTGTTTGACAATGGCCCTCAGTTTGAAACCCCACAGCTCAAGACTTGGTTAGGAGATCAGGGTATCTCGCATTGTTTTGCATCAGTCGGCCGACCCCAAGCAAATGGCCAAGTTGAAGCCTTCAAAAAACTCATCTCAGACGGCATTAAAAAGAAAATTGAACGGGCCGGTGGCTTATGGGCAGAAGAGTTGATTCATGTCCTATGGGCCATCCGGACTACTGTGAAAGAGGCAATCGGCGAAACCCCATTTCTCATGGTATACGGTGCTGAAGCCGTTTTGCCTATTGAGCATTATGAGCCGACTCTCAGAGTTATGCTCTATGATGAAGAGGCAAATTGGGAGGCCATGCGGCTGGCATTGGACTCCCTCCCGGAGCGTAGGGGAAATGCTGTCCTGCGCCATGAGATATACCGTCTGAGGATGACCAGAGCCTATAACAAGAGAGTGCACAAGCGTCCTCTTAAAGTGGATGACTTTGTGTTACGGAAAATGGAGGCAACCGGTAGGGCCAATGAGCTGGGAAAGCTAACTCCCAATTGGGAAGGCCCCTACCGGATTTATGAAGAAGTAAGGGATGGCACCTACCGCCTGGAAACCCCAGACGGTAGGCGTCTGCATAGAACTTGGAATGTAGACAATCTAAAAAAGTACTACTTCTGAGATTGTAAAGTTTTTGTAAACAGTAAGTCAATTAATGAAGATTCAGACTTTGTTTGGAAAATCGAGTTATTACTTAATTATCCATCCGGGTAATACCCAGGCGGATTTTTCTTTGCCTAACTAAGTTTGACACTTAGTAAAGGTTACATCTGTTGGACCGCCTGGGTAATACTCGGATCCCTTGTTCATTTAAAATTAATACCTTGTTTATTCAACTGCCTGATCATCCGCCTGGGTAATACCCAGACGGGCCCGCTTGTTTAAAAAACTAAAGTTTGATACTTAGTGTAAAACTAATACTGACTAAAAACTAAGCACAAAAACGTTTAGTGGCTATACAACCGGTCTCAAACAAGACCTGAGGCTAAAAAGCCGGATGGTTGCTCATTTTATAAAATCGCCTGTCCCAACATGGACAAAGGTGTCCGGCGACACCCCTCCGGGTGCAATCGTCGCAGAGAACAGACTATTTGTCGGTTCTATGTACCAATGCAGACGGCAAAAATTGAACGACCAAATTGGCCAACTCATAGCCGTCTAACCAAAATAGCCTATGAAGAGCGAACAAGTTTCCAGATACCGGATGCCCATATGCATCAGTCGGTCATTAAAAGAAATTCTTGGGCTATTTATTCCAAAGTTGCACTCACTTCCCCTATTGGGGCACAGGTTTGTGTAACGGCTACGCGTTAACCCCATACGGAATTTAACCGCCTGGGTAAGAAGCTCAAAACACCCGCTTTTATGGCCGGCTGTGCACTTGGTTTGGGGCTATCACCATTGTGATTGATTGGCCTAAAAACACTCCATACTTCTCCAAGTATCAAATGTTTTCAAGCCAATCAATCAACCTGGATCTAAACCAACCGCACAGCCGCCCAGGGGCAAGAGCACCTGGATTGCAAATTGCCGCATGCTTTTTTAAGTTAGGCAAAATACTAAAGAATTGCAAACAGATGAATAAAAATTCAAATTGAAAAAACTCAAGACATATATAAAATCCGACTGAGTCGGAATACTTCATTCATATAAAATGGCACAAAGGCCAGAATAATTGTTAACCGGACACATCCGGTGAAGAAAGAAAGTGGAAATGTTAATCCAACCCCATGGTTGGTAAAAAGATACAACAAAACACGGCATGCAAGCCGTTAAAAAAACATGGTTGGCATACTGCCGCAGAAAGGTGGGAGGACCGCCTAAGGCTTAGGCAGAGTCTTCTCGGCTGAGCTTGGCTGGCTTGGCCCTCTTGCTGATCATCCGCCTGCTCCTCATCATCAGAGACTTCATATCCCTGCTCAGAAGCCCAGTCTTTGAAGCGAGGCGGTGGAGCATCACCCAGTTGCTGGGCATCATACACCTCAGTGGCATAATCATACCTCAGCTTATAGACCTCAAAGTCTATTTCTGGGTAAAGGAGGCCCCAGGTGATCTTCAGACGGGCCAAGTTGTCCCGCTCATTCTCCTCGGTCAGCCGGGTCTGCTCCTGGGCCAGCTCATCCGCCTGCTTGTTGCGCAGGGTCATGAGCTCGAGCTTCAGGCGGTCATTGTCAATCCGGAGTTGGGCATTCTCTTTGTCAGCATCCTCTAATGCCTTGAGATCAGAATTGGCATCTTTCAGCTGCTTGTCAAGGTCATCAGCCTGGCTGTTAGCTTCATCGTTTGCAGCCGTTAATCTCCGGATCAGCTCCTCTTGTTTCAACTCTACTGCTTTAATCTTTAAATTACACATATAATCAGAATGTTCAGCAAAGTTGAGGTTTTCTAGGGCCCTCCGTTTGGCGTCATTTACCTCTTCTTGCTTCCGCCTGAAGGGGCCCCGGAGATTGTCCACCCTCACCATAGCCTGAATCAATAGTAGTCGGTTAAAGAGTTACTTAGTCAAATTAAAGATGAAAGACATCAAGATAGAAAAACTATGCACCTCAGCCAGAGAACCCATTATCCGGTTAAAGTCCACAACCTGCAGATCAGGTATGGATGCCTTCTCGGACCGGGTGAGGGTCCTCACCATCCGCTTTGCGAAGCCTGGAAGGTTCGGCTGGTTAGAAGTCGGACCTGCATCAAAAGTAGTGCTATGTGAGAAAGAAGCAGCGTAGCTGGCATTCATCCGTTGCCGGCTGCTGACGGACCCTTTTGAAGTATCAACCTTGGTCTTGATTTTCATGAAATCAAGTGGCCAAGGTATTTCAGTTCCTTCCTTACCTTGAGCTTCCGGATGGGTCTCCGGCTTGTTCTCCTCCCCGGTGGTTGCCGCTCCGTCTGCAACCTCAGGTGGCACGCCACCCTTCGATGCCGTTGAGGCATCCGGCGTCTTCTGCTGTTCTGAGCTTTCACTTAGCTTTTTCAGAACAGCAGGGGATTTGCCCCCAGTCGTTGGATGACCGGATTAGGCAGAGCTTTGTTTTTTTTTGGGGGGGGGGGGTCCTTTCTTGCGGCTTTGGCAGCCGGAGCCTTTTCTAGACCATCTCCTTGCCTTTTGAGAAGCTTGGAGAATGATCGAGGGATTCTCTTGGCGGACTCCTGAGAAAGAAGCAAATATAAGTATACCCAACCGGTAAAAAAAAAAAAAAAATGCAAACATTAAGTCAGGCGGTCTTACCCCGCCTTTCTTGTCCTTTACCTCGACGGCTGCCTTTTTGGCAAGAGCCGCCTCCTTGCGCAGTTGCGCCGCTGATTTGGCAGGAGTCTTGTCTTGGTCAACCATATTCAGGGCTTCTTCTGCAAATTCAAGAATTTCAAGTTAGAAAGAATTAAAGCAAGTTTGCAATAAAAAGAAAACAACAATTGTTCCGGGTGAGAAGTATTCTACCCCTGGGAAACATTGTGCTCAGTCCGCAGGCGGACAAGAAGCACTCGTCCTTGAAGAAGTCCAGACGGGGGATCCAGTTCTTGGGTACAATAATGTGAGTCCCATCCCCCATGGGCTCAGTTGTAGTTTCAAAAATCCCGGCTTCATGATTTGCTCCCGGGCTTTAGAAGATAGTTCCGGGAGAGGGCATTTGCGTCCAAGAAGAGCCGGCTCGGTGTTGTACCGGCGCACTTGTCCTTCCACCCGGACCATTTGGACACTTTGTCCAAAGTCATCAAGTACTGGGGCAAGGTAGTCAGTGTATACCATGCCCCATGGCCGCCTGGAGCCTTCCTCAAATAGTGCATGTGAGCGAAGGCAGAGAAACTAGGGTTCAAGTTTTGAAACTCGCAGGCGGCGATGTAACTTAATATATTCACCCACGAGTTAGGGGTGAGCTGCCAGACCCCTAGATCGTACCCCTTGAGGATTTTCCTAATCCCGGGGTGGAGGGGGAACCGGAGGCCGGCTTCGATAATCGCCTCATAGTAGATGAAGTAATCATCTGCATGGTCAATGCCGTCCCCCCAGGCCATCACAGCATCAGCCGGAGGGACAATAACTTCCCATCCCCTTCCAAAGGGATGTTTCTCCTTAAAAGCCCTGAACCCGCTGTTAAGAAGGGCAATGTTTCCCGGCAGCATCCGGGTTCTCTTAGGGTTGGGATTGTAAGCTACTTTTGGCGGCTGCTGGTAGTCAGCCGCAAAATCCCCTTGGTCAGAGCCGGAAGACTCTGCTCTTGATCCCTGGCCGGCCTCAGCGCCGCCGGCTTCATTTGAGGAGGCGGCTCCCTCGCCGTCTACCTCTCTTACTCCAGAGCTCCCGGAAGTAGAGGGAGCCTCTTCGTCGGATCCACTCTCCTCCCAATCCCTCTGATCCCCATCCGGGAAAACCTCATCGGCTGGCACTCTCATGGGACCGCCTGGCCGTTTGTTTCGTTCTGGCCATTGTGTCCTGCACAGACACAGAGAGGGAGGAATTTGGAGATGAGCACATTGGTTTCGACAGTCCAGAAGAGGCACCCCCTATTCTAGACTCAGCCGTTCCTGGGGATCGACTGAGTGTCCTAGGCAGTGCCGAGTGGGTGGATTGGGAACTCATTTATGTTCTATTAAGAAAGCCGGGTATACAGGCGAAAAAATGGTATGCAAATTGAAAGGGAGAAAAGCTAAAATGGTACAGGCGGTTACCTTGCTTTGACTCTGGAAAATCTGAAAACCGCTACAGCCGGTGAGCCGGGTGATGAACTGCTAGCACTCGGTAGCTTGAAACTCGCTGATTATGCAGGCGAGAGCAGAAAAAAATCTCTCTAGAATCTCTCTTTTTCTCTCTCTAAAAAGTCAATGTGAATGTAAAGTGTGAAAAGGAGGGGGGGTAACTTTCTATTTATAGAAAGTAAAAGTGGGGGGAAAATTTTGATTTGAAATTCAAAATTTTACCCCGTTACTGTTCACCTATGAGTGATGGATGCGTGTCACAGGCCCCACGTGACATGCACGTGCGACCTATGAGGGGCAAATGTTTAGGGTATTTTTACCCTAGACACGTGGACCAATGAGAGCTCTCCACGTGTCGAGCTCAAGATGGCCCATGTGGCCCAACATCCTCTTGACACGTGGACCAATGAGAGGTCGCCACGTGTCGAGCTTAGGATGGCCCATGTGGCTCAGCATCCTCTTGACACTTGGCGACCTCAGATATATTTCCGAAATGGTGGCCTTCAAAGGCCCAGATTCCTAGGAGCGCCGTAAAACGGCGCAGCCCACTAAAATCTAGGTCAAGTGACCTAGGTAGGGGCACTTTTCCCAACGACCCTATAAATAGGGAGATATTTCCCCATTTTGGGGACAGATTGAATCATTTATTACACCCTTATTCTCTTACATCAGAGAAAGACTTGAGCTTGGAATCCGAGCAGATCCCTACCTAAATTTCCGTTCTCTTTATTCCGTTTCAAGTTACTAACTTGACCGTCGGAGGCGGAGCTCCAACCACCCGGAGTCTCCGTGTTTTTGCAGGTGCAGCTCAGCCGGAATCAGACTTCGTGACGTAACTCTCCCAAGGGACAAAATCACCCAAAACAGTTTGTGTTTTTAAATACTAAGTATAGATATAGATGTATCCACAAGATTTGAACACATAACCTCTAATTCTAAATTAAAGCTAAGCATCTTACCAACCAACTATTTCATATTTTGTGTTACATTTTGATACAAAATATTAATATGTATAACAAATTTATTACAAGAACAAAGGTAATGACCCGAGGCATCGCTCGCGCTCAAATACTAGTTAAGCTATAATAAATCACTTTTTTTCTAACACAAAAGTTGTTTTTCAATAATTTTCCAATCTTCCATACTACGTACTATGGCAATAAAGTAAAATTGATTGCATAAATATAATAAAATAGAAAAATTTATCAAAAATAAGTCAACCTTTACATGATTAGCTCTTCAGATTTCGTTAGGAAAGAGAAAAATAATTTAAAGAAGACGGAAAAGATCAGCAAGAAATCTACCAAAGAGTCATTGATAGTCTCCACCACATCTGCTCCAGTAAAAATTTCCGGTAAGCCAAAGAGTGAACAAAAGAGAGAGTCATCTTTGAAGGGTGCAAATACAAAGAGAGAAGGGCCTACCTTAAAGGAATTGTAGGCAAAAAAGTACCCATTTCCAGATTCAGATTTGTCAGGAATGCTAGACGACTTGCTCGAGAAAAAGATCATCGAGTTACCTAAGTCTAAATGCCCCGAGCAAATGGGCAGAACATCTGATCCAAACTACTGTCGATACCATAGATTGGTGAGTCATCCCCTCGAAAAATGCATCACTCTCAAGGAGAGAATAATGAGGCTCGCAAAAGAAGGAAGGATTGTGCTAGATTTAGATGAAACAGTAGGATCTAATCATACTACAGTTGCCATGGATGCTTCACCATGTGAAAAGCATGCACAAACCATCCAGTTTGGGAGTTTAGAGCCTGTTGTCATACAAGTAATAAAGTTCAGCCCAACATTGCATTCAGATCCTACTCCATTACCGTATGAAGAGGAAGAGGAAGGGTGGATGTTGGTAACCAGGAGGAAGGTAAGGCGGCCAACGACATCCGTTTCACAACCTTCTAAGAAGCACCAGCAAACAAGGAAAGGTCTCGGAAAGGCGGGGGAAATGGAAAGAACAAGGAAGTGCCGCGCTCTACTTGTCCCTCGTGAAAAAGCAAAGCCTTGGATGCCAATCACTTTAGACAAATTCTTCCCTCGAAATTATTTCAGTGAAGCTTCTGTTGATATAGTGTTTTGTTACGCGACGGAAGTAAAAGATGGATCTGAAGAAATTCAACCATCTACAAGTCTCGATCATTCAGGAGATCCCAAAAGAGACTCAAAGATTCTTGCGTTGTTAGACACAGTCCCATCTCGTATGGGATGGCGCCAAGCTTTGTCTCTACCAGAAGAAATGTGATTCGCTATGGCATAAGCTATAGAAAATCCTACTCATTATACATAAAAGAAAAATATCGAACAAGGCATCTATGAGGACCGTCCTGACCGATGTGCAGCATGCAGTGCATCTTTGGCGTTCACTGATGAAGATCTTATGCTTGGGTTGAAACCACATAATAGACCTCTTTTGGTTTTTGGATACATCCGCAAACAAAAGGTTAATCGCATACTCATAGATGGAGGCTTTGCAGTGAATATCATGCCAAAGTCTACTATAAGGAAGTTAGGAATCACCGTAGAGGCGAAGCCTTTCTCAAAGGCCGAATCTCATTTAGCTGATGTGAAGTTCTACATCGATCAAGAAGAGCCAGTTGAAGTGATGCCATTGGAGATAGCCTCCACTAGAAAACAAGCTCCGAAGAAGCAACAAACGAAAGAAGACCTCCTTCAAAGGAGGTCTTGAGTGAGAAGGTTAGTTGAGGACATCAATGAGAAAAGAAGCATAGAAGTGAAGTCTAACTCACATGTTCAAGTGCTACGTTACATTCCTATGTCACGTCGCAAGGAGGGACAAACTCCATTCGAAAAATGTGAAGTACGTGTCGCACCTAAGAAAGTTGAAAGTAAGCTATCTTCATTAGATGAAAGCATGACTTTTCCAGTTCGACGAGTAAGCAACCAAAAGATATCTAATTCACCATCTGAAGCCTTGAAAATATATCAGATATGCCTAGCGCAAGGAAAGAAGGATTTGACCCAGTTGCTTACAAATTGATGAAAAGCTCAGGGTACAATTTTTCTAACCCAAAGCCCATGGGAAAGGTCATCGATGCTGCCTCTTACGGCCTCAAAAAATCTCAACAACAGTTGCAACAACAAGGTGAGCGTGTTAGGGTGAAAAAAGTTGGATTGGGTTTCACGGAACCTCAACCAGTGAAGATATCGGCTCGAAGAAAGTCGGTACAAGCATCCCAGTATATTGCGGTGGAAGAAGTTGAGGAAAGTGTAGGTGAAAACACTACACCAAAACAAAGGGGCTCTGTCTTCGATAAGATTCAACCATCATCATCTAGGCCACATCATTCAGTTTTTGATAGGTTGGAGGGTCCAAGTCTCGACTCATCAGAGTCCATATTTAGTAGATTGGGTGGTCAATCAAGAGGCATGAAGAAGTCTAAGGGCGTCTTCAAAAGATTAAGAGTGGAAAATAAACCCATCAACCATCGCCCACAAAACATGCAAGTCAAGAAGCATAGGAGAACTGTCTTCAACCGGCTAAAGAACACTGGAGCCATCTCTAAATCACGATGTCAGCAGAAAAGGAACATAAAGAAATTTGAGTTAGAGAATGATGTCAAGAGCATTATCCCATCTCGCATGAAGTGCCTCGATCTACTAGAAGTAAAGACAGGCGAAACCCTTAGTGTGAAAGGACGTACAGTGATTCTCACCGGCCAAAAAGTTCTGACTAATGGTGAAGATGATGACCATGAGTATATCCTTGCTACTTCCAACCACGTCACTGTCTCGGAAGAAAATATCTTGGATGGAGAGGTGGAGCCAACAGAAGCCCCTAAGACCCTCAAGGACGGGGGACAATCCACTATTGATGATCTCAAGGAGTTGAATCTTGGTACCACGCATGAGCCACGCCCTATCTATGTAAGTTCTCAACTCTCTCTTAATGAGGAAAAAGCTTACTTTGACTTGCTCATGGAGTAAAAAGATGTGTTCGCATGGAGCTATAAATAGATGCCGGGGCTTGATCCTAAGATTGCAGTTCATCGTCTGGCGATCAAATAGGGAATCTCATCAAAGAAACAACCTCAACGACGCTTTTGGCATGAATTGATCCCTGAAATTGAAGTTGAAGTCATTAAAATCATTGATGCAGGCTTCGTTCGTGAGGTCAAATATTCAACTTGGATTGCAAATATCGTCCTTGTAAGGAAAAAGAATGGACAACTACGTGTTTGTGTAGACTCTAGAGATCTTAACGATGCGTGTCCAAAGGATGATTTCCCTTTGCCTGTCATTGACATAATGATCGACGCCACAACAGAGCATGAAGCTTTATCCTTCATGGACTGCACTGCGGGTTATAATCAAATTCTCATTGCTCCTGAAGACCAAGAAGCAACTGCTTTTCGTACACCAAAGGGAATCTTTTGCTATAAGGTGATGCCTTTTGGCCTGAAAAATGCAGGGGATGCCTATCAAAGGGCGATGCAGAAAATTTTTGAAGACATGATGCACAAAACTGTTGAATGTTATGTTGATGACCTCGTTGTCAAGTCAAAAAAGCGGGAGGACCATTTACTTCATTTGCGAGATGTGTTTGAGAAATTACGAAGGTATCAACTGAAAATGAATTCTTTGAAGTGTGCATTCGATGTCAGCTCGGGCAAGTTTCTAGGATTCGTAGTGAGGCATAAAGGGATTGAAATTGATCAGTCAAAGATCGCCGCGATTCAAAACATGCCTAAACCAAAGAATCTCAAAGAGTTGCGTGGTCTCCAAGGACGACTTGCATACATTGGGCGCTTCATTTCTAATATGGCTGGAAGATGTCATCCATTTAGCCATCTTATGAAGAAAGGAGCTCCGTTCGAATGGGATGACTTGTGTCAGAAAGCTTTTGACAGTATAAAAAAGTACTTGTAAACTCCACCAGTCTTGGGGGCACCAATTCAAGGGAATCCACTCATCTTGTATATTTCGGCTCAAGAAAGATCGCTGGGAGCATTACTTGCCCAGGAAAATGAAGAAGGAAAGGAGAGAGCACTTTACTATCTTAGTCGTACCTTAGTTGGTGCCGAACTAAATTACACTCCAATAGAAAAAGTGTGCTTAGCTATGATTTTTCCCATTCAAAATCTAAGAAATTACATGCAAGTATATACAGTACGAGTCATTTCCAGAGCAGATCCAATCAAATACATCTTGTCAAGACCGGTGCTATATGGACGACTCGCCAAGTGGGCTATGCTCATAACTCAACACGACATTACGTATGTGCCTCAAAAGGCAGTTAAAGGTCAATCTCTAGCCGATTTCTTAGCCGATCACCCAATTCCATCACATTGGGAGCTTTCGGACGATCTTCCTGGCGAAGAGGAATTTAACATTGACATCCTTCCACCATGGGAGCTATACTTTGACGGGGCTGCACGACGAGATGGTGCCGGAGCTGGTGTTTTCCTTGTGTCACCAGAGAAACATGTCCTCACTTATTCATTCTCCCTAGCAAACTTATGCTCGAACAACGTTGCTGAATATCAAGCACTTATTTTGGGATTACAAATGGCAAAGGGGATGAACATCCATGATCTCGATGTATATGGAGATTCCATGTTGGTAATACATCAACTTCTTGATGAATATGAGGTTAAGAAAGAAGATTTGAAGCCTTACCACAAGTACGCTTCGCAATTGTTGGAATCATTTGAAAGCGTCAAACTCCAGCACGTTCCAAGAAGTGCCAATAAGATAGTTGACTCTCTTGCAAATCTTGCAGCTACTTTGGTATTGGGGGCAGAGGAGAGCACGACAGTTTCCGTCTGCGACCGGTGGGTAGTGACTTCTCTAGAAGATGAAGAGATAGAAGATGCGTGCATTGTTTCGGTCTACGAAATAAACGCAGTGGATTGGCGTCAACCACTCATTGACTACCTAGAGAATGGAAGACTTTCAAGAGATTTAAAGCACAAAACAGATATTCAAAGGCGAGCTCCACGCTTCATTTATTACAAGGGGACACTCTACAGGCGCTCTTTCCTTGGAACTTGGTCAAGATGTCTTGGAGATGAAGAAGCTGCTAAAACTATTGAGGAAGCTCATTCAGGAGTTTGGGGAGCACATCAATCGGGTCCGAAACTACATGACCGTGTCAAAAGAATTGGATAATATTGGCCCACGATGGTACAATATTGCATGGAATTTGCGAAGAAATGTGAAGCTTGTCAATTTCATGCAAATTTTATTCATACACCTCCAGAGCTATTACATCCTACTGTGACGTCTTGGCCGTTTGAAGCATGGGGTCTTGATGTTGTAGGACCAATTACACCAAAGTCATCGGCTGGTCATGCATATATCCTTGCTGCTACAGATTACTTTTCAAATTGGGCAGAAGCCATTCCTCTACGCGAGGTCAAAAAGGAGAATGTGTTGGATTTAATCAAAAACCACATTATTCATCGATACGGTGTGCCACGATCCATAATCACAGGCAATGGCACTCCATTCGTTAACAGGTTGATGACAAGTCTGTGTGAAAAGTTTAAGTTTACACAACACAAGTCTTCGATGTATAATGCTCCTGCAAATGGACTAGCTGAGGCCTTCAACAAAACTCTATGTAATTTGCTTAGCAAGATAACAAAGAAGCAGAAACGTGATTGGCATGAGCAGATTGGTGAAGCTCTATGGGCGTATCGAACAACCTACAAAACTCCGACCCAAGCAACTCCTTACGCACTGGCGTACGGAGTCGAAGCAATCGTACCATTAGAAATACAAATCCCGTCGTTGCGTGTAGCCATACAGGAAGAGCTTACTGAAGAAGAAAATGCTAAACTCCGATTGACCGAGTTAGAAGCATTGGATGAGAAAAGGCTTGAAGCTCAACAAAGTTTGGAGTGTTATCATGCTCGACTAACACGTGCATTCAACAAGAAAGTGCGTGTACGTTCATTCCAGGTTGGAGATACTGTTCTAGCTGTTAAGAGACCCATCATCACTTCTAAAAAGACGGGGAACAAATTCAGTTCGAAATGGGATGGTCCTTATATCGTCCAAGATGTATACACCAATGGAAAGTACAAGATCATTGATGCAGACGGGTTACGTATAGGCCCTATCAATGGGAAGTTCTTGAAGCGCTACTACCCCTGAAGTACCATTGATGTAATAAGCTCCTAAGCAAGACCTTAAACTGCGTAGAAAAAAAAAACCAAAAAAAAAAAAAAAAAAATCAAAAAGAGACTTGATGAACTACGTTGGCTTGATCTTGTAAGGTGGATTTCCCGCTTTACAAGTACGTAGGCAGCTTGAAGTAAAAAAAAAAAAAAACTTCGAGTCCAGCCACATTATAAAAAAAAAAATCATCATGCCTTGCAACGCTCCTGGCCCACAAGAGCTTAAACTGTGAAAGGCTAAATAAATAAATAAATAAATAAAAACCTTGTACGTGCCAACAACTTTACAAGGAAATAAAGACGATATAGTGGTAAAAGGAAAATGGATAATCATTATTCATTTCATGCTACCATGAATCAAGTCCAAACAAAAGTTAAAAAAAATAATAATAAAATAAAATAAAAAGAAAAAAAAATGACTATGACGTCCAATCTAAGGTCTTCAATGCGTCATGTCGAGTATCGTAGATCTTCGTTCTTCACTTCAGATAGCTTGGACTGCGCTTCCTTGATGGCTGAGACACTCTGCTCAAGAGAATTATGGGACATCTTCAAGTCATTTACTTTCTTTGTGCACTCCGCAAACTGATGCTCTGAATCTGAAACAAGTGATGCAAGAGTATCCTCCTTCTCGGTCAAGCTAGCAATTTCCTTCACCAATTGAGCTTTCTTTTGCGCAACTTCCTCAATCTCTTGATGAAAAGTTTCAACTTTCTTTTCATTCTCCTTTTGAAGGATAACTGTTTTGCTCAACTGAGATTCCATCATCGAAAGTTGTTTCTCGAGGTCTCCTAAAGGTGCCTTCCCTTCACATTTTGCTCGCTGAGCATGGAGTTGTGAAGCAACCTCTACATAGCTTCTAATAGATTGCTCAAAGCTAGAGCTATCGATCTTTTTAGCTCTTATGTACTGGAATGCCTCTATAAGTTCTTGATCAAGCTCGTGAACTTCATCCAAGGGAGTTGCGAGAAGCTTCCCTTTTATCTCTTCAACCATAAGGCGCGCAACATACTTGTCAATCTTCGATATTGTGTCTCTTACATTGAAAGCAGGGGTCTTTGCCGAACTAAGAGCGGTCGAGGAGGGACCGTATCCATCAATCGCCATGCTTGCTACAACACTAACGATGACTGGATACTGAGACGCATCGATTAAATCTTGGTTTAGTGGAGGATCGAAAGTGTCATTACAAGCTTCCAACTCGTCTGAAAGGTTCATGGGCTCATGATTGACCTAAAAAAAATGAAAAAAAAATACATGTCCCTTGTCATTTGCGATCTCATCGTAGCAATCGCCAAGGACGTCATAAAGGATAGAAGCCTCGCTTGGAAGAATAACTTTGCTGGGGGAGTTCCTTTTGTCATTCTCTTTCTCCCTTGAGGATGGAGACTTTTCACAAGACTTGTTGAGCTTAACCTTTAATGTGCGCTTGTTGCTTGAATCGACAACTGATTCTACAACTTTGCCTCCCAAATTGTCACTATCATCCTTCCTCTCCTTAGACTTGCCTTGACTACGAGTTACAACAGCATCTAGAGGACTTGGTGAACTAGAAGTTGACGAAATTCGGGGGAAGACCGATGCCCACCAGGTCGCATAAGCAGAAGTAACTCGAGATTGAGGACTAAACGGACGACTTAGGATGAAGAACTCATACTTCGTGCCTAATTGGGTGCTTGCCTGGAATAATTGGAATACACGCTCTGGGGTAATGGCATCTACCTGTGGCTCAAGTTCATCAGGCACCCCCTGGTAAAAACCAAATTGGCGACTAAACCTATGAGGGCTGTACGACTCAATCACGTAACTATCATCGTATCTTAGAGTCACATAGCAAGATCTAATAGCAAAGACGTTGATTGTCATCTACAAATCTTTTATCTTCAGGTTCATTTGGGAAAGTTGCAAGCCAGTTGATCGATATACCAGAACGTATAGTCGATTTAGCATCGGCAGATGACGAGTAAATGACTGCATCAGGGCCTTGAAATCCAATCATATGGGCATCGGCGTACTTGTGCGTAGACATTCGATGGCTTCGAAAATACTTTGCTATCCATATATGGACATAGTGTGCTGGGAAGAATCCTGGACGTCTCCCGGGCGTTGCGAAAGTCGATAGCTCGTTCAAGCCTCTATAAATGCTGGTCAAAACAGGAATAACCAAATATATTTTGCGACCACTTGCAAGTGAAGATGCAGGCTTGAATACTCCTGGACGAATGAAGCTTAAGTCTTTCAAAGGGAGGACGAAAGCGCACAACCAGCAAGAAAGAAAGGCGGCAAGATAGGTCTGTTTGCGGTGTGCCTCGGGGATGCCTAAGATGGTAAAATCTTCATGTACATCATCGTTCCATAGGAAAGTCTCATTCACGGTAGCAAAAATGGTCATAGGCACGGGAAGTATGTGAGCCTTTCTGTCGTCGGAATAAGTCGAATATCTCAAAGCACCACGAAACCAAAATTTACACCAACTATCAAATTTGACATGAGTTCTGCGTGACTTTGCAGCAATGTGTTGATAAGCCGCGAAAAGGTACTTGCAACTATAAGGAAGATACAAAGAGCCGTTCTGGTCATACCCTTCTAACTCCGTGGCGGATAGGACGACCTCGTCGTAGAAAGAACCATTTATTGGGAGTCCGCTGAGATAGTGCTAGTCCCACAAACTGATCGAGACTTCGCCCGCTGAAGTTAGTAGTGTGTTGGTCGTTGAGCTCCTCATCTCACAAAAAGCTTGCATGTATGGAGTGCTGCGTTCGTAACAGAACATAGAGGCATAAACATCGTCAAGGATATTGGTGCTTGTAAGCATGTGTCTAAAGTGTTGCAATATGTCCTCCAACCATTCCCAGTATTGGAGTATGTGTGAGAATTCAGCTCCAATGAGTAACTTTGAACCCCATTTAGCGACTTCCCTGCGAGATATGCGTGCGGAGAATGTGTCCAATGCCTTAACTTCTGTAGATGACCGATGGTGCGTTGACTGGAGTACCTCCTTGGGCGTCTTATTCGACCCTTCGAAGACCTCTTTCCACCAGTGTTTTTGACTTGTTGTGGGATGTTCCACTTTCCAATTCTCTGCAAAAGCTCCAGTCATAGGGCAAAAGGTGGGAAAATGAATCCTATCTGGACCCGCAGCTCCATTAGGCACACGTAAGAAGTCATCCTCGAGTGCTCCTTCAAACTTGAATTGCGCAATGACGTTTCTAAAGCAAAAGTGTGACTTTATGTGAGAAATCATGGTGGTTCCAAAGTATCATCATAAAAATAATAAAATAAAAAGTTTAATATATATATATTTTTATATATATTAATATATATATATGTATATATAAAGTAAATCCCGTGGCTTGAAGTGATTAAAAAAAAAAAAAAAAAGAAATCACGTGGCTGCTAGTTTGTAATGTTGGTTCATCATGACATTATTTAAAAAAAAAAGAAAAAGAAAAAGCGGGGTGTCAGACATTAATAAAGAGTTGTTTTACTCACCACTCCGTATTTTCTTTTAGAAATTTAGCTTATCATCTTTCTCAAAAGCCATTCAAGTAATTTTGGAAGCATACCCAATATAAAGTTCAATTTCTTGTACTCTTGTCCGATCAAGATGGCGCAAGGCTGAACGTAGCTCCGATGTGTGGTGGTCGAAATTCCGGTTGCGCCGAGGCGTATGTGCTACTCCGATGTACGGTGGTCGGAACTCCGGTGACGGCTGGGCTCGAATGTAGCTTCGGCGTGAGGCGGTATATACTCTGATGGTGAACTCCAGCAGTGTCGTATCACAGTATCACCTCTGATCTTCGTTGAATTCGAACTAGTTTCGGGTTGAATGGGTCTTAAAGCTCCTGCAATGTTGTTGTACGAGGCTATGTGGCCGATATCTCGAAGCTGCCGGGACGAACAATGCTAATTAAACAACACCAATGATTGTTTGATGTGTACGAAGGAGGTTGTATTTATAGAGCTACAAATTGGTTTATTTTTCAAGAAGATAATTACAAGTAACCGACTAGTTTTATCTTTAATCAAATTGGAGTTGGAGATGAGGTTTTATCTTTTATTGAGTAGGATTCCAAAATCTTGGGTCATTCAAAATGATAAAATTTGGAAGTCCATAAGATATAGCCGTATTTTGTCATCCATGTTCCTATTTTGATGGTAATTGGGATTGATAGTCAAGCAAATCAAGATAATTAAAAGTGATCTCAATAAGAAGATGAAGCAAGTGGTAAATTGACTAGTTTTCCAAGGAAAAGATAGAGTTTTTGTGAAAATATATCCATTAAGATATGCAACTCTGAATTGTGTTGGCGGCGGAAGATGGAGGAGTTAGATTTATCAACTGTTTTAATGACCGTCGTTTATGGAGTTTTGTTAACCGGCTATTAAAAATTAGGCTGGGTTTAAAGTTTAGATGTTATGGTTTAATTAAGGGTGTTCTAGAGAATGAATAAGGTGGGTGACTTTGTAGTGAGGATGTTACCCTTAGTTTGTAACTAGGGTTCGTTTGGCATTGTTGCGGTTTTTAGTTTTTTGGTTTTTTGTATTTTAAAAGTGTATGATATATGTCATATAATAAATAAAAAATTAGTCAAACTTATTAAAATCATGCTAATTTTGAAAACTGTCAACAGAAAAGTGAAAACACCTTTTTCTTGTTTCCTGTTTTTGGTTTTTTGTTTTCAAAAAAATTGAAAACTCAAAACAAAAAACAATGCCAAACAAGCTAAATCAATAGTTTCGATCAGCCTTGAAAGTAATGAAGAAAAGAAATCAAATGAAATTTTAATGCCGAAAAAAAATAATAATAAAATAAAAATAAATAAATAATTAAATAAATTGGGGTTACTCGATAATTGTTATCGGGTCAAGCAAATTTCGAGCCCGATCACGATCAAACACTCCTAAAAGCGTGTCTGTGACCGATCGCGAGGGGCAATTTGTAGGCACGGAAATTTTATTAGGTGTCGTTACATATTGTTTGGGTCAAAGTCAAACGGTTGACTCGTATATATTGACTATATAATTAATATGGGTTACTTTAGCCCGTATTATTTATTTTAGTTAAACTCATTTAATTAATAATAAAGTCCAATAAAATGGATTTGATTTAATTTAAATGGGTCATTTATGAAAGGAGGTGGAAATGGATATGAGGCCCATTTAGTGGTCATCTTGAAACCCTAGCTTAGGAGAACTCTATAAATAGAACTCTCCTCCCTCATTCAAGACACATGAAAAATCCAGAGAAAAACCTCTCTACTCAAAAAACCCTCTCTAAACTTCTCTAAAAAAAACCCAATCTCAAGAGCTAGAAGAAGAACAACAAGCACCGCACGTGCCGTTCCATTCTAGAAGACCAACCTTGATTGAGATAAAGCCTTTTCGGCCCTCTATCAAGGAATTCCAGTTTCGACTACAACAAATCGAGCCATTTAACGACGTAGAGTGGAAATCGAATCAGTGGATTATATTAGAGATTGTACTCAAATTTATTATATTAATAAAAGTTATATTTGTTGCATTTATTTTGACTATTTCGCAGACTCAAAATTTGTGTTTACAATACCTTTCTCTTTCTCCTCTCCCAGCGTCACCTTTGCTCCTACACTTTCTATTTTTTTGGAGTTCTAGGTGGGATGCTTTTTCTTATTCGGGGTGAATGGAGTGAGTTTTGGTGGTTATGGTTTGATTTCGAGGTAGATATGTCGATGTTTTTGTTAAATACGGATCTGGGCCGCACCCGCCAATCAAGAGACAGAGTCCACTTTACAAGTCCAATCAAGGAGGTTCCATCCCAAAACCATATGGCTATAGGAGGTTTGGCCCCTTAGCCTTATAAAGTGTTTGACTCTCTCAACTTCAACCAATGTGAGACACTTACATGTGGTGATACTTGGGAGGTTTATTTTTCAACATTTCTCCTCACATGTAAGGTCCTTTTTAACTTTGTCTCATGTGTTTTTTCGGGCTAGAGTACTTCTTCAGTTTGATGGTTACGATGGGGAATCGGGTGGGTACGTTGGTTTTCAGGTTGGTTTCGGCGTGGGTTCGTGATTTTGGGTAGTTCTCGGGCACCGAATGCCAGCGTTTAGGGATAGGAAGTGAAAGGGGTTCGCCCGGTGTTTTAGGGGAAGGGATGGTGGGATGGCGAAGTGCAAAGAAAGAAAAGGATCAAGCTGGGGGTTGGTTCCTGCGGTGGCTGGTTGGGTGGGGGGGGGGGCAGGGTTGGTGATGGTGATGAGTACTGCCGTACTGGTTAGAAGAAGAGGGTGGCTTGGGTTTTTTCTTTGTGTATAAAATTTTTACTAATAACTAAAATAAATAATTTTTTACTAAAAATTATGAAAGAAAGTAACATGTTTGATAGGTAGTAGGTCATTTGACTTTTTTAAAGTTAACACCCTTTAAAATTCAACTTATTTTGAGTTAATTGAAAGGTTGACTTATTTTGAGCTAATCGCGTAAATGTTGACTTATTTTTGACAAATTTACCAATAAAAATAAAATAAATTAGAAATGATTCAAAAATAAAACAAAAAATAGAAAAGTATACATGAGCTTTATAGGTGGTATTTGACTAATCAAGGACTTGTAAAAAAGTTATAATACTTTCTTTGTTCTTTTTTATTGCACTATGATTGATTTCACGTTGGTTAATACATTACTTTGACTATTAATACCTTAAATTATGTTTTTGTAAAATTATATAAAAAAAATTGATATTTGAAAAATAAATTACGTGGCAAATCTAACTAGAACCCATCTTAGGAAATTTTTACTTTTGCTACCACTCAAATACCCCTAAATCACTTTTGTTACGAATCTAAAATTTTATTTTATTTTGATGTTTGGAACTCAAGAAATGGTGTCAATATTGGAGAAAACGGCTTCGCCTTTGTATTAATATTAATCACATATATATACTCAATACAATAGAATATCTAACTTGCCTAAAACTCCTAACAAGATAAACTTTCCAAATATATAATATTAACATATTTAACCAAACCGACTCTAATACTCCCACTCAAGTTGGAGCATGAAAATTGCGAATGCCCAACTTACGTAACAGAAAACCAAATTGTTGACGTCCAAAAGCCTTGATTAGAATATCTGACAACTGATGACCTGTCGAAACATAGAAGGTAGAAATATTACTGTTTATCAACTCATCACGAATAAAATGACAATCTACCTCAATATGTTTCATACGTTCATGAAATACCGGATTCTTAGCTATATGCAAAGACGACTGACTATCACAAAACAACTGCATAGTCTTTGAATGATTGACACCAACAATAAACAACAACTGCTTCAACCATTTCAACTCACGAGTAGTGAGATCCATAGACCTGTATTCGGCTTCAGCCGAGGATGTGGCAACAATAGGCTGTTTCTTAGTCTTTCAAGAAACAGGGAAACGACCTAAGAAAACAAAATAACCTGACATGGAACGCCGAGTCAACGGACACGCCGCCCAATTACTGTCACAAAACGCCGTCAAGCGTAAATCCTTCATAGGTCGCAATAGAATACCTTGTCCCGGACTACCCTTAAGGTATCGCAAGACACGAATGGCCGCATCCCAATGAGAAAACTGTGGAACACTCAAAAAATTGTGCCAAAACATGCATTGCATAACTCAACTCCTGTCGAGTGACCGACAAATATACCAACCATCCAACCAAAAGACGATACTGTTCTTGTTGAGCGAACGGCTCACCGGAAGCATGTGCAAGACGATAATTGGTTTACAACCCAACATACCTGCCTCAGTCAAAATATCTAGAGCATACTTTTATAGAGAGAGAAAGATGCCCTCCAGACTCCGAGCAACCTGAATACCTAAGAAATACTTAAGCAAACCCAAATCCTTCATATAGAAGCGTTTACACAAATAGGCTTAGAACCAAACGATGGCATCATGAGAAAAGCCTACAATAATCAAGTCATCTACATATACAAGAACATGCAAAGAGACACTGCCTTGTACTACATAACTAAATAGGGAGTAATCAGCATATGAGTTTTTAAACCCAAAAGCTCACAGAGCACTAGACAACTTTGAGAACCTTTGTCTCGGGGCTTGTTTCAAGCCATATAATTAAAGACTTCCGCAACCTTCAAACATTGCCAAGTGTCGGAGTACCGAAATTGCATATACACTTCTTCATCCAAATCACCATGAAAGCATTATGAACCCATCTGATGTAACTCCCAATTCAAATATAGAACAACAGCTAATAAAATACGCACCGTGCCCATCTTTGCAACAGGAACAAACGTCTCATTATAATTAACACCTTCAACATGTTGGTTTCCATGAACCACCAAACGAGCCTTGAGACGTTCCACCTTTGACTTGTCAGTGTACTTGATTTTGTACACCCAACCACTACCAATTGCTCTTTTTTCAGGAGTAAGATCATCAACGGTCCATGTGCCATTACGTTATAGAGCATCAATCTCATCTTGCAAAGCCTTACGCCAACCGACGTCTTTAACCACCTCTTTGAATGAAGACGGCTCCTTTCCCTTGGTGATTGTCGCCAAAAAACACCTTTGTCTCATAGAAAAATGATTATATTCAACATGACAAGCTATAGGGAAAAGTTTACTTGAGGAATGTGGTAGAGGAGGGTTGACAATTGATGTAGCGGGGTGTATATTTTTAGTGATGATTGTATGAGTAACATAATTTTGATGCCATGAAGGAGGTCGTTTTTCACGGTGGCCACAACCCAAATTTTCCAAAGAACTTCCCCTCAAGTATTCATGCAAAATAAAAATATTTTCACCTTCCAAATCAAGCTCTAGCACAACCCCCGAGCTAAAACCATGATTACCGACCTCACCGGAGCTCGTCGGAATTTTTCCAGCGAGATTGGCAGTTGTTCCAGCGTAGAAACCACATGCAGTGAGTGTGCAAGTGGCGGGTGACTGTGCAGGTGGCGGTACAGTCTGCCGCAGCTGCAACTGGGCAGGGGTGGCGCGAGGCGTTGCTGCTGTTGTTGTCTTCTGCATAGCTGGTGTTGGCCAGCACCCGATGGATTTCAATTGGGCTGGGCAGCTTGCTGGATGTGTTGCCCATCCAAGCTGCCATCACTCGATGAATTTCCATCGGGCTGGGCAGAAAGGTGGGGGGGCTGCTAGGCACTGCCAGCAGGCGTTGGGGGGTAGGGGGCTAGCAGGTTGTGCCGTAGCCTTGCTGTGGTTGGGCAATAGTTGTCGCGGCTGGGTTGCGGTGCGGGCTGTTTCGACCGCGGCTCCTCCCCCTTGCAAATCAAAAGAACCCCCAAAAAATTAGTATCCTCATCCCATATAGGCGGATTCGAGAAATATTTTTCCCACAATAATCTCCGTTCACCCTGAAGAGACTTAAGATACGGGAATTTATCCTCAAAAAACTAAACATCCCGACTTATAAAAAATTCATTCGTCTCTAAATCATAAAGACGCTAACCTTTCTTTCCATGAGGATAACCAACAAAAATACATCTTCGACTCCGAAAATCGAATTTGTCCTACACGAGCACAATTTGCAACATAAGCAAGACAACCAAAAACCCGCAAACTATCATATGAAGTTGATTGACCAAGCAAACATGCATGAGGGGTTTTACCTTGTAACACTGGAGTAGGAGTTCAAATAAAAAGGTGCACCGCAGTCGTCATAACACACTCACCCTAAAAATACTAGGGCAACTTTGCCTGAAATCAAAGAGCACGAGCCACATTGAGAATGTGACGATGTTCACGTTAAAACTCTACCATTCTGCTAAGCCGTGTCAACACACGACGTTTTATGCAAGATGCCCATCTTCGCAAAGAAGGACCCCAAACTAAGAAACTCTTGACCATTATCACTACGAACAACTTTCACCTTACGACCAAAATTAGTTTTAGCCATAGCACAAAACTCACGAATCAATTGTGAAGCTTTGTATTTTTCGACCATCAAAAATACCCAAGTAGCACGAGAAAAATCATCAACAATGGTTAGAAAATACCGAGCACCACTACTAGAGATAATTTTATTCGGACCCCAAATATCACAATGAATTAACTCAAAAATATTAGATGCTTTATTCATACTTAACTAAAAAGAGTTTCGAGGTTGCTTCCCTATAAAACAAATAACACAATCAAAAGAACAACTAGAGTTACTACTATGAGTACTATGACTACTAGAAAATCCCAGAAGAGAGCTCACAACTTGCATTGACGGATGCCCGAGACACCTATGTCATAACAAACTTGCATCTGAAACAACTGCTTTGTTCGTTTGCAGATTCCGAGCACGAACCGGACGAAAAATATAGACCCCATCACATTGGACCCCTGCTCCAATTAGGTTCCTCAAACTACGGTCCTAAATTATACATAGCTTGTCAGTGAACATAATAAAATAACATTGTTTTTCTAAAAATTGTTACACAGATAGTAAGTTGCATTTAAGAGCAAGAACATACAAAATAATATCAAGAGTTAAATTATCAGACAAAATAACTTTTTCTTCCTTCGTTTCCGTCGTGCTCTTCCCAATGGGCAAACCAACAGGTGAATAGATGTTATGTAAATTAGTAAAAAGAACAATATTACCAGACATATGATTTGAAGCTCCAGTGTCAATGAGCCAATCAATGGAATTCTACGTACCAAGTTTATTGCCATCTGACGATGAACCACACTTCAGTTTCAGTGAAAAATATCTTAAAAGCAGAGTGGCTCTGATACCATGTTAAACACAAGAAATATTGGAGAAAACGGCTTCGCCTTTGTATTGATATTAATCACATATATATACTCAATACAATAGAATGAATACTTAAATTGCCTTAAACTCCTAATAAGATAATCTTTTTAAATATACAATATTAACATATTTAACCAAACCGGCTCTAATAAATATGAATTTTTAATGATCATAAACTTGGTTTAATATTATACCTAAATGTACCCAAAATCAAAGAATTTATGTACTTTTTTTGTTATAAAATTATGTTAATAGTTGTTGTTAATTTTATTATTTTTCAATAAGGGTACTATTTTGAGCAAAATCCAAAATATATATATTGACAGGATGAATATAATGAGATATATGCAATCCAAAAAGAAATGTTTATTAAGATTTTAGTAAATTATAAGTCTAATTGCATTTAAAAAAAAAGGCTTCTTATAATCTTATGGAGTATTAGTTTGTGGAATTTTTTAGTTTATAACTCATGTAATTGTAATGATGAATTCAGAAAAACTTTCAATTGTCTGTAACATCTATCAGTGACTAAGTTGTTTATTTGCACCTTCCTAAAATATGGATTAGTTTTTTAGGATCTCTACGAATATCAAATAACACCTGGCGAATAGCACATGAATTGTGTTGTCTACCATCATTTTTGACAACATACGCCTTTTCTATAGATTAGTATAACACATGTGTGATGATACTTGCTTTTCCTTAAATTCTCATGAATCACTATATAACATGATGTGGCTTTTGATGCTTGATAAATTGTATTATGAACTCTGAAGAATGTTTGGGTTTTTTTTATGTTGTAGCAGATATATGGATGTGCAAATCAATAGATGGAATTCGAGCTTTTATACTTGTTCTCAATTTTCATTAAAACTTATGAAGTTGAATTAGGATTAGTTATATATGGAGGGGAAAATCAAAATAAGCAGTCCAGTTGCAGTTGTTATGGGTTTTGGCACAAAGGGTGATATGTCTACCCTATTGCTGCATGTGACCAATGAAAGTATGATGTGGTTTTCATCAGTTACTCTTCCCATTAGGACATAGTTGCACACTTAGTTGAAAGTAATGTAAGATATGCTCCCAACTCTTCTCCGCATATTCTTCCTCCTCTAAAAACCGATGAGAAGGATGATAACTCTCTTGTTGTGTCATTCAGTATTAGGAAACTCATGGTTGTAAGGGAACATAGACAAGAATGTCTCTCAATTATGGAAAGTATATTTGGAGATGGCCCAAGCTTGGATGGTGACTTTGTTTTGATCAACTTTTTTGCTTTGGTAGGATGGAGTCTCGCTAAATTGTTACATGTCTAATGTGTTGTTGCGGCTCCCTATATTGTAAACTACACTGCTCCTTCTTCATTTAAGGGGCACTTCAGGAGGGAACTTCCATTTATTTACTGATAACTGCAAGGGCTTTTAGTGGTGAGCTTGGATGGAAAGATGTAATGCATAATATGTAGCTGCTTTTTTCTAAAGATTGGGGATCACGGAGAGTTGAAATGAATCTTTGTACTTTTCTTTTACCGACCCAGTGACAGGTCATCCTATGTGGAATAATAGGTCGTCATCTCCTTAATTGTTGTATGGTTTCAGTAAAAAGATGGTGGAGTATCGTGATTACTGGCCTTCAAAGTGTCAGGTTCTTGGGATTTGCTCATCACCTTCCAAGTGGAAGTTTTCATTTAATTTAGCAATTGTGGAGATATTTTTAATTCAAGAGGGGAACTTTGTTCGATTCATACAGGGTTTCACATCTTTCTTAATGCTAATCACTCAACACCTCTTATCTTTATAAGTTTTAGCACAATTGCTAAAATGGGTTTCTTGAGAAACCCTAGAGCACTACTTTATATCTTGCTAGCTACTATGGATATTATCATGTGTAAATTTATTCTTCTAACAGCTTGATATGAACCCTTGGATGTGGCCGTTCAATTTATTACTATTGAATAGGGCTCATCTTTTATTAATTAAAGTTACTGCCTAAATCATGGGGTTCCTTTGTGCAATGGCTATTTATTTTGCTCTTTTGGTTCACTTCCTTACAGTTGGCTGTTCTAGAATTGTGCAATTGCGATCCATCATGGCGGTAGTGGTTCCACTGCTGCTGCACTTAAGGCTGGAATACCCTAAGTTATACGTCCTTTTAGGATCAATTCTACTTGGTTGAAAGGAGGTGAAGGTTGGGAGTAGCTCCAGATCCCTTGAGAAGAAATCATTCACTTCTGGACAATTGTGACTATGTCAGTATCAATGAAGGTGCTAATGTGTTAAGGAGTGCTATAAAGCATGCCATGAGTCCTATTATAAAAGCATGAGCTCAAGAGATTTCAGAGAAAATTTCTCAAGAGAATGGAATCTCAAAAGCTGTTAGGATTCTTATTGTGGGGTATATTTTGATATTTTTTGAGAGTATCATAGGATATATTTTGTTACCTATTTTTTGCCTACAATATCTTGTGAATATATTTTAGGTAGTTTCCTAATTTTATCAAATTAGGGAATAGTTTGTATTATATATTTCGATGAGAGTAATCACTGGAGGTCAAGCTTTGACGTTTTATACAATTTAGCATGGTATCAAGAGCAAGTTGAATTTGTTTCATTTTTTTACTAAAATTCCTCAAATATGGAAAGAGATGATGTTCCTCCGCCACCCCTGCCTTCCCCGCCGACTTAAATTAAACCCAATTCTCCTTTTTACCTTGGGTCGCAGACAGACCTAGGGATTTTATTACTCCAAAATGACTCAAAATTGATAACTATGATGAGTGGGCTTTGGATGTGAAGGATTCCTTGGAGGCAAGGCGTAAGTTCGGGTTCTTGGATAATTCAATCACAGCGCCTATTCCTCCCTACACTCCGTCAGATTGGACAACTATCAACGCGATGTTGATCTCGTGGATTACCAACACCATTGATCCGGAGGTAATGTTATCCCATTCTAAATTACGTGAAGCTAGGCCCTTATGGCAGCATCTAAAGTAGAGGTTTGCTCAAACCAATGGCCCTAGGATTCAGCAATTAAAATCTTCTATTGCTAAGTGTGAACAAACTCGCTCCATGTTTGTCTCGGTATATTATGGGGAATTACAGGCTTTATGACAAGAATTAGATCACCACGAGCCACTTATTTCTTGTTCTTGTTGTTCAAAGTGCATTGTGGGTCAATTACATGAAGCTAGGCGAGAACAATCAAAATTGCATAATTTTTTGACGGGGTTATATTCTGATTTTTATGCCTCGTTACGCACTAATATTTTGTCTCAAGATCCCTTTCTTATCCTAGACCGTGCCTATCAATTGGTAGTTCAGGACGAAAGGGTTCGTACAGCAAAGCAAGAAGCCGAATCAAAGCTGCTGAGGCCCTTGGCTTCGCTGTTCGTACAGCTGCTACGCGTGGGTATGAGGGAACTGATCGTGGTCGTGAGGGGTATGGAACCGTGTGTGCTAAGTGCAAAAAGGTGGGTCATGAAACCTCAAATTGCTGGTCGGATAAAATTTGCAATTATTGCAAAAAGAAAGGTCACGTGGAGGCTAAATGTTTTGCACTTCATGGTAGACCCCCTTTCCGAGAGATGGCAGCCAGAGGTGAAAATCCTCGGCTGGCCGTGGACAAGGCACAGTGCGTGCCAATGTCGTTTCATCTAATGAAGGCTCTTCTTCTCATGGTCAAGTATTCTCTAGAAAGCAATTGAAAGCTATTACGGGATTGTTTGGTAATGAAAATATTCCCAAAACTCGATTGAATGGTAAATTTTATGATACTTCATGGATTATTAACACAAGAACAACGCATCATGTTATCGATGAAATATTTTGGTTGTTTGTTACTAAGAGTTTCGAATGTCCTGTTGGTTGCCTAATGGTCAAACTGTGGTGGCTTCTTTGGTTAGTTCAGTTCGCTAGTCGAACAAGATCACTCTTACAGGGGTTCTTTTTGTTCCTCAATTGAGTTGTAATTTGATTTCTGTGTCTCAGTTTATTGATAAGCTTAATTACATTGTCCAATTTCACACTTATATGTGTATTATACAGGACCAAACAAAGGAGCTGATAGGAACGCGGGCTAGGAGAGACGGATTTTATTATTTTAGCAATTGGGATTCGGTGCATCATGTCGGCATTAGTAAAGCAACCTCAAATTTAGAGTTGTAGCATCGTCGAATGGGGCATCCGTTCGAGAAAGTAGTTAAGTTGCTTCCTCATGTTAGTAGTAATAAAGATTGTCTAGATAAGGGGTATGAAGTATTTATGCGTGATAAACATCCTAGACACAAGTTTCCTTTAAGTGAAACTAGGGCGTCTAGAATTTTTGAGAAAATACATTGTGATTTGTGGGGTCCATATCGACACGTTTCGTCGTGTGGATTTCGTTATTTTTTACTATTGTTGATGATTATTCGAGAGCAGTTTGGATTTATTTATTGGTTGATAAAACTGAGGATTTTAGAATGTTTTTGGCCTTTGTTGCAATGGTTGATCGACAATTTTCACAAACAATAAAAACTGTGCAAAGTGATAATGGTACTGAGTTTAATTTCTTGCATGATTATTTTGTCGCTTCGGGTATTATTTTCCAAACCTCATGTGTCGGAACTCCACAACAAAATGGGAGGGTTGAGAGCAAACACAAATACATTTTTAATGTTGGGAGAGCTTTGAGATTTCAAGCTAATTTACCTATTTATTTTTGGGGTGAGTGTGTTCTTGCCGCTGCTCATCTTATTAACCGTACACCCACAACTCTACTCCAAATTAAAACTCCCTTCAAAATTCTTTTCAATAAAACCCCTTCTTTTGATGCAATCCAAACTTTGGTTGTTTGTGTTTTGCTCATAATCAGAAAACAAACGGTGATAAATTTGCAAGCCAGAGTAGGAAATGTGTTTTTCTAGGGTATCCTTTTGGGAAGAAAGGATGGAAAATGTATGACCTTGTATCAAAAGTTTTTTTTGTCTCTTATGATATGAAATTTGTTGAGGAAGTGTTTCCATTTACTACATCGGATGATGTGAATATCGAGTCCATGGATTTTGGTCAAAATAATGATGTTCATGATGATTTTTTGGGGTATGAAGTTTTTAAGGAGAATGAGGTGGATAATGAGGATGAGGTTTTTGATAGGTTGCGTGAAGAGCAAGGGGACACAAAAAATGACCATATTGAGCAGCCTATTATTCCCCAAATAGAAGTGGCCGCGACCAGGCCGCGGACCAGACTGCCAGGCACCTAATAATGCCCAAACAGAGCAGTCTGCGACTAGGCCGCGGGCTAATGCTCCCAGCCGCGATCTGGCCGTGGACCAGACTGCTAGCCAGGCTGCAGTTAGGGTAAGCGAAGACAGCAGCTCAGCAGATGCTGCCCACAGCAACAGCACGACAGATGCCACACACAGCAGTAGCACGGCAGCCGACGAACAGCTTTCCGAAGCACTTGGTAAGGGTCATCGTCAAAAATTTCTGTCGGTAAAACTCCGTGATTTTGTGACTAATTCCGTTTTTTGCTAATAATCCGTCTTCGTCCTCTCCATCATCCAACACTCCTTCAGGTACTCCTTATCCTTTGGCACACTATATTAATTATGACATGTTTTATGTGAATTATCGTAAATTTCTTGCAGCTGTTGAAAAGGAATCGAAATTCTTTAAGGAGGCCATGAAATTTGAAGGTTGGCGCCATTCTATGAAAGAGGAAATACGGGCGTTGGAGGACAATGGGACTTCGACATTAGAGCGTCTTCCTTCCGGGAAGAAGGCTCTAGGGAGTCAATGGGTGTACAAGATAATTTTTTTTTCTAATGGTGATGTTGAACGTCTCAAGTCTCGGTTAGTTGTCTTTGGTAATCATCAACAAGAGGGAATTGATTATGTGAGACTTTATTTTTCTCGGGCTGCAAAAATGACTAAGGTGTGTGCTTTTCTTTCTATTGCTATAGCTAAGAATTGGGAACTTCAGCAAATGAATGTCCATAATGCCTTTTTACATGGTGATTTGGATGAGGAGGTGTACATGAAATTACCTCTAGGTTTTGAAAGCTTGGATCCAAGCATGGTTTGTCATTTGAGGAAGTCTTTGTATGGGTTGAAACAAGCTCTAGGGTGTTGGTTTGCTAAATTAACTGCGTCTCTGAAAGGGTATGGTTTTCTACAATCTTACTCTGATTACTCTCTTTTTACATACACTAAAGGCACTATTCAGATTAATGTCTTAGTCTATGTTGATGATCTTATAGTTTCTGGGAATGATTCCGCTGCATTGACTGTTTTCAAGGCTTATCTTGGTGATTGTTTCAAAGTGAAGGACCCTGTTCCTTTGAAATATTTTATGGGCATCGAAGTTGCTCATAGTAAATCAAGTTTGTTTTTGTGTCAACGTAAATACACCTTGGATATTATTTCTGAAGCAGTGTTATTAGGTGCAAAACCAAGTAGTTTTCCGATTAAGCAAAACCACAAACTTAGCCTTGCAAGTGGTGAGTTACTTGTGAATCCTGAGTCTTATCGCAGACCGATAAGGCAGTTGATTTATCTCTCGGTGACTAGACCAGATTTGACATATTCAGTTCATATTCTTTCACAGTTTATGCACGAACCTCGGATTGAGCATTGGGATGCAGCTCTCAGGGTGGTTCGTTATTTAAAGGGTACCCCAGGACAAGGTATTTTGTTGAGTGTAGATAGTGAACTGACTTTGCGGGGTTGGTGTGATTCAGATAGGGAGGCGTGTCCTCTTACTCGTCGTTCGTTGACAGGTTGGCTCGTGTTTCTTGGTAAATCCCCTATTTCTTGGAAGACCAAGAAATAACCCACAGTTGCCACATCTTCTTCTAAGGCAGAGTATAGTTGCATGGCTTCAACCACACATGAGTTAAAGTGGTTGAAGGCCTCGCTTTTGAGTTTGGGTATCCAAGTTATTTTGTGTAATCAATCTGCTTTACATATAGCTCGAAATCCAGTTTTCCATTAACATACAAAGCACATTGAGATTGATTTTCATATTGCTCATAACCCCATTACCGAGGGCTTAATTGCTCCTTCCTATGTTTCCACTAAGGAGCAACTTACATATCATTTCACTAAGGCACTTGGGAAGACTCAGTTTGATCATCTTCTTTCCAAGTTAGGCATTTACGATCCTCATGCTCCAACTTGAGGGAGGTATTATGGATGTATTTTGATATATTTTGAGAGTATCATAGGATATATTTTGTTACCTATTTTATGCCTAGAATATCTTGTGAATATATTTTAGGTAGTTTCCTAATTCTATGAAATTAGGGAATAGCTTGTGTTATATATTTCGATGAGAGTAATCAATGGAGGTCAAGCTTTGATGTTTTATACAATTTAGCTTGGATGTGGCCGTTCAATTTATTGCTACTAAACAGGGCTCATCATTTATTAGTGAAAGTTATTGCCTAAATCATGGGGTTCCTTTGTGCACTGGCTATTTGTTTTGCTTTTCTGGTTCACTTCCTTACAGTTGGCTATTCTAGAAATGTGCAATTGCGATCCATCATGGCGGCAGTGGTTCCACTGCTGCTGCACTTAAGGCTGGAATACCCTAAGTTATATGTCCTTTTATGCTGGATCAATTCTACTTGGTTGAAAGGAGGTGCAAGTTGGGAGTAGCTCTAGAACCCTTGAGAAGAAATCATTTGCTTCTGGACAATTGTAACTATTTCAGCATTAGTAAAGGTGCTAATGTGTGAAAGAGTGCTATAAAGCGTGCCATGAGTCCTATTATAAAAGCATGAGCTCAAAAGATTTTAGAGAGAATTTCTGTAGAGAATGGAATATCAAAAGCTATTAGGATTCTTAAAGAAGAAATTAGCTTAATTGGCAAAACTACAAGAGATAAATCTTGGTAGTTGGTTTTTTTGGTTTGTAAGAGCCTTTTGAAAACACTTATAGTGGAAGATGATTGAAAATGGATGCATGTGTGAAAACTCAGAAAACTTCCATTTCTTTATATAATTTGATTTTTCTATCCACTATGTGAAAATCTTGCACTTCTTTACAACAACACTCTAATAGTTTTCAAAGAATACTTTTATTCACATATACATTATGTTAGTTTAGATGAACTACTACGAGAGGGGAGGGGGTGAATAATAGTAGGTTCACATCATGAAACTTATGCGGAAATTGAAAACAAAACGTAAAAGGAACTTGAAGAACACAACAAGATTTACGAGAAAACCTTACAGGGCCTAACTAGAAGTAAAACCTCGGCCCTTCTTGGGACTTTCAAACAAACTCCACTATAATAGGAAAATCTCCTAGTACAACCTATTATTACAGACCTTTCTCACAAGTTCCACCACAGACACTTGCTACCAGATAGGAACCTATCCTACCCAGCCCGAGACACACTCAGGAACTCTCAGCACGACAAACGCGCTTACAGTATGCTTCTCACTGAAGCTTAATCAATGTGCAACCCAAAACACACTAAAGTTGACTCACTACCACTTGAATTTTAGAGAATTCAAACTCATACACTTAAACGTGAATTTGTAGAGAATTTACAATCTCACCTCAAAACCAATTACAACACAAATAATCACTCTAACACATACAAGGAAAGCTACACATGAAACCCGAAACCAAAATGATAAAGCTTACCTTTGGAAAACTTACTCTTAAGCACTAAGTGGTTTTCATGCTTAAAACTCTCACTCTGCTTCACTGCATCACTTCTATATTTATAGAGGTTCCTCAGTTCACAAAGTAGGATTTTTGTAAATGTGATAAGCTTAAACAGAAATCTAATCTTATCACTTTAAAACCGAAATCAAACAGATTTAATATCGTTTATCTGAAAACCAATTTTAATAAAATTTGTTTTATTTAAAAGATAGAATTTTATGAAAAAGATAAAACCAAGTAAACCAGATTTTAAAAGATATAATCGAATAAATACGTTTTTCATAAAACTGTAATTATCTTTTACGAATTAATGAGCTTGCCAAGCTTTATCTGATTTCTAATAAGTTCCATGCATAACAACCAATTACATGTTTACATCAAACTACAAAACAAACTTATCTTTTATACAACTATAAGTTACGAAGTCCATCTTTTTCGGTTGATATCTCGAGCTCTGCTCTGATTCTTGGTTGTTGAATGTTGCCCCAGCATTACACCGGAACTAGGTTGTTACAACCCTATATGAAGAACCTGTTAAGAAATTAACTTCGTGATGTTCAATTTCTGGAACTCTTCTTTGTCTTTACTTATCCTCATGGATCTTCTAAAGTTCCTTTGTTTTAGTTCCTACTTCAACTCCCTAAGCTTACTAAACCTGCAAACAACACAACACTAGAAAATCATTATTAGATGGAATTTTGCTCAATTCTTAATATATATCATCATCAAAACCTCATAAGGGTCAACAATTTCCCCCTTTTTGATGATGACAAACTGAGCAAACTCCCGAGGATAACAAAGTAAAGCAGAAGGTTAGGTTTTTCGTTTTTCAATTTTTTTTTTCTTTTTTTAAGCTAATAAAAGAAACAGAACATAATGAAATAACCAAAAGCAAAAACTAAACAGAAAGAATGAAAAGCAGATAAAAATTTAGAGAAGAGAACAACCTTTGTTACTTAATCAACTGTAACTAGAACAACTTCAGCTTCCAAGTTTGCTCCTGATTTTCCCCCTTTTGGCATTATAAAAAACCTGACTTTACAAAGATTTTATTCATCTACTCACAGCTCCACAAGCAATTAATCGAGTATGGGAAGCTGGAAGCAGCGCTCGCTAACTCTCTTAAGCTAGTACTTTAACAAATTTTCCTATTTATTCACAACAATGCATGCATATATAGACAAAGTTCCATAATATTAACAAAAACCAACCATCCAAGGAGTTTAAAAATATTACAGACTAAGTTCCAAACTATTCAAAAACAAACATAGTTCAAAAACATCCAAAGAAAACAGTCATTGTTCCAAAACCAACATGAAATAGATTAGGCTAGGGGATAAGCTGGGGACAGATTGCAGGGATGATCATGTTTCAAGCGCTTTGAGGATCTGCTGAAGCTCTGCCTTGTTGTCTGCTTGAGCTTTCTTCAGCTTGGCCTCCAGGCTTGAGATGGATTCTTGAAAATCCCTTCCTTGAGAAGCAATGCTACTCTCCATTGTCTTCATCTTCCCCGCCATGTCAAGGAGTTTTCCTTCAACCTTCATAAGTGTGTTAGACATATCAATGATTAACTCTTCAGCTCCTTCCTCCTCTTCGCTTAGCTCCAAAGGATCATTAGCACTTGTCTTAGCCTGAGTTCCAACAGAGAGCCTTCTACTCTTCCTGACAGGACCTCTTAACCAAGAATCATCTTTCTTCCCCTTTTTCTTCTGAGCTTCATATTTCACGCACTTCCCCCTCACTACTGCAAGACTCAGCCCCTTTAGAGTTGTTTCATTTATCAAATTCTCTCATTTCTCCCTCATACGCCCATAGAAATCTACCAATTTCACACCCTAATCTTCAAACATAGAAGCTAGTATAGCAACATACCCTACTTTTATCTCCTTTTCTATGCAGTGCTCTAAGTGTTGGATCATAATGGCTGGAAAATTGATTTTAATTCTCTTTGACATGCAGAAAATCAGGGCCATATCTAAGTAGCACAACTCATTTTGCTTTTGTGTCCTATGAACTAAGGACTTTTTTCACCAAATTAAACAACAATTTGTGCAAAGGAGAAAGATCATTGTGATTCATGACACTCACACCCTTCTTACCACCTAAATAGGTTATTATCTTAGTTTTAGTATGCCTTGCCACATTCACAGTTACAACCCATTTCATATAAGTATCAAACCCCTCACATGGAACTTGAAGTAGAGTTCCTAGTCTAGTAGCATCAAACTCAATATCAACACCATTATCTTTGCTATAACATACGCCATCTTAAAATTCACACTCCTTAAAGAATTCATCCATAGCCAATGGATACAGAAAGTTCTTTGCTTTAACAATAAACATAAAATCCCAACCCTAAAACTTAAGTAGATCTAAAAATTCAAAATTCACCTTGCTACACCATGCATCATCAATTCTATAGCCTACAACATACCTTTCTGCTTGTTTTCCCAAAACCTTGTCATCTTCTTCCCCTTCATAATTGTCTTTTGGCTCTTTAGGTTCTTCCCCCTTCGACATTGCATCGATCTCAGCAATTTTCTCCTCCAAAGTCTTCTGTGATCTTTCGACCTTTATTTTCTTTCATATAGCAACACAGTCGAGGATATTGCGAAAACTTCCGGTAGGAGAAGTTGCAGTTTCTTCAAGAGCTTTTGGCTTGTTATTTTTTGTTTTTGAGGTGGTCTTGAGTAGAGCTTCAGGAATTACTAACTTAATTGGTTGTGGGATAGGATATCTGGTGGCTGATTATTCATCTTGGGTCTTAGGGTTTTCATCAGCCATGGTTGAAGATGGTTTAGCTGTAGAAATTTTGTGGTTGAGAGAGTTTGAGAGGTTTTATTTGATGTGACTGTGAGTTATTGGAGCGGTTGAGTGAGTATTTATAAGGGGGTAAATATTTGAGGCGGTGTATTGAAGTTGAAAGGTTAGCTTTTAGGAACAATGAATTTTATCTAATTTTTGAAAAGTAATCTGGATGGAATTTCAATTCAATATTTATCTTTTCACACTGTATTTAATAAATGATATTTCGAGAAGATTATTCTTCTTGAAAAGAAAATAATTTTTGGAAAATCAAAATTTATAGGAACAAATCATATACATGTTTACATTACCTTGAATAATATTGTAGACACCCAAATGTGTCTCCCCAAAACCAAACCCGTTGATAAATATCTTTCACGTCGAATGATTGTCGAACGAAGTGAAAGTGTGAAAAGTCTAGTGTTGCGGTAGTTTTTATTAAAATCTTTCTTTCTGTTTTTGAAAACCTGCTCTATTTATGAAAATAGCGAGTCCAATTTAGTTTGGTCCATAATAAGGGTCCAATAATAGTGTAGTTGGATAGAGCTCGAAAAGACCTTTCCAACGATATATTATAAGCCCAATTCCGATGAATAATTAGGAAGTTATGTCCAAAATACTAAATTGGGCCCGATTTTGTTCTTACATGCGGCCCAATGATCTAGAGGAGGGCCTATTATCTATTATCGTTCCTAAAGCTAGTAGGATTTATTATTGTCTTCCAGAATTATCTAGAAGGTTCTCTTTTATCCTAGTAGAATTAGGATTGATAATTATGTTTTAAGAGTTTTACTTGGAATAAAATAAGTTTTTATGAAAATACAATTTTAACCTTAAACACGGATTTTACAATTTAATTATATGAACAGTGGATTGCGCGTGGAAAACCTTTTATTTTCAAGAACATCGCCTGCGCTGGCCTTGTCGCCTGGTGACAGGATCTGTTTTACGCCGTTCAAAACTCAATCACTTTTTTATCGGTTTCCAGACTATTTTTCTATAAATAGGGTCCTTGACCTCTGTTTTGAATAACCAATTCTCATCAAGAATTCTCTAATTCTCTCTCTTGAGCGATATAGCTTTCTTTCTCTCTCTTTCTAAACCAACCCTTTTGCAAACACAATATCGCACTCATTAGATCTAGACACACCTAGCCAAGTTTGAAGTTGCCTTTGCCCTAGACGTGAAAGGTTGATAATTTCTGAGGGTTTGGCCTTAAATCCAGTCTAAACTTTTTAACTCATTCTTTCAATTATTTAACTAGTGTGTGGCACGGGAGATGCCACGAGTTGCTAGTTTGTACTTGTTGGTTTCGAGTTTAAGTCTTGCTATAAACATTTTTTAGTTGCCTATCTCAATCATTATATAATGGAAACAAATAGTATTATAAAACACCACTTAACTTATCTAAGTTAACTACAATTTTGTTGGATAAAATATCACAATTAAAAAATGGCTAAGATGGTCTTGTAACTTAAGACTTGTTGGTCTTGAGTTCAAGTCTTGTTATAAGTATTTTTTAGATGCAAACCTAATACATGTTGTGAAGATGACATGTCATGTTTATAGTGACATGTGGCACATATTGCTGAGATGTCGAACTTATAAAAGGTGACACGTGGAACATATTCTGTTTTAGGAAAGCTTTTAAATATATAAGTATAGATTTAATTATTTGATTTTATATATTATTGAAGTTTACTAAAACGTGTATTTTATTATTAGAAAGAGGTACGAGGCTTCAACGTAAGTAATTTAGCTTAATTCCTATTATTTTGATGTAGAAAGCATGTTTAGATTTGTTTAATTCCTAATATCATGTTAAGATGTTTTATTGCTTTCTAGAATCATGTTTAGGTTGCCTCTTATTATTTCTAATAGCATGTTAGTATCATGTTAGATTTAAAGCTTTGATCTTTGATGTTTAGTGACATGCTAGGATTTTTTATTAATCATGTTAGTATCATGCCTAGGATCTTGCTACTATTATTATGCTTTATGTGATATACCTTGTTGTTATTGCTTGATCACGCGTTTTATGCAAGTTTACAGGGAATTTGTACTTGAAATCACGCCTAATAAGATAATTAATAATTTGATTTTAGGCTAATATGATTTTAATTCAAGTGATTGCCCATAATAGTTTTGTTTGTGCATTAATATTCAACCAACAAAGATTAAACAGGTTTAGGGTTAATCTAATCATTACATGTTAGTCTGAAAACGCACATGAATACCAGTAGAATAAAGTACAGGCCTATTTTAGGGCGGGGTCAATCTCTTTTAGGTTGAATTCATACCCTCATCCCCGAACATCCAATCTTGGTTCTAGACCTATATTGGAGTTGACGATCTCATGGATCGTTAAGGGGTGTAACCTTCACCTTGTGAATGGTTTACAAGTTCCTAAAACTTGTTGGAGACTCTTTTACTCTTGTTTCCTTCCCTTTGGATGCCACCATAGTTTAGTGTATGATCACAGTGGGGTTCAAGTTTGGGATAATGCTTGAAATATTCCCTACAAATATGTACAGTTTAAATAGTTGTTAATTGTACTAACCTCCAAGAATTTACCAACTGTGACATTCCCGTTATGTTTATCACACCAAGTTTGTGATAGATGTTTTATTTCTTCTAACTTATCCTGTAATTGACAACGCCATATCTGGGAACTTCAGCTGCAATTAATTCAGCTTGATCATCCCAAGTTCCTGTCTCATTTTCTCAAAGTGTTCTCTGTTCAAAGACTTAGTTAGAATATCAACAATTTGATTATCAGTTTGACAAATTTCTAACTTAATACAGCCTTTTTCCACATTATCTTTTAAAAAATGGTGTCTAATATGGATATGCTTGACTTTAGAGTGTTGTACTGGATCTTTTGAAATACAAATAGCACTAGTATTATCACAATAAATTGGAACACATTCAAATTTTAAACCAAAGTCACATATTTGTTATTTTATCCATATCATTTGTGAGCAACATGCTGCAGCAGCTACATATTCAGCTTCTGCTGTGGAAAAAGCACTTGTATTCTGTTTCTTGGAACCCCAAGAAACTAGGCATGGTCCAAGGAATTGAGTCATACCTAATGTGCTCATTCTGTTAACTAAATCACCTGTATAGTTAGAATCTGTGTATCCAGCTAAATCAATTGATTCATTTCTCGGATAGTATAGGCATAAATTGTCAGTTCCTTTTAGATACCTAAGTATTCTTTTAACTGCTTCAAGATGAGTTTCCTTTAAATTGGCTTGGAACCTTGCACACAAACCTACACTAAACGATGTGTCAGGTCTACTAGCAGTTAAATATAATAAGGAACCTATCATACCTCGATACATCTTCTAATCTATGCAAGTTCCAGATGTGCCTTCATCCAGTCTAATGTTAGTTCCCATAGGTGTTCTTATTGTCTTGGAACTTTCCATCTAATATTTCTTTAAGAGTTCCTTCACATTTTTGTTGGTGAATCATTATGCCTTTCTCGGTTTGCTTAATTTGCAGACCAAGAAAGAAGTTTAGTTCACCCATCATACTCATTTCGAACTCGCCATTCATAAGGTCAGCAAAATACTTACACAAAGTTTCGTTAGCTGCACCAAAAATAATATCAGCAACATATATCTGTACAACTAAAATGCCAGTTCCCTTAGATTTCAAAAACAAAGTTTAATCTATTTTTCCTCTTTTAAAATCATTATCTAATAGGAACTTAGACAATCTCTCATACCATGCTCTTGGTGCTTGTTTCAGCCCATAGAGAGCCTTATCAAGTTTGTAAACATGATTCGAGAATTCTTGATCTTTAAATCCAAGGGGTTGTTCCACATAGATGTCCTCTTTTAATAAACCATTTAAAAAAACACATTTAACGTCCATCTAGTACAATTTAATATCCATAAAAGCTGCAAAAACAATAAGAATGCGCATAGCTTCTAACTTGGAATCTAGTGCAAATGTCTCATCAAAGTCTATGCCTTCTTGTTAATTGTACTCCTTGGCAACCAACCTAGCCTTATTTCTTACAATGATTCCATGTTCATCGAGCTTGTTCCTGTATACCCATTTTAGTCCTATGACTTTCTTGTGTTCCGGTCTAGGAACAAAGTGCCAGACTTTGTTTATTTCGAATTCACCCAATTCAACTTGCGTTGCTATTATATATCCATTTTGCATTTTGTAAGGCTTCATCATAGTCCTTTGGTTCCATAATAGATAGGAACGAGAAAAATGCACAGAAGTTTCTCTGGGAACGAGTCTGAGTTCCTTTAGTTATATCACTCATGATCATATCCACTGGGTGAGACTTTTAATGTTTCCAACGTTTAGGGGTAAAGCCTTTTATTGGATACAAACACTAGTAGAAAAATAGCAAAGGGCACCGGTTCAAACCTGGCTTAAGGCAACGGTTTGAACCTGTGCCAATGTGGGGGGTGCCAATTACCCTCTTTTTGGCACCGGTTCAAAACCGATGCCATAAATCGGTTTTGGCACCGGTTAAAAATACACAAAAAAAAAAATTATCCCTCCTTTTGGCACCGGTTAACCGGTGCCAAAAATGTCCAAATTTTTTTTTTTTGGTTTTTTTCACTTAACAATTAAATCATCTAAAAAAATAACATCACAATATAAATTGAATTGGTTTCAATATAATCCAAAATTACAATATATAATCAAATCCAAAATTACAAAATAAATCAATTACAACTAACATATAAATAAATAAATAAAAAATTACATTATAAATCATAAAAAGATTACAATATACTCGTAAATCTAAAAGAAAATAACAATATAAAAATATCAATATTCTGAATAATCTGTACCTGCACCAATTAAAACAAAAAAAAATCAATTAGTAAAAATAAGCTTAGGAAAAAAAAACCCAGAAATTCAATCCAAACAATTCAAACCCAGAAAAAAAAAGCATTAATTCAAACCAAGGAAAAAAAAACAGAAATTGAAATCGAAATTAAAAATAAATATCAAAATCGAAAAAAAAAGCCAAAATTGAAATCGAAAAAAAAAGAACCAAAAAATCGAAAAAAACAAAACCAAAATCGAAAAAAAAAACAATTAAGATTGAAACCCAAAAATTAAAATCAAAATTGAAACCCAAAAAACCAAAATCAAAAACAAAATCCCAGAAATCGAAAACAAAAACCAAAATCAAAATCAAAATTTAAATTGAAACCCAAAAAACCAAAATCAAAAACAAAATCCCAGAAATCGAAAAAAAAAACCAAAATCAAAAACCAAAATGAAAATTGAAACCAAGAAAACCAAAATCGAAAAAAATCCCCGAAATCGAAAAAAAAACCAAAATCGAAAAAAAAAACAAGAAAACCATAATCGAAAAAGTTGAATCGAAAAAAAAAACAATTAAAATCGAAAAAAAAAATATCAGAACTCGAAAAAAAACCCCATAAATGGAATTAAAATCAATTAAAACTCATAAAATTGTGTTGCATGTCTTCGATTAAAATACAAAAAAAAAAGGAATAAAAATCAATTAAAAATCATAGAATTGTGTTGCATGTCTTCGTCTTCGTGGTGGTCTTCGTGGTGGAACTCGATTTCGGATGCTCATGGTAGAAGGAGATGAGAAAGTGAAGGAGGAGATGAGAAACCCGTGGAGGAGAGATGAGAAAAAAAACCCGTGTGTAAGGAGGAGAGGAGAGGAGAGAGAGAAGGTAATAGAGGCGCATGATCTGAGGAGAGAGTGTAGGGTTTGGGGGGGTTTTTATGGGGTGGGTTTTTTTTTTTTAAATATTAAATGGCACCGGTTCACTTGAACCGGTGGGCTTTATGTTTTTGCCACCGGTTTGAAGTGAACCGGTACCTTAAATACTGGTATATTAGGCCGCCTATTTTTTAGCCCATTTTTGGCACCGGTTTGGATTGAACTGGTGCCAATAAGGGGGTGTCTTTTTGATATTTTCTACTAGTTAAATTCTCAAGTTCAGCACCATTGTCTTCTGCCTCTTGATTTAGTGGTTCTGGATCCTCAAGTTTTGGACTCTCAGGCTCCGGGTGTTCCTCATGAGGAACTTCTGTTTCAGCTATTGTTTGATTTTCAACTATAGGATTATTGTCTTGCTGCTTCATGGATATTGATGATTCCTCAACATCTTCTTACTAACCCTATTTCGAAATTATCATCATCCTGCACATCTACAACATAATCAGTTTCATCAAAAATTATATGTACAAATTCTTCAACACACATTGTTCTTTTATTATAAACTCTGTAAGCTATATTATTTGAGGCATATCCTAAGAATACAGCCTCATCACTCCTTTCATCAAATTTTCCCAAGTTCCTCTTTCCATTGTTGTGTAAAAAGCACCTGCAACCAAATGATCTAAAGTATGAAATATTTGGTTTTCTTCCTTTCATCAGCTCATAAAGTGTCTTGTTGGTTATTGCTCGAACAGAAACTCTATTTAGTATATAACATGTTGTGTTTACTACTTTAACCCAGAGGTTCCTAGGCAGTCCACTGGAAATCAGCATTGTTCTTGCCATATCTTCTAAACTTCTATTTTTCCGTTCAACTACTCTATTTTGTTGTGGAGTCCTGGGAGATGAGAAGTTATGATCCATTCATGCTCGTTGCAAAACTCATCAAACTTTGAGTTTTCGAACTCAGTTCCATGATCCAACCTCAGGTGAACTAATTGGCAACCTGTTCCTCTCTGTTCTTTCTTAACAAAAGCAACAAACTCATCAAACGTTTCATCCTTGCTTACAAGAAAGAAAACCCAGGTAAATCTGGAAAAATCATCTACAATAAGCATTACATACCTTTTACCGCTTCTGCTTTGTACCCTCATAGGACCACACAAATCCATATGGATAAGTTCCAATGGTTTTGTGGTGCTTATCATATTCTTAGATTTAAAAGATATTCGCGTCTACTTGCCTTTAACACATGCACTACAGACTTTATATTTTAGGAACTTGATGGATGGAAGTCCTTCCACAAGTCCTTTTAATATGAGTTTATCAGCAAAGAAAAACTAGCATGGCCAAAACGCTTATGCCATAATAGGGGATCATCTTTATTGACACTAAGACATTTTAAGCTACTGCTTGGAACTTGATTGAGATCCACAACATATGTGTTCCCTTTCCGAGATCCTTCAAGAATAATTTTGTTAGTGTCATTGTTGATGATTCTACAAAGATTAGAAGTAAAGCTAATTGAGTTACCTTCATCAAAGAATTTAAATATACTTAACAAGTTGTGTTTAAGACCCTCGACTAAAAAAATATTTTCTATAGCATGGGAACTTGACCTACCTATTTTACCAATAGCAATAATTTCACCTTTTTTGTTATCTCCAAAGGTCATAGTTCCTCCATAGTAGGCATCCAGTGAGAGAAATTTAGATTCGTCTCCAATCATATGTTTAGAACAACCACTGTCGAGGTACCAAGTCTTGTTCCCCCTCACTGGAACCTACATGAAAACTAAGCGTTAGTTTCCGGAACCCAGGTTTCCTTGGGTTCCATTGTTTTGGAGGAAGATTCAGATTTCTTCATCCACATCTGTTCAACATGTGCAGTATTCTTAAGAGTATCTTTAATTCTTTTAGGACATGCAGCTCGAAGATGTCATGTACAACCACAGTAGTAACATAATTTTTGACTGGGTAGATCAACATATTTCTTGTTTCTCATAGACTTCTTTTTTATATCCTAGTCCTTCTTTATGTCTATTCGAAGCGTTAGCTATCCAAGATGGAATTCCCTGGTTAATAACCTCCTTACCTGTAACACCCTAGAAATTCCTTTCCTTTAAATACCCATTCTACTCTTTAGAATACGAATATCTAAGACATTACCGCCACTACGAAAACAGCTAAGGCAATTATCAAAGATACACAGCAGAAGACTTAAAATTAAAAATCGTTAAAACAAGTCAACTCAATAGTCAACCAAACGAAAGTAAAGTTTAAAACCAAAACAAACGAAGTCAAATAAAATCAAACTACAACTTGGAACCATTAAAGGCCCTTATTCAAAACCGTTCCAAAACCAAACCTTTGCGTTAGTCCACATAAAATATGTCATAAATAAATAAAGCATAAAACACATCGTAAACTAATGGAAGCTAGCATGATTCATTCTTCTCTCATGCCCCGTCATGAATATGCTTCAATACCTGAAAAGTTTATCTCTACTTGTCCCCACTACTCTCCATTAAAACTGGGTCATCATAGGGCCAAGATAAAGACATGGCCAAACACACAAACACACACAATCAGCGAAGCTGAATACATAAGTGTAATTAAACACACTAACATGCTTTCACCTATCAACACACACTTACCTCATTGCACCTATTTACAAGCACTCACAACAATCAACAAGACACATTAACTAGACACTAAATAATTCATTAAGCGTTGATTACGCATCGAACGGGTTTCCAACTATACCTCCCCTAAATAAATTGAGGTTAACTGACATGGGAGCTAACCGTGCCAGCGACAAAACCACTCAAAGGTGGCGGAATTCCTGCGCATAATAACAAATAAAAAGGAATGTACAGCGTCCTCACTAGTAGAAAAATACAAAAAGGCAACCCCCAAATGGCACCGGTTCAGGCCAAACCGGTGCTAAAAACCGGCCTAAAAATGGGCGGGTTTTTAGACAAAGAGAAATGGCACCGGTTTAGCTCAAATCGGTGCCAAAAATACAAAGGGCACCGGTTTGAACCGGTGCCACTCCTTTAAAAAAAAACCGGCCTTTTATTTTTTTTTTTTATTCCATTTATATGGTTATACCACTCAAACCCTAAGCTATTTCACTCACAAAACTCACTTATATTTTCGCCACTCACTCATTCTCTCTCTCATCCCTTTCTCTTTCATCTGCTCTCATTCTCATCTCCTCTTTCAATCCCTTTCTCGTTCTCTTTCAATCCCTTCTTTCAATCCCTTTCTCGTTCTCTTTCAAACCCTTCTTTCAATCGATTTTGATTTTTTTTTTTTATCGATTTCTCGATTTTTTTTTTTATGATTTAAATTTTTTTTTTCTGGGTTTATGATTTTTCTTTCGATTTCAATTTTTTTTCGATTTCAACTATTTCGATTTCTGGGTGTTTTTGATTTGTGGATTTTTCTGGGTTAATTTTTTTGATTTCGATTTTGATTTTTTTTTTCTATTTCTGGGTTTTTTTTTCGATTTTGATTGTTTTTTTTTTCGATTTTGATTTTGTTTTTCGATTTCCGCGTTAATTTTCGGTTACAATAATCGATTTTGGGTTAATGCATTCGTTTTTAGGTGTTTTTTTATGGGTTTGTTCGAAGTTGATTATTTAGGGTTAATACAAGTTGATTTGGGTTTGTTCGAAGCTGATTTTGGGTTTAATTGATTTTATGAGTGTCTTCGAAATTTTTTATGGGTTTCTTCGAAATTTTTTTGGTTTAATCCACCAAGAACACATGCGTGAGCAAGGTTAGGGTATAATTTCTTGATTTTAATTCGATTTATTTTTTATTTTCTTGGTTTTTAACTGATTTTAAAATTTTGTTTTATTTTAATCGATTTATTTTTTATTTTTATCGATTTTAATTTGTTTTTTTAAGTGATTTCGATTTTCTAGTTTGGTTAATCAATTTTTAAACTTATTTTGATTCGATTTTTTTTAATTTCTTGGTTTTTTCTCTCTGGGTTAATCAATTTTTATCTCTAGGTTAATCAATTTCTGGGTTTTTTCTCTCTGGGTTAATCAATTTTTGGGTTTTTTCTCTCTGGGTTTTTTAATTTTTGGCTTAATCAATTTTTATCAATTTTAATATTTTTTTTCTGGGTATTTTTTATATTTTTATATTTTGATTTTCGTTTTAACTGATTTTATGGGTTCAATTCTTTTTAACTAATGTTCTGGGTTTTTAACTGATTTTCTTTTTTTTATTCGATTTTCTGGGTTTTTTTTATTTTTTTCGCAGATAAATCATGTTAATCGATTCATTTTGGTTGTTTTAATTTGTGCAGGTATATAGATTTAGATCTTAAATCGAAGAATCAAGATGCAAGTATATTTTAGATGTTGTATTGGTTTTTTTTTTTATTGTGAAGTTGTAATTTTTTTTATTTATATTGTAATTTTTTTTATTTATTTATATTTTGTAATTTTTTTATTTTGATTTAAATGTTGTAATTTTTTTTTTAATGATCTATACTGTAATTTTTTTTTATTATATATATATTGAACAGATTTGATTATATTGATTGTGATTTATATTTTGTATTCTAATTTAATTTTAGTTTATTTAATTTTTAAGTAAAAAAAATAATAATAATTATTATTTTTTGGCACTTTTGGCATCGGTTAACCGGTGCCAAAAAGAGTGAATTAATTTTTTTGGGGAATTTTTGGCACCAGTTAACCGGTTCCAATTTCGAGGTTTTTTGCACTGGTTTGAACCGGTGCCTTTTAAAACCACTTATTGGCACCCCCCACATTGGCACTGGTTCAAACCGATGCCTTATGCCGGGTTTGAATCGGTGCCAATTTAATTGTTTCACGTAGTGCCTATACTCCATTAGAAGTTATGGTTAAATATAAAACCCCATAACTCCCCCCATTGTTCATACTCAAGGTATATACGTTCCAAAAGTTTTGGTGCGTAATCTCTTTCACTTTATGTTATTTACATGTTATTGGACTTTGTGATGACTCTCAAAGCATAATAAATCAATCAACAATAATTATTCAATCAACCAAACATACCAATTTAATTCTTGAATAATTAATGACCACATATTATTTAATGTTGAAACCCTTTTAATTCTACCTCAGTGTCTAGGACACCTTAAACGCATAAAGCACCAAAAATCCTATCCCTCGGTGTTAAAAACACCTTAAGTGCACAAAGGCACCAACATACAATTTATTCCTCGTGTACATAGACACTTATATAGCTCCTTCCTCAGGCTTAAAGCATCAATAAAAATTATATGAACCATAATAAAATTCCTTTACAATATTCCAAGCCAAATTAAACATGTAGTTTAATTAACACATGCACTCTAACATGCCATAATTAAAAGTATAGTCCATATAATCATGCCAAAATCTAATTTTCAAATCCATAAACCATCACAAATAATTCATGCTTCACAATTCAATCACCAACACAAATACTTCACAATTCCATACATAAACCTTAGCATGATACTACTTGTAATTGATTAAAATCAAGCCTAGCATGATTCTACATCATCAAAATATGCTAAGTACGCGAATGTATCTTGAGTACGATCTTAAAATCGCCACAACTAATAGAAATTGCTTACTTCGAAGTCTCCTACACATTAAAATCATAATAGAGTATTAAAATCCACTATAAACAAATTTCCAGCAATATATACTATTTTAAAACCCTCATAATTTAATTAAAGTAAGCTGAAATTATTTTTAAAACACCATAATTAAGTCCCAATTAATGGGTAATTAAAATTCTTTCCGTAAACATAATATTAAGTGTTCTACATAAAATTTCAGCACTTTATTTTAATTAAAACTTGTTGTAATTAAGCCTTAAAACACTTGAAACAAATATCTAAACCAATATACATCATAATCCTTCAATAACTCATAAATCAAGAACCTAGGGTTTCAAAAATTGGGGCTTTTTAATTAAAAATCAAATCTGAAAATTAATCAACATAATTATTATAATCAAACATCAAAATCAAATCCCAAAACTCATAATTTACAATTAGATTTGAACATAGATTAAATAAGAACAATAAAGTTAAGTTTTTTTTTATTTTTTTTTTATTTTTGTACACTCGAAAAAGGGGAAGAGGAGGCACGGCAGCCACCTGCTGCCGGCTGCTGGCAACGGCGGCCACTTGCTGCCGGTGGCTGGCAGCGGTGGAGGGGGTCGGAAAACAGAGCAGCCGAAAAAAAGAAAGGGGAAGGGGAAAAGAAAAAGAAAGAAAATAAGGAGAAGAGAGAGAGCAGTTTACCTTGGGTTTTTCTCCAATCTGGCAAAGTTGATTTGCCTCATAAGTGGGATATTTATACCCCTTCTCTACCAATCCCTTTTTCCCTAAACTTCCCTCTTTTAGTTTTTCCTAATTCCTTCCCTACTAAAACTTGTTAAAATAAAAATTTCTTAAAATAAAACCCCAACATTTATAAATAATGAAATTAAATAAACTTTCCTTTTATAAAAAATATTAGTTAAAATACCATAATTAAGATATTAAAATTATTCAAATACTTTATAAAATACATATTTTAAAATAAAATACGTATAAAAATACGGGGTATTACATTACCATTCCTGGTTCTTGCAAGTTCCTCCTCCAAGGTTTGATTTTTCTTTTTTACTTCTTCCAAATCTGATTTTAATTTCTCAAAATTTGGAAGCTGGCTTATGGGAGGAACTTCAGATTCAGAAGAATTGATTCCAAGTTTTGTCGAGCTAGCTCTACATTAAACATAATGTTATCATGTTTTAGATTTTTAACTCGTTCTTTTAGAAGGACATTTTTATATTAAGAATCGAAAAATCTAGTCTGAATATCAGTTTTCATATTATCAATCCATTCATTATGTTCTTTGTGGATTTATAAAGCTTGATCAGTTTGGAACTTCAACCTATTTAGTTCAATATAGTCATCTTGAAGTTCCAGAATAATGTCCATAAGATTTCCTTTTTCAGATTTTTGAGTTGTCGATAGTCATAACATACCTCAGATTCAAGTTCCTACAGACGAGCTTCATTGTCAGTTTTAGCCATCAAACACAAGTTGGTTGTTTCTTCCACGGGTTCTCCTTTTCCTTCTTCTTCCGAGTCAGAGTTTCCCATGCAGCCACCATGACTTTCCTGACATCTTCCTTGAAGAACGATGGTTAAAAGTACTTGGTTTGCTCCTTGCCTTTGTATTTGAGTTTCTCATCCTCCTTAGGATGAGGGCAGTCTCTGATAAGATGTTCCCTGGAACCACATCCAAAGCACTAGACCTTCTTCGAACTTGACTGTCTACTTTTTCTCTTATCTCCTCTCTTTCCCAGCATCTTTCTGAACTTCTGAACAAGCATGGATCTCAACATCATTGTCTTTAGAGTCGCTTGATTCATAAGCCTGTAGAGCAAGACTTTTATTTTTGGATCTTTCAGTATTTGCTCCAAGGTGAAGTTCATGAGTGAGCAGGGATCCATTGAGTTGTTCAAGGTTGAACTTGGTGAAGTCCTTGGATTCCTGTAGAGCGGTCACCTTGGATCTCCACCTCTCATCTTGAGGAAGACTCCTGAGAACTTTTCTTACCTGTTCATCAATGGGTATGGACCTGCCTAAAGATTCTAACTCATTGCCAATGTTAGTAAATCTAGTGAACATATCGTGAATGGATTCTTTGTGTAGCATTTCAAATCTTTCATATTTTGACATCAGTACGTCAATAACATTTAAACTTCATTTGTTCCTTCATGTGTTACTTATGATAAATCCCAAATCTACTTTGCGGACTTACAACCCATGACTCTGTTTTTCACTGCTAGAGCATTTAGCTCATATTTTTCATAATCTTCTTTATCAAATTGAGACAGTGGTTTAGGGATTTCCTCTTTGTTTGCACTGGTTTTTGTTACCTCGGAGTCACCACTTTCAATGACTCTCCTTACTTGATAGTTTTCAGCTTTGATGAATATTTCCATTTATATTCTTCTAGTATGAATAGAACTTGCCATTGAACATTGGTGGTCTTTGGGTCGAATACCCTTCTTCAAGTTTCTCGTGTGCATTCATCTCTCCAGGAACTTAATCTACAAGGTTGCTTGTAATTGCGTGAGAACCTGCTCTAATACCAATTGTTAGTTTAGATGAACTACTACGTACGAGAGGGGGTGAATAGTAGTAAGTTCCAATTGTGAAACTTATGCGAAAATTAAAAACAAAACGTAAAGGGAACTTAAAGAACACAACAAGATTTACGAGAAAACCTTTTAGGGCCTAACTGGAAGTAAAACCTCGACCCTTCTCGGGACTTTCAAACAAACTCCACTATAATAGGCAACTCTCCTATTACTACCTATTATTACAGACCTTTCTGACATGTTCCACCATGGGCACTTGCTACCAGATAGGAACCTATCCTACCCAACCCGAGACACACTCAGGAACTCTCAACACGACACCCGTGCTTACACTCTGCTTCTCACTGAAGCTTACTCACTGTGCAATCCAAGACACACTCAGGTTGACTCACTACCACTTTAATATTAGAGAATTCAAACTCATACACTCAAACGTGAATTTATAGAGAATTCACAATCTCACCCCTAAACCAATTACAACACAAAGACTCACTCTAACACATAAATGGAAAGCTACACATGAAACCCGAAACCAAAATGATAAAGCTTAACCTTTGGCAAACTTACTCTTAAGCACTAAGTGGTTTTCATGCTTAAAACTCTCACTCTACTTCACTGCATCACTTCTATATTTATAGAGGTTCCTCAGTTCACAAAGTAGGATTTTTGTAAATGTGATAAGCTTAAACAGAAATCTAATCTTATCACTTTAAAACCGAAATCAAACAGATTTAATATCATTTATCTGAAAACCAATTTTAATAAAATTCGTTTTATTTAAAAGATAGAATTTTATGAAAAAGATAAAACCAAGTAAACCAGATTTTAAAAGATAAAATCGAATAAATACTTTTTTCATAAAACTGTAATTATCTTTTACGAATTAATGAGCTTGCCAAGCTTTATCTGATTTCTAATAAGTTCCATGCATAACAACCAATTACATGTTTACATCAACCTACAAAACAAACTTATCTTTTATACAACAGTAAGTTATGAAGTCCATATTTTTTCGGTTGATAGCTCGAGCTCTGCTCTGATCCTTGGTTGTAGAAGTATGCCCCAACATTACACCGAAACTAGGTTGTTACAACCCTTTGTGAAGAACCTGTTAAGAAACTTCGCGATATTCCATTTCTGGAACTCTTCTTCTGCGTTTACTTGTCCTCATGGATCTTCTAAAGTTCCTTTGTTTCAGTTCTCACTTCAACTCCCTGAGCTTAATAAACCTGCAAACAACACACCACTAGAAAATCCTTATTAGATGGAAGTTTGCTCAATTCTTAACATCATTATCAAAACCTTATAAGGGTCAACACATTACCATGCCTTACATATTCCAGCCTTCTATGGTCCTAGAAAAAGCTGACCAATACCAAATACAGGATATTATAGTTTATTATGTTCTGTCTGAAAGCAAGCTGCAAGAGTCACATTTGGAGAAATACATTAAGTTCGGGGCTTGCCTAGTTAATATTTATGATTGACATAATTTGTCAATCATATTCTCCACCACAGCTTTTGTGACCCCCACTTGATGAATCAACAAGATGGAGCATAATTTTATTTTACGTCGTAACCGCAATTGGGTTACTAGACATAAATCATTGAAAAGCTTCCTACTCTTTCTTGCTCCATTAAAGCCTCATCAACCTCCACTCCACCATTGAAGCTAGCTTCCCCATCTCCACCACCTATGAAGCTTTCCTGACACCACCATTGAAAATTCCCTGAAATCCACCCACCTTCCCCAATATTAAACGAAAACCCTATGAATACAGGGTAAAATTAATGGCATGATCAACCCCTAAGGGTAGGGGTGACCATGTCCTCCATTCAAGCTCCCTCCATTGAGCTTGATTTTTGAAGATGGGTCGTTAATAGTAGAAGTGAGGTTGTCGATGGCAAAGAGAGGAGACGAAATATATATGACGGTGGTTGTGATTATGGTTGTGGTTGTGATGGTGGTGGAGTGCTTTCACGTTTGACATCGATCGCCGATTGAGTAAGCTCTTTTCTTGGAAGTTACCTCCATTGTTTAGAAATTGAGAAGAGTGATGAGAGAGAAAGTTAGATGGAAAATGTTTTGTTAACAGCGTGAATTGTGTAACTGTGAGCTGGAGTAGTGATATGGCAAGAATGCCAACTGTCAATGGCAAATTTACCATACCATCCCTAATTAAATGATGGAAATCTCATTTACACCCTTATGATTGACAAATTTTGCTGATCATGAATATCAACTAGTATTTCCTCATTAAGTTCTCACCTTCAGAGCAATGCTCGTAAATGTATTGGCTTTAGAAAGTCACTACCTGTTTAGGCAAATCTCAATAAGGACATTTAAGAATTTTCTAGGTTTGAGGGGTAATAACAATCATTCTACCAATCGCATATGAAATAACTAAGAACGATAATAAATCAACAAGTAAGCAGTAAATATTCAATTATATAAAGAAGATGAGTTTAGAGACACAATACTGAGTAAGGATAGGCTTCCTTGTTCAGTAGAGACGTCGTTCCGTAGATAAAAGTAGAGTAATTTTATTATATTTAAGTGTATGCGTGTGTACATGAATGCTAAAAATGTCCAATTATGCTTATTTATACCTACGGATCTCTAGGGTTTACAAATATCTTCAGAATATATTTAAAATGGGGAAGATCTTCTTGATTTATCTTCTTCCCTGTTCTGTAGGTGTATTTTTGGCAAGTATCTCCTTGATTGATATGTATGTTGCTGCTTTCCTTTTTTACTTCGATCAAGCCGTTTTGCATATTCTTGCTGACTTATTGGCCTTGGATTGATGCCCTAGATGTAATGGGTCGTGTGATAATACGGGCCCAACAATTGCCCGTAATTTTTATTTTCAAGTATTTGGAAGTGAAAATTACTGAAAAAGTCGTTGGAAGGATTTTGAATTTTTCAGAAATTACTTCAACGGTTAGCAAAATAGGAAACGTGATGGCCGTTTTAAGGCAACTTCCTCGATAACCGTTCGTGGCGGTTTATTTCTTTTTTGGTATTTATTGAGTGTGTAGGCTCTTGTCTAATCACTTCATTGCTTTGCCCCAATTTCGGTTTTCACCCGGTATTTTCTCTTCTTTCTCTGTTTCCTCTGTTTCTTTACTTCGTTGTTTTTCTTTTTGTTTTGCGATGGGTGGTCATGTGAAAGTGGTGTTTGCTGGGGTGGATGAGGGTGTAAAAAAGCCGTCTTTGGTGGCGCAGAACGTATTACCTGCTAAGGATGTTTATCCTTCCACCATAACGAAAGAAGAAATTCAGAACATCGCTGCTGTTGCGCGATTTCCTGATGGGGTTGTGGTGAAAATTCCATCTTCTAGGGAGAGGGCTGACTGGACTGCTCCTGGTTGGGTGTGTTTCTTTGAGTATCCCTTTGTAGTTAGGCATGTCTTCCCTTTTTCTCCTCTTGTTCGTCAATTTCTCTCTAGGGTTAGGGTTTCACCTTGTCAGTTATTACCCCAAACTTGGAGGGTTTTGAGAATTTTGGATTTGCTGAGTGCAAAATTGGGTTTAGAACTTGATGTGAGGGATTTGTGTTATCCTTATACTATTAGGATCAGTGGTAAGGGTCGGGTTGGTCTTCGTTTGAAGGATGGTGTTGGTCCTTTGGTGATTGATTTGGAGAAGGCGTTTGACAAAAAGTGGTATCACAAGTTCTTCTTTGTGTGGATTGACTTGTTGGGTGGTGATTGTGACTTTTTTATTGACACTGTTGAGGCTGAAGGTATTTTGTTTTCTCATTTTCTTGTGTTTTGCTCTCCTTCTTTGTTGATTTGGGCTTATTTGCTTGATGGTTGCAGTGAGTAAATTGAAGCAGCGTTCTCAATCTCCGTCCCTGGTAAACAAGTTGTACAAGTTGAGTGTAGACGAGAGATCTTTCATCAAGTTGACGCAATCAGAGGCGGTTATCCAGAACAAGTCTTTGGACGATTCTGATTCTGAGCAGAAAGTTGCCCCAACTATGTCTCAAGGTATGTTCTTCTTTTTTCCTAATGTGTATGTGGTTTTTGTTGTGTTGTTCCCTGTGGATGTGTCCTGTTGCAAATTTGTTTTGCCTTTGTTAAAGATTTACTTAGCTCTTAATTTGTTTGTCCTTTCTGAGGTGGTTATGTATTTTGCCGAGTATTTTTGTTGTGTTCCTTGTTGTATGCGTTTGTCATGTTCCTTGTAGATACTTCGAGGTCACTAAGGTCTCATGACCTTTTTAGCTCATCTTCCCTTCTGGGCCGCCTTAAACATCGCTCTTCTCCTCAAACTACTGAGGTTGTTCCTCTCAATACGGTGGCTCTAAAGAGCGGTGCTCCTCCGCCTCCACCTCGTACTGGCCTTAAGAGGAAGCTGGGGGTGCCTATTGATGTTGATGCTGCTGATTTCTCTTTTGATTCCTTGGCTCCGCATGTGGACACCTTACTGTTTCCGTCCTTCAAGGATCGCCAATCCTCGCAGACTTTTGCTGATCTTTCTCAAGAGGCTGTTGTGCAGTCTTTCCAGGTATGGTATACTCCGAAAAAAAAAAGAAATTTAATAAACATGGTTAAAACCGGATTGCGCATTCCTTACTTGATTCCGTGTTTTGCAGAGCCTGCAGTCTTGCTTGGGCGTACTGGGCAAAGTGTCTGAGTTTACTCGAGCGTATGAGGCTATGAAGAAGGAGCGTGATGCTCTTTCTGATAAGTACAAGGCTGCTACTGAGGCTCTAAAGGTTGAACGTGCTAGGCACAGAGACTGCATTGCTGAACGTGATGGGATGAAGAGGACCTTGAAGGAGGCTGGGAACGAGGTTGTTGATGCTGCAGCGTATTACTTTGGGAAAGCTCGTCTTGAAATGATGGAGGAATTTCAGCAAGGAAAATATGAGGCCTGGGATTATGAGGCTGACAAGGCTGCTTTTGAAGTTGCATTTCCTGCAGGGACTGCTGCTCCTGGCACATTGTTGCTGAGCTATGCTGATGAGGAAGTGAATTCTCCTCACAACATCGAGGTCAGGGATGTCCCAGAGAGTACGAAGCCTATTGCTGAGGAAGTGGTCCCTGCTGACAACATGGATGAGAATTAGCTTCAATGGTGCTGTGTCACCTTTAAAAATTTGTTAACTTTGAAGGGTGTTTGTTTTTACTGCCTTGGTGCAGTTGGATAATCTTTAACTTGTTTTTGTGCTACACTTTTGTAGCTGGATAATTTGTCTATTTTGCTGCTTTGTAACTAAGTGATTCTGCCCTTTTTTTTTTTGCTATGTTGATCTGTATTTATGTTTCTTATTTTATCATTGCTGTCTTATGATCATATTGCAGTCGTATTGCGGTTGTATTACAGTTGTATTACAGGTGTATTATAGTTGTAATATGAATGTAGTGTTGCTTAAATGTGTTTGCTTGCTCTGCGAGGATAGTTGGTTTATTCCTTGCAGGGATGATTAACCTTTGTTCTGTGATGGTCTGTTGTGCTCTTGCCTAGTAGTGTAGGTAATTTTCCTTGCAAAACAGAATAAGGTGAGAAGTGGCCGTGGGTTTCCCCAACAGCCCTCCGATGACAAAGTCAGTACTTGTAATGATCATAAATTGAATTGACAAAGTGTGAGTAAAGAGGAGTACATTTCGTGCTGATTTTGGCTGTTGGAGATTTTTGTGTTTTTGTGTTTTTCTTCTTTTTTTTTTTTTTTTTTTTGTGTGTTTTTGGTAAAAAAAGACAAAATTGAAATGATAACTACATACCTTCGCTTCTTTAGAAATGATATAGCTTTAAGTGTGTTGCATTCCAGCTTCGCTGTACTTCTTTTCCTTTTGCATTTCTGAGTCTGTAAGCTCCATTACCTATTACCTTAGTGATCTCGTAGGGTCCTTCCCAGTTGGGTGCTAGCTTCCCTGCGTTTACTTCCCTGGTGTTTTCGTATACCTTTCTGAGAACCCAATCTCCTAGTTTGAAGACTTTTGTTCTGACATTCTTATTAAAAGATCTTGCTGCTTCTTGCTGGTATGCTGCCATCCTCATTTGTGCATCTTCTCTAAGTTCTTCCACTGTATCTAGGTTGTGAATTAATTCTGCTTGGTTCCTTTCTTCTGTCATTAACCCATACCTTGCTGTGGGGACTTCTACCTCTGTTGGGATCACTGCTTCACATCCGTACACCAATGAGAATGGAGTGTGGCCTGTAGCGCCTTTTGGAGTTGTTCTATCTGCCCACAGTATGTTGGGTAGTTCGTCTGCCCATTTCCCTTTGGCTCCTTCTAGCCTTTTCTTCATGTTGCCTATAAGGACTTTGTTGCTTGATTCTGCCTGTCCATTTGCTTGTGGGTACCTAGGTGTAGATGTGATGAGGGAGATGTTCCATTCCTTACAGAATTTGGTGGTCTTATTGCTGATGAATTGGGATCCATTGTCTGTAATGATCTCTGCTAGTACTCCGAATCTACTTAGAATGTTTCTTTTTATAAACGAGATGACATGCTTATCCTTGATTTCCTTGTATGCTTCTGCTTCGATCCATTTCGAAAAGTAGTCTGTCATTGCTAAGAAGTATACTCTCTGTCCTGATGATGGAGGTAGCTTTACTATATCCATTCCCCACTTCATGAATGGCCAAGGCGTCAATGTTGGATGTAGCTCTTCTGATGGCCTGTGTGTCAAGGGTGCGTGCTTTTGGCATGCTAGGCATTTCTGGGCGAACTCTGCTGCATCCTTTCTCATGCTGGGCCAGTAGTATCCCATTCTGAGTGCTCTGTTGGCTAGATTCCTTCCTCCAGAATGATTTCCACACTCTCTGCTGTGTAAGGATTGTAAGACTTGATGAGCTTCTTTTTCTTCTAGGCATCGTAAGAAAGGTCCTGCTACAGATTTCTTGAAGAGTACATTGCTGATCAGGCAGTACTTGGAGGCTTTCTGAGCAAACGCTTGAGCTGCTACCTTCCCTGTTGGTTTTGTCTTGCCTAAGAGGTATTCTTTCAATGGTGTTGTCCAGCTGTTGTCTTCCTCTTCTGTAAGGTTTGTTTGAACTTCGTAAACACTCATTGTTGATTCTTTCTCTATGGCTGGAAAGAGTACGTGTACTAGAGGGATAGTTCCAAATTACTATGGGTTGATGTTTGATCCCAAGTTTGCCAGGGCGTCTGCTTCAGTGTTCAAGTTTCTGGGTACTTGTTCTATTTTGAATTCCTTGAACTCTTTGATGAGCTTCTTTGCGACTTCCAGATAGGCTATCATACTGGCGTCCTTTACTGCATACTCTCCGTTGATTTGTTTACCATGAGCAAGGAGTCTGAAATTACCTCTAGATGTTGTATCTTCATGTCCTTTGCAACGGTTAATCCTGTGATTAGTACTTCATATTCAGCTTCATTATTGGTAGCCTTGAAATTGCACCTTATTGTATGTGCTATATTGTCTCCTAGGGGTGATGTCAGTACTACTCCTAAGCCTACTCCACGTATGTTTGTTGCGCCATCTGTATGGAGTACCCATTTCTGTGTAGCTTTTGGTTCCTGTAGCGCTAGTACTTCCTTTTGTGCTTCTTCTTCAAGGGTAGGGCTGAAGTCTGCTACGAAGTCTGCCAAGGCTTGTGATTTGACTGCCGTCCTGGGTTCGTACTGTATATCATATCTGCTCAAGTGTAAGGCCCATTTCTCCATCCTTCCTGACATCTCTGGCTTTCTCATGATAGCTCTGATGGGATAGTTGGTACGTACTCGTACGGAGTGGCTTTCAAAGTATGGGCGTAGCTTTACTGAAGCAATGAATAAGGCTAAAATGATTTTCTCTAATGATGCGTACCTCGTTTCTGCACTGAGTAAGGTTATGCTTACGTAGTAGATTGGGAACTGCTCTTTGTCCTCCTCTCTTGTGAGAACTGCGCTGACTGTCCCTTCTGACACTGCGAGGTACAACTGGAGCGACTCTCCTTCTTTGGGTTTGGAGAGAATCAACGGGTTGGCTAAATATTCTTTCAGCTTCTGGAATGCTTCGTCGTGCTCTTGTTCCCACTTGAATTCCTTATTCTTCTTCAGTACTTCGTAAAAGGCTCTATTCTTGTCTGAAGATTTTGAGATGAACCTGTTCAATGCTGCAATTTTCCCTGTTAAGCTTTGTACATCCTTCTTGGATTTTGGTCGCTCTAGGTCTAGGATGGCTTTGACTTGGTCTGGGCTGGCTTCTATTCCTCTTTGTGTTACCATGTATCCTAGGAACTTTCCTGACTGTACTCCAAATGTGCATTTTGTGGGGTTTAACTTCATGTCGTACTGCTTTAAGATGGAAAATGCCTCTCTAAGGTCTTTGACGTGATCTTCTGCCTTTTTTGGACTTAACTACCATGTCATCTATGTAGACTTCCATTGTGTTCCCAATCTGCTCTTCAAACATCTTGTTCACTAACCTCTGGTATGTTGCTCCTGCGTTCTTCAATCCAAAAGGCATTACTTTATAGCAGTATATTCCTTGACTGGTGATGAAAGCGGTTTTCTCCTGGTCATCCTTGTGCATGAGGATCTGGTTGTAACCACTGTAGGCGTCCATGAAGGATAGCAGCTCGTGCCCTGCTGTGGCGTCTACCATGGCATCAATATGAGGTAAAGGGAACGGATCTTTTGGGCACGCCTTGTTGATGTCTGTAAAGTCTATGCAGATTCGCCATTTTCCGTTCTTCTTCCTGACTACCACTACATTGGCGAGCCATTCTGGGTACTTTACCTCTCTGATCTTCCCAGTCTTCAGTAGGTTTTGAATTTCCTCATTGATAATCTTGTTCCTTTCTGGCGCAAATTTCCTTCTCTTCTGTTTTACTGGTGTATGCATAGGATCCACGTTCAACTTGTGAGTAATTACGTCTGGAGAGATGCCTTTCATGTCTTCATGGGTCCAAGCGAATACATCTTTCTCTTCGTCTAGAAAGTCGTAAACTTGTTGTCTGAGTTCTGCCTTCAACTCTGATCATATTCTGACTTTTTGATCTGGATGTTTGGGGTTCAACTGGACTTCTGTAGCTTCTTGTTCTTCTGCTATGCTCAACTTTTCTTGGCCCAGCTGACCCTCTGATTGCTATACTGAATTCTTTTCTGCCGACGTTGCTTTCAGTGCTATCTTGTAACACTCTTTAGCTTCCGTAGGATCTCCTCTGATTTCTTGAATACCCCACCTAGTAGGGAACTTAATGACTTGATGGTACGTAGAAGGGATGGCTTTCATCTCATGTATCCAAGGTCTGCCTAGAATCATATTGTACGAAGATAGAGTATCAATCACTAGGAACTTGACCTGAAGCTTGATCCCTTTTGCGTATGTTGCCAATGTAATCTCTCCACTTGTCTTTTTGGTTTCCCCACTGAATCCCACTAACATTGTTGACGATGTTCTTTTCATCTATGTTCATATGTTTCAGGGTGTCAAGCATGATGATATTTGCAGAGCTTCCATTGTCAACTAGGATTCGTTTGATCATGCAGTTTCCCACTAGGAGTGAAATCACTAGGCCGTCATGATGGCCTTCTACTGCATCGCTTTCTTCAAACATGATGGGGATGTCTATCTTCGATTTCTCCTTCTTGTCTGGTTGATCCTTGTTACTTTCCTTTGCATGTTGCTTTGCTGCTGAATATGTTAAACCGCATACTTCTTACCCTCCTGATATGAAACAGATGGTTTTGACAATCGGAGGCGGAGGAGGAGGACCTCCTTGCTTAGACTCTCTCTCCTTCCCTTAAGCTTTAGATCTATCTGACAGGAGCTCTTTGAGGTAGCCTTTCTTCAGCAGGTATGCGACTTCCTTTCTGAGCGCGACACATTCATCAGTAGTGTGACCGATATCTGAATGGAAATCACACCATCTGGATGGATCTTTCTTCTCTCCAGGCCTATCACTCCTTCTGGGCCATTGCACAGTATCTCCCATCTTATTCAGGGTCCTTATTACTCCTACAGGATTAACATTGAAGCAGTACTCATGTAGCTTAGGCGGGAGTTCAGGATCTTCCCTCCAATAAGAAAATTCTCCTTCGACAGCATTGACTGATCCCTCATCAAAGCGCTAACGCTGATACGGCTTGAATCGATGATCTCTTCTAGGAAAATTGTTACTCCTTCTTGACTGACGGTCTTCATCCTTTCTGAGCTCTGGAGTCTTTCTTGCATACGCGTCTTCCTCAAATCTGACTTGAGCCATAGCCTTAGCTTGCATATCTTCAAAGGTTGTACAGGGATACTTGGTCAATTCCTTGTAGAGCTCACTATGGTCTAGCAACCCTCTTCTGAATGCTTCAATTGTTGTGGGAGCATCACACTTGTGTATCCCAATCTTTTCCCTGTTGAACCTGTTGAGATAATCCCTCAAGGATTCACCGTGTCTCTGCACAACACGGTATAGATCTGAAGACTGCTTCTCTATTTTCCTGCTGCTGGCGAACTGGATCTTGAATAGGTTCACCATTCCTGCAAAAGATCGGATTGTCCCATTATCTAAATTAATGAACCAAGTTAGAGCTAGACCTGATAATGTGGCTCCAAAGCCTTTGCACATGATAGCCTCTCTGATGTCTCTAGGGATTGAGCTTGTCATCATCTTCTGCTTGTAGAGGGACACGTGCTCATCTGGGTCTATTGTTCCATCATACATAGCCATGTTGGGTGTGCTGAACCTCTTTGGCACTTCTACCATGGCGATCTCTTCTGAGAAAGGAGACTCTATATAGCCATCTGACGCCTCTTCCTCCATGGGCTTTGGCATTCCAGGAATCTTGGCGATCTTGGCCTCAATTGCTTTGAGGTACTCTTTGACCACCTTCTCTATCTTTCCTTCCTCGGTTCCTTCCTGGCTGCTTTTCCTGTGAATTCCTGCATCCAAAGAGTCTAGATCCATGGCTGTTTCCCTAGTGTTAGATCCTTTTTCTCCGTTAGGGGTATGAAAATTCCTGACATATCAAGCTGCATGGCTATACTTTTAGTGTTCTTTCTGGTGTTAACGGTTTTAGAAGCAACTGATTGTATTTGGCTACGGAGGGCTTCATTTTGTTTGGTGAGACTGGTGAGTTTGGCTTCGGTTTGAATCTTTTGGGCCAAAAGTGTTTCAATCTGGCTTTTTTGCTGGTCTAGGGTTTGACGGAATGCATTCATTCCCTCATTGATTTCGGCCATGGTAAAGGGTACTTGGTGCCCAGTCATGGTGTTTGGTTTTTGGCGGATTGGTAGGTCAATTGATTATCAGCCCCACGGTGGGCGCCAAATTGTTTAGGCAAATCTCAATAAGGACATTTAAGAATTTGCTAGGTTTGAGGGGTAATAACAATCATTCTACCAATCGCATATGAAATAACTAAGAACGATAATAAATCAACAAGTAATCAATAAGTAAGCAGTAAATATTCAATTATATAAAGAAGATGAGTTTAGAGACACAATACTGAGTAAGGATAGGCTTCCTTGTTCAGTAGAGACGTTGTTCCGTATATAAAAGTAGAGTAATTTTATTATATTTAAGTGTATGCGTGTGTACATGAATGCTAAAAATGTCCAATTATGCTTATTTATACCTAGGGATCTCTAGGGTTTACAAATATCTTCAGAATATATTTGAAATGGGGAAGATCTTCTTGATTTATCTTCTTCCCTGTTCTGTAGGTGTATTTTTGGCAAGTATCTCCTTGATTGATATGTATGCTGCTGCTTTCCTTTTTTACTTCGATCAAGCCGTTTTGCATATTCTTGCTGATTTATTGGCCTTGGATTGATGCCCTAGATGTAATGGGTCGTGTGATAATACGGGCCCAACACTACCTTTAATCATCAAAAGCGCTCACCTTTTTGAGAAATACATTAACCTTTCTTGTAATCAATCAATCAATCAATCAAAGCCTTAATCCCAAAAGTGGGGTCGGCTAACATGAACCAAATTTGATTATTCCGTGTAGTCATCAACATAAATCTTTCTCCTCCATCCCTTACGATCCAAAACTTCATCCTCACGTAAATCCATGCACTTCATATCCTTCCTCACTCCTTCCAACCAAGTCATCTTTGGTCTCCCTCTTCCTCGTTTAATCCCTCCATGGTCCCACTCTTCCACTCTTCGCACCGGTGCACCCTCGGGTCTCCGTCTTACATGTCCAAACCAACGCAGACGATTTTCCCTTAATTTATCTACAATGCCCGCCACACCTACTTTCTTGCGAATAACCTCATTTCTGATTCTATCTCTTAAAGTGTTTCCACACATCCACCTTAACATGCGCATTTCCGTAACCTCCATCTTTTTAATATGCTCTTTCTTAGAAGCCCAACATTCTGTACCATAGAGCAACACTGGTCTTATGGCAGTCCTGTAGAATTTTCCCTTCAACTTTAAGGGAATGTTGCGGTCGCATAGCACTCCCGTGGCCGCTCTCCATTTAAGCCACCCTGACTTAATCCTGTGGGTCACGTCTTGATCAATGTCACCATTCTTCTGGATGATCGACCCTAGGTACTTAAAACATTCACTCATGGTCAAATCCTTTCCATCCAAACTCACCACTTCATTGCTTGTCCCCCTCTGAGTGCCAAAACGACATACCAAATATTCAGTCTTACTCCGACTTAGCTTAAACCCTCTAGATTCCAACCTTTGCCTCCATTGCTCCAACTTGACATTAACCCCATCCTTAGTCTCATCCACCAAAACGATATCATCTGCGAACAGCATACACCATGGAACCTCATCTTGAATTGGTCTAGTTAATTCGTCTAGAACCGTTGCAAAAAGAAAAGGGCTTAATGCAGACCCTTGATGCAATCCGATTGTAATAGGGAAATCTTTTGTCAACCCTCCGCATGTCCTCACATTTGTTGACACATCCCGATACATATCCTTAACTAGGTCTACATACCTTCGTGGGATACCTTTCTTCAACATTGCCCACCAAAGTATCTCTCTTGGCACCTTGTCATATGCCTTCTCTAAATCAATAAAGACCATATGAAGATCTTTCTTGTAAGATAATGAAAATTCTATGTTCATCCATATACCTTGAAATTGTAGAAGTGCTAGTGTCCCTAATTTGATTATTTCTCTAGTGTACACTGATATTGTTATTGGTGCTAGAATATGGCTTGTAATGCACTAGAGTTGTCAATCTATCTGTATCATGCAGTCAGAGCATACAGAGCTCTCTTGCTGTACTTCATTGTAGTAGTCACTACCTGTAATTGCACAGATTGTATCCTTTCTGAAATTGTTGTAGTTGTAGTAATCCTTCCTTTTCTTCTCTACATCTATCTTTGCCCAGAACTCTGACTTCTCTGACTGAGTAGAAGACATTACATAACTGAACAAAGATGTTTGATCAATTTGCAGCACCACTCTGTATAAGTATAGCATGTGTCAGAGACGTGCCAAAACGTTTTTTAATCTTAGAATCCAAATATTTTATTACAGTATAACTTGTGATTGGTCATATAAGAATTGAGCTTCGAGGTGTAGGAGGACAGTAATCTAGTTTTCTTCGATCCTGTGCAAATTATTTTTCCCTGGAGGGTCTTTCATTCAAATTGATTTAGGGGATTCTTTGCAACTTAAGGAAGACCGTTTGGAAGTGGGAAAGTTGAAGGGTATTACACTGAATGATTTGGCTGTCTGTGCTCATAATTTGAAGTGTAGGATCAATTATTTAATATTTTATTGACAAATTGTATGGTCCTAGCATAGTTCTGGTATGCTTTGCTGAACTTGTTACAAGAACTGTCTGCCAAGGAAAAAATTCTGGTAAACTTATGGGCTTTGTTATTTGATGCATAACAAAGAGAAAGATAATGGGAAAGTAAGGCTTGAGGAGAGGGAGGAAACCAAGTAATGAAGGGAGGAAAGGTCAGGAAACCAAGTGATTAACTGTTGATGATAATCAAGGATTATCAACATAAGATGATCTCGGAGATCGACAATGATGTCAGAAAAGAGAGGTGGAAAGAGGTATCGTTGATGAATTATTTTGTTTGCTAAAAACAGCTTGATGTAGATGTATTGCTGATCTGCAAAGGCATTTTAGTTACATTTGATTTTGGCCAACTGTTTTTGAGGACTTGTGTGCTTAATTTTGTGTCTTTGTCGACTGTTTGTGTGATAGCTTTGTCACTGCGTTTATGAATCTCTTAACACCATATCATAGATGACTTAATACCATCCAAAAGAAGTTTAAAGTTTCTTCAACTTAGCTCTTGTATAGTTGTATCAATCCAGTCCTTACCGAGCAGCAACCTTGTTGATCACTGGGCCGTTTCTGGATAGGCTTTTGACAAATCAAAATGTTTTTGCTTTTAAATAAACAACACAAGTGGTGGTGAGAATTAATATGCATCTCTTTTTGTTGTTTTCTTAACATATGAATGACAAGACCTAGTATTTGTTTTCAGGTTTTCATCTTCTTTCCTGTTTGATCTCTGTCTCTGCTAATTTCAGTACTTTCCTTGTGATCAGGAAGACATCTATCAAGTGCTGGGACATTTAAAAACATGCCTAGTTTTGGCATTTGGCTATATCTTACTTCATGATCTATTCAGATGAACATTTTGGGTATAAATGTATAATGGTTGTGTTAGTGGGCATGATTCCTTAATGTTATTACTGTACCCGAGAAGCTCAGAAAAAGCCTGCTGGAGCACCAACATTGTCTCAGGTACTTCATTCTAACATTTCATTTGGTTGGTATGTGGTAATGATAATGCTTAGATTACTTCAATATATGAATGAATTTATTCCTTCTATATAGTTGAGCTTTCCATGAGCTTCAGAATAAATATGCTTTTGTGCAGGGAGCTTATATATGTTCCTTTCCATACATTCTGTCTCGAAGTGTCAAAGAGGACTCTTACAGCTAAACCAAGCAGATACATGGCTATATTAGTATAACAATTTTTCATCGAAGATAGAATTGTACAAATCAAGCAATTCAAGATCGAATTTGATAGATGCAGCATACACTTGATCATCTCGACCAGCAGTTTTTATTATTTTTGTAAGCAGGAAAAGGCTACATATCTAAACTATTTAATATGTTTGTTACAAGGCAACCTCTACTATCTAGGAATTTTTAACTTCACTAATACTCAATCAATCATCAGTAAGAGTATCAAACTGACACATACAAATACACAACCGATTAAAGCTTGACTTATAAGGGCCGTATAGCAGTAATGGGTTCACCACCAGGACAAAATGACAACTTCTTAAGCTTTCCAATGCTATAGAATGCTTTGCAGAAGAACACGATATCACCAAGCTCTGGGATGCTAATTCGGATCATGACAGTCTTTGCTGGTTCAGTAAGAAAATATATATGACAGGGACCTCGTACAAATAATGCAAACCTCATTACTGACAAGGGATGCGAATTAAACCATACATGATGATTCTTCCCTGCTACCCTTTGATCCTTAACCTGGGCAACCCACAAGAAAAAAAAAAAATTTAATATAAGTCTTTTCAGTTCTTTGTAGTTAATCAAATGATGTTTGATATGAGATTTGAACATTACGTACTCTTGGATTTATATACATCCAATTAGTCTCCGGAGTTCTGGCTATCAGAAATGTTCTTGGCAGGTTCACCGAAACTGAAACTGATTAGACGACGAAAAAAGTGCAGATTAGAAACAGGTTTAAGACTTTAAATTGATGACATGGTAGACTTATACATTTGAGTTTATGGTAAGAACCTATATTAGGCGCCTTAACTATATCGAGTTGGTCGAAGATCATCTGCCACATACATGGAAAAACAGTTTCACAGAAGATTTTGATGCTAGGAATCCTCTCAATTTCAGTATTCATTTCGATGAGTGGTACACTGATTTCTGAATCAAGACCTCCTGGAAAATTTATCAGAATCTCAACAATCAGCCAACAAGTCAAAAATCCGAAATTTATTCGATTTTCCTTAGATTCAGTTCTTAATTAAAATGGATGGGATTGAAGTTATCATGAGAAGTTCCATTATTATAAGCCTAAGAATTCCAAGTCAATTCTGCATTCAAGAATACCCAAATCTGTATAACATGCATGGATAATTCTTCAAGTGATTTAGTAAAGTGTTAATTCATAAAAACCCAGGAAACTCTTCGCTTCAAAATTGAATTCAAGAAATGAGATTGCAAGTAACAAATTTTAAGAACACTAATCCAATTTACATATAAACTTGAACATTTATAACATGGATTTCTTCTAATAATCAAATAATGCACAATATTGAAATTATATCAAAAAGACAGTAACTAGTATAAATTTATTTATGAAATGATTCATGCATGCATTGTAAAAGAGAAAATACAAAAGAAAAATGAAATATGAAATTATTTAAACTTAAAACATACTCAGAAATCGGAAATTCTGTTTTAAGAACTTCTTTAAACAGGAAAATTAACAATAATCTTTAACTAATTAATATGAAACTTGATTAATAACAGAAGAACATATAAAATTGTTACCTGGTATGAAGGTTAGCTTATTAGACCCATCAAGATGAAGAATGGTAATGGGTTTATGATAGAAATACATAGCATGAAACACGATATCATATATCCGAATAACTTGAATAATCTTGCCAAGAATGGGTTTGGTGCAATGGAAGTTGATCAACCAAGATGACTTCCAGAGAAGACGAGCAGCAGCTTGAGTTTTGGCGTCACGAACCGTGATCTCAAAACCTTCTTCAGTGATGTCCACCCTTCCTATACCATTTGTGTTAAAGCTCCTATCACATAGTGATGCAATTGGGTGAAAAACTTTTTGTGATGGGATTATCTCAAAACTAATGTCTACTTCTTGGTTTAGATCAATAGGTTTGGCCATGGTTGAAAAGAAAGGAAATTTTAGTTGTTTCTTGATGAAGTTAGTTAGAGTATAACAGAGTTAGTTATTAGTATATGAGGGGAGAAGAGAGGGGTTTTATAGGCCTACTAAACTTACCCGCCTAATTATATTCGATATATTTTGATCAAAATGTTTATCACCCAAAAATATAAATAAAGAAATTAATAAAGAAACGAGATTAGTTCGATTGATAATTTGATCAAAACTAGTTTGGATATGAAGTATTATGGCTAATTAGGGGTTGAACCAATTCAATATAATATGTTCACCCCGGTTTCACACTAGAGGTGTTCATTTGCGAGCTTGTGGCAGACACAGGTTGGGCCAAGCCTATATTTTTGAGGGATGCCCAGTTGATCTTGTTGATTGACAAACTTTGTCAATCAATTACGCCACATGAGCATTGTCAGTGACTGGAATATGATTCAGCAAAAATAATGTACACGTCAGGAACCTTATGTAAATGGCTGTAGTGTTATGCTGTTAGTGCAGAATTTAGGAAGCTAACCCTGGTTGAAGGTGGACATTAAAGGATGGTTTTAATGTTGGTAGTTGGTAGATAAAGAACAGTCAAATTTAGGTGGTTGACTGATATTTCTTCCCTTTCAAGATTCATAACTGTTGCAAATATGTAGAAAAAATTCTGGCTGCACTCTTGAGTGACCTAACAAGGGAGTGATTATGCGGTCATGTTTAATGGGATATTCATTTTCGGACTTGTAGACACCCATTTGTGTCTCCCCAAAACCAAACCCAGTGATGAGTACCTTTCACGTCGAATCATAATCGAATGAAGTGAAAGTGTAGAAAGTCTCGCGGATAGTTTTTATTTCTTTTCTCTCTCTGTTTTTGAAAACCTATTTTTAGAAAACAGCCAATCCAGTTTGGTTTGATCCATGACAAGGGTCCAATAATAGTGTAGTTGGGTCGGGTTCGAAAAGAGCTTTCCAACGATATATTATAAGCCCAATTCCGATGAATAATGAGGAAGTTATGGCCAAATTACTAAACCGGGCCCGGTTTGATATTTATATGCGGCCCAATGATCTAGAGGAGGACCTAATACTGATTTATCATTCCTAATGCAATTAGAATTGATTATAGACTTCTAGATTTTTCTAAAAGGTTCTTTTGAATCCTAATTTTATTAGCATAGATAAATTGACTTTTGTTGAATTTTTAGAGTTTTAATCAGAATAAAAGAAGTGTTTTTTAGGAAAATACGATTTTGCCCTCCTATACGGCTAAACTTTTATCAAAATTAAGAAAACGCGTGGAAACTGTTTCTAGCGCCTGACGACAGGATTATCGCCTGGAGCTAATGCTTGGCGTCTGGCGCCAGCCTTAGCGTCTGGCGCCAAGTTGTTTTATTCTCTTCGAAACTCTGATCCATTTTTTTATCTATCCGGCTGATTTTCTCTATAAATAGCGTCCTTAGACCTCCGTTTTTAATCATCAATTTTCATCAATAACTATCAATTTTTCTCATCAACTCTCATCAAGAATTTCTTGATTCTCTCTCCCTCTTTCTAGCCAAGCCTTTTACAAACACAATTCCCCACTCATTAGCACTAGACACACCTAGCCAAGTTCGAAGTTGCCTTCGCCCTAGACATGAAAGGTTTTAATTTCTGAGGGTTTGTTCCCAAATATCTATTTCAATTATTTTATTTAATTGATTTTATATTTTCCTTTAAGTTACTACCGTGTGTATTTTGTTATTAGAAAGAGATATGAGGCATCCAAGTAAGTGCTTTAATTGATTTATTGATTTTATGGTTCTTAGAAATCATGTCAAGGTTATTATTATGATTCCTAGTATCATGTTTAGGGTAGTAACTATAATTTCTAATATCAAATATGACAATTATGATTTTTATGATACTTCTTATTTTTCTTCCTAATATTCATGTTAGTATCATGTTAGGGCTAAATATTTAATCTTTGATGTTTAGTGACATACTAAGGTTTGTTATTAATCTTGTTAGTATCATGCCTAGGATCTTGCTATTATTATTATGCTTTAATATGATTATCATGATTATTATGATGTTGCTTGATATTTATTGTTATTGCTTGATCACACCTTTTATGCATGTTTAAAGGGAATTGGTACTTGTAATCACGCTTAATAAGATAATTAATAATCTTGTTTAGCGTTAATTTGATTATAATTCAAGTGATCGCCAATAATAGCTAGATTTATTTGTGCATTAATATTCAACCAATATAGATAAACAGGTTTAGGGTTAATCTTATTGATTGCATGTTAGTCAGAAAGCGCACATGAATACGATCAGAATAAAGTAGATGCTTATTATTAGGGCAGGTTCAATCTCTTATAGGTTGGATTTGTACCTTCATCCCCGAACAACCAGTCATGGTTCCAGGCCTATTGGAGTTGACGATCTCCTGAATCGTTAAGGGGTGTAACCTTCACCTCGTGAACGGTTTACAAGTTCCTAAAACTTGTTGGCGACTCTTTTGCTTTATCTTCTTTCCCTTTGGACGTCACCGTACTTTAGTATATGATCACAGTGGGGTTCATGTTTGGGGTAATGGTTGAAATATTCCCTACAGGACTACAATTTTCGGACTACAATATTCAGACTACAATTTTCAGACTACAATTTTAAGTAATATCCATACATTTTTTTTGTGGGTCATTAAACTAATAATTTCTTTAATTTGTGTCTACATACAATAACCCAGAAATATTATATTACTAGATGTAAGCCCGTGCGATGCGCGGTTTTTAAATATTTCATTTTGTATATTTTTTGTAATTTCTTAATATTTTTTGTTTTTACTTTCTATTCTATTATTTTAACATTAATTTAAGGAAAAATATTTTGTTAAGTTTTAAATTATTCTTATTCAAATTTTACGTATATAGAACTTGAATTTATAAATTGAAATAAATATTATCTCATTCATCGGATAATTAGATAAAATCATTAAATCAAAATATATTTTTTAATTTCTTATTATTAGTTAAAATAACATAAATTCTAATGTAAATTTTTTTTTTTGACCGGTAAACAATTCTAATGTAAAATATAATATAAAAGATAATTTTTGTTTTTTTTTCATAATTTAAATCTTAAATTTCTATTTTTTGTTCAATTCTCAAATTTCGTTTGTTAATTTTTTCTTAAATGGCGACTGAAAATTAAAATTCTAAATCAATATATAAATCTAATTTTTCATTGGTCGAAATATTAATTTTACTTATGTGGCGTGCGATGCACGAATTTTTATATATATTTTGTTTATAAATATTTTTTTGGTGATCTCTTAATTTTTTTTCTTGCATCATAAGTTTTAAAATTTTGTATGAAAGTATCATATCATCAGATATTTACATAAAACCATTAACATCAAATGATAATTTATACATTTCAAATATCAAAATATAATTTTTAGTTTTTTAAATAATATAAATTCTAATATCTAAAGATAATTTTAGTTTTGTAACAAATAAAAATGATAAAATTTAGTGTTCTTAAATAATTAAAATCCTAATATATTACTATTCATCGTTTTTACCTACGTAGCAAAAATTTTAAATTTCATTCGTCACTTTTGTTTAGGTGGCGAGTGATTTTTTTAATTCTAAAATAAAATATAAATCTAATTTTTAATTGGTCGAAAATATATCTTTTCTTATGTGGCGCTCCCAATGCTCTCCAAAAATACCTACTTTATTTATATATATTAGATTTATTAGATTTCATGAGATATTCATTTCATATTAACATCTAGTTACCTTGAAATATTCATTTAACTAACATAGCACCTGTGCAATGCACGACTTACAAATTTTATTACTTATATTCATTTCACAAAATTTTAAGATAAAAGGATTTAATGAGTAATAATGAATTTACTTACATAGATGTCATAATCATGCATTTTTAACCTCTTAAAATAATGATATACTACTTTATAGACAAATATAATTCAACTCAATCAATGAACTGATAATCAATCCCTACATTAAGTTATTTTTTATTCTCAATTCTACTTGAGTCACTGGTCACCTCATTATAATTAGGACATTTTGTGAAAAACTACCATATAAAACATTTTTTTTTTTGCGAGAAACTACCTAATAAAAAAACTACCTTATAAAAGGGTAAATATTGTAAGAGACTACCATTGGTTGGAAAGTCATCGTTGCCTTTCATTTTCCAGCATTGATTACATCACATTCCAATCACGTGACTAATAATTCACCCTTTCCCTTGTTTTTTCTTAATTGGCACGTGACATGATCAATGCTCGAAAATAAAAGTCAGCGATGAATTTAAGACCAAGGTAGTCTCTTACAACAGTTATCCTTTTATAAGGTAGTTTCTTTCAACATTTTTTATTAGGTAGTTTCTCGCAAAAAAAAGTGTTTTATAAGGTAGTTTTTCACAAATGTCCTTTTAACAATGATTAAACTATGTCCACTAAGGGCATGTTCTCATACGTTGAAATTCAGTTCAGTTCAGCTCCTAATTTCCTTCTCTTATAAATATTCATTTTAGTTCAGTTCAGTTCAGCTCAGTTCAATCAATGAGAACATGCCCTAACTCAATATTTACAAAGCTTTTTCTATGTGACTGGCACGGCTGACATACGCCAAAACACGAGTAACCCTTGACCGAGTAACCCCAAACTGACTGAGTAACCCTTGACCAAGTAACCCCTAACCGATCGAATAACCCCTGAGCAAGTAATCTCGGCCACACAGTACGTGTAGCCAGCCACATATGAAACTTTGTGAACTCAATATATGTTTGGAAAAATAATTTCTATTATAAGACAACATGATCATTGTACGAAATTGTATTTCGTATGTCATAAATAATGTTGACATGGAAAAACTAGGTCGTTGACTAATCCTCCCTAACCCAAACAAAATTTATAATCACTTAATAAACTTAAATACAAGTATAGAGGTAAGTCAAGGGTCGAACCACTAAGAACGGTTATGTTCAAGTACTTTTAATTATGTGCCTAAGCTATGTCGAAGTCTAAGGTAAAGAGGTTACACTAACTACTAACTAAACAAAGAACCAAACAAATAAAGCACTAGGAATGGGGTTCAACAAGTAATCATGACAATTGTAGCAACTCAGTAACAACATGCAAATCAATAATAGTTGCGAAGACTAATGATAAGAGCAATCAAAAGAACTCAACAAGCTATCTCCTAGAGGTCTAACTAGCGCCAACTACGAGAGACTCTAAAACTAGGAAAGTCACTAATCGAACTCAATCGACAATTGCAATTCCTAAATCAATTGTCTGTATCAATAGAAACTACAATGCAATCTAGCATAATTCTCAAGGCCTAATCGAATTACACACATGCAAACTTACATTAATCACTTTAATCTCAGCAATTAATCAACACAATTTTCAAATTAAGCACAATCTATCAATCATATAAAGGTGAGATTATTTCAGGAATTCGCAAAGGTGAGATTATTTTGAGCGGCGAAAGATGTGATTATTCTTTTCAATTTTTCTTTTTTTAATTGTAATTAGATACTTATATATCACATACAAATTCGACTCTAATCACTTAATGGTTGTTATTTTTGTACAACATTTAATTAGCTAAATAAATAACTTTTTTTGTAATACGCTAGTAATATACTTGTATAAATTAGTTATGTATTCTGTTTGCTTTTTCCATCATCAACAAAGACCATTGCATTTCTTTAGTATAGAAATTAATATTTCATAAACTATTACTAACAGTTTAATTCATACTCCTAAAACAAATAAAAGCTTTCTACCATGGAAAAAACCCTAGCAACCTCGAACGAAAATGAAAAATCACAAGAAGAAAAAGATCAATTCGATAGAAGCAATAAGAAGCCTAAACGGAAAATTACACAATTTATCTCTGGGAATGCTAAAACCGGAGATGAAACAATTATGGACTCTGACCAGATTACTGGAAATGCAATTCCAATGGAATCTGATATAGGGGTAGGACAAAGGGGAAATCAAAACCCCCCCTTCCTTTAGTGATCTAATTAGGAAGGAGAATGTTCCTCAATCTAGTCTTATCCCAATTAACCTGGAGGAAGAGGAAGAGGAGGAAATCTCGGATGATGAATCCATTCCGGAGGAGGTGCTGAACGATGAAAGATGCCCTGTAATTAGACTTTTGAAGGAGGAGAAACGAAGACTTCGACAACCATGGAAGACAACTCTCATCATTAAAATGTTCAGCGGGAAAATAGGCTATATGGGAATGATGAGAAGGTTGAAGAAGAAGTGGAACATAAAGGGTGAATTGACATTAACGGACATAGGCTGCAACTATTACATAGCTCGTTTCTCCAACCAAGCGGACTACAACTATGTACTCACACAAGGGCCGTGGCTTCTTGATGATAACTATCTCACCATTCGAAAGTGGGTTCCAAACTTCGTCCCTAATGAAGCTCCGATCAAGGTATTGACTGCATGGGTGAGAATTCCTAATTTACCGGTGGAATACTTTGATGTCAATTTTTTGAACAAAATTGGCTCTAAAATTGGGAAGGTGTTGAGGGTCGATATAACCATAGCACAAGCAGAACGTGGTCAATTCACAAGGATTAGTGTTGAGATCGACCTGTCGAAACCCCTGTTGTCAAAGTTCTGGCTGAAGGGAAGAATCTAGAGAGTCCAATATGAGGGCATTCGCATGGTATGCTTTAAGTGTGGCAAGTTGGGGCATGTGGAGGATGATTGCAAACCAGTTGAGCATACTGAGAACCAACAAGATATCAGAATGGATGAGAATCCCCTGTTTAATCAGGCAGCTAAACTTGAGAAAACAGAGAATTTTGGCTCATGGATGTTGGTTAAAAAGCCAGTGAGAAAATATGCTCCGAGACAACCAAAGGTGGCTATAGCACCGGATAAACCAGTTCGCGGTGGTGAGACGGTGGCTGGAAATAAATCAAATTTTGGCGCAAATCAAGGAGACAAAACTAGAAAGATAAGGCAACAAAATATTTCTAAAGAAAATCAAGGAACTGGTTCCTGATTCTCGATTCTAGGCAACACTGAAAGGGAGGAAACAAGGGAAGAAAATATTGAAACAATTAATCTTGGGGATAACTCACAGGCAAATTATGGGAAAGATAAGTATGGTTTGGAATTAGAAGATTTGGAACAATCCAATTTAAAATTCAAGGAAAGTTTATCTTTGCAAAAGATAACTAGCCAGAAACAAAGCCAATCAAAGCCAAATATGAAAAAAAAATCCTCTAAATATCAAACAAAAATTCAGACCCATACTGAGCCCCTCCAAGATATTGACCAAAATATTTTGGTACCAAGTCAGCCTTACCATTCACCTGTTGCCCAAGGCAAAGAAAATTCGATTTTTGCCTTTCAAGCCAACCACCAAGAAGCTTCGAAGGTCACTAATTTGCAAACAGAAGCTGTATCAAGTCAAACATTAAGTGTTTCACATGTCTCACCGTCCATCCCCAATACATCTCTCAATCCTACAGGAGAAAACTCTCTTCGTGGGACAACCGATGGAACACCAATACATGGTCACAGTGAACCCCCTGACCCATGTATTGGAGATAAGGATAGAATCATGGATGCCACCGGTTTCAAATCCACCGGATCTTGTCATGATGATGCGAATTCCCATTAAATTCAAGCACCTCTTGAGGTTAATAAGTGATTCTTATGTATCATCGCTCCCTTCAATTCCTCTTTCAATGGAAGAACGTCAACCGAACTTAGATCCGGATTCTTTACCTATCACTTGCTTAGTGTGGAATGTACAAGGGGCGGGAAACCGTAACTTTATCTCAGTCTTAAAAGATATGGTTCACACAAATAAACCTAATGTGTTAGTCCTTGTAGAAACACACATGGGAGGAGAACTAGCTCTTAAAATTGCCAAGATTATTTGTTACAAGGCCATGACCGAGTTGATGCTCTGGGATTTAGTGGGGGAATTTGGGTCTCTTGGAGACCAGAACTGGTGTCGATCAATCCGATTCACAAACATAACCAATACATCTCAATGGATGTGTCTCGGGTGGGAGCAATCCCTTGGTACTTTACAGCGGTTTACGCAAGTCCGGACCCCTTCAAAAGGCAAGAACTATGGGAGGAGTTAAGGATGTTTGCTCGCAACAATAATAAACCATGGCTTATTGCGGGGGACTTCAATGAGACAAGATTTCCCTCGGAGCGCAATTCCTCTTGCAGAGAATCAACAAGGAGATCTTCCCTCTTTAACTCCTGGATAGATGATTTAGACTTGATTGAAGTAGAATTCTCGGGAGCAGCGCATACATGGTTTAGAGGAAAATCTGAGCACACAAGGCAGAGTGCACGCCTTGATAGGGCGTTATGTAATGATGAATGGGGTCTACGTTTCGATCAAGCAAAAATGAAACACCTTCCAGTCGTCCAATCGGACCATTGCCCTATATTTATTTCCCGAAATGACTTTATCCCAATGAACTCATTGCATCGACCATTTCGATTTCAAGCCGATGGCTAAATCATGAAAATTTTAAGGATTTTGTCTAGGAAAATTGGGATAAAGATTCTACGCTCATGCCTGCGTTGTCCAAAATGTCTGATAGTTTGCACAGCTGGAATAGAGATGTCTTCGGAAACGTGTATAAACAAAAAAGAACATTGTTAGCTCGAATTGGTGGCATACAAAAGAAGCTGGCCGAGAAAATGGATAGAGGTTTAATCAAATTGGAAGCTCGACTTCGAAGGGAACTGGATGAAGTGCTCAAAAGAGATGAGCTAATATGGTACCAAAAATCTAGAATAGATTGGCTAAAGAATGGTGATCGTAACACCACTTTTTTCCACTTAAGCACAATTGTGAGAAGATGGAAAAATAAAGTGGTAGCTCTCAAAAATAGTGAGGACAAATGGATGAATGATAAGCTTGAAATCCAAAACCATATTGTCCAATACTTTGCCAATTTATTCTCTGAAGAAGGGGAAACTGAATCTTTCGACATGCCTGAAGATGTGCTCCCAGAATTGCTCCCTGAGGACTGGAATGCTTTAGTTCGACCATATGCAAAATTGGAAATTGAGGAAGTCATTAAAGGTATGAGTTCCTTGAAAGCACCGCGGTTTCCAAGCTTTGTTTTATCAGAAGAATTGGGAGATTGTGAGTGATACGGTGTACAAGACCATCATGCCCATCTTAGAAGGCAAAGGAATCCCGGATAAATTGAATGACACCCTCATCACCTTGATTCCTAAAATCGAACATCCTGAACTTGCAGCCCATTTTAGGCCTATCGGGTTATGTAATGTAGCCTATAAAGTGGACACAAAAGTCCTAGTAAATCGGTTGAAACCAATTTTACCGCGACTTATTTCTAATACATAGGCAAGTTTTGTTCCGGGGCGACAGATAACTGATAATATCGTTATTGTCTAAGAAGTTATTCATACCATGAGAAGGAAGCAAGGAGATAAGGATCTAATGGCTATTAAAATTGATTTTGAAAAGGCTTATGACCTCTTAAGATGGTCTTTCATTAGGGATACTATGATTCAAATGAATCTTCCAATTCTAATGATTGAAGTAATCATGGAATGCATTTTAACAGCTTCTCTACAAGTGCTTTGGAATGGTGAACCGTCGATGAGTTTCAAACCAAGCAGAGGTATTCGGCAAGGAGATCCTCTCTCTCCCTACTTGTTTGTAATGTGTATGGAGCGATTTTACCAGATCATTGAGGAATCGATAGTCAGCAAGAAATGGAGACCGATCAAAGCGAGTCGAGATGGTCCTAGCTTATCCAACCTATTTTTTGTTGACGACATTATTTTTTTTGCCGAGGAAAGCACGGAGCAAGCTGAGATTATAAAGGGTTCCCTGGAAAGATTTTGTCGCGCGTCTGGCCAAAAGGTCAGTTTCTCGAAATCATGTGTTTACTTCTCGGCAAACATGGATATGGAACAGCAAAGCACTCCATATGGAGAGAACGGATGACCTCGAGATGAACCTTGGTATGCCCACCCTCACTAGTCGGGTTACCAAGGAAACTTTCAATCATCTTTGTGAAAAGATTGATAGAAGGTTGGCGGGTTGGAAGACCAAATACCTCTCGTTAGCTGGAAGAATGACCCTCGCCAAGTCCACCTTGTCAACTATGTCTTTGTATTCCATGCAATCAGCAAAGATCCCAAAGTCAACATGTGAATCTATTGACAAAAAGACAAGGAAATTTGTGTGGGGAGGCACGGATGAGAAAAGGGGAGTGCACTTAATTTCCTGGGAGGTTCTCCAACGGCCCAAGGATAAAGGTGGGATCGGGTTATACTCGGCATCTCAAGCAAATGCTGCATTCTTAACCAAGTTAGGTTGGAGAATGTTGTCAGAACCGAATGCAAGGGCCAAATACTGCAAAGGAAGATGCGATGTAAATATTTTCGAACCAAAATCAGGTATGTCGAACGTATGGAGTGGTATCACTGAAAATGCTAAATTCCTTAAGGAAGGAACTAAGGTTGCTATAGGTAATGGTAAGGACACTTTGTTTTGAGACCAATTATGGGCTACTGAGATACCATTAAGGAGTCTAGCTACACAGGAAATTCCAACTGAATTAGCTCATTCTACTGATTGTTCATTCATTCATAATAATCTGATTACACCATCAATCATTACATATATAGGATGCTAGGACAATTATCAAATGATAGCACACCAAAAAGAAACTTCCTAGGAAACTTACAAAATAACGGTAAGAAAAGACAGCTATAGACTAGGAATAGGACAAAGAACATAACAATATCAGCAGCACTAAGGAATGAGCGTCATCCTTCAACACTCCCCCTTAAGCTGAGAGGAAGAATTCTGAACTCCCAGCTTGCCAAGTAACTGATTGTATTGATATGTAGACACCACCTTAGTGAATAAATCTGCTAGCTGTTCTAAGCTCTTAACATAGGTAGGAAGAACAGTTCCATCAATAACCTTCTCCCTGATGAAGTGACAATCTATCTCCACATGCTTAGTTCTTTTATGCTGAACTGGGTTTGTAGCAAGAGCCAAGGCTGCCTGGTTATCACAGAACAAGGGAGTATTTTTAAGAGACTTCAAACCCAAGTCCTTCAAAAGTTGCTTAAGCCACATGACTTCACAAATAGTAAGAGCCATTGACCTATATTCAGCCTCAGCTGTAGACCAAGCAACAACCTGTTGTTTCTTTGCTTTCTAGGATATAGGAGAAACCCCTAGGAGAATACAAAATCCAGAAGTTGTTTTTCTTGTGATAAGGTAGCCTGCCCAATCACTGTCACAATAAGCTTTCAATTTTACAGCAGAATCAACAGCAAGGAGAATCCCTTGACTCTTTGACCTAGACAAATACCTTAGAACCCTAATTGCAGCTTGATAATGAGCAGAGGTAGGAGAGTGCATGAACTGGCTGAGAGTATGAACTGGTCTGGTAATGGTGAGGTAAATAAGCTTCCCAATCAGCCTCTGATATTTTTCAGGTTGGGTCAGAGGAGTCCTAGTATTGTGAGTGAGTTTGTGATGGACATATGTAGGGAATATTTCAAGCGTTATCCCTAGCTTGAACCCCACTGTGATCATACACTAAAGTACGGTGGCGTCCAAAGGGAAAGAAGATAGAGCAAAGGAGTCGCCAACAAGTTTTTTTTAAGGAACTTGTAAACCGTTCACGAGGTGAAGGTTACACCCCTTAACGATCCAAGAGATCGTCAACTCCAATAGGTCTTGAACCATGACTGGTAGTTCGGGGATGAAGGTATCAATCCAACCTAAAATAGATTGAACCTGCCCTAATAATAGGCCTCTACTTTATTCTGATCGTATTCATGTGCGCTTTCTGACTAACATAATATCAATAGGATTAACCCTAAACTTGTTTATCTATGTTGGTTGAATATTAATGCACAAATAAAACTATTATTGGCGATCACTTGAATTATAATCAAATTAATCGTAAAGAAGATTATTAATTATCTTATTAAGCGTGATTACAAATACCAATTCCCTTTAAATATGCAAAAAAGGCGTGATCAAGAAATAACAATAAAAATCAAGCAACATAATAATAACAATAATAAAAATAATAATAATGATAAAATAATCATGTTAAAGCATAATAATAGCAAGATCCTAGGCATGATACTAACAAGATTAATAACAAACCCTAGCATATCACTAAACAATAAAAATCAAAGCTTTAACCCTAACATGATACTAACAATCATAAATATTAGGAAGAACATAGGAAGCATCATACTTGATATTAAAGTTACCCTAGACATGATATTAGGAATTTATTGTTGTCACCCTAAACATCAAATTAAGGAAAACATCCTAATCATGATACTAGGAATCAAAATAACAATCTAAGCATGATTTCTAAATAATAACATCAATAAAAACCACTAAAGTACTTACCTGGATGCCTCGTACCTCTTTCTAATAACAAAATACACGCGTTAGTAACTTCAAGGAAAATATAAAATCAAAGAATTAAGTTAAATAATTGAAATAAAGATTTGGGACCAAACTCTTAGAAATTAAACCTTTCACGTCTAGGGTGAAGGCAACTTCGAATATGGCTAGGTGTATCTAAGTCTTGCGAATGCGGAATTTTGTATTTGAGAGAAGACTAGTTTAGAAAAGAGAGAAAGAGAGAGTAATCAAGAGAATCTTGATGAGAGTTGGTGAATGAAAACGGATTTTTTAGAAGGCTATTTATAGAGAAAATCAGCCAAAAAGATAAAAAATCAAAACAGAGTTCTGACGCGTAAAATGAGGTTAGCGCCAGAAGCTGACATTAGCTCCAGGCGATAACGCTAGCGCCAGGCGCCAAGCTTAGCGTCAGGCACTAATGCTGGCGTTTGGCGCTGACTAAAATATTGACGCGTTTTCTAAAATCAGATAGAAATTGCCGTGCAGGAGAATAAAATCGTAATTTCCTCAAAAACATTCTTTTATTCTGATAAAAACTCTAAAAAGTCAACAAAAGTCAATTTATCAATGCTAATTGAATTAGGAATGAAAAGAACCTTCTAGAAGAATCTATAAGATTAAAACCATTCCTAATTGCATTAGGACTGATAAATCTATATTAGGCCCTCCTCTAGATCATTGGGCCGCATATAAGGCTCAAACCGGGCCCAGTTCAGTAATTTGGCCATAACTTCCTCAATATTCATCGGAATTGGGCTTATAATATATCGTTGGAAAGCTCTTTTCAAGCCCTATCCAACTATACTACTATTGGACCCATATCATGGACAAACCAAACTGGATTAGCTGTTTTCTTAAAATAAGTTTTCAAAAACAGAGAGAGGAGAAAAGAAATTAAAACTATCCGCAACACTAAACTTTCCACACTTTCACTTCATTCGATTATGATTCGACGTGAAAGGTACTCATAACTGGGTTTGGTTTTGGGAAGACACAAATGGGTGTCTACAGAAGCCCCCACTTTGACTGAGTTTGGAGAAACGCAAGTTTTGAAAACAAAAGTCAAAGTATCGATAGGGACGAAGAATGATTCAAAACGTTCTGCGATCCTAAATCATTCTAATAACGCTGATACCTGCAAACTAACATTAGTTAAAACAGATAAAAGAGTTAAGAAACGCATATCTTGCACCGTCGAGCACACGTCTCTGAAGTAACCAATTTGTTGCTTTACTGTTTCGATGACCTCCTGCAAGCTAGAGAATGCCATCCCGCTTGAAGACTGCTACGCTTATGACTGCCTCCAATTCCGCCATGATAATCTTCCACAAGCCAGGGAACACTATCGAAGATTGCTTCGCTTGAAACGATCCTCTTCCGCTTTGTGACCATCTTCCACATCTTAGGGAACACGATCGAAGACAATTTCGCTTGAAATCACCTTCAGTTGTTTGTGACAACTCTCTACAAGCTAGGGAATGCTGCCGAAGATATCCTCACTTAAAGCTATCCTCATTTTTTGCGATAATTTTCCATAGAAAATTACCGAAGACCTCCACTTGTCGATCTTTTTTTAAAAAGCTCGCTTGAACTTTGCTTCCGCTATGTCTGTACGTCGGCACTTTTGCTGCTTGTGAACCTGTATGTCGGTGCCTTTTGCTGAATTAACCAGTTTTTCGGTGCCTTTCTGAATCATGAACCAGTATGTCGGTGCCTTTTGCAATGAGCCAATGCTTAGGCGCTTTAAGCTAAGTGAGACGATCTTTCACTAGGTCGATCACTCTATGTAATCAAGCCGATTACTAAAAATCATGTAAATTTGCTTAGAGGGGCTAACTGGCGTACTAAGGAACCCAAAATATACTACATAAGGTCGGAACAACCGTACTGAGTGGCTGAACGTTCTGGCGCCGCTGAATAACGTCAGCGCTGATTATCTGGCTATAGCGCCAGACGCTAGAGCTAGAGCCAGGCGCTAAAGCCTATCGACTGACACCAAGGTCTGACGCTTGGCGCTAGAGTCGGGTTTTCCTTAAATACCCTTCTGTTCCTCATTTCCGCTGCTGTTGCTCATGTTTCTTGCTCGAGAATTTCCAGAATTTCAATTCACTTCTTGCTCGTTTCTCAATCAAATTCGCTCAAATTTGTTGCAAATCAAAGCTTATTCCATCCATTTTCCCGATCTATGTATGTTTCCTTCAAACTCACAACAGTTTTAATGGATTTTGTATGTGTTTATTCACGAATTTCTTGAAAATTTGAAATTAAAATTGCTTAATTCTCTTTGTTTATCAAATTTTATGCCATAAAATTGCTTGATTATGTTTATTTATTTCCTTGGGAGTAATTTCAGACTTGTTTGAATCAATTTGGTTAAGAAATGAACAAATCACCATTGTTGAACCTCTTAAGGTCGCGAAAACAATGTGGCTTGTTCTTGATGTTTTTGCTAGCAATTCTTGTCAAATTTGTCACAATAATTACTATAGTATTGCAAGAAATTGTTTGATTGCTTGAAAAATGCCGTTATGCTCAATTTGAATTTGTGTTATGTTTTAGTATACGTACTCTGTTTTTTTGCTAACATAGTATCATGCGGCTAGGCGAACCTTAGATACCACAGAACCTTAATTTATGATAATTCTGCACAATGTAGCATGGCTAGACAGTGAGGCTCTAGTTCACGGTCCCGAGACGTTCGACGGGAGCATGAGCCCGTAGAAGACGATGCTGAACCGTCCACTTCGCTCAGCCGACTCCCTGAGTGGGATGAGCGGACCTTGTAGTTTTCACCCGTCCACCATATCTCTGAGAGGGTGAGACGGGGCATCACAGTTGGGAGGACACACTATCATGGTTCTGGTTGTGACGGCTTGTGCGATCTGTATAAGATGTACATCGCCAGAGACAATCAGACGAGACTTCTATGGGAGTCTTGCGGTCTTACTGCACTGTTCGAGACCTCTGAGGCCATGGTTGCCTCTAGCGGGGGTCATCATGTAGTCCGTACTCTGGTGGAGTTCTTTTGAGACACCACCAACACTTTCCACTTCCCTTGGGGTGAGATGATGGTCACTCCTATCGACTTCAATCTCATTACAGGACTGGAGTTTAGCTCCGTGCCACAGCCGTTCGACAACGAGATCGACGTCTTTTCTCCTGAGGTCGAGGAGCTGTTGGGTCCGATTGTTATTCGGGCTTGAGCTGAGGTAGAGTCGACTCAATTCAGTGCTAGGGGGATTCGCCGCTCGACTCTAGCAGCGACCTTTGACGATGGTGCGACTACTCGAAAGCAGCGGGTACGCATCTTTGCACTTATCTTGCTGTCAGGGACGTTTTTCCTTGACAAGGGTAGTAGGGCGCTGCTTTACTACCTTCTTGTCGTCCGAGATCTACACCAGATCGGGACTTACGACTGGGCCAACTTGGCCTATGCTGATTTCATCCGAGCGTTGCGGGACTCGTGTCGACAACGGTCCTTCGGGGCGAATGTTGCTCTGTACAGCTTTTGGAGGGTCGTAGAGGTAAACTTTATTCCCTATAAAGTTTATCTCTAGATTTTAGTTATCACTTGCAGATAACTTTAGCTTCTTGTAGATCTGGTTCCACGAGTACTTCCCCTCAGCTACGCCGGCGAGACCGTCGCCGCGCAGGCTTCCAGTTAGCACTTCCTGGGGCAGCCGCCGTGTGGGGATGTCCACTGCCTATGTCCGAGATTGGATCATCTTGGTATGATTCATTTCTTATTTGACATTTTGTGATTCCTTAGATAGATTCTTGCCTGATTGACGCTCTTTGCAGGAGCTTGAGGTGTTATACCGACCGTGGGCCGACTTGGTAGTCCCTGGGTTAGCCGCGCAGTATTCTGCTGAGCGTCGCTATTTCTTGGGGACCTATGGAGCGGCTGCGTATCTTGGAGAGAGGGTTGCTATTCAGCATTCCTTCGATACCTTTGTCGTTCTTGCTCCTCCACCACGTCACATGTTTAATGCCACGAGGTTGGTGAGCATGTCAGAGGGAGCCGGTACCCCTTAGCGATCTTACACGATCCCTGGGCGATGCTATGGGGAGGAGATACTGCCTTTGTTAGCTCCAGTTCCTGTACCTGCTAAGGACGTGGCGGTATGATTTTTCAGCTTTTACCTTTCGTTAAGTAACCCCCAAGTGATGCTTTACTGATTTTGTTTTGCTTTGTCAGGATGATGTTGCTGAGTTCTTGCCACCCTGTATGTCTATCCATTATCAGGGGATATATGGGCCGATTGAGGAGATGATTCCTCCGGCTCCTGAGGGCGAGTGATTTGTAGAGCGGTCGATTCCTTGCCACCAAACTCGGGTAAGATTTTTATTTACAACTTTTGTCCATATATGTTATGCATGTTTACTGACTTTATTTCTTTGACAGTTCTCACGCGAGGTGGTTTCAGCGATGGCACGATGCATAGATGCCTTTCGGAGCCAGCTTGTCCGGATGAGGAACGTGGCTACCTGCCGTCGAGATGACGCCGTTCAGGAGGTAGTCTTCCCTTCTTATGTTTTTCTATTACCGCTTCTATTTTGCCTGTTTCTGATTTTAATTTCTTTTGCAAGGCCAGCCCATTCCTTCTCGTACCCGCACGAGACCTGAGGTGCGGAGGGATCCGGCGAGGTCTAGCTCGAGACGTCGCCGCACTGGATCGGGAGGTCGGGGCTATCATTCTGAGGCTGCTCATACCGAGGCGGAAGAGGGCTCAGGCTCTTCCTCTGAGGGTGCACATGATGCGCCGGTAGGCTAGGGAGAGGCTACCTCGGCTCTTACAGGTGGTGGGATGTACGAGGTTGGCTCGTCATCGCAGCAGCCTCCGCAACCTCAGCCTCAGGTTGATCTTGGGTGGACGGGTCCTGTGTTGAGCTTTCCTCCTCCCGAGGAGACTGGAGCTGGAGCCGGAGCTGGTGGGGAGGTTACTCCTCGCACGGCGCAGTTCTATGAGATGATGGGTGTACGTCCCCCGGCGCCGTAGTTTATTCCTTTGCTTTTTATTTATTTTATTTTGACTTTGTATAGAACTTTGCCTTAGACTCATTATTTAGACATGTTTTGTATATACATACTATTATGAGTTTATTCTTTATTTATCATGTTTTTAATTTTTTTTTTTATTATTATGTGCATGTTTGTGTGTGCAAGGAAATGTGAAAAGTAATTTTGCGCAAAAATTCCGTCATTTTTATTATTGATGGAGGGTATCCGACTTTCTCCCCCCCAAAAAAAGAAAAAATGAAAAAAGGAAAAGTCAAATAAAATATTGGATTTATAAAAACTTGGAAGTTAGTCTAAATAAAATCAGAAAAATAATATAATTAATATAATAGCTATATTAATTAAAAGGGAGGAATAAATGAATATTTAGAAAAAGATAAGGAAACCGTAAAGTCATTAGCAAACTCGAATCAAGTAAAAAACGCGGTTTTTTAGAAAGCGCGTACGATGAGGCATATTGGCGCCAGCTGGCGCCACGCGTTTTGGTGTAGCGTTTGGCGCCAGTCTCTGGCGTCCGGCGCCAATAGTTGGCGTCTGGCGCTAATGAGCGCTGACTACGAATCCTTACCAGATTAAAACTGCTCCGATTTTGTGCATAAATAGCCCCCTGCCCAGCCGATTCTCTTCATAATTTTAGCAAATAGAATATTTCTTAGCTTTTAGAAAAATAACATCATGTCTCTAGTCTCCAAATGTTTTACCAACTACACCCATGAATGGTGTCGGTCTCTTAATGCCAAAGAGAGAAAAGAATTAGATGTGTTACACTTGGGGGGTATTTATGGTATCAAAGGGGTAGATCTTGATTCATACTGCTCTAGAATATTGGGATGTAGATACTCATAGCTTTAGAATAGGGTATGATGAAATTAGCCCTTTGCTAGAAGAATTTGGTGCTATTTTAGGCTTCCCTGCACTAGATCTTGTAGTAATCCCTAGAATAAATGAATATTATTATAAGTATTTTGAACGCTTCTTCAATTTAAAAGACAGAGATCTATCAAAAATAGTATATGGTAGTATAGTTAATTTGAAAGAATTTGCTCGCCAGTATTTTGATAGACCTTATTCTGAATCTTTTCATGTTTATAGAAGAAAGGCTTTCCTATTTTGCATGCTTAATCAATTTTTCCTTACTAGCTAGTGGTAAAAATAATGAGGGTCAATCAATTATATCCACTGTTTTAGAACAAATTGAATCAGGGAGAAATCCAATGCCTTTAATAGTTGGAGAGACTATGCTTAGTCTTGATGAGTTAAAGAGAAATCCAAAAGCACCTTTTCGAGGCTCTCCAATTTTATTACAGGTAGAAAAATAATATTTTTAATTACAGAAATCAAAAATATATTTTTGTATAGTAATAATAATTTATTTGCATTGCAATTTTTACAGATGTGGCTAATGGAAAGACTGGAATTAATTAGCCCTCTGGACAACATTGAGAAATATACTCCAAATTGTTTCGTGAGAAGGAAGAAACGCTTCTCTAAGATGGGGCGCCATGAATGGAAGAAGGTCTTCGAGTCTTGTAATTTTGCCATCAAGTGGGTCATCCCTTGGTGGAAAATAGAAAAGATGGTTGATGTCAACAAGCAACCTTTCTGCCGTCTTCCAAGCTTGTCCCGTATGACTCTTTATTATCCCTGCAGGGTAAAAAGACAATACGACTTACTTCATACTATTCCTTCCGGTGATCTTCGTCGTCCCTACGAGTTCCCTGTCTTCCAGGAAGTAGACAAATTTGATGCTTATTGGAGCGCCAAACCTTTATGGGAAGTAATTTTCCAAAAGGTTCCTCCTTCCTTGCCCAATGATGTGAAAAGGTGGCTTCTGAAGAAACCTTCAAAGGACGTGAAGAAGGTTAAAACTGATGTGAAGAGCCATCTAGGTGACAAGGTGATTCCTGTTAAGGAACGCTTAGGTGAAAGAATTGAGTTCAAAACACCTATAATGCCTAAGAAGAAGAGTACTGCAAAAGATAAAGGAAAAAGGAAAGCTGACACCACAGAAAAGAAAGCTTGGGTAGAAAAGAAGCATGGAGTCCTAACTGAGGGGGAAACTATTTACTGTAAGATTGAATGTAGGTCCTCTAAAGGATGCCTACTAGCTAAGGTTATGGATGAGGAAGAAGAAGCAGACAAAAATTGGAAAAGAGCTAAGAAAGAGAAAGAAGATTTAGAGCATTGCTTAATTTCCAATTATTAGACTTAGTTTATTTTTTTTATTTAAAGTTAATTTATTTAAGCTTTATTTAAATTGCTTCAATAATGTAATTTATTTTATTAATGAAATTCCAGCTTTTTAATTAAATTTTTTACTTTAAATTTATTTTATTAAAGCAATGAAAACCGAAGAATTAATTTTCCAAAAATTTTTCGAGTACGGAAGTCGAAAATTTTCCGAAAAACACCGAAATATTCCCAGACTTTTAATTGTAAACTGGCGCCACAATTTTGCGACTGGCGCCGGCTGCGGCAGTCTGGCGTCAGACGACGGATGCCGTCATTTGGCGCTAACGTTCATCGGCTGGCGCCAGAATGTTTTCCGTAACGCCGATGTTTCGTCAATCTTCTGTCGAATTTTTTATTAATTCTGGGATGCGAGATTTTAAAAAAAATAAAGTGGTCTCACCCGTAAAGGGTTGCCTACGTATCCTTTCTTAAGGAATCAGGCCACACGTAGCTCTCTTGAGTATCCTACTCAAGTAATTATGGGTAGTATTTCTTAAGTTGGTCAAGATTTGTCATGTTCGAGAACTCATTGCCATCCATATCAGTTAATTTTGCTGCACCTCCTGACAGGATTGTTTCGACAATGTAGGGTTCAGACCAATTAGGTCTAAATTTTCCCCTTGAATCTAAAACATTTTTCCTTAATGCTTTTAACACCAAGTCTCCTACTTTGATGTTTCTTGTCTTGACCTTCTTATTAAAATGCCTAGCCATACGAGTTTGGTAACACTGAGTGTGATGTAGAGCTTCTAGTCGTTTTTCATCGAGTAGAATTAGCTCTTCATATCTTGCTCTAGTCCATTCAACTTCATCGAGTTTACTTTCTAAAGCGATGCGTAGAGATGGAATCTCTAGTTCGACAGGTTGTATGGCATCCATTCCATAAACCAAGGTAATTAAATGGCGTATTTCCTGTTGATGTGCGAATTGACGTGCGATAACTCCACAATGCGAAGTGAAGTTTGTCAGGCCAATCCTTATTATTTTCCGTCATTTTCTCAATGATAGACTTTAGAATTTTATTAGCTGCCTCGACTGCTCCATTTGCTTGAGGCCTATAAGGGGAAGAATGATGATGTTTAATGCCATATTTTTGTAACAGTTCTTCACATTCGGCTTGAAAGTAAGTTCCATTGTCACTTATCATTTTATGTGGGACTCTGTATTGACAAATAATATTTCTCTCGATAAAGAGTGCTACATGTTTTGCAGTGAGTTTAGCGTATGATTGCGCTTCGACCCGCTTTGTGAAGTAATCAATTGCCACTAGGATATATTCGTGGCCTCCTGTTCCTGGGGGAGTAATTTTGCCGATGATGTCAATTCCCCGTGTAGAGAATGGCCATGGAGACGTGTAGGTGTAGAGCAAGGATGGAGGAACATGTTGTAAATTGGCATAGATTTGGCACTTAGGGCATCTTTTTACGTATTGATGGCAATCCCTATTCATTGTAGTCCAATAATATCCTTCTCGCATTATCTTTTGGACTAAAATTTTGCCATTTATGTGAGTGCCACAGATTCCTTCGTGGACTATCCTCATTGCTCTTTGGGCATCCTTTTTTCCTACACATAAGAGAGCTCGACCCTTAGGTACCCTTTTATGTAGCTCGTTGTCTATGAGTACATATTGGAAAGCCAAGAGTCTTAATGCTCGTTTTGCTCTTTTTTCAGCATGGGAAGGGTATTCTCCTTTGCTGACATAATTGAGTATATCCGTATACCACGGTTCTTCTTCTTCTTCTTCTTCGTCTTGGATTACTTCATCATCCTCTATAGCTTGAATATATGCTAGTTTGTGCCTTTTTTCTATAGTCAAAGGCATTTGCTAGATTTCCGTGGGAATCCTAACCATCGAGGCTAGTCTTGCCAAGGCATCAGCAAATTGATTTTCTTCCCTAGGTAGATATGTGTATTCTAGCTTCTCTAACTGATTAGGAAGAGTTACCAAATAGGTTTGGTAAGGGGCTAGACTTTCGCTCCTTAGTTTCCACCTTTTGGATATTTGATTGATGATTAATGAAGAGTCTCCGAATATCCGTAACATTTTTACTCCCAATGCCAAAGCTGTTTCAAGGCCTACCACGCATGCTTCGTATTTAGCAGCGTTGTTGGTAACATCGAAATCAAGCTTTATAGAGATTGTAACATGCTCTTCTTTAGGTGATACTAGTAATACTCCAACACCACATCCCTTTTGGTTTGAGGCTCCGTCGAAGTATAAGGTCCAAGTATCGTCCTCAGTGACCATTAAGTCTTCATCTGGAAATTCATTGTCTAGTATTGGCGTCGAGTCTTCTATTGGAAAGTCCACTAGAAATTCTGACACCATAGATCCTTTGATAGCTTTTTGCAGCATAAACCTTACATCAAACTGGGCTAAATTGACTATCCATCTCGATATGCGTCCATTGAGTGTAGATTTCTCGAATAGATACTTGAGTGGATCTAATCGGGAGACTACAAAGACTGTATGCACTAACATGTAATGTCTTAACTTGGTTGTGGCCCACACCAAGGCGAGGCACAATTTCTCAAGTGGTGTATAACGTGCTTCATATTCGAGCATTTTCTTGCTTAGATAGTAGATTGCGTTATCTTTGCCTTCTACTTCTTGTGCTAGCATAGCTCCCATTGTCTCTTTGGTAACTTTTAAGTACAACCTAAGAGGTATTCTTGGAAGTGCTGGTGCTAATATGGGAGGATTTGCGAGATAGGCTTAGATCATTTCAAAGGCTTTTTGACACTCGTCATCCCATATTGCTGGTACATTCTTCTTAAGATTTTTAAAGATTGGTTCACATATCGTTGTCAATTTTGATATGAACCTACTTATGTATTGCAACCGGGCAATAAATCCTCGAATCCGCTTCTCGGTTTTGGGTAGTGGCATTGACATGATTGCTTTGATCTTGGTTTGGTTTATCTCTATTCCTTTAGAGCTTATGACATAACCCAAAAGCTTGCATGAAGTGACTCCAAAAGCATACTTAGATGGGTTCAACCTCATATTATATTTTCTTAGCCTTTCGAAAAATTTTCTTAAGGCTACTTGATGACCTGGGCGGTCTTTAGATTTTACAATCATGTCGTCCACATATACTTTGACTTCTTTATGCATCATGTCATGGAGTAAGGCAGTCGCTGCACGTTGGTTAGTAGCACCCGCGTTTTTCAACCCGAATGGCATTACCGTGTAGCAGTAAGTGCCACATGGTGTTATGAAGGTTGTTTTCTCCATGTCTTCTTCTGCCATGAGAATCTAATTATAACCTGCGTATCCATCCATGAACGAGAGAAGTGCGTGATTTTCTGTGTTATCCACCCGAATATCAATATGTGGTTAAGGGAAGTCATCCTTTGGTCTTGCTTTATTTAGATCTCAATAGTCGACACACATTCTTACCCTTCCATCTTTTTTCGGAACTGGGACGACGTTGGCGACCCATTCGGGGTATTTAGATACCTTGATGAAACCTGCAGTTATTTATTTTTGGACCTCTTTTTTTTATTTTAAGATCTACGTCGGGTTTCATTCGACGTAACTTTTGTTTTACAGGTTTTATTCCCGGAATTAGTGGTATAGTGTGTTGAGCTATTTCTCTATTAATGCCTTGCATATCTTCGTATGACCAAGCAAATACATCGATGAATTCTTTAAGTAAGTTAATTAAATCGGTTCTTTAATGTTCATTAAGTGTTAGTCCGATTTTAACTTCTCTTTTATTGGTTGAATCATTTGAGATATCAACCGTCTCAGTTTCTTCAATTATCGGTGTTTTCTTTTCAAGTGTTTCCATTGCTTTAATAAGTTATTTGTCTTTTTCATTGTTAGTTAAGCAATGCTCGTCATCTTGGGTTAAAGAAGAACACAAGAAGTAAGGAGAAGAAATTATATTATTATACTCTAAGATCATTACATCAAAGAGTGATATGTCCTCAGGGACTTGATCACTAACTATTCTAGGAGAAGAGATAGAAGGGGAAGGTGCTACTACTAAAGACCTAGATGACTCTATAGGGAGAGACTCTGAATCTGACTCTGACTTAGACGACTCTTCGAACATCGGTCCTTGCCCTGTCGTGATGGATATCTTTCTTCCACTTGGAGTAGTCACCTTGACGGTCTTGCGCCACCCTTATAGTGATCCTTCTGCTGGAGTGATTAGCTTCGAAGGATCAAAGTTTTCACTTTGTAGGAGTGTTTGAATGAGCGAGGAGTTATCCTCTTTGTATGTTAGCTCATCCTTTTCTCGCCCAAATAATAATCCCATGACGTTAAAGTCAAAGCATGGGGGTGCTTTATCCTTATGGACAGGAGTTGGGATTTCATCTGTGAAATAGCAATCCAAGAAAATTTAAAATCCCGATTACCTTATGCTGTTTACGACAAATGGTTCGGGAAATTCGTAGCATGGATAGTCCTCTCCTTCTTTTATGAATTGACCATTGAGTGTGAGAGGGTACTGATCCATTGGGATTGCTTTCTTTTGAATGAGAGCGTCTCTACGTGCCTTCGATTTTTCCTGGGCTCGCTTAAAAACTTTCTGAGTCGGTTCGAAACCAAGTCCGAAAGTATCTAATTTAGGGAGGCCAGGTGACTCCAGTAGTTTTGCTATTCCTTTCTTCTTTCCTGGGGTCATCCCAGGAAAATGTCCTTGTTTCTTCAGAATAGCATTCACAATCATGTTAGAATGGGGGTCGTGGCAGAGAGGGGAACTTTCATCCTCCTGGATTAAGGAGACCTCTTCGTTAAAGCCCCATAAATCTTCATCATCCTCATCGTGCTTCACGTTAATTATTGGGTTTTCTATAGACTTAATTCTCTTAGGTGAAGCATCGATGGTGATAGGAATTCCTCCAACTATGGCTTTTACTTGTTGGTGGAGAGATGAGGGGATGGCCTTTAGGTCATGAAGCCAAGGGCGTCCCAACAATAAATTGAATGAAGCTTTGATATCTACTACTTGGAAAGTAGTAGCATGTTTTATTGCTCCCACCATTACATTCATGGTAATTTTACCAAGAGCTTGACGACGAGTGTTGTCGTAGGCTCTTATTCCTTGCGTTGACGGAGTTAAGTCTTCATCCCTTATGCCCATCATCCTTGCAGTTCTAAGTGGACAGACGTTAATGGCTGATCCATTGTCTACAATAGTCATAGGGACGTTCATTCTCTTGCAAGCTACTTTGAGGTTTAATGCCTTATAGTGTTTGTCACCTTCTGGGGGTAAATCCTTGTCAGAAAAGGTGATAAAATTGATGGGACTAGGTAGATCACTCGTGAGGAAGTTAGCCAACCCCTCAGGAGTGGTGTCAGAATCTATCCCTATTTTGTCCAAGGCATTCATTACAGCCAACCTATGTTCTCGAGATGTCGCCAGAAGTTTCCATACGTTCATTTCAACTTTTGTTTTCTTGAACTGTTTGACGATATCATTATCTTCAATGATAGGTATGGGAACTTGCTGTGTGGTTGGCATGGGTTGTGTTGAAACAGGAGGTTGCATTCTCCAAGATCTTGTGAGGACGTCTATTGTTGAATCTTCTTCAACCCAAAAGTCATCCATGGCATATGACACCGAAGGTGGAGGTCCTACCATGTATTTTAAGTAGACGTCTTCTTCGTCGCTGTCCCAAACTCCATTAATACTTGCATCCTCTTCTTGTGGAACTTGGAATAGTTTCTTTTCATCAATAATTTTCTGAATTAGATCCTTGAATTTAAAACAGTTTTCGATAGTGTGACCCCCTGATTGATGATACTGACAGTAATATCTATCCGTCCTTTTCAATGATTCAAATGGTCTCGGTTCGAGAGGTTTGATCTCGCCACTATCGGAGAGCATTTCGAACATTTGTATATATGGGATCCCAATTGGAGTGTAGAGTCTATTACTCTTCTTGGGTTTTTCGATGACTTGTAAAGGAAAACGTTTCGCCTCGTAAGTCATTCCCATGGGTGTGAACTCTCTCTTAGGTTCATTTTTCGGGAGTGGAACCTCGTCATATTTCTTCTGAAGTTCCTTTATAGCCTTGAGAGTTTCACGTAGCAAGTGCGATCCTTCCATCATAGACAACGTGAGCGATTGTATGTCGTCTTTACTTGCTAGTTCTGTAAGGTTATCCATGGCGTCGAAAAAGATCTCCTCCTCTTCTTCGATGGCATTGATTTCTTTAACAGGTTTGATGAGAGACGAGGGGTCAACCTCGTTTTCCTCATCAGAGATAGCCAAGGAATGAGCGAGAGGCGCATTATCAATACTTGGCTTCTTACTGGCATGGGGCAATGGCAGCTTGTTGTTGTCGATTAAGTCTTGGATATCTTCTTTAAGCTTCCAACAGTTCTCAGTGAGATGGCCCCTACCTTGGTGATACTTGCAATGTGCATTGGGGTTTCAGTTAGCCGACCTCTTTTCGACTGGTGGGTCCCCAAAGGGTCCAATAGGAGTTATAAGACCTTTTGCATTTAATCGATCAAATGCGGTGTCATAACTCATGCCAATAGGAGTAAAGTTCCTCCTAAATGGTTTCTTTTGATTATTCATAGCAAGGACTTCACCAAGGTTAAAAGTGCTAACATTGTTTGAGTGGGTGGTTTTGGAAGAAGAAGGATTGTCGTTCTTCTTTCCTTTTCAGCGAACTGTTGGAGTTATTGTTGGCAGCTTTCAACTTAGCCAGGTCGTCTTCGATGTTGATTCCAATGTCGTAGACGGCCTTGAAGGTATGGAGATTATGTTGATACTTGAGATGCTTGAAGTATTTTTCTTGAAGGTTTTTGATGAATAACCTTACAGACTCTTTTTCACTATGGGGTTACATTCAACAGGTCATCAACCTGATGAGCCCATCAATTCATAATTATTTTGGACATTTTATTTAATCTTGAAACCACGATTAAATAAGATTAAAACTTTGTTTCAATTGATAAACATAATTCTGCAAATGAATATATTACACATGTAACTTGTTTTTCTCCAAAAACAAATACAACTTCTAATTACATTATTTGCCTCAATCTAGTTTCATTAGCATGTTTCTCATGCTTTGGAAATGGAAGGGGTTTACTAAGTAGAGTTCATGAGACATTCTCATAAACATGAATTTTGCAATTTCTAAATCTTATAATCATTTTCATCTCCATACACTAAGAATTTTCCTTCGTCTTTTCACAAGGAACTTAGAAATTTCTAATTTGTATTCCAACGTTACACTGGATTTCAATTGAAATCTATCATCACTTGTTCTTAAAAACATGTGAATCAAATAGACGAGTATAGTCCATGACATGCATGATGCATCCACTACACCAAAATTAGATTAGAGATCGCAAAATATGGAACGATTATTAAAGGTAGGCGTTCACCAGAAGAATATAGATCATTTTAATATAAGAGGCGTTCTATATGTTAATACATATAGAACGGTTAGCATAGTTAACCGTTCTGTATTTCAATTTACTCAAATAATTAAAAATAATAATTATTAATTATAGATGATATAGAACGGTCATCTTGACAACCGTTTTGTATTATATTAATTAATTTTTTATTTTTAATTAGGAGGAAATTATATACATACATACACACTAATAATTTACCCATGTTTTCAAAAAACAAAAAATACCGAAATTTCCGTCAAAATTTTTTTACCCAAAATACTAAAAGGGAAAATTGAAGCGATTATCACTTTCACTTTCATCAAAAAGTGAAACCTCTTTCTCATTCATCTGAAAAAAAAAGTGAAACCTTCATTAAACCTTCATCAAACCTCCATAGCAAATCTTTCATCAGCCGCTTACTGCACCGCCGCTCCACCGCCGTTCCACGTCTGCAGTACCGCACATGTCTGCTGAGCCACCAGTAAATTGAGGTAGGCTCGATTTTTTTTTTGTTCGAATTTTTATTGTGGTAGAGTAATTGGATTCTGATAATTGTCAATCTAATTGCATGAATCATTCGAATTATGGAGGGAAACAGAAGTAAATTCGTAGAATTTGAATTTTAGGTGATTGAAAAAACCTTCAAAGTTCTTGTATTTGGGATAAATTCATTGATTGTTTGTATGTAAATATTTAAGCCGAATTATTGCATTAAGTTCAATCAAATTACCCTTAATTTTGTCAAATTTACTCAACGAATTCCTGGGGTTTTGATTCGAGTTTTTTCCTCGAAATTTCTCGAATTAATGCTTGAATTTGCTCAATTTTTTGCTCGAATTTGCTTGAATTTGCCCATAATCGAATTTGCTCGAATTAATGCTCGAATTCCTGGGGTTTCTTAGGGTTTTATTTTGTTGTTTTGCTCGAAATTGGGGGTTTTATTAATGCTCGAATTGGGGGTTATATTAATGCTCGAATTCCTGCGGTTTGGTTGTTGAATTTGTGGAAAATTTTTTGGTCGAATTTTTGGGGGTTTTTGGGTAGAATTTTTGGGGTTTTTGGGTCGATTTTTTGGGGTTTTTGGGTCGGTTTTTGGGTTGATTTTTGGGTGATTTTTGCTCAAATTTATGGGTGATTTTTGCTCAAATTTCCTTGAATTTCTGGTTTATTTTTGCCTTGAGGATTGCCTTGGACCTGGGTTTTTTCAGCCTGTGTTTAGAAACTGACTGCTTGAAGCTGTGCAATGGCTTAAAGAAAAGAGATGTGCCGCCTACTTACTACATAGTTTGGTTTGGTAGTGAAAAATATCCAGAATTTAGCTGCTAGGTGTCGTGTTTGTTCCTTTTCTTTTGTGAAACGTGATGGCAATCGGGTTGCTCATGAGCTGGCAAAAATGAGTTGTAAGGCCTGTTGAACGGATTAATGACTTGCATTGTGCAAATGTGCCTAATTCATTGTTTTTAAAACAATTGTCTAAGGCCTGTGTACAGAACAGAAGGAAGCACTAACGTTGAAATGGGTGTTCTTTTATAGGTAGTTTAAGGGGTCTAATGTTGAAATGAGTAAAATATAGATGATTCGTAGGCAGCTAGGTTGGAGATTAGACAATTGCAAGCAATAGAAATGATTTGCAACTTTCAAACATAATGTCTTCAAAAGGTTCTTGAGGTGATGTAGGTTAAGGCAATCATCTGTGTTGTTTTCCTTTTTTTTTTTTTTTTTTTTTTTTTTTTCTTTTCTTCTTTTTTTTTTCTAAAGCTTGGTGTGTTGTGCAGCAACATAGCAATTATCAATTATCATTGCTGTGAAGCCATCGGATAAACAGTCAACAACCGTGGTTCTTTCCTTGACTATGTCTGGTGTGGAAAATAGTTAGCTAGAATCTGATGTCTGTACTGTTTTAATTTATTTATGGCATGTGAGGATTAAGATTCAAGTTTTTTTGCAAGATTTTTCCTTGTCTCAATGATGTTCTTGTAGTTTAATTGACTGATATCGGCTCATATTTATTTTTACAGTAGACAAATTTCAGACAGTTAAACAAATGAACAATATAAATGGCAGAAGGGGTGATAGAAGAAGTTCTAAAGTTCCACTGGAGGCAAAATTTGATCCATGAAAGTTGGCTTGACAAATTTCAGTCCCACAAGTGGAGGAAGCAATGTTTTTGGTATGAAACTGGTATCTCTATTGTGAGATTGCTAAAAAATTTCTGAGGCATGCACTGACAGAAATTATTATGCACATGGTTGTTATGTGTATTACGAGCAGCCTTTTTGGATAGTATCTGTTCTTATGAACTTAGATAAAAAAAAGGATATGCTTATTTATATTTAATTAGATGAATTTATTGTATATTATTAACTAATATGTATGCATTTTACATTGTTTTGTAGTATTTTAAGCAAGTTCCTCCTACATATTCTCAACAAATGATCGACGAGCTTAGGAAAAGGTGGATTTCATATATTACCGGATACCATCAACCAAATGACGACAACGACGACGATTTATGTGAATTGTAGATCAATATGGTATTGGTATATCTAAGCATAATTTTTCTTTTCAATCAACATTAACTAGAACACAAATTTTTGTATGTGGCTGGCCACATGGCGTGGCCAACCGCAATTTCTATTTTTTTTTTAAAATACCACAAGTCTTCTAACTCCTCTTTTCCTAGCTTTTTCTCCAAGCCAAACTACACCATACATCACCAACAACATATCTCTACTACACCCATTTTCTCAGCTTCTTTTTCAAGCTACACCACACATCACCAACAACCATATCTTTACTCTACTCATTTTCTCTCTCCTCTTTGCCAAATTGCTGCAATTAAAGCCCGAAATTGTAGAAATTGCTGTGAAAACTTGCAATTAATTAACCTTAAGATCATCAACAACATTTGAAGTAGTGAAATTGATGAGAACCAGAGAAATGTGAGCTTGTTTTCTTCGTGAAATCTTAGATTGAATATTCTTCGTCAAAAACTCAGCAACAGAAACATCAATAGTAATATGAGTAGATTGTAGAATATTTGTAGGGTGCGACTGGTTTGGTCAAGGATTACTTGTAGGGTGTTATTAGTTTGGTCAGGGGTTACTTGTATGGTATTACTGGTTTTGGTTAGGAATTACTTGTATCGTGTTATTAGTTTGGTATAAGTAACTCTTAAATAAGTAACTCATACAAGTAACCCTTGAAACAACTCATATATGTAACCCTTGAATAAGTAACTTATACAAGTAACCCTTAAATAAGTAACTCTTGAATTAACCCATACAAGTAACCCCTTAATAAGTAATCCATACAAGTAACCCCTGAAAAAAAAATACAAGTAACCCTTGAATAAATAATCCATACTTACAAGTAACATCTGAAAAAAAAAATACAAGTAACCTCTGAAAAATACAATTAACCTCGGAATAAGTAATCCATACAAGTAACCCCAGAAAAAAAAATACAAGTAACCCCTGAAAAATACAAGTAACCCCGGGATAAGTAATCTATAAAAGTAACCCCTGAAAAAATATACAAGTAACCACTGAAAAATACAAGTAACCCTTGAATAAATAATCCATACTTACAAGTAACCTCTGGAAAAAAATACAACCCCGGAATAAGTAATCCATACAAGTAAGCCCAGAAAAAAAAAATACAAGTAACCCCTGAAAAATACAAGTAACCCCGGAATAAGTAATCCATACAAGTAACCCCTGAAAAAAATACAAGTAACCACTGAAAAATACAAGTAACCCTTGAATAAATAATCCATCCTTACAAGTAACCTCTAAAAAAAAAATACAAGTAACCCCGGAATAAGTAATCCATACAAGTAACCCCTGAAAAAAACAAAATACAAGTAACCTCTGAAAAAAAAATACAAGTAACCTCTGAAAACTACAAGTAACCCTGATAAAACCAGTAACCCCGTTATACACGTGAATAGTAACTCCGTTATGCATGTCTGGGTCTGTTAGTTTCGCTGAGTTGGCAACTAGTCACACGGTGTGGCCTGCTGCACCAAAAAATTCAAGTAACTCCTGAAAAAAAAAATACAAGTAACCCCTAAAAATACAAGTAACTCTTGAATAAGTAATCCATACAAATAACCCCTGAAAAAAAAATACAAGTAACTCCTGAAAAATACGTGTAACCTTGACAAAACCAGTAACCCCTGAAAAATACAAGTAAACTTGACAAAACCAGTAACCCCCGAAAAATACAAGTAACCCTGACAAAATCAGTAACCCTCGAAAAATACAAGTAAGCCTGACAAAACAAGTAACCCCCGAAAAATACAAGTAACCCTGACAAAACCAGTAGCCCCATTATGCACGTGAATAGTAACTTCGTTATATGAGCGTCTGAATCCGTTATTTTATTGAATTGGCAGCAGGCCACACGGTGTGGCCTGCTGCACCAAAAAAGCTCTGTAACTAGAAAGGTGTTTTGATATTTAACTCACGTATTTGTTTGTATAGTAAAAATTTTGTATGAATGATTCAATTTAATTGTGGTTCGATGTTTTAAATTATATATATGAAGTATATTCTGATGGCTTTCGTCATATCTAGAAATATTTTTTGTTGATTTTATTATACAAAAGTTTATATTGCACGTATACAGGATCATGGATTTATTTTACATGGGAAATGTGGAATTTTTCTTACAGGATAAATGTACAAGATACAAAACAGGAATACAACAAATACAGGTCTAAATGAAATCCAAAATAATACAGATTATTAAAATACAGGAATAATACAATATAAAATACGTACAAAAGTAATTCGAATTATTATGGCTGGATTTTTTTTAAAAAAAAATTAAAGAACTGTTATCTAACTTAACCGTTCTCTATTGTAATTCAAATATAGAACGGTTAAGTGTCCTAAACCGCTCTTTATTTCTTCCTTAGTGTACAAATTTAAGAAGGGAAAAGAGAACGGTTGTGACTAACAACCGTTCTCTATTTGTTATTATATAAAACGCCTAAACGACCCGTTCTCTATACTTTATACATCGCTTAGCAAAAGATCGCCCCTAAGGCGATCTATAAATCCTATTCTAACAGTTCTCTAAAGCCTTTTTTGTAGTATTGATCCTTTGCAAACTACATAAGGATCCTTCTCAAAGCATTGAATCATTAAGCAACGTGTCATGTTACATAGGATTGAAACTCCTTTCAATATAATGTTGAACCTTATAAGAATATTATCAATATAAGCTTCTTAACCAAACTCAAACATCCATCAAAACCTATCTCTACAAATTTTGAATCCCAAATGTACTCATCATTCTCTTCAAGGTTTTTCATACATAATGCACTACCCACCACTTGACTCTTCAAGCAATGAATAATTTTCTCTTTATACTAGACCAAGAAGACTTCATAGCTCCCACTAAACATCTTGTACACACAAGACCTTTTCTTCATTTTACGAGAACATCAAACGATTTGATTAACTCACAAAATTAAGAACATTAACTCCATGATGCTATGCATCCTAGGATTATTGGATCTTCAAACTTTTGATTGTATCATATACAAATATTCTTTCATGAACAATTTCAATAAAGTATTTTGAAATCCATCTACCAAATCGTATAAGGTAGAAATCACTATAATATCTTTAATAGATCTTTGCAACATGACTAATGTAAAGGTTTCATCGTAGTCATAGTCATACTATGAATTTGTTGAATCCTTTAACAAGTCTTTGCTTTAGTTCGAAAACATTTTTTTTTCTTGTCTGTTTTTCTTATAATGGGTCTCATCCAATCAGGCAAATTATTCAAGTGTCATACACTTGCTTACAGACTTAGAATCTATTTCAGATTTCCTGGTTTTTATACCACTTGGAGTCATAACTTGTCAAATCATCTTTATTACTTGCATAATCATCATGTTCCAAAAAGAATATTTTTAGAACTCTTAGTCAATATGAAATCATATTTCCTTGACTAAGTTTTACATATGCTAGTCATCATTGTGGGTTTGATGCAACAATTGAAACTCATACAACAACTTTGTTTAGTTTTCAATGAGAAACGACAATAAAGGATTTGCACTTGGAATGTACTACCTTCGACACATGGTTATTACTCCCATTACACTTAATGAGACCACGCGTTGTCATTTGTAACATGAGGTGAATCATGCTCATATTGTTGCTTTGATTCGATTACTTCTCAAATTTCTTCAAGATTTTCGAAATAATTTTTCTTGAACTCTTTCAAGGCTCTTGAACTTTTAGAGATTCTTATACTCCCACTTGACTTTTTGAGGAGGCACTTTTAGCATAGGGTGAACCAACCATGGTTTAAACCATGTTTGTTTGTTGCTTTTCTCGAACTCTTTCAAGATTTACACTACTCCCACTTGACCTTTTGGAACAATTTCCATAAGGGCACCTACTTGAGGAATAAACATTTTGTGCTAAGTATGATTTGTATAGCAGTACCCCGTGCTCTGTATAGGAATTGATCGTGCATTAAACGATTTAATACAACATTTATTCCTTGCTTTGTAGAAAGACTTAATAAGAACTTTTCTTATCCATATCACATATGAAGCCTTTGCTATAACTTGATTTGACCTATGTAGTTTGTTTAGTTTTGTAGCTTATCTTAAAAGTATATCCCCTGAATAATGGTTGGAAGATAGGTAATTTTATCCATTATCAAAATATATCTTATATGGATTGATAGCTCCATTCATAAACACTTCACAAGGTTTTCTTTCGGAGTTTGTCGTAAAACGATTTCACAACTCTTGGATGTTCATCAAGGTCTTGGCTTAAATTCTCATTATTACGATCATATCGCAATACTTTGAATGTGTTGCCAAGTATATGTCTTGACTTAAATTTTCACAACTACAATCATATTGTAATGTAATTATTATCTTGTCAAGTATCACTGAACTTCATACCGAACCTTTTGAACTTTTTAGTATTTTCATTTCCATGCTTCAACTAAGCGTAAATAGTGATGATATCACAAATGAAGTTTCATTGTCCGTCTCTAGCCTTTGAACCTTTGGTTTTCTTACATCGATATGTATTCGACCTCGAGTTCACATCATCATTTCTCTAAATGGTGACTTAGTCAAAATTTCAAATTAGAATGATAATTACATATATCAATGGATTCATAATCCAATGATATTGAAAGTCCATCCCTTTGGATCCTCTGCATGAAATTTTCATTTTTTATTTGAATTTATTGACATTTTAGAGACAATTTATATGTATAGAAATGGTTTAATTATTTCTATCATATAGAACTTTGAACCTATTTAGCAATCTCAAAACACATTATGATTCAATGAAGCATAGAATAACATTTATTCCACGTTTTTTTTTTTAATATTCGATGCTTAGTCATTACTAACATTGAATGGTGCTTTGATAATGTCAAGAATGAATAACATTTATTTAATTCTAGCCAATAACAAGGTAAGGTGAAATATAGGTTCTACTTGTAAAGTTGCAACTTTTGCTTCCAGACTCGTAAATTCTACTTGTGAAGTAGCAACATTTGCTTCTAAACTTGTAGATTTATTTCTCCTTTAGCCATACTTCTTCATTTAGTTCAACCTCATTCTCAATAAGAGAGAACTAAACAAGACATCATATGTCCAAGAAGTAGTAATGTGCTAAATCAATTTCTATAATATACTTCTTAAATTGGAACATTTTCCATTCTTTTACCTTCCAACTATATGAGGTAGTTTCTAATCAATTGGAATTGGTCCATTTAATTAGAAACATTTTTCGTTCATAACAACTTTTAGCATATAAGTAGTTCTAGGTTTGAGAAGTAGAAACTTGTTTGCATTTCTTGGCCTATAACTTCTTAATGCAATCATCATATTTTCTTAAACCTTTCCCATTTGAGCCACTTAGAACACTTCTCTTAGGTTGAAAATGATGCTTTTCTAAACTACTTTAAGCACTTTTCATGATTTTTCTAAGTCTATTCAATCATCATTCATATTAGAATTTAATCAACTATTTAACTATTATATAAAATGGATGAAGAATAACGTCATTTGATCAACTTTTTATCATAGAAATTTCCAATCACTTTCTTATATCCAATCATATTGAAAATAAGAGATTTTATTGGACTTCTATACTTGTCTTTTAGAGAGTTTGTACCTCCCATCTCATTCTATCCCTTGAAACACTTTTCAAAATGAAGATGTGTTGGCATTTTACTCAAATGTTTTGAATAAAACCAACCTTAGACATGTGACATGGATTTCTAAAACTTGTCTTTTAGAACCATCTTAGCAAAGTTGGAATATAGGTTAGTTTATGGATTATCTTTTAACCTTTTGAGAACGTTTCTCAACTTTATTTTCAATCGAGGAGATTATATATAATAATAAAATTAGAACAACATTTTACTTAAAAGTAAACGCGCAAAATTCAATTATGTTTAATAAAAATTTAAAGTACCATAAGCGATTTTAAAACTGGTAACTTTAAAGCATTTATTCAATTTTAAGTGATCCCTATTAAATAAAATGATTCCAAGATCCTTTATTTGTGCAATAATTGACCGAACTTTGGCCCTACCATCAACCATTACATTTTCATGGTGAGTAAACTCTTTACTAATTACAACTCTTTGTAATTCTTGGTTGAATAATTAACCATCACATGTTTAATTATTACCCTTAGCTTCAAGGTTCTAAACTCTTTAGGTAACCTTGTTGAGTATAACCAATCAAAGTGTAAAATTTGTTTTACCCCCACTCCCTTAAGATATAATATGACACCCTGCTTTGGCATGACCCATCATAAATATCGAAGGTTTCATCGGGTTTTTGATTGAAAAAGCAACCTCAATATTACTGAGACCTAGATTTATTATGTTGTGATTAAATAGTGAACTCTAACGCATCATCACAAAACATCAATAAAATCTAACATGCATAAAATACTGAATGCATAAACAAGGCATATCATGGCCCCTAATCCTAAGAAAACTAACAAAGTAAATGCTCCCACTTGAATCATCATGGATCTCATCCACCTTGCTCTATTGGGCCTTCACTTCATGGGCTTCTTGGATTAACTGCAACCTGTAATTTTACTCTATTCTATCTACTACTTAAATAAAAAGAAATAAAATTACAAAAATACTTTATCGGTACATAGACCGTACTAAGATTACAAAAATACATCACGATGTGCAGATCGTATTTAGTAATTTACTATGCCATACTGGTCATTATATAGCAAAAATAACATCATATATTATAAAGTGCCACATAATAAATCACTCATCATGCTTTCCTAAACTACAACATCGAATGATCATAATTAAGGAAACATGGCACCAAAATATCTCATATTTTTAATTAGTGCAATTAGATAATATCATATATTATTCATGACAATCAATAAAATATCATATATTCTAAATTAGTCATGAGATAGAATCAAATCTTATATTAATCTTAAAAGATAAATCATATTTACCCTCAAAGATTATCCTAACAATGTTAGGAAATTCTATCCTAATTACTAGCCAATCACAAAATTTTAAATCAATTATATCCAAAATTAATTATGGGATAATCACATTATTTAAATCAATTATTATCGTTTTGGAATATGCTCAGAATATCCTATCAAATCTTATCCAAAATTAACCACTTTAATTATGGATAATTACCAATTTAACAACTTTAAATATGGATAATATCAAATATAACAACTTTTGAAAGATTTGATTTTATCCTAAAATAAAAAAATTTATCCAAATAAAACTGATTTTATCTTTCAAAATAAAAGATCATATTTTCAAAATATTATATCTCATCCAAAATAAATCATATTTCTCTTGAAATATTTTTAAAATAAAATAATAATAACAATTTTTTTTTAAATCGTGCACCAGCCAACGTGGTGTGGCCAGCCGAAGTCGGCCACGGTGGCCGTACACCGTGAGGTGTACACTGCTCTGCAGCGGTGCACAACAGCAACAGTAGTGTCGTGCAACTGTTGCACGGTGCTGCTGTTACTGCAGCCCTGATCCGACCTGCTGCCCTGCCCCGCTCCCCCCTTCGGACCACCTACAGCGGTAGCCGCCGTGGCTGCGCCACCCAGCCGCGATTGTCACTACTAAAAACCTTTTTTTTTTATTATTAATTTAAATAAAACAAATCATATTTTGTAAAATTAAATTAATGTTAATGTGGTCCAATTAATTTCAAAATTAAATCACATTCAATCTTGAAATTAGGATTCTTCATGAAATTAATCCCCAATTTAATTTAACTCTTAAATTAAATGATTTGATCATGAAAAATTCATAATTTATCATGAAATCAAATAGATTAAAATCATTAGTTACATAGTAAACGAATTAAATCAAAACCAAAACCCAAAATTCATAATTTAGGGTTAGGGTTTCGAAGTTTTCAAAAAAATAGGGTGGGAGTTTGAAATTTTCGAGTGATTAGGGGCAAAATTCGGATCTCTTCATTCTTTTTTTATAGCATTAGTAAATCACATTTAATCAATTCCAAGATTTAAATCACATTTAATATAGTAATTGACCCATAATTAAATTATTCTCCCTCCTAATTGAATTAAAATTGTTGACTATCAAAGAATTATAGTCAATATGCGTAAATGCAATAGGCTAACTGATACCACTGTAGGAGATTATAGGTACTACGCAGCGAAAATAAACATGAATCATATTCATACAGTATCTAATCCCAAGATCTAATGCATAACACATAAAGAACATATAATCGTACCTTTGAAGCGTGATTTCATGTGCGATCGAGCAAAAACAATGGGAGATAAAGAACCTCAATTGTGATTCCTCTACTTGGTCCACGGGCACAGATTAAGATCTCCACTAATGCTAGTTAGTTGCAATTGAACCCTTCAATTGACCTTCTAAGAAGGAGAGTGAGCAACGAACCACCATGAACCACCACAAACCACCACACGCGCCACCAAGGGTAGCCGGCCGTACGGACGAGGGGAGGAGAGAGATAGCCGTGAGATATAGAGAGGAATTAGGGTCTCTGGGATTGGTTGCCTTGATGTTAAAATACACTGTGTGTGAATTATGACTGATTCCTTGCAACCCTAGGCATGAATCTTATTTATAGATCTCATCTCTAAATAAGAGTCTATGTAAAAAGCCCAAAACTTAATTCCAACGTAACTATGCTAGCCCAATCCATTTCATTATTAGTTAATTGCTCATGAGGCCCATTAATGGGCCTCTAACTTGCTTAACCCAATACCCTTGTGTGTGACCTCATAGGATCCATTCTAGCGGGCTTTGGACTATTTAACTAGTCCAAAGATCATCTCTCATAGTCTAGCAACAGATGATGATGCCCCAAGAGAACGAACTTATTATCTCCATAATAGTGATCCTTGATATATCTAGTAATTGCACTTATCGAAGACACAACTCCTTTACATAACATACTTCCTCTGAGAGAGAAATACCCCAGCATTTGATCTATCAGCTTCAATTCCCAAAAAGTACTTAAGTTCACCCATATCCTTCATTTTGAACTGACTATTTAAGTACCTTTTTTCTTCACAAATCATTTCCATGCTACTCCCTGTGATGATCAAAATCATCAACATAGACAAGAATAGCTATGAAACCTTTTTCATGTTTTTTAGTGAACAAAGTGTAGTCTGTTTTTTACTGCTGGTATCCTTTCCCTATCAAGGCTGAGCTTAGCTTGGCATACCACTGTCTGGGAGCCTGCTTTAGTCCATACAAGGACTTATTCAATCTATACACCTTTCTTGGCTCACTTTCAACATTGTCACCAGTAAATTTCTGTCCAAACCTGAATCCTTTCCCAAGATATCCTTGTGGGAGCTTCATATACACTGTCTCTTGAAGGTCTCCATGAAGAAATGCATTCTTCTCATCCATTTGATGAACATTCCATCCTTTCATTGCAGCAACAACCAATAGAGATCTTACAGTTGACATTTTTGTTATAGGTGCAAACGTCTCCTTGTAATTCACCCCTTCTTTTTGCCTATTTCCATGAATAACAAGTCTTGACTTGTGTCTTTCAATCTTACCTGTCTTAGGGTCTTACTTTGTAGTATAGAGCCATTTACACCTAATTGTATGCTTTCCCTGAGATAGATTAGTAATTTCCCAGGTGTTGTAGTTTTCAAGAGCCTCCAATTCTTCATTCATTGCTTTCTCCCATTTGTAATGATTTACAGCATCTTTGAAGTGCATTGGATCAGGTTCTTTGATAGAAGATACCATTATAAAGAAATAGTCTCCACTTGCAGGAGTTTCAGCAACTTTTCTCACAACATTAGCATAGCTCAAAGTAGTAGCACCTACTTTATAGTCTTTGTGCCATACTGGGGCTTTAGTTTGCCTTGAGGATCTTCTCATCTCTTTTGAGTTTGATTCTTCTCTTGCTGAGCTGTTTATTTCAGTTTCTTCTTCATAGACCTCTTCACTTTCTGAATCACTCTGAGCTTTATCATCATCATCATCAATCCAGCTCTAATTCTGCTCACTGTTCTGATTTTCTTCTCTTTCTGCAAATGTTGTATGGAAGATGTGATATGGAAAGATGTTTTCATATAACTTTACATCCCTTAATACAAAAGCTTGGCTATTTATCAAGCTAATCAGTTTGTAACTTTTCTGATTACTTGGATATCCCAGAATATACAAGGAATGCCTCTTGCATCAAGCTTATCATGAGAAATACTTGGGTTGTTGGCCATAGCTAGGCACCCAAATGTTCTAAAATTTTCATATATTGGTTTCTTGCCATTAAGAACCTCATATGGTGTTTTGTCACCAAGCACACCATATGGTAACCTGTATACAGTCACCTCAGTATTTGACAGGAAGCCCTGCTTGAAATCTCAGTGCTTTACCCATCTCCAAAATGTTCTTATGTTTCCTCTCAGCTCTGCCATTCTACTGAGGCCTTCCTACACATGAGGTTTGATGATTTATACCCAATTTTTCATACAATGGCTTGCACTTTTGATCCTCAAATTTTGGTGCATTGTCATACCTCAATATTTTTATCTTTCTTCCATATTGAGTTTCCACCATTTTCACAAAATTCTCAAGAACCTTGAATGCATCAAATTTTTGCACCATTAGATTTACCCAAGTTACTCTTGAGTGATCATCTACAATAGTTAGAAAGTGCTTATACTTTCCTTTTGTGCACACTTTATGAGAACCCCAAGTATCAATATGCACAAGATCAAATGGTTCCTTTGCTCTAGATTTACTCACATCATAAGAAAGTTTTGTCAGCTTTGCTAGAGGACATGTCAAGCAAACCTCACCCTTTCCTTCTTTCAACCCTTTCAAACCATGAATTTTTTTGAATCCTCTAGATTGGAGAATGCCCCAATCTGTGATGCCACAAAGTTCTAGAACTCAACTTTGGAGCATTTGTCACAACTGTAGGGACACTTCTGTATGTACTGACATTCATAGCATCTTTTCCCTCACTCTCTTCTTCTTTATGTACTGATATATTAACCTTTATCTGACCTATAATTGCCTCAATGGGTTTGTTTTCCAGATAGTACAACCCACACCTCATTCTCCCTATCCCTTTAACTGTATTAGACTCCAAGTCATGTATGATGCAATATTTGGGATAGAATAATATCTTACTATGTGAATCATGCATCGGTTTATTCAATACATTATTTCCTAGATTCACATTGCCACAGTGAGTAATATTTGCAGTTTGACAATTAGGGAGATTTATTTGAGGATTGTTTTTGCTTCTAACAACATCATGCAATGTGTTTAAATACCCAGTCATATGATCAGAAGCACCAGAATCTATTATCCATTCATTTTCAATAGATTCAGCAAAATAGCATGATACCATACCTGCATAGCTGTGTTTTGTTTCATCATCATTATCACCAAAGGACTGCTTTGGAAGCATTTTCAACAGAGCTTCTATCTGCTGAACAGTGAATTGGTTTGTAGAACCAGTGCTTGATCCACCAAATTCACTTTGAATACTACTCACATTTTCTGTAACTTTGTTGCCCTTGTTCTTATTTCCTCACTTGTTATTTCCTGAGGCTATCTTCCCTTTTCCTTTCTGAAATGTTGTGACAGGTTTCTGCTTGTATTTTGCATGCCAGCTAGGATACCCAACAACTGTCCAGCATTGTTCTACCATGTGTCCTGCTTTCCCACAGGCTGTGCAACCATTTCCTGAGAGGTGCAGAACCTCTACCAAAACCACCTCCTCCTGGTGGTCCTCACCCTGAAGGTGATCCCCTACTAAACATCACTAGTGGTTCAGAATCTTCTCTAGTGTTGTTAAAGAGAGATCTCAGAGACTCTTCTTGTTCAAGATAGCAACATGATGTTTCTACAAATGGTAAGGCAGTCATCATAAGAAGCTGACTCCTTTTAGGTCCATATTCATCATTAAGACCATTTAAGAATTGGAACAACTTGTGTTCCTCCATTTGCTTATTCAGAGATGTCAGAAAAGCACTCACTTCAGAAGTGATATTGGTGATTACAGGAAGAGCATGAAGAGATTCAAGTTCTTCCCAAATAGCTTTCATTTTGGTATAGTATTCATTGATCTTCTTTCCTTGTTGCTTGGTATCATACAAATCTTTGTTAAGTTTGTATTTCCCAGACCCATTTGTGAGAGAGAACCTCCTTTCCAGCTCAGTCCATATCTGAGATGAGCTGTTAACAAACATGATAGATTGTTTGATTGAGTCTGATACTGACCCTAATATCAATGAGATAATCATACTGTTGCAGGTTTCCCATGCTTCAGATTTGACCTCATCATCGTGGTCTGTCCTCCGTGTTCCTGTTACAAACCCAAGCTTTCTTTTTCCAGTAAGAGCAATCTCCATAGCCCTCTTCCATGACCTGAAGTTGGAAGATCCCTGGAGTTTCTCAATCCCAACAAACGCCTGACCATCTAAAGGGTGGAGATAAAGAGGGCTGATCGATTCAATAGATGTAGTTGGCATTATAAATAGAGAATTTTAAGGTGAAGAAATGAAAAAAGATTGTAACTTTATATAGAGTACATTAATATCAGAGAATGTTTGTAAGTTTTGAGAAAAGAAAAGAACTATTTTTAGGCTAAATCTGAGCCTGCAGCTCTGATACCATGAAGACAACAAAATAAGAGGAGAATAAATCAAACACTAAAATTTAGGGTTGCTCATTCTGCTGATTGTTCATTCATTCATCATAATCTGATTACACCATCAGTCATTACATATATAGGCTGCTAGGACCACTGACAAAGTGACAGCACACCAAAAAGAAACTTCCTATGAAACTTACAAAATAACGGTAAGAAAAGACAGCCATAGACTAGGAACAGGACAAAGAACATAACAATATCAACGGCACTAAGGAATGAGAACCATCCTTCAACACTAAAGACAGCTTGATGTAGTCATGTAGATGTATTGCTGATCTGCAAAGGCATTTTAGTTACATTTGATTTTGGCCAACTGTTTATGAGGACTTGTGTGCTTAATTTTGTGTATTGTCTTTGTCAAATGTTTGTGTGATAGCTTTGTCGCTGCGTTTGTGAATCTCTTGTTTAATCTCTTCACCAATAACCATATCATCATAGATGACTAATACAATCCAAAAAAAGTTTAAAGTTTCTTCAACTCAGCTCTTGTATATATAGTTGTATCAATCTAGTCCTTACCGAACAACAACCTTGTTGATCACTGGGCCGTTTCTGGATAGGCTCTTGAGAAAAAAAAATTTGCTTTTAAATATACAACACAAGTACTGGTGAGGATTAATAAGCATCTCTTTTTGTTGCTTTCTTAACATATGAATGACAAGACCTAGTATTTGTTTTCAGGTTTTTATCATTCTTTCCTGTTTGATCTCTGTCTCTGTTAATTTCAATACTTTCCTTGTGATCAGGAAGATATCTATCAGGTGCTGGGACATTTAAAAACATGCCTAGTTTTGGCATTTGGCTCGCTATATCTTACTTCATGATCTATTTAGATGAACATTTTGGGTATAATGGTTGCGTTCATGGGAATGATTCCTTAATGTTATTACTGTACCCGAGAAACTCAGAAAAAGCCTGCTGGAGCACCAACATTGTCTCAGGTACTTCATTGTAACATTTCATTTGGTTGGTATGTGGTTACGGTAACGATCTTATAAGTATTTGCGTGGAAAGCACCAATGGTCATGATAATGCTTAGGTTACTTCAATATATGAATGAATTTATTCCTTCTATATAGTTGAGCTATCCATGAGCTTCAGAATAAATATGCTTTGTGCAGGAAGCTTATATATGTTCCTTTCCATTCTGTCTCGAAGTGTCAAAGAGGACTCTTACAGCTAAACCAAGAAGATACATGGGCTATATTAGTATAACAATTGTTTCGGGTGAAAACAATAGGACCTTGCCGAAGGTCCAATGAAGTGGATGAAGACTGGTCCGGTTCAAATGATGCTGGGCCGAAGGTTTCCTGCACAGTAGACACACGTAAACTGGCCTCGGGGGTGGATCCGAGGAAGACCCCTCTGATGCTGAAGTCAAACAGTGTTTAGAGAGAGAAAGCTATGCAAGAAATTTATTGCTTGAGGCTTTACGTGAATATCCGACAAATGATGTAATTGAAGGCTTTTATACCTTTGCATACAAAGAGAGGAGAATAATTGGGCCCCAAATAATCATGGGCTGACCATAACAATTTGGACCAATTGACTTATTGCTGACTTGGCTTGATTGGAGGCTTGGGTCTTGACCTTGGAATATTGGATCATTTAATGACTAGGCCCAAATAGCTTAATTGGACCCAAACAACTTGCCCCCCAGACCCGATTTGGAAGGATGACGAGTCGGGTTTGAATCTAATAAAAATGGAGGGAAGTAAATGATTTAATTAAATCAAAAGATTTAAATTTTAAACAGTCATTAACTAAATAACTGTAATCAAGATAATTAATGGGAAGTTGAGTGGATAATGGGCGGTTAATTAAGAGAGAGAGTGTTTAACGGTTAGTTAGGAGGCGTTTAAGAGAGATTTAAATTTTTCGACCCTTGAAATTCCCTTTTCTGGAATTATAAGGCCTGACTCGCATTCTTGCCTCATTTCTTCGCCGATTCACACTTGAATTCTTGCAAAAAAAACGCCATTTTTCGCTTTGAAACCTTAGTGTAGTATCTCCGAATCCAAGTTCGACACTAAAATCCGCTACTCCAACTGACTTGACTGGCGCATTTCGACCCATTTAAAGGTAAATTTCTTTGAGTTTCTCTTGATTTTCTTGCCTTTTTGAGAGAATTCCTCTTTTTCCCACTTTTCTTCTTCGAACTTGATTATGGCTCGAGGAAGAGGGCGTCAACCCGGTCGACGGGGTCAGGCTAGGGACCCCCGAGATCGCGCCGATGTTTGGAACGGGGAACGAGTCCGGGAAGACCCGGAGAGGGGGATTCCGGCCGTTCCCCTGAATGCCGCGCTGCCCCAGCAAGACGCCGGGGCTGGCGAGGCAGAGCAGCCAGAGCAGAGAGAACAGGCTGAGCAGGTAGAGGATTTGCCTGCTGTGCTTTGGGACTTGCTCCCTGGGCACGCTGAATGGCAAGATGCCGAAGCTCAGCGTGCCATGGTGAAAAATACCCCTTACTCTTGGTGGGTTCGGCATGCCGAAGCTTATCGGTTTGCTGAGAAAATAGAGTTGCACTACGGCATTTTCGAGGAGGATGGGTTTTGGTGCCGAATGCCCTCGCCGATTGACAGGATTCACCGTCCCCCTCCTGGGTATATAGGGGTATACACTCGGCAATTATAGTATGGGCTTCGGTTCCCTCTGGATCCCTTCGTCAGGGATATTCTAATAAAGTACAGAATTTCTCTGTGCCAGTTAATTCCTGTCAGCATGCGGGTAATGACCTATCTCTAGGTGTGCCGGTTTTTTGCCGTTGAACCGAATTTGAATTGCTTCCGAAGGATGCATCAGCTAGTAAAGAACACCCAGAGCGTGTACGGCCAACACGGGTCTTTAGGCTAGTGGCGAATAGAGAGCCGCCCTCAATATTTGACTATGTGGCCGAACGATTCTTCGGATAAGGATTGGAGAGGTCAGTGGGTCTGGGTAAGGGTTCCCGCTGATCCGGAGCACCCTTATTTTTTCGGGGCTCCCCGATACCTCTCAAGGCCCGATCCGAACATGCAGGACCTGGGCCCCGAAGACCCTGATGCCACCCGTCACCCCAGCTACGAGCAAATGAGCTTCTTCGGGAAGCAGGAGAACCCTGGGGGAGTTGGCCGAATGAGATTCATCCCGACCAGATGGCTTCCAGATAACCATTACGTCTACCAAGAGAAGATGTTGGCGGTTGTCGGCCTCAGCCGAAAGTACAGGGATGGTAAGTATCTTCGGCTGGGGTCGAGGACTTTGCCTTATTTATTTTCTTGCTTGTTTTTAATGCCTACTCCCTCAGTCTAACCTTCGTCTTGCCCTTTCAGAGCTGAGCGAAGCTACTTCGGGTATTGACTACAATCGGCTTGGGGTGAATGCTGAACGGGTCATCCTAGACCGGGCTCCAGGGATCACAGCTCCGAAGAACCGTCCATTGAATTTGCATTCAACGGGCCTTCAGATCGAGGCTGCCGCAGATTACACCAAGCAGAAGCCTTGGTGGGAGAAGCGAGATCCCCTTAGGCCCTTATTACCCGAGGAAGCACAGGCTTCTCAGACAGCCGAAGACGTGTCCCGAGCAATTAACTCCTTGGAAGGAGGTGTAGGGACGTCTGGTGCTGCCGAGCGGGGTACTTCTGCATCCGGAGCTCAGCCGAGGGTTTCGGTAAGCTCCTTGTCTTTTGCCTTGTTTGTTTGTTGTTTTTTTTTTTTACTCACACCTTGCTGCCCCCCATTTCTGCAGTCCGAGGAAGGGAGCGAAAGGAGAGAAGGGAAAGCACCTGCTCGTCCTGAGGATTCATCTTCGTTTGAATCTGAAGAAATGGACGAACAGCCCTTGGCCAAGAGGAGGAGGAGGATAGCAGTGATGGGGCCTCGTCAGTTTCAGACAGGGATAATGCCTACTGGGGGCATCCATATCAGGGAGCCTGATGAAGGTAGACGCTCGCCGAGGGATCCCCCTCTGCCAGAAATTCCGCCTCCTCAAACCCCTCCTCCACCTCCCGAAACTCAAGAGATGGAGGTGGACCAAAAAACTCCTAATCCGAAAGGGAGGGTTCAAGGACACTCTGCTGAAGATATTGAGAAACCACTAGCTGAAGGTTTCTCAGATGACATTGAAAGGGAGGTTGACGCTTTGCTTCGTCAACCTAATTTGGGGGAGGAAGAAGAAGAGGTCATTGTTGCTGACCCCGGTAGAGACCAGCTGGGCTCCGCCGAAAGGGAAGAGAGTGCCGAGTCGGAGAAGGCTCAGGAGGTTCCTTCTTCTTCCTTTCCGTCCTTCCAGACGCTGAACTCTGGAGACCTGGGATTCTCGGCCCCCCGCATCACAGTCCCTGAATCTGTCTGGGAACGTATTTGGGGTCAGAACCGTGACGGAGCTGCAGGTTACTTCGGCGACCTCAATGGTATGTCGGAGGTAGACCGAGCTAGGGTGTGGTCGCTGAAGGCCAGTGCTGGAATGGGCGAATCCAGCCGAAGGGTCCCTGACCCTGCCAGAGACAACCAGCGCTTGCTGATGCAAGTACTTAACCGTTTAGGTTCTTTCCCCCTTTTTTAATTCAGCTCTTCTTTTTTATTAATTCAACTCTTCTCCTTTCTTTTTCTTCTTTTTTACTGATGTGCTCCTACAAACAGGTTGTGCACAATCAGACTCTTACTGTAGAGCTGATTGACACCCTCCAAGACAAGCTGGATCAGGCTTGGGAGGATGCTAAGATCGCCCAGGAGGAGGCGAAGTTGGCAGAGCTGAAGCAGCAGGCTGCTGAGGAGAAACAGGCGGCGGCCGAGAAGTATGAGAAGAAGGCTGCTAAGGCCCTTCAGACCTTCTTCCATGCCATGGAAACTGAGGTCTTCCCTACTCTGATGGCCGGGGAGAGGGTCATCTATGAGTTGGGGGCTTTCGACATCCCCAGTTTCAGGGCGGCTATCTCGCGCCGAATTGCTGCCGAGGCTGCTGGCCAAGTCCAGGAGATGGAGCAGAGGCTGGAAGGCCTTGAATCCAGCAGGATGGCCGCTGAAGAGGCTCATCAGGCAAGGGACGCTCAACTCACTGCTGCCCAAGCTGCTGCTGAGGGGCAGGACCGGAAGCTGAAAGAACTGGAAGATCAGCTGAAGGTTAAGGGAGACGAGCTGACCCAGGCCAGGGCCGAGACTTCCAATGTCCAGCTGGAGCTTAACGAGCAAAAGACTTCTTCATCCAAACTCTCAGAAGAATTGGAAAAATCTAAACAAGATTTGGAGGAGAGTCGAAAGAAACTGGCTGATGCTGAAGCCTTGCTCCAAGTCCGCCTCTATACCCAAGAAGAATATACAATGGGCTACACAAATGGGTTTAGGATGGCTCGGAGGTTGGCTCTCCATGCTGAGCCTTCGCTGGATTGGGCTAAGTGCGTCTTTGGGTTCAGGATCCCGAGGACCCGCACATGAAGTATCCTACTCCTGCTGAGTATGAAATCCTTCAGGCTGAAAAAGCCGAGGAGGAAGCTGAGCGGCAGGAGTTGGAGGCAGAACAGCGAGCCGCTGATGCCCAGGCAAGAGCCCAACTTGCCTCCTCTGCTGCTGGAATCGAGACTGCTCAGGGGCTAGGCACTGCTGACCAGCCTGACCCTCCGGCTGAAGCATAGGAAATCGGGCAGTCGTCTTCAAAGTCTTGCGGATCAACGTGCGCTTAACTTCAGACTTGCCGCTTTCTGAATCTCTTTCTGCCTTATTTTTTGCTTCAGCTTACCTTGATGTACAAACAGTTTATTTTTGTTTCTGTACGTATTTCGGCAGCTGTTATTTTCCGCTTGTGGGCGGCTGCCGATATAATCTTTTAGTTTGCTTGAACACTTAAACTTTGTAACTCGTGATACGAGCATGATTTCGTATTTATGCATTTGACGTTTCTCTCATACTGCTTTGCTTTGAACTTGCATTTTTTTTTTTGCTAAGTACAAAGCTTCAGCTTAGAGGTGTCGGCTGAGGCAGTCTGCACTTGTTGTGCTTCTTGCCCTCCCAGATATCTGAAGACTTGTTCTTCAGATTTCTGAGATTATTCTCATTTTCCTTGTCTATTTTCTGCTAGTTTATGCTTTTGCTCTTGATTTTCTGTCTACCTTGAAAATGGATATCTCAAACACAGGGCCAACTGAAGGCAGTATTTTAGATAATGGCTATCTGGGATACAGGGCTCAGTTAAGGCAATATCCCAGATTTGTCCATGGACTCATTGCCTTGTAGAACAGGTCTTACTGAGGTTTTCATCCCAGCTGAAAACCAGAGTTCTTTAAAAAGGCGAGCTTATCGGCAATCCGAAACCTGGTGCTCTAAGGGCGAAGGTTTCGGACAAGGCCGAAGGAAACCCTTAGAGAGTAGATAGCATAAAGAAAAAGCGGATGAGTAAAAACTGCAAAAGTTTGTAGAAAATGGTGGCTCCGAGGCCTTTCATTAATAATAAAAAATGTACTTACAAAGATTGTCCTGCCCCGAAGGGTTTACACATGATATTTTTTAAGTACATCAGCATTCTAGTGATTTTTCAGTTCAGTTCCATCCAACTGCCGAAGCCTGTATGTTCCTGGCCGAAGCTCATCATAGACTTCATAGGGTCCCTCCCAGGCAGCTGAGAGCTTCCCATGAATTCGGCTTTTTTGTACTACCGCAGCGTTCCGAAGGACGAGGTCTCCAATTTTGAGAGGCCTCGCTTGGACTCTTCGGTTCTAAAATTTGCTGATTCTCTGCTTGTATGCAGCCATTCTGACTCGGGCTGAGTCTCTTACTTCATCGAGGAAATCGAGGGATTCCCTCATAAGATCCTTATTCTTGGTCGAGAAGTGATGCACTCGCAGGCTTTCTGCACCGATCTCCACGGGGAGAACGGCTTCGGCGCCATACACCAATTCAAAGGGTGAGTGGCCCGTTGCCTCTTTTTCGGTTGTCCGAAGGGACCAGAGGGTTCCTGGGAGCTCCTCCAGCCACTTGGACTTTTGATCCTCCATCCTCTTTTTGAGGGCATTCAGGATCTGCTTATTTGCAGCTTCGGCTTGTCCGTTACTTTGCGGGTGGCATACCGCTGAATATGCCAATTTGATGCCGAACTGATCTGTATACCGCTTCAGCGGCAGGTTATCGAACTGTCTTCCATTACCAAAGACAATTACTTTCGGGATGCCTAAACGAGTGATGATATTCTGCCAGATAAATTTTCTGACAGTTTGTTCTGTAATGTTTGAGGCTGCTTCGGCTTCAATCCATTTACTGAAATAGTCGACACCGACTATCAGCCATTTTTTCTGGTATGCGGCATCTGGAAATGGGCCCAGGATATTGACAGGGTAAAGTCGTATCCCCTAATCAAAAATAATTACCTATATCTCTAACTAAAGTAGAAAGGGAAGTAGGGTCGAACTCCACAGGGAAACAGGTCTTTTAATTATAGTTAATTATTATAATCTAAATTATCTAAGTAACCACTAATTTTAGGTAAGAATTCTATACTACGAAGAATAAGTTTAGGGAGAAAAGAATCAATAATAAGGAAACCTAGGGTCACAGGTTCACCAATAATTAATATTCCGGGATAGAACGAAGTAATTAATAATTAACAATGCATAGATAACATGATTAACAGGCTCTCGCAATTTATTAATCAACATAGATCTAACAGGCTCTCGCAATTTACTAGACCTAAGTTCCTATTAAAAATAGCCTTTAATATTAAATCAACATCTGCTCGATTCATCAATTCAGTATTGCTAAACATTCACAATCAAATTACATCTGCTCGATTCATAATCTAATTGCAAAGAGTTAAAACAATTCAATAGGAGATGATCATGCAATATCAATAATCAATAATAACAAACTATCCCTTCATATTAATTATGGATCCCCATAAACCCTAGAATGGAACTACTCACTAATCATCATAACTAAACCAATCAAGTAATTAATTAAAAGCATAATAAAGAAAACAATTAAAATAGCTGAAATTAAAAAGGGAAGAAATTGTACCAAAAATAAATCTGGAATTTAAGGAAGTATTAAGAACAAAAGTTTAGAGAGAATTTAAGAGAGAGAAAAAATACTAAGTAGAGAGAGAAAGTCTAAGGAAAGAAGTAAGTAATAATTCCGTACAAAACGTAATTTAAACCTCTCCTAAAACAAGAATTAAAACTAAACTAATCAGCTTCTAAGAAAACACGCGCCCGATCGGGCGAAGGGCCGCCCGATCGGGCCCGCCTTTTTTACAATGCCTTTACTGCTGTGCTGCGCCCGATCGAGCTTAGCTCACCCGATCGGGCGCGCCTCTTCCTTGAGGGCCCTTATGCGCGCAGCCGCCCGATCGGGCGTATGCTTGCCTGATCGGGCCTGGTCTTCTTCTTCGAGGCTTGAACTTCGATTGGGCTAGTTTTCTCGGCCCAATCCATATTTCCTCTCGGGTCTTGAATACTTGGTCCAAATGCCTCGTGATCCCAATTACCGAGCCCTTAATCACCGGCTCTCACCGATCTTGGGCTCCAAAAGTGGTCGTGTCCTTCTAGCTTCCGTAGTCGATCCAATAAAGCCCGGGAAAATGCTCCAAGAGTGCAATTTCCTGTAAAATACAACTAAAACTACGAAAACACTAGAACACACAAATTAGTAATAAAAGTGGCCCGAAAGAGCCAAAAACACTACTAATAACGACCAAGGGACGGGGATAAAACACTATATAAAATAGACATATCAGATATCCAACCCCCATTGAGAAAATGGAAGCGGATTCAGCACCGGCTGAAGCTCTTTGGGTGGCTGATGGATAACTGGTGCGAATTTTTGGCATTTTTCGCATTTTTTGACCAGCTCCTTAGCGTCTGAGATCATGGTGGGCCAATAGTACCCCGCCCTTAATGCTTTGTGGGCCAAGGTACTTCCCCCAATGTGGTTCCCACAAATGCCGAGATGGATTTCCCGAAGGATATAATCTGCATCCGTTGGTCCCACGCATTTTAGTAATGGGGCTGAGAAAGATTTTCTCAGCAGCTCCCCGTTGAAGACGATAAACCTTGAACTGGTCCGTTTCAACTTGGAGGCCAGAATTTTGTCTTCGGGAATTTCTCCTCGAAGCTTGAAAGCTAGGATGGGATCCATCCAACTTGGCTCCCGGTAACCGCAGCACACTTTAGGTGCTTCGTGGACACTTCTTTCCCGGCGCACCTCCAGATAAACGGATCGGTTCAGCTCAATGAGAGTTGAACTAGCGAGTTTGGAGAGTGCATCGGCTTGAGCATTCTGACCCCTTGGGATCAGCTGAACTTCAAAAGTTCTCAGCTTTGCAATAACTGATTTGATCTTGGCAAGGTATGATATCATTGAGGGCTCTTTGGCCTCGTAGCTGCCACCAATCTGATATGCAACTAGCTGAGAGTCTATCTTCAGACAAACATGTTCGGCTTCCAGCGAGATGCACAATTCTAGGCCGGCAATGGCCGTCTCATATTCGGCTTCGTTATTCAAAGCTTTGCATGAAAATTTTAGTGCGTACTCGAAGGACTTGCCTTCAGGAGAAGTTATGACCACCCCTGCCCCCGAACCGTTCACGGTGGAGGATCCATCCGTGAACACGGTCCAGTTTTTCTTTTCATCATCCAGCGTTTCCTGGTACGAGCATTCGGCCAGGAAGTCCACCAGAGCTTGAGCCTTTATGGCTGCTCTCGGCTGGTAGCTGATGCTGAATTATGTGAGCTCGAGATCCCATTTGGTCAAAACCACTATCTGATGACAATCGAAATAAGGTCTTAACTTCCGAGCAGCTACCACCACTGCATAAGCAACTTTTTCAAGTAAGGGGTAGCGGGTCTCGGCATCCGTCAGAGTGTGACTGACGAAGTAGATCGGTTGCTGAACCTTATTTTCCTCCCTCAGCAGCACTGCACTGATGGTGGCTGGGCTGACAGCCACGTATAAGTACAGGGATTCTCCCTCCACTAGGCTAGCCAGCGTTGGGAGTTGAGCCAGGTGCTCTCGAAGCTGCTTGAAGACTTCTTTTTGCTCGTCTTCCCAGACGAGCTCTTTTGTTTTCGGGAGTTTCAGAGCTTTGAAGAAAGGTAACCCCTTATCCGAGGCCCTGGAGATGAACCTCGAGAGGGTTGCCATTCTTCCGGTGAGCCGCTGAACATCCCTCTTTGTTTTCGGCTCGGGAAGATCGAGCGCTGCCTGCACCTTGGAGGGATTGGCATCAATCCCTCTTTTGCTGACCATGAACCCAAGGAATTTCCCTGACTTCACGCCGAAGACACAATTCTTCGGATTCAGCTTCATCAATGAACATATAAAACATACTTCACCCCAATAATCAAATCAAAACCAACGATTCAAGGCAAAGCTAGTGAACACGCTTCAACATCAATCAATCTTATTCATCTAATCACCCTTCCTCCCCAACAATTGTCAAGTAGAGCAAACCACAAGAGCATATAGAATTCAAGACTAGTGCTCACACACTCAACTCTCATTTATGTGGCGAGTAAAGAATGTACTCGATCGCTCTCCAACCAACCCCTTTAATGTGAACAATGCCCTCCCAACTCACACTCTCGTGTGTATAAAAACATTGAACGCTCATCCTACTAGTCGACTCGAAATATGCCAAGTCATAACTTGCATTGACAAACAACTCTTTCGCATTTACATAACTTCTATGCACAAGGTCGGAAGGTCTTTTAAGCTTGTAATGTAAGGCTAGGGTAAAGGTAGGATAAATTTGGGAGTATGTGAGAGAAAAGCTATGCATTACGGGAGCCAAAACCTAATAAACCCATGATCAAAATAATGATCATACACATCTCCAACATAACCAACTCCAAACAACAATCCACCAAATATACTCCAAACAAAATAAACAATCCCAACACTTACAATTTCACTCATAAGAATATGATAATGTAGAACTTTGAGTGAAAAAAAACTTTGAACTCATTCTTTTTTTCTTTTTTTTTTCTTTAGAACAACCTTCAAATAGAACATTTGAGCATTAAACTTTTCTTTTGCTCTTTCTTTTCTTTTTAACTCATATTGGAAATTTTAACTTTGAAACACAACATCAATATTTTCCAATCAAAAATCAAAGAACAATAACTCTTCTTTTATTCCCACATTGTGCAAATAATATGCACACCACAACTCCCTCACCTCACCAACTAATAGCTCCCCCAAGCCAAGCTTGGGACTAGTAACCAATGGGGCTCATATAGGCTTGTAATGTGGCTAAATAAACAATAAAGGGGCACAAGCAACAACATGGGTAACAAGAAGGGAACAAATGTATCTAATACTCTGAAGGCTACCTAAAAGAATGAACGCCTTCGTCCTCCTCATGTGCATAATAATAAGTCATGAAACACTACTCATAGTTGCAAATCAATACTCAAATTCATTGACATACCAGGAATTATGGAACTATCACACATTTCCTAACCAAATCAACTAGTCAAGCACTATATTCACAAGTAGTTGGACAAAATTAACGCATGTTAAGGAATCCAAGCAATCAAACTTCAAATCATAACCAACAAATCCACAATATTCATCATCGAATACCAAGAATCAAAATAATTTTTCTCAAGTACGGGGCACAGGGAAGCATTATTTACAATTCATTGGAACGTATTTTTGAATTTTTTTTTTATTTTTCAATTTTTTTTGTATTTTTCATGTATAAGAAAGCAATAAAAACTACACTAGGAAAGCAAATAAAACTATACTAGAAAGCAAATAAAGAGAGAAAAGGAAAAGAATTACCAAGTGAAAGAACACCCCCCCAAGCCAAATCAAGCAATGCCCTCATTGACTTGGGAGAGTAGCCTACTCCTCATCCTCATCCATCCTCGAATAGCCCCCGCCGTGGCTAGAACCGGCTCCTCCATGGCTAGAGCCACCACCTCCATACCCCGAACCACCTGCATAGTAGTTAGGGTCCACATTCCCACCCATACCCCCAAAAGGAGCATCACCCCCATATCCGTGGACCGAAGAGTAGTCCACGTAATTACCATACGCACCGGGGTGAGAATACCCTCCTTGGGGGTATTGGAACCAATCGGGAGTAAGTGAATCGGGAGGAATAGCCCCCCAACGGGCGTAATCATCATACATGGGATAAAGGCCCCTCCCTAGGTTCCTCTCTATATGACCAACCCGCCCATCTAAGGTGCTTAACCTAGAGTCTAGGTTTTGCATCATACCCTCAACTCTCCCTTGCCTCGTCTCGATGCGGTCTAATTGGATCCTAAAAGCCGAAAAGTCATATGGGGCATTGGGGTCGACGTTGTAATCGACCGAGGAAGTGGGCATGCCATAGGTGAAGGGTGGAGGTGGTTGGTAGTGTGGTGAGTGGTGAATGGGGGAATGGTGGGGTTGTGGTGAGGGGTGAGGTGGTTGAACCTCACCTTGACCATTTATCTCGAAAGTATAAGAGGGCTTCCCCTTCTCAAATTTGGTCAAGGCGGGGTTGGGTAAGGTAAAGGCTTGGTCTCTCCTACCCGATTGTCGGTGGACTATCCACCAAGTATCACTCCCCACAGGTTGCACCCAGTTCAAACCCCCTAAATAGGGTAGGTCCATGAGGTTCGATCCCACAACTTTCCTATGCCCATCCGAGTTCCAACCTAGGTGTTTCCTAGCAATGTGGGTCACTAACCCCCCAAAGTAAATAGGTTCCCTAAACCTACTAGCCTCGGCCGCATTGACCGCCCTTTGGAAGTGATTGGCTATCCTATGGGGTATGTTCAATTTTTCAGAAGTGGGAATTATATAGGATGCTAATAGTTCCAATTCATCTCTCCTAACATTTGCCGGTTCATGCCTCCCAAAAATAGTGAGGCCGGCAAATCTTTGCCAAAGTTTTGGGACGGGATGTTGAATCCACGTCCCTTTGGCATGCTGGAGGTTCACTAAATCCTCCCCAGTTAGCCTCTTATAGACCACGGCAGTGTGGTCTTGAGAGGGCTCAATAGGTTTATCCGATTTTAAATCAAACAACTTTCCAAATTCTTTAAGAGTTAGTCTCACATCGTTATTTAATAATCGAAATTGTACATGAGTGATTAGTGCATTCATTTGAATAACATTAAAACTTGAGATAAATTCTAATGTTAAGTAATCATATGTATCATGGCACATTTGAAAAAAACCACTCATGCCTATACCTTTGAATAATTTTTCCACATATTTATCTAGGCCTAACCTAACTAATGTGGGATGATGAATAAAACGGGTAGAGATTACCTGACGATCGATGAGGTTGACCATCCTAACCCGTTGCTCCTCCGAGGTAATGACAACCTCCTCCCATCCCGGAATTTGAAGATCCGGGTTGATTGTTGGTTGTGGTGCCCTCGAGCTCTCACCCCTTTGGTTCCTTGAACGCTTTGAGGCCATTTTCTTGTAAAATAGTGGCAAATTGGAGGTTTCTCTCTCTTAGGGTTTGAGAAAATTTGAGAGAAAATAGGGGAAAATTAGTGTAGATTGTAGAGGAGGATGAGGGGAGATGGAATATGTAAGAATTTTTGAGTTTGGATGGAAGAATTGAAGGAGATCTTGGATTGAAGTGAAGCTTTTTGGTTTGAAAATGGAGGTTTTAGAGAGAGAAAGTGAAATAAAGAAGATGAAATAAGGAGAAAGTGAGGAAAGAAAGAAGAGAAAAGAAAGTAAAAGGGGGACGGGCTGATGGCGCGCCTGATCGGGCGAGCCTCGCCCGATCGGGCGAAGATGGGATTTTCCAGAACTCAAGTTGCGCGCCCGATCGGGCGAGCTCCGCCCGATCGGGCGCGAACGCGAAGAAAATTTTCGCCCTTTACTCGCCCGATCGGGCGAGCTTCGCTCGACATATCTTTTCCTTCTCACTCGATTTTCCGCAAAAAGCGCCTGATCGGGCAAGCTTCGCCCAATCGGGCGAAAATAGCCTCTGAATTCAACCTTGCTTGCGCGCCCGATCAGGCTGTTTCGCCCGATCGGGCGAAAATAGGTCCGATTTCAAGCTTGCTTGCACGCCCGATCGGGCTCCTTCGCCCGATCGGGCGAAAATAGCCTCTGAATTCAACCTTGCTTGCGCGCCCGATCGGGCGAGCCTTGCCCGATCGGGCTCGAGCAGCCCTTTTTCTCCGATTTCTTTTCTTCTTCAAATTTTTCTAAGTCTTTATACCTGTCAAATTCATATCTGTACAACAACACTTAAAACTGGTGAAATATCACTCTCCTCGCCTCTCTAAAAAAAGCAAAAGTAAGGAAAAGAAAAACTAGCCTAGAAAGCATGAAATACGGGCTGCCTCCCGCAAAGCGCTGGTTTATCTAGGTCCCGCACGACCTTCTTACCACCTTGAAGCTCATGTTGGAAGTGGAGTTAGGAGAGTCTCCTCCACATCTCTAATGGTAGCACCTTCATGATACACTTTCAACCTTTGGCCATTTACCTTGAACTCTTCACCTTTGTCATTCACCAACTCCACCGAACCAAATTTGTTCACCTTTGTGACAGTGAAGGGACCGGACCACCTAGACTTCAACTTTCCTGGGAAAATCTTCAATCTAGAATTAAAGAGAAGAACCTTATCACCCGGTGCAAACTCTCTTGGTAAGATCCTCTTGTCATGCCACTTCTTGGTCTTCTCCTTGTAGATCCGCGCATTATCATATGCCGACAATCTAAACTCATCCAACTCATTGAGTTGAATAAGTCTCTTCTTGCCCGCGGCCTTAGAATCCATATTAAGCTCTTTGATCGCCCAAAAGGCTTTGTACTCCAATTCTACGGGAAGATGACATGCCTTACCATAAACCAATCTATAAGGTGAAGTACCAATCGGTGTCTTAAAAGCTGTTCGGTATGCCCAAAGTGTGTCATCAAGCTTCATGCTCCAATCTTTCCTTGACTTGGCTACTACCTTTTCTAGGATCGCCTTGATTTCCCTATTAGAGACCTCAACTTGACCACTAGTTTGAGGGTGGTAACTAAGCCCTGTTCTGTGATATACGCCATACTTCTTAAGGAGGTTATCCAATTGTTTTTCATGGAAGTGGGTACCCCCATCACTTATAATAGCTCGTGGAACACCAAACCTGGGAAATATGATCTTCTTGAAGAGCTTGATGACTACCTTAGAATCGTTTTTGGTGAAGCTATGGCTTCTACCCACTTGGACACATAATCTACGGCTACAAGTATGTAACAATTCCCATTGGAAGATGGGAACGGCCCCATATAATCGATACCCCAAACATCAAATATTTCAACTTCAAGAATCCCAGTTTGGGGCATCTCATGCCTCCGCGAAATGTTGCCAGTCCTTTGGCAAGAGTCACAAGCCTGCACAAAAGTGTTAGCATCTTTAAACATAGTAGGCCAAAAGAAGCCTGACTCATTAATCTTAGCCACCGTTTTAGTGGGGCCATGATGTCCATCGTAGGGTTAGGTATGACAACTAGTAAGGACGTCGTGAACCTCCCATTCGGGAACACACCTGCGAAATAATCTATCTGCACACTCACGAAACAAAAAAGGGTCATCCCAAAAGTAATGTTTAACATCATAAAGGAATTTCTTTTTCTGTTGGTAGGACATGTCAGGAGGTAGAGTACCACCTACTATATAATTAGCAAAATCAGCATACCAAGGGTGATGCTCTACAACTGCATACAGGTTGTCACCAGGGAAAGAATCATCTATAGGTAAAGAATCCTTACCCTCATCATACCTGATACGTGACAAGTGGTCTGCCACTACGTTCTCTGCTCCCTTTTTATCTTTTATTTCTATGTTGAAATCTTGGAGCAAGAGAACCCACCGGAGTAGCCTTGGCTTTGATTCCGCCTTGGCTATCAAATATTTTAGTGCTGCATGATCAGTAAAAACAATAACTTTAGAACCAACTAGATATGATCTAAATTTTTCTAAAGCATAAAAAACAGCAAGAAACTCCTTTTCTGTGGTGTTATAGTTGACTTGAGCTTCATCCAAGGTTTTGCTAGCATGATAAATAGCATGCAAAACCTTGTCCTTCCTCTGTCCGAGCACGGCTCCTAGTGCAAAGTCACTTGCATCACACATGATCTCGAAAGGAAGGTTCCAATCGGGAGCACATATGATGGGTGCTGATATCAAAGCCTGCTTAATCCTGTTAAAAGCCTCAAGACACTCGTTAGTAAAAATAAATGGGGCATCCTTGAGCAAAAGCTGTGTCAACGGTTTAGCAGTTTTAGAAAAATCTTTGATAAAGCGGCGATAAAACCCCGCATGACCCAAGAAGCTTCTAACTCCCTTAACATTGACTAGGGGAGGTAATTGCTCAATCACTGATATTTTAGACTTGTCTACTTGTATGCCCTTATCAGATACAATATGGCCAAGGTCTACTCCCTCTATCACCATAAAGTGACATTTTTCCCAATTAAGGACTAAGTTGCACTCTTCACATCTTTTTAAAATTTTAGCGAGATTAATTAAACATGAATCAAATGAAGAACCATATACGCTAAAATCATCCATAAAGACCTCCATGATAGACTCTATGAAATCAGAAAAAATACTCATCATGCAACGTTGAAAGGTAGCGGGTGCATTACATAAACCAAAGGGCATTCTACGATATGCAAAAGTGCCATAAGGGCATGTAAAGGTAGTCTTTTCCTGATCTTCAGGGTGAATCGGAATTTGAAAAAATCCCGAATACCCGTCCAAATAGCAAAAGAATTTGTGATTGGCTAACCTCTCAAGCATTTGATCTATAAAGGGAAGAGGGAAGTGATCCTTTTTAGTGGCGATATTTAATCTACGATAGTCTATGCACATACGCCACCCTGTTGCAGTTCTAGTGGGAATTAATTCATTTTTTTCATTTGTTATCACAGTCATCCCACCCTTCTTCGGTACTACCTGCACAGGACTTACCCACTTGGAGTCAGAAATAGGATAGATAATACCTGCATCAAGTAATTTCATCACCTCCTTCTTGACTACTTCCTGCATGTTGGGATTTAATCTTCGTTGGGGTTGAATGCAGGGCTTGTAATTTTCCTCTAGATGAATCCTGTGCATGCAAAAATCAGGGCTAATACCCTTGAGATCATCAATATTGTACCCTATAGCCTTCCTATGGGTTTTGAGGACCCCTAGAAGTTGGGAAGATTGTAGGTCAGTGAGTGCAGTACTGATGATCACGGGGTGTAATTCCTGTTCATCTAGAAAAACATATTTTAAATGAGAAGGGATAGGTTTTAGCTCAGGTTTCTTGACCTCTGCAGGTTTTGATTCCTGAACAAAATTTACTACCTTCATTGTCTCCTTGGGGCTTAACTCTTCTAAGGAAAGAGCATTTTCAATATCCTGTACCTCATTACCCCAAACGCTTGCATTGTTGCTAGATAAATTCCCGCAGAGAACTTCCTCTAAGGGATCCTTCGCAAGAACCTGTGGCAAGCTATCATCACAAATATCGTCCATTATATCAATTGTATCAATGTAGTAACAATTTTCCTCTAACATAGGCCCTTTCAAAACCTTCCCTAAATGAAAGGTAACATTATCGTCACCTACAGAAAGGGTTAGTTTACCATTTTTCACATCAATAATCGCTCCTGCAGTGTGGAGGAAAGGCATACCTAATATAATGGGTATTTGTGTGTCCTCTGCCATATCTAAAACAACAAAATCAACCGGAATAAAAAATTTACCAACTCTGACTGGTACGTCCTCTAAAATACCTAAGGGGTAGTTTACCAAACGATCTGCCATTTGCAAAGTTATATTAGTAATTTTTAATTCTCCCATATTTAATTTAACGCAGATAGATGATGGCATGACACTGACACTAGCACCCAAATCACACAAAGCTTTATCAATAAAAACATTCCCAATGTGACAAGGGATAGAAAAACTATCGGGATCCTTTAATTTAGGAGGGGATTTATTTTGCAAATAAGCGCTACACTCCTCTGTGAAAGCTACAGTTTCTACTTCATTAAAGGCCCTTTTCCTAGTCAGAATGTCTTTCATGAATTTAGCATAAGCAGGTACTTGAGTGATTAAATCAGTGAAAGGAACTGTTACCTGCAGGTTTTTCACAACCTCTAAAAACTTACCGAATTGTTTATCAAGCTTACTCTTCAGTTGTCGATTAGGGAATGGGAGCTTGATAACTGGGCTCTGCGCATCTCCTCCCTTATCCTGCGGTTTACCCTGCACAGAAACATTAGTAGGGTTAGTATCTATTTGTAGCCCTGCAGGGCTAGCAGGATTACCGTTTTGTATAGAGGAATCTAGATCAGGAACTGGTCTATCTTCCTTTGGCATAGGAGGTCCATCATAATGTGAACCACTCCTTAGAGTGATTGAATTAGCATGATCTGTAGGATAGATAGGTTGTGATGGTAGAGCTCCCTGCTGACGGGATTGTAGGGTAGATGAAAGTTGTGCAATTTGATTGTCCATGATTTTATTATGGGCTAGAATAGAATCAATTTGCGCATCCCTACTCTCCATATGCTTTTGCATATTGGCAAGCATTGCTCTAATTTCTGTCATGGCAGGGTCGGAAGATGATGAGGGTGATGCTTGGCTTTTCTGGCCGGCATTAGGATGATAATATTTTTGTTGTGGTGGTGTTTGCTGTTGTGGTTGTTGTGGAGGTGGAGGATTTTGTACATTGGTACTCCGGTATGAAAGATAAGGATGATTTTTATAACCGGCATTGTAGGAGTTGGAATAGGGGTTATTTTGCCTAAAGGTTTGAAAGGCATTAACTTGTTCCATAGAGCTCCTATAATCTTGCTCCCAATGACCTACAATTCCACAATTTTCACAGAAAGCTTCATGGTTAGCAACAGCAGAAACATTAGCTACAGAATTAGAAGCAGCAGTAAGATTATCTAATTTTTGACAAATAGATGTTAGTTGAGCTTGCAAAAAGGATACGGAATCGACATTATGTTTTCCTTTATTTGCAAACCCCCTCGGATTCCCATATTGGGAATTGTGTATTGCCATGTCATCGATAACCTGTCCTGCATCATCCACATTTAAATTCATAAACCTCCACTAGCTGCCGAATCTAGTACTGATCTAGAAGAATTTCCAAGTCCATTATAAAATGCTTGGATCAATTGCCATTGTGCTAGATTGTGGTGGGGGCACTCTCTCTGTAGATCCTTGAACCTCTCCCAAGCCTCATATAATGTTTCGTCGGCCTCTTGAGCGCAGTTCTGAATAACACTTCTTAGCACCGCTGTTCTCTCTACAAGATAATATTTATTATAGAAATTCAAAGCAAGAGTTTCCCAGTCAGTAATACCAAGTGCATTTCTATTCAAACCATTAAACCATAATTTTGCTTTGCCACATAATGAAAAGGGAATAAGAATCTCCCTGATTTGGTCTTGCGTGACCCCGGCTTGTCTAATGGTGTTACAATATTGGCAGAAATCTGCGATGTGAAGATTGGGATCTTCACCCTTAGCTCCGCTGAACTGCTTCCTCTCTATCATAGTGATAAATTGGGGCTTGATCTCAAATTGAACTCCATCTAGAGCTGGAGTGGGAGTAAGGTGCGGGAAATCTGTGAGGTTCGGTTGCGAATAATCACTGAGTTTCTTCTGGGCCGTCATCTCTGATTCTGAATCTGAAGGAATATTTGTGTCACTAGAATCAGGGGGAGGATCTCTTCGATCGTTGTCCTCCTCAGAACCCGCTAGAATTTGTCTATAGAGTCTCCTTTGCCTATGAAAAGAACGCTCGATCTCAGGATCAAAAGGGATGTCACCTGATCTGGAACACCTGCGCATAAACAAAGAACTAAAGACAAATATGAGATTTGCCTCAAAGAACTAATGTTCTCTGAGGCAAAAGGGGGGATAATCTAGACTACAAAAATATAATCAGAAAATAAAAATAAAACCGTTTCCCCGGCAACGGCGCCAAATTTTGACAGGGTAAAGTCGTATCCCCTAATCAAAAATAATTACCTATATCTCTAACTAAAGTAGATAGGGAACTAGGGTCGAACTCCACAGGGAAACATGTCTTTTTAATTCTAGTTAATTATTATAATCTAAATTATCTAAGTAACCAATAATTTTAGGTACGAATTCTATACTACGAAGAATCAGTTTAGGGAGAAAAGAATCAATAATAAGGAAACCTAGGGTCACAGGTTCACCAATAATTAATATTCCGGGATAGAACGAAGTAATTAATAATTAACAATGCATAGATAACATGATTAACTGGCTCTCGATATTTATTAATCAACATAGATCTAACAGGCTCTCGCAATTTACTAGACCTAAGTTCCTATTAAAAATAGCCTTTAATATTAAATCAACATTTTCTCGATTCATCAATTCAGTATTGCTAAACATTCACAATCAAATTACATCTGCTCGATTCATAATCTAATTACAAAGAATTAAAACAATTCAATAGGAGATTATCATGCAATATCAATAATCAATAATAACAAACTATCCGTTCATATTAATTATGGATCCCCATAAACCCTAGAATGGAACTACTCACTAATCATCATAACTAAACCAATCAAGTAATTAATTAAAAGCGTAATCAAGAAAACAATTAAAATAGCTGAAATTAAAAAGGGAAGAAATTGTACCAAAAATAAATCTGGAATTTAAGGAAGTATTAAGAACAAAAGTTTAGAGAGAATTTAAGAGAGAGAAAAAATACTAATTAGAGAGAGAAAGTCTAAGGAAAGAAGTAAGTAATAATTCCGTACAAAACGTAATTTAAACCTCTCCTAAAACAAGAATTAAAACTAAACTAATCAGCTTCTAAGAAAACACGCGCCCGATCGGGCCCGCCTTTTTTACAATGCCTTTACTGATGTGCCGCGCCCGATCGAGCTTAGCTCACCCGATCGGGCGCGCCTCTTCCTTGAGGGCCTTTATGCGCGCAGCCGCCCGATCGGGTGTATGCTTGCCCGATCGGGCCCGGTCTTCTTCTTCGAGGCTTGAACTTCAATTGGGCTAGATTTCTCGGCCCAATCCATATTTCCTCTCGGGTCTCGAATACTTGGTCCAAATGCCTCGTGATCCCAATTACCGAGCCCTTAATCACCGGCTCTCACTGAACTTGGGATCCAAAAGTGGTCGTGTCCTTCTAGCTTCCATAGTCGATCCAATAAAGCCCGGGAAAATGCTCCAAGAGTGCAATTTCCTGTAAAATACAACTAAAACTACGAAAACACTAGAACACACAAATTAGTAATAAAAGTGGCCCGAAAGAGCCAAAAACACTACTAATAACGACCAAGGGACGGGGATAAAACACTATACAAAATAGACATATCATATATCTGTAGGGAATAATTTCAAGCCTTTAAAATCCCACTAGCTTGAACCCCACTGTGATCATACACTAAAGTACGGTGGCGTCCAAAAGGGAAGAAGATAGAGCAAAAGAGTCGCCAACAAGTTTTTTTAGGAACTAGTAAACCATTCACGAGGTGAAGGTTACACCCCTTAACGATCCAAGAGATCGTCAACTCCATAAGGTCATGAACCAAATAAGGGTTCGGGGATGATGGTACAAATCCAACCTAAAAGAAAATTGAACCTGCCCTAATAATAGGCCTCTACTTTATTCTGATCGTATTCATGTGCGCTTTCTGACTAACATGCAATCAATAGGATTAACCCTAAACCTATTTATCTATGTTGGTTGAATATAAATGCACAAAGAAACTATTATTGGCGATCACTTGAATTATAATCAAAATTAACCCTAACAAGATTATTAATTATCTTATTAAATGCGATTACAAGTACCAAAATTCCCTTTAAGCATGCAATAAAAAGGTGATCAAGCAATAAAGAATAAATAATCAAGCAACATAATAATAATCAATATCATGAATAATAATTATAATAATAATAATATCATCATCAAAATAATAATAACAATAATATTAACAACTATAATCATAATCATGTTCATGTTAATATTAAAGCATAATAAAAATAGCAAGATCCTAGGCATGATACTAACAAGATTAATAACAAATCCTAGCATGTCACTAAGCGATAAAAATCAAATCTTTAACCCTAACATGATACTAACATGAATAAATATTAGGAAGAACATAGGAAGCATCGTAACAATCATATTTAATATTAAAAATACCCTAGACATGATACTAGGAATTTATAATAACAATCTAAGCATGATATCTACATCATAAATCAATTAAAACCCTTAAAGTACTTACTTGGATGCCTCATACCTCTTTCTAATAACAAAATACACACGTTAGTAACTTCAAGGAAAATAATAACCAAACAATTAAATTAAATAATTGAAAAAGAGATTTGGGACCAAACCCTCAGAAATTAAAACCTTTCACGTCTAGGGCGAAGGCAACTTCGAATATGGCTAGGTGTTTCTAGATCTTGTGAATGCGGAATTTTGTATGAAAAAGCAAGAAAGAATTGAATGCTAAAGAATACTTGAGAATGAGAGAATTGGTGAATTGGTGAATGAAAACGGAGTTTTTGATATTTATAGAGAAAATCAGCCAAAAAAGATAATTTAACAAAACAGAGTCTGACGATCGCAAAACAGGATTGGCGCCAACCCTGGCTAGCTGGCGCCAGGCACCAGTGGCTAGCGCCAGCCGCCAATGGCTAGCGCCTGGCGCCAAGCCTGGTTCCAGGCGCCAAGGCCTGGGGTTGGACGCCAAACTGGATTTCAACGCGTTTTCGAAAATCTGATAAAATTCCCGTACTGGAAGATAAAATAATATAATTTCTTAAAAAATGCTATTTGATCTTGATTAAAACTCTGAAAAGTCAACAAAGTCAACTTATCAATGCTAATTGAATTAGGAATGAAAAGAACCTTCTAGAAGATTCTAGAAGACTAAAACCATTCCTAATTGCGTTAGGAATGATAAATCATATTAGGCCCTCCCCTAGATCATTGGGCCGTACATAAAGCTCAAATCGGGCCCAGTTTAGTAAATTGGCCATAACTTCCTCAAATTTCATCGGAATTGGGCTTATATATATCGTTGGAAAGGTCTTTTTAAGCCCCATCCAACTACACCACTATTGGACCCATATCATGGACCAACCAAACTGGATTGGCTGTTTTCTTAAAATAAAGTTTTCCAAAACAGGGAGAAGAGAAAAGAAATAAAAACTTTCCGCAACTTTAGACCTTTCCACACTTTCGTTTCATTCGATTATGATTCAACGTGAAAGGTACTCATCACCGGGTTTGGTTTTGGGGAGACACAAATGGGTGTCTACAGAAGCCCCCACTTTGACTGAGTTTGGAGAAACGCAAGTTTCGAAAACAAAAGTCAAAGTATCGATAGGGACGGAGAATGATTCAGAACGTTCTGCGATCCTAAACCACTCTTCTAACGCCGATACCTGCAAAACTAGCATTAGTTAAACAGATAGAAGAGTTAAGAAATGCGTATCTTGCACCGTCGAGCACACGTCTCTGAAAGTAACCGATTGTTGCTGCTTTACTGTTGTTTTGATGACCTCCTGCAAGTTAGAGAATGCCATCCCGCTTGAAAACTGCTACGCCTATAACTGCTTCCAAATTAGAAGATCGCTTCGCCTGAAACTATCCTCCCCACTATGATAATATTCCATGTCCAAGGGAACATCATCGAAGATTATTTCTCTCGAAACAATCTCCATCCGCATTGATAATATTCCACGTCCAAGGGAACACTATAGAAAATTATTTCTCTTGAAATAATTCTCATCCGCATTATGATCATCTTCCATGCCTAAGGGAATATGATCGAAGACAACTTCGCCCGAAATTACCTTCAGTTGTTTGTGACAACTCTCCGCAAGCTAGGGAATGATGTCGAAGATATCTTCTCTTGAAGTCATCCTCATTTGATGCGATAATTTTCCAAAGGAAATTACCGAAGACCCACGCCTGTCGATCTTTAAAAAGTTCACCTGAACTTTGCTTTTGCTATGCCTGTACGTCGGCGCTCTTTTGCTTTGAACCTGTATGTCGGTGCCCTTTGCTCTTGAACCTATATGTCGGTGCCTTTAAGCTAAGTGAGACGATCTTTTATCAGGTCGATCACTTCATGTAATCAAGCCGATTACTTAATCATGTCAAAATTGCTTGGAGGGGCTAACTGGCGTACCAAGGAACCCAAAATATATTGCAAAAGGTTAGCACAACCCCAACAAGTGGCTGGGTGCTTTAGCGTCGCTGAAAAAACCATCAGCGCCAGCCATTTGGTGTTAGCGCCAAGCGCTGATGTTGGCGCCAGGCGCCAAGCCCAATTTGTGACGCCAATGCCTAGGGACAGGCGGCAGCACGGGATTTTCTTTAAATTCCCGTTTCCTCTTCATTTGCTGCTCTGTTCGTCACGAAACTGCTCGAAAGAATTCCGAAACTTCAATTGCTCATTGCTCACTCGTTTCTCAACCGAATTCGCTCAAATTTGTTGCAAATCAAAGCTCTTTTCATCTATTTTCCCGATCTATGTAAGTTTTCCTCAAACTCACACAAGTTTTGATGAATTCTTGGCATGTTTATTAACGAATTTTATGAAAATTCGAATTCTATGATGCTCAATTTGCTTTGTTTGTCAAGTTTTATGCCATGAAATTGCTTGTTTATGTTTATATATTGCCTTGGGAGTAATTTGAGACTTGTTTGACTCAATTTGGTGAAGAAATGAGCAATCTGCCATTATTGGACCTCTTAAGGTCGTGAAGAACAATGTGGTTTGTTCTTGACGTTTTTGCTAGCAATTCTTGTTTAATTTGTCACAATAATCACTATAGTGTTGCAAGAAATTTTTTGATTGCTTGAAAAAATACTGTCATGCTCAATTTGAATTTGTGCTCTGTTTTAGTACTACGTACTCTGTATTTTACGAACATAGTATCATGCGGCTAGGCGAACCTTAGATACTATAGAACCTTAATTTATGATGATTCTGCACAATGTAGCATGGCCAGACAACGAGGCTTAGGTTCACGGTCCCGAAAAACTAGACGGGAGCATGAGCCCGTGGAGGACGACGCCACGCCGTCCACTTCGCTTGGTCGGCTCCCGGAGTGGGATGAGCAGACTTTGTTCTTTGCCCCTGTCCACCACATTTCTGAGAGGGTGAGACGGGGAACCGAGCCTGGGAGGACACGGCATCACGGCTCTGGCTGTGATGGTCTAGGTGATTTGTACAGGATGCACATCGCCAGAGACCGTGAGACGAGACTCCTATGGGAGTCCTACGGGCTAGTTACTCTGTTCGAGACCTCCGAGGCTATGGTCGCCTCTAGCGGGGGTCACCACGTAGTGCGTGATTTTGGTGGAGTTCTTTTGGGACACCACCAACACCTTCCATTTTCCTTGGGGTGAGATGATGGTCACCCCTACAGACTTCAGTCTCATCACAGGACTGGAGTTCACTTCTGTGCCGCTGCCGTTCGACGGTGAGATCGACGTCTTTTCTTTAAAGGTCGAGGAATTGTTGGGGCCGATTGCTATTCGGGCCCGAGCTGAGGTCGAGACGACTTAGTTTAGTGTTAGAGGGATTCGCCGCTCGACGCTGGCAGCGGCTCTTGATGATGATGCGACCACCCGAGAGCAGCGGGTGCGCATCTTTATGCTGATGTTATTGTCAGGGACATTCTCCCCTGACAAGGGTAGTAGGGCATTGCTTTACTACCTCCCTGCTGTCCGTGATCTCCAGCGGATCGGGACTTATGACTGGGCCAGCTTGGCCTACGCTGATTTCGTTCGTGCGCTGAGGGACTCGTGTTGTCACCGGTCCTTTAGGACGAACGTCGCTTTGTCTGCTTTTTGGAAGGTCGTAGAGGTAAACATTATTCCCTATAAAGTTTTGTCCTATATATTAGTTAGCATTTACTCACGCTTTTAACTTTTTTGTAGATCTGGTTCTACGAGTACTTTCCTTCCGTTGCGCCTGCGAGACCATCGCCGAGGGGATATCCGGTGAGCGCCTCTTGGGGCGGCCACCATGTGGACATGTCTACTGCACGTGTCCGGAGCCGGATCATCTCGGTACGACTCTTAGCGTTTATCTTGCTCTTCTGTGGTATTTTAGACATATGCTGGCCTGATTGGTGCTTTTTATAGGGACCTGAGGTAGTATACCGACCGTGGGGCGGTTGGACAGTCCCTGGATTAGCCGCACATTACTCTGCTAAGCGTCGCTATTTTCTGGGGACCTACGGAGCGGTTGTGTATTTAGGAGAGAGAGTTGCTAGACAGCACTCTTCCGATGTTTTCGTCGTTCCTGCTCCTCCGCCACGTCATATCTTCGACGAGAGACAGTTGTCGAGCAGGGCCGAGGGATCTGGTTCCCTCTAGCGGTCCCATGTGATCCTTGGGCGGTGTTACGCTGAAGAGCTAATACCTTTATTAGCTCCAGCCCCTGTACCGGCTAAGGATGTGAGGGTAAGATTCTTAGCTTTTCATTTTTCGCTGAGTAGCCCCCAAGTAATACCTTACTGATTTCTTTCTGTTTTATCAGGATGGTCCTGCTGAGTTTGTGTCGCCCCGTATGTCCATTCACTACCAGGGGATATACGGGCCGATCGAGGAGATGATTTCTCCGGCTTCCGAGGGCGAGCGCTTCGTGGAGCGGTTGATTCCTCGCCACCAGACCAGTGTAAGCCTTGTTTTGATTCAGAATTTTGTATTCAGTTACCATGTATTTTCACTGACTTATTTTTATGACAGTTCTCACGCGAGGTGGTTTCGGCTATGGCACGATGCGTAGATGCCTTCCGGAGCCAGCTCGTCCGGATGAGGAACGCGGCTACCTGTCGTCGGGACGACGTGTAGGGGATTATAGGTACTACGCAGCGGAAATAATCATGAATCATATTCATATAGCACCTAACCAAGGATCTCATGCATAACACATAAAGAGTAAGAATTATACCTTTGAAGCGTGATTCCACTAGCAATCGAGCAAGAACAAGGGAGACAAAGAACCTCAAACGTGATTCCTCTACTTGGTCCACAGGCACAGGTTAAGACCTCCACTAATGCTAGTTAGTCGCGATCGAACTCTTCAATCGACCTTCTACGGAGAGATATAAGCAACGAACTAGTCACGAACCACCACGAACCACCGCGAACATCACCAGGGGTGGTCGGCCGCAAGTCCAAGGGGGGGGGGGAGAGGGGTGCCGTGAGAGAGAGAGAGAGATGAGGGAATTGGGATTGGTTGCATTGATTCACAATTCACTGTAAGTTGATTGTGACTCTTGTCCCTGCAACCCTAGGCATAGATCTTATTTATAGATCATATCCATAAATAAGAGTCCATGACCAAGCCCAATTCCTAATCCCAATCAAACTACACTAGCCCAATCCTATTCATGATTAGTTAAATACTCATAAGGCCCAATAATGGGCCTCTTACTTGCTTAACCCAATACCTTTGTGTGTAACCTAATAGGATCCATTCTAGCGGGCTTTGGGCTATTTTACTAGCCCAAAGATCATCTCTCATAGTCTAGCAACAGATGATGACGCCCTAAGAGAACGAACTTATTATCTCCATAATAATGATCCTTAATATATCTAGTAATTGCACTTATCGAAGACATAACTCCTTCAATCTCCCACTTGTCTGAGACAAGTACGCAATATTCGAATTCCTTAAGTCAATGTGTGCCGATTTGATAATATGATTGCATCTCATGTCGTGATCATATTAGTCCACAAATCTTTTCTTGAAAACTAAGTGAGAATTACAAAACAAATGATTACTGTGTAATCCATTTGAGCACGACCATGCATTTTCTGAATTCTCCCTCTTCAAGGGGCCAAGACACATTCCTATTTAAATAGGTAGACTCAATCCAATCTTGTGGCAATCAAAGCTCCCACTCAATTTCAGAAATAACCGGGAAACACCCTTTATAATCTCCAGTTACGGGTAGACGTTTGAGTGTACCACAGCCATAACATCCATTGAGTGAAATCAATGTTCCACTCATGTCAAAGGAATCCACTAATATATCCGGAAGCTCTATACTTGAACTTCAAAGTAGGTCTATAGTTCGATCATGCATCATTCATGCATATCCATGTGATTGACCGAGCCTCACTATGCTCCTATAGCCCATGAAACTACGCTATCCAATCAATCTTACATGCTAGTCCATTATTAGAAATCATTTGTGTCCAATTTAATGATTTTGAACTAGGAACTTAAATAATACATGGATTTTGTTCACCTGTGGGGTTTCATTCACCAGGTCATCAACCTGATGAGCCCATCAATCTATAATTATTTTGGACATTTTATTTAATATTGAAAACCATCATTAAATAAGAGAAATATTAAAATTTCTGATTAAACATAATTCTGCAAATGAGTGTATTACATATGTAACTTATTTTTCTCTAAAAATAAATACAACTTCTAATTACATCATTTGCTTCAATCCAGCTTCACTAGCATGTTTCTCATGCTTAGGTAGTGGAAGGGGTTTGGTAAGAGGATCAGCGATATTCTCATCCGTATGAACTTTGCACATCTTCACATCTCCTCTGTTAACGATTTCTCGAATGAGGTGATATTTCCTCTCTACATGTTTGGATTTGAAGTGTGACCTAGGCTCCTTTGATTGAGCAATGGTGCCATTGTTGTCACAATACAATTCAATTCCATTTTGAGCACTTGGTACAATGTCCAGCTCAGTTAGGAACTTCTTTATCCAAACTGCTTCTTTGGCTGCCTCAACTGCAGCCAAATATTCTGATTCTGTTGTAGAGTCTGCGACAGTGCTTTGCTTCGAACTCTTCCAGCTCACTGCTCCTCCATTCAGACAGAAAATGTACCCAGACTGTGATCTAAAGTCATCCCTGTCCGTTTGGAAACTCGCATCCGTATAACCTTTGACAACCAACTCATCTTCGCCACCATAAACTAGAAACATTCCTTTCGTCCTTCTCAAGTACTTAAGGATGTTCTTGGCATCTGTCCAGTGTGCATCACCTGGATTTGCCTGAAACCTGCTACACATGCTTAGAGAAATTGCAACATCCAGCCTCGTACAAATCATGGCATACATTATCGATCCTATTTTAGAAGCATAAGGAGTGATAGCCATACGTCTCATCCCATCCGGCATAACCAGACATTGAGATTTACTGAGCGTAATGCCATGAGACATGGGGAGAAATCCTCTCTTGGATTTTGTCATCTCAAACCTGTCAAGAACCTTATCAATATAAGTCTCTTGACTTAGTCCAATCACCTTCGAGACCTGTCTCGATGGATCTTGATTCCCAAAATGTACTCGGCGTTACCTAAGTCCTTCATGGAAAAACAACTCTTCAACCATTCCTTGACTGACTCAAGCATTGGTATGTCATTTCCCATGAGTAGTATGTCATCTACATACAAGACTAGGAAAACTATGCTGCTCCCACTAGAATTCTTGTATACACAAGGTTCCTCTTCACTTTTGAGAAAATCAAACTGTTTGATTGCTTCATCAAAACGAAGATTCCAACTCCTGGATGCTTGCTTGAATCCATAAATGGATTTCTGAAGTTTGCATACCTTACTAGGATTTTCTGAATCCTCAAAACCCTCAGGTTGTGTCATATACACTTCCTCCATCAAGAACCCATTCAAGAAGGCGGTTTTGACATCCATCTGCCAAATTTCGTAATCGAAAAATGCAGCAATCGCTAGAAGTATCCGAATGGACTTAAGCATGGCTACTGGGGAAAAGGTCTCATCATAGTTAATACCATGAATTTGTCTGTATCCTTTCGCAACCAGTCTTGCTTTATGGATGTAGACATTTCCATCCTTGTCTGTTTTAATTTTGTAAACCCATTTGCAACCAATAGGTTTTACCCCATCAGGCAAGTCAACTAGGGTCCACACTTCATTTTCACACATTGATTCCATTTCGGACTTCATGGCCTCAAGCCATTTATCTGAGTTGGGGCTCGCCAAATCTTGCTTGTAGGTAGTAGGTTCTTCATTCTCCAGTAAGAAGATTTCAGAATCCTCAGTTATCAGAACCTCAACAAACTGTTTGTTTCTGATTCTGGTAGACCTACGAGGGGTAGGAGCAACAATAGAAATATTCTCTCCAACTCTTTGAAGATTTTCGCAAGAACTAGGTTCAAGTGGGACGATAGGAGTCTTGCTAGTCGAATTAGCTTGCTCCGACGCATGATTAATCGATTCATGCGCCCTCGCCTCTGATGTGGTGTTATCCACATCCATTTGTTGCTCGTCTCGAATTTCTTCGAGAATCACTTTACTCCCACTTGGCTTTCTAGACAGGAATTCCTTTTCTAGAAAGACACCATCGCGAGCAACAAACACTTTGTTATCTTCGCGATTGTAGAAGTAATACCCTTTTGTTTCTTTTGGATAGCCCACAAAGAAACACTTGTCTGATTTAGGTTGTAGTTTATCACCTTGTAAACGTTTTACATAGGCTTCACAACCCCAAATCTTGAGATAAGACAACCTTGGAATTTTTCCAGTCCATATCTCATATGGTGTCTTCTCAACTGCTTTGGACGGGCTTCTGTTTAGTACTCTGGCAGCTGTTTCTAATGCATATCCCCAAAACGATATGTGAAGATCAGTAAAGCTCATCATGGACCTCACCATATCAAGTAAAGTCCTGTTCCTCCTTTCTGACACACCATTCAACTGTGGTGTTCCTGGAGGAGTTAACTGTGAAATTATTCCACAATTAATCAGATGTTCATCAAATTCTTGGGTTAAATATTCACCACCACGATCTGATCGCAATGCTTTAATCGTCTTCCCAAGTTGGTTTTGTACTTCATTCTGGAATTCTTTGAACTTTTCAAAGGATTCCGATTTGTTCTTCATTAAGTAGACAAAACCATACCTACTTAAATCATCAGTAAAAGTAATGAAGTAGTTAAACCCACCCCGTGCTTTTGAACTCATTGGTCCACACACATCCGTATGTATGAGTCCCAAAAGATCACTAGCTCTTTCACCTATACCCGTGAAGGGTGACTTAGTCATTTTCCCAAGCAAGCTTGACTCACAATTTTCAAATGATTCATAATCAAATGAAGAAAGAAGTCCATCCTTATGTAATTTCTGGATGCGCTTTTGGTTTATGTGACCAAGCCTACAATGCCATAGGTAAGTTGGGTTTGAACCATCTGTTTTCTGCCTTTTATGATCAATATTGTAGACATGGGTTGTATATTCTAATACATACAAACCATTAATTAATTTGGCGTTGGCATATAACATATTTTCTTTCGAAATAAAACAACACTTGTCTCTTATTTCAAATGAAAATCCTTCAGAATCTAAAACAGGAACTGAAATAATGTTTTTAGTTATTGTTGGTACATAATAACAGTTATTAAGCACCAAAATAACTCCATAGGGAAGTCTCAAATGATAGCTTCCAATAGCAAGTGCAGCAACTTTTGCTCCATTTCCTACTTAAAGCGTTACTTCCTCTTTTGCCAACTTCTTACTTTCTTTCAAGCCCTGCACATTATTAACGACATGAGCACAACATCCGGTATCAAATACCCAAGTGGAAGAAGAAGTAAGATTAATTTCTACAACGAAAACATCAAGTAACTCTTTACCTTCAGTTTTCACTGGTGTATAGTGGGGACACCCTGGTGTATGGCATGGCCAACTACCGCAAAAGAAGCATTCGCTTCCTCTCCTCTTCAGGAACTCCTCAACATGGTTAAGCAACATATTGATCAATGTCACCGAAGATCCCTCATCATTATGAGTGAGCTTGACAATGTCAAAACCATCATGGAGTGAGAACAAAATAATATCATGAGCACAGTCATCATCGATCGGTTTTCCAAGGACATCCATTTGATTGAACATTTCAATCAATTCCCTTACATGGGCCCTTACTGACTGACCAGGCATGAGTCTTTTAGCCATTATTTTACAACGAACATTGTAAGCCTCATAACTTACACTGTCAGTCCAGGAATAATAAATTTGAGGGATCGAGTTAATGACCTCTCTTACATTTTGATCATTTATGCCTCCACTGCCTAGTGCTCCTATGCCACCTCGACAGATAGCACGAAGACATTTGTACAATATGGTCAGCTTATAGTGCCTGAATCTTCTTTTCCAACAAGTTGGAATAGATTCTAAAATGAGCTCTATGATTTTCTCTGCAGCTGAAACAATTTCAGCATGTCTTTCAGCTCCATACTTTTCTGTGTATTTGCTCTCAACAGGAATGTATAAACGAGATTCAAGCCCATGGCTTGTGAGAACATTTCTCAACTCCTTTTCCCGTTCCCTGAAGTTTCTGAGATTCAGCCTTAAGTTAAGTTTCATTGGTAAAATTGTGTTGTCGTATAAGTTATTCATCTACAAACAAAAACGAGGCAAAATTCAATAATTATGTTTAAAGTACCATAAGAGATTATAAAATTGGTAACTTTAAAACATTCATTCAATTATTAATTGATCCCTATTGAATAGAATGATTCCAAGATCCTTTATTTGTGCAATAATTAACCGGACTTTGGCCCTACCATCAACTATTACATTTTCAAGGCGAGTAAACTCTTTACTGATTACAACTCTTGTAACTCTTGGTTGAATAATTAACCGTCACATGTTTAATTATTACCCTTAGCTTCAAGGTTCTAAACTCTTTAGGTAACCTTGTTGAGTATAACCAATCAAAAGTGTAAAATTTGTTTTACCCCCACTCCCCTAAGATATAATATGACACCCTGCTTTGGCATGACCCATCATAAATATCAAAGGTTTCATCGGGTTTTTGATTGGAAAAGCTACCTCAATATTACTGGGACCTAGATTTATTATGTTGTGATTATTTAGTGAACTCTAGCGCATCATCAAACAACATAAATAAAATCTAACATGCATAATCTACTAATGCATAAATAAAACATGACATAGTATGGCCCCTTAATCCTAAGAAAACTAATAAAGCAAAAGCTCCCACTTGAAGCTTCATGGATCTCATCCATCTTGCTCCTTTGGGCCTCCACTCCATGGATTCTTGGATTAACTACAACATGTAATTCTATTCTATTCTATCTACTACTTAAATAAAATAAAATAAATTACAAAAATACTTAACGGTACGCAGATCGTATTTAGATTACAAAAATACGAAACGATGCGCAGATCGTATTTAGAACCTATGGGCCATACTAGTCTATATAGCAATATATAACATCATATATTATAAAATGCCATATAATAAATCACTCATCATGCTTTCCTAAACTACAACATCGAATGTTCACAGTAAAGGAAACATGGCTCCTAAAATATCTCATATTTTAATAAATTAATTAATTACTGTAATTAGATAATATCATATATTATTCATGACCAATTATAAAATATCATATATTTTAATTTAGGTATGAGATAGAATCAAATCTTATTTTAATTATGGAAGATAAATCACATTTATTTTCCATGATTATCCTAACCTTTAGGAGATTCTATCCTAATTACTTGCCAATCACATATTTTAAATCAATTAATATCCTAAAATAATTATGGGATAATCATATTACTTAATCAATTATTATCCAAATAGAATCTTTTGCTCCATAGTTATCCTATCTTAACAAAATCAACAACTTTAATTTTGTTAATTATCCTTTCAAAATCAAAACTTATCTTTTAATTTTAATTTTGAAAACTGATTTTATCCAAAATAAAATAAAATGAATTTTTTTTTTCTTTTGAAAAACCCGCGTCATCCACCGTGGTGTGGCCAGCCGAAGCCGGCCACGGTGGCCGCACACCTTGCGGTGTGCGCTGCCCCTACAACGACGCGCGGACAGCAGCAGCAGCACACACATCGGGGTGGTGCACTGCTGCGCTGCCCCTTTGACTGACCCGTGCCCAGCCGCTCTCCCTCCTGGACCACCATCGGTGCGGCAGTCGCCGTGGCTGCGCCACCTAGCCGCGGCTGCCGCACCTCAATTCCCTTTTTTTTTTTTTTGATTTGATTTTTAATTTAAAACAAAACAATTTTATTAAAATTAAAATTAGTGTGGTCCATCCAATTTTAAAATTAGGGTTCTTCATGAATTTAATCCCAATTCAGTTTAACTTTTAAATTAAATAGGTTGATCATGAAAAATTCATAATTTATCATGAAATCAATTAGATTAAATTCTTTAAACATAAAACTTTCGAATTAAATCAAAATAAAAAAACACAAATTTCACAAATTAGGGTTAATGATTTCGAAAATTTCGAAATATTAAAGGGGGGGTTCGAATTTTTTGAACATCATAGGGCAATTTTCGAATCAATTAGGGCTAATATGGAACAAATTAAACAACTTTAATGATTCTATATTGTTAAATCACATTTAATATAATAATTGACCCATAATTAAATTATTCTCCTTCCTAATTGAGTTAAAATTGTGGATCAACAAAGGTTTAATACTCAATATATGTAATTGCAAGAGGCTAACTGATACCACTGTAGGGGATTATAGGTACTACGCAGCGGAAATAATCATGAATCATATTCATATAGCACCTAACCAAGGATCTCATGCATAACACATAAAGAGTAAGAATTATACCTTTGAAGCGTGATTCCACTAGCAATCGAGCAAGAACAAGGGAGACAAAGAACCTCAAACGTGATTCCTCTACTTGGTCCACAGGCACAGGTTAAGACCTCCTCTAATGCTAGTTAGTCGCGATCGAACTCTTCAATCGACCTTCTACGGAGAGGTATGAGCAACGAACTAGTCACGAACCACCACGAACCACCGCGAACACCACCAGGGGTGGTCAACCGCAAGTCCAAGGGGGGGGAGAGGGGTGCCGTGAGAGAGAGAGAGATGAGGGAATTGGGATTGGTTGCCTTGATTCACAATTCACTGTAAGTTGATTGTGACTCTTGTCCCTGCAACCCTAGGCATAGATCTTATTTATAGATCATATCCATAAATAAGAGTCCATGACCAAGCCCAATTCCTAATCCCAATCAAACTACACTAGCCCAATCCTATTCATGATTAGTTAAATACTCATAAGGCCCAATAATGGGCCTCTTACTTGCTTAACCCAATACATTTGTGTGTGACCTCATAGGATCCATTCTAGCGGGCTTTGGGCTATTTTACTAGCCCAAAGATCATCTCTCATAGTCTAGCAACAGATGATGACGCCCCAAGAGAACGAACTTATTATCTCCATAATAGTGATCCTTGATATATCTAGTAATTGCACATATTGAAGACATAACTCCTTCACGACGTTGTCCAAGAGGTAACCTTTCTTCACTTATTATTTCTGCATTATGGCTTCAGTTTTACCTTGTTCCTGATTTAATTCTTTTTTTCTTTTTTTTTTTTTTTTGCAGGGTCAGCCCATCGCTTCTCACACCCGTACGCGACCTGAGGGGCGGAGAGATCCGGCGAGGTCTAGCTTGAGACGTCGTCGTACTTCGGCAGGAGGTAGAGGTGGTCGTTCCGAGGCTGCTCGAGCCGACGCTGCTGAGGGCTCGGGATCTTCTTCTGAGGGTGCTCCTGCTGCACCGGTAGGAGAGGCTACCTCGGCTTTCAGAGCTGGTGGGATGTACGAGGTTGGCTCGTCATCGCAGCAGCCTCCGCGGTCTCAGCCTCAGGTTGATCTTGGCGTGAGCGGTCCTGTCTTAAGTCTTCCTCCTCCTACGGAGACTGGAGCTGGTGCTGAGGCCAGAGCTGGTGGAGAGGTGACTCCTCGTACGGCGCAGTTTTATGGCATGATGGGTCTACGTCCTCCGGCGCCGTAGTCTATTTCTGTATATGTATTTTATTTTGACTTATAGAACTTTTGCCTTTGACTCATTATTTAGACACTTTTGTAATTTTATGTTATCGTAAATTCATTTGACTGTTTATTATTATGTTAGTGTATGTTAGTGTGTGCAAAAGAAGTGTGATAAAAATTTTGCGCAAAAATTCCGTCATTTTTATTATTGATGGAGGATATTATCCGACTCTCTCACCCAAAAAGAAAAAATAAAAAGGAAAAGAAAACGGAAAAAAGCCGTTTTTTTTTTTTTTTGAAAATTAATATAAAATCCAAAAAAAGGAAAAATAAAATAAATTAAAAATAATTGCGATATTTAATTAATTAAGAAAAAAGATAGAAAAGATATTTAGAAAACATTAAACGGGGCCATAAAGTCATTAACCGACTCAAGTTTAATATCAAAAACGCAAACTGAGCACGCGCGACTACCCTGATGACTTGGCGCCAGCTGGCTCCACACTATGGAGCGTGGCGCCAGGCGCTACACTTAGCGTGTGGCGCCAGGCGCTACACTTAGCGTGTGGCGCCAGGCGCTACACTTAGCGTGTGGCGCCAAGCACTGGAGAGTGGCGGCAATGTCGGGGCTTTGACGCCAATTGACGCTGACTCCGTATTTCATTCAGATTAAAATTCTTCGCAATTTGTGTATAAATAGCCCCCTGCCCAGCCGATTCTTCTCATAATTCCAGCGAATAAAACAATTCTCTTCTTTAGGAAAAATAATAATCATGTCTTTAGCCACTAAAACCTTCACCCAAATTACTCATGAATGGTGTCGATCTCTTAATGCTAGAGAAAGAACAGAATTAGATTTATTTCACTTGGGGGGAATTTATGGCATCAAAGGGGTAGATTTAGACATAGACTTCATACATACCGCTTTAGAATTTTGGAATATCGATACACATTGTTTTAGAATAGGGTATGATGAAATTAGCCCTCTGCCAGAGGAATTTGGTGCTATCTTAGGCTTCCCTGCAATAGACCTGGTAGTAATCCCTAGAGTATATGTATATTACTATAAGGATTTCGAACGCTTTTTTAATTTAAAGGATAGGGATTTATCAAAAATAGTAGATGGCAATATAGTTAATTTGAAAGAATCCGCACGCTATTATTTTGATAAACCTCTTTCTGAATCCTTTCATATATATAGAAGAAGGGCGTTCTTATTTTGTATGCTTAATCAATTTATTCTTAGTAGTGGTAAAAATAACGAGGGCAATCAATTATAACCACTGTACTAGAACAAATTGAATCAGGGAGAAATCCAATGCCATTGATAGTCGGAGAGACTATGATTAGTTTAGATGAATTGAAAAGGGACCCAAAAGCGCCTCTTCGCGACTCTCCAATTTTATTATAGGTAGAAAAATAATATTTTTAATTACAGAAATCAAAAAATGTATTTTTGTATTGTAATAATAATTTATTTTCATTGCAAATTTTTTTACAGATGTGGCTAATGGAGAGGCTAGGATTAATTAGCCCTCCGGACGACATTGAAAAATACACTCCCAATTGCTTCGTGAGAAGGAAGAAGCGCATCCCCAAAATTGGGCGCCATGGGTGGAGAAAAGTCTTTGAATCACGTGATTTTGCTATCAAGTGGGTCATCCCATGGTGGAAAATAGAAAGGATGGTTGGTGTTAACAAGCAACCTTTCTGCCGTCTTCCAAGCTTGTCTCGCGTAACATATTATTATCCTTGCAGGGTAAAGAGACAACACGGCTTACTTCAAAATATTCCTTCCGGGGATCTTCGTCCTCCCTATGAGTATCCCGTATCTCAATAAGTAGATAGATTCGACACTTACTGGAGCGCTAGACCTTTATGGGAAGTGATTACCCAAAAGGTTCCCCCTTCTTTACCTAATGATGTAAAGAAGTGGTTGCTGAAGAAATCTTCAATTGATCAGGGTAGAACCGATGTGAAGAATCGTCTAGGTGACAGGGTGACATCGACCAAAGAACGCTTAGGTGCAAGAATTGAATTCAAAACACCTACAATGCCTAGGAAGAAGAATACTACTAGAGACAAAGGGAAGAGGGAAACTAACACCACAGACAAAAAGGCTTGGGTGGAAAAGAAACATGGTGTGCTAGCTGAAGAGGAAACAATCTATTCCAAAATTGAATGTAGGTCCTCTAAAGGATGCCTACTAGCTAAAGTAATGGATGAAGAGGAGGAAACAGAAAAGAATTGGAAAAGAGCAAAAAAGGAGAAGAAAGATTAAAAACATTGCTTACCTTTAGATTTATTAGATGGTTAATTTTTATTTAAAGTTAATTTATTTCAGCCTTATTTAAATTCCATTAACAATGTAATTTTATTTTATGAAATTTCAGCTTTCAATTAAATTGTTACTTTAAATTTATTTTATTAAAGCAATGAAAATCGAAAAAAATTAATTTTCCAGAAATTCTTCGAGTACGGAAGTCGAAAATTTTCCGAAAAAACACCAACATTCGCCCAGATTTTATTGCTGAATTGGCGCCAGTAATTGTAGTTTGGCGCCGGCTATTGAGGTCTGGCGCCAGGCGCCAATACCATCGGCTGGCGCTAATTGCTTATGGCTGGCGCCAGACTCTGTTCTGCGACGCCAATAATTTTCTGACTTTTTGTTGTCTTTTAGTTGATTCTGGAACGCGGAGATGTCAAAAAATAAAGTGGCCGCACCCGTAAAGGGTTTCCTACGTATCTTTTCCTAAGGAATCAGGCCGAACGTAGCTCTCTTGAGTATCCTACTCAAGTAATTATGGGTAGTATTTTTTAAGTTGGTCAAGATTGGTCATGTTTGAGAATTCATTGCCATCCATATCAGTTAGTTTTGCTGCACCACCTGACAGGATTGTTTTGACAATGTAGGGGCCAGACCAATTAGGTCTAAACTTTCCCCTTGGATCTAAAACATTTTTCCTTAGTGCTTTTAATACAAAATCTCTTACTTTGATATTTCTTGTCTTGACCTTCTTATTAAAATGTCTAGCCATACGAGTTTGATAGCACTGAGTGTGATGTAGAGCTTCTAATCATTTTTCGTCGAGTAGGATCAATTCTTCATATCTTGTCCTAGTCCATTCAACTTCATCTAGTTGACTCTCTAGCGCAATGCGTAAAGATGGTATTTCTAGTTCGATAGGTTATACGGCATCCATTCCGTATACCAAAGAAAATGGTGTATTTCCCGTTGATGTACGGATTGACGTGCGATAACCCCACAGTGCGAAGTGGAGCTTGTCAGGCCAATCCATATAATTTTCTGTCATTTTCTCGATGATAGTTTTTAAATTCTTATTAGCTGCCTCACCTGCTCCGTTTGCTTGAGGTCTATAAGGGGACGAATGATGATGTTGGATACCATATTTATGTATCAATTCTTCACATTCGGCTTGAAAGTGAGTTCCATTGTCACTTATCATTTCATGTGGGACTCCATATCAACAAATGATATTTCTCTCGATAAAGAGTGCTATATGTTTTGCAGTGAGTTTAGCGTATGATTGCGCTTCGACCCACTTTGTAAAGTAATCAATTGCTACTAGAATAAATTTGTGGCCTCCTGTCCCTGGGGGAGTGATTTTGCTAATTATGTCAATTCCCCATGTAGAGAATGGCCATGGTGATGTGTAGGTGTAGAGCAAAGATGGAGGAACATGTTGTAAATTGGCATAAATTTGACACTTAGGGCATCTTTTCACGTATTGATGGCAGTCCCTATTCATTGTAGTCCAATAATACCCTTCTCGCATTATTTTCTGGACTAACATTTTTCCATTTACATGAGTTCCACAGATTCCTTCGTGAACTATTCTCATTATTTTTTGTGCATCCACCTTTCCTACGCATAGGAGAGCTCGACCTTTAGGTACCCTTTTATGTAGCTCGTTGTCTATGAGTACATATTGAGAAGCCAAAATTCTCAATGCTCGCTTTGCTCTTTTGTCAGCATGAGGAGGGTATTCTCCATTGGTAACATAGTTGAGTATGTCTGTGTACCATGGTTCTTCTTCTTGTTCTTCTTCTTTGTCTTGGACTGAGTCATCGTCTTCTATAGCCTGTATGTATGCTGGTTTGTGCCTTTTTTCGATAGTTAGAGGCATTTGCTCGATTTCCGTGGGAATCCTAACCATTGAGGCTAATCTTGCCAAGGCATCAGCAAATTGGTTTTCTTCTCTAGGTAGATATGTGTATTCTACCTTCTCTAACTGATCGGTAAGAGTTTCCAGATAATTTTGGTAAGGGGCTAGGCTTTCGCTCCTTACTTTCCACCTTATAGATATCTGATTGATAATCAAAGAAGAGTCTCCGAATATCCTTAACTTCTTTACTCCCAATGTCAGGGCTGTTTCAAGGCCTACCACGCATGCTTCATATTCAGCAGCGTTGTTGGTAACGTCGAAATCAAGCTTTATTGAGATTAGGACGCGTTCTTCTTTAGGTGATACTAGTAGCACTCCGACGCCACATCCCTTTTGGTTTGAGGCTCCATCGAAATACAAGGTCCAAGTATCATCTTCAGTGACCATCAAATCTGCATCTAGAAATTCATTGTCCTGTATTGGTGTCGAGTCTTCTATTGGAAAGTCTGCTAGAAAGTCTGACACCACAGATCCTTTAATAGCTTTTTGTGGATTAAACCGCACATCAAACTGGGCTAAGTTGACTATCCATCTTGAAATACGTCCATTGAGTGTTGATTTCTCGAACAAATATTTGAGTGGATCCAATCGGGATACTACGAAAACGGTATGTACCAACATGTAATGTCTCAACTTAGTTGTGGCCCACACCAAAGCGAGGCACAATTTCTCGAGCGGTGTATAGCGTGTTTCGTATTCGAGCATTTTCTTACTTAGGTAATAGATTGCATTCTCTTTGCTTTCTACCTCTTGTGCTAGCATGGCTCCCATAGTCTCCTTGGTAACCGTCAAATATAACCTAAGGGTATTTCGGGAAGTGGTGGCGCTAATACGGGAGGATTTGCGAGATAGGCTTTGATCCTGTCAATGGCTTTTTGACACTCATCATCCCATATTACTGGTACATTCTTTTTGAGCTTTTTGAAGATTGGTTCACATATCGTTGACAGTTTTGATATGAACCTACTTATGTATTGCAACCGGTCAATAAATCCTCGAATCTGTTTCTCGGTCTTGGGCGGTGGCATCGACATGATTGCTTTAATCTTGGTTGGATCTATCTCTATTCTTCTAGAGCTTATGACGTATCCCAAGAACTTGCCCGAGGTGACTCCAAAAGCACATTTTGATGGATTCAACCTCATATTATATTTTCTCAGCCTTTCGAAAAATTTCCTTAAGGTTACTTGATAGCCTGGACGGTCCTTTGATTTCACAATCATGTCGTCGACATATACATCAACTTCTTTGTGCATCATGTCATGGAGTAAGGCAGTTGCTGCACGTTGGTAAGTAGCACCTGCGTTTTTCAACCCAAATGGCATTACCGTGTAATAGTAAGTGCCCCACGGTGTGATAAAGGTCGTTTTCTCCATGTCTTCTTCTGCCATGAGAATCTGATTGTACCTTGCATATCCGTCCATGAATGAGAGAAGCGCGTGATTTTCCGTGTTGTCTACCAGAATATCGATGTGTGGCAAAGGGAAGTCGTCCTTTGGACTTGCCTTATTTAGATCTCGATAGTCGACACACATCCTTACCCTTCCGTCTTTCTTTGGAACTGGGACGACATTGGCGACCCATTCGGGGTATTTGGATACCTTGATGAAACCTGCAGTTATTTGTTTTTGAACTTCTTCTTTTATTTTAAGTGCTACGTCGGGTTTCATTCGACGCAACTTTTGTGTTACAGGTTTCATTCCTGGGATTAATGGTATAGTGTGTTGAGCTATTTCTCTGTTAATGCCTGGCATATCTTCATATGACCAAGCAAATACATCGATAAATTCTTTAAGTAAGTTAATTAAATTGGTTCTTCCTTGTTTATTCAACGTTAGTCCGATTTTAACTTCTCTTTTATGAGTTGAATCATTCGAGATGTCGACTGTTTCAGTCTCTTCAATTACTGGTGTTTTCTTTTCAAGTGTTTCCATTGCTTTAATAATTTCTTTATCTTTTTCATCGTTAGCTAAGCAATGCTTGTCATCTTGGGTTAGGAAGAACACGAGAAGTAAGGAGAACGAGAAGTATTATTATACTCTGAGATCATTACATCAAAGAGTGATATGTCCTCAGGGACTGGATCACTAACTATCCTAGGAGAAGAAATAGGAAGGGAGGCATTATTGCTAAAGACTTAGAAGATTCTTAAGGGAAAGAATCTGACTCGAACTCTGACTCCGACGAATCTTCGAACATCGGCCCTTGCCCTGTCGTGATTGATATCTTCCTTCCACTAGGAGTAGTCACCTTGATAGTCTTGCGCCACCCTTGCAATGATCTTTCGGCTGGAGTAATTAGCTTCGAGGGGTTGAAGTTTTCGCTTTGTAGGACCGTTTGAATGAGTGAGGAGTTATCTTCCTCATAAACTGGCTCATTCTTTTCTCGCCCAAATAGTAATCCCATGACGTTAAAATCAAAGCATGGGGTGCTTTCTCCTTACGGACGGGAGTTGGGATTTCGTCAGTGAAGTAGTAATCCAAGATAATCTCGAATCCTGGTTGTCGTATGCCATTTCCAACAAATGGCTCGGGAAATTCATGGCATGGATTGTCCTCTCCTTCTTTTATAAACTGACCATTAAGCGTAAGAGGGTACTGATCCATTGGAATTGCTTTCTTTTGAATGCGAGCGTCCCTTCGTGCTTTCAACTTGTCCTGGGCTCGCTTGAGATCTTTCCGAGCCGGTTCGAAACCAAGTCCAAAAGTATCTAGTTTAGGGAGGCCAGGTGACTCCACCGATTATGCTCTCCCCTTCTTCTTTCCTAAGGTCATCCCAGGGAAGTGTCCTTGTTTCTTCAGCATGGTGTTGATAATCATGTTGGAATGGGGGTCGTGGCAAAGAGATGTCCTTTCATCCTCTTGGATTAAGGAGACTTCTTCGTTAAAGCCCCATAGATCTTCGTCATCTTCGTCGTGCTCCACATTGATGATTGGATTTTCTATTGATTTGATTCTCATCGGCGAAGCGTCAATAGTGATTGGAATTCCTCCAACTATGGCTTTCACTTGTTGGTGGAGAGATGAAGGGACGGCCTTTAGATCATGGAGCCAAGGGCATCCTAACAACAGATTGAATGAGGCTTTGATGTCTACCACTTGAAAAGTAGTAGCATGTTCTATTGCTCCTGCCGTCACATTTAGGGTTATTTTGCCAAGAGCTTGACGGCGAGTATTATCGTAAGCTCTTATTCCTTGTGTGGACGGAGTTAAATCCTCATCCCTTATGCCGAGCATCCTCGCAGTCCTAAGTGCACAGACATTGATAGCTGATCCATTGTCTACAAGAGTCATGGGAACATTCATCCTGTTGCAGACTACCATGAGGTTTAATGCCTTGTAGTGTTTGTCACCTTCTGGGGGTAAATTTTTATCAGAGAAGGTGATTAGATTAATCGGACTAGGGAGGTCACTTGTGAGGAAGTTAGCTAGTCCCTCACGAGTGGTGTTAGAATCTATCCTGATTTTATCCAAGGCATTCATTACATCAAACCTATGTTCTCGAGATGTTGCCAGGAGCTTCCATACATTCATCTCAACTTTTGTCTTCTTAAACTGTTTAACGATGTCGTTGTCTTTGATGATAGGTATGGGAACTTGTTGTACAGTAGGCATAGGTTGTGTTGAAACGGGAGGTTGCATTCTCCCAGATCTTGTGAGGACGTCTATTGATGAATCTTCTTCAGCCCAAATGTCGTTTGTGGTGTATGATACAGAAGGTGAAGGTCCTACTATGTCCTTTAGGTAGACATCTTCTTCATCACTGTCCCATACTCCATTAACAGTTATGTCCTCTTCTTGTTGAACTTGGACTAATTCCTTTTCATCAATCATTTTCTGCACCAAATCCTTGAATTTGAAACAGTTTTCTAGGGTGTGCCCCCCTGACTGATGGTACTGACAGTAATATCTATCTGTCCTTTTTAATGATTCAAATGGTCTCGGTTCGAGAGGTTTGACCTTGCCACTCTCGGAGAGCATTTCGAACATTTGTGCATATGGGATCCCAATTGGAGTGTAAACTCTATTACTCTTCTTGGGTTTTTCGGTGACTTGTAAGGGAAAGTACTTTTCCTCATAAGTCGTTTTCACTGGTGTGAATTCTCTTTTAGGTTCTTCCTTTGGACATGGAAGTTCATCATATTTCTTGTGAAGCTCGTTCACAACTTTGAGAGTTTCACGTAATAGTTGCGATGCCTCCCTCATAGACAGTGTCAGCAATTGTATGTCTTCCTTGTTTGCTGGTTCTGGAAGGTTATCTCTGACATCGAAAAAGATCTCTTATCCTCCTTCTTCGACATTGGTTGCTTTGACAGGCTTAATGAGAGATGAGGGGTCAACTTTGCTTTCTTCATCGGAGATAGCCAAAGTATGAGCTAGAGGTGCATTGTCAATACTTGGCTTCTTACTGGCAGGGGGCAACGGCAGTTTGTTACTATCAATTAGGTCATGGATAGCTTCCTTAAGCTTCCAACAGCTTTCAGTAGAATGGCCCCTACCTTGGTGATATTTGCAATGTGCGTTGGGGTTCCAGTTAGCCGACCTCTTCTCAACTGGTGGGTCCTAAAATGGTCCAATGGGAGTTATAAGACCTTTTGCATTTAATCGATCAAATGCGGTGTCATAACTCATGCCAATAGGAGTGAAGTTCCTCCTAAATGGTTTCTTTTTTCCTTGATTGTTCATGGCGAGGACTTCTCCTAGATTAAAGGTGCTAACATTATTTGAGTGGGCGGTTTTGGAAGATGAAGGATTGTCGTTCTTCTTTCCTTTCCAACCACTGTTGGAGTTATTGTTGGCAGCTTTAGATTTAACCAAGTCATCTTCAATATTGATCCCAATATCATAAACAACCTTAAAGGTATGAAGGCTATTTTGATATTTAAGATGTTTGGAATATTTTTCTTGGAGATTTTTAATGAACAGTCTCACGGACTCTTTTTCACTTGGAACCTCGATCATTTTAGCTGAGGTTTCTCTCCACTTGTTAAAGAAAGAAGTGAAGCCTTCATTCTCTTTCTGTTTGAGGATTTCAAGTTCTCTATGGTCAATTTCGACTTGAATGTTGCATTTGTACCTATCAACGAAAGCGTTTGCTATGGATTCCCAGGTAGAGGTCTTTTCTTTTTCGAGAGAAAAGAACCATTGTTGGCAAACGGTCTCGAGAGATAGTGAGAATAGAGAAAGGAAGATTTTCTTATCGATACCCTTGATACTCATTATTGTTTCAAATTCTCTTAAATGAAAGTAAGGGTTGTCAATTGCCCTAAGTTTTGGGATGTCGTTGGTGCTGAACTTTTGCGGAAGAAGATCTTTATCCACCGAGACCCCTTGGGATGTGAGTTCTTCAAACTTGTAGTCGCTGGACAACTTGCTCAGGCTCTCTTGCATGAGGTCCATTTGCTGTTGTTTCACGGGATCATCGATCTTAAGTGCGAGAAGCTTCAGTGTCTCAGTTACAGTCGCCAGTTGGTTCTTGAGGTCATTGACTTCTTCTTGAGTTGCCATTATAACTCTTGCTTTCCTCTTGCGGGCTATAGGTTTGTCGAAAAGTTGGACTTGTACGAAGAGGTTATCTTTGATTAATCGTCCTTCCTTTCTTGACCACGCGCTGTAAATTAAGCCAATTTGCGTTTTAATTACTTGACTCGAATCAACTTGACTTTATGGTTTTTTTTTTAAAAAAAAAGTATGCATATTTTTTTATGCATATTTTTTGCAACAATAATGTACATATTTTTAGGAAACTAAGTATTATTATTTATTGGAGGATTAATATCCGACTTACCCCCTTAAAAAAATGACGAAAAAAGCGCGCACACAAGACTCTCTTAATCATGGTCAAAACATGTGTATTGGTGTGTGCATTGAGTGTAAGTGACATGCTTGGACTCTTGTGTAAGACCATGGGACTTAGTGCCTAAACTCGAACATTGATTCAATTAAGAATTATTGTCAGCAAAATTAACCGAATTAAACAGGAAACTGATTAATTAGACATTAGGTGATGACTCGAAAAATAATCCGAACTGTCGGCCAAGCGACAGGACTGGCGTCACACTATGGTGGTTGGCGCCAGACAATTTAAGTTAATGCCTGGCGCTACACACTATAATGTGGCGCTACAGCTCAGACTTTGGCGCCAAAAGTGGAACTTCAGTCTGGGACTGTTTTCGGTATTATTAGTCAGCTAGGGTATGCCTAAAGTCGTACTAGGTCAATTTCGATTGAAAACAAAAAGACTTTATTGACTCAAATTAATTAATTAATTAGTTAAATAGGCAAAGTTCTTTAAGTCATTAATTTTAGTCTCAACACAAATCAACAAACGGTTAAGAGAAACATAGCACAACAAATAATGCACAATTAGTCAAGTAGGCACAATATGATGCAATGAGTTTGCAACCTAACCATGGCTCGAGTTCTCTAAAGTTCGGGATATGGTTTAGTCAAATAGGGTCCATGGTTAATTGTCCGGATGCACCGCGTGGAAGCCTAACCGTGAAGGGTTGGCGCGAGTGGATGGGACACCGCGAGTTTTAGAAAAAACTCGCTTCCATGGTTTGGTGAATTCAACATCTTGGATGTACCCTTTGTTGCCAGGAGCGTTCAATCGGGTAGATGGAGCATGAATTCCCAGAGGGTTATGTCCATATGTAGAACACATATGGGTTTTAGAAAAGTGAGAAAAAATTCAATCAGGAAGTAGGATCGAGCAAACAATACGAAAAATCGGTCGAAATTAGAACGCATATTTCTGGCTCGGTATTGGGGGAAATTGGCGCCAGCAAACAGAGATTGGCGCCAACTTTTAACTGTAGCGCCTGGCGCCAATACTGGCGTTTGGCGCTACGGCTAAAAGTTTGGGGCCAAGCTCTGGCCCCTAACGCTACTTCCCACATGCCTCAGCAGCTTTCTGTGCTCGATAAAATCTTCCAGTTTCGCGTGGTGTTATTTCAGTCCTAGTTGTGAAAGACATTTCTCAAATTTCCTACGTGTAAAATCCTATGTTTTTTACTCATTACGGATGGTCTTTCCAATGAGAACCTTTTTATGCATATGACAATAATGTTAATCACAATTACGCACATGAAATACTTAGAACTTTTCGAGTCTCATCCACTCATTCTAAATCATTGCCGAAACAAATTCAGGAATTAAAATAGAAATCCTCCCCAGTGGAGTCGCCAAAAACTGTAGGGAATAATTTCAAGCCTTTAAAATCCCACTAGCTTGAACCCCACTGTGATCATACACTAAAGTACGGTGGCGTCCAAAAGGGAAGAAGATAGAGCAAAAGAGTCGCCAACAAGTTTTTTTAGGAACTTGTAAACCATTCACGAGGTGAAGGTTACACCCCTTAACGATCCAAGAGATCGTCAACTCCTTAAGGTCATGAACCAAATAAGGGTTCGGGGATAATGGTACAAATCCAACCTAAAAGAGATTGAACCTGCCATAATAATAGGCCTCTACTTTATTCTGATCGTATTCATGTGCGCTTTTTGACTAACATGCAATCAATAGGATTAACCCTAAACCTGTTTATCTATGTTGGTTGAATATAAATGCACAAATAAACTATTATTGGCGATCACTTGAATTATAATCAAAATTAACCCTAACAAGATTATTAATTATCTTATTAAACGCGATTACAAGTACCAAAATTCCCTTTAAGCATGCAATAAAAAGTCGATCAAGCAATAAAGAATAAATAATCAAGCAACATAATAATAATCAATAGCATGATACTTACAATATCCAACCCCCATTGAGCAAATGGAAGCGGATTCAGCACCGGCTAAAGCTCTTGGGCTGGCTGATGGATAACTGGCGCGAATTTTTGGCATTTTTCGCATTTTCTGACCAGCTCCTTAGCGTCTGAGATCATGGTGGGCCAATAGTACCCCGCCCTTAATGCTTTGTGGGCCAAGGTCCTTCCCCCAATGTGGTTCCCACAGATGCCGAGATGGATTTCCCGAAGGATATAATCTGCATCCGTTGGTCTCACGCATTTTAGTAATGGGGCTGAGAAAGATTTTCTCAGCAGCTCCCCGTTGAAGACGATAAATCTTGAACTGGTCCGTTTCAACTTGGAGGCCAGAATTTTGTCTTCGGGAATTTCTCCCCGAAGCTTAAAAGCTAGGATGGGATCCATCCAACTTGGCTCCCGGTCAACGCAACATACTTTAGGTGCTTCGTCGACACTTCTTTCCCGGCGCACCTCCAGATAAACGGATCGGTTCAGCTCAGTGAGAGTTGAACTAGCGAGTTTGGAGAGTGCATCGGCTTGAGCATTCTGACCCCTTGGGATCAGCTGAACTTCAAAAGTTCTCAGCTTTGCAATAACTGATTTTATCTTAGCAAGGTATGATATCATTTAGGGCTCTATGGCCTCGTAGCTGCCACCAATCTAATATGCAACTAGCTGAGAGTCTCTCTTCAGACAAACATGTTCGGCTTCCAGCGAGATGCACAATTCTAGGCCGGCAATGTCCGTCTCATATTCGGCTTCGTTATTCAAAGCTTTGAATGAAAATTTTAGTGCGTACTCGAAGGACTTGCCTTCAGGAGAGGTTATGACCACCCCTGCCCCCGAACCGTTCACGGTGGAGGATCCATCCGTGAACACGGTCTAGGTTTTCTTTTAATCATCCAGCGTTTCATGGTACGAGCATTCGCCAGGAAGTCCGCCAGAGCTTGAGCCTTTATGGCTGCTCTCGGCTGGTAGCTGATGATGAATTATGTGAGCTCGAGAGCCCATTTGGCCAGCCTACCAGATTTTTCGACCTTGCCGAGAACCTTTTCCAGCGGCTGATCGGTCAAAACCACTATCTGATGACAATCGAAATAAGGACTTAACTTCCGAGCAGCTACCACCACTGCATAAGTAACTTTTTCAAGTAAGGGGTAGCGGGTCTCGGCATCCGTCAGAGTGTGACTGACGAAGTAGATCGGTTGCTGAACCTTATTTTCCTCCCTCAGCAGCACTGCACTGATGGTGGCTGGGCTGACAGCCACGTATAAGTACAGGGATTCTCCCTCCACTAGGCTAGCCAGCGTTGTAGTTGAGCCAGGTGCTCTCGAAGCTGCTTGAAGGCTTCTTTTTGCTCGTCTTCCCAGACGAGCTCTTTTGTTTTCGGGAGTTTCAGAGCTTTGAAGAAAGGTAACCCCTTATCCGAGGCCCTGGAGATGAACCTCGAGAGGGCTGCCATTCTTCCGGTGAGCCGCTGAACATACCTCTTTGTTTTCGGCTCGGGAAGATCGAGCGCTGCCTGCACCTTGGCGGGATTGGCATCAATCCCTCTTTTGCTAACCATGAACCCAAGGAATTTCCGTGACTTCACGCCGAAGACACACTTCTTCGGATTCAGCTTCATCAATGACCATATAAAACATACTTCACCCCAATAATCAAATCAAAACCAACGATTCAAGGAAAAACTAGTGAACACGCTTCAACATCAATCAATCTTATTCATCTAATCACCCTTCCTACCCAACAATTGTCAAGTAGAGCAAACCACAAGAGCATATAGAATTCAAGACTAGTGCTCACACACTCAACTCTCATTTATGTGGCGAGTAAAGAATGTACTCGATCGCTCTCCAACCAACCCCTTTAATGTGAACAATGCCCTCCCAACTCACACTCTCGTGTGTATAAAAACATTGAACGCTCATCCTACTAGTCGACTCGAAATATGCCAAGTCATAAATTGCATTGACAAACAAAACTTTCGCATTTACATAACTTCTATGCACAAGGTCGGAAGGTCTTTTAAGCTTGTAATGTAAGGCTAGGGTAAAGGTAGGATAAATTTGGGAGTATGTGAGAGAAAAGCTATGCATTACGGGAGCCAAAACCTAAAAAACCCATGATAAAAAATAATGATCATACACATCTCCAACATAACCAACTCCAAACAACAATCCACCAAATATACTCCAAACAAAATAAACAATCCCAACACTTACAATTTCACTCATAAGAATATGATAATGTAGAACTTTAAGTGAAAAACAAACTTTGAACTCATTCTTTTTTTCTTTTTTTTTTCTTTAGAACAACCTTCAAATAGAACATTTGAGCATTAATTTTTTCTTTTGCTCTTTTTTTCTTTTTAACTCATATTGGAAATTTCAACTTTGAAACACAACATCAATATTTTCCAATCAAAAATCAAAGAACAATAACTCTTCTTTTATTCCCACATTGTGCAAATAATATGCACACCACAACTCCCTCACCTCACCAACTAATAGCTCCCCCAAGCCAAGCTTGGGACTAGTAACCAATGGGGCTCATATAGGCTTGTAATGTGGCTAAATAAACAATAAAGGGGCACAAGCAACAACATGGGTAACAAGAAGGGAACAAATGTATCTAATACTCTGAAGGCTACCTAAAAGAATGAACGCCTTCGTCCTCCTCATGTGCATAATAATAAGTCATGAAACACTACTCATAGTTGCAAATCAATACTCAAATTCATTGACATACCAGGAATTATGGAACTATCAGACATTTCCTAACCAAATCAACTAGTCAAGCACTATATTCACAAGTAGTTGGACAAAATTGACGCATGTAAAGGAATCCAAGCAATCAAACTTCAAATCATAACCAACAAATCCACAATATTCATCATCGAATACCAAGAATCAAAATAATTTTTCTCAAGTACGGGACACAGGGAAGCATGATTTACAATTCATTGGAACGTATTTTTGAATTTTTTTTTTATTTTTCAATTTTTTTTTGTATTTTTCATATATAAGAAAGCAATAAAAACTACACTAGGAAAGCAAATACAACTATACTAGAAATCAAATAAAGAGAGAAAAGGAAGAGAATTACCAAGTGAAAGAACACCCCCCTAAGCCAAATCAAGCAATTCCCTCATTGACTTGGGAGAGTAGCCTACTCCTCATCCTCATCCATCCTCGAATAGCCCCCGTTGTGGCTAGAACCGGCTCCTTCATGGCTAGAGCCACCACCTCCATACCCCGAACCACCTGCATAGTAGTTAGGGTCCACATTCCCACCCAGATCCCCAAAAGGAGCATCACCCCCATATCCGTGGACCGAAGAGTAGTCCACGTAAGTACCATACGCACCGGGGTGAGAATACCCTCCTTGGGGGTATTGGAACCAATCGGGAGTAAGTGAATCGGGAGGAATAGCCCCCCGACGGGCGTAATCATCATACATGGGATAAAGGCCCCTCCCTAGGTTCCTCTCTATATGACCAACCCGCCCATCTAAGGTGCTTAACCTAGAGTCTAGGTTTTGCATCATACCCTCAACTTTCCTTTGCCCCGTCTCGATGCGGTCTAATTGGCTCCTAAAAGCCGAAAAGTCATATGGGGCATTGGGGTCGACGTTGTAATCGACCGAGGAAGTGGGCATGCCATAGGTGAAGGGTTAAGGTGGTTGGTAGTGTGGTGAGTGGTGAATGGGGGAATGGTGGGGTTGTGGTGAGGGGTGAGGTGGTTGAACCTCACCTTGACCATTTATCTCGAAAGTATAAGAGGGCTTCCCCCTCTCAAATTTGGTCAAGGCGGGGTTGGGTAAGGTAAAGGCTTGGTCTCTCCTACCCGATTGTCGATGGACTATCCACCAAGTATCACTCCCCACAGGTTGCACCCAGTTCAAACCCCCTAAATAGGGTAGGTCCATGAGGTTCGATCCCACAACTTTCCTATGCCCATCCGGGTTCCAACCTAGGTGTTTCCTACCAATGTGGGTCACTAACCCCCCAAAGTAAATAGGTGCCCTAGACCTACTATCCTCGGCCGCATTGGCCGCCCTTTAGAAGTGATTGGCTATCCTATGGGGTATGTTCAATTTTTCAGCAGTGGGAATTATATAGGATGCCAATAGTTCCAATTCATCTCTCCTAACATTTGCCGGTTCATGCCTCCCAAAAATAGTGAGGACGGCAAATCTTTGCCAAAGTTTTGGGACGGGATGTTGAATCCACGTCCCTTTGGCATGCTGGAGGTTCACTAAATCCTCCCCAGTTAGCCTCTTATAGACCACGGCGGTGTGGTCTTGAGAGGGCTCAATAGGTTTATCCGATTTTAAATCAAACAACTTTCCAAATTCTTTAAGAGTTAGTCTCACATCGTTGTTTAATAATCAGAATTGTACATGAGTGATTAGTGCATTCATTTGAATAACATTAAAACTTGAGATAAATTCCAATGTTAAGTAATCATATGTATCATGGCACATTTGAAAAAAACCACTCATGCCTATACCTTTGAATAATTTTTCCACATATTTATCTAGGCCTAACCTAACTAATATGGGATGATGAATAAAACGGGTAGAGATTACCTGACGATCGATGAGGTTGACCATCCTAACCCGTTGCTTCTCCGAGGTAATGACAACCTCCTCCCATCCCGGAATTTGAAGATCCGGGTTGATTGTTGGTTGTGGTGCCCTCGAGCTCTCACCCCTTTGGTTCCTTGAACGCTTTGAGGCCATTTTCTTGTAAAATAGTGGCAAATTGGAGGTTTCTCTCTCTTAGGGTTTGAGAAATTTGAGAGAAAATAGGGGAAATTTAGTGTAAATTGTAGAGGAGGATGAGTGGAGATGGAATATGTATGAATTTTTGAGTTTGGATGGAAGAATTGGAGGAGATCTTGGATTGAAGTGAAGCTTTTTGGTTTGAAAATGGAGGTTTTAGAGAGAGAAAGTGAAATGTAGAAGATGAAATAAGGAGAAAGTGAGGAAAGAAAGAAGAGAAAAGAAAGTAAAAGAGGGACGGGCTGATGGCGCGCCCGATTGAGCGAAGGTGGGATTTTCCAGAACTCAAGTTGCGCGCTCGATCGGGCGAGCTCCGCCCGATCGGGCGCGAACGCGAAGAAAATTTTTGCCCTTTGCTCGCCCGACATATCTTTTCCTTCTCACTCGATTTTCCACAAAAAGCGCCCGGTTGGGGCAAGCTTCGCCCGATCGGGCGAAAATAGCCTCTGAATTCAACCTTGCTTGCGCCCCCGATCGGGCTGTTTTGCCCAATCGGGCAAAAATAGGTCTGATTTCAAGCTTGCTTGCGCGCCCGATCGGGCGAAAATAGCCTCTGAATTCAACCTTGCTTGCGCGCCCGATCGGGCTCGAGCAACCCTTTTTTCCGATTTCTTTTCTTCTTCAAATTTTTCTAAGTCTTTATACCTGTCAAATTCATACCTGTACAACAACACTTAAAACTGGTGAAATATCACTCTCCTCGCCTCTCTAAAAAAATACAAAAGTAAGGAAAAGAAAAACTAGCCTAGAAAGCATGAAATACGGGTTGCCTCCCGCAAAGCGCTGGTTTATCAAGGTCCCGCACGACCTTCTTACCACCTTGAAGCTCATGTTGGAAGTGGAGTTAGGAGAGTCTCCTCCACATCTCTAATGGTAGCACCTTCATGATACACTTTCAACCTTTGGCCATTTACCTTGAACTCTTCACCTTTTTCATTCACCAACTCCACCGAACCAAATTTGTTCACCTTTGTGACGGTGAAGGGACCGGACCACCTAGACTTCAACTTTCCTGGGAAAATATTCAATCTAGAATTAAAGAGAAGAACCTTATCACCCGGTGCAAACTCTCTTGGTAAGATCCTCTTGTCATTCCACTTCTTTGTCTTCTCTTTGTAGATCCGCGCATTATCATATGCCGACAATCTAAACTCATCCAACTCATTGAGTTGAAGAAGTCTCTTCTTGCCCGCGGCCTTAGAATCCATATTAAGCTCTTTGATCGCCCAAAAGGCTTTGTACTCCAATTCTACGGGAAGATGACATGCCTTACCATAAACCAATCTATAAGGTGAAGTACCAATCGGTGTCTTAAAAGTTGTTCGGTATGCCCAAAGTGTGTCATCAAGCTTCATGCTCAAATCTTTCCTTGACTTGGCTACTACCTTTTCTAGGATCGCCTTGATTTCCCTATTAGAGACCTCAACTTGAACACTAGTTTGAGGGTGGTAACTAAGCCCTGTTCTGTGATATACGCCATACTTCTTAAGGAGGTTATCCAACTGTTTTTCATGGAAGTGGGTACCCCCATCACTAATAATAGCTCGTGGAACACCAAACCTGGGAAATATGATCTTCTTGAAGAGCTTGATGACTACCTTAGAATCGTTTGTTGGTGAAGCTATGGCTTCTACCCACTTGGACACATAATCTACGGCTACAAGTATGTAACAATTCCCATTGGAAGATGGGAACGGCCCCATATAATCGATACCCCAAACATCAAATATTTCAACTTCGAGAATCCCAGTTTGGGGCATCTCATGCCTCCGCGAAATGTTGCCAGTCCTCTGGCAAGAGTCACAAGCCTGCACAAAAGTGTTAGCATCTTTAAACATAGTAGGCCAAAAGAAGCCTGACTCATTAATCTTAGCCACCGTTTTAGTGGGGCCATGATGTCCACCGTAGGGTGAGGTATGACAACTGGTAAGGACGTCGTGAACCTCCCATTCGGGAACACACCTGCGAAATAATCCATCTGCACACTCATGAAACAAAAAAGGGTCATCCCAAAAGTAATGTTTAACATCATAAAGGAATTTCTTTTTCTGTTGGTAGGGCACGTTAGGAGGTAGAGTACCACCTACTATATAATTAGCAAAATCAGCATACCAAGGGTGATGCTCTACAACTGCATACAGGTTGTCATCAGGGAAAGAATCATCTATAGGTAAAGAATCCTTACCCTCATCATACCTGATACGTGACAAGTGGTCTTCCACTACGTTCTCTGCTCCCTTTTTATCTTTTATTTCTATGTTGAAATCTTGGAGCAAGAGAACCCACCGGAGTAGCCTTGGCTTTGATTCCGCCTTGGCTATCAAATATTTTAGTGCTGCATGATCAGTAAAAACAATAACTTTAGAACCAACTAGATATGATCTAAATTTTTCTAAAGCATAAATAACAGCAAGAAACTCCTTTTCTGTGGTGTTATAGTTGACTTGGGCTTCATCCAAGGTTTTGCTAGCATAATAAATAACATGCAAAACCTTGTTCTTCCTCTGTCCGAGCACGGCTCCTAGTGCAAAGTCACTTGCATCACACATGATCTCGAAAGGAAGGTTCTAATCGGGAGCACATATGATGAGTGCTGATATCAAAGCCTGCTTAATCCTGTTAAAAGCCTCAAAACACTCGTTAGTAAATATAAATGGGGCATCCTTGAGAAAAAGCTGTGTCATTGGTTTAGCAATTTTAGAAAAATCTTTGATAAAGCGGCGATAAAACCCCGCATGACCCAAGAAGCTTCTAACTCCCTTAACATTGACTGGGGGAGGTAATTGCTCAATCACTGATATTTTATCCTTGTCTACTTTTATGCCCTTATCAGATACAATATGGCCAAGGACTACTCCCTCTGTCACCATAAAGTGACATTTTTCCCAATTAAGGACTAAGTTGCACTCTTCACATCTTTTCAAAATTTTAGCGAGATTAATTAAACATGAATCAAATGAAGAACCATATACGCTAAAATCATCCATAAAGATCTCCATGATAGACTCTATGAAATCAGAAAAAATACTCATCATGCAACGTTGAAAGGTAGCGGGTGCATTACATAAACCAAAGGGCATTCTACGATATGCAAAAGTGCCATAAGGGCATGTAAAGGTAGTCTTTTCCTGATCTTCAGGGTGAATCGGAATTTGGAAAAATCCCGAATACCCGTCCAAATAGCAAAAGAATTTGTGATTGGCTAACCTCTCAAGCATTTGATCTATAAAGGGAAGAGGGAAATGATCCTTTTTAGTGGCGATATTTAATCTACGATAGTCTATGCACATACGCCACCCTATTACAGTTCTAGTGGGAATTAATTCATTTTTTTCATTTGTTATCACAGTCATCCCACCCTTCTTCGGTACTACCTGCACAGGACTTACCCACTTGGAGTCAGAAATAGAATAGATAATACCTGCATCAAGTAATTTCATCACCTCCTTCTTGACTACTTCCTGCATGTTGGGATTTAATCTTCGTTGGGGTTGAATGCAGGGCTTGTAATTTTCCTCTAGATGAATCCTGTGCATGCAAAAATCAGGACTAATACCCTTGAGATCATCAATACTGTACCCTATAGCCTTCCTATGGGTTTTGAGGACCCCTAGAATTTGGGAAGATTGTAGGTCAGTGAGTGCAATACTGATGATCATGGGGTGTAATTCCTGTTCATCTAGAAAAACATATTTTAAATGAGAAGGGAGAGGTTTTAGCTCAGGTTTCTTGACCTCTGCAGGTTTTGATTCCTGAACTAAATTTACTACCTTCATTGTCTCCTTGGGGCTTAACTCTTCTAAGGAAAGAGCCTTTTCAATATCCTGTACCTCATTACCCCAAACGCTTGCATTATTGCTAGATAAATTCCCGCAGAGAACTTCCTCTAAGGGATCCTTCGCAAGAACCTGTGGCAAGCTATCATCACAAATATCGTCCATTATATCAATTGTATCAATGTAGCAACAATTTTCCTCTAACATAGGCCCTTTCAAAACCTTCCCTAAATTAAAGGTAACATTATCATCACCTACAGAAAGGGTTAGTTTACCATTTTTCACATCAATAATCGCTCCTGCAGTGTGGAGGAAAGGCATACCTAATATAATGGGTATTTGTGTGTCCTCTGCCATATCTAAAACAACAAAATCAACCGGAATAAAAAATTTACCAACTCTAACAGGTACGTCCTCTAAAATACCTAAGGGGTATTTTACCGAACGATTTGCCATTTGCAAAGTTATATTAGTAATTTTTAATTCTCTCATATTTAATTTAGCGCAGATAGATGATGGCATGACACTGACACTAGCACCCAAATCACACAAAGCTTTATCAATAAAAACATTCCCAATGTGACAAAGGATAGAAAAACTATCGGCATCCTTTAATTTAGGAGGGGATTTATTTTGCAAATAAGCGCTACACTCCTCTGTGAAAGCTACAGTTTCTACTTTATTAAAGACCATTTTCCTAGTCAGAATGTCTTTCATGAATTTAGCATAAGCAGGTACTTGAGTGATTAAATCAGTGAAAGGAACTGTTACCTGCAGGTTTTTCACAACCTCTAAAAACTTACCGAATTGTTTATCAAGCTTACTCTTCAGTTGTCGATTAGGGAATGGGAGCTTGATAACTGGGCTCTGCGCATCTCCTCCCTTATCCTGCGATTTACCCTGCACAGAAACATTAGTAGGGTTAGTATCTATTTGTAGCCCTGCAGGGCTAGCAGGATTACCGTTTGGTATAGAGGAATCTAGATCAAGAACTGGTCTATCTTCCTTTGGCATAGGAGGTCCATCATAATGTGAACCACTTCTTAGAGTGATTGCATTAGCATGATCTGTAGGATGGATAGGTTGTGATGGTAGAGCTCCCTGCTGACGGGATTGTAGGGTAGATGAAAGTTGTGCAATTTGATTGTCCATGATTTTATTATGGGCTAGAATAGAATCAATTTGCGCATCCCTACTCTCCATATGCTTTTGCATATTGGCAAGCATTGCTCTAATTTCTGTCATGGCAAGGTCGGAAGATGATGAGGGTGATGCTTGGCTTTTCTGGCCGGCATTAGGATGATAATATTTTTGCTGTGGTGGTGTTTGCTGTTGTGGTTGTTGTGGAGGTAGAGGATTTTGTACATTGGTACTCCGGTATGAAAGATAAGGATGATTTTTATAACCGGCATTGTAGGAGTTGGAATAGGGGTTATTTTGCCTATAGGTTTGAAAGGCATTAACTTGTTCCATAGAGCTCCTACAATCTTGCTCCCAATGACCTACAATTCCACAATTTTCCCAGAAAGCTTCATGGTTAGCAACAGCAGAAACATTAGCTACAGAGTTAGGAGCAATAGTAAGATTATCTAATTTTTGACAAATAGATGTTAGTTGAGCTTGCAAAAAGGATACGGAATCGACATTATGTTTTCCTTTATTTGCAAACCCCCTCGGATTCCCATATTGGGAATTGTGTATTGCCATGTCTTCGATAACTTGTCCTGCATCATCCACATTTAAATTCATAAACTTCCCACTAGCTGCCGAATCTAGTACTGATCTAGAAAAATTTCCAAGTCCATTATAAAATGCTTGGATCAATTGCCATTGTGCTAGATTGTGGTGGGGGCACTCTCTCTGTAGATCCTTGAACCTCTCCCAAGCCTCATATAATGTTTCGTCGGCCTCTTGAGCGAAGTTCTGAATAACACTCCTTAGCACCGCTGTTCTCTCTACAGGATAATATTTATTATAGAAATTCAAAGCAAGAGTTTCCCAGTCAGTAATACCAAGTGCAGTTCTATTCAAACCATTAAACCATAATTTTGCTTTGCCACATAATGAAAAGGGAAAAAGAATCTCCCTGATTTGGTCTTGCGTGACCCCGGCTTGTCTAATGGTGTTACAATATTGGCAGAAATCTGCGATGTGAAGATTGGGATCTTCACCCTTAGCTCCGTTGAACTGCTTCCTCTCTATCATAGTGATAAATTGGGGCTTGATCTCAAATTGAACACCATCTAGATCCGGAGTGGGAGTAAGGTGCGGGAAATCTGTGAGCTTCGGTTGCGAATAATCACTGAGTTTCTTCTAGGTCGTCATCTCTGATTCTGAATTTGAAGGAATATCTGTGTCACTAGAATCAGGGGGAGGATCTCTTCGATCGTTGTCCTCCTCAAAACCCGCCAGAATTTGTCTATAGAGTCTCCTTTGCCTATGAAAAGAACGCTCGATCTCAGGATCAAAAGGGATGTCACCTGATCTGGAACACCTGCGCATAAACAAAGAACTAAAGACAAATATGAGATTTGCCTCAAAGAACTAATGTTCTCTGAGGCAAAAGGGGGGATAATCTAGACTACAAAAATATAATCAGAAAATAAAAATAAAACCGTTTCCCCGGCAACGGCGCCAAATTTTGACAGGGTAAAGTCGTATCCCCTAATAAAAAATAATTACCTATATCTCTAACTAAAGTAGATAGGGAAGTAGGGTCCAACTCCACAGGGAAAAGGTCTTTTTAATTCTAGTTTATTATTATAATCTAAATTATCTAAGTAACCAATAATTTTAGGTAAGAATTCTATACTACGAAGAATAAGTTTAGGGAGAAAAGAATCAATAATAAGGAAACCTAGGGTCACAGGTTCACCAATAATTAATATTCCGGGATAGAACGAAGTAATTAATAATTAACAATGCATAGATAACATGATTAACAGGCTCTCGCAATTTATTAATCAACATAGATCTAACAATCTCTCGCAATTTACTAGACCTAAGTCCCTATTAAAAATAGCCTTTAATATTAAATCAACATCTGCTCGATTCATCAATTCAGTATTGCTAAACATTCACAATCAAATTACATCTGCTCGATTCATAATCTAATTGCAAAGAATTAAAACAATTCAAAAGGAGATTATCATGCAATATCAATAATCAATAATAACAAACTATCCCTTCATATTAATTATGGATCCCCATAAACCCTAGAATGGAACTACTCACTAATCATCATAACTAAACCAATCAAGTAATTAATTAAAAGCATAATCAAGAAAACAATTAAAATAGCTGAAATTAAAAAGGGAAGAAATTGTACCAAAAATAAATCTAGAATTTAAGGAAGTATTAAGAACAAAAGTTTAGAGAGAATTTAAGAGAGAGAAAAAATACTAAGTAGAGAGTGAAAGTCTAAGGAAAGAAGTAAGTAATAATTCCGTACAAAACGTAATTTAAACCTCTCCTAAAACAAGAATTAAAACTAAACTAATCAGCTTCTAAGAAAACACGCGCCCAATCGGGCGAAGGGCCGCCTGATCGGGCCCGCCTTTTTTACAATGCCTTTACTGATGTGCCGCGCCCGATCGAGCTTAGCCTACCCGATCAGGCGCGCCTCTTCCTTGAGGGCCCTTATGCCTATAGGTTTGAAAGGCATTAACTTGTTCCATAGAGCTCCTACAATCTTGCTCCCAATGACCTACAATTCCACAATTTTCCCAGAAAGCTTCATGGTTAGCAATAGCAGAAACATTAGCTACAGAGTTAGGAGCAATAATAAGATTATCTAATTTTTGACAAATAGATGTTAGTTGAGCTTGCAAAAAGGATACGGAATCGACATTATGTTTTCCTTTATTTGCAAACCCCCTCGGATTCCCATATTGGGAATTGTGTATTGCCATGTCTTCGATAACCTGTCTTGCATCATCCACATTTAAATTCATAAACCTCCCACTAGCTGCCGAATCTAGTACTGATCTAGAAAAATTTCCAAGTCCATTATAAAATGCTTGGATCAATTGCCATTGTGCTAGATTGTGGTGGGGGCACTCTCTCTGTAGATCCTTGAACCTCTCCCAAGCCTCATATAATGTTTCGTCGGCCTCTTGAGCGAAGTTCTGAATAACACTCCTTAGCACCGCTGTTCTCTCTACAGGATAATATTTATTATAGAAATTCAAAGCCAGAGTTTCCCAGTCGGTAATACCAAGTGCAGTTCTATTCAAACCATTAAACCATAATTTTGCTTTGCCACATAATGAAAAGTGAAAAAGAATCTCCCTGATTTGGTCTTGCGTGACCCCGGCTTGTGTAATGGTGTTACAATATTGGCAGAAATCTGCGATGTGAAGATTGGGATCTTCACCCTTAGCTCCGCTGAACTGCTTCCTCTCTATCATAGTGATAAATTGGGGCTTGATCTCAAATTGAACTCCATCTAGATCCGGAGTGGGAGTAAGGTGCGGGAAATCTGTGAGCTTTCGTTGCGAATAATCACTGAGTTTCTTCTGGGCCGTCATCTCTAATTCTGAATTTGAAGGAATATCTGTGTCACTAGAATCAGGGGGAGGATCTATTCGATCGTTGTCCTCCTCAGAACCCGTCAGAATTTGTCTATAGAGTCTCCTTTGCCTATGAAAAGAACGCTCGATCTCAGGATCAAAAGGGATGTCACCTGATCTGGAACACCTGCGCATAAACAAAGAACTAAAGACAAATATGAGATTTGCCTCAAAGAACTAATGTTCTCTGAGGCAAAAGGGGGGATAATCTAGACTACAAAAATATAATCAGAAAATAAAAATAAAACCGTTTCCCCGGCAACGGCGCCAAATTTTGACAGGGTAAAGTCGTATCCCCTAATAAAAAATAATTACCTATATCTCTAACTAAAGTAGATAGGGAAGTAGGGTCGAACTCCACAGGGAAAAGGTCTTTTTAATTCTAGTTAATTATTATAATCTAAATTATCTAAGTAACCAATAATTTTAGATAAGAATTCTATACTACGAAGAATAAGTTTAGGGAGAAAAGAATCAATAATAAGGAAACCTAGGGTCACAGGTTCACCAATAATTAATATTCTGGGATAGAACGAAGTAATTAATAATTAACAATGCATAGATAACATGATTAACAGGCTCTCGCAATTTATTAATCAACATAGATCTAACAGGCTCTCGCAATTTACTAGACCTAAGTTCCTATTAAAAATAGCCTTTAATATTAAATCAACATCTGCTCGATTCATCAATTCAGTATTGCTAAACATTCACAATCAAATTACATCTGCTCGATTCATAATCTAATTGCAAAGAATTAAAATAATTCAAAAGGAGATTATCATACAATATCAATAATCAATAATAACAAACTATCCCTTCATATTAATTATGGATCCCCATAAACCTTAGAATGGAACTACTCACTAATCATCATAACTAAACCAATCAAGTAATTAATTAAAAGCATAATCAAGAAAACAATTAAAATAGCTGAAATTAAAAAGGGAAGAAATTGTACCAAAAATAAATCTAGAATTTAAGGAAGTATTAAGAACAAAAGTTTAGAGAGAATTTAAGAGAGAGAAAAAATACTAAGTAGAGAGAGAAAGTCTAAGGAAAGAAGTAAGTAATAATTCCGTACAAAACGTAATTTAAACCTCTCCTAAAACAAGAATTAAAACTAAACTAATCAGCTTCTAAGAAAACACGCTCCCGATCGGGCGAAGGGCCGCCCGATCGGGCCCGCCTTTTTTACAATGCCTTTACTGATATGCCGCGCCCGATCGAGCTTAGCTCACCCGATCATGCGCGCCTCTTCCTTGAGGGCCCTTATGCGCGCAGCCGCCCGATCAGGCGTATGCTTGCCCGATCGGGCCCGGTCTTCTTCTTCGAGGCTTGAACTTCGATTGGGCTAGATTTCTCAGCCCAATCCATATTTCCTCTCGGGTCTCGAATACTTGGTCCAAATGCCTCGTGATCCCAATTACCGAGCCCTTAATCACCGGCTCTCACCGATCTTGGGCTCCAAAAGTGGTCGTGTCCTTCTAGCTTCCGTAGTCGATCCAATAAAGCCCGGGAAAATGCTCCAAGAGTACAATTTCCTGTAAAATACAACTAAAACTACGAAAACACTAGAACACACAAATTAGTAATAAAAGTGGCCCAAAAGAGCCAAAAACACTACTAATAACGACCAAGGGACGGGGATAAAACGCTATATAAAATAGACATATCAGATATCCAACCCCCATTGAGCAAATGGAAGCGGATTCAGCACCGGCTGAAGCTCTTGGGCTGGCTGATGGATAACTGGCGCGAATTTTTGGCATTTTTCGCATTTTCTGACCAGCTCCTTAGCGTCTGAGATCATGGTGGGCCAATAGTACCCCGCCCTTAATGCTTTGTGGGCCAAGGTCCTTCCCCCAATGTGGTTCCCACAGATGCCGAGATGGATTTCCTGAAGGATATAATCTGCATCCGTTGGTCCCACGCACTTCAGTAATGGGGCTAAGAAAGATTTTCTCAGCAGCTCCCCGTTGAAGACGATAAACCTTGAACTGGTCCGTTTCAACTTGGAGGCTTGAATTTTGTCTTCGGGAATTTCTCCCCGAAGCTTGAAAGCTAGGATGGGATTCATCCAACTTGGCTCTCGGTCAACGCAGCACACTTTAGGTGCTTCGTCGACACTTCTTTCCCGGCACACTTCCAGATAAACGGATCGGTTCAGCTCAGTGAGAGTTGAACTAGCGAGTTTGGAGAGTGCATCGGCTTGAGCATTCTGACCCCTTGGGATCAGCTGAACTTCAAAAGTTCTCAGCTTTGCAATAACTGATTTGATCTTGGCAAGGTATGATATCATTGAGGGCTCTTTAGCCTCGTAACTGCCACCAATCTGATATGCAACTAGCTGAGAGTCTGTCTTCAGACAAACATGTTCGGCTTCCAGTGAGATGCACAATTCTAGGCCGGCAATGGCCGTCTCATATTCGGCTTCGTTATTCAAAGCTTTGAATGAAAATTTTAGTGCGTACTCGAAGGACTTGCCTTCAGGAGAGGTTATGACCACCCCTGCCCCCGAACCATTCACGGTGGAGGATCCATCCGTGAACACGGTCTAGGTTTTCTTTTCATCATCCAGCGTTTCCTAGTACAAGCATTCGGCCAGGAAGTCCGCCAGAGCTTGAGCCTTTATGGCTGCTCTCGGCTGGTAGCTGATGCTGAATTCTGTGAGCTCGAGAGCCCATTTGGCCAGCCTACCAGATTTTTCAACCTTGCCGAGAACCTTTTCCAGCGGTTGATCGGTCAAAACCACTATCTGATGACAATCGAAATAAGGACTTAACTTCCGAGCAGCTACCACCACTGCATAAGCAACTTTTTCAAGTAAGGGGTAACGGGTCTCGGCATCCGTCAGAGTGTGACTGACGAAGTAGATCGGTTGCTGAACCTTATTTTCCTCCCTCAGCAGCACTGCACTGATGGTGGCTGGGCTGACAGCCACGTATAAGTACAGGGATTCTCCCTCCACTGGGCTAGCCAGCGTTGGGAGTTGAGCCAGGTGCTCTCGAAGCTGCTTGAAGGCTTCTTATCCGAGGCCCTGGAGATGAACCTCGAGAGGACTGCCATTCTTCTGGTGAGCCGCTGAACATCCCTCTTTGTTTTCGGCTCGGGAAGATCGAGCGCTGCCTGCACCTTGGCGGGATTGGCATCAATCCCTCTTTTGCTAACCATGAACCCAAGGAATTTCCCTAACTTCACGCCAAAGACACACTTCTTTGGATTCAGCTTCATCTGGTGCTTTCTTAGGGTGGCGAAAGTTTCTGCTAGGTCCTTAACATGGTCTTCATCTTTTTTGCTCTTGACGATTGAATCGTCAACGTAGACTTCCAAGTTTCGGCCTTTTTTCTCCGCAAAAACTTGATCCACCAATATTTGGTATGTTGCCCCTGCATTTTTCAATCCCAAGGGCACCATTTTGTAGTTGTACATCCCGGCGTTTGTAACGAATGTCGTTTTTGCTCGGTCGTCGGGGTGCATGAAGATCTGATGATACCCAGAAAATGCGTCCATGAAACTAAGCAAGGTGTGGCCACTTGTCGAGTCGACTAGCTGATCGATCCTCGACAAGGGATAAAAATCCTTCGGACACGCCTTATTTAGGTCCGTGAAGTCAACGCACATTCTCCAGGTGCCATTTGCCTTCTGAACCATCACAACATTAGCCAGCCATTCTGGATACTGACAGGGTTCGATGAAGCCTGCATCCAGCAACTTTTTGACCTCGGCTGCAATATCTCGGTTCTTATTTGCGGAGTAGTTCCGCTTCTTTTGCTTAACTGGTCGACACGTGGGGTCGACATTAAGCTTATGGGAGATGAGGTTTGGACTTCTCCCAGGAATGTCAGCTGCCGATAAATCAAACACATCTCGGTTGTCCCGAAGGAGTTTGATGAGTTTAACGCGGACTTTTGGATCAAGATCCAATCCGATTGTAACGCATTTTTTGGCGTCTCCTTCGGTCAACTCGACCGTTTCGGTCTGATGGTCCAGCTCCATTGCCGTGGGGCTGGACTCCTCATTATCTGGCCTGCTGTCTATGTCAGTAGGAGTTCCAGATTTTTTCTTTTTCGGCTGGCTCTCTGAGTCTTTCGGCTCAGATGATGAGCTAGCCTTTTCTTTTCCTAGCCCTTTTTCTTTGGCCAAGTCACCTTGAGCCGAAGCACTTAGGCCTTTCGGCTTTTTCGCGTTCGGCTGATTATCTTTCTCCTCCTCATCCTCGTCGTCCTCTTTTGTACGACTGGTGGACGGCTTGAGGTAGTTGCTCCTTCGGGCCTCCTTTTGGCTGCCCTCGATCCTCTCGGGGTAGCCGGCATCCGAGACATAGATCATCAGCTAATGGTATGTCGAGACTACCCCTTGGATCTCGTGAATAATGGTTCTCCCCATGATCACGTTGTACACGGAAGGAGCATCGATGACCAAGAATTCGGTCATGACGTTCCACGCAGCCTCATCGCAGCCGATGGTGACAGGAAGTGTTACCTTCCCGTCTGGATAAGTTGAGGCCCCGTTGAATCCGGATACCGGGTAGGGTACCGGCGTGAGGTGCTTGGGCTTCAGCTTAATTTGATTGTAGGCCTTTCGGAACAAGATTTTTGCTCCGCTGCCGCCATCAACAAGAACCTTGCTGACGTCGTGGTTGGCCACCGTGGCGATAATCACCAACGGATCCTCGTGAGGGAACATCACCCCTCGACAGTCGGCAGCTGTGAACGTCATGTTCGGCACCAGCGACTGAGGAGGCTGAATGCTGGCGTTGTTCACCTGATGGGTCAGAGCCCTAAGGTGACGCTTGTGTTCCCTCCGAGAACATATTCCTCCCGAGATAACATTAATTGGAGGAAATTTTCCCTCCGCATTTTTGTTGTTCTTCCGGGGGAAGTCAAGTTCTTGCCGAGAGTCCTTTTCGGATTTCTCAGCCTCTTTTTTCTCGCGGTGATCCGCGATATATTTTTTCAAGTATCCTTTCCGAACCATATCTTCAATTTGGTCCTTCAGCCAGATACACTCTTCAGTGTTGTGTCCCGGTGATTCATGGAACTCACACCACTGATTTTTATTTTTTCGCTAGTACCACTCGGGGAGCGGTCTCGGCTTCCTATAACTCTGCTCTTCCTTCGTCACGCTGTAGATCTTAGCGCGAGGAAGGGCCAGCGGAGTATAAGACTCATATCTGCCTGTGAAAGGGGCAGATTTTTCCATCTTCGGCTCACTGGCCGAAGATTGCTCTGAGGCTTTCGCCTTTCCTTTTGTCTTCTGGCCCTGGCCCTCAGATGATTACTTTTGCTTCCCACTCCCAGATTGGGTTTGGGACTTCGTCTTGTTCCATTCCTCCGCTCGGATGAATTTATCCGAGGCGTTCAGAGCCTCCTCCAGGGTCTGCGGGGTGTGCATGACCATGAAGTCTAAGAACTTTCCAGGCTGAAGGTCGTTCTACATAGCAAAAACGGCTAGCCCTTGGTCCAGCTGAGAAACGCTTGATGACTCGTTACTGAAACGAGTCAGGTAGTCTCGGAGACTCTCGGTCTCCCCTTGCTGTAGGCCCATGAGCTCTGCAGCGGTCTTCTCTCGGCGGTTTTCCTTGGAGAATTTTCTCTTGAACTTGGTGGACAGGTCGTCCCACCCCGTTATAGAGCCTTCCCTTACTCCCTTGTAGATCCACGCTTGCGCGACCCCCTTGGGAGTGGTGGGAAAATATTTGCACCAGGTCGCTTCGGACCTTGGGTAAAGATGCATGTGCCCCTCGTAAGAGGCGATATGGTCCTTCGGATCCGAAGTCCCATCATATCTAATGTGCGACGGTATTTTAACCGGAGGCACATGCTCTTCCAGAATCCATTGCTCGAATGGAGAACTGGTGGGTAGCATCACGGCCTTGCCTTTGTTCCTGGCCGAAGGGACCGCGCTCCGCCCTCTTAGAGAGGTAGGAGTGGTTTTTGTCCCTGGCTGGGAAGTTCGGGCCTCGGCTACAGGGAATGAGAGGCGGCTATGCACACTCGGTTCCTTGCCGCCGAGTCGGTCGAGCACGCTTCGGCGAACAGTCTCAAGTCGCTCTCGGTGGGCAGTTTTCGGCCGAGAGGCTGAGCTGCTGCTCTTATGAGTTTCTGGCCGAGGGGTAGAGAATCCTTTGAAAAATTGAGGGTTCTTTTTCCTCTCCCTTTCGGTCCTCCAGGTATCCTCTTCCCACTCTTCCAGCTCCCGGAAGGAGGGAGGCTTCCCCCCTTCTTGGTCGAGCTTCCTCCGCTGATGCCTGGTATGTGGGGGAGTTCGGTCACGAGGTGGAGGCATATTTTGTTCCCTCATTGCCTCCATGAGCACCGCCAGCGCTCTTGCCACTTCTTCCTAGCTGGGCCCCGTTAAAGGGGTCCTCGGCTGAGTGTGAGAGTGAGAGCGGATGGTCAAAGGTTGGCTTTGAGGCACTGATTGAGTCCTACGATCGGACTGACTTCTGTTAGACCGAGGGGGACTCGGTCTATGATGATAGTTGTGAATTACGGGAGAAAGGGAATCCTCCTGGTACGATCCTTCCCCCAAACTAGCACCCTTCGAAGAGTTCCGGTCCGGCGAAGGTGATGGTGTAGGAGTTTTAGGCCTTTCGCCCGCTCCTTGACTTAGTCTTTTGTTCTTGCGGTTCTTAGCCATTGCTACTAAGATTTTTGCAAGATGATTTTGATTGGCTGAAAGATTCTTTGAAAGTCTTCCCCACAGACGGCGCCAAATTGTTTCGGGTGAAAACAATGGGACCTTGCCAAAGGTCCAATGAAGTGGATGAAGACTGGTCCGGTCCAAATGATGCTGGGCCGAAGGTTTCCTGCACAGCAGACACACGTAAACTAGCCTCGGGGGTGGATCCGAGGAAGACCCCTCCGATGCCGAAGTCAAACAGTGTTTAGAGAGAGAAAGTTATGCAAGAGATTTAATGCTTGAGGCTTTACGTGAATATCCGACAAATGATGTAATTGAAGGCTTTTATACCTTTGCATACAAAGAGAGGAGAATAATTGGGCCCCAAATAATCATGGGCTGACCATAACAATTTGGACCAATTGACTTATTGCTGACTTGGCTTGATTGGAGGCTTGGGTCTTGACCTTGGAATATTGGATCATTTAATGACTAGGCCCAATTAGCTTAATTGGACCCAAACAACAATTTTTCATTGAAGATTGAATTGCACAAATCAAGCAATTCAAGATCGAATTTGATAGATGCAGCATACACTTGATCATCTCGACCAGCAGTTTTTATTATTTTTGAAAGCAGGAAAAGGATACATATCTAAACTATTTAATATGTTTGTTACAAAACAACCTCCACATTCTAGGAATTCTTAACTTCACTAATACTCAATCAATCATCAGTAAGAGTATCAAACTGACACATACAAATGCACAACCGATGAAAGCTTGACTTATACGGGCTGTATAGCAATAATGGCTTCACCACCAGGACAAAATGAAAACTTCTTACGGTTTCCAATGCTATAGAATGCTTTGCAGAAGAGCGCAATATCACCAAGCTCTGGGATGTTAATTTGGATCATGACAGTCTTTGCTGGTTCAGTAAGAAAATATATATGACACTATGACAGGGACCTTGTACAAATAATGCAATTACTGACAACGTATGCGATTTGAACCATACATGATGATTCTTCCCTGCTGCCATTTGATCATTAACCTGTGCAACCCACAAGAAAAAATAAATTAATATCATACTACATAAATAACTTTGTTCAGTCCTTTGTAGTTAATAAAATGATGTTTGATATGAGATTTGAACATTACGTACTCTTGGATTTTTATACATCCAATTAGTCTGCAGAGTTCTGGCTGTCACAAATGTTCTTGGCATGTTCACCGAAACTGAAACTGATTAGACGACGAAAAAAGTACAGATTAGAAACAGGTTTAAGGCTTTAAATTGATGACATGGTAGACTTGTACATTTAAGTTTATGATAAGGACCTATTTTAGGCGCCTTAAGTATATCGAGTTGGTCGAAGATCATCTTCCATAGACATGGAAAACTAGTCTCACAGAAGATTTTGATGCTAGGAATCCTCTCAATTTCGATATTAATTTCGGTAAATGCTACACTGATTTCTGAATCAAGATCTGCACGGGATATACCGGTAGTATCATAATATGCCGGTAAAAGAGTGTCGTGCATCTTAAAGCCCTCGTTAATCATTGAATAATTCATGTCCTTACCGGCATTAGTCTCTACCACGTGGAGAGCTGCTTCTCGGAACGTGGCGTGTCCCACTGATACGTGGAGAGTTGCTTACTGTCGCGTAGGCACCTGCTATTTACAAGGTCGGTGTGCCACCTATCTATATAGGTGGCACCTGCTTGGTTGTGTTCCTATAAATACCCAAGCAAGTTCTCATTTCAAAGGTAGAATCTCTCTCTCTCTAAAACACTTTCTATCTCTTCTTTCACTTTCTTCACTTTCTTCTCACAAAGGTACTGACTTTAGCATCGGAGTGGTTATTCCCGGATAACCCCCCGGGCTATCTAATCTGTATTGGCTGTGTAGGTGAGCAATTGGACGGTAAACCATTACCAGCCCTCAGACATTAACGGAAGCAGAATCCAGCAGGAACAATTGGCGCTAGAAGGAGGGGTAGTAATAACTTCTATCGTCCAACAGGACCTCTCACAGTCATGGAAGGAAGTAAGGAAACTTCAGTACCGGTGCCAGAAGTTGATAACCGGCAATACGATAACAATGTCCTTAATGCTAACACGAATAAAACCGTACTACCAGAAATCATGGTCGAAGATGAAACTCATCTCCTTCACGGTAACACAATGAACAGGCCCATAACACCTGACCGTAGCAGAGCAGTGACCCCAGATCCCTTGGAAGGGTTTACCCCGGAGGAGCTGAAGATAACGGCCAAGGTCATGCGGGCTATGTCTAAGAAAAGAAAGGAAGCCGAGTTAACGGCAGGGGGAATGCGGGATGAGGTACCAACAAAGCCGCTGATAGTGAACTTGGAAAGTCAGTTCAATTAGGCGGGACAACAACAACCGTTAAGAAGCCGGGGCCGAGAGACCACACCGGCCGAGCGCCAACTCACACAAGGCGCCCAGGTGGGGGATTCAGGTTCTTATCGGCATGAGGTTTCTAGTGGCTTGGAAAAGCGGGCAGTCAGGGCGATCATCAGGCCCAGAATATCTCCGTTCACACAAGAGATACTTGACCAACAAATGGAGAAAATAAAGATGTCGTCCTGTACGTATGACGGTAAGGGGGACCCAAAGCAGTATGTGGCTGCGTTTGAGAGTCACATGTTGCTATATACCGACACCGATGCTGTGTGGTGAAAAGTTTTCCCTACGACTCTTACCGGTGCCGCTTCGGATTGGTTCTCCAATATAGAGCCAGGATCAATTGACTGCTTTGAGACCCTGGTGGAGTTGTTCACAGGTCAGTACATAAGTAATAGTGCGAGACAAAGGACATCTGGCGAGCTCATGGCTATTCAGCAACGAAAGGATGAGTCACTCAGAGATTTCGTTAGACGCTTCAACAACAAGGCTAACACTATACCAAAATTGCAGCAAGAAATTGCCGTGATGGCATTGATGAATGGGCTAGGGGATAACGACTTCAAAAAATATATGTCGCGAAACTCTTTCCCAAACTTAGGGGTAGCATTTGCCAAAGCTCATGAATACATAAAAAGTGAGGAGCTGCTGAAAACGAGCAGTCAGATATCGTCGGCAGAGCCCTCCAGAAGGCAAAGTGTTAATAGCTCGAATTCCCAGATGGGTGGGGTAAGCAGGGCGTTGCCGCAAGGCCAGCAGAGATCCGGAAGGCCGACAAGGGGATTGGGTCGTTATAGTAGTTATACGCAGTTAAACACCCCCAGAGCGGCAATATATTCAATAAACCAGAATAGAGAAGATTGGAGTCGACCGACACCGATGATAACGAAGGGCCGGGACGTGAAGAAATATTGCATGTTTCATAGAGATGTGGGTCATTACACTGAAGAATGTGTTCAGTTAAAAGAGAACATTGAAGATCTCATAAGGAAGGGGCGATTATCCCAGTATCGTACTCAGGCATGTCCCAGCCGACAGCAAAATTCACAGCCTAGGCAAACCGAGTACCGAAAGCAGGGAGATCCATCAATGCAAGATGATACTTACAAGCAGAATCATGCGGAAACATCCAGACAGGGAGGTAATCCGACAGGGCGCAAAATAACAATCGACGTTATTACGGGAGGGCCAGTATATGGAGGTTCCGTAAGCGGGGCCAAGAAGATTTTGTCGGAATACCGGCACCTAGTGAACGCTTTGAGCGTAGAGGAACGACCTCAGCCTTCTTCCATGCTTTCGATATCTTTTTCGGAGGAGGATGCTAAGGGAATAATTTACCCTCATGATGATCCGTTGGTGCTGATATTGACGATAAACGGAGCAGATATCAAACGAGCACTCGTTAACGGCGGAAGTTTCGCAAATATCCTGTTTGCTAAGGCTTTTGATGCCATGAGGATTGGCCGAAAATACTTGACGCCAGTGTCTTATCCTGTAATAGGTTTCAACGGATCAACGGTGCGACCTGAAGGTAGTATAGTTCTTCTGGTTCGAATGGGAGAGGGTCCGGTAGTAAGAGACGTTATGGCGGAGTTTTTGGTGATTGATGTGCAATCCGCTTACAACGCCATTGTCGGCAGGCCTCTAATTCATGACATGCAAGCTGTGGTCTCAACGTACCACTTGACAATGGTGTATGTATCCAACACGGGAACGACAGAACGCGTACGGGGTAGTCAAACTATGGCAAGAGAGTATTATGTATCAGCACTCAAGCAGCCAGGCCGACAACCAACTTGTGAACAGACACCAGCCAAGCGAAAACGAATTCCCTCTACACATGACTTGGGTATGGAAAATTTTGATACTCGGCCGGTAACTGCGCCACGTCCTTCCCCAGGAGGCGAAACTGTAGAGATCGAATTGCAGCCTGGAGTTCCCGGTAGGGTAGTGCGTGTCGGATCCGATATGGATGTCAACACGCGCTGCCATTTGGTAGAATTGTTGCGAGAAAGTGCTGACGTGTTCGCTTTCTCGGCAGACGAGATGCCAGGGATACATCCCGACGTCATAGTACATAAGCTAAATGTCGACAGGAGGGCAAGACCTGTTCGATAGAAGAAGAGGAACTTCTCAATAGAGAAAATGGAGGCTATTCAGTCAGAGGTGAATAAGTTGCTAGCGGCAGGGTTTATCGAACCTTGCACATACCCCGAATGGTTAGCAAATGTGGTTATGGTGAGGAAGACGTCAGGGAAATGGAGAATGTGCGTGGACTTTACGGACTTGAACAGAGCCTGCCCGAAAGATTGCTATCCCTTGCCGAGGATAGATAGATTGGTAGATTCAACCTCTGGTCACGCGCTATTGAGCTTCATGGACGCTTTCTCCGGATATCATCAGGTCAGCTTATATGAGCCGGATCGAACCAAGGCGGCATTCATTACCGACTCCGGAGTTTTCTACTACAGGGCTATGCCGCTTGGATTGAGAAATGCAGGGGCTACGTACCAGAAGCTGGTCGACAAGGTATTTGCGAACTAGAAAGGAAGAAATGTAGAGGTGTATGTGGATGATTCAATTGTGAAAAGCCGTTTGGCTACAGACCACGTCGCCGATTTGAGAGAAACTTTCGAGACACTTAGGCGTTACCGGATGAAGTTAAACCCAGAGAAGTGCGTGTTCGGCGTGCGGTCAGGAAAGTTTCTCGGTTTCATGGTGAGCGAAAGGGGGATAGACGCCAACCCCGATAAGATTGAGGCGATTCTCAGTTTACCAGAACCAAAGTGTATAAAAGACATACAGAGGCTCACTGGTCGAATGGCCGCGTTAACGAGATTCATCAGCAAGTCAGCTGATAAGGCCTTACCGTTCTTTGTGATCTTGCGTCAGAACAAGCTATTTGAATGGGGGAAGGACCAATCCAAGGCGTTTCAGGCTGTGAAAAATCACTTGAGGTCCTTACCCACCGTTGCAAGGCCAGAACAAGGAGAAATATTACAGCTTTATATCTCCGCGTCGGCAAAGACGGTAGCGGCGGTGCTCCTGGTAGAGCGGCCAAAAACACAACTGCCAATTTACTTCGTGAGCCACGTCTTAAATGCTGCCGAGAGAAGGTACCCGTTAGTAGAAAAGACCGCGTACGCAGTGGTTGTGGCCGCACGAAAGTTACGCCCTTATTTTGATGCACATGCAATTGATATCTTAACGAATCAGCCGTTAGAGAAATCTTTGCAGAAGATGGAAACGTCTGGCCGAGTGCTTAAACGGGCTATCGAACTGTCTGAGTATGTTATTACGTATAAACCAAGAGTATCAATTAAAGCCCAGGCCTTGTCTGATTTCATTGTAGAAACGTCCTATTATGAAGAGGAGGATGCTATCGGCGTATGGAAGGTATCAGTTGACGGCTCTTCTGCTTCAACCGGCTCAGGAGCTGGAGTAATTATGATCTCTCCCCAGGGAGATGTGTTCGAGTATGCCGTTAAGTTCAAGTTCAAAGCCTCGAATAATGAGGCAGAATATGAAGCAGCGTTGGCAGGAATACAGTTATGCATATCTACGGAAGCAAGGCGTATTGAGATGACAAATGACTCGCAATTAGTAGCAAATCAGTTCAATGGCACTTACGAGACTCGAGAACCGAGCATGACGGCATATTTGGCAAAACTCAAGAGTGTTACATCTGGTCTGGAGTATTACGAAATCAAGTTGGTCCCTCGAGCAATGAACGCACAGGCAGACGCTTTGGCTAGACTCGCAAGTTCAAGCTTCAATGACTTAGAAATGACAGTTATGGTAGAGGTTTTGAAAGAAAGAAGTATTGATGAACAACCTCCTAAGGACGTATGTTGTACAACTGCGGGACGAGAATGGTATGATGATATCTTGGCTTACAAGGTACATAATGTCCTTCCTGCCGACAAAACGGAGGAAAGAAAGGTCCAGAAAGACAGTGTCTGGTTTATCATGTTCCGAGGTTTGTTGTATAAGCGGGGGTTTTCGTTACCGCTGCGAAGGTGTATAACGGCTTATGAGTCGGCAAGACGGATAGAAGAAATACACGAGGGTGATTGCGGTAATCATGCGGGAGGTCGGTCAATGTCCTTGGAAGCAATGAAGCGGGGCTACTATTGGCCGACAATGAATGCAGATACCATGGAATATGCTAAAAAATGTGATAAATGCCAGAAGTACGGGCCGGTAATTAATCAACCTCCCAATGATTTATCACCTATTCTTAACCCAATCCCGTTTGCTCAATGGGGGATGGACATTATAGGGCCGTTTACATCGGCAACAGGTGGCCGTAAGTTTTTTATTGTGGGGATAGACTACTTCACCAAATGGATAGAAGCAGAACCGGTAGCAAAGATTACAGCGAATGAGGTAAAAAAGTTTATCTGGAAAAGCATCTTTACGCGGTTCGGATTGCCGGTAGCAATGGTGTTCGATCACGGATCGCAATTTGACTGTAGCCCGGTAAAGAATTTTCTAAGCATATATAAAGTGAAGTTTGCGTATGCGGCAGTATGTCACCCGCAGTCAAATGGCCAAGCTGAGGCCGCTAACAAGCAGATACTAGGGGCAGTTAAGAAAAAAGTAGAAGACGCTAAAGGCTTGTGGGCAGATCTGATACCCGAGATTTTGTGGGCGAACCGTACGACAACAAGAGAAACTACGGGGGAATCTCCTTTTAACCTCGCTTTCGGCTCAGAGGCAGTGGTTCCGGCGGAAGTGGGATTACCTTCTTTTCGGGTACAACACTTCTGCGAAAGTCAAAATGATTTGTTACTCCGACAGCTATTGGATTTTCTACCGGAAGTAAGGTTGGCGGCTGCCATAAAATATGCGGCATACAAAAACCGAATGAGCCACGCTTATAATCGGCGGGTCAACTATCGGCCCATGGAAGATGGTGATTTAGTTCTACGTAGAACGGCGGCAACCGGAAAAGGGAACGCAGAGGGTAAATTTACTGCAACCTGGGAGGGGCCTTACCAAATATATGAAACACTTCGGCAAGGGTCTTATCGGCTAATGACCCTTGAAGGTGTACCCCTGAAGAATGTTTGGAACGCTAGTGTATTAAAGAAATATTTCATGTGAAATGTAAATGTGTCCTATTTTACGTAGTATAAATTTTGATGACATGTTGTCATACGTATGTTCTCGGCATTTATTAGTATTGTAACCTATTTCAAAACTTATGAAATACAATCGCATTACCTACTTTCGATACGATCGGATCACAGCCTGGCTAGCTGACTCGGTCGTTCAAGTGAGGGAAGAATAATAAAATAAGATAATAATGGACCTCAAGGGGAGTTGAAAGTGCGGTCTGATCCACTGCCTTTGCTCAGCCTGACAAAGGTTGGATACTTTATTCCGGTATGTTTCATATCCGATGTTCAACATAAGCATTACAGAGTTTTCCCAGAATTTGTTTACGAATAAATTCTGCCGAAAAACTCGGGGAGTATTATTGGTAAGGTGTAACTTGAAAACACCGATAACAAAGTTGAATGCATTCTTTTGGATATTATTGGTAAGGTGTATCTTGAAAACACCGATAACAAAGTTTTCCAAAATTTTATTCGCAAATAAAATACCGAGAAGTGTAATTTTGAAATGCCGAAAAACGTACATTCGTGTTAAAAATCAAGGAATAACTAAAACACGATTCAAGGAAGGCAATCATTAAATATTAGTTAAAAGGTAAGTAACGGCCATAGCATAAACAAAATTCGCATGACAGTAAGGATTATGGTAAAGAAAAAAAAATAAACTAACTGATTAAAGAATAATTGTGTTAAGTACAGACATACGCAAATAAAGTATTTAAACGTTAAAAGAAACAAGGTTGCATAATACAGACGGAAGTAATTGTGTGATACATAGAAACAGGTACAGACAAGCATAAACATTATAGCCCAGAGATGACTGCCCTCCTGATTAATTTTTGCCGGCCTCCTTTGTTGATTCAGCCGCTTTAACAGGCTCTTTCTCAGCTTCTTTGTCGGAGGAACCGGCAGACCCATCTTTACCAGCATGAGTGGCAATAGGGCTACGAATAAGGGCGTCATCAAACTCCACTTCCGGCAATTCGCGCGGGTCTAAATTGGTTATCACAGCATGCGGGGGGAGCTCGTCAAAGTACTCACTCTCATAGCTGGTAGGAGAGTGGTTCATTTCTTCGTTAAAAGCCCTCTCGACGGCCTGCCATTTCTTCGAATCCCACCCCTCCGCTTTGCACACACAACGATGCGCAGAGACCCAGCCGGCAGTATACCGGTCAAGCAGCAAATTGGCGTAAAGGTCGGTCTGCAAGAACCAATTAACGGCTCGGCGTCTGATTCCCGACTTGTCATGCTCCATTTCCTCAATCTGGCTGGCCAGCTTTGCCTTAGCCTCCCTCTCGTCCTTCAGACTCTGCTCAAGGCTGGCTACCTTCTTTTTTAACAGCTCCTGGTCTGTCAGCTTCTTGTTTAGCTCCGACACTTGCTTTTGCAAGGTCTTCATATCAGATTTAACTTTATCGCGCTCTTTAATAACGACCTTACAAGCGTCGTCAGCCTTTTTCAGCTTGGTCTCAGCGTTATCGGCGGCGCGCTGATAATGTTGGTACATGTGTACCACTTCGACAGCGGAGTTGACGGTCTAGTTAACGATAACAGAAATTGTCGTTAGTAAAAAAAAATGATGACTGATACGAATATACAGGTAAGAATGTTGTCTTACCCGGAGCATGTTGTTCATCAGCTGACCGTAGGGAGCGGCAATGCGATTGACAGGCCTGTCGGCTGGCGTTGCCAAATCCTTGAGTACCCTCCACCCCATGCTTCCGCCAGTCGCAGGGTCGTCACAGAGAATAGACTCTCCGCGATTAACGTTGATCCTGGGGTGTCATGGGTCAACGGCAGCACCGAAAGGCACAGCCAACCCCTCAGCGACTTTTTCCGGGATTCTAACATGCGGAATCTCGATGAAATCGCTGACAAGAGTAGGGACGAAAGCGCTCTTGCCGGGACCGCCGGCGCGCGTCGATAGGACCGCTGGCGTCTCCTTGTGTGGAGGCTTCTCAACGTTGGCCAGCTGGTCGGTTCTAGCTCCGCTACTGCCGGCGCCAGGAGAAGTCGGGTCCCTTAAGGTGACCGTTAACTTCTTTGGCGGATTGGGTTCAGTCTCGTCCTCTAAGTTCACAACCCCTTCCGGCCAAGTCCCTTGCGCATCCTTTTCGAGGGGTGCCACCTCGCTATCATGCTTTTTTTGTTTTTTTTGTTGTTGTTGCTCTCGGTCGGAGGGCTCGGACGCCCTCTTTGACGCATTCCCTCCCCCCCTTTTCACGGCTAGGGTGCGAGGTTTGGTAGCACGTTCGGTAGGAGCCATATCCTGTACTCTTGTTCTTTTTCTTTTACAAGCTCTGGTGGCGAAGGCAGGGAGAGTGTCGTATGATTTTCTCGGCCGATCTGGGCACTGTTGTTTCACTCGCCCGTCAGAATGCAACCCTAATTGGCTAAAGTCAAGCTTGTCGATACCTGGCGAAAGACAAACCGATAATAAACGTCAATAAACCGATATGGTAAAGGTAAGCTTGGGCGTAAAAACAAGTGTAAGTAAATACACACAGGCAGGTACGAGAATAAGCAGGCAACACACTTATAAATTAATTCCAAATCACGAATACAGTGAAGGTAAATATAAGCAAATGTATATAATTTATAACTGCATCCATACCAAAAGCATCAGTATGGCAAAGACCGACATGAGAAAGAGGGGTGTTGCCCAGTATGTAATTACAATGGGGCAACCACACCCCCGGAACGGCTTTATTCTTCTTACCAGCGCTAACATATGTACAATTAAACCATTTAAAAGCTTTTTTCTCCATCGGTCCTAACTTTCTCGACCGTATGGTCTCAAACATGCTGTGTGGGTGATGAAATGTCCTACGGACGGTAAAATCGTCAGGCACACTCATAAAGTAAAATTCATTCTTCCAGTTCTTGCAACTGGTCAATTTTGGCCACACTGTACATTTACCGGGAGCGGTAAAAAGGGACCACCATCCGGGTGACTGACTATCTCTTTTTATCCAATGTAATCTCCGAAATAAGTTTAGGGTAAGAGGAAAGTCCATAAATATCATAACCCAGACAAGAGACACAATATTTCGGATGGTCGGAGGCGTTAACTGTGCAATTGAAACATTCCAAGCCCTGAATATTTTTTCGATGTAATGATGGAGTGGAAACCGTAAGCCAAACTCTAAATGTTTCGCATACACAACAATGTGGCCGGCAGGACAGTCCAAAGCCGTTTGACCGTTGTTTGGTAGTCTCAGTTCGTAACCATCTGGGAGACGGTAGAAGCGTTTGCCATGTTGGCAATAATCTTTTTCGGTGGCTGTCTGCAACCATACCGGATCCACAACTGCCTCAGTTATTTCATAGCCGCTGGGAATTTCTTGAGGTTCTAGATACTTCGGATCATCTTGATCTGAGTCGTATTCCTCGTCGAGACGTTCCTCTTCTGCAATCTGAGCAGCAAGGTTGAAATCTGTAGCAATTTCCTCGTCGGTCTCGTCGTTTTCTTCCTCATCACCTTCTCCCTGACCACCCTCTTCTGACCCACCTGCATCGTCTTCGTTACCGATGCTTTCACCCCCGCTTCCTTGCCGTTCTAGGCTATCTTCGACTGACCGGATATCCTCTTCTCGGATATCCGAAGCTTCAAGCCCAGGGTCAACCATTTCTTCATCAACAGAGGGTCTACTGCTTTCACCAACCTCACGTTGGTAACTTGTATGTTTCGTTCTCGGCATCCTGTCAATATTAGTGCCGTATTGATTAAATAAATCCAAATTTGACCTTAAATGATATTGAACGCTAATAGGCTCAACATCGGCAATCTCTATGTCCTCTGGAATATCGGGGTTGGTAGGACGCAAAGCCTTCTCGGCGTCAGCCAGAAACTTATGACGGTAATAAGCTTCTCTTTCTTCTACAGAAGTTAAGGGTTTACAGAGTCCAACCTCATTGGCTTTACCCGTATTTGCATGCATTCCAGAACCAGACATTCACAAATAATGAAATAAACGCAAAATCTACTTAACCACAAACCAGTGAGAAATCGAAAAGAAAGTTAGGGTTTTTTTACCTCTTTTTGAACTCAACTCTTGAAGCGTAACTCGGGAATTAAGTGTCCTCCGTTTACAAACACCGGTCACAACACAACTGAACAAACCCTTGACAAATTGAGCCTTGAATCGCAGAAATATAAGCGCAATACGAGCGAAGTGAAGTAGAAATTTTTCGAAATTTTTTCGCAAAGGAAATGAAGGGTCAAAAGTACGAAACTCGATATTTATACTGTCCAAATGAAGCGGTTGATGTGACATTTACTACATGCAATCCAACGGCTGTAATAAAACGCCTTTTCAAAACTAACCTACTTCGATGACTGACACGTGCCCCATTACTTTATTACATTTTCCCGCCAAATCCTGGGGGATAAATTTTTAAATGTGTAAAATCGTTTTACCTCCTATTTTCGGTTTCATATTTAATTCACCCAAACCATGTTGGCATTATGCTCGGTTATTGAGCAACTTACTATCGTCAATTTGCTCACTTGGGGGGCAAATCGTAGATTGTTTCATGTGTTTTATTGAGCAAATCACTATCGTCAATTTGCTCACTTGGGGGGCAAATCGTAGATTTTTTCATGTGTTTTATTGAGCAAATTACTATCGTCAATTTGCTCACTTGGGGGGCAAATCGTAGATTTTTTCATGTGTTTTATTGAGCAAACTACTATCGTCAATTTGCTCACTTGGGGGGAAAATCGTAGATTTTTTCATGTGTTTTATTGAGCAAATTACTATCGTCAATTTGCTCACTTGGGGGGCAAATCGTAGATTTTTTCATGTGCTTTATTGAGCAAATTACTATCGTCAATTTGCTCACTTGGGAGGCAAATCGTAGATTTTCTTTTCATTTTCTAAGCATTCTTGTATGATGTATTGTACATGCCACCACCGTGTTCCATTACAAGTGAGCACGTCAGTTTTACTGACGCCCTCACTTGGGGGGCTAGTTGTACGGGATATACCGGTAGTATCATAATATGCCGGTAAAAGAGTGTCGTGCAGCTTAAAGCCCTCGTTAATCATTGAATAATTCATGTCCTTACCGGCATTAGTCTCTACCACGTGGAGAGCTGCTTCTCGGAACGTGGCGTGTCCCACTGATACGTGGAGAGTTGCTTACTGCCGCGTAGGCACCTGCTATTTACAAGGTCGGTGTGCCACCTATCTGTATAGGTGGCACCTGCTTGGTTGTGTTCCTATAAATACCCAAGCAAGTTCTCATTTCAAAGGTAGAATCTCTCTCTCTCTAAAACACTTTCTCTCTCTTCTTTCACTTTCTTCACTTTCTTCTCACAAAGGTACTGACTTTAGCATCGGAGTGGTTATTCCCGGATAACCCCCCGGGCTAGCTAATCTGTATTGGCTGTGTAGGTGAGCAATTGGACGGTAAACCATTACCAGCCCTCAGACATTAACGGAAGCAGAATCCAGCAGGAACAAGATCTCCTGGAAAATTTATCAGAATCTTAACAATCAGCCAACAAGTCAAAAATCCGAAATTTATTCGATTAGTGCCATATTCAGTTCTTAATTAAAATGGATGGGATTGAAGTTATCATGAGAAGTTCCATTATTATAAGCCTAAGAATTCCAAATTAATTCTGCATTCTAGAATACACAAATCTGTATAACATGGATAATTCTTCTAGTAATTTAGTAAAGTGTTAATTCATAAAAACTCAGACAATTCTTGGCGTTCAAAATTGAATTCAAGAAATGAGATTGCAAGTAACAAATTTCAAGAACACTAATCCAATTTACATTTGAACTTGAACATTTATAACATGGGTTTCTTCTAATAATCAATTATTGTACAATATTGAAATTATATCAGTAACTCGTATAAATTTATATATGAAATGATTCATGCATGCATTGTAAAAGAGAATATACAAAAGAAAAATGAAGTTGTACTCAGAAATCAGAAATTCTGTTTTAAGAACTTCTTTAAACAGGAAAATTAACAATAATCTTGAACTAAAATGAAACTTAATTAATAACAGAAGAATATATAAAAAATTGTTACCTAGTATGAAGGTTAGCTTATTAGACCCATCAAGATGAAGAATGGTAATGGTTTTATGATGGTAAAACGCAGCATGAAACACGATATCATAAATCCGAATCGCTTGAATAATCTTGCCAAGAATGGGTTTGGTGCAATGGAAGTTGATCAACCTAGATGACTTCCAGAGAAGACGAGCAGCAGCTTGAGTTTTGGTGTCACGAACCGTGATCTCAAAACCTTCTTCAGTGATGTCTACCCTTCCTATACCATTTGTGTTAAAGCTTCTATCACATAGTGATGCAATTGTGTGAAGAACTTTTTGTGATGGGATTATCTCAAAACTAATTACTATTTCTTGGTTTAGATCAATAGGTTTGGCCATGGTTGAAAAGAAGGAAATTTTTGTTAGTTGTTTCTTGATGAAGTTAGTTAGAGTATAACAGAGTTAGTTATTAGTATATGAGGGGAGAAGAGAGGGGTTTTATAGGCCTACTAAACTTACCCGCCTAATATATTGGATGTATTTTGACTAAAATGTTTATCACCCAAAAATATAAATAATGCAATTAATAAAGAAACGAGATTAGTTCGATTGATAATTTGATCAAAACTAGTTTGGATATGAAGTATTATGCCTGATTAGAGGTTGAACCAATTCAATATAATATATTACCTCCGTTTCTCACAAATAATACCCCTTTGTTGCGAGTAATATGAAGCGGAGGTAGTATTCACATACGGTTTTATACTAGAGGTGTTCATTTGTGAACTTGTGGCGGACACAGGTTGGGCCAAGCCTATATTTTTGGCCAATTGGCCTAGTAATTAATCCATAGAGGTTGGTTGACACACCCTGATTATAGGGAGATTGAAGAAGAAACTTGATTAATGGGCATAGTTTTGAAGAGAAATCTAGCTCAATCGTTATGCTTTTCGCTACGCACACCAATTAATGAGAACAATAAGAGCTCAAAGTAAACAGTTGTTGCTCATGCCTAAATTAGTTTTGAATGGCCTGTGTTTCAAGGAGTTTAAGCAGCTGAATATAGTTTTATGACTTTATCTATCTATCCATCTATAAATGTTCTTTTTTATGAACTCTTTCGAGTTCTGATGTTAATCGATCTGCTTCAGCATATCTTGCTTATGCTCCTTTTCATTCTAATTACACCAATGTAAACTTATTAATGCGCGCTACATTGAGCGACTAGGGACTCAAAGAAGTCTCTTACTGCAGCTAAAACAAATAGACAAGTAGCTATACATATAATAAGGGAAATTCCCTGTTTCTCATGGTGAGAAACGAAATTTGTTTCTCATGGGGGCATTTTCGTGTATAAATCAACAACTTTTTCATTATAGTTGAATAAAGTTGCTAGTTTATTTACGAAAATGTCATGTGAGAAACAAACTTTGTTTCTCACCATGAAAAAGTGGGGCATCAATAATAATGTTGCATCAAAAATTTAACTATGCATGCATAAATTAAGCAATATAATTCAAGAATTTGACTAAGCATACACTTTGATCATCAACTCATTCTTTATACTTGCAATCAGGCAAACTTTACATATCTATATACCTTTTTCTTACTCAAACTATGTAACATTCGCATTATTTTCAACATTACACAATTACCAGTTCCAAGTACAAATTGCTTGCAAAGCTGAACAAAGTTGTTATAGAAGTAGTATAAAACTACACTATAAAAGCGTAAAACCAATGTTAAGTGTGTTGTCAATGTGGCCAAACTCTGAACCTGAAAAGCTTAACTTATACTGGCTATGTAGCACGCAATGGCTATGCAGGACGATGGAGACTGGGGTGTAGATGAACGCGAAATCACTAACTTCTTTGAGGCTATGCCAAATCATGACGCTCTTTGCTGGTGAGGCAAGATAGCATATATAAAATGGAGCCAACAGACCTAATGCCTTTCTCATTGCTTCTACATGGCTCATAAATGTGCTTTAACAAGTCTAAGGTACTCTTATATGCTTTATTTCCTTAACAAGTCTAAAGTATGAAAGTATAAGCATTAACAAACAAACAAACAAAATCAGACCAAAGGATATGGAAGTGGGTGACTACCTAGCTACCTCTCATCACTTCAGAGTTGATATAAAAATTAGAACTCTCTTTCGGTTGTCACATAATTAACAGCCTAGAATAATATCAGAACAGCATATCCCATGAAATAAACAAATGAGATAACAGTTACTAAAAAGAACCTAGAAACCAATAGATAAGACACGCAGAATAGAAATTATTAGTAGCAGTGAAGTTAAGTTCCCTACCAATTATAGTAAGTCACATGGTCTGATTGGATACATGCTCATAGAGCTGAACCCAAGGAAACTCCTTCTTGTAGTTAATATAAGAATCGCAAGAAGCTTTGCATGTGTAGGTAGCAATAGTAGCCCAATCTAGGAACTTTTCAAAGGGATCTTCCTTTGGTTCAGTGCCAAGATAATACAGCAACTGCGGCATAATCTGAGACAAATGAAGTTAATTGAAAAACTTGTATATAAGGCAAGTTAATAGATATTCATACAAAATGGCGTGATTCTACAAGTGAATCGCTGTTTCCCTGATGTGTGTATTTTGCTCATAATTAGAGATAAACAGCCACAGAAATACTGCTAAATCTATATCTGAACAAATGAGAATCGCTGTCACAAATAATGGTTTATCACTGAATTTCATATTATGTCACTACTTTACTTTATGGAAAGATGATATTAAATATAATTGACATCTTAACTTAACAAAGCTTTTTGTGGGAATTTATCATACTGCTAATCATGTAAGAACTAATTTCCAACAAAGTATTCAGAAGCGAAAAGGATGGCAAGGGTTAACCTGAAATTTGAATCCACATAGGGTCTTCCGCACAACTCTGGCCACAAAGGTTCACCATCATTTAACCAACACCTTTGAAACAAGGACAGAAAAATTAATTAGCAAACAAAAGATAGAAGTTCCAAGAACTGAGTTCTACAGAGACAGCTATGTTTGGCCAATGTACTATCGGCCTTTCCTCAGCTAGTTTATCTTTCTTTTTCAGACTGACCAACAAAATCATCAAAGAGGGTGTTATCCTACATTTGACACCTATACAACTGATGAAAGTTCTCTTTCAAAAAAATGAAAAAACTGATGAAAAATCAAGCAACCCCAATAATTTTTTATCTTCTGAAATGGCACCATTGACTAGTTTTGATCCATTTTATGTAAAATAAATGTGATACCCTTTTAAAACTCAAAATTTTAAATAATATAGCATGTAAAATATAAAAATCAAGGAAATATAATCATACATCACTTTAAGTTCTACAGGGTATGGCATCTGTTTTAGAAAAACCAAATGCAAAGTAAACTTGAAGATTCCTTGAAGGTCATCACCCTTTATTTTTGCAAAACAGATGGGAAATGGCTATAAGTCAGATGTTATTAAGTCCACATGGTAACTAGGGTTTCGCAACAAATTTACTTAAAATTTGGATTAGCAACCTAACTTTTGGAGAATTCTAATGAAACATTTTTTTTCCAACTTCCAATCTATTTCTACCACGTCTGTCATATATGCGGCACATATATATTTGCATTCTCAAAACTTATTACCTCAAAGCTTAGGCACAGTCTTTCTGTATGTGCTTTTGAAATGAGGCCAAATTCTTCTTCTTATTGTCGCCCTGCTCATTCAAAAAGTGAAACTTCTAAATAATGTATTAAAAGCTAATAACTTTTGTTGATGGAGCTAAACTTTTACTTTGTAATTAATATGTTTACTTACACTTAAGTCTTAAAATACTGAGTTCATAACTTCATCCTTCCCTTGGATGGATATCAATAAATTACCAGCTTCGTCACACTCTTGAGGATTCGGCCTTTAAACCCTGATATTTTAAGTCAATCTTGCACTCAGGCCATAAAGTATTGCTAGCTGCTGAGTTACATAAATTATATAGTAAGATACTAAGATATTTGAAAAATAATTCCTTATATAGTAAAATACAAACCAGCATTACTTCTAGAGTTCTAGTACAGGATGCCAAAGGTTCAGAATTTGTAGTATTGAAAAAACTAGCCACTTAATAACCTCTTTCAATTTTTGCTGAAGCAGAATGACCAATGTGCATGTCAGAGTTCGACAGCCACTTACAATCAGCCTTGCAACGTTGCCAGTGGTGCATCTGCATAAAGAGGAGAGAAGCTCAGCATCTCCAACCAAACTCATGAGCCAAAAAACAATAAGACTTACATTATGGAGATGAAATTGACCTGGTGAGTTTTGGACCAGTATCGTAACCTTTGACAACCACTACATTTTTCGTCTCCTTTCCATGTACCACACCATGAACAAAGCGGAGCTACACCATCAAAAAGTCAAATCCATGGTATGTTCATGCATTAGATAAGGTGAAACCAATGTATTCAAGAAATGCCTAAAGCTAAACTGAGATATACATTCTTTAGTCATAAGCAAGAAGCAGAAGAGAAGGCCTGCTGAATAAGGCAGTCCACTGTCAAGAACAATGCTGATTGAAAAGATGCAAATTCATGAAAAGAATGTACCATTTCTATCATGAAAACTGGAAAAGTACTACGGATTACAACAATAAAGGCAGAACTACAATTTGCAAGTAGCATTCTAATAAACGCTGACGTGTGATTTTATCGCTCAGGCAATAGCTTTTTACTATACACACAACACGCATAGCAAGCAAAGTTCAAGATTCCTATGAAAGCCATGATTTTCATTGCAGAACAGAAAAAGTACAACAACAATAACATCACAAATTCACAATTGAACTACAATCGGAATTAAAATCTTAATAAATGCTTACAACTGTTAAGCTTCACCAGCCTAACTAGAAAGCACAACTAAATAAAGGAATCTCGATAAATACTAGTTACTTGATTTCCTATCACACTAACTGATGCTGGCATACTTGGACTACACAATAAGACTAAAACTTAACTTCTAGTTGCAACTGATAGGAACACCCATTGTAATGATTGTCCTTGTGTTGGGCCCGTATTATAATACGACCCATTACATTTAGGGCATCAATCCAAGGCCAATGATACAGCAAGAATGAGCAAAACGGCTTGATTAGAATAAATAAGGCAAGTAGCATCATTCATATCAATCAAGAAGATACTTGCCAAAGATACACCTACAGAACAGGGAAGAAGATAAATCAAGAAGATCTTCCCCATTTTGAATATATTCTGAAGATATGTGTAAACCCTAGAGATCCCTAGGTATAAATAAGTGTAATTAGGCATTCTCAACATTCATGTACGCACACATACTCAAAATATATTAGAATTACTCTACTTTTGCCTACGGAGCTTCATCCCTGCTGAAGAAGGAGGCTTGTCCTTACTCAGTATTGTATTTCTGAACTTATCCTCTTTTCATAGTTGAATTCACACTGCTTACTTATTGCCTATTTACTGTTTATCTATTGCTTTATCAATCGTTTATAGTAAATTAATATACTTTTGGTAGTATGATTGTTATCACCCCTCAAACCTAGCAGATTCTCATATGTCCTTGTTGAGATTTGCCTAAACAATTTGGCGCCCACCGTGGGGCTGATAATCAATTAACCTACCAATTTGCCAAAAAACCAATACAAACACCATGTCTGGGCACCAAGTACCCTTTACCATGGCCGAAATCAATTAGGGAATGAACGCATTCCGTCGAACCTTAGACCAACAAAAGAGCCAGATTGAAACAATGTTGGCCCAAAAGGTTCAAACCGAAGCCAAACTCACCAGTCTCACCAAACAAAATGAAGCCCTCCGTAGCCAAATACAATCAGACGCTTCTAAAACCGTCAACACCAGAAAGAACACTGAAAGTATAGCTATGCAGCTTGATATGTCAGGTACTTTTCATACCCCTAACGGGGAAAAAGGATCTAACACTAGGGAAACAGCCCTAGATCTAGACTCTTTGAATGCAGGAACCCCTAAGCAGAATAGCCAAGAAGGATCTGAGGAGGGAAAGATAGAGAAAGTAGTCAAAGAGTACCTCAAAGCAATCGAGGCCAAGATCGCCAAGATCCCTGGAATGCCAAAGCCCATGGAGGAAGAGGCGTCAGATGGCTATATAGAGTCCCCTTTCTCAGAAGAGATCGCCATGGTAGAAGTGCCAAAGAGATTCAGCACACCCAACATGGCCATGTATGATGGAACAACAGACCCTGATGAGCAGGTGTCCCTCTACAAACAGAAGATGATGACAAGCTCAATCCCTAGAGACATCAGAGAGGCTATCATGTGCAAAGGCTTTGGAGCCACATTATCAGGTCCAACTTTAACTTGGTTCATTAATTTAGATAATGGGACAATTCGATCTTTTGCAGGAATGGTAAACCTATTCAAGGTCCAGTTCGCCAGCAGCAGAAAAATAGAGAAGCAGTCATCAGATTTATACCGTGTTGTGCAGAGACACGGCGAATCCTTGAGGGATTATCTCAACAGGTTCAACAGGGAAAAGATTGGGATACACAAGTGTGATGCTCCTACAACAATTGAAGCGTTCAGAAGAGGGTTGCTAGACCATAGTGAGCTCTACAAGGAATTGACCAAGTATCCCTGTACAACCTTTGAAGACGTACAAGCTAAAGCAATGGCCCAAGTCAGATTTGAAGAAGATGCACATGCAAGAAAGACTCCAGAGCTCAGAAAGGACGAAGATCGCACGTCAAGAAGGAACAACAACTTTCCCAGGAGAGATCATCGATTCAAGCCGTATCAGCGTTCACACTTTGATGAGAGATCGGTCAACGCTGTCGAAGGAGAGTTTTCTGATTGGAGGGAAGATCCTGAACTTCCACCAAAGTTACATGAGTATTGCTTCAATGTCAACCCTGCAGGAGTAATAAGGACCTTAAACAAGATGGGAGATACTGTACAATGGCCTAGAAGGAGTGATAGGCCTGGGGAGAAGAAAGATCCATCAAGATGGTGTGATTTCCATTCAGATATCGGTCACACTACTGATGAATGTGTCGCGCTCAGAAAGGAAGTTGCATACTTGCTAAAGAAGGGCTACCTCAAAGAACTCTTGTCTGATAGATCTAAGGCTTCAGGGAAGGATAGAGAGTCCAAGCAAGGAGGTCCTCCACCTCCACCTCCAATTGTCAAAACCATCTGTTTCATATCTGGAGGGTCAGAAGTATGCGGTTTAACATACTCAGCAGCAAAGCGACATGCAAAAGAAAGCAGCAAAGAGCAACCAGACAAGAAGGAAAAATCCAAGATAGACATCCCCATCATGTTTGAAGAAAGCGATGCAGTTGAAGGTCATCATGACGGTCTAGTGATCTCACTCCCGGTTGGAAATTGCATGATCAAGCGAATCCTAGTTGACAATGGAAGCTCTGCAAATACCATCATGCTAGACACCCTGAAGCATATGAACATAGATGAGAAAAATATCGTCAACAAGTCAACAATGCTAGTAGGATTCAGTGGGGAAACCAAAAAGACAAGTGGGGAGATTACATTGGCAACGTACGCAAAGGGGATCAACCTACAAGTCAAGTTCTTAGTAATCGACACTCTGTCTTCATACAACATGATTTTGGGAAGACCCTGGATACATGAGATGAAAGCCATCCCTTCTACATACCATCAAGTCATTAAGTTTCCTACTAGGTGGGGAATTCAAGAAATCAGAGGAGATCCTAGGGAGGCTAAAGAATGTTACAAGATAGCCCTGAAAGCAACATCTGCGGAAAAGAGTTCAGCATAGCAATCAGAGGGTCAGCTGGGCCAAGAGAAATTGAGCATATCAGAAGAACAAGAAGCTACAGAAGTCCAGTTGAACCCCAAACATCCAGATCAGAAAGTCAGAATAGGATCAGAGCTGAAGGCGGAATTCAGATAACAAATTTACGATTTCCTAGAAGAAGAGAAAGATGTGTTTGCTTGGACCCATGAAGACATGAAAGGCATTTCCCCAGAAGTAATCACCCACAAGTTAAACGTAGATCCAATGCATACACCAGTGAAACAAAAGAGAAGAAAATTTGCGCCAGAAAGGAACAAGATCATCAATGAAGAAATTCAGAACCTACTGAAAACCGGGAAGATCAGAGAGGTAAAATACCCAGAATGGCTCGCCAACGTAGTGGTAGTCAGGAAGAAAAACGGGAAATGGCGAATCTGCATAGACTTTACAGACATCAACAAGGCTTGCCCAAAAGATCCATTCCCTTTACCTCATATAGATGCCATGGTAGACGCCACAGCAGGACACGAGTTGCTATCCTTTATGGACGCCTACAGTGGTTACAACCAGATCCTCATGCACAAGGATGACCAAGAGAAAACCGCCTTCATTACCAGTCAAGGGATATACTGCTACAAAGTGATGCCTTTTGGATTGAAGAATGCAGGAGCAACGTACCAGAGGTTGGTAAACAAGATGTTTGAAGAACAGATTGGAAACACAATGGAAGTTTACATAGACGATATGGTAGTTAAATCCAAGAAGGCAGAAGATCACGTCAAAGACATTAGAGAAGCATTCGACATCCTGAAACAATACGGCATGAAGCTAAATCCCACAAAGTGCACATTTGGAGTACAATCAGGAAAGTTCCTAGGATACATGGTTACACAAAGAGGAATAGAAGCCAGTCCAGAACAGGTCAAAGCCATCCTAGACCTAGAGCGACCAAAATCCAAGAAGGATGTACAAAGCTTAACAGGAAAAATTGCGGCACTAAACAGGTTCATCTCAAAGTCTTTAGAAAAGAACAGGGCCTTCTACGAAGTACTGAAAAAGAACAAGGAATTCAAGTGGGAACAAGAGCACGATGAAGCATTCCAGAAGCTGAAAGAATACTTAGCCAACCCGTTGATTCTCTCCAAACCCAAAGAAGGAGAGCCACTTCAGCTATACCTTGCAGTATCTGAAGGGACGGTCAGTGCAGTTCTCACGAGAGAGGAAGAAAAGGAACAGTTCCCAATTTACTACGTAAGCAAGACCCTACTCAGTGCGAAAACAAGGTACACATCACTAGAAAAAATCATTTTAGCTTTGTTCACTGCTTCAGTAAGGTTACGTCCGTACTTCGAGAGCCATTCCATACAAGTACGAACCAACTATCCCATCAAAGCTATCATGAGAAAGCCAGAGATGTCAGGAAGGATGGAGAAACGGGCCTTACATCTGAGCAGGTACGATATACAGTACAAGCCCAGGACAGTAGTCAAATCACAAGCCTTGGCAGACTTCGTGGCAGACTTCAGCCCTACACTTGAAAAAGAAGCGCCAAAGGAAGTACTGGCACTACAGGAACCAAAAGCTGCGCAGAAATGGATACTCCATACAGATGGCGCAGCAAACATAGGCGGAGTAGGCTTAGGAGTAGTACTGACATCACCCCAGGGAGACAAGATAGCACAGGCAATAAGGTGTAATTTCAAGGCTACTAATAATGAAGCAGAATACGAAGCACTAATCACAGGACTAACTGTTGCAAAAGACATGAAGATACAACACCTGGAAGTAAAAATCAACGGGGAATATGCAGCAAAAGACACTAGGATGATAGCTTACCTAGAAGTCACAAAGAAGCTCATCAAGGAGTTCAAGGAATTCAAGATAGAACAAGTACCCAGAAACTTGAACACCGAAGCAGACACACTGGCAAACTTGGGATCAAACATCAACCCAGAAGAATTTGGAGTCATCCCACTAGTGCACGTACTCTCACCGGCCATAGAGAAAGAGTCAACCGTGAGTGTCTACGAAATTCAAGCGAGCCTTACAGAAGAAGAAGACAATAGCTGGACAACGCCTTTGAAGGAATACCTCTTGGGCAACACGAAACCAACAGGAAAAGTAACAGCTCAAGCATTCGCTTAGAAAGCCTCCAAGTATTGTCTGATCAGCAATGTACTCTTCAAGAAATCTGCAACAGGACCTTTCTTACGATGTCTGGAAGAAAGAGAAGCTCAGCAAGTCTTACAATCCCTACACAGCGGAGAGTGCGGAAATCATTCCGGAGGAAGGAATCTAGCCAACAGAGCACTTAGAATGGGGTACTACTGGCCCAACATGAGAAAGGACGCAGCAGAGTTCGCCAAGAAATGCCTAGCATGCCAAAAACATGCACCCTTGACACACAAGCCATCAGAAGAATTACACCCAACGTTAACACCTTGGCCATTCATGAAGTGGGGAATGGATATAGTAAAGCTACCCCCGTCATCAGGACAGAGAGTATACTTCTTAGCAATGACAGATTACTTCTCCAAATGGATTGAAGCAGAAGCATACAAGGAAATCAAGGATAAGCACGTCATCTCATTTATAAAAATAAATATTCTAAGCAGGTTCGGGGTACCAGCAGAGATCATTACAGACAATGGATCCCAGTTCATCAGCAACAAAACCACCAAGTTCTGTAAGGAATGGAACATCTCCCTTATCACTTCTACACCAAGGTACCCACAGGCAAACAGACAGGCAGAATCAAGCAACAAAGTTCTTATAGGCAACATGAAGAAAAGGTTGGAAGGAGCCAAAGGAAAATGAGCAGATGAGTTACCCAACATACTGTGGGCAGATAGAACGACTCCTAAAGGCGCTACAGGTCATACTCCTTTCTCATTGGTGTACGGATGTGAAGCAGTAATCCCAACAGAGGTAGAAGTACCTACAGCAAGGTATGGGTTAATGACAGAAGAAAGGAACCAAGCAGAACTAATCCACAACCTAGACACAGTGGAGGAACTCAGGGAAGACGCACAAATGAGAATGGCAGCATATCAGCAAGAGGTAGCAAGATCCTTCAACAAGAATGTCAGAACCAAAGTCTTTAAGCTAGGCGATTGGGTTCTCAGGAAGGTATACGAAAACACCAGGGAAGTTGACAGGGTAAAGTCGTATCCCCTAATCAAAAATAATTACCTAATTCACTAACTAAAGTAGATAGGGAAGTAGGGTCGATCTCCACAGGGAAACAAGTCTTTTTACTCCTAATTAAATATTATAATCTAAATTATTTAAGTAACCAATATTAAAAGTTGAATATGAAACTAAACTAAAAAGAGTAGGAAAGGGGAGAAAATAATATATAAAAGGATCTAGGGCATAGGTTCACCAATAAATAATATTCCGGGGTAAAATAGGGTAATCAATCATTGACATTGCATAAATAACATGATTAACAGGCTCTCGCAATTTATTAACCAACATAGATCTAACAGGCTCTCGCAATTTACTAGATCTAAGTTCTTATCGAAAATAGCCTTTAATATCAAATTAACATCTGCTCGATTCATCAATTTAATATTGCTGTACTTTTACAAGCCGCAATTGTAAAACATTAAAACAATCCAATAAGAAATCATCATGCAATACCAACAATCAATAATAGTCAATCATCAATGCATCAATTAACCAGATTGTAAAGGGCTCTCGCTACTTATTACAATCACACAATTAAATTACCGGTATTAAATCTCATCTCTCGAATCTTGACTTAACCATTTATAAATTAACTTGCCTATTGAAACTAGACCTAAACATTAATTCTCATCTCTCGATTCTTGAATCAATATTGTCAAACTCATGCATAAAAGACAGGCCTAATCTAGTCACAGAGCATTAATTCAATCAATAGGAAATTAATCTAGCATTGATAATCAACAACAATAATTTACCCCTTCATATTATTTATTAGATCCCCATGAACCCTAGAAATTAAACTACTCACACATAATTAAATATAAACTAAGCAAAGCAATAAAATAAATCATGATCAAAGGAATAAAATAAATAACTAAGATTAAGGGAAGAGAAATCGTCACCAAAGTAAATCTGGAATTAATTTAAAGAAATAATAACAAAGGTTTAGAGAGAGATTAAGAGAGAGAAAACTAAGTAGAGAGAGAAAGTCTAAGAGAAAGGATTAAGAGAAGAAGAAGTCGTAGAAGAAGAGAGAAGAAGATCTCCCCCCCAAAAGAAGAGACGATCTAAAAACGTATTACGGAGGAGTATTTATACTCCGTACAAAAATCCTAAACTAAAACAAATTAATACGACTCTAATTGTTTCCTAAATAAACACGCGCCCGATCGGGCGAGGCACCGCCTGATCGGGCGCGCCTTTTTTCACCTCTAATAACAATCTCGCGCCCGGCCGGGCGCGTCATTTGGGCCAATATTTGGACTTCGATTGGGCTCCAATTCTTCGGGCCAATCTGGGTTTCCTCTTTGGGTCTTGAATACTCGGTCCAAACGCCCCGGTATCACCTCTACCGAGCCCTTAATCACCGGTTCGATGGCTCCAACCGGCCCTGGGCTATAAAAACTGGTCGTGCTTCTCCAGTGCTCGTGATTGCTCCAAAATATCTCGGGAAAATACTCCAAAAGCATAAATCCCTGCAAAAGTCAACCAAATCTACGAAAACACTAGAAAACACCAATCAGTAATAAAAGCGGCTCTAAAGAGCCAAAAACACTACTAATTATGACCAAGGGACGGGGGTAAACTACTATATAAAATGAATACATCAGAAGTCAATGCAGGAAAGCTAGCACCCAACTGGGAAGGACCCTATGAGATCACTAAGGTAGTAGGTAATGGAGCGTACAGACTCAGAAATGCAGAAGGAAAAGATGTACAGCGAAACTAGAACGCAGCACATTTAAAACTATATCATTTCTAAAGAAAGGTACGTAGTTGTCATTTCAATTTTGTCTTTTAATTTACAAAAAAAAAAAAAAAAAAAAAAAAAAAAAAAAAAAGAAAACACAAAAACACAAAAATCTCCAACAGCCAAAATCAGCACGAAAGGTACTCATCTCTCCCTATTCTTTGTCAATTTGACTTATGATCATTACGAGTACTGACTTTGGCATCGGAGGGCCGTTGGGGAAACCCACGGCCACCCCTCACCTTCTTCTGTTTTGCAAGGAACATTACTGACATTACTGAGCAAGAATGAAACAAGTCACCGCAGAACGATGATCAGTCATCCTTAAACAAAACAGACCTATTATCCTTTCAAGGCACGCGAACACATGTAAGCAATAATACAACTGTAATACAACTGTAATACAATTGTAATACAACTGCAGTACAATCACAACACACTATACAGAAACAAAATCAACACAGCAAGAGGGACAGTAATACTTAGTTGCATTGCAACAAAATTAAACAAATTATCCAGCTACAGAAGTGTAGCACAAAAGACAAATTATCCAACTGCACTAAGGCAGTAAACATAAACATCATTCAAAAGCTTTACATTTTTTTAGGTGACGCAGCACCAATTAAACTAATTCTCCCCCATGTTATCAGCAGGGACCACTTCTTCAGCAACAGGCTTCATAACTTCTGGAGCATCCTTGACTTCTTCATTATGAGGGGAGTTCACTTCCTCATCAGCAAAGCTTAACAGCAGTGAGCCAGGAGCAGCAGTCGCTTCAGGAAACGCCTTTTCGAAGGAAGCCTTATCACCATCATAATCCCAGGCCTCATGCTTTCCTTGCTGAAACTCCTCCATCATCTCAAGACGCGCCTTCCTATAGTAGTACGTAGCAGAATCAATGGCCTCATTAGCAGCTTCCTTCAGAGTACCCTTCAGCCTATCCCGCTCAGCAATGCAGTCCCTATGCTTAGTCCGTTCAGCCTTCAGGGCCTCAGTAGCAGCCTTGTACTTATCAGACAGAGCATCACGCTCCTTCTTCATAGCCTCGTACACCCGAGTAAATTCTGACACCTTGCCTAGAACACCCAGGCAAGACTGAAGGCTCTGCAAAGCAAAGATAAAATGTGAGAAGCATAGCTCAATAATGTTGATTTTATTAAAAAAAAAATTTTCGGAGTATACTATACCTGGAAGGACTGTACGGCCGCCTCTTGAGAAAGGTCAGCAAAGGTCATCGAGGATTGACGATCCTTGAAAGAAGGAAATAGCAAGGTATCCACATGCGGAGCCAGAAAATCAAAAGAAAACTCAGCAGCATCAACATCAATAGGCATCTCCAGCTTCCTCTTGAGACCAGCGCGAGGCGGAGGTGGAGGAGGGACACCCTTTGGAGCAACCATCTTGATAGGAACAGTTTCAGAAGTCTGGGGGGACGAGCGAGACTTGAGACGACCCAAGATGGAAGATGAACTAAGAAGATCATGAGACCTTAGTGACCTCGACGTATCTACAAGGAACACAGAGGAATTCAAAAAGTAGCACAACAAGAAACACATTGATACGCACAACAAGAAACACAACAAGTATATACAGCAAGGGTGCAAATTGTATCAAGTAGATTAACAAGTGCATTCAGTAAATAAGTATATTTAGCAAAGATACAACTGATTCAAACAAATTAAAAACCCACAAATTGAATCAAACAAAAGCGAAACAAACTTGCATCAACCACACATCCACAAAAAAAACTAATATAGCAAAACATCAAAACGCACAAGAAAGAAAGAAAACAGACCCTGAGACATAGTCGGGGCAACTTTCTGTTCAGAATCAGATTCGTCCAAAGACTTAATTTGAATAACTGCTTCAGGCTGCGTCAACTTGATGAAAGATCTTTCGTCTGCACTCAACTCGTACAACTTGTCTATCAAGGACGGAGACTGAGAGCGCTGCTTCAATTTACTCACTGCAACCAACAAGCAAATAAGCCCAAATCAACAAAGAAGGAGAGAAGAACATAGAGGAATAAGAAAACAAAATACCTTCAGCCTCAACAGTGTCAATCAAAAAATCACAATCATCACCCAACGAGTCAATCCTCACAAAGAAGAACTTGTGATACCACTTCTTGTCAAACGCCTTCTCCAAGTCAGTCACCAAAGGACCAACACCATCCTTCAGGCGAAGACCAACTCGACCCTTACCACTGGTCCTAATAGTATAAGGGTAACACAAATCCCTTACATCAAGTTCTATACCCAATTTTGCACTCAGCAAATCCATAACTCTCAACACCCTCCAAGTTTGGGGCAGTAATTGACAAGGCGAAACCCTAACTCTAGAAAGGAATTGACGAACAAGAGCAGAAAAAGGGAAAGTATGCCCAATTACAAAGGGATACTCGAAGAAACACACCCAACCAGGAGCAGTCCAGTCAGCCCTCTCCCTAGAAGATGGAATTTTCACCACAACCCCATCAGGAAATCGCGCAATAGCAGCGATATTCTGAACCTCCTCCTTCGTAATAGTGGAAGGATAGACATCTTTGACAGGAAAGACGTTCTGCGCCACCAAGTTTGGCTTTTTCACACCCTCATCCACCCCAGCAAACATCACTTTCACATGATCACCCATCGCAAAAACAAGAGAAAAAAAAATACAAAGTGAAAAACAGAGCAAATAGAGAAGAGAGAGAAAATACCTGATTGGGGCAAAGCAATTGAAGTGATTAGACAAGAGCCTGCACACCCAATAAATACCAAAGACGGAAATAAACCGCCCTTCACAGTTATCAAAGAAACTGCCTTAAAACCGCCACCACTTTCTATTTTGCTAACCGTTGGAACAAATTCTAAATTTCAAAATATTTTCTAAGCATTTTCTTTAGGTAATTTTCACTTCCAATACTTGGAAATAAAAATTAGGGGCAATTGTTGGGCCCGTATTATAATACGACCCATTACATTTAGGGCATCAATCCAAGGCCAATGATACAGCAAGAATGAGCAAAACGGCTTGATTAGAATAAATAAGGCAAGTAGCATCATTCATATCAATCAAGAAGATACTTGCCAAAGATACACCTACAGAACAGGGAAGAAGATAAATCAAGAAGATCTTCCCCATTTTGAATATATTCTGAAGATATGTGTAAACCCTAGAGATCCCTAGGTATAAATAAGTGTAATTAAGCATTCTCAGCATTCATGTACGCACACATACTCAAAATATAATAGAATTACTCTACTTTTGCCTACGGAGCTTCATCCCTGCTGAAGAAGGAGGCTTGTCCTTACTCAGTATTGTATTTCTGAACTTATCCTCTTTTCATAGTTGAATTCACACTGCTTACTTATTGCCTATTTACTGTTTATCTATTGCTTTATCAATCGTTTATAGTAAATTAATATACTTTTGGTAGTATGATTGTTATTACCCCTCAAACCTAGCAGATTCTCATATGTCCTTGTTGAGATTTGCCTAAACACCTTGCATTCGTAGAAAGGAATCTTGAAAGGCAGTTGGCAACGGAAAATTTTCACACTTCAATAAGGCAAGCATGAAAGGTCAAAATTCTATATATATCTTTTGAATAACATGTAACTACATGGGAAACTTTAGAAGCTTAATACCTTCGAGAAACTGCTTCTCTAGCCTTCATCTTCTGTTCATGCTAATCTTTGTTGAGACAATCCATTGATAGACACATAAAGACAAAAGTTGTTCAATAGTGAGCATATTCACTTCCAATTATTGGTGCATTAACCTGAACCATATGGAAAAAGAATTATAATTTAAACTCTTTTAGATTTAAAATTTTAAATCAAGTCGCATATATCCATCATATGATCCTAATAACGTAGCCAAAATGCTTCGAGAAACTGCACACGTAGCAGTGTAAATTGAATAGAACCCAAAGCATGCAGGAAACTGAAAGAAAATTATACCTGGAGCACAAATTGTAAAGGCTCTTCACAAAAATCGCAAAGACATGATTTTTCAGTTGGCAAATGAATTGGATCCAACCAAGCCTAGTTACAAAACAAATCATCACAGAAAATTAACCAAGAATATGTCACTTCAGATAAGCAATGCTGAATTAAAGCTGAGTGACCGTGATTATGGGTATGTACCGGTGTTCCACCAGCCTTGTTGGGAAATGAATGACGAAGATGAGATTATATTTTCTTTGGCTATTTCACAAAACCGAGCCACAGGGGTCCTTCACTTTGGTTATCATCACTACCTACATCAGTCACATCATCATCTGTATCGAAATCAATGTTGATAACATCTGTATCATAATCATTAAGGTTGGCATCACAGTCAGATTGATCTCCTTCTTGTGGGACAATGTAACTTCCATTCAGGTACGTCTGCAGCCAGTCTTAAAATCTTTTAGTGACTCTGTCCTGTAACCACCTTTTCTATCCATCTGTAATTGAAGAAGTAAGCAATTAATAGCATCATCAAGAAAACAGAAGTTATCATAAATTAGTATATGAACAATCAACATTGGACTTTTAAGATAATGATCATTATGCAATGGACAGCACACTGTAAATCTGACGTCTACCAAAATAACTCATAAAATATGGTTTTTAAACACAATGTCCATTTCAATATCTATGATCATATCCGGACTGCATAAGTCCCATAGTGGCCACAGACATATATGAAACATAACCCATTGGTAAAAACCCTAATCTTGGATACCATGTTTATACTACTTCGTTGTAAACATAACAAAGCCACACAAGGAAATTAAAAAAATTAAAACATGCTATAAGTCCCCACAAAGTAGCTGATTTTAATATACTATTAGCATATGACTTACTTATGAATATACTCACTCTGTTCTTACAAAATTCAAGAATAGAAGAAATATATATTAATGACAACAACAATAATCATGGCTTATACATGGTATCCTAGATCTTTACACAAACAAGAAGTAGATTAATAAAACATCACAATACCACATTCCCATAATAGATATTATTTGAGCATAATGCAACTTCATAAACAGCATTCCACATAAAAGCATAAGAATTATACCGTTGAGCTGGCATTGGATAAATTGTTTCCACGGAAAATCTGCAACTGTCTTTTCTTACTTTTAAACAAAAAAAACTAATTTTGCAATTGTATTTCCGTTGAAAAGTGTTTTCCTTGGAAATCATTTTGCATTGAAAATGCATTACATTCAACCCAACACAGCCTAATTCAAAGCAAAACTAAGAATCGCAAGCAGACAATCTACCAATGATAAAACGCATAAAAGCAAGCTAAAAGAATATAAAACAAAGCATTACATGCTAAGTTACCTCGACACCCTCATATGTCTCAAAAATCCTTTTAAAACTTTTTACTACAAAACGGCCAAGTCCATTAGACACTATTTATTTAAGTAACATAAAAATACAACTAATCTCATAATCCCACCACATTCAGCTTTTCAAAAACAAGAGAATAAGCACTAAAACTTGGAACTTTGCATATATATCTGGGTACTAGGCTAAAGGGTAAAGGAAAAAACATTGGAATTGACAAAGAGAGCAAATCAAAAGCAACCCCTTCATTTATCAATAACTTATACTAAAGGCGATATTTTAATCACAACTATATATTTTATAACTTATAATAATAGTCATTTCCATTTTGACAACATATTTAATCCAATATTACTCAATTAAAATTTTTACATATATACTAGGAAAATTTTAATTACAAAAATACTAACATAGCTTTAAAAAAAATAAGCGATTGGAATATATTGTTTTCCAATATTATTATAATATTATCAATATCAATTTTAAAGAAAAATCATTTTGGTAGCATACTTTTTACGGAGTATTAATAACTTATACTAAAGGCGAAACCAGGAATGACACTTGTCATTTCCTGGTTAAAAATTTTCCCGCCTTTTTTTTTTCCTTTCCTTTTTAATTTTTTTGCCATATTTTCATGACAACTATATATTTTATAACTTATAATAATAGTCATTTCCATTTTGAGAACATATTTAATCCAATATTACTCAATTAAAATTTTTACATATATACTAGGAAAATTTTAATTACAAAAATACTAACATAGCTTTAAAAAAATAAGCGATTGGAATATATTGTTTTCCAAGATTATTATAATATTATCAATATCAATTTTAAAGAAAAATCATTTTGGTAGCATACTTTTTACGGAGTATTAATCTTAAAACTATACATAACGTTTATAAGAACAAAATAATTTTGTTATAGTATACTTCATACATAACATATATTTGAAAATTAAATCTAATTGTTCTAATTATTAGCAAACTAAAATATATTTAAAAAGTTGATTACGGAATACTAATTATCCTAAAGTAAAATGAACTCAAATAAAATTTCATATTATGCCGATCAAAGTGTGTCAAAAATTTAAGGACAAATGTATATGAGTTCGTATATGGGTACTAACCTAATTACCTAAGCTAATAATTTAATTTTCTTATATAAAACGTTAAATCTTCTAAGTTTCTATTACTATATATTTTTTTATACAATCCAATTCAATAATCTTTACATTTAATTTAAGTTATTTTGTTACAGATAAATTTTTTGGATAAATTATTGTTGAATTAACACCATATTTATTTATTGTAAAATTTAATTATGACCGTGCATGGCACGAGAATTAACCTAGTTGATTAATAAAGGCAACAACTTCAACATAAAGTATCATTCTTTTTTGTATCAGATATGATTTTTGAACTCATAATTCGTGATAAAACTCCAAATTAAATGATAATCTGATATTTATCAACCACAATTTCACAAATTAATTAAAGTGCGAAAAGGAATATTATCAATTGCTTCCCACAAAAAAAGATTCCAACTTCAAAGAACAAACGGAGTATTAATACACTCAAATAAGCATAATTAGCAGAAATTTAAGCCATATTAATTTGAAATTAAGTGAAATTAAAGGGTTTAAACAAGAATTATATTGAGATAATACATTCATAGCATAATTTGCATAAGACCACATAAATTGAGTTAAAATTAACTACTTTGAAATTGGAAAAAATCTTATATAAGAATTAAAGGAGTATGGGAAATATGAACTTACAGCGTAAAATAGCCTTCTGTTGTCCGAGCCATCTTTATTAATCGACATTTTTTTTCAAATGCGTCATTACGTGAAATCTAATGCTATTGAGAGTCTTATTAAAAATAAAAAAAATAAAAATTTATCATGAACTACACGCTTAATAGGGGTATTTGGAAACAACTACCTACTAAAAAATTTAATCAAAAAAACTACCTTAAATTTAAAAAGTTAGAGTAACACTAGCCATTTGCATTTTCCGTCGAGAATGTCCGGCGCATGGGCCCACTTTTTCAATTTTTTTTTTCTGAAAAGACACGATGCAATTTAATTCAATTTGAAAAATTAGGGTTAAAAGCAATAAATTCAATTTTAAATTAAAAGCAATAATTTTTAACCACATGGTTTAAATTAAATTGGTTGAATTTTCAGAAGAAAATTTTAAAAAGTGGACCCCACATACCGGACTTTCTTATCGAAAAATGCAAATGGGTAATGCTACTCTAACTTTTTAAATTTAGGGGTAGTTTTTTTGATAAATTTTTTTTAGTGGGTAGTTGTTTCCAAATACCCCTATTTAGCATGTAGTTCCTGACAACTTTTCCAAAAAAAAATTAATGCTATTGAGAGAGGAGGTAATGGGGTATGATATTGAGGGGGCGTTTGATTCGCGGATTATAGGTATTAGGTATGGGTTTAGAATGACCAAAACCCATACCATATGTTTGGTTGTCAAAAATATGATTTTTAAACTCATACCTCAAACTCATAAGGTATGAGATTTAGAAACCTTGAGAGGAAGGTGGGTTTGGTTTATTCCATTCTCTTGGGTATCAAATATATAAAAGTAAAGGGATGATATTTCATTCCAGAATTAAACCAAACACATGGTATTAAGTATTAAGTTCCAACCTGATACCATTTTAACCCTATTCCTTATTTCAAACCTATACCACTCTGCGAATCAAACACTCCCTAATGGCCCGTGCATAAGGAAGAAGGAAATGAGATGACATTGATTTTTATTTTATTTTTTTTAAAAAAAAATTATAAATAATAGGAATGGTCAAATCTAATATATATATATATATATATATATATATATATATATATATATATATATATATATATATATATATATATATATATATATATATATATATATATATATATATATATATAAAGGGGAGTTTTTTCTCGAGTTTTTAGAGAGCCACATAGGATCTAACTTTCTTAGTGTGCCATGTAGGATTATAAATTTTAGTACTAACCAATTAAATAGGAGATTATTAAAATCTTTTGTAATTAAATAATTCCAATGCCACATAAGCAAAATTGGCGAATGAGATTTTCCAATTTCGAGTTTTTAGAGAGCCACATAGGATCTAATTTTCTTAGTGTGTCATGTAGGATTATAAATTTTAGTACTAACCAATTAAATAGGAGATTATTAAAATCTTTTATAATTAAATAATTCCAATGCCACATAAGCAAAATTGGCGAATGAGATTTTCCAATTTAAATGAATTAAATATCAAATATTATCTTTTGATATTAGGAATTTTATCTAAATATATAACAAATTTTAGCACATAAATATATGTATAAAAAAATTATTTTTAAAAATTCAAACAAACCGTGCATCGCACGGGCTTCATCTTGTATATCTATATTACCCACTAAAAAGAGAGAAGTTGGTCGACAATGCTTAGCAATAGTATTTTGGAAAAGGCTACACATACAATGGTTGTATACTTGTATATGATGGCCTACATACAATCATTGTTGGCATCATTTAATTGGTTGTATTTTGGGGTCCACTTTTCTAATCTCGTTTCCCCCTATTTTTTCTCTCTTATTATTTTCCTCCCTTTTGACGTGACATACATACAATGGTGTAGTATGTGGACTACCACATACAACCATTGTATGTGTAGCATCACTCGTATGTACTTTGGGTGTGTAGTCAATATTCACTTCATTCATTGGGTTGCATTTTGTTGTGTCATCAAACTTTCTCCATAAAACACCAACACACAATCACGATACGGTCCAACATTATGGTTAATTAGTTATAATGAAATTACTCTAGTAAGGTTATAATGAAATTACAACGCCAACACACATAAAACCAGCCACAAGGACCCAACATATATGTTGGGATGTAAGTCGTAACCGGACCATTGTATTAGTTTCAAGGCACAACAAAAATAATGGCAACACACAATCACAATACAGTCCAACATTATGGGCATTGCATATGGGTTGGATCAGTGCGTATAATGACTTATAAATTATAATACACGCAAATTTTAAGATGCACCATGGTGCACCTAGCCTATACTTTTGAACATTTAGTAAACAAATCTGAACAATTGTAAATTTTAAACATGTAGTAAAAATATCTGAACATCGCAAATTTTGAACATTTATTTAAAAAATATGAACAATCGCAATGCATCACACCTATACTTTTGAACATTTAGTAAAAAAAATCTGAACAATCACGAATTTTGAACATTTAGTAAAAAAATATGAACATCGCTAATTTTGAACATTTAGTTAAAAAAAATCTGAACAATCGCAATGCACCACACATATACTTTTGAACATTTAGTAAAAAAAATATGAACAATAACAAATTTTGAACATTTAGTAAAAAAATATGAACAATCACAAATTTTTAATTATTGCAAGTCAAACAAATTTTGAAAGAAGTTTGTCTAACTCGTAATAATTCAATAGTTTTGTAATATAAACTGAACATTTACTGTATACAAAATGAACATTTCTTTATAAAATATGAACATAAAAATTGCATGTTTATGTTCATTTTTGTGACGTGTTCATATTTTTTTTTACTTGATGTTCATATTTTTGTAAAATGTTCAAATTTTTTTCACTAAATGTTCAAAAGTATAGGAGTAATGCACCTATTTCTAGGTGATACATGGCAAACCATTACAATGCATTGGTTCTATGACCAAACCCTTCCTATCCAAAGACAAGCAGCCATGAGGCCATGACTAGAATGAAACTCATTATGACAGGACCATTGCCCTTTTACAGAAAACAATTGAAAAAACAAATAAATTAAAAGTGACAAAAAAAGAAGAAATCTTTGTAAGACGACGTGCTTGTTCTGAAAGGCTACTTAGAGTTGTCTAATTTTTATATCTGCCTAATTGGAGCCAAGTTACACAATATCATGTTGCTCCATAGAGTAGTATAATCTTTGAGCTTTTTTACTCCTAGACAACGATACACTTGAAAATTTGTTGCTGCTGCTTTGTTGTGGTTGGCTTTGGTAGCTATTTGGCTTCGAGGATGGAATGTTGGACTCGAATTCCTCAAGGGTCTGCAGCAGCATCAAACAAACAACAGTTCAAATCATTATACTTCAATTCGATCTGATAACATGATCCTTGTACTTCAGATATACCTTTGTCAAAATAAGTGAATACTAAATGCAGATGCATTAACTAATGTTTCCTACAAACTCATAACAAAGCCTATTATTAGCCTTAAACAGCTAACTGTATTTCACTAAAATGGAACGGAGGAAGTATAACACAAGACACACCTGAACAGCCTGCTGCAACACCCTGTACATTTCACTCGTACGCTTTCTCTTCTTCACAACCTCAGCATTTTCCTCCAATAACTCTTCAAGTAGTTCCTCCCTGTCATGAGAATAGTCCAATTAAGGCTTAAAAATTCAATCACTAAGGATTCAGAAATGGTATCAATGAAATAATCAGTCTTTTTTTGTAGCCTCTTCAATCGTTCAATGAGAATATATATGGGAAATTTATTGACCAACAAACTTGTTTGAGTTCATCCATCCTGCTTGACGAATTAAGATGAAAGTGAAGTACCTACAAATGGCCTGAATGAAGGTCGAATGAAGGTCCCTTTTTATACGATTGACCTGAGCAAGTTAAAGATGACTATAAACTTGGGAATCAAAAACTAAAAAAATCCAGAGAACAGAAGTTTAAGCACTTGTACCAGAAAGTGCATTATAGCTTTGGGAACATCATCTTCAACTTTCTTTCTCACAATATCGAAGTAAGATTTTAATAGCATTCGTGTTACTAGTACTTCTGTTAGCTCATCTTCTGTTGGATCCTCTGTAGGCCTTATGGATGCTAAAGGCTGCACTTATACCAACCAATATGTTATCCCCCGACAAGAAGAAAAACAATAAGGGTCAAATCTCTTTAGCTTAATTTCACTTCAATTCAGTTCAGCTGTTCCTAATTTTCTTTTCTCATAAACAATTCAGTTCAGTTCAGTTAATTCAGAACAGGCAGGCCCTAGAGGGCGACAAGAGATACACAAACTAAAAGGCTACATACCTCTACCAGCTTAATGGATGATGGAGTTTGGAAGGTAGTGTCAGATTTATATCGATCATTTCCAACAGGTGTTCCACTAGATGACTGGTTCCAAAATTTAAACGGCATGCCCTAAAATGTTGCTGAAGGATCTGACATGGAATTATTATTTGCATGTGTAAAAACTTTCTTTTGAGATGTCTGCCCACCTATCACATAAACCAGAACCAGAAATTAGCAAAAGTCACGGAAGAAAGATGAAAAGCATATGTTAGAAAAGCATACAAAAACCATCTTAGTTAGAATATTAAACAAAGATACTCAGAAGCCAATAAAAGAGGTTAGAAGTTTGGTAGTTTAATAAAGTTTATCTAGTGAGACGGTCTCATGGGATAATTAGCAACCAGCCAACATACATTTTTATAGCATGACTGAAGGCCTGTTCTTTTCAGCTTAATTTCAGATCAGCTCCAATCAGTTCAGTTCAGTTCAGTTCATAATTTCCTTCTCTCATAAACAATTCATTTCATCTCTATTCAGTTCAGTTCAGTTCAATTTTGCTTAGTAAATCAGAACGGGCCCTAAAACATGAAGATCATTCCTATTACCACAAACAGTTAGACCTTTGTAGAAAACTGAAATAGGGTACTTTAACAAAGCACACAGTAATTCAAATAAGAAGAATCACATTGCAAAAGTATATACATTTGTCAATAGCATCATGCAAGAATAATTAACTGTGTTCTAGACTTCTAGTGAATGATAACATATTTATAGAATTTTACCTAATATATACATTTGCACAAGTCGCATGTTCATTATGAGGACTTACCAACTGATCCAGATCTCTCAACCACCACTGATTGATACTTCTGAGAGTTCTGACTAGAACGATCTGGTGAAGCCAATTGTTCAAGATCAACAATACCCTAAAATCACAAGCAAAAATGCAACCTTAGCCATTGATGATACGTATTAAAGACAGTTATATTAACCACAGGATATAATATGTTTGCTGCTCGCTAAAGATGGGGAGCATTGTACCCTAGAAGCACGGATACGTTGTTTTGCAACCACTATTGCCCTTTGTCCACCAATAAAATTAGGGTGAGAAGTGTTTATGTCATCAGCCTGAAACAGAGAATATGACAAACCATTATAAAAATTAGAATCATGCACACATGTACAAACACCCATTAGTCTGAACTCTGAAGAGTGATGTTGTAGACCAGGTTTCTGTTAGATTCTCCCACCATGCTAAGACTGCATAAATATCCACTGCTAACGGGATTAAGGTAAGGAATCAAGAAAATAGACTCTAGGCATTGAAGTTCATTCGTCTCATAGTTCATCCCAATCTATTCCAGATCATTTAATTTTATTAAAGTTGGCACATGGCAAAACAGTTTGGTGATTGAGTTGGCAGCACAAGCAAGATCATGACAACTTTACACTCAATTTAGCAGTGTTGTTCTTGCATAAAGCGGATACTTTGGGGAGATCAAAGATTCAAAGCGTACATCATATAATCTCTAAGTAATTGAGATAATTATTACTGTGGTTATGAATGTCCACATAGATATAGGCATATAGCTACACATCAGGGTGTATAGTGTGGCAGCTTAAGATAAGTGATAATACAAACCTCCATGAAGATTGTGTCCACAATCCTCTTCTCCACAGGTTTCATTGAATTACAGACAAAGTCCAGCATCACTGCATCCATACGCTTCTTTAAACCTGGAAACCTTCTCAACTCCCTTGATTCACAAGAGTGACTCATCTGCATCAAAATGTAATTTCCCAAAAAACTTGAGCACACATTGAACGCATAATGACTTACTAGCATAATTATATGCAAATAGACCAAATTAAATTTGCTTCAAACCTTCATCAGTTCATCGCATGCAAATTGAAGACACTGGAGACTAGGATCTAACAACCTTTCGATTTGTCTTCTTATCAAAACTTCAAATGGCACCTGAAAACATAATGAAAATTTATGCTATCATGGATATGTTCATGAATTTACAACCAGATAATCAAGTAGTTGCCATATACTCACCTCTGGAACAAATAATTTATTTCTTGGGCCCATAGAATTCTGAATCGCAATTATGATATCCTCATCAGATAGATCTTCACAAGGATCAACTTCCTTCAAACAGAAAACGGAGATATGAATGACTTTTGAACATTAATACATACCACCATTTTTGCTATGCAAATACTACTATTTCATAATACCAGAGTTAAAGCTGCAGAAACATTCTTCATACCTCTAAGGCTTTTATAAAAATTGACTGGAAAATGTAGCGAATCCTAGCTCCTCCTGTCAGCTCTTTTGTTGATGTCTCGTGGTTCTTTCCCTCAATCAATGAAGAGAAAGCTGTTTCCAAAGCATATACTTCATTAAAATATAGTATACAACTGACAAACTCAAAACAAGAACTCAAAAAAATAGACTATAACATAACAATCTGCAGGAATTTGGTCGAATATATAATATCTAAGTGTCAAAATAAACAATGATGTATATTAAAGCTTCAAGACCCAAATTTTGGTTATGTTGAAGCTCCAAGCAACACAGACAAAAATACTCTCCTTTATGTATCAGATAGAGGGGATTATAGGAAAAGGAAGTAAGTTTACCATCACTATAGCTCCGTAGGATGTCCAGCACAATTATTCCGCAAAATACAAGTTGATCTATTTGATCGACATAACTTGTAAATCAACAGGGCAAAATTGTCTTTTCCATCATTAAACCTGGGGCAATGATGTAATTGAACACTGTTTGACTCAGCAAGCATGCCACTTGTGCGCGTCTACGTGTGAGCTCCTTGTAACACCGTTTGCCCAGTTGATTTTTCGCACCCTAACGACTATTTCAATCGTTATAACATCACCTACCATATGGCCCATGCCCATAGAAACCATCAATGCACCAAACAACCATCAATGCCCATCCTTGTAATACCTATTTAGTTCTTGAAATTCATTATGTCTTGTTATGAATACAATAAGCGTAATTATGTTGATCACCTTTGTTGCATTTATAAAGTTTTATTGTGTATATAGATGCATTTCATTTCTATTGGATTTTTATTGTCTTATATAGTTCATAATATTCACTTTTCATTTGCTTTGTTTTTGATACCGATGTTTATAATTCAGGTGTTGCTTAATTATTTTACAGACCTGTTTAGTGCTTGTTATGAATATATTAAGCACAATTATATTCATCAAATGGTTTTGTGTATTCTACCTTGTATTTATAAACTTTATGAAGGTACGAGTAAACTCATTAGTGATATTAATTTTCATTGTTGCATCTATAGAGTTAATTAAAGTACGGGTAAACTGTAGGTTCCTTGTTGACATTAAATTAACCAACTAGCTAACAAATGGCTTGAAAAATTGTAAACTCCAATTTAACATATGGCTTGAAAAAGTATAATATGGCCTTTGTATATTTAGCCTACATTTTAAATGAAAAATCTGGGCCAAAGACAAGCGGCTTAGCACGCCTTGTTAGTCCAGTTGAGTTTTTTCAAGTATATAAAGGTTTTTATTTTATTTTTTGTAACAGCTTTTTAAGTATATAAAGGTACCTTGATTGAATGTAGTAGCCTAATCTCACTTTCACATAATATGCCTTATTGGCACATCCAATATTTTAAACTAATTGAACAATTGATGCGATACCAAAATCACTCACCTCAATCTTCTAGTTGCGAGTTCACTCATGTGGAAGTATGGACTAAGAACAAAGCAGCAGAGAGGTAAGTGCGGATTTTTGAATTCCACATGATATGTGGATATGAACAAGACAAATCCATGGGATGAGGACTTCACGTTTGTTGACGGTGCACCACATATTATTGTAACGCCTCTTTGCTACCATTAACTAACAGCGTTAACTACCTTCCTTCCTACTCAGCAGCTGAGTAGGTGACACCATTCATGGCCCTCATTATGTGGACGAATGCTGTTCACTTTATTTACAAAAGTGCCATGTTGATTTACTTGTTAAATTGATCAACAAGATCAATGGGGGCGCGCTCCAATTATTCCTTGTTTTTCCTGCAAAATGTCATCAGAAAAGCTGGATTGGTAATTGAACAAACAAAATAATTGACTTAAATTAATGATTCATTAACTTCTTACAAAAAGAAACTATCTTTCTAGCACCAATTCTAAACAAGGAACACAGCCACTATGGAAAAATAGATAGGATAAGAAACTCTGAAGTAAAATATCTCATTGTATACTTGGACCAATGCAATTTTCAGACTAGATGTTGTGAGCGTAATTAAGAGCATGATACACTGAAAATGATAAAGGGTATTGACTGAGTAATTAGAAAGAGTGGTTGCACCCACTTTGGAATCCATGGCATCTCCATATGACCTCATTTCTCCTTCAACAGATCGAAAATATGACTGAAGTTGGGACCTTAAGGCTGGGAGAGTTGCTCTTATATGGTGCTCAAGAATCTGAAAAAAAAATAAAATAAAATAAAAATTAAAAAAAAAATTAAAAAAAAAAAAAAAAAAAAAAAAAAAAAAAAACAGAATAGAAGACATGTTTGTATGGTGACTAAGGATAATAAAAATAAAAAAACACACTAATCAAGAGATAAGAATGACCTCATTCAATTTCTTTGCTAGTTGAGGAATGCCACAACGATCTCGAATACTATGATACTCCTTCAATATTAAAAGGTATCCAATGAGCTTAAAGCAATATGATGAAAATAACTACTTGTATTAGACAGATAAGGAGACAAAGATTTACAGGATGATCCTGGAAGAATTGTTCCTCATAGTTAAGCGCTTCACCAACACTTTTATTCTTGTTAATGTCTTGAAATTGCACAAGAGATTATAAGCATACATATGAGGGGAAAAAAAATTGCATATTAATTACATACCCACGTATCTATTCATCTACTGAAAATTACCATATAAAGCTAGATACAGAGAGCAGACAACATATTAAATAAGTCGAGTTGGAACATATACCGCTTGACTTCGATTAACCACACCAATATAACCTAGGTGAAGGGGGATAACTTTTCCACGGAGGAAGTTGCAAGCATTAGTACCCCTATCCATGATATCAAGCTGCAGCAAAACATATGTCACACATTTACCTTCAAAGGTCGATATGATTAGCTATAAACAGAGAAATATAACCGCGCAAAAAGTACCTTAGTGATGACTCCAATTGTCCTGTTACCTGTCAAAGTGCATGAAATATGTCTATGAAGTCATAAAATCGAAATGGGAGTGGAATCAGACAAGATATTCAAAATAGGCATGTAAATGTTAAATGAAATATATATAGTACCCTTAGGATCAGCTTGTTTGGCCATTTGAATGGCATCAGAAGTTGCCAAATCAGAATTTGCAGGACTCACTGCTAAAATGATACAGTTTTCTTGCTGAATATGGTCCATTATCATCTTCCGAATCCTGGCTTCTATGTCACTAGGTTGATCTCCAACAGGAACCTTAGTGATCCCTGGTAGATCAATCAGTGTTATATTCAGAATATTTGGTGACGAAATCTTTAACCTTATTGGCCTGTCTGAAACTCCTTTATTCTTTCCTGCTTCTCGCTCCGTCTCAGCCTGCAACCACATCACAGATGCTAGATAATCTCCCACATTAAGCAATATGGTTACTTACTAACTTAAATTAGTGAGTTGATTCTGAATGCAATATGTTGTCAATTTGTTAATATTTTCATAACATTGAAAATGGGATATATGCAAGAAAAAGTTATATACTAGCAAGAAACAGTTCAAATACTGACAGGCCTATGATACAAACATGAACAATTAGATAAGTCACATAAATAAATGGAATTGTGTTGTTAGCATATATAGGTTGGATTCCCACAATCGAAAACTACTTTATCGGATTGATAGCATATATAGCTTTAAAATATAAATGGGGTTTAATAATTCCTAGCATATATAAATAGGATTCACAATTCAAGTAATTTTCTCTTAATCATGAATGAATTACAACTGAAAATTCTGTTTTTGTCACACAATTGTACTGTAATGCCATATACTCTATAAAATGACTAAAGATTGAGGAAAACTAATACAAACATAAACAATTAATAAGTAGCATAAATGGAATCGAATTGTTAGCATATATAGGTTGGATTTAGCATATATACGTTGACAACATATGATTAAATTGGATATCAAATGTTAAAATTATCATATAAATCGTAAAAAGCACCCAATTTTAATTTGGAAGTTTCAATCATTGACTAAATTTCGTGAACATATAAACATTTAAACTAAATTCATTGACAAGTACACGTATAAGTTGTTAGGTTTGTTACCCCCTCCATCCCAAATTTATATACGGCGCACGTAATTTTTTTTGTTTCAAATGTAACACGTACTTAAATTGAGACAGAGCAATTACAAACCTAAACGATCAAACAATAATAATACAAAGCACTAAAAACACAAACCTGAATTTCAGTACGAATACGAGCGAAATCATAGAACCGAGACTGAGGCATATGAAGAAATTCCCCCCACTCTCGATCATCATCAACGACACCACCACTACTACCATTACTCGTACCATTGTTGTCATTATCATTGTCACTAGTACTCGCTTTGACAGTACGACGCTCAAGCTGTAAAATAAGAGGACGACGAGTGCAAATATCGGAACCACGAGGAAGAAAGTCACGACCAACAAGTGATTCGAGAACACTGGACTTGCCACTACTTTGACTACCAACAACAGCAACATGAGGGAGAGGGATTTTAGAGAGTTCGTCGGAACCGAGTGGCGAAAGAATGTCTTGAAGTTTGTTTATTATTGGGATTACTGATGATCCTATTGATGGTAATGGTTTTCCTGCATTATTAGTATTATTATTATTATTATTAGTAAGAGGTGTTGAAGAAGAAGTAGTATTTGATTCTTTCTTTTGTTGCTGTTTGGTTGTTCGAGATTGAGATTGGCCTGCCATGGTGAAAGGAAGAATATGATGGGAGAATTTTGTGATTTTTTTTTTTTTATTAGGGTTTTTTGAGAGATGAGGGTTTTGAAGAGAGGAAATGGAAATTATATTTTGCTTTACTTAATACTCCGTAATGAATTTCCCGCTTAAACTCATTGGATATGGTCTTTTTTTTTTTTTTTTTTTTTTTTTTTTAGAGTTGGGAATGGGAAAATAACTAGTTCTTTGTCCGAGCAACGTTTGAATATTCACTAAAAATATATTTTTATAAAATACTTTAAGTTTGTATTTGTTTATAGATTTTGTATACATTTAAATATCAAATTAAGTTATTAATTTCATATAGATGAGGCATATAGAGTAAGATTTAAGGAAATCAACCTAATATATAAATAAAGTTTTTTAGTTTGGTAATTTGCTATTAGGAACGATAAATTTCAGTTTAATTGATTTAGAAATTTTAAGGGTAAAAAATCACTACTTTACTATGGCTCTTATTTGTTGTTTTATTTTTTTTTATTTTTTTATTTATTCATCTCACTCTTTTTTTTTTTTTTAATATATTTATTCATAAAAATAGTGGTAAACTAAACGCCGCCCTCGAATATCTGACTAACGCCCACAAAATAACTTAAAAAGACATAGATAGCCTTGTTATAAAAATAATTATTTTTACATACACGGGTAAATTTTAGAGAATTATTCTCTTCTTGTGTATACCGTACTATTCAATTTGTCGCCCAAAAATAACAACAAAAATTACTCTAAATTTTATTTAGTAAAAAAATTATGGAATTGGAATTATACCCAAGAAATTAGATTTATCATAATAATAACTACAACAATAATAATAAATGGCACATAGGACTCCAATGGTTCAAGCTTTTTCCTGATTTTTTTTACTAGGGGAGCCAACGCGCACGATGCGCGCGGAGCGGCTCGCCCTTTCTTGTTTATATTGCGTTGTTTTTTATTTGCTTAATACTTTCATTTTCTGTTAGATTTTTTTTAAAAAAAAAAAATCAATCGGGTGTGTGATGGTGTTTTGTAAAGGCAATTGTAAATTAGTTGTGTGTGTGAATTGTATAGTATATTACAACCTAAGTTGTATGTTTATGCTGCGTTGAGTTGGTGTTGTAACTATCATGTTGGAGTGGTGCAATGTTCTTGTTATTGAACTTACAGGAGGTGTTTCTATATAACAGCCTACGTTGCCATTTATTATTCGATGTCAATTAAAGAGTTCTTACATGACACATAAATTTAGATGAAGCCTAATATTACGAAGTTGTAGACACCCATTTGTGTCTCCCCAAAACCAAACCCGGTGATGAGTACCTTTCACGTCGAATCATAATCGAATGAAGTGAAAGTGTGGAAAGTTTAGTGTTGCGAATAGTTTTAATTTCTTTTCTTTTCTCTCTGTTTTTTAAAAACCTATTTTAAGAAAACAGTCAATCCAGTTCGGTTGGTCCATGATATGGGTCCAATAGTAGTGTGGTTGGATAGGGCTTGAAAAGAGCTTTCCAATGATATATTATAAGCCCAATTCCGATGAATATTGAGGAAGTTATGGCCAATTTACTGAACTGGGCTCGGTTTGAGCCTCATATGCGGCCCAATGATCTAGAGGAGGGCCTAATATAGATTTATCATTGCTAATGCAATTAGGAATGGTTTTAGTCTTCTAGATTCTTCTAGAAGGTTCTTTTCATTCCTAACTCAATTAACATTGATAAATTGACCTTTGTTGACTTTTTAGAGTTTTAATCAAAATTAAAGAATATTTTTAGGAAAATACGATTTTATCCTCCTGTACGGCAATTTCTATCTGATTTTAGAAAACGCGTCAATATTTTGGTCAGCGCCAAACGCCAGCATTAGCGCCTGACGCTAAGCTTGGCGCCTGGCGCTAGCGTTAGCGCCTTGCGCTAATGTCAGCGTCTGGCGCTAACCTCCGTTTTACGCGTCAGAACTCTGTTTTGATTTTTTAATCTTTTTGGTTGATTTTCTTTATAAATAGCTTCCTAAAAACTCCGTTTTGATTCTCAATTCTCATCAATTTTCACCAACTCTCATCAAGATTCTCTTGATTACTCTCTCTCTCTCTGTTCTAAACTAGCCTTCTCTCAAATACAAAATTCCGCATTCGCAAGACTTAGATACACCTAGCCATATTCGAAGTTGTATTCGTCCTAGACGTGAAAGGTTTTTAATTTCTGAGGGTTTGGTCCCAAATCTCTCTTTCAATTATTTAATTTAGTTGTTTTGTTTTATTATTTTCCTTGAAGTTACCACTAGTAGAAAAAAAGCATTAGGGTAAACGTGTGTATTTTGTTATTAGAAAGAGGTACGAGGCATCCAAGTAAGTATTTTAATGGTTTAATTGATATAATGATATAGAAATCATGTTTAGATTATTATTTTAATTCCTAGTATCATGTTTAGGGTAAAGAATAAGTTCCTTAAATCAAGTATGATTATTATGATGCTTTCTATTTCTCTTCCTAATATTCATGTTAGGATTAAAGCTTTAATCTTTATTGTTTAGTGACATGCTAGGGTTTGTTATTAATCTTGTTAGTATCATGCCTAGGGTCTTGCTATTATTATGCTTTGTTATTAACATGATTATTTTAATTATGATTATTATTATTTATTATTATTTTTATGATGATTATTATTGTTGTTTCTTGATGATATATTAATTGTTATTGCTTGATCACGCCTTTTATGCATGTTTAAAGGGAATTGGTACTTGTAATCACGCTTAATAAGATAATTAATAATCTTGTTTAGGGTTAATATAATTATAATTCAAGTGATCGCCAATAATAGGTTTATTTGTGCATTAATACTCAACCAACATAGTTAAACTGGTTTAGGGTTAATCCTATTGATTGCATGTTAGTTAGAAAACGGAGATGAAAACGATCAGAATAAAGTAGAGGCCTATTTTTAGGGCAGGTTCAATCTCTTTTAGGTTGGATTTGTACCTTCATCCCCGAACTACCAGTCATGGTTCCTGACCTATTGGAGTTAACGATCTCTTGGATCGTTAAGGGGTGTAACCTTCACCCTGTGAACGGTTTACAAGTTCCTAAAACTTGTTGGCGACTCTTTTGCACTAGCTTCCTTCCCTTTGGATGCCACCGTACTTTAGTGTATGATCACAGTGGGGTTCAAGCTAGGGGTAATGCTTGAAATATTCCCTACAGAAGTACATAGATATATATCATGTTTTGCAAAAAGTGCCTTATAGGACACATTTTTTTTTTTTCCCTTGGTAGTACTAAAGCAATATAAATATATAACTAAGCATAAGGTAACTAAGGATAAGGGGTCGTTTAAGGAGAAACAACTGCTTGTTGTTTTTTTGTTGGAGTTGTTACATGTTTAGTCAAATTTCAATCTCCTTGATAGCCCATTTGAGGAACCCGATTCTAGTAAGAGAAGTTGTTGGTGCAATTTTGAAATTTATGGTCTTCGTCCTCAGGTTGGTAATAATGAAGTTACTGTTTTTGTTGAGTAATAATTCGATGTATATGGGCTTTGTCTTTTTTTTTTCTTTTTTTTTTTTTTTTTTTTTTGTTCTTACCGCCATTTTTTCTCACATATCTCTAAAGTAGGGAGACCAATGAGCTTTTCGGAGTCTTTAGCAAAAGCAGTGAGTCTTAGGGTCCCAGTGGCGTCACTCACATCGAATGTGAAATTTACCCTGTGTAAAGGGACATTAGTATTTTGGTTATTGTAGTTGTTGAATTGGTTGATTCAAATTGATTCTTACTTGACTGTGGTAGTGCTTATTTTTTTAAGCAGTGTAGGCATTTGAAAGTTGTGTCCCTTACTTCTTGGCAGCGCTTTCCACAGTTGTTACATCCTAGATAAGCAAGCAGATTTTCCAACTAAGCATCAGGGATTGTGGCTTGTATCCAATGACGTTCTTCTTGCATTGTGTTTCCAGCCTGCGATGTATGAAAATGAATTAGTTATCTGTTAATAGGTAGGTATTAGTTATGCAGCAGGGTGGGGGTTGTTGTCCTTTTGCTCAATTTCACTTATACTTTTTGCTGTTGTTGTTCTTGATGGTGTTCTGATGTGCAGTATTTTTATTGCCTGGTCAAGAAGTATTTCTTGTTTTTTTTTCATCCTAGGATGTTTTAAACGAATATAGTACAGTTGATTAGCATTACATATTGTATGTGCATTGTGTTTTTCATTGCTTACCATGTTCGAAGAGCATGTGCTTCCTTCCTCGTAGGATCTGAGATGATAGTAGTTGACATTGAGCTTGGAAGGGAGAACCTTACATGTTTAAAGGTTTTTAATTATTCAGTGTTTTAAGGTATGTTAACAATTTGAGAAGAAATCATAGGCTACCTTTATATGTGGTTGGTCGTAAGTGAGTGAAGGCTGCAACTATTGGGCTTAGCACCCAACCTGCAAGCTTCTCAGTGTCAATAACAGCAAGGCCTCCCCATATTGAGATGGTGAACGGCTGTTCAGTGCTGTTTATCATGGCATATAGAGCTAGGGATAGTTTTGGAGTTTTGTATAAATGGTGTAACACATTGTTATATTAGGTTGTTATTGTCATTGTTTATGTACCTTTGGTCAGTGACTATGATTTCACGTACATCCATCATGTTTCCTCCTGATGTTGGTACTTTCCTTACCTCTTCTATGTAGAGGACAACAACAAGCAAATCTATGTGACATGTTACATATGGTTAGTGATTGTTACATAAAGTGTCGTTACTAATAAAGTTGATGTGGGTTAGCACTGTACTTACCGAAGCGTTCATTTTTAAAGCTGATTTTTGGAATTGAGTTGATGGAGATATAATTTGGCAAAACTGGACCTGCAATTGGGTCTAGTGGTTTGATGATCGTTTGTCTGCCGAATGTCAACTGGCAGTCATTTTCTCTTTTTTGGTACTTTGGATCTATTGGTTTCAGTGGAGCATTAGCGATCTCATATTCTTTCCCTAGTTGGAGGAAGTCCTTGAAAGTGTTTATTTCATCACCAAAAAGAGTACCTCTAAGATGGTTACCGTGCACAACTTACAATAGTGTTATGTAAATTGTTTATATATATTGTACCTATTAATATGTAAGCGATTTTTAGCTGTTGAAGTTGTGAGTTGCCCTTTTTTTTCTTTTTCTTTTCTTTTTTTTTTTTTTTTTGTAATTTTGTTGTTGATTAAATCTGTGAATGAGATATTTTATTTTCTCATTTTTTTTAATTTAATGGCCGATAGCAGAATTACAAGCAATTGTATATTTTATAGTAGTGTTTTTAGTGCCTAGTAAGAAAGTGAACATACCTTAGTATCCTCAAATACAAGGCGTTGGTTGCGCTTCTTGTTTGGTGATTGTTGTGGCCGTGATTTTTCTATCAATTTGGCTTTTACTTTGTAAGCTTTGGTGCTTGGAGTTAGTTTCCCGAGTGAAGTTTGTTCTGGCTTCATGATTAAACTCTGCATCAACATATATGTACAATGCAAAACAGAAAGGGTAAGTTAAGAAATGATATGGATATGACCAATGTGATATAATACTTGTTTATTGAACAATACTGACCTTTTTTAAAAGTGAAAGAGACTTTGGATGGCGTTGGGAGAAATGACAGAGAATAAACCATGTATATATAGATATATAGTGTTGTTTAAGACCAATGTTTCAGTTTCAAACTTTTGCATTTCCTGAGCTTGATTTTAATTAGAATTTAATTGTATTGATAATAGGAACTAAATGCATAGAATTTGAAAAGAATTTTACTGTAGTTATTTGTATTTAGGACTAATTATTGATAATTATTTTTAAGTAGTATTGGAAGCTTCCTGTGACTGTTTGTTAACAAAAGATGTTGTGCAATAAATGTGCTATAACCTCTCAATTTAACAGCCTAATGGTTTATTTGGTTGGCAGTTCTGGTTGTCTGACATTGCCAAAAAAACGATGTAAGACATGGAATAGCATAAATCTACAGACTTTTTCTATTCCCACTATATGAACCTAAAATTGGTTAAAGTCTACTCATCAGTTACATTCATCAGTAATTCTAAAAAGTCTACAGTGACAAATATAATGGAATAGAGGGGGCAATTTTAATATAGCTAACAATTTCAAACAATATACTAAATTACCATGTGAAGGTAAGAATAGCTTCTAGCAAGGAAGATTATTAAGGATCAAATTGCACATACTTGAAGCATAGGATGCTTCTATGATTCACAGAACATAAAAATCAATAGTTAAAGACTTAAGAGTTGATGCACGTTACCCTTAGAAAATTACCTAATTATACTTAAAGTGAGAATGAAAAATCTTAAGCATGAAATGTTGAAAGTCTGGCGCATAAATGAAGCCGTAACAGTACTCACATCACATAAAATTATGATACTGTTCTAAATAGTGAGAATTCCCCAAAAGTAGCCAGAAAGCTGCATAAAATTCTATCAAAACCACTTTGTCACGAAATATTGCTTTTAAGAAATTGTGTCCCTGACTTTTTGTCCTTACCTTATTAAGTTTTATGGGTCTACAGTTATATTTCATCGAAAAGCGTAGTCTAAATTCAAAATAAGTCGATCATAGAATCAAAAGATTCCAAAGGATAACTGAGATGTTCACAATAATGTACTTTTAATAGAAAGTGGCTAAGATCATAGAAGCAAAACCTTTGCTCTCGGCAGATGGGATCTTTTGAGAACCTTTCCCACCTTCCTCAAGTGTTGCTACTGATATATCCACTACCACAACATGACTAACCTGTATACAATCAATGATAACCGAGATATATATCAATCACCTTCAGTATGCAGAAGAAAAAAATAAGCAATTAAATAGCATCAATAAAAGATTACAGGAAAGTACTTAAAGTAATTTTTTCTAAACTCTCATATGCTGGAATTCAGAGAGAGAGAGAGAGAGAGAGAGAGAGAGAGAGCATCAGACGTTTGCACCACTGAAGAAAGAAGAATCAGTAAATCCATTTGAAAACTCTCTCTCAGTCTCGCATTGCATAGGTCCTAAGCGATTGGACATTATAACATACGCGCTTGAAGAGTACTTGTGCACTGTATCATATCCTTGCTGATAGTAGCTCTTCAAGGTGTCCAAAGTCATAGCAGGTGCTACAGGCTCATAGATCAGCTCAATTGCTAGCCGTAGGCGTCGTTTGAAGTGCGCCTACGTTAAAGCATGTGGTGAATATGCTTGGCACTCATTGGAAGTGGGAATTGACATTACGATTAGGGACAACGATTAGGGACAAATAAAGTAGGGAGCCGCCAACAAGTTTTTAAGGAACTTGTAAACCGTTCACGGATCATAAAAAAGCAACCACGATAGGCAAAAACGATTGACCCGTGAAGGTTACACCCCATTCATAATCCATGAGATTACTAACTCCATATGGTTCGGAACCACGAAAGGAGGATCGGGGATGATGGTACGAAGTGAGTCATGGAGTCACATTCGCCCGTATTGGCCTCTACTCGATTCTTATATTGAAAAGCATTCCTGTGATCTCAAAGGCATACAAACAATAATTCAATTCGCTCCAAACTATTATTTAACTAAATTGGTTTAAGATTAATGCACACATAATTCTAAAATATTGGTGATCACTTCAATTAATAATAAGATTAAAAGGGATCCTAAACCGGTTGTCCAAATTATCTTATTAGGCGTGATTTTCAATTACATATTCCCTTTAAACATGCAATATGGTGATCAATAAATATAATAGAACAAACATTAATATTGGAAGCAATTTAACAATAATAACGTGAGTCAAATCAAATAATAATAATAATAATAACAACCCTAATCATGATACTAGCAATATTAAAAATAAAATAAGAGTAATTAAATTAATTAATTACTCACATTCTGCGCGTTCCTTTAAATTTCTACATCATGAATAAACTGTTAGTAACTTCAATGAAAATATAAAGTAAATGAAAATTAAATTAAATAAAAAGTAGAGTTGATTTGGTCCAAACCCTCAGTTATTTGTACCTTTCACGCCTTGGTTAATGGACGGAACCTCGGGTTAAGTATAGACTCCTTGGAGTGCTTAGGGGAATTATTATGGAAGAATAAGGAGGCTAGAAATTAGATTAAAGAGGGAGAAGAGGATGATTTTTGGTGCAAGGTGAGAGAGAATGATTATTGCTGCCCCGAACTACAGAAAGGAGGGGGGTATTTATAGGGAAAATGAGCAGAGGGAACACACGGAACCCTAAAAAGATAAAAACCCTAAAAAAGGCTACCGCGACATGGTAGATTCTACCGCGACATGGCAGATTCTACCGTGTCACGGGGGAAATTAGCGTGACGCGGGGAAAAATAGACTGACGCGGGAAATATTTGACCTACAGGAGTAAAAACGCGTGAAGGGATTACGCGGAAAAGACACGGAGTTGTCCCGTGTCACAGCACTGGCACCGTGACACGGGAATTACTGCCGTGTCACGGTAGTAATTCCCGTGTCACGGCACGGTTCCCCGTGACGCGGGAAAGTTTTAAGCACCGTGACACGGCAGAAAACGCTGTGACGCGACAAAGTCCACCGTGTCACGGCATATGGCGCCGGGTCACAGTACTTATGCCAAGTCACGGGGCACTAAAAAACATGAAAATCCCCTCCATATTACCGTGTCACGGGAATTTCTCCTGTGCCACGTCAGATCTTGTCGCGTCGCGGCATTTTAGCTGCTGCGCGGTAATTCCAGTTTTTTACGCGTTTTTAAAATCATCATAACTTTTGATCCGTAACTCGGAATAAAGCATATAATATATCATTGAAAATCTTATCAAGTATACTTTCCAACCCAATTATAATCAGGTCAAAATAATTTGTATATTTGAGTATATGGCCGTTTTAGTAGAAGGGTGTCGGTTTTGGGCCGAGTTTAGTGTTTTGCTCATATCTTTTTCGTTATAGCTCGGAATTGGGCTTATGATATATGGTTGGAAAGCTTATTGAAAGACCTATCCAAAAAAATAATAATTTGATCAAAATTATATAGCCATAAAATAAGTTCAGCTCGGTTTTGTAATGTAGATATGGAAAGTGGAAAGTAAGTTATGGTTTAGGGAAATGAGCTAGGAAATGGATTGGTTTATGAAATTTATTGGGTACAAACATGGACTTAAGCACTCCAAATATTAAATACTCAAATCGACCAATAATGGCGGTGAAAGGTGTTCATCAACGGGTTATGTTTTGAGGAGACATTTTTAGGTGTCTACACTAGCAGGTTAGACTTTTTTTGCGTATCTGAAGTCAAATGAGTTTGTGCAGTCTGACAACGACTATATGTATATGTAAACAGGATTTCAAAAGTGGAAATTATGATATAAGAATCTGATGCTTCCAATTCTGATCAAGTACCTGGAAGCTAAGAAGTCGATAACAGCAACACTTTACTGTATAGTAGCATCAATTTTTCCCCATTCAAGAGATCCATCTCTAGTCCCACTATGTTCATTCCCATTTTGTGAACTGGGTGCTGCGTGCAGGTCAACTATAACCTGGATACCATATTTTCTGCAAGTTCGACACATGCAAATAATACCATAAGTACCTAATTCACAAATTAGTAAGTCATTGTGAACAGAACATAGAAGGGAAAATAGAGAAAGACATACTGTGCCCAAGTGAAGGTGTTGTTCAAGGACTGCATAGACCCTCCCACAAAAGGCTTAGGGGGTGTCGGGTTAGTGGCTATCCACCATCCTACAGGAATTCTGACAGCAGTGATTCCATTCTGAGAAATGAACCTAAAATCGTCCTGAACAATGAATGTGTTCTAGTGTTCCTGATATAATAAACATATTATTTTTTCTGTCAGAATGTTCAAATTTTTAGCTAGAGAAGCTGGTTATATATAAAGCAAGATATTACAAGTGGATAAGTATATGTTTCTTACCTTCATAACCTCTGGGGCTTTTTCGGGGCCATAACCATTAGTAACTTGAAATTCGCCGAATGAGACTCTTTTGCGATTGAGCGCACCTACGAAGAGCAAAGCAACAAAAGATAAATAGAAAACACTAGAAAAAGAATGACACCGAAGTCTACTATTCTCTACTTTCACACACTGTGTACTTAAAACAGTTATATAGTAGCTTCAAGTACATAGTTGGCATGAAACCTTGAAGCATTACTACTTTAGAAGTTCATAAGCTTGAATCACATATATTTCCACCTCTGAATTAATTTCTGTCCCAAATCATAGTATGATACCTATCTTCTTCTTCCTTGCTCTAGCCTCTAGCTTTTAAATTTGTAAGCATAAGATCATTTATACTATTAAATTTTGACAGAACGTTTGAGGGAAAAGAAGTATTAAGCTACATATTTTACGGGGAAAGAAAACTGTGAAATAAGAAAAGATAAGAGAATTTCCTTTCAAATATTGGATCAAATGGCGTATTGCTTTGCTTAGAGGATCTAGAAGTTGCTATACTCTCATGTAATTCCTACCTTTCCCCAGATTTGACCATACTTCTGAAACAACAAATCCAGAAGCTGCAACAAAAGCTAACCCGACATTTTATGCCAAAAACATAGCGCTATGCTACTAGTAGTTGTGTTTATCATCTCAACCGATTTTGCATCATAACCTTAGTAGATATCATTCCAAGTAGAAATCTTAACAAAAGACACATAAATAATTAGGAAGTAGTTGCTTGTCATTTTCAGAAAAAGAAGTAATAGATTGTTTTTAAGAAACAATAATATTTTGTTTAATTTGAAGCTGAACTAAGTTTATTGAAATATTCTCCTTCATTTGAAATTTTAAATTGACTGAAATTTTGATTAGGGGACATCATGCAGATAAGCAAACCGAAGTTCCTGTTTCAATTGTTCCTGTCATACAAGAATGGGTTTGATTTTAGCAGCTACACATAAGGTGAATGACATACATTATAAAAAATAAAATAAATCAAGAGGCTCTAATTATACTGACCTTTAAGGAGATTGATGTGTAACAACTGATCGTAGTAAGATCTCAAACGAAAAAACATTTGTTGCACTGTTCACATGCTGATCTTTAGTTGTAGGTTTGGTCTGTACCCTTCCATGTTTAGAATTCCGGGCCCGAGAAAGGGCAACATATAATTGTCCATGAGAGAAGCAAGGTCGTTTAAGGTATATCCCTACTTGAGTGAGTGTTTGTCCCTGGGCCTTGTTGATTGTCATAGAAAAATAAAGCTTGATTGGGAATTGTTTTTGCTGGAACTGGAACGGGTAATTAGTGGAGGAATAGGGTCGCAAGTCAATGCGTGGCAGAAATACATATTCACCTGTATGATGCCAGTTGCAATTACACACTCAATCATGTTGGGATAGAAACTTTTGCATATGATTCATGTCCCATTGCATAAGCCAGAGGCTGGAGCAAGGATCCTCAGTAGAATAACGGGGCAATTTTACTTAGAACCAATTCATGTGGACTCATTCCTCCGGGGCATAAAGTTTTTAGGAATTCAATTGTGTAAAGTTTGCAATTTTTATCAATTAACACATCAAAACTCTTGTACGTTACAGCCTGACCAGGGTGTTTTGGAATTAGCAGAGTATTTGTCTCATCAACATCATCATTGAGGGGAGTCAAGATTGCAAGTTCAGCGAAGATGCTGGAACTGAAACCACCTGCAGTTAGTTCCAGGAATATTTGGCTGAGAAGCTGGTCTAGATAGTACTTTTCATCCTAAAATGGCATAACCAGTTGTCTTGGTAGATGAATGTCAGCTATCTCTTCTGTTTGCATACGACCGTCTCCTAAAGCAAGTAAGAAATAAGAGAATGCAGGATGTGTCCGGGATCACATGTTTTGACTAAGGCGTATTCGTTTGAAACCATGCCATAGATAAGAAGAGACTAATCTTACTTGTACGGCTTCTTTTTGTGATTTTTTGGGTACCACAGGCAATACTTGCCGAAAGTCCCCACCAAAGACGACAACCTTGCCACCAAAATCTGTACGGCTATCACATAAATCCCTAAGCAACAAGTCTAATGACTCTACATTTTCCTTGATTGCCATTGATGCTTCATCCCAAATAATCAAGGAGCTATCTCGTAGAAGACCAGCGAAGCTGCTTTGTTTAGACACATTGCAAGACATGTAAGTTGTATGATCAAGAGGGATTTTAAAACGCGAATGGGTTGTCCTCCTTGTCACTATGTTTGAGGTAGCAATTCCGAATGTAGCTCTTTGAAGAACTATTTTGCCCATTTTTCTAACAGCAGCATACAATGCACAGTAAAGGTATGCTTTTCCAGTGCCTCCTGGACCGTCAATGAAAAATTAACCGGGTTTGTTAAGCTGCACATGTTTAATCATGCAATCAAAGGTATCGCGTTGGGCAAGGTTGAGCTTGTCAATGGCTTTAATGTATTCAACCGGTATTATGGCGTTGAGTGCATCAGCAATATCCTTTGTTTCCGTAGTTCGGAGTCTGCATTTCTTATCAACACCCCTAGGCCAATTTCTTCCAAAGTTTTCCCCATTTATTCTAGGAAACGCTCTACCCCTTGCACAGTAACGACCTTCACTTTATCTTCCGTTCCTTGATTTTGGTGCCTGATATCTTCGGACAAATGAATGTAGTACTTCTACCAAAGAGCTAGGGGATCTCTTGGCATTCGAAAATCAATATTGTAGCAAATAATTTATGCAAAGCTTTTGGCATATGTGCAGTAACAGCCTCTGCCATACATTTATCAACGGCGTCATCTTCTGCCAGAAGACCAAGTTTCAAGGCTGCTTCCTTAAATGTTGCACAAAGGTGGCCGTTGGCCGTTCGTAAATCTTCAAAGGATTTTGGTCCCCTTACATTGATTAGTAGCTACCTGAGAAAATATCTTTCCCCTTTGGATGGAGCCGCAAATTCAGGCGCCCTATTGCAGTTCGCAAATTAGCCCGCTTAGAGCATGTTTTTGTAGCATGATTCCACACATATTGCTCACAAAATTCTGCATATGTGTATTTTGGTATGTTTGGGACAGTGTTGTTCATTCTAAAGAACTCGGTTAATGAAGTACAGGCTCGACGCCTATCTGAAACAACAGAGGCTAGTTGTTCATTGGTAGAGAACCTCACAATGTGCTGATTAGGCATGTGAATTTGCAATGTTACTACTGGGGGGCTCATTTCAAACAGGTCAAACCCAAAGATTCTCCATACGGCTTCACAAGGGGATACCCAACGGCCTGCTTGAAACTGCTCAATCTCATTTATAGGGCCTGATGAAGCTTGTACGTTATATGATACCCGATCATGTCTTTTATAAACGTATTTGTAAAGGTACTTAACTGCTTGAATTGTTGAACATACCTCCACATTCAAGTGGCAGTCAAATAAGGCAGATAGATAAGGGTTATATGGAACGACCCAGCGGTTGTCCAAACTTATCCTTCAAATCACAATAGACTCACCTATGTCCCGGTGTCTGCATTAAGGATACCCACTTTCATGGCTTGTTGTAATATCAGAAAAAGACTTAGGGTAGTCGTATTTGCACTTCCCTTCCATTCCTCTATGCTTCATGCATGGACATTCAGGGTTATCCTTCCCACATGGGCCATGTTTCATATGGTTTAAGACCACTTTTCGTAAGTGTGGGTTTTCATGGGAAGGAATTTCAGCGGACACGTACTTGTCAAATGAGTGTAGATGCTTTCTCTTAAATTTTGACTTTAAAATAATGAGAATATGAACATGTGGCAAGCCACGTTTTTGGAACTCAACTACATAAATGAACGCAGCCACCTCTCCAAACACTTGTTCCTCTTTTGTTTTTTTTTTTCAATGCTATAAGCTTTGCTCTAAAAACATGAGCGAGAAGATCGGGTTCGTTTTGTGCTTTTTCCCCGTGTGCCAACTCTGCTTTGATTTCTAGCCAATTTTGGTTGCAGGTCATTGTTATGAATAAGTTCGATTTCCTAAAAAGATGTACAAGAGCGATAACGCCGTTGCATATCACGAGCCCCCCCCCCCAAAGGAAGGAGGGAGGATAACACACTGACCTACATTTGATGCATTTGCTTCACCGCCTTCAAGTGTATCTACTAAACCCTGATATAGATCTGCTCTAATTTGTGCCTGATTTTGTCTATAGAAATCCTGCCGAGTATTCTCTATCTTCACATACATGTCTACAATATATTGCAAGAAAAGCCGCCCAGCCCGTAGGATGAAATTTCCAGCATGCATTTGAAACTTGTATGCATAGTACTTCCTACAAGAAATAAGCTTGCCTTTCTTCCCTCAAGCAGCAACTGCAATTCCATTAGTATTTATAAAAATAGTTACATTTAGATGATTAATATGGGAATGACATAAATTAAATAACATATTTTTGGTGTAAGTAGTCACAATTTGTTGTCTTACCAGAATCTTCTTTAGTTACCAAATCAGCTGCCTCTTGAACATTGTCTGAAATGAAAATATTTGAAAGGTCTTCCACCTAGTACCGTCCACCGTGAGACATTTTTAGTAAATCGTGATACCACCCACAGTCACCTCGAGGAAATAGAAGCGGGTATTGTAGTAGATCGTAACAACCATAATAATGATATATCCTATGGATCTTGTTTTATTTCCCATGAACAATGATATGTGGGCTGTTGCTTTGGCTAGATGAAGTACCTTAACTCCATATCACAGCTACTTATTTGGATGTCGGAGCATTGTAAACACGTTGATCAAGAACGGGGTGTTTATTGAACCTGATTTCAGTCTCTTCAGTGACTTCAATCTCTCGAAGATACTTGAAAAACTTGGCATATGGATTCAAAAGCATAATAGTCATGATCAAGGAAATTATAGTCGGACGTAAGTTTTGAAAAAGACCATGTCTATTTCTACGTCAAACATAGCATCATAGAAGTAAAGTTGTAAATATTTTAGTGGTTCATTTTCAGGCAACAGGTCAGGAATATTATGATAAATTTGGCCATGAACCTTCAAAGCATATATTCCTTTATGAATATCCCTATCCATTGATCCACCAATAGACCTAAAAGCAAATAGGTTATTGTAAAGGCGAGAATATGTCTGAAAAATGATCTGAATCATCGTCATTAGAAGTATAAAGTTTATCTAATTCAAGGGGTAAAGCATTAGAAGCAATTTCAACTTCACCATTACAACAACTAAAATGCAATGACTCAAAGGCTAGCTTTTTAGCACGACACTTATCGCAAAAATGAGGGGCAAACAACTCCATGGGCTTAGTAGGCAGCGATTGGCCGACATTTATTGCATCACCAACTATAAGCAGTTTTAAATAAACATTCAGTCAAAACAATTCTTTAAAAACTCAGACAAATGCATAGCTTATTATTTAGAGACATTCACCTGTCATTGATTGCTTTTGGCGTTTAGGTTTTGGAATCCCCAAAATCTCTCGTTGTCGAGAACTCATTCTTGTCTTTGATGTTGTAGGATATTCTGGGAAATCTGCTACAATATGAAACCCCCTTGTTTAAGTAATGTGAAGTTTCTCGGTTTAAAAAAAATGGGAATTCATGGGGTAAAAGAAACATTGTGCTTACCTATCACATATAGAAGTTATAATTTCAGTTGTTGGACAAGTAAAAAGAGAATCAATTTGATAATCTGCTGCTTGTAAATAGCTCTGATTTGTACTCCTGCTTTCTTGTTTTCTTTTAACCTTTGATTATTCCCTTAAATTCCTTCTTGCTTTCTTCCACCTTTCACCGTAGTTATTTTGTACTAAACTCTTGCATCAACAACCTTTTGGTTCTTCAGTAGGTGGTAACTAATGTTGTCATGGAACTATTCTATTTCTCATTTAGTTACTTATTAATTGAGTAGACCTTTCAAATTCATCCATTTAACTGAGTCACCAATTAGATATAGAAGTTAAAATTAACAGTAATTGAAAAATTGTAGATATAATTTATATTCTTTGATAGAAAAGAATAGTACAACTGACCAGCCAAGTGCTACATTTGTAGCCCTACCATCAACATCCTACAAGCAAAGAAATGGTAAATTTTAATTATATCGAGTGCAAATTCAAGCATTAGAAAAGGAAGACCGCCAACAATGCATTAGCAAGAATCAATGAAAAGACCCAAATCGGGTGAACGACAAAGCTAGAGTTGATTCCAGCACCATTGACACCTTTACCCTGGACATACAACCTCTTTACAAGAGGCCCCATTTTGTTTGGGCATATAGCAATCACACTGAAATTCTTAGGAAAGTCCTTTCCCAAAGACTGCAGATGCCCCAAAAGAAATCCATGAGACAACCCAAGAATGTTGTTTGGTTTCATGTGGGAGAAAATCTTTTCATAGTTGTCAGCCTGAAATGTAGACAAAGGAAAAGGTAAAGTTAATCTAACCATCATAAAACATTCAGCTGATACCACGGATACGATTTACAGTACAAGTTCATAATTAACAGAGTTCAAATATGTAATTGAGAAATGTGAAAAATAAAGCTTCCACACTGGAGGAGCAAGATTGCAGAGAGACATAAACCTGAGCAGAGTCAGAAATCAGCCGCATCAGAAGATCACTTTCGGAAATGGTCTCCCACATCTCACCTAAAGTGTTATTCTCTTCACTGGACCTAGCATCATGTGCCTTAGCAAAAGAGCTAGATCCTTTGCAGAGTCTAGTCTGCATCACAGAGGCAACAAAGCCGTGACCGTATATAACTTGAAATCACACATTTTTCGTCACGTAGTGACAGAAGCTTGATGAAGGGATGATAGAAATTAGTACTCAATTAACCTTGACAACAATATCAGACTTTGTGTATAACAATGCCACTCTATACAGCCGCTACATGAAACCAAATGATGTAAGCGTTTAATATCATAATTTGAATTTATCTAAGCATTTAATTAACCCAAAGTCTCCACTTATGAAACTAAATGATGTACTTTTACACATAAAAATTGAACAAAAGATTCACACTAATTGACAAACATGCCATTGATATACACAAATATGAACTAAAAGTCCTACTTCATATGTATAACTAAACATCAATCAAGTGATGTGCTTCAAGACCAACAAATAATACAAAGACAACAAATGCCTCCAATTCAATAAGTTTATGCAAAGGAAAATAGAGAGAGAAGACATTGGATAACAAGCATTTGCCAACTCATTTAGCATGATACTTTTTTTTTTTTTATTTTGGAAAAAATAACATTTTATTTCATAATGAACTCCAACAAAAATAGTTTTCTTTGCTTTCATGAACTAACACAAATACATATTTTTTAAACATATTTATGAATGAAGGGAAAAATAAACACTCCAAATAAAACTCATAAGTTTTTGATATATTTGATTTTTCATAACTACAATTAAGTTTTTTAAAATATAAAGACCAAGAAAAAAAACACATATGGCTAATAATCAAAACCTATTTATTTAAAAAAAAAATAAATCAAAGTTCAAGTAAAAACAAAATGCAAGATAGTAGAGATCAGAGCAAATATTGATAGTTAAAGGGAGATTAGAGCAAAAGTTTCATGAGCTTCTTATCCCACCTTTTTCAAAAATGGCATCCCAAGAGTCGTTGACAATTTGTTTCTTGACCATAAAGATTATCACGACCAAGACATGCATAACCGGAGTAAGAGAGAAAGGGGAAGTCCAAACCAGTCCATATAAACCAAAAATCACACATAATTACACCGATGCAATTAAAAAGCCATATTCAATTATTTATCAACTAATTACACTTAATCAATACTAAACTATCAAAAGAAGAACATACTCTATCTCTGATTGGTGGCAACATTGTGAGTATAAATCAATACTAAACAAACTCTAAGCCACAATTCAGAACTAATATTTTATTAGTGCAGGAGTACAAACCTTGTATTTTTGCACTATATAGAGGGAAGAGAGAAAGAGTTGCCGGAGGCACCGGTGACCAACCTCCCATACAGTCCGGCCATCATCTTCTGCCGCCTCCCCCTCGAAAAGCGGTTGTGTTGTCCTTCCCCCTTCCACACCATGGTCGACACCAGCCGATGGACCACGAAATGCTTCTTTGAGGTCATTTCTTGTATCAACTTCTCAAGGACCCAATTGAATGGACCTTCTTATATTTTACACCATAAATTACAACTCATAGCCACCTTGCATTTCCACCACTAAACCATCTGCAACCCACAATAATAACACCGCATCACCTCTTCTTACAGCCAACACCAATCGCCACTCCAATCTACCGCCCTAAGCTACCAGCCACAACGCGACCACCGCGCACCATTCTCCACCTTCTACGAGCACTTCATTTCTTGTATCAATTTTTCATGAATTGAAAATTTAAAATAAAATTCAGCACTTCAATGGAGCTCATATCAACATGTGTTGGCCAATTTGGTATCATTTTTTCTTAAAATGAATTGAAAGTGTAAAATTAAATTTGAGAATTGTAGAAGTCAGCACTTATTACTTCTAGTCGGCAATTTCAACAGAGATGAAGACACATGGAGTGGAGAGCGAAAGATGAAGGGGGGTTATAAGGTAAAAAAAAAATAATTTTAAGGGTATAAAGGTCCGACCGCTGTGTAAGGAGGGTTATCCCATCGTCATGGGTAATCTCCTTAAATGCCCTTGGCCACTTAAAGGCCTAGGACTTTACACTTGTTAGGGTGTAGTAAGATTTGAATTCCTGACTGTTTGGGGGACCTTGAATTAGAATTGATTCAGTCATTACGCTTTTTTGTAAGAAACAAGTAGGAGTCGCCAATGAGTTTTAGGAAAAACTCATAAACCTCGTTCATGACTTTCTTCCATGTGGAGTTCATGGAATAATTAGCACAAATCATAAGTTTACCCATGCCCAAATTGGTCTATAAACCAGAAATGAGTTCGGGAGCGAGGGTACTAAAATAACATTCCTTTTAGAGAGGAATCGTTATCCTAGCCCTAGTGCGGCCTCTACTAGCTCTTCCTTTTTTTACAATTTCATCACCAAACAATATATGCAACGCGATACCTAAAACTATGTTAGTTGATTTTATTTACAAGAATTAATTCACGTAGGAATTACATTGTAATGTCGTTATTCTTATTTAATAAAATTCGTGAAAAGAACAAGAAAATAAACAAGATTCGCCTTGGCTTAAGTGATCAACCAACAATTATTTAATTCAATTCTAATCTTTATTTAACGCAAGATACTATGTGGAATTGATTAATTAATTATTTTAAAGGTGATCAAACAACACTAATTAATTAATTTAAGTCCTTTTAAACAAGAAAATAAATGTTATTTAACTAAGTGCTCGGGAATTTACCACTTCTCTTTGCTAGATCTCCGTTTAGAACACGTATGGACTCCTTCTTGTTGGGGAACCTCCACCGTAGTAACAAGATATCGAAAAGGTGAGTGTTTAGGACAAGAGGGCTAGGTTGCACAAGTTCACAAGTATTTCGCCAGAGTTTTAGGTTAATTTCCATCTCTTTAAGCCTCGGTCTAAGCTCGTATTTATAGGGAATGATTAGGTTTAGGGTTTCGAGTATTCTGCCGCAGCAGGTGTCGCGCGCAACAGAATGAGTTGCGCGCGGCATCCCAGCGCAAGTGATTTGGTTGCGCTGCTAAGGGTAGCGCAACTAATTGTCATGCGCGCGGCTTTATGGTAAGATTCGATTTTATATATTCCGTATAATCTTGAATCTTCCGTAGCGCAACTCTTGGGGTTGCGCTGGATGTCGCGCGCAACAGAATTAGTTGCGCGCGGCAGCCCAACGCGATTATTTGAGATGAGCGAGGCTTTTTCTACGGCAGCACTAAGATTTAACCTAGGCGCTCCTAAATCCGTCATTATTAAGGTTAAAGCACGGGCTTAAGCCTAATTATGATCGAGTTTAGTTAATTGGACCTTTGTTTTGGCTTTTTTCTTTAATTTGGGCTAGTCTTTTGTGTTTTGTGGCTTAACCAGTTATCCATAAGTATTCTTCACTTTGATCCAACACGAAGATGGTGTTATTTATCATCATTGCACTTCCTGTCGGGACAGGAGGCCAAAAGTAGATGTCTACAGTTAGCCCCCTCTTTGAACGAGTCTAGAATAGACGATGATTAAAGTAGTCAAGGAAATAAATCCGAGACTCATTTTGCGAAGTTCTCTAAGGATAGAGAATCTTTCAGTAATGTTTAAGGATGTCGAAACAATCCTTGGTTCGTTAAATGTTTGAAACAAGTAGCTATTAAGGCTAGAAAAAGTCCTTCCTAGTCTTAATGCGCTAAAGAATCTAGATTGATCCTTTGCAATTGTAGAATGCTTTTACAAGTAAAGGTGTTTTGGGTGATGTCAAGTCATGAGAAGAGATCGATTTTAAAAGGATAAAAGGGGAAGATTTCCTCTCAATCGTGTCATTGTTGGTCTAAAGTCCCTCGATATGTCATTGAAACTTTAGCTTGACTTTAACAAAGTAAAAGATGAAAAAGGGTTTTCTGTATTAGAGCCGAAATGGTCCGGTATTCAAGCCGAGTCTAGTATTCGAGCCGAAAGTCCAAAATATAGAAATACATGTCTCGGGACTGGAGGCATATATCCAAATTCAGTGAGAGGGAAGAAAGTCAGCAACTCTCTCATCAGTTTTGTCCACAAGATGAGTACACGTGTCTCAGGACTGGGGGCCCGTGACTACATAGGCGCGACATCGTCTCGTCGCTTCTTTGTACAGGGGATGAATTCGACACCCTAACTGTTCGGTAAGTTAGTAAGCGCACTAACTACCATATTTGCTCCCATTCAAGAAGTGTCTATTCCTGAAGGTTTGGCGTGCCTGTCGACTCGTGAGCTAACGCCTACAGTAATTCTCTACCTTTTAGTCCCGAGAGGTAGATCTCGCAAAGCTTGGGCTGAGTGAAATTTTACGCTACACCTACGCCGTACAATTTTGCGCCGTACGATACGCCATTTGCATTTTTACGCTGCATGAAAACGCCTTCCTTTTTTCTTCGAACGTGAAAAAAGAAGAAAACCTGGAAATTTATAACCTTAGTACAGTAAAATGACAAACCTGTCTATGGGTGCTTTTACGTAAAGCACCACCACGGAACGTCTTAAGGCACTCTTACGAAAAACATTCAAAACGTATGCTTGGGGAAGGCACAAAGCACGGTGTTCATGCAATATGAAGCAAAAAACTAACAAAAAAGAAAACAAACTACAATATGCAAAGAAATTTAAAAAGAGTTTGATAATTTGCGCGCCATTACGTCTTATAACGAGCAAAAACCGTTCAAAAAATGATCAAACGGGTTAAAATCAAAATCTCGGCTTTTACTGACTAGTATCCGCGCGCAACTTATAGGGTCGCGCTAGCCAGACGCGCTCATCGTTCTGAGTTGCGCTGGTATGTCACGCACAACAGATTCAGTTGCGCGTGACATTTATGGAAGTAAAGTGAAAATCGCAAACACGATTATTCACTTCACTCTTTTTTTCTCCTTCCTTCGCCATTTTCGACTCTTTCTCCTTCTAGGAAGCTCGGTTTTTTGCGATTTTCAAAGCTAAAGGAAGCAAATTTCGTCCTTAATTCATATTTGTCGTAATCCAATGTAAGTTTTTTTTGCTAAAATTTGTTCTTTTTTGGCTGAATTTGAACGATTTTCAAATCGTTAAACCCCAAATTTCGAATTTGGGGGTTTTCGATTTGGTTAATCTTTATAGAAATTGCTTGCTCTATGTTGTTATACTATGTTTAAGGAGTGTTTTTCAACAAATTTCATGAAAAATGGTTAAATATTGAACCTTGTATGAGCATTTCTTTGTTCAAGTTCGTTCTTGGTTTTTTTTTGAATTTTTTTTTTTATTTTATTGCTTTTTCTTGCTCATTTTGGTTGTAATTGCTGATTATGAAGTATATTATAGTGATGGAACTAATATAACTTTCATAATTCATTTTTTTGAATTTTGACTTGTTGAAAAATGGCGCGAAACATACTCCTAGCTTATTTTTGCCATATTCGAACTTCAAAATTGTTTGGTAGACGATAATTATGTTTATATTACTGTTATTTGTCTAGAATTAGTTGATTCTTTGAGATTAGGGAATACAATCCCTTGAATACTTAGTTGAAACTGGTAAAGGATGGCTTTTATGGGTGTAAGAATCCCTATTTACTGAGTTTAACTGCAGGTATCGTAGCCACCAAGTATGGGTGGCATTCGATTTTTGTATTTTGCCCTATCGGCAGCCGTTATGCTGCCGAAATGGGTGTAGAATATATATTAGTTTAACTTAGGTAATAAAATAAACTAATTTAAGAAACTCTATCCATCTTAGCATGGACTCGCCTCCGTTTGTAGATGCTGAGGAGATTCTCGGTGGTCTGGACGAGGCGGTTCGCCCTCGGAATAGGGTGACTCGTCCTCGAGAGGAGGTTTGAGAGCGACGCGTCGCGGCTGATTGACGTCGCCAGGAGGACGTGGTTTGGGAGGCTCCTCCGAACTGGGACCCTAGGGTCCTTAAGTGGGACCCAGACCATCACGATTTAATCAGAGGGTGGCGCGGCATCGTGAGTTTTTTGCGCTTTCGTTTCTTTCTTTTTTCCTTTGTTTCTCCTTTTTTAAACCATAACAATTTTTTATTTTTATTCTTTTATTTAGAGTGAGCCTAGCATGCATTTGTACGGCTCTAGTGACCTGCGAGCCCGTTTTAAGAGTTTTCTCGAGGTGGCAAAGGAGATTGTAGCACTTTTTGGGATTGACTCCCAGCTGGCGGCTCTTCGGGATTTATCGAGTCAGCCTACATCGTCAGCTATCGGAGGCGAGCCTGTAGTTATTGAGTTCATTAAGGCGTCAGACGAGAGATTACGCGACCTTGTAGGGGACCGTCTTGCGTCGGCCTTCCACGTGTACGCCCAATCATGCCCGTACTCGGTTCTTGCTGACGAGTTGTCGGCTGATGAGCTTGATTGGCAGTGTACACCTGAGCAGCTAGCTCGGATATACATTGCTTACGTTCTTTCCGTCACCATTTTGAGTGATCAAGGAGAGATTTTCGCCATTGGGTTACTTATTTTCCTCAGTGATTTGGGGCAAGTCGGTAACCTGAGTTGAGCGGAGGTGTTGTATGCGCGTATGCTTATAGCTATGGGCAAGGCGACTCGGGTCATGGATTCCGCGGCAGCTACTGAGGTGCCTCGGATCTCTCTTACGTGGCATGGTCGTATCCTTGAGGTACGTGTTTTAAGCTTCTTTCGGTTATTACTTTTGCTTTTTTCTTTTAGGCTTATCTTTTCTCGATTTCGAGCTTGGGGATACTTGTACCTGCCTTTCTTAGCCCCTAGGGTGCTTGGCGCTGCTCGCTTTCCTATCGGCCATCGATTGGTCGCTATTAAGAAGAGACGAGCTACTTCTTCCGGCGACTTTCGCCAGAGGATCCTTTCGGCGACTCGTGCGTCGGTGAGTATTCCAACTACATGTTCTCTTTTTTGTTTTTATTCATTTTCTGACGATTTTTCATGTGGTTGTGTTTTTATAGATCGATCTCTGTCCTTGGAGTTTGATCATCGGAGTCCCTGAGGCTATCCGGTTTGGCATGGTTTTTTGCCATTTCCGGGCCCTCTATACGGAACTCCCGGTGTTCCAGAGGACAAACGCTTTGTTTTTAGGCGAGCGTATTCTCTGGCAGCTTTCGTCCGAGGAGCCTTTGGTTCCTGCGGATCCCCCCTATCCGGATACTGCGTCTGATAGAGGAATAAACGTGTCGTAAATTGTCTATCCCTAGATCATATACAATTTATACAACCTAAACCAACCTAATACGAGTATAAGGCAAGTCGAGGGTCGAACCCAAAGGAGTGAGTCGGTATTAACTATAGCTTAAGTCAAGCTACTTCGAAGATTGTAGTGAGAAAATGGTTGGTACTATGGTAACAAAGCTAGATTAATTAAGTAATTCAAGAAGCTAAACACTAGGGATATAGGTTCCACATGCAAGTTCAATAATCATGCTAATTAATAGTTCATTCAATTGATTTAGGCATTGCAAAGGACAAACAATAGTAGCAATCAAAAGAATTCTAAAGCTATCTCCTATATGCCAAGCTAGGGGTCAATATGAATGGCTAATCAAGGAAAATCACAATCAAACTCAATCTATTACAGGTTGATCACTCCTAATCTAATTAATCACATGCAAAACTATGTCAACCAATTTAATTGCAACAATTCAATCAATCAATGATCATTAACTAGCACAAATCATCAATCAAGCATGCTTCCCCTTCTCCCTAGCAACTAATCTACTCACTAATCATGGTGTAACTCAAGAATAAATCACTAGAAATTGCATTGATCGTCATTCTAAATTAAAATCAAGAGAAAACAATATCAACTACAATATCAAATTCAAATCCAAGGAAATCAAACAATCAAACATGAATCTAAAACAAACAAGTAAAGAGATGAACTAAAAGAAGAGATTCTCACTAATATTAATGATTGAAGATGAAGAAATCCAAGCACAATTGAACCAATGTTGAAATACAAATCCAAATCCAAGAACTTCTCTCTCTAAAACTAAGCTAATGAAAATTATCTAAAAGTTAGTTTTCAAAAAGGAATTACAAGTGTATTTATAAGCAAAGAAGGAAAACAGGTTCCCCGCGCCCCCTCTAAGAAATCCTGCGCCCATGGGGAAATGGGTACGGAACCCATAACTAACTCTGCGGGCTGTCTGGGCAACACCCGCGCCCGCGGCAAGCGCGCAGCGAATCCCCTGCTCCCAAAGAGTAATCAGAGGGCCACAGTCTCTCTAATCTAGAGCACTCTCTCCAATCTACCCACGCCCGCGGGGAGCTTGCGGCCAGACCGCGGTGAGTTCCTGGTCGATTTTGCCGATTTGGTGTAACACAACTCGCGCCCGCGGCATCATGGCAAAGGCTGACGCCCTCTCCAAGGACTCTCCAAGCCCTCTCCAAGAAGATTGCTTCCTCCTTGCCTAGTTAATATAGCTCATCTTGATCCCTTTGCAAAGACAACTCATAAGTACCTACAAGAGCAAACAAAGGAAAGGAATAAAAGGGAAAAAGGGCCAAATAAAAGGAAACAAGAAGAAAACACGAAAAACACAAAGAAAGAAGGAAAGAGAGGAACTAAAGGAAAAAGGACTAAAAATATGAGAAGAAAGCATGAAAAAGGGATGAAATCATCCTAAAAGACTACCGTATGAGTGCCATAAATGACAATCATCAAATTCCCCCAAGCTAGACTTTTGCTCGTCCCGAGCAAAATAAAGGCTGAAAAGGAAAAAGAAGGGCTTATTTTAAGTAAAAAGAAAAAAGAGGGAGGTGAGAATATACACTAACTCACATTCGTAGGAATCACGGTCAATTTTAGCAACAAAAGACAAGCCATTTAAACCCCGGATCGCCCTAGAGGACGAGTGATGCTCTCATAAAGGTTTCCTAGGGATAACCTATAACTCTTATTAAGCAAAACAAAAGAAGCAAAAACGAGGCAAAATACAAGAATAAAGAGCAAAATTTGAAAAACAATTAATCAAAAAACAATGAATCACCCGAATATGACCTGACTAGAAGTTGACCCGACCCGAAGTTGACCCGAAAATTGGACCCGAAAATTAACCCGACCTAAACTGACATGACTCGAAAATTGACCCGACCCAAACTTGACCCGACCCGAACTCGACCCAAAGTGTTGACCCGATTATCAGTCGACCCGAAATCAACCCGAAATAACCCGACCCGACCCGAACTTGACTCGATAACCTTTTGACTCGAACTTGACCTGACACGAAAACGGGAGAGTTATTGCTTACGCCTCTAGGCAGTTGAAGTCATATGAAGAGAATTTCCCCACTCATGACCTGGAGTTAGCCGCAATTATATTTGCACTAAAGATATGGTGGCACTATTTGTATGGAGTTACTTCTAAGATATTCACGGACCATTAGAGTCTTAAGTATATCTTCACACAAAAAGAGGTGAATATGAGGCAGAGAAACTGGTTAGAACGTTTTTAAGATTATGATCTCCACATTTGGTACCATGAGGGCAAGGCCAATATAGTTGCTGATGCATTGAGTAGGAAGTCGAGCCACTTAATAAATACTATATGGGTGCTTCCTGATAAGTCATGTGAGGAATCCTCAAAATTGCACTTGGAAATTAAGGAATATGGGGAAGTAGAATCCGAGATACAACTATATGCAATATTTAGTACCCCTACCATATTCGAGCAGATTCTGATGATGTGAAACATAAAAGAATAAAATCTATGATGGTGAATGGAGAATTAGGACCCGTTAAGGTTCATGATGATGGAAGCATTCGCTATCGAGGTCATTGGTGTATACCTTTCCATTGTTAAGAGTAGACCTGGTTATTGGGCGGGTCGGGTCAGGGTTGGTGCGGGTCGGTTGAGGGTCAGGGTCAAAGAGGGTCACATTTTATAGGGTCAATATAGGGTCGGGCCAATGCGGGTCGCAGGTCGATAATGGGCGGGCCTATAAAATATCAATTAAAATAAATATTGGACAAAGCCATTATTAAATACATATGAATATAAATTAATCTGTATAATTATTTTTACATTATGTATTATCTTTATCAACTAAATTGAAAAAACATGTTGGCCCTATAATGACCCTACCTAATAAGGGCCCTGTCCATTAATAGCCCTATCCATTAAAAGCCCTATAAGCTTGGCCCTGACCCTATTATCATTGGGCTACCCTGTCCAATAACCACCTCTAGTGAAGAGATTAAATGGAAATTGTTAGAAGAGGGGCATTACACGCCATATTCATTACATCCAGGGAGTGACAAGCTATACAAAGACCTTAAGCAACATTTTTGGTTGCCGAGGATGAAGAAAAAAGTGGCAGTTTGTAGAGTTTGTCTCTAGGTGTATGACGTGCCTAAAGGTTAAAAGGAAATTATTAGAGGAGGGTATCTTTCTTTCTCAACAAAAGTACGCTCTAGATATTTTGACTGAGACAGGTATGTTGGGTTATGAACCCATTATTGGCACTCTGCTGGAGTAGAACCATCGTCTTGCACATGCTTCCGATGAACCATTTTACCAACCGGAGCAGTATCTTCGCTTGGTTGGACGTTTGGTATATTTGTTGGTTACTCGACTAGAGTTGAGTTATTCAGTGCATGTATTGGCACAGTACTTGAGTGAACCGCAGGTTTCTCATTAGGATGCAGCCATTCGTATCTTGCGTTATCTTAAGGATAGTCCGGGACAAGGCATCTTGTTGCAAACTATAATGGATTTACGCTTGACGGCGTTTTGTAATAGTGATTGGGCGGTGTGTCCTTTGACATGTCGTTCTTTGTTGGGTTATTTTGTGTTCTTAGGCCGTTCCCCCGTTTCTTAGAAGATTAAGAAACAACCTATCGCGTCAAAATCCTCGTAGGGGATGAATATCGGTCTTTGACTTTCACCACTTGGGACTTGAAGTACTTTAAGTAGTTTTTGTTTGTTCTTGGCGTCAATCATTCAAAGCCTATGCAGTTGTTTTGCGATCGTTAGTCGACCCTGCTGATAAGTCCAATTTATATAGTGTTTTACCCCTGTCCCTTGGTCATAATTAGTAGTGTTTTTGGCTCTTTAGAGCCACTTTTATTACTAATTGGTGTTTTCTAGTGTTTTCGTAGATTTGGTTGACTTTTGCAGGGATTTTCACTTTTGGAGCATTTTCCCGAGATATTATGGAGCAATTACGAGCTCTAGAGAAGCACAACTAGTTTCTATAGCCTAGGGTCGGTTAGAGCCATCGAACTTGTGATAAAGGGCTCGGTATATGTGATACCGAGGCATTTGGACCGAGTATTCAAGACCAGAAGAGAAAATCCAGATTGGTCCGGACAAGTGAAGCCTAATCAAAGTCCAAATAGTAGCCCAAGAGAGCCGCTCGGCCAAAGAGGCTGGCGCCCGGAGGCGCGCCCGACCGGGCGAGGGAAGCAAGGCTGGCACCCGAACTCGCGCCCGGCTGAGCGCGAGAAGTGCATCTGAAGGAAAAAGGCGCGCCCGATCGGGCGGTGCCTCGCCCGATCGGGCGCGTGTTTTTATTAGGGGTTAATTATCGACGTTTAAGTTTGTTTTAGTTTAAGATTCTTGCTTAGTATAAATACTTTTCCGTTAAGCGAGTTTAGGATTTCTTCTTTTTACTCTTTCTTAATTCATCCTTAGATTTTCTCTCTCTACTTAGCTTTTAGATTAGTTTTCTCTCTCATATACTTTGTTCTTAAGTCTATTCTTAATTCCAGATTTCTTTGGTAACGATTTCTCTTCTCTTAATCTTAGTTATTTATTTTATTCCTTTGATCATGTCTTGTTTTATTACTTTGATTTGTTTAGATTTAATTATGTGTGAGTAGTTTTATTTCTAGGGTTTATGGGGATCCATAAATAATATGAAAGGGTAATTTATTGTTGTTAATTGTCAATAGTAGATTAATTTCCTATTGATTGATTTATGCTCTGTGACTAGATTTGCACAGATCTTTTATGCATGAGTTTGACAATATTGATTCGAGATTCGAAAGATGAGAATTGATGTTTAGGTTTAGTTTCAATAGGCAGGTTAATTTATAAATGGTTAACTCGAGATTCGAGAGATGAGATCTAATATCGGTAAATTAATTGTGTGATTGTAATACGTAGCGAAAACCCTTTATGATCTGATTAATGTATGCATTGATGATTGATTATTATGTTTTACCCTGGAATATTATTTATTGGTGAACCTATGCCCTAGACTTTTTAATTCATTGTTTTCTCCTTATTCTTAATCTTCGTAGTTTAGTTTTATATCCAAATTTACATATTGGTTACTTGATAATTTAGATTATATTAATTAATTAGGAATGAAAAGACTCGTTTCCCTGTGGATTTGACCCTAATTCCCTATCTATTATTAGTTAGCGGTGTTAGGAATTACTTTTGATTAGGTGATACGACTCAAGCCTGTCACCTGCATATAGCTATGAATCCGTTGTTTCATGAACGTACAAAGCATATTGAGGTAGATTGTCATTTTGTTCATGATGAGTTATTAAAGAGTAATATTTCTACTTCATATGTTTCGACTAATCATTAGTTGACAGATATTCTTACCAAGGCTCTTGGACGACAACTGTTTGGTTTTTCTTTGACGCAAATTGGCCATTCGTGATTTGCATGCTCCAACTTGGACTCAGATACCATGTGATTGATATCAATACAAAAGACTAAGCCGTTTTCTCCGCATCTTCTCCTACTTTAACCAGAGACATTGAAGATTAAAATTCAGGTTGACCATTATAAGATCATTCTGTGGACACTTTTATCAGCAACACAAAATGAAATAAAAAAAGGTGGGATTGTTCGCAAATAAATATGAATGTTGATTAATAGAACCACATATTTGGAGCAACATTATATTAATGTCACTAATATGAGAATGTCGCTTTGTCCTGTTGGCTGCTAATTAATTCATCAATGTTCATCGGATTAGCAATCCGACGATCTAGAGAACAATATGCAGCTTCTGCTACTCCTCCATTTATAACATTAGTAGGATGAAATCCGTCAGAAGAATGCATACGAATCCCGATTGGCGCATGGTGTACTATAAGGCTCACACTTGAAATCACTCCTCAATGTGCAACATGTCGAGTTTGAATTAATACCTGCATTATTTAGCATAATGATTTTGTACATTAGATATATAGAAATTACATTGTTTCGTTCTAGTGTAGTTTGAACTAATAACGTGACTGTTAAATGACCAATTCAACAAAAAGCTTAAGCCGATGGTTGAGACCCAAAAATATGTTTTATACTTTATCATGCCCTCTAACACGAGAGCCCGTTGGGCTTGAAGTGTGGATACAACATGGGTCCACTTCATACCCTGCGCTTAATTTTCCACTTTGAAAGAAGAGGTAGTGGATGATAAAATTCGAACTCGTAACTTTTGTGTCACGCTGGCTCTTGACACCATGTTAAATGACTAACTTAATCAAAAGCTTTTAAACAGTGTTAACTAACTTAATACACATGTTAAATTGTTAAATGACGTACCTTCAGGAAGGGGGTTTAAGGCTTGCAGGGCGGAGACACTAATTAGCGTAAATTTAGCCCCAGGGAGCCCTGCATTCAATTCTTCCACAAGCGATTCAAGCTTTGTATTGAACATATTTGCTGCTTGGTTGATTTCATCTACACAGTCCGTTGCAATGTTCCTAATAATTTGAGACGGAATGCAACCAATATTACCCAAACCGAAAATCGCTACCATTCTAGCACCAGTATTATATAGTGCCTAACACAAGAAAAATTAAACCAAAATTAAGTAGACATTATCGACGTTAGTCAACTTCATTGCTTTGCAAAATAAATAGATTAGGGAGGTATCAGAGGTGTGAAGCAACAAAGAAAATACCCCTAATCGTGTTCTATATCGAGAAATTAGTAGATCAGTATACTGATCAAGGGTGAAGAGCCTCTGTGAAGGATAATATTGCGGCAAGAAGTAATTATTAATGTAGTCATTGACACCAATATCCACAGTGTACAAGCACTTGTTCAAGTAGTTTGAAACTGGACCAAAAACCATAAATTGGAGCCTTAAGATGGTCATCATATAATTTTGTATTTCTCTATCCAACCATATCCGATCACCCTGTAATAAAATTTATGATCAATACAAATGATTATATAGGTCTAGTAGAAAATGCACGCTTATGTCATGTTTATATATGATTAGACAAAATTGTGAAAAAGGGACCTTTTAAGTGGTTGACTTTTTGAAAAAGGATCTTAGAAGTGAAAACTTGTGAAAAATGACCTTTTAAGTTGCAAATTGTTTGTATGGGGTACATAGGTGAGCTTGCGTGGTGGTCAATGCCGGAGCTCTAGCGTTGACTATCACGTGTTAGTCACTTGACTTTTCTTTTTTTAAAAAAAATCCCCAAATTTCCTTCCTTTCCCGACATAACCAATTCAAGGAAAGGGATAGGTTGGAAAATGAGAGAAATTTGGGATGTTTTTTTTAACAAAAATAAAATAAAATCACGTGACTAACACATGATAATCAACGCAGTTCCGGCATTGACCACGACGCAAGCTCACCCAAGTACCTAATACAAACAAAATGCAACTTAAAAGATCCTTTTCACAAGTTTCCACTTAAAAGGTCATATTTTAAAAAATCGACCAATTAAAAGGTCCTTTTTTCACAATTTTCTCATTTGATGAATACTAGTAAAAATTTATTGATGAACTATTTTTCTATCTTGTCATATATACTTGAGAGTTTGTGGTTTGTTATTAGTATGATAATTTTTTTGAGAAGCTAGTTATTATAGTACAATATCATTGTCAATTTAGAAAATAAAAATATATGAATTATACAGGTAGAAATAATGATCATACCGCTTGTGATCCAGTTTCCATGAGAATTCCAGCAGCTGCGGATGCAAAATTGACACCTCTCAATATATCTTGACCCATTTGATCTCTATATGGTGATATAGACTTGTCGAATCCCAAATATGTAGCTGTAAAATCAACACATTTGAATATTCTGTTGTTAAGAAAATTACCATACAGAATAGTATAACTAACAAAAAAGGAAAAATTGTCCTAGTTAATCAATTTGTTTATCAAATGGCAAAGTGGTAAATAAAACAACATAAATGTCTAGTTAATATGACATTTTTGTAAATATATCAACAGTGGGACCCATGTTAAATAAAAAGTTGTTGATTTATTTACAATTTTCCCATTTGAAAAACAAATTTTGTTTACCATATTGATAAACTTGTATTTTCTCAAAATTATGTACTAAAATTGGACAAAGCTTTGCGAATTAAACCCTTGATAAAGATTAAGTGTATGATTAACTGCTAGCCTAGCCATGATGAAGCCCATATGTTATAGGTCCTAAACAATTTTCTTTCCATATGGGAGAAGATTACGGCTCTTAGACCATCTTTAATGGTCAGACTTGAGGGAGTTTTTAAAGAGAGAGAAAATATATTTTGCAAAAGATACAATACTCGATTGAAAAGAAAGTTGCTAAATTTAGATACCCAACTTCGAGTTTCATTTGACAAAAAGTGTAAGCCCTTTATCAATAGTATAATTTATTTATATCCACGCCACTGAAGACTACAAGTAACATATACACTTCATCCAATGTATTTTGTACATCCTTTACAATTTTCTTTACGATAGCTTAATACTAGTATAATGGATGTATGAAATTTTATAATGGGTATAACAAATTATGCCAAAGCATAGAGAAAATATTGTTCAAGTATTGTGGGAAAAATTAAATATATTTTGTCAAAATACTTGCAAGCTAGTGATTAGAATTTTGAGCTATAAATCCATCCTTTAATATACTTGTGTATTTTTATTTTTTTATTCCTATTTAATAGTAACAAGTTGTTCAAAGGACAGACAACATTTCAATGAGGTTAACCTTCCAGTAACTGATAAAATGAGGTATACTTACAGATATAATCCTCAATAGTCCGGTTATTGGTAAACTGCCAGTTGGTACGCCGCCAGGAAAATCAACCCCATACGGCGGGTAGTTTGCTTTAGCTATTGTCTTGAGGTTATTGTTGTTTCCAACATTGGACAACGAGTCCCCAAAAATGAAGTAACATGGCACTTTTGGTTTGCCCTCAACCAAAACCGCGCAAACCATAAAAATAACAAAAATTATAATTCTTAACATTTTGGAAATTGATTGCGTGCGAAGTGTTATTCTTACAACTCTGTGATATTGAAGATGAGATTAGTGGTCTTGCATTGCATGTTGTTGCTACCATACTTATAGCACGTTATTGTGATAAGGAAATCCAAGCAACGCATATACGGCATTTCAAAACGTTTAAGTTTGTATAAAAAATCAATCATTAAAGGATTAAGACTAGTTGATGTTCATTTTAATTTATTGAATAACTAGTTGATAGTTGGTCTTATCAGCTGCTAAATGACATGTGATTTTGTTAGATGATTTGACCCATTAATCAGATACATACGCTAC